>NC_083225.1:124813663-126165163 GCF_032191835.1 Heteronotia binoei
ATTGGAGGAATGCCACACCATCTTGCAGTGCTCCTGCCTGTCCAACTATTCCTGGACAACCACCATCCAGAAGGCCCAGCTGCAACCATGAAAGAAAATCAAGGTGACAGTTTGCATTGAGGGTGTGTCCTGCAAGATGGAGGTAGACTCTGGCTCAGTGTTCTCCATCATTACTTTGGACACTTACCGCTGAGTCTGCCCACAGCAGCCTGATCACCACCTAGAGCTGTTAGGGGTCCACCTTACAGACTTTCAGGATCAGCATGTTCCTGTAGCTGGCATCAGCTCCTTTAATGTCTGCTACGAAGACTTTAGTGGCTCTTCGAACCTTTTTGTTGCTGAAGGTCACTGTACTAGCCTGCTTGGACATGACTGAGGCATTCGGCATTCAAGTAACAGGTGTCCAACAAATCAGCCAGTCTTCTTTGTCTCCATTTGGTCCAGCAATAATCATCTAAGCCACCGGGCTGGTCTTGTACCATGTTGTCACCAAGAAGGACTGATCTGGGTGTTGTCACATAGACCAGCTCTAGTGGTGATGGCTGGAACATGAGCCTCCCACAGGCATGGACTATGAGCCTCCAGTGACTCCTTTTGTTCTGGACTCCTGCCCTTCTGTGCTGGCAGAGCCTACCCCCTCTGAGGACAATGTGGGGCAGAGCTGCTAACTGGCTTCAGGGAATGCTCCAGACTCTGTCCCTTCCCGTGGGATGAATCCTGAAGCTAGGTGGGAGCCAACTGCGGAGCTCAGATGCTCCCAGAGGGTGAGAGTTGGCCCTCACTACCTACAGGACTATAAATTCAACTGGGTACAATCCTAACTTAGTGGGGAGGGGTGCTATGTATTACATCTCACTGGGTTCTTGTTGCCTGAGCTTGAGACAGGAACTCCTAGCAAACCAGGATCCTGAAGCCTGGAAGAATTAACCAATCAGGATGCTAGATATGTAACAACTTGTAACAAAGAGGTGCAAATGAAGGATTCTGGAGTGAGGCAATAGGAGTAACTGTTGCCAACAAAAGGGGACATGTTTAACTCGGCCACCGTATATATATTGAATGAGTTGCCTGGGTCTGTCAATAAAGTGTTCTTGGTTGATTCAGAGCTGGCTGAACTCACTTTATTTCAGTTTCACCTGTGAGAAAGGGGCCAAGACAAATCTGTATTAAGTTTCATTTCTTTTCATCCTGGCCAAGTTATCCTATAGGCATAATTTGCCCAGCAACAGTGAATTATATCACCTCTAAGGGTTTCTATTGGTCTTCCAGGTCTGGGACCATATTGGACCCTAAAGACAGTTAGGTTTACAGTTCAATGTGGTTGCTTGTGTTTGGTGGTGGCTATGGCAGGCCAAAATTCCTATTTGATCACACTCACTGTATCACTGAATTAGCTAGTATTTTAATTCTTAGATTTTTTCTCTCTCACAGTCTTGTTCTCTTTAAAATATTATTTGTACCTTAATAAAATAATTAATTTTTACTTATTGTGTTTTTTGTCTTCAATTGAGCTCAGACCTAATTCCAATGTTTTGACCTAATGACCACCTACCAGGTAATTGTCTCTTGTTTTGGAAACTCATTCTGCCAGCCCACCCTGCAGGGCTGACTCTTTTGGTAATTCCTCTGAAAGGCTATGAGACTTGTCCTCTTGCTCCTAAGCCTTTGGGATAGTTGGAAAGGGCTAGTGGTGTCCTACCAGACTAGTGTGAAGGCAGCCTCACATTAGGGTTTTTGTAATCTTGTTGAGCTGCAGCTCTTCCACCTAAATGTCCTTAGCCCAGGCTAGATTGGGGGCTTTTGATGAATACACATTCTATGTTCATTAATAAATCATGAGTCAAGTTGTACCTTTAAGACCAACCAAGTTTTATTGAGAATGTAAGCTTTTGTGTGCTCTCTAAGTACACTTAATCAGACGAGGGCATCAGGTATTGTGGGTTGAAATATATGCAATATGTTGTTTAAAAGTGCAAACTGGCTGTGGTCACATGATAAAACAGTAGCATTAAAATCTCCAAGTAAAATAATACCTGTCATAGGAAAGAGGTGCTCAAGTTGTTCAAGATATGTGGTCATACGATCCCAAAGAAAGCATAACGAAGCTTTGTCAGGAGAAGGGGGAAGGTAGACATTAACAGCAATAAACACAAAGCTATGACAGCTAAAATGAAAAGCATGGGCAAAGGGGTTGCAAGCAGGTAGTTCCAGCACTTTAAATTTAGATTGCTGAGAGACTAGTAAAGACAAGCCTGCTTGGAGACGACCACGTGAATTACTTTTAAACCCAGGTAAGGAGTATGCTAGAAAACCCTCGAGGCAAATCAAGGAGTCTGTCCAGGTTTCCTGAAGAAAGATGATCTCAAATTGTTTGAGGTAGGAGCAAAAGTCAGAGTCCTATTTCTTACTTCCCCAGCCAGCTATATTCCAAGATAACAGTTTCACTGGTGAGGGCTGGGGCATTGTTAGACATCAGTCAGTTTCAATCAGCAGATCAAGCGAGTTGTTCAAATCAAAGTTGATGCAGCCATTGTTGAAACTGGAACCAGAAGGTGCTTCAGGAGGAGGGTGCATAAGATTGACCACGCTGGGCTGCATGGGGCTGGCCATCCCAGAGTCCAGGAGAGGGTGAATCTCTGCTTCCACCTCAATCAGGTGCTTAGGGGGTCCGGCTGAGCTTTGGGTAGACATGGGACATGTAGGCATAATAGTAGAATCTTGCCGGAAGGGAGGAGTCAGACACTTCTCATTCTTATTTTGGTAGGACAATAAGCAAGATTTCAATTCTTCTAACCTGGCTGTAATTAGTTGTTGCTCAGTGGTAGACAGGTCTTTGTAAGCAGCCAGGAGGTCACCCTCCAAATCAGACTGGCCCACAGGGTGCTCACCCAGGAGGCGAGGAGACTCAACAGGTTCCATCCAATTAATTAGGTCATTTGGCATAGCCTTGTTTGGTGGAATGCTGTTTTCTTTGTTAGCAACAGCAGGCTTAAAGGTGCATTTGACGGTAGTTTCCTTTTGGCCAGACCAAGAGGCTATAGACACTGATGGAAAGAGTGGAGCAACTGAAATGTTCTGGAAGACTCTTACAGGGAAAACACCTTTGGAGCAAAGGAAAGATTTCCTATTTAGGAGGAGCTGTGGAATTTTCGTGCCGCTGAAAGTTAGCAGGACCTTTAATGCCTGGTTGGCTTCTGACCTTTAAGTTTTGGCTGCGCCTTTTATTTAACTCTGATCAGAATTCTTTCACCTTTTTGATGCTGATGGACCATCATGCATCAAAATGGTTGACCCTGATCCAAAAGAAAATTACATCCATAGGAATTTCCTTGGATGCATTTTATCTATCCTCTGCTTCTGCGGTATTTCAATCCATCAAACATAGACTACTAGATATCCAGTTGCAACGTCTGACTGAGGCAGCTCGGAAATCTTGCTCCCCAAGTCACCTGGGTTTATCCCAGACTCCTGGGCTTCTAGCTCCCTATTTCCTCTTTTTAACTGATCCTCACCAAAGAAGAGCACTCATTCTGGCTAGATTCAATGCATTACCATTGGCCATCCTTTTCGGAAGATACCACAGAATCACCCACAATCTTAGATGATGCCCTTGTAGCCAAGGAGTCATTGAAACGGTCCCTCATGTTCTTCTGGACTGCTCTTTCTATAGCAGTCCACGAACAAGATACCTAGATGCACTGCTCTCTGACCATCAAGGCCATTCTGACAATGCCAAGGTCTGCTTTTTACTCCACGGTAAACACAACTTTGTCACTACTCATGTTGCTTGCTTTTTACAGGTTGCGATCCAAATCAGAGAGGCTTTTACTCATGCATAGCCCACAGCAATTTTATGTCATTTAACTTTTGCTGGTATTTAAAGCTTTATTATATTTTATAGTGTTGCTGTTGGTTTTAAACCTTACTGTATTCTTACATTAATGCCAATAAAGGTCTAATGAATGATAAAACAGTGTGGCTTGGCCATTTGGTCTGGATAGCCATAAAAGGTAATAAAGTTCCCTGCCAATTGGTGTTTTTGCAAATCACAGGACATGTATCTCCTAGTTGTAGACTACCTAATTTACTTATCAGCATCAATCTATACATTAAAACATCATTCTAGTCTGCCATTAGAAAACAAGAATACCTAAAATGAAAATGGGTTAGCTATATGTAATTAGATGAATAGCCAATATTCTTTATTTGAGTATGTCAATATAAAACATTATTATAAAAGAGAAATACATTGGAATACTGTGGATGTATAGTCATACTCACTGAGAGTGTGTTTAGCATATGTATTGAGATTAAAAAAACCCAATATCCCTGTTCAGTCCTGGGGAGGTGTTTGTTCCAAGTTTCATAATAATTTGTAATTCAGCAATTTCTGATGAAGTGTGCTTAGAGACCACATGAAAGCTTACATTCTCACATGAAAGCTTACATTCCAAGTTTCATAATAATTTGTAATTCAGCAATTTCTGATGAAGTGTGCTTAGAGACCACATGAAAACTTACATTCTCAATAAAACTTGGTTGATCTTAAAGGTGCAACTTGACTCCTGCTTTGTTAAGCTGCTTCAGACCAACATGGCTGTCCTCTTGGATCTATTAACAAATCATGTGCATCCAGTATTCAAGCTCCTTAGATACAGTGGGGATCAGCCATACTAAAATATGTGGCAAACTTCTGTTTTACTGTGATTTTTAATTTTTAAATTGTGTTCTATAGTGTATGGCCTAGGGGCTGTTAAACCTGAACTTGTGGGTCTATGTGATTGTATTTAGAGGAGAACGAACCATATATTTTTTCTCTCCTTAGTTGCTTTTATCCCTATATATGCCATTGAAGTGTTTGGCACATAATAACAATATATATCACTGAGGCTTGCAACTATCTGCTTCGATACAGATTTTACAGAAGATGAACCTGAAAATCTCACAAGGGAGAAGCCGCTTCTATGTTTCTGAATAGTAAAATATATCAAAGTCAGGAGATGCATGTGAAAGAAGGATTTGTGGCTTCTTCAGACTTTTCTTGTCTGCATTGCTATTAGCAGCAGTCCTATGTGTATAATGTACCAGATCAGAATGATAAATGTTTGAAACTTCCTGGGTTGGAAAATGCCGAGCTGAACTGCTTCTCAGAAGGGGAGCAGGCTGGAACTTCTGTTCGGGTAGTGGAAGGCAATCTAATGCCTACTGCCTACTTTTATCAGTCAGAGATTAGTCCAAGATATGCACAAGAAACTTTGAGGAGATTTACTTTGGCTAAAAGGGAGTCTCGGGGGGGGGGGGAGGCTCCTTTGAGGCTTTGAAGGGTCTCTGGAGACAAGTTGCATTTTCATCATCTGCAGAAGTTTTCAGAGTCATTTATTTGACTTAAGTTCAACAGGATTCTAATCTTCTTTGATACTACTAAACATCTAAAGCTATACAAGACCAATGTTGATCTGGATAACTACAGAAAAGGTACAGATCACTATCTTTCATTCTGGGACTAATTAAAGTTAAACAAAATAAAATCAGAAAGTGGGAAATTGAAATCTAGAAAGCTTGGAAGAACAAGGGGAGAAGGGGCGAAATTTGGACTTTGTAAACTTAAAGGACAGTGTTAAAAATTGAAAAGGAATTTATTGTTTGGTCTACTTGCAGCTTTTGAGAAAAAGCCCCATTGTCATAGAATTGCAGCTCCTACAGTCAACACAGGAAATACGTCAAGCATCGTGAGATCTCTCTACCTGCGAAAACAGGATTTGGTGGCAAGTAAAGCAAGAAGTATTGGATGAAAAAGGGAAATCATTGAAGCAGCCAGCCTACTCTAGGATTATAATATCATAGAAAAACATTGGAGGCCATTGCAAGGAGGCCAAAATTTAAATAAAACTTTTAAAGTGTTCGGGACATTAAAAATTGGTGGAGCTGACAAAGGTGACGATTATAAGGTAAATGCTATTGGACATTATTGTTAATAAACATTTTAGAAGCCTCTAGAGGAAAAAAAATAAAGTGAAGCAGAAAGTCGCGACCACCATTTTGGAGAAAATAAAAACTTTAAAAATTAATATCTGAGCCCAGGAGGCTCTGAGGATGGCAAAATTAGGCTTCTTGAAGAAAGCAAGTTTCACTCTTTTAAACCTGGTAGATGAAATTTAATTTGGTGAGGTCAAATTTTTCACTGTTTTTACACGTCAGACCACAAGCAAACCCTTGCAAGGACTGCTTCACTGGAGAAAGTGCAGGACCAATTGAATGCAATGGAAGCCAGGATAATGAAAGGGATGAAGGAAATGATAACTGCTTCCAAAAAAGAAATTAGAAAAGATATTGAAGAGCTAAAAAAAGATATAGAGGATCTCAGAAATGAGACTGTGGTAACATCAAAGAAAGTGCAAGAGGTGGAAGGGAGAGTGAAAGTACATGATTCCACCTTGTTAAAAATACAAGAAAAAGTGGCAATTCATGACTGCAAATTGATGGAGACTCAGATACGTCTGAGAGGAGTACCTGAGGTTATGAAGAAACTGACTTGAAAGAATATATAATAAAAATAATTGCAGAATTTCTGGAGGAAGATCCTGAAGGGACTAGAAACATGTATGACTATATGTATAGAGTGGATTCACTTTATGCTAAAAAAAAAAAAAAATCTACCAAGAGATGTGGTTATAAGATATATGACAAAAGAAATGGTGGGAAAAATTATGAATAAAAACTTTGAAAAGACATTGATAGTGGGAGGCAGCAGAGTAAGAATTATGAAGGAGTTGCCAAGACAAGTGATAAATGACAGAAGAGCATATAAGAAATTGACAGAAAAATTATGGGACAATGAAATGAGGTATAGATGGATAATACCTGAAGGTTTGAGCTTTGAACTTCAAGGAAAAAGGATTACAATTACAAGCACGCAGAAACTGCGTAGATTTTTTGAAGAACACAAAGAATTTGCACCATGATGGATTACAAATTAATATCTTGGAATGCAAATGGACTAAATTCACCACAAAAAAGAAAGGCAACATTTCATTGGATTAAAAAGCAAAATTGTAATATAGTTTGTCTACAAGAAGTACATATTAAACAAAAGGATTACAACTTTTTATGGAATAAGCAATTGGGACTAGAATTTCATTCATTGGCTGAACAGAAGAAAACGGTAGTGATCTTTTATATTAAACAAGAACTGGACCCAAAATTAGTGTTTAAAGATAAAGATGGAAGATTTGTAGCAGTAGAAATAATATTAAATGCAAAAAAACATTGTTATTGGGACAGTATGCACCAAATGGAGCAAAGGATGCTTTTTTAAAAAGATATTATACAACAATTTGATGAAGTGACATATGATCAAGTTTTGATAATGGGGGACTTTAATGGAACAATTAAGAATACACTGAATAGGTCTGGGGGGGGGGAATAAATAATAAGGAAGGAAAATTGCCAAAGTCTTTTTTTGAATTGGCCAAACAAGAAAACTTGGAAGATATATGGAGAAAATTTAACCCTGAAGTGCGGGACTATACCTTTTTTTCAGCAAGACATAATACTTTCTCCAGAATTGACATGTTGTGGGGCACTAAGGATTTAGGTCTTATAACAAAGAAAATAGAGATTTTACCTAAAATAGGGACTGACCATAACCCAATAATGTGGATTACAAAAAGTCAAGAAGATGGAGATTAAATGATTTACTACAGAATAAAGAAATAGTGACATCTCTAGAAAACGAAACTAAAGCTTTCTTCCAAATAAACGATAAAGAAGATATAGAGTTTCAGACAGTATGGGATGCTTATAAAGCAGTAATGAGAGGAGTATTGATTACTTTGAATAATAAAGACAAGAGGGCAAAAGAAAAACAGATGCTGAACATTCAAAATGAAATAAAGAGAAAAGAAGGGGAATTGAGAAAAAGGCCAGGGAAAAAGAAAATTATGAGGGAGATTACAATATTACAAACACAAATGAGACATTTGTTAAATAAAAAATTGGAATGGAATCTGAAAAGATTGCAGCAGAAATCTTTCGAGGGAGCAAATAAACCTGGAAAATGTTTGGCCTGGCAACTGAAGAAAAAGAGAGAAAGCAAAATTATTAATAAAATTGTGGTTGATGGAAGAGAGGTGGTAGATCAAGAAGGAATAAAAAGAGAATTTTTAAAGTATTTTGCCAAATTATTTAAGGGTGTTAAGATAAAGAAAGAAAAAATGGAAGAGTATTTACAAAACATTAAAATAGCACCCTTAACAGAAAATATGGAAAAATTTTTGAATGATCCAATTGAAAAAATAGAAATTGAAGCAGCGATTACTGCAATAAAATTGGAAAGGCACCTGGGCCAGATGGATATACAGCTAAATTTTTTAAAACCTTCAAAGAGGAGTTAATACCAAAACTTCAGAAATTGATGAACATGATAAGAATAAAAGGGAAAATACCAAATACATGGAAGGAAGCTGTTATTTTGTTGATTCCAAAAGAAGATAGAGATGTCATGAATGTAAAAAAATTACAGACCAATCTCACTATTAAATAATGATTATAAAATATATACAAGAATATTAGCAGAACAGCTTAAACATCATCTGACAAATTTTATAAAGGAGGATCAAGCGGGGTTTCTCCCTAAAAGGCAAATAAGAGACAATATTAGAACTGTTGTAAATATTGTAGAATATTATGAAAGACATCCAGAAAAGGAAGTAGCATTATTCTTTGCGGATGCAGAGAAAGCGTTTGATAATTTAAATTGGGACTTTATGTTTGCAGTAATGGAGAAAATGCAGTTGGGGGGAAACTTTATAAGGATGATGAAAGCAATATATACTGAACAACGTGCAAGGCTATGTATAAATGCAGATCTTACAGAAGATATGATAATTAGCAAAGGTACAAGACAAGGCTGTCTGCTTTCCCCACTGTTGTTTATAATGACTCTTGAAATCTTACTGATGCAAATCCAAGAAGACAAAGAAATAGAAGGTTTAAACATAAAAGGATTTACTTATAAATATAGAGCATTTGCAGATGATACAATTATAAATGAAAATCCCATACAAGTAACACCTTTGTTGTTAGCTAAAATACAAGAATATGGAGAATTGGCGAGACTTTATATTAATAAAGAAAAATCAAAACTTCTATGTAAAAATATGCAAGTAAATAAACAAAAGGAATTGCAGAAGCTAACTGGTTGGGAAGTTACCTCTAAGGTAAAATATTTGGGTGTGGAGATAACAATGAAGAATATTGATTTGTTTAAAAACAATTATGAAAAGCTATGGCGTAAAATGGTTGACGATATGATAAAATGGAATAAACTTAATTTGTCATTTCTGGGTAGAATAGCTACAATTAAAATGAATATTCTGCCGAGAATAATGTATTTGTTTCAAACTATTCCGATTGAGAAAGACAGTAAACAATTTAATAGATGGCAAAGAAAAATCTCAGAATTTTTGTGGGCTGGGAAGAAACCAAGAATTAAAATGAAAATTTTAACAGATGCAAAAGAGAGAGGTGGATTTCAATTACCAGACAAAATTATATCATGAAGCAATTTGTTTAGTGTGGATAAAAGAATGGATGATGCTGTTAAACAAAAAACAGGTCATGGAAATAAATTTGGCTGGCACGCTTATATGTATTATGGAAAAAAAAGATGGATGTTTTTTTTTTCTCACCATTATATAAGAAACAACCTGTTAAATACGTGGATGAAATATAAGAAATATGGGGATGAGAGAAAGCCGTTATAGATAGTGCCAGCAGAAGTAATAAAAATAACAGCTGAGATGGGTGAAGAAAAGTAGTTGTCATACAACCAACTATTAAAAATACAAAGTGGCAAAATAGAATTGAAAACTGCTGAAGAACTGAATAATAAATATGATTGGTTTCAAATGCAACAAATAAAGAGCTTGGTAGAAAAGGATATTAAAACTGAAGGAATAAGAAAAGAGCAAACAGAAATGGAAAGAGTTCTGCTTGGAGATATTGAAAAAATATTTTCAAAACTATATAAATTACTTCTAAAATGGTCTATGAAAGATGAAGTAGTGAAATCTCAAATGATAAAGTGGTCAATTAATGTAAATAAAGAAATACAAATGGAAACTTGGGAATATTTGTTGAAGAATTCTGTTAAGCTTTCGACATGTCACAAAGAGAACTGTTTTAAAATGATGTATAGATGGTATATGACTGCTAAAAAGTTGGCAAAGATGAACAATAAGATGCCAGACATATGTTGGAAATGTAAAAAACATGAAGGTTCTTTCTACCATATGCAGTGGACTTGTGAAAGAGCAAAAAAGTATTGGCAGATGATTCAACAAGAAATTTCTAGGATCTTGGGATATGAGTTTAAGAAAGTTGCAGAGACTTTTCTGTTGGGATTACAAATGGAAAAATTTCCAAAAGAAGATAGAACTATAATCTGGTACTTGCTTTCAGCTGCTTGGACATTGTATGCGCAGTTGTGGAAGCAAGAAAAAATACCAGAGAAATGGGATTGGATTGTACAAGTTATGACATGGAGTAAAATGGATAAATTAACAAGAATTTTAAGAGACTATGATTTAGAAGTTTTCAAGATGGAATGGAAAAAGTTTAGAAGATATGTAGAAAAAGAGTGGAAAGTAAAAGGACATTGGACAATTTTTGATAATGATTAAGTATTAGAAGGAAGAAGGATATTAATTTTTGTTTTTATTAGTTAAGGGTACCTTTAAATATTAGTATTTTAAGTAAATAACACCAGCGGGGGGTCAAGTAATGGGGGGAGGGGTGGTTAGAAAGTAACATATGGGATAGATAAAAAGAAGTTATTAATGATGCAAGAAATAGATATTGTTACCATATGTTACTAAATAAAATTGTTTTAATGCAGAATGATAAATGTTTGCATATTAAGCTGTGGAATGTTATTAGTACAGCAGCACAATCAAGCAAGTGTAGTAAGATGGCACAGTACAGCTTCTTTATTAATCATTATTTGGGAAGTTTTTTATGTTTATTGACGTTAATGCATGAACACCTTTTCTGTTACAGATAGCACATCTTTTATACTGGAATAATTAAACTGAAAAACATTTGCTTTCCCCAAAGATATTTTTAAAATGATGAACTTTGACTTGAATAACTGTGGTTTGGATTGCACTGTTGGTCTAAGATTGGATCAAGCTAGGGTTGCCAGGTCCAATTCAAGAGATATTTGGGGATTTCGGGGGTTAAGCCAGGAAACTTTTGGGATGGAGCCAGGAGACATTGGGGTGGAGCCAGAGCATGATTGAACTCTGGCCATCACATTTAAAGTTACTGCACATCTTTTAAATGCCTTCCCTCCACTGGAAATAATGAAGGACGGGGGCATCTTTTAAAGCTCGTAGAATTGGCCCCCCTGGTCCAATCCTTTTGAAACTTGGAAGGTGTTTTGAGAAGAGGCACCAGATGCTATGCTGGAAATTTTGTGCCACTACCTTAAAACTGCCCTCCCAGAATCCCAGATACCCACAGATCAATTCTCCATTATACCTATGGGAATCAGTCTCCACAGGGAATAATGGAGTGCCCAGCAGACATTTTCCTTCCCCTCCCCACTTTCTGATGACCTTGTCTGTCTGTCTTCCTGTCTTGTGAAATAAAAATGAAAGTGCATTGCACTGTACTGCACAAGTATATTGGTAGCCCCATTAAGGCCATTTGGTAAAAGAATATAATAATTTTGTACTTTGTGATTGCAACATATACAGTTCAATCCTCAATAGCATTACTCCTTTCTAAGCCCATTAAAATTAATGGGGTAATTTTCTCAATTTTTTATAAAGAAATTAATTAACTGATCAACAGTACTGTCCTATACAGAGTAATGCCATCTTAAATCCACTGCAATCAATGTACTTGCATTGGAGATGATATACTGAAATATTTCAAAAAAAAAAAAAAATCAGTCAAGGACCCCAACAGTATTCTACTACAAAGAATTTTTATTTTATTTTTTTTTTAAAAAAAACTTTTGTTCTCTTTGCAGAATTTGTATCCTTTCCTTCTTTCTAGAGGCTTTCCCACTACAGTATTTTTAAAGATCCTTGGGATCTGTGAGTGTCATACCTGGATATGACTCTCCAGCATTAAAAATAATCATTTCTTGAAACTTTTTGACCCCACTATAACAGAATCTGGTGCCTCACTAATGAGAATGAAAAGACTTTTCAAAGGCATTGCCTGCATTTCATTTCTAATTACAAACTAGAAAGTATATTACATGGAGTAGCCTTGGATGATTTCTTTTTTTGGTGGTTTACCAAACTCCTAATTGCATTTGTCATTTCCCATTGGATGGAGATAATTTCTCCTACTGTCACTGCCAAGACCGTCTTATCTGGGTAATGATAGGAAAGCCAGCCAGTTACCAGGTAATGTCCAAGGCCTTACTAGAAACTACATATTCATAAAACATATCTACCACCCTGAACAGGGGTGTCTTTCATCATATGGCCATGCCTGAACATGAGGCAGAAAAATGTAGATTTCCAGAAGGGCTCAGCAGGTTCCACTGTGGAGACCAGCACCAAATGTATGATGTCAAACATTTGTTTAAGAACGGGTTACTTCACTTAGATGAATGCATAGCAGATGCTGAAAATGTGAAAAGAAATGTTAAATAAAGAGTCTGAAGTCTGGAATAACACAGCAGGTTCTTTCCCACAAAACACCATCTAGACTAGACATGTTGAAATGAAATTATTAAAATGAAAAAATCAGTGAGAAAATCAATTTGGTTATATCCTTCTAGGAGTTATCTAAGCTCAAGGACAGATTTTCACTCATACCTCACATAATGGCAGGTTTTTTTCAATTAAACAAAGGACATACTTTAATGTATGATAATTTATTATACTGAATTGTATACTCTTCCCATGGTTTTCCTTGTGACTTTAGATATTGTGGAATCCAGATTGCTGGAGTGATTGTAACATCTCATGTCAATAGCCCTGATAAGGTTCTTTAGACAGATTAGGAAGGAAATGGTACTGCTGCTCTGTTCATTTTGAGCCAATTTGTGGTGGAAGACAAAACTAAATGAGCAGGCTTATCCACAGAAGCACTGGACAACCTTTGTACAGAGCACTGCAGCAAGCATAGTCAGCTATTTTACTTCAGAGCAGAGTATAGACCAATTGTATTTGCCTATGACACACCAGGGAAGTTTTGAGTAGATGTTCTGATGTACTTAGTGAACCTCCATGCTGCTTTTGAATGTGAGTCTGCCCATTTATGTATATCCATGTGCAGGACTTTTTCTGTAGAAAAAGCCCAGTAGGAACTCATTTGCATATTAGGCCACACCCTTTTACACCACAATTGTTTCATGCAGGGCCTTTTTTGTGGAAAAAGCCCAGCAGGAACTCATTTGCATATTAGGCCACACCCCTGACCCCAAGCCAGCTGGAACTGTGTTCCTGCTAAAAAAAATAAAAAATAAAAAGCCCTGTCCATGTGTACTATTTCCCTGTGTTCTACTCATGAATAACTCAATCATATTTACTCCACAGTAAAAAAATAGTTCCCCCCTTTTGTTAACTAGGAGAAAGGATTGTTGTGAAGAAAAATGCAATAGGCTCTAGAAAGGCTCTGGGTGAGTGCCCCCCCCCATCCAAGTGAAGGCATTCACTTCCTCCACGCACCTCAAGGCGACCTGATCTCTGCCGTCTGAAGAGCAGTTGTAATTCTGAATGATCTCAACCCCCACCTGGAGATTGGCAACAGTGGTACCTCAGGAGGAAATGGCATTGTACCTGCCTGAAGTCCCACCCTTCCTCAAACCCCATCCTCTCCAGGCCCCACCCTTATATATCCAGGAATGTCCTAACCTGGGATTTACAACCCTATCTCCTTCCCTTTATCTGCCCCTCTGAATTTAGTTTTTCATCACCTTCCCCCTCCCTGCAGCCTGTACATAGGAAAGGGACAGGCTTTCTCCACACTGGTAGGGGGGACCAAAGCAGCTTACATCATTCTCCTTTACCCTCTTTGATCTGAACAACAACGCTGTGAGGCAGGTTAGGCTGGAAGTCTGTGACTCGTCTGAAATCACTTAATGAGCTTCCACAGCAAGAACCTGTGTCTGGCAGAATCCACTCTGAAGCCCTAACTACTATGCCCTCCTCAAACTCCACCACAGAATCTCTATGGATTTCCTACCAACCTGGAAAGGTATCACTAAAGGCCTCTGGATGTTTGCCCCCCTTGCTGTCTTCCCACTCACCCAAGTGAAGGCATTCATCTCCCCTCTACGGGGAGCTGATCTCTGCTATCTGGACTCCAGACAACAGATCTCTTTTCCCATTCCAGAGAAAATAGCTGACTTTGTGGGTGGACTGTATGGTATTATATTCCCCTGAGGCTTCCTGACAAAAGCAGCCTGGGTTGCCTAGCAACAGCCTCTGGCTAGGACTTTCCAGGGGTCAGCTCTAAGGAAACACTCCCTGACTGTTTCTGTGGCCTTTGGAGGCTGTGTGTGCTGGGAGGCCTTTTGTGAGGCTGCAGCAACTCTGAGGCCAGTTGACAGAGAGGACATAGAGAAGAATTCGAGATGTTGATATTTTTGTCCCTTATCAACTTCTGGATTTTCTGTTATGCTTTTGATTCTCTGACACTGTGTTTCCTGCTACAGACACTGTTGCACTGACACATTAGGACATGACATTTGATAGACCCTTACAAATAGGTATAATGTAATGTATCCCAGGAACCCTTGAAGACTGGCATCTATGTCCAACACCAAGGACATCTGACTAGCTGTAAGAATAACATAAACACAATTTTGACACAAACTAATTTTCAAATAAGTCTGAGCAGTCCTAATGACAGCCAGAATCCCACCCCACAATATAGTTACTCTGATATACAAAGCAGGAATCAAGTTTCACGTTTAAGACCAACCAATTTTTATTCAGGACGTATACCTGATCCCCTTGTCAGATGAAGTGTGCTTAAGAGAGCACACAAAAGCTTACGGTCTGAATAAAAATTGGTTGGTCTTAAACGTGAAACTTGATTCCTGCTTTGTTCTACTGCTTCAGGCCAACATTACTGCCCACTTGGATTACTCTGATATACTTAAAGGTATCTCAGTTTGGCACAGAGTTATATGTTTTTAGATGGCTCATTTTTTCATGTTGCCTCCTCAGTGGGGATAGCTCAGAGAATTAATAATTTTAGGTAGTTTGTTGGGGAATTAATGCAGCACATTATGGAGTATATATAGTCTTGCCGGTCTCCAGGCCCAGGCAGGGTATCCCCTGGTTTTGCAGGCACCTCCCCACTGCCAGCCAGCTAGCCATCAGGCAAAGCACCACCCCAACAGCCATGATGTGTCTCTGCAGGTTTAGAAGAAGCTTGCAAACTGCATTTTGGAATGTGTGTGTGCTTTTAAATCTCATCAGGAGGAAAGCTGCATGGGGGTAAGGGCAAACAGACAGAGCCATGTGACTCTTCCCAGTAAGTGTATGAAGCATGTAAAAAAGGAAGAGAGCACAGTTCCTCTATTTGTTTTGCATTCATTTCTGAAGTTGTTTGCATAGTAAAATGGATAGTGAAGAATAATTTAGAACCTGATTATGGGTGGAATGGAGGAAAACTCTACCCCTAGACAGCATCATCACCATCATCATTGTCATTGTTGTTATTGATTTTAATTTGACTTGCTTAATTGCCCCATCCCAGTCTAGGCCAGGCTCTGGACGATGTTCATCATTAAAATACAAGTTTAAGCACAAGAAATACACAGATAAACATAACAATACAATAAAATTAGCCTGGTGGCATCTTGCCAAATGAATTCTTCTTCCAGGATATCAGAGCATACAAGGGGGAGGAAGTCTTCCGGGGGATACAGAAAAGGAAAGGTGCCAGCCATCACTGTCCTCAGTCAAAAGCCTGCTGGAACATTTCTGCTTTACAAGCTCTGCAGAATTGCCCAAGATCCCACAGGGCCTGGGTGTCATCTGGCAGAGTGTTCTATCAGGTTGGGGTCCTCGTTGAGGACAGCCAAACCTCTTTAGGACCAGAGATCTACAGCAGAGCAGCAAAACAGTAATGTGTCACGGGCTGGGGCCAGGCCAGGCAAAGTCCAGGGGCAGTCCAAGGTCTGTAGCTGGGTAGCAAGGAGGGTCCAAAGCGCCAAAACCGAATCACAGTTCAGGTATCGTAGGTCAGAGGTTCAGAAGCCGAAGTCAAGGAGTCCAGAAGTCAATGCCAGAGTCAGGGGGTCCAGAAGCCGAAGTCAGAAGCCGAAGTGGATGCTAGAACATCAGGTAAGTGACTAGTTGCTTCCACAAAGCCTTCTCTCAAAGCCCACAGCTATATAGCCCTCTGCTGTCTGTTGCCCATTTGGCCTAATTGCTGACTCAGAGGGCAGCCAGGATCCTGCTGAGACTCAAGCACCCTCACTCCTAGAAGGGCCAGAATCCTTTCAAAACTCAGGGCTCAGGGAGCATCTTGCTCGTGAGTGTGCCACCCTCCTCCGATCCCTGAGGTCCTGACAAAGGCGGTCACGCACACGAGCAACCCGAGAGGGTGAGGCAGGGGGGCTTGGATCTTCTCCAGAAGGAGGCAGGGGCACTGGTGCAGGTGGCAGGGGCACAGTTTCTTCTGCAGGCTCGGCTTCTTCTGCAGGGCCCCCAGCACGCATGACATAATGTTCTACCAGGGACATAATGATTTGTTTCTTAAATTTGTTTTCCTGTGTTAGTCTGAAGAAATTGGTTGAAGTACAGTGGATTGTTACATTCAACAACTCCTGTGAGTAAATTGCCTCAGTGAGATCACAAAAGTGTGGGCTTGCAAACTCTTTGTGTTTATTTTGGCTGCTGTGTGTGTGTGTGTTTTAATAAAGCCATGCTTGGAAATGTTATCAAAGTCTGGCAAGGGACTTGTGGGGGTATAACAAATGTCACTTTCATTTAGTGGAAGTGCAGCTGCTGGGGAACTTTTTGAAGGTAAAAAAGAGGATGAAGAAATGAAGACTGTACTCAAGTGAACTGCTCTGCTGTATTTTTAAATTTATTTTTAGGGAATGGGAAAATCTCCTGGCTCCACCCCCAAAGTCCCCAGGTATTTCCTGAGTTGGACTTGGCAACCCTAAGTATACAGAATGAGGCTGACCCTGTGTCATACATAACAGTCAAATGTGAGTTATTGGTGCTCTTTAATTCCCACATGTGTGGTGCCTGAGGTACTTTTTGGAGAAACCTATGTGGATCCCAGGGACATGTGGCTTTCTCTAAACATTCTATGACTGTTTCAGGCTGGGAAAATGGCACAGGAGGGAATGCTGAAAGGCCTTCTCTGCATGCACCAGCACCCCAATCTGAACTGATTCCAAATACATGGACAGTACTGAGGAAAACTTACAACTCACACGTTTTGACTGTTATGTATGACATAGGGCAGGGTCCCCAGACTTAACCTGTGTACTCTATACTGTCAGTTGCCTTTGTCCTCTTTAGAGAGAACTTCAAAGAATTTTAGATCAGTATTTCTAGAAGCTTGTGCTTCACTGACAGTATTGGATGTGTCATATCACCCATTTTATAGAGGCCACTGAAATCATTCACTGTTGAGCTGTTCATATGCAATGGTTCATTGTAGGGTTTGGTAATTTTTGTCATAACTTTAAAATACCATATGGGGATAAAGTTTTTCACTGGCACCAAGGAAACATCTAGATCAGTATGGTGAGCCTTTGTGTATGAATGGACTCATTATGTGGCAACAGCTGCCATGCAAAAGTCAAAGTTTTTCCATTTGGAAGCCAACTCTTAGTCCAGAAGACTACTAGGACATGTGATAATATTTGTTATTGTCAGTTTTGCCTGTGAAATTTTATTCTAATGTGTTTAGGGCTGTATAGTTTTAAATTGTAGAATCTGTAATTTTATAATATGCATTGTTTTAATTGTTGCTGTGATGTTATACTGTGAGCCGCCCTGAGCCTGCTTCAGCGGGGAGGGCAAGATATAAATAAAATAAATAGTACAGTGAACTCAGGTATTCACTTAGTGCAATCAAGATTTCATAAGTGTTTGTGGATAACAAATGTGAAACTTATTCATATTCAGCAAACATTTTTGTTTGCAAAACTAGGTTGAACTAAACCAGTGTGGCCATTGCCTGTTTGCTGCTCCAAGCATTATGGCACATTACCAAAGCATGAATATTGAAAGACACTTGGAGGCTACCATTTTATAACAGATTCTCTTAGGCAGCACTTTTTGATTTTTTAATACAATGCTACATGCAAAGTATGTTCTGTCTGCTGATCTGCAGCTTATCACAATGTTTATTTTTGCTTGCAGTATTTGCGCATTTCCAAGTCTTCTTGTGCTTTGATAAATGTTTTATAGGTAATGAATTATAAACAATGTTTATGTATAATTTATCTTTTTAAATACATATTCTATGTTCCAGCTTTTTCAAAATGAGGGACTTACTTCAGCTTTGTATTTTTAAGGGATTCAACACTTTAAGGTTTCATGAATAACACATGCTTCAAGGTATATTTGCATTTTTATAGTGTGGGTTGTGTAACAGTATGGATTTTGCTTTTACAGTGTTCACTTTCAAGTCAACATGATTTCCTTCAGAATGAACTACAAAAAGGGATTTGGGCCTTGAAATGTACCTTTCTATTGTCTCCCTATAAAATGGAAATTTCTGTAACTGGCAGGTCATGAACAATATCTCTCAGTAAGAAAATCTGTTTTATATATTTACACAAAACCAGTGTTACAAATATCTTCATTTCTCTAACAGACAGATCAGCAATTCAAGTATGCAGAACTATCTTGCTATCATCTACAGAAGGGTTCAATCTAATTCCATGCCAGCATTGTCCAAGAGTTAAATAAGGTACCTAACAGACTATGGGAACAATTTCATGTACAATGGAGGTAAGTACCACTGAATTTCATGAGATGTACTTATGAATAGATATGCCTAGGCTAATAAACTAAAAGTTAATGCTGTCAAAATATAGGTGCTACTGGTAGGCAGAAAGATTGACTCAGGGTCTGATATGTCTTCTGTTCTGGATAGGGTTGTATCCCTAAAGGGGCAGGTTTGTAGTTAAGAGGTGCTGCTGGACCTTGACCTCCTGCTGAATAAGCATGTAGCACCAGTGGCTAGAGGTGCCTTTTGTCAGCTTCAGCCTTTCCTGGGGAAAAAAAAGATCTTGCCACAGTATTGCATGCCTTGATAAACTCTAGATTAGACTACTGCAGTACACTGCATGTTGAGCTTCTCTTCAAGAAGGTTTAGAAGCTACAGTTGGTACAGAATTCTGCAGCCAGAACGCAACTGATTCAAGTGGGTTGTAGGACCACATCACTCCAGTCTTGTTCCACCTACATTGGCTTCCACTGGTTTCAAGACCCAATTCAAGGTTCTACTATGTGATCTTTACAGTCTTATATCACTTTGGGCCTACCTATCTTAAGAACACCTGCTGCCATATTAATGTACCCAGCCACTATGGTCATCTTCAAGTGCCCTTCTATGGGTACCCTTGACATCTGAGGTTAGATGGGTGGTAACATGATAAAAGAGCCTTCTTGGCTGTGATATTAAAATTATAGAATTCCATCTCCAGGGAAATTCATATGTGCTCCTCTATTATTGGTTTCTGCATGTGAGTAAAGACTTATCTGTTTTGTCTGGAATTTGGCACTGACCTCCTTCCTCTTTATGTTTGTGTATTTGTTTTGTGTACACATTTTAATTATGTATGTGGTCTGCTTAGCTGTTGCTTTTGTTTTTAATTTTTTATATTATATATTTGAAAGCTTGTATTAAAGTAATTTTGATTGTTTAAAGCCTTGGGGACCCTAAGCTGGGTATAAAGGCATCATACAAATGTTTAAAACAAGTGAATTAAATAAAACATTCACCCCACATCTAAGGCCTGAGGAAAATATCCTATTCTCTGTTCAATCACTGTAGTTCTTTAGTTTATGGCCTTTATATCAACTTTGCACTTTCAGGCAAGAATAAGCAGAATCGGATTTCAACAGAAATGAATTTGTAAATTTTCCCCTTAACTATATCATGTCAAGATATGTGTGGGAGATAGCATATCTGAATGATTCATTGCCTTTGAGACCCCAGTTTGATCTGGTAAGTTCATAGCATATTCAATATGGTGAATGCTGCCAACTGATAAATGTTGGTGACTGCACAAGTGAAAGAGTAACATATACACTTGTTGATTTATAATAATATCAGACTTGCCTAGGATAACACTGGAGCATACATTATCCAAGCAAGGGAGTATGCACCAACAGCTACTGTGCTTCATGCTGCAAAATGTGTAGATGCAAAAGTATTTGAAAGGTATGAAAATATATATTTATATAGTGTTTAGATTTTTAGGCCACCTTTCCTTGCAAACAGGACTCAGGGCAGTTTACAACAGAATAAAATCACAATGATCTAGTTAAATTAAAACCAACGTCAGAACAGAGTACAAAGTCATAGTAAAGCAATTCCAAGGTGGCAAATAGTTTGAATAAAAATTAGAACTCCCCAAAGCCTCCAAGGGGTAGGTAAGGTGGGAAAACCTGAAAGTGCCAGACTGCTTGCTGTCCCATCGTGTCCTCAGCCAAAAGCACGGTGGAACATCTCTGCCTTACAGACCCTGCAGAAAGGTAATAAGTCCTGCAGGGCATGGATGTTCTCTAGCA
Source organism: Heteronotia binoei (assembly GCF_032191835.1). Lineage (NCBI taxonomy): Eukaryota > Metazoa > Chordata > Lepidosauria > Squamata > Gekkonidae > Heteronotia > Heteronotia binoei. The sequence continues at coordinate 124,834,414 of NC_083225.1, forward strand.
GACAGTTCCATCAGGAAGAACAGCTGGATCTCTCTTGGGCTGGGAACCACCAGTATATTTATAGTGCTTGAGTGTAACACTTTATTGGGGGCATACTGAGAGAAGCAGTCCCAAAGATATGTGGGTCCCTGACCATGAAGGGCCTTAATTTCAAAACCAACACCTTGAACTTGATCTGCTTCTCCACTTAAAGTCAGCGCAGCTTGAACAGCACAGGTTGATTGTATGCCATCTGGGGGGTCCCTGTAGGTCCACTTTTTGTGCTGTGATATGATCAAACAGTTTAGAGGTTTTATTATTAATGGTCTGATGTTACACAACATCAGTGATGAAGGGAGGTTTATTTCCTTAGTCCTTGTGCCCACATGCCTCAAGATGGGACAAAGGGTGGGACTGACCATGGCTATATCTCCATTTCCTTCCATTCCAGCACCTTCTCCTACTGCCATAGTTCCCCCTGCCCCCAATGACTGGGATCCCCAGCCTGGCGCTGGCACTCAGTGTAAACTGAGCTCATTGCAAGAAGGGTGGGATAAAAATATAATGCATAGATAGGTCCACTCCCATTGGTGAATTGTCTATTGAGAGATCCTCAATAGTTATTTAAGTAACACTGACATTCTTTTGTCAAAAGTTCTGAGTATTCTGTTACAACAATCAAGATAGTCAAACTCAATAAATGTGAGGTTTGACTGAGAGAAAGGGAGTGAGTTCTTCAAAGTCATTAGTACAGTCAAAGGCTGTGAGATATATCTGTCATTATAAACTGCACAGATTTTTAGATATGTCATCCATTGTTCCCTCTAAGCTGAGTTAGTGTAAGCTAGCTAACAGTTTTTTAGCCTCCGGCTCACATGTTTTTATCTTAGCTCAAGGAAAATGGCCCCAGAACAAGCTAATTTATGCAGAAGCTCACAACTTTAATGCCAGTAGCTCACAAAGCAGAATTTTTGCTCACAAGACTCCACAGCTTACAGGGAGTATTAGTTTCATCCCCTGCTTCATCATACAAAAGTTGCACTGGTAGCAGAGGTTACCTAGGGTAGCATACAAATCAATACTATGTCAGCAAAATGCAACCATAAATCTGTTTTTCCAGTGGTATGATATCACTATAATTCTTAAAATACTAAGCTCTTCAGTATGCTCATATGCACAATAGATGGCACATGAAAAACTGCGGACCTAGGTGGGAGCTCAAATAATGGCAAAAATACTGTTGGCTGCCCACTACAGTAGATAATGAGCATCTTCAATGTCAGATTGTTACAAAGAAAGAGGATCCTGCCTGCAACCTGAATCTCTTATTTAAATTATGTGGAACTCCTAAAATTATGTGGAACTCCTATTCCTAAAATCATTAAATCCCTACAGGCTGTTCCATCCAAGCAAAGAACATGGTTTTTGTATTGAGCCATTAGGGAAGCAGCAAAGATGCTTCTTTTTCAAACGTGTCACCTTGAAGAGAAAATGACTCCTTTTATTTTGCAGAACAGACAGGAGGCAAACAGCACATGCCATTGCCGACTGAACTGCAAAATCAAAATTGACAAATCCTGGAGGAGGAAGTTGCTATTCTAAAGCCAGGCACGACTGAAAATGCTGCCTTGACTTCTTCAGCTTCTACCTGCTGCTGCCACTGCTGTGCAACAGCCCCCAAGGTTCTAGTGACATTACTTCAGATTTTTAGACAAGCTGAAGAAGATAAGAATAGTTTTGTCATCTAAAAGGATATGTGTGTGTCTGGGGGAGGACTGAGACTGAAAACCAGCTACCATTGAGGGTATCTTTGAAGAACGAGTTGTGCTCAAACACGGTATGGGGCCTGAGAATAGCAACAGTAATATCATTTCTCATCATTTCCCATTATTTATGAGAAAGAGATACAGGAAGTGTAGAGAACAGAATACCATAACTAGGAAGGAATAACAAAGACACAGTAATATCAGTGATGTGCATACTGCTGGCATAAACAAGCTGGCAATTCATATGGATATAAATGCATGTGCAAAGACAGTGCATTTGATTATACTAACCCATCACTTGTGAGGTTCATTTTTCAGGGACTTTACAGAGTAATAGATAAAGAAGCAGGCATTAGGAAGTGAGTGATAACTTTTGTAAATGAATGACTGAGGAATGCAGTTCAAGAAATATTGTATAGTGGGTTCTATGCATTGATGAGTCGAGTCATAAGTGATAACAACCTCTTTATTGTGTACAGCATAGTCGGTGACTGCACTACAAGACTGAGAACTAGGCCAACAGGGCCAAACTTATATACATCCTGGGGTTCCCGCACAAGCACATTATTGGGTCATTCAAACTGGGGGGGTGGGGTTGTGATTGGTCCAGGGCAGCAGAGATTTGGACCCTGCAGCCCATTGTTCCCAAGTCCCCAAACTCAGTCCGTATGGCTCCAATGAGCCAGGCAGGAACACCCAAGGTCTTCACTTGAGTTCAAATACAAAACATCCCTCCCCTCTTAGTCCTCAAGCCCTAGTGGACATAGTCCTTTAGGTATGCAGGCTTGTGGTGCTCTTGTGTTGACCGTCTGAGCATGGGAGTGGTGGAGCGGTTGCCGCTTCAGGTGCAACATGGACTGCCTCCACACCCAGGACAGCAACCTTCCTCTTCTGCAAATCATGAACGATGAATAGGGACGGGTGTTGGGATTCCTTCCCTGGGCACAGCTTCATGAATGTGTGGGCTGAAATGACTGTCTGGCCCGCCCCAGAGTCTACCTCCATTTTGCAGGGCTTGCCTTCTATGAACACAGTCACTTTGTATTTGTCAGGAGAGGGTATGGGCAGCTGGCATACCTGGGTCCCCGCTGTGGTGAGTGCCTGGATGTCTTCCACTAGTATGACCTCATGGTGGCAGCCATTTTTCTTCCATGAAATGTCCCCTTGGTGCAGTGATGACGATCGACAAACCCATGACAGATGGCTGATCTTTCCACACGGGTGGCATACTGTGTTCCATAACTTGCAGGTGCATCGCTCATGCGGCTCCCCGCAGCTGGCGCAGGTCTTGGGGCTTGCCGGCTCTGCCACAAATGGCTGTGGCTTTCTCTGGCCCACCTGATGTAGCTTGAGGGTATTGACCCAGTCAGAGTCTTTCGACACTGCGGAAGGTCGAAACTGGTGGGCAACTGAGCGGTGGCCCTTTTCGCTTGCATCTTTGACTGCTGGCTATCTGAAGGGCCTTTTCCAAGGTGGGGCCAGCCTCTGCCACAATCTTGGATCTGGTCCTAAGTAATGCCCAAGACTTGGTGAGAGACGTAAAAGTGATTGCGCCGCTTGGGAACAGTGACCATAATGTTATTGATTTCACCATTTGTATAAATAGGGAGTTGCCCAAAAAGACCGCCACAACCACACTTAGCTTTAAAAGGGGTAAATTCTCTGAGATGAGGAGGCATGTGAGGAGGAAACTGAAAGGAAAGGTAAATACGGTCAAAACCCTTGGGGAAGCTTGGAGACTATTTAAAACTATAATCCTAGAAGCTCAGATAAAATACATACCACAAGTTAGGAAAGGCACAAACAGGTATAAGAAGAGGCCAGCATGGTTAACAAACAAAGTAATGGAAGCTGTAAAAGGTAAGAAGGACTCCTTTAAGCGGTGGAAAACCAGTCCAAGTGAGATTAATAAAAGGGAACACAGGCAGTGGCAAATCAAATGCAAGACTGTGATCAGGCAGGCAAAAAGGGACTATGAGGAGCATATTGCAAAAAACATAAAGACCAACAATAAAAATTTCTTCAAATATATTAGAAGTAGGAAACCAGCCAGGGAAGCAGTGGGGCCTTTGGATGACCATGGGGTAAAAGGATTACTGAAGGAGGATGGGGAAATGGCTGAGAAGCTGAATGCATTTTTTGCCTCCGTCTTCACCGTGGAAGATGAGAAGTGTTTGCCCGCCCCAGAACCACTAATATTGGAAGGGGTGTTGAAAGACCTGAGTCAGATTGAGGTGACAAAAGAGGAGGTCCTACAACTAATAGACAAATTAAAAACTAATAAGTCACCGGGTCCGGATGGCATACATCCGAGAGTTCTGAAAGAACTCAAAGTTGAACTTGTGGATCTTCTAACAAAAATCTGTAATCTTTCATTGAAATCTGCCTCCGTTCCTGAGGACTGGAAGGTAGCAAATGTCACCCCCATCTTTAAAAAGGGTTCCAGAGGAGATCCGGGAAATTACAGGCCAGTCAGTCTGACTTCAATACCAGGAAAGTTGGTAGAAACCATTATCAAGGACAGAATGAGTAGGCACATTGATGAACACGGGTTATTGAGGAAGACTCAGCATGGGTTCTGCAAGGGAAGATCTTGCCTCACTAACCTGTTGCATTTCTTTGAGGGGGTGAACAAACATATGGACAAAGGAGACCCGATAGATGTTGTTTACCTTGACTTCCAGAAAGCTTTTGATAAAGTTCCTCATCAAAGGCTCCTTAGAAAGCTTGAGAGTCATGGAGTAAAAGGACAGGTCCTCTTGTGGATCAAAAACTGGCTGAGTAATAGGAAGCAGAGAGTGAGTATAAATGGGCAGTCTTCGCAGTGGAGGACGGTAAGCAGTGGGGTGCCGCAGGGCTCGGTACTGGGTCCCATCCTCTTTAACTTGTTCATAAATGATTTAGAGTTGGGAGTGAGCAGTGAAGTGGCCAAATTTGCGGATGACACTAAATTGTTCAGGGTGGTGAGAACCAGAGAGGATTGTGAGGAACTCCAAAGGGATCTGTTGAGGCTGGGTGAGTGGGCGTCAACGTGGCAGATGCGGTTCAATGTGGCCAAGTGCAAAGTAATGCACATTGGGGCCAAGAATCCCAGCTACAAATACAAGTTGATGGGGTGTGAACTGGCAGAGACAGACCAAGAGAGAGATCTTGGGGTCATGGTAGATAATTCACTGAAAATGTCAAGACAGTGTGCGTTTGCAATAAAAAAGGCCAACGCCATGCTGGGAATTATTAGGAAGGGAATTGAAAACAAATCAGCCAGTATCATAATGCCTCTGTATAAATCGATGGTGCGGTCTCATTTGGAGTACTGTGTGCAGTTCTGGTCGCCGCACCTCAAAAAGGATATTATAGCATTGGAGAAAGTTCAGAAAAGGGCAACTAAAATGATTAAAGGGCTGGAACACCTTCCCTATGAAGAAAGGTTGAAACGCTTAGGGCTCTTTAGCTTGGAGAAACGTCGACTGAGGGGTGACATGATAGAAGTTTACAAGATAATGCATGGGATGGAGAAAGTAGAGAAAGAAGTACTTTTCTCCCTTTCTCACAATACAAGAACTCGTGGGCATTCAATGAAATTGCTGAGCAGACAGGTTAAAACGGATAAAAGGAAGTACTTCTTCACCCAAAGGGTGATTAACATGTGGAATTCACTGCCACAGGAGGTGGTGGCGTCCAGAAGCATAGCCACCTTCAAGAAGGGGTTAGATAAAAATATGGAGCAGAGGTCCATCAGTGGCTATTAGCCACAGTGTGTGTGTGTGTGTGTATATATATATATATATATATATATATATATATATATATATATATATATATATATATATATATATATATATATATATATATATATATATATATATATATATTTGGCCGCTGTGTGACACAGAATGTTGGACTGGATGGGCCATTGGCCTGATCTAACATGGCTTCTCTTATGTTCTTTCAATGGACTTTCATGTCCCGGAGGCTGGGAGTGAACTTCACAAGCAGGGCGTCTTCTAGTCGTGTGCTGTACTTCGCTTTCATGCCCGTTTTGCACAGGCAGGCGAGGTAGACTGCTACAGTCTTGTTTGTCTCTTGATTCCTATTGAGGAACTGCAACTGTCAGGTGAGGCGGGTTGGCTTCAGAACGAAATGACTGGTCAGCACAGTGATGATCTGGTCATAGATTTGATTGTTGCTGGTGTGACCAGGCTCTTTGCAAGTTGCAACGTGGTGATACTGCATTTGCTCGGCAAGATGACCTTCTTCATCTCTGGTTCATCATCTTTGATTCTTTGGGCCACAAGGTGGTACTTGAGTTGTTTGACCCAAGATTCCCAGACCTTGGGCTGCATCGTGTTGAACTCCGGAATAGCTTGTGATTGTGCCAGGGTGGCAGAGATTTGGATCCTTCAGCCCATTGTTCCCAAGTCCCCAAGCTCAGTTCGTAAGGCTCCAGTGAGCCAGGCAGGAACACCCAAAGTCTTCACTTGAGTCCATATACATTACAGGTCACCACACCTCAAAAAAGATATTATAGCACTGGAAAAAGTGCAGAAAAGGGCAAATAGAATGATTAAAGGGTTGGAACACTTTCCCTATGAAGAAAGATTAAAACGCTTGGGACTCTTTAGTTTGGAGAAACGTTGACTGCGGGTGACAGGATAGAGGTTTACAAGATTATGCATGGGACAGAGAAGGTAGAGAAAGAAGTACTTTTCTCCCTTTCTTACAATACGAGAATGCATGGACATTCAATGAAATTTCTGAGCAGTTGGGTTAGAACTGATAAAAGGAGATACTTCTTCACACAAAGGGTGGTCAGCACATGGAATTCACTGCCACAGGAGGTGGTGGAGACTACAAGCATAGACAGCTTCAAGCGGGGATTGGATAAACATATGGATCAGAGGTCCATCAGTGGCTATTAGCCACAGTGTATTTTTGGAACTGTCTGTCTGGGGCAGTGATAGTCTGTATTCTTGTGCTTGGTGAGGGGACACAGTGGAAGGGCTTCTAGCCCTACTAGTGGACCTTTTGATGGCACTTGGTTTTTTGGGCCACTGTGTGATGCAGTGTTGGACTGGATGGGCCATTGGCCTGATCCAACATGGCTTCTCTTATGTTCTTATGTTCAGGAAACAAAACTAACAGCTCTGGAAAACACAACAGAAATAAATGACCTTTACATCCATTGTCCCTCTATGAAAGAACACTGTGTCCATCAATTTATTATTCCCTGGTAGATAACACAATGTCATTGTCATGCAGAGTACAATATGGTTCACAAGAACAGAGCAGCCACAACCATACAGACAAATGGTACCCCTGCTTTTTCTTCCAATTGATCCCACCATTCACTTACCATAACAGGCTTGGAGAGACCCTAACCATCTCATGGAGCTCAATCCTACAACCACTACACCATGCAATAATACCAATAGTATATAGAGTGCTGATACAGTGTTATTTTACGTGGTAGATAGGGTTGCCAGCACTACCCTAGCAAATACTGGGAGATTTTGAAGGCAGTGTGAAAGAAGAATAGCATTTGGGGAAATGTGACATTGCTTCTGGAATTTCCCTTAGATTAGGGATGCCAGCCACCAGATGACAGATCAATTCCCCTGGAGAAAACGGATGTTTTAGATGGTGGACTCTATGGTATTTTTCCCCACTGAGATCCCTGTTCTTCCCAGGCTGGATTCCCAGATCTCCAGGAGTTTCCCAATGTGGATTTGGAACTCTATCCTCGCATCCCCTGACAGTGGCCATGAGGGACCTTGCAACCCTAATTAATCTCTATGGTAAGGTCATAGTTGTAGGAAATTTTCAAGTTCTTAGTGTTTGTTGTTTTACCTCCCAGAACCCTTTCCCTGTAGTAATAAATATATGTGTTTTTTGCTTTTTTGTTAAATGCCTCTCAATGATTATTTGATCCAGCAATCCATCAAACTGTTTGAGATATAGCAATTGATATTTCAAACAGAATTCCCTACAAAATTGGTAGCAGAGGATGGTTTATGCCATCAAAAATTGGCAGCAAAAGAGATGGTTGTTCTTGCTACAAAACTGATTATAGCATGGACTATTTTTGGCTTTTTGAACTCTAAATGATTTTTTTGCAATTTGGATCACTTTGAGAGCATTTAGAAAGCATTAGGCAAAAGCTGCAATGCTGAGCTAGTCAAGCCTCATTTTTAAAATGATGCATTTTTTCCTTTGAAGTCTCCTGAGTGCATTTTGAGTTAAATGAGCCTGGAACCCGGATTTTTCTGACCTGGGAACCTCGCCACTGACTCCAGGGCTTGCCCTGGATGTGCTAGAGAGAGATTTCTGGAGCTTTTTTACCCTTTTTCTATGTATTACGTCGGAGACCTTGGAAGAGCCTTGCTGCAACCATGCATGCACCAAGCCGCGTTCTCTTTCCAGTGAGGAAGGAAGAATCTTTAACCCTGTCCTGCCTGATTGCTGAGAAAAATGTTGAGCCCAGAGAGAGGAGCCACTGGATCTTCTGTTTCCATGTCTTCTGGAGCAGCCACTGCAAGTCTTGGTTTTGGGACCGTGAGTAGCCTGCCTGTGATTGGATTTAGTACCCTGAAGTTAACTAAGAATAATTTCTCATTCTGGCTCTCGCTCCTAATGAGATTTGAGATTTATGGAGCTGAACAAACATTGTCTGAAAATCCCCCTGATAACGAGCAAGAAAAATCTAATTTTAAACTGCTAGATGGTTTTGCTAAAACTCTCATTTTAGAGTCTATTGCACCATATGAAATTCCTGAATTGCATAATCTTAAAACTGCTAAAGGAATGATTAAATGCCTTAAACATAAATATAATGAAACTCCCATCAGCACTATTCATGATTTAAAGGACAAAATATTTGGTTTTCAAGTGCAAGAAGGGGAGAATGTGACTAAATGTCTGAAGGAACTTATGTGCATGCAATCCAAACTATAGGAGCTTGGGAAGGCTATTGTAGAAAGAGACTTAATATCAACTATATTGAAAGCTCTACCGAATAGCTACAAGCCTATTCAGATGATTTTGAGACTGCAAACAAGTTTGAGTCTGGAAGGTCTGTTAAATGCTATCAAAGAGGAAGCAGCCTCCAGATCTGGGGACAAGGACACTGAATTATCTCATTCTATGTCTGCATTAAGCTTGAAACCACAGCATAAGAATAAGGTAAGAAAGGATATAATATGTCACAGATGTGGCTTAAAGGGCCATATTGCCAGATATTGCAATAATCAGAATGCTGCTACTAGACAAAAAAATAGCCATTTTGGAGCACATGGTTCAAATGAGGGAACATGGGTGCCATTCTGTGGCCATAGAAATAATAGCAGCCAGAAATTTTTCAAGCAGCAAAATTGGGAACAAAGAAGGGAACAGAGAATGCACCATGCATATTAAAAATGTGAATTCCATTAGTGAAAGAGGAAGATTTTTGATTGATCTATGCATATTTGTCGATACAAGAGCATGCTTTCAAAGTTGGATGAAAGTCAGAGACCTGAAATGATAGGTGCCAACCAGAAACCCTTGAAAATTCATGGTGTGGGTGAGATCAAAATGAAATTGCTTACCATTGATGGAGATTTAATGCCAGTAAGACTGAAAAATGTAGCATATGCACTTGAATCAATTGAGAATTTACTTTCAAGCCAAGTGCTTATAAAAATAATTATGCTTTATATCTTGATAAAGGAGATGATGGTGAAATTATTAAGAATTCTGGAATTAGTTTTAAACTGGATGAAAGAAATGGAGCCCATTATATTATGGACTTAAGTGAAAGCTCAGATGCTGTTGATGTTGTGGAAAAGACTGTTTGCCAGACTGAAGGCAGAAAGTGCGACCATAGAAGATGTGTTATGATTGGAATGCAGTAAAGAAACTTGCCAGATACTTAAAAGGGACTATGGACTTAAGACTGATCATTGAACCTTCTGAGAATCCCAGACTAGTTGGATACATGGATGCCAACTATGCAGAAGAATCGTGCAATTACAGATCAACCAGTGAATACTTGTTCTTCTACGGAAATGGACTTGTAGAATGGACTAGCAGAAAACAGACTATAGGTACACAATCTGCAGCAGAAGCTGAGTGTGTGTCAGCAGCCAGTGCCTTCAGTGAACTTGAATGGATTTTTCATCTGTTGAAAGACTTCAGGATAAAAGAACCTGTACCTATTATATTGTTTGAAGATAACCAAGCATGTATTGCTATATGTAAAGGGGAAAGTAGAACAGCCAGAAGTAGATCTATTGGTATTAAATGTAAGCTAGTGAAAGATCTACATCAGAAGGGACTGATTAAGATAGAATATTGTTGTACACAAGCTATGGTAGCTGATATACCTACAAAGCCATTACCTTGTGCTAGATTTGAATGTTTACGTGAAATGATGAATCTAGTTGATGTGAATGTTATAGTGAATAATGAGTAGTGACTGGAACTTTAGAACATTGCAAAGGACATACAGAACAGATACATAATTCCAACAATAGAGACATGGGGAAATTCCCAGGGCATTACGACAGAGGTCATTTTCTGGCTTTATTCCTCAATTTCTTCAGGGTGGGAATTTTAGCTGAGGGTAGGGTTTACCTGCCCCAGATAAGCAAATGTCAAGCCTAGAGACTGGTCATCAGTGGGCCTTCTTAAAATTCTTAGACTCTGGTAAATATCTAACCTTTACATCAGCTTTCTGTGCAACAAACCACTGTTTCATGATTGTCCTTGTTTTGAACCAAATCTTTAATTCAGAAATAAATAAATAAGGTTTTAAAAATTAAAAATCTCACTCACAATATAAATAGCTTTGAATTGCATGAAATGTTATGGGTGCACATATTGATATGTCCACATAAAAGCTCAGAAGCACCACAATATTTTACAATTGCTTTAAATTTAAGGTTGTGTAACATTTATATAGAGAGCCCTGTGGCACAGAGTAAAAAGCTGCAGTACTGCAGTTGGAGCCCTCTGCTCACAACCTGAGCTCAATCCCAGCGGAAGCTGGTCCAGGTAGCCTTCCATCCTTCCGAGGTCGGTAAAATGAGTACCCAGCTTGCTGGGGGGGGGGTGTTAGATGACTGGTGAAGGCAATGACAAAGCACCTCGTAAAAGTCTGCCATGAAGACATTGTGAAAGCAACATCACCCCAGAGTCGAAAACGACTGGTGCTTGCACAGGAGACTACCCTTACCTTTACCTTTTTAACCATTATATAAATACATATTTCACTCTATGACTCAAGATACAAAATCAGATTAACAGTGCTGTTGCAAAGCAATTAAGTACATAATCAATTTGTAAGCATATAAAAAGAATGATTTCTAGTTGCCGACATGGGAATATTAGGAAAGTTGCATGCCTATATCCTTAATATCTTGCTGTGACTTGGCAAATGGTTTGCTGGCTAAGAAAAACATAGTTGATATAATGCATCTTGATTTCAACAAGGCTTTTGACCTAGTTCCATGTTACAATCTCATAAGTAAGCTGAAGAAAACTGATTTCTGAGGGCCTACTGAAACAAAGGTTTGTGAAGAGCAGTAATACTATACACGCAACGTTAGAATTAATTGGTCTGTATTATCATTGAAAGATGGCAAAAAGTGAGGACTGTCATGGATCCAATACTGTCCAGCATATTTATTAAAGTTATCCTTTTTTTGGACTTCTGGTTTCGGCGACCCAATATAGAGAATCTCCGTGGATGAGCTCCTGCAGGATGTTCTCTAATCTGGACAGCAGAGGGGTCCATTCTACTGATGGACTCAATTCTTGGATTTTGGGAAGGGTCCGAGAGGGCCGGCAGCTTGAGGGTGTGATCAGGATTTTCAGCGGCGGCTGATTCCTGTGTCCCAATTGATCTAGATTGAACAGAACTGAGCTTCAAAAAGAAAAAAGAGCCCTTGTCATTTAACGGTGGCTGTCTTTTGGTGCCATTATTGGGTGGTGAAGCCTGTCTCTGGTAGGGGTGTTGAAAAGTTAAAATAGACTTTGAATAAAACTTTGCTGGTCTTAAAGTTATAAAGGATCCAGAAGAACTTTGTTTGGTCGATGGGAGAAAGATGTGTATTTGAAGTGAAACTTTGTTGCTGTTAACTACATACTGAGTGAAATGTGATTTGACACTACTTTACAAAAAGCTACACTCTTCCCTGCAATAAAGAGCTATTTATAAATTTTGTTTCTTCTGCCCTACTGACCCTTCACTTCTTCACATTTTGCTGGATTACAAAAATTGTGGTTGGAACGTATGGTCCTATGGTTTTTTGTTTCTTTTCTTCTTCTTTTCATGGTTTTTTTGTATCTCTTCCTATGCGATATAAAGATTTGAATGACTTATAATTACTTGGCTGAAGTTTAATTTTTTTTGCTTCTGTTTTTGTCTCTTTTGCTGGTTTACAAAGATAATTCTCCAAGCTTGGTGTTGGGACCTGCTTCTTTCTTTCCTTTTTGGTGTGTGGTGTTTTGGCTCTCATTTTTTCTGTTTTTTACTTTTGAATTTTTCCTACTTGTGGATTATGATGGTTTGTGGATTACAGTGGTTTTTTAAAAAAGAGAATCTACTAATTGAATAACTTTGGAAGTTTAATCTCGGTTTATCTAGAACAGGTTTCTGTGGGACAGACTGGACTGAACTCTGGAGCAATTTTATAAAGTGCTGTTATTGTGAGCTTGACTTCTCATTCATTCATTATCATTATTTATTTTATTTGTATCCCGACCACCCCGCCAAAGCAGGCTCAGGGCGGCTAACAACATTAAATTACTACATTGAGTACAATAATGTTCAAAGCAATAGCTAATTTAACAAATTAATTAAAATTCTAAAAGTAATAAAATTAGTAAAATTAATACCTTGTTGTTGCTAACAGCTGAACATTTGTTGTTAATGGAGGATTCTGTTTAACTTTCTGTTTATCATTATTTGGGTTTCTCTCCAGATTGTTGACATAAGCTGGAAGGTGGTGTTCCTAAACGAATTAGTGTATTTTATAAGAATGGTGAAGGTGATCTATACTGAACAACAAGCAAGACTCTGTATAAATGCATACCTGACAGAAAAAATCATAATCAGCAAAGAAACAAGACAAAGTTGCCCTCTATCTCCATTGATATTTATAATGACCTTAGAGGTATTGCTTATGCGGATTCAAGAAGATAAGGAGATAGAGGGACTGAAACGGAAAGGTTTTTCCTATAAGTACAGAGCGTTTGCTGCTGATGTAATGTTTATAAATGAAAACCCAACCCAAGTTACACCATTGCTGCTTTGTAAAATAAAAAAAATATGATGAGTTGGCAGGCTTCTATATAAATAAAGAAAAGTCAAAAATTTTGTGTAAAAACATGTCAAAGAATAAACAGGAAAAATTACAAAGCTTAACAGAATGTGAAATGACTTCTAAAGTAAAATATCTAGGTGTAGAAATAACAACAAAAACATTGACATATAAAAACAACTATGAGAAGCTCTGGCAGAAAAATGATGGATATTTATTAAAATGGAATAAGCTGAATGTGTCTATACTGGGCAGAATCTCTGCAATTAAAGTGAATGTATTACCAAGAATTATGTTTTTGTTTCAAACAATTACAATAATGAAGGATGACAAACAATTTAACAAGTGGCAAAGGAAACTTACAGAATTTATATGGGCCGGCAAGAAACCAAGAATTAAAATGAAAATTTTAAACAATGCAAAAGAGAGAGGAGGTTTCTAAGTGCCAGATCTAAACTTATACCAGGATGCAGTATGCTTGGTATGGTTTAAGGGATGGATAACGTTATTAAATAGAAAATTATGAGCATTGGAAGGCCATGGAAATATTTTTGGTTGGCATGCGTATCTGTGTTATGGGAAGAGCAAGATGGATGGTTTTTTCTTACATCATTACATAAGAAGTAATTTGTTAAAAACCTGCTTGAAATACAAAAGATTTGGGGATGAGAGGAAACCGCTTTGGATTGTGCCAACAGAAGTAATAAAGTTATATTCAGATATAAATGAAGAGAAATGGTTATCATATAAACAATTGTTAAAAATACATGGAGGTAAGGTGGAGTTAAAATCGGTGGAAGAACTGGAATATAAGTATAATTGGTTTCAATTGCAACAAATTAAAAGTTTGCTTGAAAAAGAAGTTAGAAATGATGGAATAAGACAAGATCAAACAGAACTGGAGAGAATGCTGTTTGGCGATAATGAAAAATTGATTTTGAGAATTTATAAATTACTATAATTACAGAAAATGAAGTAGTCAAGTCTCAAATGATAAAATGGGTGATAAATATAAATAAAGAAATACAGATGGAACAATGGGAGTACTTATGGAAGAACTCTATGAAGATATCAACATGTAATAATGTTAAAGAAAACTGTTTTAAAATGCTTTACAAGTGGTATATGACACCTAAGAAACTGTCGAAAATGAATAATCAGGTGTCGGATAGATGTTGGAAATGTAAAAAACATGGAGGATCTTTCTGCCACATGTGGTGGACTTGTGAAATGGCAAAACAATTTTGGCAAATGATTCAGCAAGAGATTTCAAAGATTTTGGATTATAATATAAAGAAGGCACCAGAGATCTTTTTGTTGGGATTACAAATGGAAAGTTTTCCGAAACAAGACAGAACAATGCTTTGGTACATGTTTTCAGCTGTATGGACATTTTATGAAAACTATGCATTGGAGTGAAATGGACAAGCTGACTAGAATCTTAAAAGAATATGATTTAGAAAAGTTTAAAAGTGAGTCGGGAAAATTTCAGAAGTATGTTGAAAAACAATGGAAGGTGAAAGGACATTTAGTGATTTTTGACAATAGTTAAATGCTAGTGAAAATGTAAATGGACTTTAGTGAAAAAATGTGAATATGGGAATATAACCTTTCTTATAAGGATAATAACGAAGATAGATAATAATCATAGTTAATGGTCTTTTCCTTATTAACAATTTACAATAATTATAAGGTCTTTTTAAATAAAGATTCTTAAAATGTCAAATTTTATATATTTTTTAGTCTCTCTCTCTCTCTCGGCTTGGCTTCGCGAACGAAGATTTAAGAAGGGTGCAATAGTCCACGTCTGCTGCAGGCTCGCTGGTGGCTGACAAGACCAATGCGGGACAGGCAGGTCCGGCCACAGTGGCTGCAGGGAAAAGTCTGATTTAGGGTTGGTGCTGTAGCAGTGCAATTCTTCCTCAATCTCCTTTTGTCCTCGACCAGCTATGCGTGCGTTCTCAAAGGAAGAGACAGCCTGGTGGATGGTGTGTCTCCATGCTTTGCGATCTGAGGCTAGGTCAGACCACTGGTGATGGTTGATGCGACAGGTGCCAAGGGATTTCTTCAAGGAGTCCTTGTAACTCTTCTTTGGTGCCCCTCTATTTTGATGGCTGGTGGAGAGTTCGCCATACAGGGCAATCTTGGGAAGGCGGTGGTTTTCCATCCTAGAAATATGCCCTGCCCAGCGCAGCTGCGTCTTCAGCAGCAGTGCCTCGATACTGGTAACCTCCGCCCGCTTGAGGACTTCAGTGTTGGTCACAAAGTCACTCCAGTGGATGTTGAGGATGGTGCGAAGGCAGCGCTGATGAAAGCGCTCGAGGAGTCGCAGGTGATAACGGTATAAAACCCACGATTTGGAGCCGTAGATGAGGGTTGTCATCACAACCGCTTTGTAAACATTGATCTTTGTGCCTTTTTTCAGATGCTTGTTGCTCCACACTCTTTTGTGCAGTCGGCCAAATGCACGGATTGCCTTTGCCAGCCTGTTGTCAATCTCCTTGTCGATCTTGGCATCTGAGGAGATGATGCATCCCAGGTAGCTGAACTGCTGGACTGTCTTCAGAACTGATTCACCCACAATGATGCAGGGAGGGTGATAATCTTCCTGGGGTGCAAGCTGGTGGAGAACTTCTGTCTTCTTCAGACTAACTTCTAGGCCGAATAGCTTGGCAGCCTCTGCAAAGCAGGACGTCATATGCTGCAGAGCTGATACCGAGTGGGAGATGAGTGCAGCATCATCAGCAAACAGTAGCTCTCGGATGAGTTTTTCCATCGTCTTGGAGTGGGCCTTTAGTCGCCTCAGGTTGAACAGGCTGCCATCAGTGCGGTAGCGGATGTAGACACCATCGTCATCATCTAGATCTACTGCGGCTCTTTGAAGCATCATGCTAAAGAAGATCGTAAAGAGAGTTGGCGCGAGAACGCAGCCTTGCTTTACACCTGTGCCTATTGGGAAGGGCTCCGAGAGGTCGTTGCAGTGTCTGACTTGGCCTCGCTGGTCTTCGTGTAGCTGGATGATCATGCTGAGGAACCTTGGGGGACATCCTAAACGTTCCAAGATTTGCCACAGGCCTTTCCTGCTAACGGTATCGAAGGCTTTGATAAGGTCGACAAAAGTCACATACAGAGCCTTGTTCTGTTCCCTGCATTTCTCTTGGAGCTGCCTGAGAACAAATACCATGTTGGTGGTGCTCCTGTTAGCTCTGAAGCCGCACTGGCTCTCTGGGAGGAGTTCTTCTGCAATGGTGGGCACCAGTCTGTTCAGGAGTATTCTGGCAAGGATTTTGCCTTTTTTTTAGTACTTTTTTAGTACTTTTAGTAAAATGCACCGGAGGAGGTCATGAAAAGGGGGGGAGGGAGGCAGAAAATATAATGCAATGTATTGGTATTATTCATTTAATAACAGTTGAATATTATAAAATGTTGCAGAATAATAAAAATTGTTTAAAACAAACAGATTAGTGTATTTTCAAAACATTGCTCTTAACTAACAGAAAAAAGGTGCTGGATACAAACAAGTCTATGGTGCTCCAAGTTATGTATTTGGCAATATACTGGATGAAATATTAGATCAAGAAAGTAGGAGAGCAGGAGAAATGGCAGCTGGACTGAAAGAAGTCCCCCCAAAAAGAGAAAGAGAGAACAGAGAAGGCAGCACTTCGACCCCGTCACCTAGCCTCCCACCCTGGCACAGCAAAGCTTACTGCTGCAAATGTGCAAGGAGATATGAAAGAAATGCAGAATGCCCTATTGACTGCAGTTGCACAACTGACTGATAAGGTAGACAATATAGGAGAACAAATGACAGATTTTAAACAAGAACTTCAAGAGAATAGAAAACAAACAGCAGAAACCAACAAAGTATTGAGGGCTCTAGATGCCCAAGTGGTGGACAATACGCAAAATGTAGAACAGTTGAAAAAAGAGCAGAAGATATATGATACTTGAGGCATTCAGTTGGAAATGGACAGAGCAGCCTATATGTAGAGATTTCAAAATGTACCAGAGGACAGATCCGAAGACTTGCAGAAAATTCTTAGCGAAGCCCTTGCAGAGGTTTTGCAGGTGACTCCAGAGAAAATACAAGAAGAGTTTGACTATGTTAAGCGGGTACCATCAAGCTTCACCAGGAGGAATTAATTACCCAGCGAAATCCATTTGAAACTTACAAAAAAGGTAACTAGAGACAATATCTTGAGACAAAGCTGCCAATTGAGACTGGCTGCCAATAATATACCAAGTTCGGTACAAGGTGCTGGTTATTACCTTTAAAGCCCTATATGGCCTAGGACCTGCCTACCTTAGGGACCGTCTCTCCCCACATGTTCCCCAGAGAGTACTGAGATCGGGATCTCAAAATCTAATTGTTATCCCCGGGCCAAAGGAAGCCCGCCTGAAATCTACCAGGGATAGGGCTTTCTCTGTAACGGCCCCTTTCTGGTGGAACCAGCTGCCGGAAGAGGTGAGGGCCCTGTGGGACCTTGGCCAGTTCCGCAGGGCCTGTAAGACAACCCTCTTCCGGCTGGCCTATAACTAACTGGCATTGGAAACTGAGTGTAGTTTTAATAGACCACTGTTATATGTTTTATTTTACTGTTTTAACTGTGTAAGATGTTTTAAATTCAATAATTTTATGTTAGATTTTATGTGCTGTGAGCCGCCATGAGCCACTTCGGTGGGAAGGGCGGGATATAAATTGAAATAAACTTGAAACTTGAAAACAAACAAGAGACAAGCTGGTGGAGATAGCAGGAAATACGGTAAAAATCTTGAAAGAGGTTCTGTGGCCAGAAGGGAAGAGAATATCAAGATTTGACAAAATTTTTAAGAGAAAGAGAAATACTTTATACATGGCTAATGCCAGAGGGCCTGCTTTTTACATTTGAGGACAAAAGATATAGGATTAACTCTATCTCTAAAGCTGAAAATTTCTTGGAGAAATGTGGGGAAAAGGAAGGAAGGAAGAAGAAAAGATGATGAAGAAGAAATATCAGATGAAGAAGAGGCAAGTCAAGCAAAGAAATACCAAACGGTTGCAGAACAAAAAAGATAAAAAAGATAGTGATAAGAAGAATCCATAATGGTGTCAATAGTCTCCATTAATGTGGATGGACTTAACTCTCCTATAAAAAGGAGAAAGACCTTTAAATATTTAGCAAAATTGGATACTGATATAATTTGCCTGCAAGAAACTCACATTTTAACAAAGGACCAACATTTTTTGAATAATAAGAAACTTGGCAACTTATTTGTAGCAGCGGACTCAAATAGAAAGAAAAGGGGCTTGGCAACTTATATAAAGGACAAATTTAACCCACAACTACGGTTTGCTTCAGAAGATGGAAAAATTTTATTAGTAGAAATTACTATGGAAAGTAAGAAAATCTTATTGGCAAATATATACGCACCAAATGATCATCAAGAGAATTTTTTTAATGAGTTACACCTTAAACTTGCAGATTTAGAGTATTCAGAATATTGTCAAATAGGAAATTTTAATGCAGTTTTTGATAGACAAATGGATGAAAGATCAGATAAAAACAGTAAAACTAAAAGATTGCAACTGCCAACAAGTTTTTTGAAACTAGTAGAAGAATTGAAACTTGTTGATGCCTGGAGAACAAGATACCCAACAACAAGAAATTTTACATATTATTCTACCTGCCACCAATCCTGGTCAAGAATTGATATGTGCTGACTGTCTGTAGATTTGATGAAGATTTAGTAGAGACTGAAATTCAATCAAGAGTGATCTCAGATCACAATCCAGTAACTGTAAAAATTAGAGGAGCTCAAATGAGAAGAAACTGGAGACTACATACCCAAATCTTAAAAGATAAACACTTTCTCCAAAAGTCGAAGATAGAAATGAAGTCTTTTTAAAAACAGAATACAACTCATGATGTAAAGATGCAAGTTGTCTGGGTTACTGCCAAAGCATATTTTAGGGGTTGGCAATTAGGTTTAATGCCAAGAAAAAGAAGGAAAGAGCCAAAAACTTCCAAAAATTAATGAAGCAAGCAGAGAAAACTGAAAAGGACTTAAAAGCACAAACCACAAAACAGGAATTTCAAAATAAAATAAAAAATACAACACCAATTGAATCTATTACTTGTGGAAGAAGTGAAGAAAAAGTTGAAATTTGCCAGACAAAATTATTTTGAGCACGATAATAAGCCAGGAAGATGGTTAGCATACAGATTGAGAAAGGAGAGTACCAAAAGAATAATAACAGTATTGAGGGATGAAAATAATAAAGAGAAATTTAAAAGAAAGGAGATATGTCAAATTGTGGAACAATTCTATAAAAAGTTATATGAAGATAAACAAGTCTCAAAGGAAGAGATAGAAGAATATCTCAAGCAGACTAATCTTGCCAAATTTAAAGATGAACAACAAAATTTTTTGAATGAACCAATAATGATAAGAGAACTGGGAGAAGCAATAGCTTCGCAAAAAAAATGGCAAATCACCTGGCCCAGATGGTTTGCCCGCAGAATTTTACAAAGTCTTCGAGGACTGCTTATTGATACAATTCAAAAATCTTATAGAAATTATTCAAAAAGAAATGGAAATACCGAATTCTTGGCAGGAAGCTAGAATATCCTTAATCCCTAAAGAAGATGCAGACTTGAAAGATAAAAATTTTTAGACCAATTTCTCTTTTGAATGTGGATTACAACATTTTTGCTTCAGTATTGGCTCAACGGCTGAAGAAAGTGCTATCTGTGGTTATACATCAAGATCAAGCAGGTTTTCTCCCTAGAAGGTACTTGAAAGACAATGTCAAAACAATATGCAATATAATGGAATACTATGAGACTCATCCAGAAAAGCAATTAGCTGTAATTTGCTTGGACGCATAGAAGGCCTTTGATAATGTGTGTTGGCAATTTATGTTACAACAACTGAATGGTATGGAGTGTGGACAAAATTTTCTGAGAATGATTCCAGCGATATACTCCCTTCAAAGTGCAAAAGTAGTGGTAAATGGTCAACTATCAGATTTGATTGTTATTCAGAAGGGAGCAAGACAAGGCTGTCCTTTTTCACCACTTCTTTTTATTCTAAATTTAAAGATATTGAATAATCAAATAAGAGAGGACCCAAACATCAAGGGGGCAGTGATCAAGGGCGAACATTACAAGTTGAGAGCTTTTGCAGATGATTTGGTTTTTGTACTAGAACAACCATTGGACTCGATCGACCATCTGATGAATAAGATTAATGAATTTGGCCATTGGGTAGGACTGAAAATAAACTATGGTTAAATGAAATTCTTGGTCAAAAATATGACACCAGAACAAGTCTATCTTCTTCAACAAAAATCAGGATTCTCTAATGTGAAGAAGACAAAATATCTGGGCATTTATATTTCAAATAAATGTAGTAATTTAAAGTCAGACAACTATGAAAAATTACTTAAAGAGATAAAAAAAGACTTGGAGAAATGGCAGATTTGAACATATCCCTAACGGGAAGAATAGCTGCGATAAAAATGAATATCTTGCCAAGACTCCTATTTTTATTTCAAACCATTCCAGTTCTCTTAGCTAATGTATTTTTCCAGAAACTGAGTAAAATAATCTCAGCATATATCTGGAAAAATTGAAAACCAAGAATCCAGCTCAAAACGTTGCAAGACTCTAAAACAAGAGCCGGCCTAGGTTTACCTGATTGGCAACTATACTACAGAGCTGCAGTTTTGTCTTGGATGAGAGATTGGGCTCTTCTGAAGGACAGGAGACAATTAATACTAGAGGGCCATGATCTTACGCTGGGCTGGCATTCTTATTTTAAGAATCATTGGTTCCGGAAATCCTTGTATCATACATGGACATGCTTAAAACCGAAGATTTATCAAAATATTCCAAGATGGGTTTCACCAGCTGAAGTGTAAACACGACCAAATCTTATAAGACCAAACCAGAATTATATATATGAAGAAAACAAGATAACCACTTAAAATCTAAAGAAGAACTAGAAAGTATGGATATCAAAATGAGTTGGTGGTTAAGATTACAAATAGAATCTAGATATACCAAAGACAAAATAATAGGCTTTAATACAGAACAGTATCCATTTGATACAATTTTCCTGGGACCTCAGGAGAAATTGATCTCAAAAC
Organism: Heteronotia binoei; assembly: GCF_032191835.1. Taxonomy (NCBI): domain Eukaryota; kingdom Metazoa; phylum Chordata; class Lepidosauria; order Squamata; family Gekkonidae; genus Heteronotia; species Heteronotia binoei. Next base: position 124,855,590 of record NC_083225.1, read on the forward strand.
TATACACATTTTTACTACAGATGAAGATGCAAGATGAGATTGTAAAAGATTGTATGGTCCAGTGGGCTAGGAATGTAGGTCGTAATATTATGTTAGATGAGTGGGAGAGGTTGTGGAAATCTAATATTAAATTAACGGTCAATAGCTTTTAAAGAAAATCTGTAAGATGTTTTATAGATGGTATCTAACTTCCCAGAAGCTCTCTAAAATGTATCCTAATATGTCCAATAAGTGTTGGAAGTGTACAAAACATGTGGGGTCATTTTATCATATGTGGTGGACTTGTGAAACGGTGAAAGAGCGCTGGAAGATCATGCATGAATTACTACAGAAAATGTTGAAGATACAGATCCCATTTAAATCAGAAACATTTTTATTGAATATATACCCCAGTGACTACACAAAAGAGTTAAGGCATCTAATATCACATATTATTACAGCAGCTAGGATTTTACTTGCACAGAAATGGAAATGTCAGGAGATACCTACGAAGGTGGACTTGATTGAGAAAATACTGAAGATAGCAGAGATGGACTACTTATCCCAACTCCTTGCTGGGAAATCTAAGGAAGAAGCCAGAAAGCATTGGGAGAAGTTTTATATATGGTTAGACTCTTAAGACATTCTGATGTGAACTTTTACTTTACTTCAATTTTTCTCTCATATATACTATCCAAAATAGAAATATAATTCGGTTCAAAGGAGGACTTACAATCTATATATTATGATGATAAAATATTTTGTATTATTGACTTATCGCTATGCAGAATGCTTTATAACCGTATTACTAGTTGTATTAATGTTTTTGCTATTCCCATCTTCCCCTGATCCCCTTGTTTCTACTCAAAATTCAATAAAACTTTTGAAATAGAGTTATCCTCTTTTTATTGAGCTCATTCATATTATTATAATATCAGATTCACATAAAGAAATTTAGCAGAACAAGTTTTCCCCCTGCTTAACTGCTGTGAGTCTGGCTGCTGTTAAATATTTAAGAGTAGAGCCACGGGGTATAAGTCCTGTTATGACTTAGATCAGGGGTGTCAAACTCATGAAGCCTGGATCTGATGTAAATGAGACCTTGTTGGGTCAGGCCATGTCAGGTTGGGCCGAGCCATGTCAGGCTGAGTCATGTGTGTATCTATTTAAGATTAGGTAGCAGAGATATAACCTTCATAAAGGATACAGACAAACACAATTAAATATATATATTTAAAAAACTTAAAACATGCTTAAAACATTAGCACTCATTGGTCTTAAAGGTACTTTCTTTGTATTTCTCCCATGGGATCCAAGGAACTGGGCAAAGGAAGCTGTGGCTCTTTCCTTCCTTCCCAAGGGAATTGGGGGAAGAGGAGCCTCAGCCAATATAAGGAAGAGATATTAAACACAACTGGAACCTATGTACTCAATGGATAATAAAAGGGAATCACGGAAACAATGTAACTTTCACAAAACAGTTTACAAATATATTTAGTGCAAACTGAATTGAACGAAAAGAACAGTACTTGATGGATAATAAAAGGGAATCACGGAAACAATATAACTTTCACAAAACAGTGTATAAATATATTTAGTGCAAACTGAATTGAACGAAAAGAACAGAACACTGACTATACAGTATGAATAATGTCCCCATAGTCTTTCCACAACCTGAAAGCTTCTTCTAATAGGTACAGGGATGGGCAAAATCCTTTGAACTCAGCGTTCAACTCCAAATGGTACGGAGGAAGTAAGGAGGAATCGCTTATTGCAGGACTCCTCGCGATTTCGATAGAGTATATTTCATCAGCCTCCTTCTGTCAACATTATGCGGCTCCTTAACAAATGTTCTTTACACATGGATTAATGCCTGCTCTTCTACAGGTGCTGCCAGCTCTCCACCTTTACACATGGATTTACAATGTTTACATATGGATTTACACATGGATTTACAATTTACAAAAGGTGTACATTGTAAATATTTTTACAATGTTCTTTACACATGGATTAACACATGCTCTTCTACAGGTACTGTTTTGTGAAAGTTACATTGTTTTCGGTGATTCCCTTTTATTATCCATTGAGTACACCAGTTCCAGTTGTGTTTAACATCTCCCAAGACTGTCAGATAACTGGGAGTTAATGGCTAGTGCAAATGTAATTTTCAATAATGTCAAATGACAGCCACCATTTCCTTCATTAATCAGTGACAGATGAATGATACCAAGTATTTTTAGATTACTTTTAATTCCAGTTCAAGTTTCGGGCACAGCCTAGGGCTAGGCCAACTATTCCAGAAAAAAAGAAATATAGGGGAATCATGATGACCAACCTCACCAACACATATCCTTCTCTATAATGAGTCAGGTGACAAGGGAGATTTGTGTTGTTGCCTAGTATCCACAGGGAATTTCCCTAACATGTACCCCTATCACTTGCAATGTTCCCTCTAAGCTGCAGAGTCTAGTGAGCAAACATTTTACTTTGTGAGCTACTGGCATTAAAGTTGTGAGCGACTGACCTTAAAGTTGTGAGCTACTGCATAAATGATTGTGCTCTGGGGCCATTTTTCCTGAGCTAAGACAAAAATGTGTGAGCTGGAGGCTAAAAATCTGTGAGCTAGCTCATGCTAACTCAGCTTAGAGGGAACACTGATCACTTGTAATGTCAGAATCCTGAGAGTCTGTGAAGCTCAGAATAGGAAGAAGTGTGTGTCTGAATTAGTTCATGGCATAGCTAGTTGGCTTCCTCAGCCTGACTTGGGCCGAGGTCAGACGCACATAAACTGACGAGATGGGCATGGATGAAAGCCAGATGCATGTCAGATTTAATGCGGTTGTCCAAACATCAGCATCTGGCAATGGTCATTGGCTCATTTGTGTCCCGAACTGCCACCACTGAAACGCGGACTTTTTTGATAGTACATTAAATCCGGAATAAGAATGCTTCCAACAAGTCCCGTGCGTACTTTCTATGTTTGAACGCTCCATTGTAGCCGACTCATCACAAGGGCACATCTGCTTCCCTACGAGAGCCCACTCCAAATGATATCATTGCACCAGCAATTGTTGACTCAGCAATCCAACCTTCTGAGAGAGGTAAAATATGTACCCAGCTTGCTGGGGGGGGGGGGGAGTGTAATGACTGGGAAAGGCAATGGCAAGCCACACCGTAAAAGATCTGCCATGAAAACTTTGTGAAAGCAGCATCACCCCAAAGTCGAAAACAACTGGTGCTTGCACAGGGGACCTTTCCTAAATGGGGCAGGAGGCAGATCGCCCACCTTTGTTGTCTCCCTGCCAGGGGAGGAAGATGACCCACCTTTGCCGTCTCCCTGCCAGGCGGAGAGACAGCAAAGAGAGTTGCCGTGCTCCCCCCCCATTTAAACACCACGGCGGGGTGTTTAAATGGGGGGGGGAGGAAGATCCCCCACCTTTGCTGTCTCCCCGCCAGTCGGAGATGCAGCAAAGAGAGTTGCCATGCTCCCCTCCCATTTAAACACCACGTCTGGGTATTTAAATGGAGAGAGGAGGAAGATGACTCCACCTTTGCTGTCTCCCTGCCAGTTGGAGAGACAGCAAAGAGAGTTGCCGTGCTCCCCCCCCCCCCCATTTAAACACCACGGCAGGGTGTTTAAATGGGAGGGAGGAAGATCCCCCACCTTTGCTGTCTCCCCGCCAGGTGGAGAGACAGCAAAGAGAACTCCTGGGCTTCCTCTTCCTTTACGGGTGTTTACATGGGGGTGGGGGGGTGGGCAGATCGCCCACTTTTTCTGGCACCTTTTTTAAAAAAAGCCAAGTGCGATATCCCACGGTACTGCGCTTGCGTGAGTGTGGAATACCATCTCAAAAAATGAGGTCCAGTTGAGACCCCTGATCAACCAATGACGGGACCAACGCTGCTTAGAACTGAAGGATGGAGGGATGTCTGATCAGGAAATTCGTTGTAAAAAAGCTGCAGGGTATAATAGCGACTGGTTAGGGATGGATTTAATGGTGAGTGTGACCGCAGCCTTGGAGTCTGCCAGTCTCCAACCCCAGTGCAAACCAAAGCCCCTTGCCAGTAACTAAGTAGCAGTGGCTTAGGCAAGTTTCTGGAAAGCACTTTTTGTGGAAAAACATTATTTTATTTGTTAGTTGCTTTCTTGGAAGCCTATTTACAGTTTCAGTTGCAAGGATTATTTCATGTTTAATATTTCCTATATTGTTGGTCTGCTCCTTAGAAGAGCTTGTATTGAGTTCTTTTGTGAAACAATATTGCACACAAGATACTTTCTAGCACATTTTGCCTGTTGCATTTTACTATAAATAAAATTCATTTTCTGTTGTTCCACTTGTTATTTACATAAGTAGTTCTCATATCTTGATTTTTTTAAAAAATATCTATACAAGTAGGAAAGCTGGTAATTATAATCAAACCAATTTAATTTCTCATAGAATTCCCTGAGAGTTCTTTTGATGACCAGTATTAGTAAGTTTTTCATTTTCATTTACTCTGCACCCAATATTTTCCCTTTGAATAAATGGTAGATTCTCAGTGAAAACAATTTATTGCTTAAATATATTTAAAGGGAAACTATTAAAGGACATTAAAACTGGTATTTTTAAAAACTGCAGACAACAAAATTTTTATAATTCTACATTGGCGATAAGCTGTTCTGGGCAGCTCTTCTGTGCCTCATCATATTCTGCACTTCAGGGGAGTCATTCAATACTGGATGCTTTTCTAGTACTCTCATGGGTACCTGAAATCGCTACATGTCAGGATCTCATTACTGGTGCACTATCTGCTTCTCTATTGTAGGTATAGCAAAAATATGACAGCCTGTTTTCTAAAAGTGTCACTTCTCAGGATTTACTTACTCTATGTGTCATCTCATTCTTTATTTCAGATCTAGCAAAACAATATTGAGTGTGCACACAATATATTTTCTATATTTTATTTCTATATATTAGGATTTCATATTCTCAGAGTACAATAGTGACCTGATGTACAGTTCTCTACCCTGCTATGTTGGAGAGTACAATAGAGTCAGAAAATCTATACATTATTGCTGCCAGACAGTCAGACTGTACTCTGGGAAATTTTGTAGCACAATCAGGGATAATGCAGAGATGGGGGGGGGGGAGTGAACACTGGGTAGCATATTACTTCCTTGCCACTCTACCAATATATTCAATTTCTTTCATTCTCCAGTCACCCCGTGGTTTGTAGATGGATACTAGTTACAGATGCTGGCATCTGTTAGCCAGATTTCATGCACTGATTACAGACTGCTTGAGTTTCAGGGACGGGATTGTGAACTACCTGCTACTACTTTTGTGCCTGGATAAGCTTTTCTTTTTATTCAAGACTATTTCTTGACCTGGATTGTGTGCACAGTGCTTGGAGAGGGGAGGTGTAGCCTTTCTGTGTTAATTTTTCCTGCTAAATCACCTAGAAGCTACAATTTGAACCACTTTAACTTTCAAGAATTCCATGAGAAATCCTATTATCCAGTTTATCTCTAATGGAGAAAAGAGCTGGAGAAATACCTTCAAAATATCAAATTAAATCTAGACCCACAAGCAAATTTATACAATATATGTGTGACTAAACATTGTACAAAGCAAATTATGTTTCCTACAGAGATTAAATCAATTTTATGCATAATTTAAGGGCTGCAGTGGGTGGCAGGGGGGTGGAGGCTAAGAAAACTGGCTGATTTTTCTTCAGCAGGACCAAGCATGTTTATATAAAGCTGGACCAACGAGTACCATGTCCATGAATGAAACACAAGCCAGCTTACATAGCCAATGAGCCACACATTATTTTAGAACACGTATAGTGCTGAATACACATAGGGCTAGTATACGCAGTTCTTCCTTTCCCTAAAAAGGTAGAGGGAAATATTACAGTAAATAGATCAGATTTATATGCCCATCTCTTGCCCATGATTGGGTTGCCCATGATCTATGAGCTATCTGGCTGGAATAGCCAAACCAAGATGGAGTTTTTTTTTGTGTCTTCCACCCATATGAGAAATCTGTTCCAAAGAAATTTTTGCTGTCAGCCCCAACAGTAAAGTGAGCTGGGCTGCATCTGCACTTTGTGGCAACAATGGTCACTACCACCATAATTATTCATAAGCAATGTCTGTTGTGACATCCTAACCCTGCCAATACAGCAATGTTAGCACATTCACTGGTGCTCTGCCCTGCCTCTGTAGACTGGCCAAGCAATAGCAGCTACAGATACAATACCGCAAGCACTGGAGTAAGACATAGAAGGAAAATAGGGTTGCCTGTTTCCAGGTCAGACTTTAAGAATTCCTGGAATTATAACTGGTCTCCAGGTAACAGAGATCTGATCTCCTGGAAAAATGGCTGCTCTAGAGGGTGGGCTTTATGTCATTGTACCTTGATGAAGAGTCTTCCCCTCAAGGCTCCACCCCCAAATCCCTGGGAATTTCCCAACCCTATTTTGCCTCCATCCCACTTTATTTACTTGGAAATGGAGAATCTGATGTCTCCTCCCATCTTTGAGGGCTAGTAGCAACTGGGTGAGTGTAATTCACATCGGGGATAAAGTTCAGCTGCTTTTATATTACAATAATGACATCACAAGTTAGATCAGATTTTGAACCTGGTCTGTCTCACTTGAAGTTATCTGATCTTTCCTCATCATTGATCTTTCACATCTGCTCAGGACATGTGTATGTGCTTACTAGTTACTGAAAAAAGGCCTTATTCACTCCCTGTTATGCTGCCCTCCACCCCAGAATCTGCAAAGCAGGTGATTTTCTTCAGTGGAGGAAAGGGAAACAAAGCCTAAGTATTGTGTCTGCCTCATAAGCAGAGTTTTTTTTAAAAAAAAAATCATGGAACATATGCAAAATTTTTGAATGTAAACAAATAGTTGATCAAAAATTCAACGGCACTAACTGTGTCTTGTGGAATGGTTGTAAGCAAAACCAGCAAGTGATACAGTATCCCTGAATCAAGCTATATGCTTCCTACTTTGAGAAATTTTATTGATTTTATTATTGAAATGGTGTGCTATGTATTGGTGGTCAGAGGGGATGAGTTGAGTAACATGTATGCCTTGTGCTTTAAACCCAGAACAGGAACTGCATGACTTTTGTTTATTTTTTATTTTCAAGCTGAAAGATATGCATACAGTTGCACAGAAAAGTTTGTATACCTGAAATAATTTCTTCTGAAAACATTTGCCATTGTACAAGTTTCCCAAATGTTAATTATCTGCATATAAGAGAATTTAGATAGAAGATAAATGCAAACTATATACCAGTTTTAACATCTAGCAGGTGGACTATAGGATGGTTTCTGCTTTTTTCTCAAAAATTTTTGCTACTGTACCATCTGATGAACCTTTTTCCCATGTGCTCCTGGTAAGAAGCATCTGCTATTCAGCATTTCTAGTATTAGACTCATGAGAAATTAACTGTATATATAGAGTGCTCTGTTTTTTGTTGTTGTTGTTTTACCATTTGTAACATAACAGTTCCTATGGTTTCAAAAATCCTGAGAACCCTCTCTTCTTCCATAGTCAGAAATGCACCTTGGTTTAGTGAGGAGCTTTAAAGATGAATAGGCAGATGGTTAGTGTGCAAGTGTAGAAAAATTCAAAGTAAAAGTGGCCAAACACAGGTCAGAGCACCTTATCATGCTTACTCTGGTCAGTGATGTCAGCAAAGCAAACTCACTTCTCTGTCATAATTGTGTCTGTCCAATCTCATCCATTGGGGTTTTCCAGGTTGTGAATGGGCTATTATATCAAGCCCCATAGGATGTTGACCTGGAAAACATAGAAGCCCACTGTAATTCCTTTGCAATGTAATTTGCAGATGATTTTTTTTTTCAGATTTGCCATGACTTAGAAACCTCAGTTGGATGGGCTTACTGTCAGAATTTTCTTGGAGTGAAGTCTGGTTCTAGTTCCATGCATGACTTTCAGTTGGTGAGGTATGATGATGTGGACAAAGTGCTTCAAAACTTGCAGCTGACTATATCCATTCTTGCCCCTTGCCCCTCATGGCTAGTACTATCATGAATGACTGAATGAGTCGACTGGGTCCAGAAGGTAATAAATACCTGTTTATGGAAAGGTGTAATTTTAAGCACTTTGAAAGAGGTAGTTGTGAGACCCCCTCCTGAAGATAGTACTCCCAGGCACAAATGATTAGAGATGGGCATGTAGTGGCTCATGAACTAACATTTGTGGTGAATTTTGACTGGTTTGTGGTACACAAACTGAAGTGGTAGGTCAGGTAGCACAAACTTTCCACAAACTTTCAAGTTCATGGAAGTTCATGCAGGCTTGTGAATTGGTACATTTCCAGACAGACTGTCTTCACTCACACAAAATGTTGACCAGACTTTGTAGCAACAGACTTCAAAGTTCTTATTTGACCAACCTGCAGAAGGTGGTGCTGGAGACTGCTTCTCAGCAGTCTTATGACATTTATACTATGAGATCCTGCAGGGTTTAATCATGCCTCCCAATACTATTGAACATCAACATGAAAGAAGATGATGATGAGTAGATGAAATTAGCTTTATACCCTGCTCTTCACTCAGAGAGTGGATTACAAACTCATTTCCCTTCCCCTCTCCACAACAGACACCCTGTGAAGTGAGCTGAGAGAGCTCTTTTGAGAACTGCTCTCAAGAGAACAGCTCTTTCAAGAACTGTGACTGGCCTAGCAGGTGCAAGTGGAAGAGTGGGGAATCAAACCTGTTTCTCCCAGATTAGAGTCTGCACACTTAACCAATACACCATACTGGTTGTCCACTGGGAGAGGTTGTCAAAGATTTGGAGTGAGGTGCCACTAACCTTCAGATGACACCCAGCTCCATTTCTCCACAATAGCTAATCCAGGTAGATCTGTAAAAGTCCTGAATAGGTGCTTGGAGAGGGTAATCAGATGGATAACCTGAAGCTCTGTCCAGACAAGACTGAAGTGCTATTGGCCAATGTAGACGATTCTTGGGAATTGCAGAGTCAGGCTATCCTGGAGGAGGTTGCACTCCTCTGAAGGAGAAGGTTCATAGCCTGGGGATGTTACAGGATCCTGGTTTATGGTTGGAGGCTGTTTTTCTTTGTGGCAGGTAGGACCATTTATCAGGTCTGGCTGGTTTAGCAGCTATGACCATTCATCTAAAGCCAATGCTTTTTTGTAGAAAAAGCCCAGCAGTAATTCATTTGCATATTAGGCCACACCACCTGGCCTAGGAGCATGTGGCTGCAACATGGCAGGTCAGGACAGCCGGAGCCCTGGACAGCCCAGGTAGAGCTCTGCTTCTGTGAGCTCTTGCAGAACCTCCCCACCCTGTCTAAAATTATGATCTGGCCATGGTTATCCATGTTCTGATCACATCCAAATTAAATTACTGCAATGTGTCTATATTGGGCTGCCTTTGAAAATGGCTCAGAAATATCAGTTGGTCCAAAATGTGGTGGCTAGGCTATTGTCAGGGGTTGGTTATAGGGATCATATAACCCCTGAGCTGAATGATCTATACAGTTTACCCGTCTGTTTCTGAGCATAATTCAGTGCTGAGTCTTACCTTTAAGGCTGTAAATATCTTGGGGTGCGGTACTTGATTGACTGTCTTTTCCCATACTAGTCCACCAGTTAATATCTGCCTCTCAAGCCCCGAGACCCTGAATCACAGTTCTAAAATAGTTTTGCATAAAAATACACTGAGGGCCTGTTCAGACACACAGTTCAATCAGTTGTCGCTGCTGTTTCTTACTGGATTAAAAGTGGCTGATCAGACAGCAACATCTGCCTCCCGATAGTCAATTGTTGTAGCCCCCTCCCCCCAATCCTTCTCCAAACTGGATTATTTTGTTACCTGCTTTGTGGTGTTTTTTGAGTTGTCTGGTTTTACCTTGTAGTTTTCTCCATCTGGGTAGTTCTGCTGTGAAATTAACCAACTTCCGGATGTCTGAAGGCTGTCCCAGAGCAAAAGGAGCCTCAGACATCCAGTTTACGGCTGCCATTTTTTTACTACTTAATGATATGCACATAATCACATAACCAATGTTTTCTGACCTATGTGCATGCATACATGCACACAATGTGCTTATGCGCATTATACACACATGCGCATAATAGTGGGGGAAACAAAAAAAAAGAATTGTAAGGTACCATAGTGTGGATGGCAGAAGATGGTTTCACCACTGAGTGATTTGAATTGCAGTATGGCAGTCTGATCAATAATATCCGGAACAAAGATATTCGGAACAGAACCAGGTCAGTTTAACATGGATTCAATGCAGTGTGTGAACAGGGCCTGAATATGGAAGCTTTCCATGTACTGCATTGATTTTAACAGAATATAAATTTGAATGCATATCCAAATGTGAATCCCTATCCAAATGTGGTTCAACTAGTCATACACAAACGCAATTGTTTTATATGTAACTACAGTTGTGCTGGTGTCATTGGCATCAAAGGCATAACACTGTGTAATGACTTGTGACAGTACAAGAACTCTTAGATAATCCCCTTTCTATTTATCTTATTCTTTTTCTTCACAATCTGCTCATTGTCAGCTTTTTAAAAAGGTTAATGTTGATACGCCCTGTTACGTATGTGTATGTTTAATGTTGTAACTATGGATCATCTGTTCTATCATGGATCTCAGATTGTGGAATAGGATCCTTGAGAGGTGAGAAAAATCCCCTCACTGGAGATTTTTAGAAGATGCTGAAAGGCTTGTTTGTCATTCACACCCTGGTCCTTTTGATGGGGATATGAACAGTAGATATCAATGTGGTGGGGAGGTATTTGAGGCTTTTATTTGGTTTTAATCTGTCATGTTTTAATGGCTACTTGTATGCCACTGTGAGCTAAGATGGAAGGAAGAGCTGTACACAGGGCTTTTTTTTTTTTTGTAGCAGAAACTTCTCTGCCTATTAGGCCACACCCCCTGGATGTAGCCAATCCTTCAAGAGCTTACAGGGCTCTTCTGCTACAAAAAAAGCCCTGGCTGTACATATTTTAACAAATCAGGAAATAAATAAATAATTTAAGATGATGGTTTTGTCCTTTAACTTAGGCCCAAAATACCTACAAAGTGCCATCGCTGATATCAACCTAACAGAGCTTCAAGAATTTATGATTTCCTGTGACAATCTAATCCAAAATGAGGTTGACTTGTACCAATGGGAGCATGCTTTTTCTCCTGCTGCCAAATTCCAGAACTCCTTTCCCATGTTGATGCAAACAATACAATTCCTGGAGGATTTCCAGACTCAATTAAACATATTTCTTACCAAAGTCCTTTGAGCTGTTGGTTTTTACATTTTTTATCATCATGCATATTATTGTAACTTTTTGTTTTATTGTTCATTAGGGCAGTTCTTTAGTGTAACAGTCTTCCTTGGGAAGTGGCTGGCTCTCCTTCTTTGGAGGTTTTTAAGCAGAGGCTAGATGGCCATCTGGCAGCAATGCTGATTCTGTGAATTTAAGTAGATCATTTTTTGGGGGGGAGTGATGAGTTTCATGGCCCTTTCTTATATGTCCAAGGTAATACCAATCACCACTTTTGGGTCAGGAAAGAATTAGCCCATGGATTCTGGAAGTTTTGTGCCTTCTTCTGGATGTAGAGCATGGTTACAAGGGGTGTTTGTGTGTGAGGAACTGGTCAGGGTCAGTTTGGGAGGGTGACCACTATAAATTTTTCCCCAGTCACCTTCTCTCAGTTCCTCAGGCACACATGCAGAAACCCTGTCAGACCTCTAAAAAATAGGCACCAGATAGGTTTTTAAAGTAAAAACCCAAATAAATATTTATTGGATAACAAAAGGCAAAGGAGAGGGATAAAACAATATTGATTAAATCTGATCAATAACAATGAATCAGATGGCAGGCAGATGTTTGGCAAAATAATCAATTACTCAACACAGAGATTTGTCATGCTGAGGTAAAAATTATATATATATCCCTGACAGAAGAATTTTAAACTACCAAACAGCAGGTTTTTCTACAGAAATCTATAGAATTCTATAGAACTCTATGATAGGCAGGCAGTGCCTACTGGGCACTAGGAATGCTTTGCAGTTCAGATGATATAGCCCTGTGCTCTGGCTACTCAAATTATAAAAATAACAAACTGACAGTCACTTTTTTCCACACAGAGAGAGAACTCCTGACTGGTGCCAGATTAATTCTCCCTCACAGACATTCTACACTAGCATCCAGGACTCACACCACTGAGAGCTAATACCAGCCCCTCACTCCTGGTATGTCTCAGCCCCAGCTAGTTTTCTGGTCTGAATCTTGGGAAACCCTGCTGACCACCAGAATCCAGTTCTCCATTCTGAGTGTTTGTGTGATCTCAATTTGTACAAGGAGTCTGCCTTAATGTGCTGGCAGATCTCCCACAGAGAGTTTATTCTCACAGAAGGTGCCTGGTTTTGCCCCCTTCTGATTTCAAACTCTCTCTCAGACAGAAGCCCAGCCCAGCTCTGTCTCCACAAGGAACAGCCCCACTGGCTATTCTCAGCTCCTTATCCAGTTGCTCTCATGCCACAACTGATCAGCTTAAGTCCCCGTCTTCACACTTCAGACTCTCACTGAAGACTCTCAACTCAAACTGAAAATCCTGAGGCGTTCCTGCTGCCGGTCTCTTCATTTCGCTACATTACAGGTACCATGGCTATGTCCCAGCCAATCGCTACAAGGCTGTTCCCAGCTTCTCAGGCTAAGTTCTTGAGTCCATCACAGGGGGTAGTTGTGATTTTCCTGAATTATGAAGGGAGCAATACTTCTGTCATGACTCAGAGAGATCTTAACAAATTGTTGCCACCCCTCTGGGTTAAGGGTTCCCCTTGAGAAGGCCCAGAGTACCCTCCAAGCCCTTCAGGCCTCTCTTAGCTATGCCAAATAATGGGCATGAGGACCAGGCAAAGTAAACAACAACCAAAAGGTTTATTCCAGTGCAATATAAATTAACAAGGTGTGTTAACCAATAAAAGGGTGAAGGGAAAATAAACAAATGCCCTAATACATCTATCTTACAGTCCCTACTCTTACCAGCACTTACCCCTTGGGTAAAGGTCTCTCCCCTGCTTCCATTTCTCCAGGCTACAGCCTGCTTCCAGCTAAGCCTTCCAGGGAAAGAACAGTCACTTCATAGGCTTGGCCTTTATATATTCTCTTCCCAGGCCCCATCCTTCTCTGGGCCTGTTTCCCTCCAAAACCCTCGCTACCCAATCAAAGGGACAGAGGGGATCCTGGGAGATGTAGGCTTTCCCCAGTAACTCCTAAGCAGGCTTCCCTGGGGCCTGCAGGCCTCGCTAGGCCCAGGTCATGACAACTTCCCCTAAGCTATGGAATCTTGTGAGCAAAAATTCTACTTTGTGAGCTACTAGCAGTAATGTTGTGAGCTACTGCATAAATTAATTTGCTCTGGGACAATTTTTCCTGAGCTAAGACAAAAATGTGTGAGCCAGGAGGCTAAAAAAATGTGAGCTAGCTCTCACTAACTCAGCTTAGAGGGAACGCTGAAAGGGAGATGTACTAGATAATGTTTGATGTCTCTTTCAACTATATGCTTTTATATCTTGAAGGCCTTTTTGATGAAAAAAACAAAAACACTAAAACAAACAAATTCATTATATTGGATGTGCCCATTTTTCATAGCTAGCATTCCCAATAAATATATTTTATGGCATTTTAGTACATTAATATTATGTGCTATCTTGTTTATTTGTTTATAAAATATATACCTGCCTTTCTGGTCTGGAGAAAGAGATTCTGGTCAGGAGAAAGAGATTGAGTTTCTAGACACTCTCCATGACTATGCAATGGAGCAGATGGTCACAGAACCTACCAGGGGTGGGGCGATCCTGGACTTGGTCCTAAGTAATGCCCAAGATGTGGTGAGAGATGTAAAAGTAATTGCACCGCTTAGGAGCAGTGACCATAATGTTATTGATTTCACCATTTTTATAAATAGGGAATTGTCCCAAAAGACCAACACAACCACTTTTAACTTTAAAAGGGGTAAATTCTCTGACATAAAAAGGCATGTGGAGAGGAAACTGAAAGGAAAGGTAAATATAGTCAAAACCCTTGGGGAAGCTTGGAGGCTATTTAAAACTACAATCCTAGAAGCTCAGATAAAATATATACTACAAGTTAGGAAAGGCACAAATAGGTATAAGAAAAAGCCTGCATGATTAACAAACAAAGTAATGGAAGCAGTAAAAGGTAAGAAGGATTCCTTTAAACGATGGAAAGCTAGTCCAAGTGAGATTAATAAAAGGAAACACAGGCTGTGGCAAATCAAATGCAAGACTGTGATCAAGCAGGCAAAAAGGGACTATGAGGATCATATTGCAAAAAACATAAAGACCAACTATAAAAATTTCTTCAAATATATTAGAAGCAGGAAACCAGCCAGGGAGGCAGTAGGGTCCTTGGATGACCAAGGGGTAAACGTTTTACTGAAGGAGGATAGGGAAATGGCTGAGAAGCTGAATGCATTTTTTGCCTCAGTCTTCATTGTGGAAGATGAGAAGTGTTTGCCCACTCCAAACCCACTAATTTTGGAAGGGGTGTTGAAGGACCTGAGTCAGATTGAGGTGATGAGAGAGGAGGTCCTATAACTGATAGATGAATTAAAAACTAATAAGTCACCAGGCCTGGATGGCATACATCCAAGGGTTCCGAAAGAACTCAAAGGTGAACATGTGGCTCTCCTGAAAAAAATCTGTAATCTTTCATTGAAATCTGCCTCCGTTCCTGAGGACTGGAAGGTAGCAAATGTCATCCCCATCTTTAAAAAGGGTTCCAGAGGAGATCTGGGAAATTACAGGCCAGTCAGTCTGACTTCAATACCAGGAAAGGTGGTAGAAACCATTATCAAAGACAGAATGAGTAGGCACATTGATGAACACAAGTTATTGAGGAAGACTCAGCATGGCTTCTGTAAGGGAAGATCTTGTCTCACTAACCTGTTACAGTTCTTTGAGAGGGTAAAAAACATGTGGACAAAGGGGACCCAATAGATGTTGTTTACCTTGACTTCCAGAAAGCTTTTGATAAAGTTCCTCATCAAAGGCTCCTTAGTAAGCTCAAGAGTCATGGAGTAAAAGGACAAATACTCTTGTGGATCAAAAACTGGCTAATTAATAGGAAACAGAACGTTAGTATAAATGGGTAATTCTCACAGTAGAAGATGGTAAGCAGTGGGGTGCCACAGGGCTCAGTACTGGGTCCCATGCTCTTTAACTTGTTCACTAATGATTTGGAGTTGGGGGCAAGCAGTGAAGTGGCTAAGTTTGCAGATGACACTAAATTGTTCAGGGTGGTGAGAACCAGAGAGGATTGTGAGGCACTCCAAAGGGATCTGTTGAAGCTGGGTGACCAGGCATCTACGTAGGGTTGCCAAGTCCAACCCCAGAAATATCTGGGGACTTTGGGGGTGGAGCCAGGAGACTTTGGGGGTGGAGCCAGGAGACACTGGGGTGGAGCTAGGGGGAGGGGGGAAACAGCGCCGGGGAGCATGGCGAGCCGCCCCACAGCTGCCGTCTCTTCTCCGCTCACCATGGCTGCTCCTCTGAGATGGGCTCAGGCTGAGCCCATCTCGGAGGAGCAGCCAGGGTGAGCAGAGAAGAGGCGGCAGCGGCGTGGCGGCCTCTTCTCCGCTCACCATGGCTGGTCCTCCGAGATGGGCTCAGCCTGAGCCCATCTTGGAGGAGCAGCCACGGCGAGCAGAGAAGAGGCAGCAGCGGCACGGCGGCCTCGCCCGCTCCGCCTCTGGGATGGAAGCGGAGGGGTGGGTGGAGGCGGGCCGGGAGCGTGGCGAGCCACAAGTCCGGGTCCTAGAAGGGCCCGGATTCGCGGCTCGCCATGCTCCTGGCCTGCCTCGCCCTCCCCTGCGCTGCTGCCGCCTCTTGGCTGCTCCTCCGAGATGGGCTCAGCCTGGGCCCATCTCGGAGGAGCAACTGCGGTGGGCGGGGAGGGGGCGGCAGCGGCGCGGCGGCCTCGCCGGCTCCAGGATCAGGCGGCTTGGCGCCGTTTCCCCCCTCTCCCCCTGCTTCCATTTTTTTGGGGGAGCGGGGGAAGAGGGTGGAAATCCTGGGGTCCCCTGCCAGCGTGGGAGGGTTGGGAAGCCTACATCTACGTGGCAGATGAGGTTTAATGTGGCCAAATGCAAAGTAATGAACATTGGGGCTAAAAATCCTAGCTATAAATACAAGTTGATGGGGTGTGAACTGACAGAGACTGACCAAGAGAGAGATCTTGGGGTTGTGGTAGATAACTCACTGAAAATGTCAAGACAGTATGCGATTGCAATAAAAAAGGCTAACACCATGCTGGGAATTATTAGGAAGGGAATTGAAAACAAATCAGCCAGTATAATAATGCCCCTGTATAAATCGATGGTGCCGTCTCATTTGGAATACTGCGTACAGTTCTGGTCACCACACTTCAAAAAAGATATTATAGCACTAGAAAAAGTGCAGAAAAGGGCAACTAGAATGATTAAAGGTTTGGAATACTTTCCCTATGAAGAAAGGTTAAAACGCTTGGGGCTCTTTAGCTTGGAGAAACGTTGACTGCGGGGTGACAGGATAGAGGTCTACAAGTTTATGCATGGGATAGAGAAGGTAGAAAAAGAAGTACTTTTCTCCATTTCTCACGATACAAGAACTCGTGGGCATTCAATGAAATTGCTGAGTGTCAAGCATGGCTAATTCTGATCAATGACTGATGGGTTCCTGGCCTGAGATAAGCAGGCCTGTGTAAGATCATACAAAACCAAATGCTGCTAGTTTATTATCCTGTTAGTTTATTATCCTTTCCTGTCCTCTCTGTGTTTATGACTGTTAATTACAGGGACCAAAGCAATCAGCACCTTCCCATGAATCCTTCTGCGGGAGGAAGCGCCATCTGGGCAATGCAAGTCCGAGTGCCTGCTAACACCCTGGGAATGTATGTAGTTTTGATACTTTATGTGTGAATGCTCCCTTGCTTCCCCTCCCCGTAGGAATCCCTTTGAAGTGTATCTTAAAACTTGTGTATCAATGTATTGGTTTCATTCTTCTCAAGCCAAGGCTTGAGCCAAAGTAGTGGTCTATCAACAAACGTAGTCTTTGTTTCAACTTCGACTCGTCATTGAATCCGCCTGCTTGACACTGAGCAGTCAGGTTAGAACTGATAAAAGGAAGTACTTCTTCACCCAAAGGGTGATTAACATGAGTAATTCACTGCCACAGAAGGTGGTGGCAGCTACAAGCATAGGCAGCTTCAAGAGGGGAATGGATAAGCATATGGAGAAGAGGTCCATCTGTGGCTATTAGCCACAGCTTATCATTGGAACTCTCTGTCTGGGGCAGTGATGCTTTGTATTCTGGTGCTTGGGAGGGGGCACAGTGGAAGGGCTTCTAGCCCCACTGGTGGACCTCTTGATGGCACTTGGCTTTTTTGGCCACTGTGTGACACAGTGTTGGACTGGATGGGCCATTGGCCTGATCCAACATGACTTCTCTTATGTTCCTATGCCTTTCTGCCCTCATTAAACTCGCCAAGGCAGCTATCAGATTTTAAAAGATTCAAAATTAAACATATAGTAAAAACTATTAAAATTAAACCAAACCACATACGTTAAACCTCTAAAAACAAGTTAAAATATACATACAATAAGATACACATACATAAAAACAATTAAAAATAGGGAGAAGGAATCACTGAGGGGATGTCAGATGAAACAAAAAAAGTTTTAACCTTCTGGCACAGATAGCTACTTTACACAATTGAAATGCTTTTATATGCAATTGATGGGAAACCAGGCATATTTTTAAAATAGTAATATTCTTACTGAATGTTGTTAATGGGGAAAGAGACAGTTACAGTTTCTATGGTGGAAACTGTTCATGACTACCTGTCATGCAGCCAATCCATCCACAGCTTTCTTTGATAGTTTCAATCCTGTTGAATGGTACTAGCAGTGTGAACGTCATGGCTCATCTCTCTAACATGTGAGCCTCACCAATTTAGCCATGCTTGGCTTCTAAAACAAAGCATGTTTGTATTCATTAAATGTTATGAATTGGATCACAAATATTTCAAGTGTTCTCACAGTATCAGTGAACTGTGGTTGACCTAGTAAACTCTGAATGTACAATGATGATCAGTGCCATTGACTCATTAATGATGCTGACTGTATACAGGCTACAAAAGCAGCAGATACACTTGAAATCTTTCTGATTTAAAATGATGGATGATCTGCACATGAAAACTCTACAATCTAAGTAAGCTAGGAAACAGAGAACAGATGAATGCTGCCAATCACACAGATGCAAAATTAGTTGAAATGCTGTCCACTGTATGTTGTGAACAAACTACCCATGTGATAGCATGGGATACAAAGCATAAGACAAAATGAGCATGTGAGGTGGGATAAGTTCAGTGTTCAAATGTCTTATCAGAGAAAACTGAATTATCACTAGCTGTATCAAATATTAACACTGTCCACAGATAAAAGGAGTGCCAAATGCAGTTCGAGGGAGAGTTGTCAGGTCCTCAGCATATGGCAACTGAGGGCCATGCTAATTTACTTATATTTGCTGCTGTCTAGTGTTATTGATATAAATCCAATATCATCATCATCATTTTGTAGCCCAGATACTGGGAAGGATTGTGTTGCCATTTATTTTAAAAGCAAATGCATATACATTGTATATCAGTAACTTTAGGGCGCTTACTCTCTTTCTTGATTGCCAGAGGAAGGATGCTGCCCTACTTTCTCTTGCTCAGCAGTGCCACCAGTGTAGATAGCCAGAAGGTGATTCTCATGCTTCCAGCTCAGCAGGGATCATGTTATAAGGGTGTCAGCCACTGTCAGCCTGCTTGAATCAGCTGCGTTCGACACGGCTGCGTTCGACACGGCTGCGTTCGACACGGTCGACCATCGGTTACTGACCTGCCGCCTCGCCGCCTCGGGGATTCAGGGGCTGGCCTTACAGTGGCTTTCCTCTTTCCTCGAAGGTCGGGGACAAAGGGTCGCGATTGGGGGTGAGCTATCCCAGAGGCGAACGCTCGATTGCGGAGTGCCTCAGGGGGCGGTTCTCTCCCCGATGTTATTCAACATCTATATGCGACCCCTTGCCCAGATTGCTCGAAGGTATGGGCTGGGTTGTCACCAGTATGCTGATGACACCCAGCTCTATCTACTTATGGACGGCCGACCAGCCTCCGCCCCAGAAAATCTAGACCGGGCATTACAGGAAGTGGCTGGGTGTCTCAGACTGAGCGGGCTGAGGTTAAATCCAGCGAAGACAGAGGTCCTTTGCTTGGGTCGTCGGGGCCTGGGGAGGGAAATCCCCCTACCAGCTTTTGAGGGTGCGCCGCTGATAGCGGCGGACCAGGTCAAAAGCCTGGGGGTGCTATTGGAGTCCTCCTTAATGATGGAGGCTCAGATAGCGGCCACTGCCAAGTCCTCATTTTTTCATCTTAGGCGGGCACGGCAGCTGGCCCCCTTCCTGGAACGTGACGATCTAGCAACAGTGATCCATGCCACGGTCACCTCGAGGTTAGACTACTGCAATGCTCTCTACATAGGGCTGCCTTTGTGCCGAACCCGAAAGCTGCAGCTAGTGCAGAATGCCGCGGCCCGGCTGCTGTTAGGGCTCCCAAGAAGGGAGCACATCCGGCCGGGGCTCCGGGACCTGCACTGGCTGCCGATAGCTTACCGAGTCCGGTACAAAGTGCTGGTTATTACCTTTAAAGCCCTATATGGCCTAGGACCTGCCTACCTGAAGGACCGTCTCTCCCCGCATGTTCCCCAGAGAGTACTGAGATCAGGAACACAAAATCTCCTAGTTATCCCCGGGCCAAAGGAAGCCCGCTTAAAATCGACAAGGGACCGGGCCTTTTCTATTATGGCCCCCTCCTGGTGGAACCAGCTGCCGGGAGAGCTGAGGGCCCTGCGGGACTTAGCACAGTTCCGCAGGGCCTGTAAGACAAACCTCTTCCGGCTGGCCTATGCCTAGCTGGTACAAGAAACTGAGTGTTGCTATACTGGATGTCCGCTGCCCCGATGTTTTAAATGTTTTAAATGCCAAATGTTTTAAATGTTTTAATGTTTTTAAAGTTTTTAATGTTTTTAATGGTTTAATACTTAAATCTAAATGTTTTATCTTTAACTTCTATTTATGTTATATTCTAGTGTTGTAAGCCGCCCTGAGCCACTTGTTGAGAAGGGCGGGATAGAAGTCATAAAATAAATAAATAAATAAATAAATAAATAAATAAATAAATAAATCAAATTGGCCAGTTTTTGGAAGCAACTCCATACTTCTTGAGAGAGACTGTACAGCACATAAGAATCTGAATCTTACTTTCTCTCTCTCGGCTTGGCTTCGCGAACGAAGATTTAAGAAGGGTGCAATAGTCCACATCTGCTGCAGGCTCACTGGTGACAAGACCAATGCGGGACAGGCAGGTCCGGCCACAGTGGCTGCAGGGAAAAGTCTGATTTAGGGTTGGTGCTGTAGCAGTGCGATTCTTCCTCAATCTCCTCTTTTCCTCAAGACCAGCTATGCGTGCGTTCTCAAAAGAAGAGACAGCCTGGTGGATGGTGTGCCCCCATGCTTTGCGATCTGAGGCTAGGTCAGACCACTGGTGATGGTTGATGCGACAGGTGCCAAGGGATTTCTTCAAGGAGTCCTTGTAGCTCTTCTTTGGTGCCCCTCTATTTCGATGGCCGGTGGAGAGTTCGCCATACAGGGCAATCTTGGGAAGGCGGTGGTTTTCCATCCTAGAAATATGCCCTGCCCAGCGCAGCTGCGCCTTCAACAGCAGTGCCTTGATGCTGGTAAACTCCGCCCGCTTGAGAACTTCAGTGTTGGTCACAAAGTCACTCCAGTGGATGTTGAGGATGGTGCGAAGGCAGCGCTGATGAAAGCGCTCAAGGAGTCGCAGGTGATGACGGTATAAAACCCACGATTCGGAGCCATAGATGAGGGTTGTCATCACAACCGCTTTGTAAACATTGATCTTTGTGTCTTTTTTCAGATGCTTGTTGCTCCACACTCTTTTGTGCAGTCGGCCAAAGGCACGGTTTGCCTTTGCCAGCCTGTTGTCAATCTCCTTGTCGATCTTAGCATCTGAGGAGATGATGCACCCCAGGTAGCTGAACTGCTGGGCTGTCTTCAGAACTGATTCACCCACAGTGATGCAGGGAGGGTGATAATCTTCCTGGGGTGCAGGCTGGTGGAGAACTTCTGTCTTCTTCAGACTAACTTCTAGGCTGAATAGCTTGGCGCAGTTGTTGGAGTAGTCTGACTTTTCCCCTTTGTTCTTGTATAGGGTGATGATGATTGCATCGCGAAAGTCCTGTGGTAATTTGCCTTGTTCCCAGCAGGTGACAAGTACTTTGTGAAGTGAGCTATGTAGTACTGTGCCCCCATGCTTCCAGATCTCTGGTGGAATTCCATCAACTCCTGCTGCCTTGCCACTTTTCAGTTGCCTGATGGCTTTAACAGTCTCTTCTAGGGTGGGGATCTCATCCAACTCTGTTTTCACCGGTTGAAGTGGGGTGAGGTGGATTGCTGAATCTTGAACTACGCGGTTGGCACTGAAGAGAACCTGAAAATACTCTGACCACCGGTTCAGTATGGATGCCTTGTCTGTGAGGAGCACTTGGCCGTCTGCACTATGCAAGGGACTCTGAGCCTGATATGATGGACCATATACTGCTTTCAGGGCTTCGTAGAACCCTCTTAAATCACCAGTGTCTGCACACAGCTGGGTTCTCTCTGCAAGCTTGGTCCACCACTCGTTCTGAATGTCTCGAAGCTTGCACTGGAGGTTGCTACATGCAGCGCGAAAGGTTGCTTTTTTCCCAAGACAGGAGGGCTGAGCAAGATGTGCTTGGTAGGCAGATATCTTCTTCGCCAGTAAATCTTGGATCTTTTGATTGTTCTCATCAAACCAGTCCTTGTTCTTCCTTGTGGAGAACCCGAGGACTTCTTCAGAGATCTGCAGGACGGTAGTTTTTAGGTGTTCCCAGAGTTCTTCTGGAGAAGGGTCTGTGGGGCAACTGGGGTCCTCAATTCTTGACTGGAGTTTTGCCTGGAAGGCAGCTTTAACTTCGGCTGAGTGGAGACTGCCAACCTGAAACTTCCTCCGAGGGATACCTCCTCTCCTGGGTGTGGGTTTAAAGTGAAGACAGAGATTGCAGCGTACAAGACGATGATCCGTATGACATTCTGCACGGGCATTACTCGGGTGTGTAAGACATCTCGAAGGTCTCTCTGGCGCACCAGAATGTAAAGGTGCCAGTGCTTGGACCGTGGGTGCATCCAGGTTGTCTTCAGACTGTTCTTTTGCTGGAAGATAGTGTTGGTGATGGTGAGCTGGTGCTCCATGCAGAATTCTAGCAGGAGGCGCCCGTTGTCATTGCAGTTGCCAATGCTGTGTTTGCCAAGTACTCCTTTCCAGGCTTCCGAGTCTTTACCTACTCTGGCATTGAAGTCGCCAAGGATGATCACCTTGTCCTCTGTAGGGGTCTTCCGTACGAGGTTGTGTAGATCAGCATAGAACTTGTTCTTTTCTGCAGGATCTGCTTGAAGGGTTGGGGCATACACACTGAAGAGTGTTGCATGCTGCTTGTTTTGAAGTGGGAGGCGCATGGACATGATGCGATCTGAGTGACCTGTTGGCAGGTTTTCGAGGTTGGAGGCAATGGAGTTCCTGACCAGGAAGCCAACGCCAGAAAGGCGTCTCTCAGCCTTTGACTTACCTGACCAGTAGAGGGTATAGCCAGCACCGTGTTCTTGAAGACTACCTTCCTCAGGGAAACGGACCTCACTGAGAGCTGCTATGTCGATATTCAACCTGAGAAGTTCGTGGGCAACTAGAGCAGAGCGTCGTTCAGGGCGACCACTGTCTACTGTGTCAAGCATGGTTCTGATGTTCCAACACGCAAGCTTTAGTCTTTGCACACTTTGTGAGGCAGGTGCATGCCTTTTCTTTGTTGTTATTTTTTGACCGCAAGTAAGGATGCCCGTTGACCGCGGCTAGCCAACTGGGGTGGAGGAGACGAGCTTTGTTTAGGCCACCTTTTCTAGGCCCCTCTCCGTGTGGAGCAAGCAGTGCTGTCCCTAGATAAGGCTGCTTGGTCGTTCAGGGTGCTGCCGAAAAATGCTTTCGTCTCCGGGTTAGCATCAGGCGACCTATACCCTGAACCGCCTACATGCAGGATCGGGACTGCGGCTTCCAGTGGCACCTTCCACCTGCCGTTTCGCCCCTTGCCCATCGCTGCAGGACTTGATGCGTTGTGGGTTGTGTATGTGGATATGCCCTTCAGGCCTGCGCAGAGGAATTTTTTAGGTGAAGCCCAGTGTGCGCGGTACTGGCTCTACCCTTTCACCTGGGGGTCATCTGCCATGGCCCAGTAAGCCGGGACGCCGGCAGTGAGTCCTCCAGGTGGTAGGTGTTACATTAACGAGCTCTATCTGCCTGGGTTTGATGTTAGAGTTTTCCTTCTCTTAGGCTGGCAAGGTTGGTGGGCCCAGCCTACCCATCCGGTTATACCGCCGGACAATTCGGCCGCACCATGACGTAGCAAACTCTGTGAAAAACGGGGGGGGACCAGCGAGAAGGTGTTGCTACGGATGCAGTAATGCAGGAGAGGCCATTGCAGTGACCATCTGCCAGGCATAGCCAGACAGTGACCACGTGGCATTCACTACACCGGGAGAGGAGAGGCTATGTATTGCGCATACACTTTCCCGGGGGGGGGTAGGATACCCAGAGGGAGCCCACCCCCCCACCCCCCTACCTTACTTTCTATGAATAAGATAATATACAGTCACTTAAATTGAGGAAATAGCTCCAGAAACAGAATACATGGTTTCAAATTGTATGGAAATAGTATTAAAGACAGATCTCCTTCATATACTAATTAGAACCTCCTTGAATTAGGAAAGATTGTGAAAGCTTTCTTGACCATGAAAGGTCAATTACTGTTCCTGGATGGGAAGAAGTAATTGTGTGTGTGTGTGTGTGTGTGGGGGGGTGCTATTCTGACCCAAAGACACTTAGGTATAAGTTTGCATTTTTTCCCTCATTATTACAAACACTACAAGAATCATTAATAGGACCTTGTATTATGTGGCCAATAAGCAAAGATGATTCCACTAGTGAAGCATGGTTAAATGTTTGTAGTTTGTATCAGTAATTTAATTTAATTAGTCCAGCAGCACACATTGCATTTGTGTTGATAACAATACCTCTCCTCCCCTTAGTATCAAAAAAGCAACAAGGTTCCATCATCTTCTATAAAGTTACTCATTTTTGCTTGGTATATAATGCATAAAAATTCTGGAACATGAGTGAGGCTGAAGAGCTGCTGCACAATTATTATTATTTTTTTTACTAACTGAGAGAATTCAGGATGATGAGAAGCAAATACCTCCATACTCAGACTGAAACTGCTCACGTATTTGTAAAAAGTTAATGTTGAAAATGATGAACGTTCAATGGCATTTGCAAATGTTTAACAGGAGGATTGCAGATTCACACTTGAGTTTGAGTTTATTAATTTATACCCCTCCCTCCCCGCCGAGGCAGGCTCAGGGTGGCTTACAACAATAGTCATAACAACAATAAGAGACTAACACGTTAGTGCATCATCATAATAAAATCAATTAAAATTTAAAACAATTGAAAACAGTTGGTATTAATAACATTTTTGTTATTCAGTTTCGATGATGTCAGTTTCGATGACTTGCACACAAACCAGAAAAGTGTTTGTATGAGAAGTGTCCATGACCTTCTCTGCCATTTTTCCCATATCACTTTCCTTTCTCAAGTCACAAAATCATTTCAGAAATAATTTGCTACAGATTTATGCTACAGTCGAGGCCCATCTTTCATCAAAATTACTCATCCCATTCTTTCCAAGTATGATGTACTAGTAGAGCAGATCAGAACAGTAGCTTTTTTGTCTTGTGGACCCAGTGCCCAGTGGAAGGGAGATTGTAATGAAAGTGAGGGATCCCTCCTACACCAATAGTTCTATAACACACAGTTACAACTCAGCTTTGGAATAAAATCAGCCACATCTCTATTGGTTATAGCTGTAAGAAGCTTTGGCACAGCATGGGGCAAATGGATCCTGACTGACTGACCTGCTTGCCAGTCGATGAACTTCAGCTCCACCCCAGCCCACCTGCTGGGGTGGGGAAAAACCATAGGATGAAAGGATATTGGATTCCACAAGGACAACTGCCACTAAGTGGTCTCCCCTGCCACTTGAGTGTGGGGGTTCTCATGGCAGCCCCCAAGCTGGGCATGCCCCTTCCAAGTCTTCACCCCAAGATCCCTTAAGGAGATCCCACATGTAGGAAAAATGAACACACATGCCAGTTTTCTGAAAAATGGATCCAGTTCCATGCTGCTACCACCACAAGAGCCAGATATACCATACCCAGATCCTGCCAAAACTCCTACAGTTGCAACCAAGCCAGCAGGCCATTCTGAACCCCATGTGGCCAGATGTTCATCCCTCAGTGAGATAAATAAACACCATCCACACAATAGGCTTCCAATCTTTGCAAGATGTCCAGATGTGGATCCTGCAGCCTCCCATGGCTGACCCTGTAGGTCATCTTCCTCCTTGCCATGTTGATCCTGTTTGATAGGTAGCAGGGTTTCTCATATAATTCCTCTGGGGTGAAACCAAGTGATCTTCCAGGCCAAGATTCCTTCCCCATCCAGATGAGACAATGTAGATTCCTGCCCTTTGCATGACATTGTGCTCATAGATCACGCTGACTTGCACTGGTGCCCTGAAAAGTCACGGTTAAAAATCAGCAGCCAGGTGTGTCCAGATGTATGTTCTGTATGCCTCAGAGCACCATCTCCCAATGGCCTGGATGCATGATGGCCACAGCCCCAAATCAAAAGGGATGGGGCCTGAAGTCTCTCAGGGGGAAGGCCCAAGACCACTATGCCAGACTGCCCCAGCAAACTGATTCCTCGTGAGTGGTAAGCCATCCTTAGGAATTAAAAAGGGGCCCAGCTTGTGGGGCTGCACTTCCAGAAAAACTTCCATGGCCTGCACCAAGTATGAGCCTCCTCTCATCAAAAGACGCACCTGAGGGTGAGTTTCTCATGCCTTCTGATTGGTCTTAGACCTCCTGATGGTTAGAGGAACAGGCTTGCCAATCCCCAGGTCCCAGTTGGGGTTCTCCCACTTTCCTAGGCTCCTTCCTGCCCCCAGTCAGCTGGCCAGCGGGGGAAAGTTCCGCCCCCACAGCTACCATGTGCCTTTCCCTTTCAGAATGCTAGGAGAAAGCTTGCGAAGCCTTCCTTTTTGGACGGTGTGTCTATGTCTTTAAGGCTGAATGGGGGTGGGGTGGGGTGAGTAGGCAGAACAACGTGGCTGCTCCCAGTAGCTGTGAAAGCAGCCCAGACCCTCCATTTGTTGTACAAGCTTTTCAGAGGTCGTTTGCATAGTAAAGGGTAAACTTTGGTTTACTTGTGTTATTGGAAATTCAGCAACTCATGAGTAAATTGCCCCAGTGAGACCACAAAATTGTGAGATTGCAAACTGCTTTATTTTTGCTTCTGTGTGTGTGTGTGTGTGTGTGTGTGTGTGTGTGAGAGAGAGAGAGAGAGAGATGCTTGGGCAAAGAAATGAAGACTGTATTCTGGGGAACTGGACTACACTGCTGTGTTTTTATTTATTTATTTTAGGGAAAGTCTCCTGGCTCCACTCCCCAAAATCCCCAGATATTATCTGAGTTGACTTGGCAACCCTATAAAGGAACCCTGACTCTGCCCCAAAGGAGCAGCTGGCTGTGTCCCTTTTTAATTGGCCACTAGTTCCCCAATCCTCAGTCCGCCCCCAAAATGCTAGGGTAAATCCTTCTTCAAAGAGTGTGGTCTCATATGGAGACCAGTATAACACTGGCAATTTCTGAGCAAGTCATGTCAGAGTTTTAAATGTCAGGGTCCTATCCTGGGGAGAGCTTCACCCTTCCACTGCCTTGCAAGCTGTGAAGCTGTTGCATGGGTCAGCGAAACTGTGGGCCTTGCTAAAGAACGAAATGGTGGCCCTGTGCACCTGGATGGTTCTGGATGTGAAGCCTTGCTCCTGTAAGAGAGCCATGTACTGGAGGACCAGCTTCTCTGACAATGGTCAGGCATCCAGACCTCCCCATATGAGCAGAGAGGGCCAAGAAGGCTAAGGCTGCTGATAAATAAAAGTAAAAGGTAGAAGAAGTAACTGAGTGAAATACTCCCCGTATTAGGGTATATTCTCAAATTCCCAGAACTCCTTGGGAAATGGCACCGGGTAGTCAAGGTCCACCCTTTAAAGCAGCCATTTTCTCCATGGAAGCTGATCTCTGTCAGCTGGAGATCAGGTGTAAAAGTGGAAGATCTCCAGGCCCCACCTGGAGGCTGGCAACCATACCACAACCTCTTGTTTTTGGTGGTGAGGTGGCAGCTGGCCCTGTCTGACAAGTAACCATTTCTGGTGGCATGCTGTGGCAAAACTCCAACATGAGGCACTAATGACAAATATCAGCAAAGGAACAAGGCGTAAACTGAATAACAAACTGGTGGCCAGATGGCCTGCCCCCAGGCCTCAGAGAGAAACTCAAGGCAGCTAAAATGCCTTGCAAACAATTACTAATACAAAATGAAAACAGATATTTTAGGAAAAGGTCACTAAAACACTAGCCTCTGGGCAGAAAACTAACAAAAGCCAACTGTGCTTAGTTTCAGGGATCCAATCAAAGCAGACTAGACTGGGTTATCCATAGGGTTGCCAATTCCAATTTAAAAAATATCTGGGGACTTTGGGTGTGGAGCCAGGAGACATTGGGGTGGAGCCAAGATCCAAGCTGTGACAAACATAATTGAACTCCAAAGGGAGTTCTGGCCATCACATTTAAAGGGACAGCACACCTTTTCAATGCCTTCCTTCCACAGGAAGTAATGAAGGATAGGGGCACCTTCTTTTGGGGCTTATAGAATTGGACCCCCTGATCCAATCATTTTGAAACTTGAGGGATATTTTGGGGAGAGGCACTGGATGCTGTACTGAAAATTTGGTGCCTCTATCTCAAAAAACAGCCCCCCCCCCAGAGCCCCAGATACCCGCAGATCAATTCTCCATTATTTTCTATGGGAATAAATCTCCATAGGGAATAACAGAGTTCCCAGCAGACATTTCCCTCCCCTTCCCCTGCTTTCTGACGACCCTGAAGCGGGTGGAGGGCCTCCAAACCGGGGGATCCCCTGCCCCCACCTGGGGATTTGCAACCCTAGTTACCCAAGCCATTTTATAGCAAGACCCAACCACATAAACCCCCCACAATTATTACACAAAATGAAAACACATACTTAAACAATGTCCAGTTGAGCCCCAGGCTCTTGGCCAAAAACTAACAAAGGCCAACCCTACTTAGCTGCACAGATCTGATGACAGTAGACTAACCTGGAACTCTGTGTAGCAATACTCTTAGTACTGCCCCTGCCTGTGAACCTGTCTATCTGCCTGCCTATCAGCCTATCAACTTATCTAACAAACTATCTTTCTATTCATAACAGCCTATGTACAACCCCATATGCAGCTATGTGTTTTGGTGCTCATGCCCCCCCCCCCTATGAACCTAGCCCCCTGGCCAGGCAAGCACTAGATCCCTCATGTACCTCTGTTCCATGTCTCTAACTTGCTTGTTGCTGCTGCTGCTGCTGTTATGATTATGGTGATGCTTGGCCCAATACCATGGCCTCTGGCTGTGCACAAGGTGCCTCTACCCACCCTTGGCCTGTGCTGCAGCCAGGCACTGCAGTACCTGATGTCTCAATGGGCAATTGTGTGGGCTACCAAAATGGAGGGGTATGTATGTGTGGCCACAAGCCCACACTGGGACAAAGCAGAGAAGCAGTGGCAAGGGGGTGGTGGACTGACTAGGTAGTCTCAGGACCTCAAACCACAGCCCAAATGATGTCCTCAACAGCAGAGCCCAATCAAGACCTGGCACCATATCACCTCTCCACCTTAATGCTGTACAATGAAGGCCTCCCCCATCTACAGAGGAGGCTAAACCCCCAGCAAACTCTTCTGCTACAAGCCTCCAAGGTCCCAATAAAGGGAAATTGTTGAATTACAAGTTGTTATGAAACTTGGAACAAACACCTCCCCAGGACTGAACAGGGATGTTAGTTTCTTATCTTATTACATATGCTAAACCCAGTTTCACAAAGTAGACCTATACAGCCACTGTATTCAAACGTATTTCTCTTTTAGAATAGTGTATCAGAATAATGTCTGTGATATTATGCAATATAGCAGAGTAGAAATCTCTCTGACAAAGCTACTCTTAGAAAAGGATGTTGCTAATTCCACCCATACTTGTTGAGAGGTATATGTCCACTATATTCTAATGTATTTTTGTATTAGAATTTGAACAGAGGAGATTCCAGCTTCATCCTACAGAAAAATGCTGTTTTTTTAACCCATGCTTTAAAGGAGACCAGTGAAACATTACAACAGATTCTAATTTATTACTCTTCACAATTAAGAGATCTAATTACATTGACATCAATCTCCAATTCTGACATTTATTGCCTTTGCTGTTTTTAATGCCCAGTCAACCCAAACCAATGATTTCTAGGCCCCAACTTGTCATTCTTTTAATTAGCTAAAACATTTTCACTATTTTGCATACTAATTCACTCTCTATATGTAGGACTGCTAATTCCATCCCATACTATTGTCTGATGAAGTGTGCTTTTAGTACACAAAAGCTTACATTCTCAATAAAACTTTTTTGGTCTTAAAGGTGCTGCTGGATTCCAACTTTGTTGTATTGCTTCAGACCAACATGGCTGTCCAGCTGGATCAAATCATCAGCGAGTCCTTGAGCATTTAGAAAAGATTGCTATGATTACTAAGAGCCAGCATGAGTTTCTCAAGAACAAGTCATGTCAGACTAACCTTATCTCTCTCTTTTTAGAAAGTTACTACCTTGCTGGATCAGGGGAATGCTGTAGTTTATTTTGATTCCAGTAAGGCTTTTTATAAGGTTCCACATAGTATTCCTTTTGACAAATTGGAAAGGTGTTTTTGGGACTCTATTTCTGTTAGGTGGATGATCTGTGACTAGTTGACAGGTTGCACCCAAAGAATGTTTGTTAATGGTTCCTGAAGGAGCTATGTATGTTTAACCTGGAAAGGAGATGACTGTCAAGCATAGAAGTTTCAAATAACTAAGCAGTTCGTGAATACAAAGTCTCAGTTTATTGATAATCCATTGTTGCTTCAAGGTGGAACACCTTGAAAGTTATACAAAGTTACCCATGGTATGAAGCTTTAAGGGTTACATCAAAGAGTATAGAGAAGATAGCTTAAAGACATAACAAGGATGTGTGAACTATTACAAATATGCAAACTACTATCTTTGCAGTTGAAACTTCCCTGGGTCTCACACATTCTTATTACTGTTGATAAGTATTGACTGGGAGACCTTCTCGGGAGGCGCCTCCTTTTCTCTATCATCAAAGCAAGGCATTCCTGCATTTGCTACTCAAAGGTGGGGAAAGGAAAAAGGGAGGTGAGAACTGAGAGGGGTTATTTAGCTTTGATATGCAGCAATGGGAAATAGAGTAATACAGAAAGGACAGTAATTAAACCTAATAATGGATCAAAATAATCATGCTTGACAATGACTGAGAGGTGATTATGATCACCATCTTCAAGTAGTTGAAAAGCTGTCATATACTGGATGGTGCAGAGTTGTTTCTGTTGCCCCAGAAAGTCAGACCAGACCCAATAGGTTGAAATTAAAGTGTTTTCCACTAAACATTAAGAACTTCCTGACAGTTAGAGTGGGTTCTCAGTAGAACAGGCTTCCTTGGGAGATGGTGGGCTCACCTTTGGAGGCTTTTAAAAAGAGGCTAGATGGCCATCTGACAGCAATGCTGATTCTGACAATGTAGGTGAATCATGAGAAGGAGAGCAGGAAGGGTACATAAGTGTGTAGCTCTCTTGGCCCTTTCTTTCATGCCCAGGGAAATGTAGCTTTCCCCTTTGGGGTCAGTCAGAATTTTTTTTCCAGGCCAGTTTGCTCCAGTATCCTGGAAGGGTTTTTAAAATTACTATTACCATATTCTGGGCATGGAGCAGGTATTACTGGAATGTGCTTGGGAAGAGGTATTTCTGAATTACCTGCATTGTGCAGGGGGTTGGACTAGATGACACTGGAGCTCCCTTCCAACTCTATGATTTTATGATTATAAATAAAATATGTATTTTAAAGACAATACATTATTTAGTTACCTGAAACATAGGCTGTGATCACACACAATAAATAATGCACTTTCAATCCACTTTCAATACATATTCCAACTGGATTATGCCAGTTCACACAGTAAAATCCAGTTAGAAATAGCATTGAAAGTAGATTGAAAGTGCAATATCTAGTGTGATCACAGCAACAGAATATAAAGGAATAGGTCTGCTAAGGAACATCTTTTAACTATTTAAAGGGCTTCTGAAGTTCATTACACTAGGTCAAAACTTGCAGCACACACACTTGAGGAAAAGTTATAGGTGTGATCAATTTCAATATATATTTGAAATGAGCATGGCCTTCTGATACTGCAACTTTCTGTCCCAAGGGGTTCATACTTTTGAAGGTTCAATAACTGATTTTCTCTCTTAGACAAATGAATAGAAATTACCCATAATTCCCTCATTCTTTTTCTTGCAGTGCCATCGAAAAGATTCAGGGTTTTCCTTCCACCACTGAACTGCAAAACTTGTTTGTGGTTTTTTTGTCTCTGCAGCAAGTGCATACTTTCAAGAATGCAAGCCTCCCTCAAAAGAGGCTGCTTAAGCAGATTTCTTTCTGCTTACAAGCACGAGTTCTTGAACAGACCATACAGCTATATTTCATTATAATTAGAGCTGGGAAAATCCACCTGGCAAACAAGCTTGCGTGTTAAAAGTCTGTCTCAAGCTGCAAGTTTGGGACTTACTTGATGTGAACATGAAGGTAATAGGAATCAAAAGAAGTAGTACCAGACCATCAGGTAAGTCTTTGGAGGCATGTGCGTGGAGTGAGAAATGTAGTCCCCAGTCTATTATTAAAAAGAAGGCTGAAATGCATTTAGTAAGAAGTAATAAACCAATAGTTCAGGCATCTGGGACTTGAACTAGAGAAGCTTTGCACTGTACTGTAGTCCATTCCCTAAAAGTACATCAGTTCATGCCTCCAGAATATTTTCTACTGAAGAACAGAAGCATATTTTGTCTGATATTTCAAGAGAGTTTTAAATATAAAATAAACTTACAGGGCTTAATGTACCCTTCTTGGTGGTAGAAAGGAATGATGAGTCACAGGGTTAGCATAGCATAGCATAGCAACCCTGGACTTCCTTGGAGGCTAACCCTGCTTGCTTCTGAGTTCTGATGAGATCAAACTAGTCTGGGCCATCCAGGTAAGAGCATCCTTTATTTACCTAGATGTGGGAGTCTGATATTTGTCAAATTTTATGCAGAGTTAGAATCAGGAAATACTGGAGGAGGAACTATGGTGATGTAATGGTGGCAGGAGACGGGACTGCTTGTAGATGATTGATTTTGGATGGTTGCCAGTGTGGCACATACCTGCTAGGGGTGTGCATTCGGTTCGGCCAAACTGAATCAACCGCCGAATCACCCCTGATTCGGCTGTATATGGAATCGCATACAGCCAAATCCAATTGCAGCTCGTTATGCGGGAGTCGAGAATGGCTCCCTGTATACTTCCATATAGATATTCGGAAGTATATGGAAATCCATGGAAAAGGCAGGAAAGGGGCTTCTGCAGCCTCAGGGGAGCTGCTTGCCTCCTTTACTGCCTTTGGTAGCCTTTTCCTGCCTCTCCCATAGCCTCCCTGGGATCAGGGAGGGAGGGGGAAGAGGAGCCCCAGCAGCCAATCCAAAGCATGCATTTGCAAAATGCATTGCAAACGCATGCTTTGCAGGGCTGTTGTGTTGCTGATCCCCCAGCCATCAGCAACATTGCTGTTCTTTTGATCTTTTGCTTACTTGGGTATCCAAGTAAGCACTATTGTCTGGCCAATCACAGAGCAGTGCTATTTTTTGAAACTGCTCTCTGTAGGGCCAGAGAACCTTTTCAAGGAGTCTGCCTGGCTGGACTCCTCCATTGCTGCTGTGTTGGTGTATGTTGGTGTGTGAGAGACATTGTGCTGTGCTGGCCCTTGGCCTAAGCTGCTGCTGCTCTCTCTCAGCCTTACCAGACTTGCCTGGAGTAGAGAAGACGTCTAAGGTAAGACAGTCTTGGGGTTCTTGTTTTTATTTTAGTTGGTAAAAGGCGTTTTTAAGACTCAGAGTCCCTTTACTTATCCAGATTTGGGTGGTGGGTTGCTTATTTGGGGCTAGGGTTAGGGGGTTCTGCTGGGGGAGGGGGCCTGGGGTGGGGTTTATTTTGCCAATTTGCCCATATCTTACTTTAGTGAGAGGACTTTTAAAAGTGCAGTGTCCTTTTACTTTTCCTGATTTGGGTGGCTTGGATTTCTTGGGGTTAGGGTGAAGGTTTTTTGGGGGAGAAGGGGTTGGTAAAGTTCCTGTATTGTTAAAAGTTTAAGTTTTTTACTGTTTTAAAAGGATTCTGTGTTTGATTTGTTGCTGCTGTGTTGTGCTGCTACTGTTCCTTTTCTCTTCTGGTTCTTGGGGGGGGGGTGTGCTGTTTGGCCTAATTTTCATTGTTTAAAAGGCCACTTTTTAACAGTTGAGTTTGTGTTGGCCTTCTGTTTGGATCTATTCTCTATTGCTGCAGGTTTTTCATCCTCCTGTCCTGTTGTCCCCCTTTTCCTGGTTCTGGCTGTTGTTGAGTGATTTGGCCTGAGGTTTCTTATTGGTGAAAAGGCCACTTTTTTAACAGTTGAGTTTCTTAGCCTTCTCCTGTTGTCCCTTTTCCTGGTTCTGTTTTTTTTTTTGGGGGGGAGCTGGCACCTGGGTGAGAGACCCAGAACCAGCAAGCTTGTTGTGCTTGGCCAGCTCTCCCCGTGTTGTTTGGGGCAGGGCTGGAGAGCTGGCATCTGTAGATTGTGTGTTCTGTGGCAGGGAAGCTGGCATCTGGGTGAGAGACCCAGAACCAGCAGGCTTGTTGTGCTTGGCCAGCTCTCCCCGTGTTGTTTGGGGCAGGGTTGGAGAGCTGGCATCTGTAGATTGTGTGTTCTGTGGCAGGGAAGCTAGCACCTGGGGTGAGAGACCCAGAACCAGCAGGCTTGTTGTGCTTGGCTAGCTCTCCCCGTGTTGTTTGGGGCAGGGCTGGAGAACTGGCATCTGTAGATTGTGTGTTCTGTGGCAGGGAAGCTGGCACCTGGGTGAGAGACACAGAGCCATCATGCTTGTTGTGCTTGGCCAGCTCTCCCAATGTTCTTTGGAGAGCTGGCATCTGGGTTTGCTGCAGCCAGGTCTGCAGAGCAGACGAGCAGATTGTGTTTTGTGTGGCAGGGTTCATAGATTAGATAGATGTATATAGTGCATTTGTGTCCTATAGAGATTCTCTGGTGTGAAGTTAGGTTTGGCTTTGGGTGCCCCAGGAATTGGACCCCCTGGCCCAATCTTTTTGGGACTTGGGGGGTTTGTAGGGGAGAGTCCCCTGCAGGTCCCCTGCAAATTTGGGGGCTCTCCCTCAAACCCCCTCCCCTCCAGGCAGCTTCAAATATACCCTATTTGCCATTGATTTCAATGGCCCATAGGGTATAATGGGGCCGTATATTTGGAAATAGCCGCATATCTACCATATATTCTGACTACAGAATTCAGAAATATATGGAATTCCGTATTTTTTTCTCCCATATATTTCTGAATCCGTGTACTACCGAATTTTTTTTTTTTTTTTGCACATCCCTAATACCTCCATGCAATGGCTAGGAGTGACAGCTGGCATGTGTGGTGGTATAAAGATGAAGAAAAGGACTGTAGCCATGGGGGGGAGGGAGAAAGTGAGAGATAATGAGTGACAGCCTTTTTTGTAGGAAAAGCCTAGCAGGAACTCATTTTCATATTAGGTCACACTCCCTGACATCCCTATTGCTTAGAACAGGGCTTTTTTGTAGAAAAGGCCCAGCAAAAGCTCATTTGCATATTAGGCCACACCCCCAGATGCCAAGCCAGCCAAAACTGCATTCCCATGCATTCCTGCTAAAAAAAAAGCCCTGGGTATGGGAGGGGGGAGGAGAGAGACTGTAACCATAGGCATGGGGAGAGAAGGAATGACAGTAGTAAGCATGGGAGAGGGAGAAAGAGAGACAAAAGGAGTGACAGGAGGTAGGGGCATGCATACTGGAATTCCCTTGCCAAAAAGATACAAAAATTGTTTCTGTTACATGATTTTCTGAAACTGTTACGCAAATCCAGGATTCTTTTTTTTTGGTAAAACAATTTTTATTATTCAGTAACATTGATCAATAATCATCCAAAAATAAACATATTGCATCACATTTGCCATCTCCCTCCTCCCTTTTTATGACTTCCCCGGTGCATTCAACTTAAAATACAAAAAATAATAAAAGGTAATATTAACCTATTAAGAACCTTCTAAAAACATATAACTATAATAAATTACAAATAAGAATAAAATTACTTATCACTATTATTTTCTATCTTAATTAATAGTCTTATAATATTACTATACTTAATTTTTGGAGTTATCTATCTTAATTGTTATCTATAAATCCCTATCCACATATGCAAAAAACACTGTATATTTCCATAATTTTACTTTATCTGTAGTTGACATTTTACCCTAAAAAAAAGAAAGAAAAAAGTTAACCATTATTAAAATTCACCAAATGTCCTTTCACCTACCATTGTTTTTCAACAGACTTTTGAAATTTCTCCCATTCCCTGTTATACTTATCTATATCAAGTTTTTTTTAAAGTTCTAGTCAGTTTGTCCATTTCACTCCAATGCATAACTTTCATAATCCAGTCCCATTTTTCTGGTAATTTATTTTGCTTCCACAACTGCGCATATAATGTCCGTGCAGCCAAAAGGATGTACCAAAGCAATGTTCTGTCTTGTTTCAGAAAACTTTCCATTTGTAATCGCAACAAAAAGATTTCAGGTGCTTTCTTTATATTGTAGCCCAAAATCTTTGAAATTTCTTGCTGAATCATTTGCCAAAATGCACATGTGATAGAAAGATCCTTCATGTTTTTTACATTTCCAACATCGATCAGACATCTGGTTGTTTATTTTCGAAAGTTTCTTAGGAGTCATATACCATCTGTATAACATTTTTAAAACAGTTTTCTTTAATATTGTTACATGTCAATATTTTCATAGAATTCTTCCATAAATATTCCCATTGTTCCATCTGAATATCTTTATTTATGTTAATTGTGTCGGTGCGGGTGTTAGCAGAGAGAGCTGTGTGATGTGCTCAACGATGAGCCCCAGGAAAGAAGTGAGCCAGACTCCTGCAGCTAGTGTTAAAATAGTGTATTTACAATATTTACAACTCGTGCTCATTAGTGCAGTCAAATACATTAATCACAGGACCAAAGTGCTCCTCCAGCAAGTGTACTCTCGAAGAGAGACCTGTGCATTGCAAGCACAGTCCATTTATAGTTCTGTCAGCCAATCCTGGCAGTCCACAGTCATGCTGACTCAGCAGGTCCTTTCCACCTGTCTTCAGCTGGCTCAAACCGGCCTGTAGATAAGGTCACTGTGATCTAGCATGCCAGCTAGATCACCTGCTGTCATAACAGAGCTGTCAAACTGTGTTAAGATAGATTCCATTACTGACACACCTCCTAATCTATCGTACACAGTAAACCCAAACACAGTGAATCTCAACATTGTACACAGTTTACATACACACTTGTTAACTGTATACCACACACAATGTTATACAATGTTACATTCACAAGCTTTCACATTGTTTCCTAGACAGCAGTATTACACACTTATCACATTTACAGGTTTACAGTTTCCAATCCAGGAACTCATCATCATCCTGGTCAGCCAGTTCCCTCTGGCGTTTGGCTTCAGCCTCCCCGTTCCGTGCCTCACACTCTGCCACCCAGACCTTCCACGCCTCAGCTTTTTTTCTGAGCGTTTCTTGGAACCCTGGTGGGTCTGGTTTAACTACCAGTGTTACATAAGGCACCTTGTATCTAGCAGGAGGGATACCCTTTGTGGCTCTAGCAGATACTCGGGGTCCTGCACTCACACCGGGCTCGACTCCTTCAAGCTCACTGCATGCCACCTCCTGGGCTGGTTCCTCCTCCTGACTCAGAGGTTGCACCTCCTGACTTTGCATCTGAGGCTCTGTGCCAACTTTGGGCTCACCTCCTTCTGCCTGTCTGCTTGCCAGCTCTCGGCCGGGAGATTGTTGTTCCTGCTTAATTATCCTTGGCAGGACTCCAGCACCGTTATCAGTACTTGGCAGCAGTACAAGTTCTCTTTCAGTAGCGTGTAATGCCGGCCACCTGGCGCGCTCATTAAACCTGGCAGTTCTACTGAAAGTTAGCTTGGCCCTCTTATCGCAAAAGTGATAAGACTTGGTTTCTGGCTGGTAGCCCAGAAAAGTTAGGCTTACTGCCCGGCCAGCTCCCTCCCTCCTATTCTCTGAGGGGATGTCAACCCAAGCCTTCGTCCCAAAGACTCTTAAAAACTTTAAGTCTGAAACCTTATTGTATAGCCTTCTGTAAGGCAAGTCATTCACAGCTTTACACCAAATTCGATTGTGCAAGTACACTGCTGAATACATGGCCTCGGCCCAATAAGAAATTGGCAACTTTGCATCCTCCAGCATGCTGTACATTAAAGTTTGCAGTATAGCTCCGTGCCACTCTGCTAACCCATTTTCTTGGGGCGTGGCCGGGTTCGCTAATCTGTGGGCAATGCCCTTGTTCCCCAGCCAACGTTTAAACTCATTAGAGAGAAATTCCCCACTGCGGTCGGTCTGAATAGATTTAATATGCGTATCCAACTCCCCTTCCACCGCTTTAGCCCATTTGGTAAACACCTTGTATACCTCGGATTTGTGCTTCAGGGCAAACACCCAGGAATACCTGGTATGGTTGTCGGTAGCCACTAGGCAATACTGCCTCCCTGACAGACTCTTTGGCAATGGGCCAATTACATCAAGATGAATGAGTTCTAAGGCACGCTTACTCTCTCTTTTGCTCTGCCTAGCAACTGCACAAGCCCTGCTCTTAGTCTTTTTACAGACTTGGCAGTCTAAGTAACACCTGCAGGGCTTTACCTTCAGGCTTGGCACCAACTGTAGGGTCTTTTTCAATGCATTAAACCCACAGTGCCCGAGTCTTCTGTGGAACAGATGGATGCATTGGTCGTGCACTGGCACATTTGACACTTGTGCAGCCTGGGCACAATGACTCTGAACCACATACACATTCCCATCTCTTTTCCCAGTAGCAAGCAGCTTCCCCCCACCTCCTAAGATCTTACAACAGGTTTTTTCAAACTTTACCTGATAGCCATCATCAATTAACATGCTTACACTTAGCAAATTTGACCTTAATGAGGGGACACACAAAACATGCTGCAATGTGCAATCTAAAACAGGAAATTCTACACAGCCAGAACATGTAACAGCCGCGGTAGCACCGTCGGTTAATCTAACATGACTGAGTTCAGGAATGTCAACATCTCTCAGCAGCTCCTTGTCGCAGCAGAGATGGCTCGTTGCACCAGGGTCTAATATCCACACGGACCCGGTGCTCTCTCCTGCAGAAGTGATCAGCCAGGCGTCTTCCTCACATCTGCTGGTGGTCCTCTGCCCTCGCTGCCTCCGTCCACGCCGCTTCCCTTTCTCTGGGCAGACGCGCAAAAGGTGCGAGGATGATCCACAACCAAAGCAACGCCTGACAGACAGTGCAGTCGGCTCCACTTCAGCCTTTGGTTGCCTGCCAGCAGCACAAGCCGGCTCATTCTTGGACGCCTTCCCAGATGAGCCGATAGCCACACGCTCTCCAGCCGATACTCCCGGGTAGCTCACAGCTGCAATCCTCTCCTGGAAATCAAGCAGGTGGGCACACACGTACTCCATAGTCAGAGTCGCCACATCAACCGTCTCCAAGGATGTAATTAGGGGTGTAAACTCAGGTGGCAACGAAGATAGCAAAATATAAACTCTGTCATCAGGAGCTACAGTTTTGCCCCTGGCTTCAAGCTCAACGAAGCAGTCTGTCAGCTTCTTGATGTGCTGCCTTACACACCCTCCAGCCGGCATTAAAGTGCGGAACATCTTCCTGGTCAAGGCCATTAGGGAGCCTGCCGTGGTACTAATGTAAACCCCACGGAGCGCGTCCCAGGCAGCCTTGGCAGTGTCCTTCCCACGCACATATATCAACTGGTCATCTCCTACTGCTAGCACAATATTTGCCAGCGCCTTCCCGGCCAACACAGTCTCGGCAGGAGATAACATGGCAGGGGGATTACTTACAAACAGCCATTGCCCCTCACGCTTAAGGTAGTGTTCCATTCGCATGCTCCACACCGCGTAGTTGGCT
Source organism: Heteronotia binoei (assembly GCF_032191835.1). Lineage (NCBI taxonomy): Eukaryota > Metazoa > Chordata > Lepidosauria > Squamata > Gekkonidae > Heteronotia > Heteronotia binoei. The sequence goes on from NC_083225.1 coordinate 124,895,123, forward strand.
GAGTTAAGCTTCTCGACGGCCACTGCAAACTGCTGCTGAGCCATGATGCCGACTCCTCTACACAGCTGGCTGCTGTCCTCCCTCTGGCTCTCGGAATGAGATAGCTGGTACTTCTTTGTCCTTTAACCGGAGGTCCTCGCCTCCTTCACAACTCTCGGTCAGCTCAACACTCACGGTGCTCCTCCGCGCAGCCCATAACCCTGTCGGTGCGGGTGTTAGCAGAGAGACCTGTGTGATGTGCTCAACGATGAGCCCCAGGAAAGAAGTGAGCCAGACTCCTGCAGCTAGTGCTAAAGTAGTGTATTTACAATATTTACAACTCGTGCTCACTAGTGCAGTCAAATACATTAATCACAACACCAAAGTGCTCCGCCAGCAAGTGTACTCTCGAAGAGAGACCTGTGCATTGCAAGCACAGTCCATTTATAGTTCTGTCAGCCAATCCTGGCAGTCCACAGTCATGCTGACTCAGCAGGTCCTTTCCACCTGTCTTCAGCCGGCTCAAACCGGCCTGTAGATAAGGTCACTGTGACCTAGCATGCCAGCTAGATCACCTGCTGTCATAACAGAGCTGTCAAACTGTGTTAAGATAGATTCCATTACTGACAAATTGCCCACTTTATCATTTGAGATTTAATCACTTCATCCTCTGTAGACCATTTCAATAATAATTTATATACCTTTGAAATTATTTTTTCATTATTGCCAAATAGCATTCTTTCCAGTTCAGTTTGATCTTGTCTTATTCCTTCATTTCTAATATCCTGTTCAAGGAGACTTTTAATTTGTTGCAATTGAAACCAATTATACTTATAATCCAGTTCTTCCACTGATTTTAATTCCACCTTGCTGCCTTTTATTTTTAGCAATTGTTTGTATGTTATCCATTTTCCTTCCTCAATATCAGAATATAACTGTATTACTTCTGTCGGCACAATCCAAAGCGGTTTCCTCTCGTTGCCATATTTCTTGTATTTCAACCATGTCTTTAACAAATTACTTCTTATATAATGATGTGAGAAAAAAACATCCATCTTACTTTTCCCATAGCATAAGTATGCATGCCAACCAAAAGTATTTCCATGGCCTTCTAATGTTAATATTTTTTTATTTAATAACATTATCCAGTCCTTTACCCACACCAAACAAACTGCGTCATGATATAATTTTAAATCCAGCACTTGAAAACCTCCCCTTTCTTTTGCATCCGTCAAGATCTTCATTTTAATTCTTGGTTTCTTGCCAGCCCATATGAATTCTGAAAGTTTCCTCTACCATTTATTAAATTGTTTATCTTCTTTCACTATTGGAATTGTCTGGAATAAGAGCATGATCCTTGGTAATACATTCATCTTAATTGCCAATATTCTACCCAGTATAGACAGGTAAAACCTATTCCATTTTAATAAATCTCCATCAATTTTCCACCAGAGCTTTTCATAATTATTCTTGTATAAATCAATATTTTTGTTGTGATTTCTACTCCAAGATATTTTACTTTAGAAACCACTTCACAATTTGTTAAATTTTGTAATTCTGCCTGTTTACTCTTTGACATATTTTTACACAAAATTTTTGACTTTTCTTTGTTCACATAAAAGCCTGCCAGTTCACCATATTCTTTGATTTTTTTGAAGCAGCAACGGTGTAACTTGAGTCCGGTTTTTGTTTATAAACATAACATCATCTGCAAAGGCTCTGTATTTGTAAGAACAACCTTTCAATTTCAGACGCTCTATCTCCTTATCTTCTTGGACTTGTGTAAGCAATATCTCTAAAGTCATTATAAATATCAATGGGGATAGAGGGCATCCTTGTCTTGTTCCTTTACTGATTACCATTTTCTCTGTCAAATCTGCATTAATACAAAGTCTTGCTTGTTGGTCAGTATATATCGCTTTTACCATTCGCTCAAAGTCTTCACCCAATCTCAATTTCTTCATTACTGCAAACATAAAGTCCCAGTGTACATTGTCAAAAGCTTTCTCTGCATCTGCAAAAAACAAAGCCACTTCTTTTTCTGAATGTTTATCATAGTATTCAATTATATCAATTATAGTTCTAATATTGTCTCTGATCTGCCTTCTGGGAAGAAACCCTGCTTGCTCTTCTTTAATAAAGTTATTCAAATGCTGCTTCAGGCGTTCTGCTAGTATACTAGCACATATTTTATAATCATTCTTAAGTAATGAAATTGGTCTATACTTTTTTACTTTTGTGGCATCTCTGTCTTTTTTCGGAATTAATGAGATTACTGCTTCTTTCCAGGTATTAGGTAGCTTCCCCTCAACTCTTATAATGTTCATCAATTTCAGAAGCTTTGGAAGTAGAGTCTCCTTCAAAACTTTATAATACTTTGCTGTAAATCCATCTGGACCAAAAGTTTTCCCCAATTTCATTGAATTAATTGCTGCCTCTATTTCTTCTTTTTCAATTGGGTCATTTAACATTTTCTTCATGTTTTCAGTTAAAGGTTTTACATTTATTTTCTGTAAAAATGTCTCTATTTTTCCTTTATCCACCACGTGGCTTTTAAACAATTTCACATAATATTTATAAAATTCTCTTTTAATCCTGATCCGCAATTTCTTTATCTCCCGAAATTATTTTATTGATAGTTTTATTTTCCCTTTTGCGTTTCATTTGCCAGGCCAAGTATTTTCCCGGTTTGTTAGCGCTCTCAAAAGATTTTTGTTGAAGCCTTTTTAAATTCCATTCTACTTATTTGTTTAATAAATGTCTTAGTTGTTCTTGTAAAATTGTAATTTCCTTTGAGATTTTCTTTTTTCCTCGCCTTTTTTTGAGTTCCCTCTCTCTCTTTCCAATTTCTTTTTGTAAATCCATCATTTGTTTTTCTTTAGCTTTTTTGTCCTTATTATTCAGTGTGATTAAAATGCCTCTCATTACTGCTTTGTATGCATCCCACACCGTTTGGTATTGGGCATCATTATTTTCATTTACTTGGAAGAAAGCTTTGGTCTCCTTCTCCAGAGCCTCCACTACCTCTTTTTTCTGCAGTAAGTCTTCATTTATCCGCCTTCGCAAACCACATTATTGGGTTGTGTTCTTCACTTATTTTAGAAAGAATCTCAACCCCAATTTTTTTGTAATCCATAACATATCAATCCTTGAGAGTTATGTCTTGCTGAAAAGAACGTATAGTCTTGCACTGTAGGGTTCATTTCTCTCCAAATATCCACACAGTTTTCTTGTTTAACTAGTTCAAAAAAAGATTTTGGCAATTTCCCTTCTTTAATTTTTTTTCCAGATCTGTCCATAATATCCTTAACTGTTCCATTAAAGTCTCCCATTATCATAATTTGCTCATATGTCACTTGGTCAAGTTGTTGCGTAATGTCCTTAAAGAAAGTCTTTAGCTCCATTGGGAGCATACAATCCCAATAACAAAGTTCTTTTGTTATTTAACATCACTTCTACCGCAATAAACCTACCATCATCGTCTTTAAAGATCAATTTTGGTTCTAAGTCCTGCTTCACATTAAAAAAAAATGCCTCTTTTTTTCTCCTTGGGCAGTGAAAAAAATTCCAAACCTAATTGCTTATTCCATAAAAATTTGTAATCCAATTGTTTAATATGTACTTCTTGCAAACAAATAATGTTACACTTTTGCTTCCCAATCCAATGAAAAGTTGTCCTTCTTTTTTGTGGAGAACTAAGTCCATTTACATTCCAAGATAATAATTTGTAATTCATCATGATTTTCTGGTTTTAATCTGTACCCTCAAATTCTTTATTTTCCATCAGAAATTTCTCCATGTCTTGCACACTTGTGATGGTACATCTCTTCCCTTTGTATTCAAAACCTACACCTTCTGGAAGAATCCACCTATATCTCAGTTCACTCTTTCTCAATTGATCTGTCAGTTTTTTATATAGTTTTCTGTCACTTAGAACTTTTCTTGGTAATTCTTTCATGATTCTGACTTCACTGCCCTCCACCACCAAATTACCATCATATTGTTTACTTAAAATTCTACCGGCCAGGTCTCTTGTTACACATCTTACTACCACATTGGTAGTTTATTTTTATTACTCTGAATTGTCCCTGTAAATATAGTCATAAAAACAGTTAGTCTCTTCAGGGTCATCACCAACAATTCAGCAACAATCCTTATTATGTATGTTCTTAAGTCTATACCATTTTTTTCAGGTACCCCTCTCAAACATATCGGGTTCTCCATTAATTTGCAATCTTGCAGTACTGCTTTTTCCTGCATTTTTTAAATAGTGGAATCCACTGAGTTAATTTTTACATCATGGTCTGTCACTTTATTTTCAACATCTTGAATTCTTTTTGATATTGCTTTAATTTCTTTAGTGAGTGCTTCTATATCTTTTTTTAAATTCCTTCTTGCTTTCACTTACAAATTCTTTAATCACCTTCACCAGTCTTGCTTCCATGGCATTCATTTGTTCTTTTTTTCAGATTTTTAAACTTCTTCTAGTGTCTTGGCTCTTGTCTGTATCGGTTTCCCTGGCTTTTGGGCTGACATTACTGCCTTCCCATTGTAAATATAGGTACTAAAGTTGATGTCACCAAAACTTTTGAAACTTTACAGTCTTATAGATTAGGGCATGCCCTTTCAGATAAGCCCAAATTCACTGTCCTCTTAAACTCCAAAGCCAAGATATTAATTTTTAAAATTTTAAAATTCCCAAAATGGAGGCTGGCGATTTTCTCTTTTTTTTCCAAAAAGAATTTCTTTTTCTTATAGATTGCTCCCAGATAGCTTTGAATCACATAGTCCAGTATATTTAACCTTCAAATGTTGATATTTATTGGCTCCACTCTTTTTAACTGTCCCATTCTTTTTTAAAATTTTTTTTACAAAAATTACCTTCTTATAATGGCCACCAATGTTTCTCTATGGTTACAGTCCTAGAGAGGCTTCGGAGGCTTATTTTTTCCCCTTCTTTTAATGGCCACCACTTTCCTTTCTTGCCACAGAGTCTCATTCTCTATGGTATAGAAGTCTCATGATACTTCTATGATGTCACTTCCTGTGACGTCTTGTTGTTCTGCAGTTCTCTTCTAATGTCGGAGGGGGTAGCTGACCACAGGTATGTACAACAATTCCAATTTCCCCCCTTTTTAGCTGTTGCTTTAATTTTCTCAGTTCCAATTTCCCCCCACCTCCTTCTTCTTTGTTTTAGTGTCTTATATTAGTATCCAGACCTTTATTTTTCTTCCAAATAAATCTTTTTATTTATTTTTTTTTATTTATTTAAGATTTATATCCCGCCCTTCCCACAAGTGGCTCAGGGCGGCTTCCAATAGTAGATCCATCAAAATTACATATATAAAGGGATCCATTTTTAAAACAGATAAAACAGATAAAACAAATAAAACCCTAGTTATTAATACACATAAATATTTCAGCTATATATAAAAGGAATCCAGCAAGTTACAGTAAAATTCTCAAGCTAAGTAAAGGCTAGCCGGAAGAGGGTCGTCTTACAGGCCCTGCGGAACTGAACAAGGTCCCGCAGGGCCCTCACCTCTTCCGGCAGCTGATTCCACCATGTAGGGGCCATAACAGAGAAAGCCCTTTCTCTGGTGGACTTCAACCGGGCTTCCTTCGGCCCAGGGATAGTAAGGAGGTTTTGTGTTCCCGACCTCAGTACTCTCTGGGGAACGTGCGGGGAAAGACGGTCCTTCAGGTAGACAGGTCCCAAGCCATATAGGGCTTTAAAGGTGATAACCAGCACCTTGTACCGGACTCGGTATATTACTGGAAGCCAGTGCAGGGTCCGAAGACCCGGCTGAATGTGTTCCCGCTTTGGGAGACCTAATAACAGCCGGGCCGCGGCATTCTGCACCAGCTGCAATTTCCGAGTTCGGGACAGGGGCAGCCCCATGTAGAGGGCATTACAGTAGTCTAACCTCGAGGTGACCGTGGCGTGGATCACTGTTGCTAGGTCGTCGCGCTCCAAAAAGGGGGCCAACTGCCTTACCCGCCTAAGATGAAAAAACGCGGACTTGGCAGCGGCTGCTATCTGAGCCTCCATCTTTAGGGAAGGCTCCAACAGCACCCCCATGCTCCTGACCCTGTCCGCCGCTATCAGCGGCGCACCGTCAAAGGCTGGTAGGGGGATTCCCCCTTCCGGACCACGGCGACCCAAGCAAAGGACCTCTGTCTTCGCAGGATTAAGCTTCAGCCCGCTCAGTCTGAGCCATTCAGCCACGGCATATAGTGCCCAGTCTAGATTTTCCGGGGCGCAGGTCGGCTGGCCATCCATCAGTAGATAGAGCTGGGTGTCATCAGCATACTGATGACACCCTAGCCCGTACCTTCGGGCAATCTGGGCAAGAGGTCGCATATAGATGTTAAATAACATCGGGGAGAGAACCGCCCCTTGAGGCACTAAATCTTAGTTTAGTCCCGGAGCAATAAATAAAGATCTTTACCTTTTTAAGACATGATCCTTCAAAAAGCACTGGTCAAATTCCATTAGATTTTAATTAGTCCCAAAGAAGCTTTGACTCATGATGAATTTAAATCAATTTAACAACTCCAGATATCCTCTGTAGACACTGGAAGACAATTCTTCTCCGGAGACTCTTCAAAGCCAAAAAGAAACCCCTGTGGGATTCCTTGTCAGCCAAAGTAAATCTCCTCAGAATTTTAAAAGCATGTATTAGCCACCTTCTTATCTAGAAGATGTGGACAGCAGGCAATAAAACACCTTCTCTGCCCAGAACAGAGGGTCTGGTGTGCTCCTCACTGAGAAGCACGTTAATCCTCCATAAATCCAAAACCGAAAGCCCACAAATCCAGGATTCTTAAGGTATTTTATAATATCCTCTTCCCTCCATCATGGTAGTGGTCCTGTTTCTATTTTCCCTTCCTTTATCACCTTACCCCACTGTTTGATTTAAAACAATTTTATTAATTCGCAATATATTGTTATAGTATTCTTAAAGAAAAATTAAAAATAATACAGAATAGAAACAATAAATTGCTTTCCCCCCCCTTCTCCTCACCTCCCCTTTTCTTGATCCCTGCCGGTGTTTACTTAAAATTAAAAAAAAACAAGGTAACTTAACACATCAAGAATCTCCATTTTAAAACCTTATAACAGTACGGAAGAAATAAAAAACGAATAATAAGAAAAGTTAACTCTATAAGTTCATCTTCATTTTTCTCTTTAAACTCAAAACAAAAGATTTTTTTTTCCTTTTTAAGCTTAGTCTGTTATTCCACCCCATTCAGCTTTTATCAAAAATCACTAAATGTCCCTTTACTTTCCATTGTTTTTCAACATAATTTTGAAATTTCTCCCATTCCTTCCTAAACTTCTCCAAATCATATTCTTTTAAGGTTCTTGTAAGTTTGTCCATTTCACTCCATGACATAACTTTTAAAATCCAATCCCATTTTTCTGGTATTTTATCTTGTTTTCATAACTGCGCATACAATGTCATTGCAGCCTAAAAGCAGATATCACACCATCGTTCTATCTTGTTTCAGAAAACTTTCCATTTGTAATCCCAACAAAAAAGAGTCTGGAGACCTCTTGATGTCATAGCCTAATTTTTTTGACATTTCTTTCTGAATCATTTGCCAAAATTGTTTTGCTTTTTCACAAGTCCACCACATATGGTAGAAAGATCCTTCATATTTTCTACATGAAGATAGAATGAAGATAGAATGCCAGCAGTGTCAAGTCAGCTGAATTCAATAACGAGTCCTTGGTTGAAAACAAGCTTCTAGTTTATTGAAAGCAGAAAAGTAGACCATGATAACAATTGAAGGACTAAGGTACAAGAACATTAACCAAGCATTTTAAGGTATAGATCAAAGGATTCCTACGGGCGGGGTACACTAAGCAGCAGGTTTTCACACTAGGATGTTAATCTCTCACTCTCACACCAAGGCCGCGGCGCTCTGTACCCCCACAGCCCTTTTGGCCTGAGAAGGCTCCAACATCTCATTCCCATATCAGCATTTCAAAGCAGACTACACAACAAAGGCATAGCTAAGAGGAGAGGGGGAAGGAGAGTTAGCTAGCAGCATTCGGTGTTCAGTATGGACCCAGAATCCCTTGCTTCTGAACCAGAGTTAGAAAATATATTCCCAAAAATACAGCAGACTTGACAAGCAGGGGGTTGGGGGCTTTCCAGTGTTTTGCACTGAGTGTCACATGTATGACTATCTGCCCAAAGGACAGAAGTCTTGGGTGTGTGCTCGATGCAAGGAGCTCCTGGTCCTCAGGGAACGAGTTCGTACCCTTGAGGCCGAGGTGACTGCCTTGGAGAAGCAGAGACAGTCAGTTAGGCACTTTGGGAAGACTCTCGGGGGCGTATTAGATGAGCCCCGCTCTGAACGTAGCAGCCCCGTTGCTGCCAGAGAGCGAGAGGGTCGAGAGGGAACAGGGCACCGTACTGAGGACAAGGGGAATGCGCCTTCAGAAGGGACCTCTTCTTCGGTTGGTGAGCGGGAATCCTTTCGCACCAAGGAACCATCCCTGAGCAGGGGGAGAGGGGGGGTTTTGGTAGTTGGTGATTCGATCCTTAGGCAAGTAGACAGCTGGGTGGCGAAACCGCGTACTGACCGTATGGTGACTTGCCTGCCTGGTGCGAAGGTAGCGGACATTACGCGTGTAGTAGATAGACGGATAGACAGTGCTGGGGAGGAGCCTGTGGTCGTGGTGCATGTTGGCACCAACGATGTGGGGAAATGCAGTCGTGAGGTCCTGGAGGAAAAATTTAGGCTGCTAGGCGGGAGACTTAAGGCCAGGACCTCCAAGGTGGCCTTCTCGGAAGTGCTACCTGTTCCACGTGCAGGGCAGGAGAGACAGGCACAAATTAGAAGTCTCAATGTGTGGATGAGACGATGGTGTAAGGAGGAAGGGTTTAAGTTTGTTAGGCACTGGGATGCTTTCTGGAACAAGCGGGAGCTGTACAAAAGAGACGGTCTCCACTTGTCCCCGGATGGAACCAGGCTGCTGGCGCTTAAAATCAAAAAGGTGGCAGAGCAGTTTTTAAACTAAATCTTGGGGGAAAGCCGACAGGAGATGAAATGTCTCTGGTTTGGGAGGACTCGTCTCAAAGAGATGAAGGTTAGCTGCTATTTTTCTACCGGGTAACAGACCAGAGTTGTCCACTGTGAAGGCGACAAACAATATGGACTGTCTGCCAGAGTCTCGAGGTGGCAGGAGGAAGGTGGCAGGCCTAGCTCGCCTGGGAAATTATAGATGTTTGTATGCAAATGCTAGAAGTGTTCGAAGTAAAATTGGTGAATTGGAATGTTTAGTGTTGGGAGAAAACATAGACATTGTGGGAATTTCAGAAACTTGGTGGAATGAGGAGAATCAGTGGGACACGGTGATTCCTGGATATAAGCTATATCGGAAGGATATGGAGGGAAGGGTTGGAGGTGGGGTGGCTCTGTATGTCACAGAGGATATACGGTCCAGTAAGACTGAGGTCAGAGAATTAGATTCACTTTTAGAAATGCTTTGGGTTGAAATAGAGGGCCCAAAAGGAAATTTAACTATCGCCCACCAAATCAAAAGAGAGAGGACGATTATAATATGATGGAAGGCTTAAAGATAGTGGCTAAACGTAAAAACTGTGTAGTAATAGGTGATTTTAACTACCCGCAGATTGATTGGGTCAATATGTGTTCTGGTCGAGAGAAAGAGATTGAGTTTCTTGATGCTCTCAATGACTGTGCTATGGAGCAGATGGTCTCAGAACCTACCAGGGGTGGGGCGATCCTGGATTTGGTCCTAAGTAATGCCCAAGACTTGGTGAGAGATGTAAAAGTGATTGTGCCGCTTGGGAGCAGTGACCATAATGTTATTGATTTCACCGTTTGTATAAATAGGGAGTTGTCCAAAAAGACCGCCACAACCACGTTTAACTTTAAAAGGGGTAAATACACTGAGATGAGGAGGCATGTGAGGAGGAAACTGAAAGGAAAGGTACATACGGTCAAAACCCTTGGGGAAGCTTGGACGCTATTTAAAACTATAATCCTAGAAGCTCAGATAAAATACATACCACAAGTTAGGAAAGGCACAAACAGGCATAAGAAAAGGCCTGCATGGTTAACAAACAAAGTAATGGAAGCTGTAAAAGGTAAGAAGGACTCCTTTAAGCGGTGGAAAACCAGTCCAAGTGAGATTAGTAAAAGGGAACACAGGCTGTGGCAAATCAAATGCAAGACTGTGATCAGGCAGGCAAAAAGGGACTATGAGGAGCATATTGCAAAAAACATAAAGACCAACAATAAAACTTTCTTCAAATATATTAGAAGTAGGAAACCAGACAGGGAGGCAGTGGGGCCCTTGGATGATCATGGGGTAAAAGGATTACTGAAGGAGGATAGGGAAATCGCTGAGAAGCTAAATGAATTTTTTGCCTCCGTCTCCACTGTGGAAGACGAGAACATTTTGCCCGCCCCAGAACCACTAATTTTGGAAGGGGTGTTGAAAGACCTGAGTCAGATTGAGGTGACAAAAGAGGAGGTCCTACAACTGATAAACAAATTAAAAACTAATAAGTCACCGGGTCCGGATGGCATACATCCGAGAGTTCTGAAAGAACTCAAAGTTGAACTTGTGGATCTTCTAACAAAAATCTGTAATCTTTCATTGAAATCTGCCTCCGTTCCTGAGGACTGGAAGGTAGCAAATGTCACCCCCATCTTTAAAAAGGGTTCCAGAGGAGATCCGGGAAATTACAGGCCAGTCAGTCTGACTTCAATACCGGGAAAGTTGGTAGAAACCATTATCAAGGACAGAATGAGTAGGCACATTGATGAACACGGGTTATTGAGGAAGACTCAGCATGGGTTCTGCAAGGGAAGATCTTGCCTCACTAACCTGTTACATTTCTTTGAGGGGTGAACAAAAATGTGGACAAATGCGACCCGATAGATGTTGTTTACCTTGACTTCCAGAAAGCTTTTGATAAAGTTCCTCATCAAAGGCTCCTTAGAAAACTTGAGAGTCATGGAGTAAAAGGACAGGTCCTCTTGTGGATCAAAAACTGGGTTAGTAATAGGAAGCAGAGAGTCAGTATAAATGGGCAATCTTCGCAGTGGAGGACGGTAAGCAGTGGGGTGCCGCAGGACTCGGTACTGGGTCCCATGCTCTTTAACTTGTTCATAAATGATTTAGAGTTGGGAGTGAGCAGTGAAGTGGCCAAGTTTGCGGATGACACTAAATTGTTCAGGGTGGTGAGAACCAGAGAGGATTGTGAGGAACTCCAAAGGGATCTGTTGAGGCTGGGTGAGTGGGCGTCAACGTGGCAGATGCGGTTCAATGTGGCCAAGTGCAAAGTAATGCACATTGGGGCCAAGAATCCCAGCTACAAATACAAGTTGATGGGGTATGAACTGGCAGAGACTGACCAAGAGAGAGATCTTGGGGTCGTGGTAGATAACTCACTGAAAATGTCAAGACAGTGTGCATCTGCAATAAAAAAGGCCAACGCCATGCTGGGAATTATTAGGAAGGGAATTGAAAACAAATCAGCCAGTATCATAATGCCCCTGTATAAATCGATGGTGCGGTCTCATTTGGAGTACTGTGTGCAGTTTTGGTCGCCGCACCTCAAAAAGGATATTATAGCATTGGAGAAAGTCCAGAGAAGGGCAACTAGAATGATTAAAGGGCTGGAGCACTTTCCCTATGAAGAAAGGTTGAAACGCTTGGGGCTCTTTAGATTGGAGAAACGTCGACTGCGGGGTGACATGATAGAGGTTTACAAGATAATGCATGGGATGGAGAAAGTAGAGAAAGAAGTACTTGTCTCCCTTTCTCATAATACAAGAACTCGTGGGCATTCGATGAAATTGCTGAGCAGAAAGGTTAAAACGGATAAAAGGAAGTACTTCTTCACCCAAAGGGTGATTAACATGTGGAATTCACTGCCACAGGAGGTGGTGGCGGCCACAAGTATAGCCACCTTCAAGAGGGGTTTAGATAAAAATATGGAGCACAGGTCCATCAGTGGCTATTAGCCACAGTGTATGTGTGTAAATAAAAATTTTTTGCCACTGTGTGACACAGAGTGTTGGACTTGATGGGCCGTTGGCCTGATCCAACATGGCTTCTCTTATGTTCTTATGTACATTTCCAACATCTGTCTGACACCTGATTATTCATTTTTGCCAGTTTCTTATTGGAAACTCATAGCTGGATACAAAGATTGAGACTGATACCTGTACCTAGGCGGTAACTATTTTTAAGGACTCTACATCAAAGCAATTCTAAACAAAGCTCCCTTTCCCAAAACATCAAGGGGTTGGAGGTGCAAACTTTCACATGGGCTTCAGCTTATCTCTTTCCCCTGAGAAGTTGCCTTGCGGCCAAGCTATCTTTTAACAGCTGCATTCTTTTGTTCCCTAGGAGCATCAACAATGTTTACACATCAATGGCTGTCTCTTTTGGTATGCACATTAACTATATGACAGGAAAGATCTTTGGGTTAGTATCAAAAGTCCATAGGGTTAGTATGTTGCAGTTATTAGTCATAAACATTACAGAGCCTGACAGGGTGTCAGCTTCCTACTGTGGAGGTGGTAAGAATGGCAAATGACACTTCAGAACCACTCCCATGATGGAAAGAAGGAGAGGAAGAAAAGCCTCTCTTTTGCATGTCCACTAGGGAGTGAGGCACCTCCCAGGCTGCCACTTTTGGGGGCAGGCCCTGATACCAAAAGTGAGCAGGCAAATGGTGGGCAGCTAGTAGGTGGGAGTGACATGGCTGGTTGGTAGCCCTCCACCACTGGTGCTCTAGAATCTGGTGTTGACCCTGCTGTTCAATTTGACCCTGCTGTTCAGTTTCTAAGCATTCTGCAACTGGAGCTGCGGTTGGGGATTTCTCCTGCAGTATGAATGTCTAAATAGCAAGGGGAGGCTAAATAGCAGGAATTCTCCCCAATTACAGCTCCCACTTTTGCTTCCTCCCTTCTTCCATTTCTCTCTGACTATCTCTCACTGTTGATGCAGCAGGGCCTGGAGTAGATTCCTGTGGTGGCCCTTTTAAAAGGGGTTTTTTGGGGGCAGGGGGAGGAATTCAACCCTCCCCAAGTTTCTGTTTAAACATTTTGGATTGTTCTGCAAACTCACAGAGTCCCCTGAATCTGTAGAAAAACCTGTCAGAGAGAGTCATGAGCCCTGATGAGGAGGAGCTGGAAAGGTTAACAGACTTGGAAGAGTTGCCAGCCAGTTCCTCAGCTGAACAAACAGCAGCTGGCCCATCAATCACTCTCCAGGCACCAGGGTCAGCTGTTGATGATCAATCTCCTCCAAGCTCTCATCCTCCTGTCTCAAGAATTCGAAGCAGACTCTGGAAAGAACTTTCAGAGCGAAGACATGAGGCACGCCGATGCTTCAGATCTCTCAGCCCTGAGTTCTAGCAGAGTCACTGCCACCCAGGGAGCAGGCTGATTGAGACTCCCATATAGCTCCCACCCAGGACCTGGTAAGCTTGTGGAAGCAAGAAGTCTATTCTTTGGCTTGCATCCATGCTCCTTCCTGATCCTGACCTGCTTGATTTCCTTGGCACCCTGACCTTTTGGCTGTTGGACATTGACTTCTGATTCCAGTTTGTGATTCTGCATTGGTGACTTGGCTCCTGCTTGACTTCCTGGACTTTGACCTTGGACTGGCTTTGGACTCCTGCCTGCCTGCACCATGAGAAAGTGACATACCTCTGTTTGTAGAAATAAGTATTCACAGGCAGATGGGACTGTTGAGAATCAGCTATATAGATAGATGTCAAAATAATAACAGGTGAAGCAGCTGGACAAACTGTTATATTACCAAGAATTGATTTAATACCAACAGATACAATATTTCCTTTCATGCTACAAAGATGACCATTTCCAATAAAACTAGGCTTTGCAATTACAATTAATAAAAGCCAAGGCCAAACATTGCAAAATGTTACCGTATACTTAAAGGAACCAGTCTTCACTCATGGACAATTTGTATGTTGCAATGTCTAGAGTAAAATGCTTTGAATTTTTTTTAAAAAAATCCAAGTTTGCAGCATTCCAATCCCAGGATATTTTAGAACTGAAGAAGGAACATTTACATCTAATTCAAATAAATACTTTAATTAACAGCAACAATAACAAGTACTACAAACAATAGAAGAATACAGAAATAAAAAGAACTGTGATATTTAGAATTAACACATACAGAAACACACAAAACCAACAAGGAAACAAAATAAAAGGATTAATGTTTTGCAGGGCTTTTTTTGTAGGAAAAGCCCAGCAGGAATTCATTTGCATATTAGGCCATGCCCCTTGACACCAAGTCAACTAGAACTGTGTTCCTGTGCACTCCTGCTCAAAAAACAAAAAAAACCCTGACACTTTGCATACATTTTGTGTACTGTATTGAGTGGGTCTCATCACACGGTGTATATATATTAGTAACTACAAATCCTACACTGCAGTTTCAGAGGGGAAATTACAACTTAAAACAAACTACAAGATATTATGAAGAATTATGTTTTGGGTCTCCACTATCTTAGTATATTTTGTACCTCTGTGCATATCTCTTAGCTCTAGTCAAGTTATGTTTTACATTGTACCTCTGTATCCTGATTTCAGCTGCCCTGCCTCCGTAACCCCTCCCAACTTCTGACCTGGATATAAAGACATTCTCTTTTGTATCTAACAAAGTGATATTTGACTAATGAAACACCTTTGAAAACAACTGACCTTTAAAGAGCTGCTGGACTCAAATTTTGTTCTACTACTATACACATACACAGCTACCCACCTGAAATGTGCTTTGTTACACAGCGTGTCAGGAAGCAAGCAAGGATATCACACTTTCCTCATTAGGCTACTTTTTTACCAGCTAGGTTTATTTATTTATTATGGAAGAACCTTCGCATATGTGGGTTGCAACCTTAAGAACACTTTCCTGGGACTTCCTTCTGTGACCAGACCTACTTGGGCTTGCTCTCACTGCCCTTTTCATGAAATCTGAAGTTGTCTTTTACCAAATCCTTGAACTCCATATTGCTTACTCTGATTGACAAAAGCTCCCAGGCATATAAATGTTATTCCCAACATACATTAATTTTAACTGAAGATGCCAAGCACTGAATTGGGAATTTTCTGTATGCAAAACAGGTTTTATGCTACTCAACCACAGCTCTTTTGCTGTGTTTGGTACAAAATGGAGGGTGAGCGAATACTTAAACTTTCCATAATATCCTCCTTTGTTATAGTTCGGTTGCAGCTCTTGTCTGAAACGTTGTCTGAAAGTTGTGTGCATCTGTACAGTTATTTCTATTTCTGTGCTCTGCTGGGTATTTTATACCAAATGG
Source organism: Heteronotia binoei (assembly GCF_032191835.1). NCBI lineage: Eukaryota > Metazoa > Chordata > Lepidosauria > Squamata > Gekkonidae > Heteronotia > Heteronotia binoei. The sequence continues at coordinate 124,910,455 of NC_083225.1, forward strand.
TTAACAATGTTTTACATAATTTAACATTCATACAATATCCAATGTGTTGGCCTTTGCATTCTAATGATTTATTATCCAGATCTCTATTTACAGTTATGATTGGCTTTTAAGACACTCATTATAGGAGGAATACAGGCAGCTAGAATTAAAGTGGGAAGAGAGGATTCAGCTTTACAGTATATTCTGGAGAATGTGGCAGAATGTTATGCATTCAAAAGTTGATTTTAAAAAGTATTACTTTCCTCCCAGAGCACAGGGCAAAGTACATTGTAGCTTGAAGTGTTTAAATTTTCAAAACAACCTTGTGATGGCTAGCCTGAAAATTGTAGCTGTCCCAAAGTGGTCAAATTAGGATTTTAAACCTTGGCATGTTTAATGTGACCTCCATCTCCAGCCAAACTGGCTCTTCTACTATCATATAGCAAAAATGTTGCATCAGACTTGGTTGTCCACATACATTTTCCAGGGTGTAACTATGGGCAAAATTTAAGAGCTTTGTTTGATTTTTATGTATTTATTCAGGTGTTTCTATGCTGCTTTTCTTCCAAAGCAAGCAAAAAAGAAATTTTGAGTCAAAATTTAAACAATGGATTAAATATACAAAACAAATAAAAACATCCTAAACAGGTTCTGTTTTACAGGGCTGTTATCATAAGTCTCAAGTTCTTTGGCTCATGTTCAAGAGCTCACACTTCTGATGATGACCTGCCCTTATAACTGCAGCAATTAAACAGATAAAAACACAGCTTAGAGCTTGTACAGCTAACACGATGTTCCCACAGCAATTTTGCTTCCTTGCTCTTGAAGCATGCAAATAAGATTACTTCAAAAAGTGATTTTTTGAATATGTGGTGCTACATCCAGAGAGTCCTTGGTTTCTGTAGTTGGAACTTTCTTTTGAGGTGATAGATGTGCCATGACATAGTGAGAAATAGGCTTCCCAACCCTCCCGCCCTAGCAGGGGACCCCTGAATTTTCAGCCTCCTCCCCCGCTCTTAAAAATCTGGGGGTGGGGGGAGAGAGAACATACCTGTAGGCATCATGTTGTTTTACAGCTTGGGATCCGTTTTTAAAATGTGTCCCTTTAAGGCTGCACAGGAAACAGGAACGGCCTCTCCCTTTCTTTTCCTGTGCAGCCTTACTTTCGTTTTCACAGCGAGCAAATTCTGCTGGAAGAAGACCAAGTACGGTAAGTATTTGTGTGTGTGTGTGAGAGAGAGAGAGAGGGAGGGGGCAGGGAGGGGGGATTCCCTGGTATGGAAGCCCTCCCCCCCTTTAGAAAGTGTGGAGGGGAGGGAAATGTCTACTAGGCACTCTATTATTCCCTATGGAGAACGATTCCCATAGAGAATAATAGGGAATTGATCCATGGGTATTGGGGGCTCTGAAGGGGCTATTTTTTGAGGTAGAAGCACCATATTTTTAGTATAGCAGCTAGTGCCTCTCCCCAAAATACCCCCCAGGTTTCAAAAATATTGGACCAAAGGGTCCAATTCTATGAGCCCCAAAAGATGGTGCCCCTATCCTTAATTATTTCCTATGGAAGAAAGGCATTTAAAAAGGCATGCTGTCCCTTTAAATGTGATGGCCAGAACTCCCTTGGAGTTCAATTATGCTTGTCACATCCTTGTCCCTGGCTCCACCCCCAATGTCTCCTGGCTCCACCCCCAATGTCTCCTGGATCCGCCCCCAAAGTCCCCAGATTTTTCTTTAATTGGACTTGGCAACCCTAGTGAGAAAGCATGTGTTTGGTATGCAGAAAATTCCAGCATCACTCTCTAACATCTTCAGTTAAAATGTTTTTAGGTAGGCAGAAACTACTGGGAATGACCAGAAACCCTGGAGAGCCACTATCAGTCAGAGAAGACCATGCAAATCTAAGTGGCCCAAAGGGTGAAGTAGCTATGAAGCAGCATTGAATGTTTTGGAGTTTTTAAAAATACTTCCCCCTCAAAGGTATTTTCACAGTGCCATCTTTTTTTTTTTAATCGGTTGATCTCAAGGGTTCTTATCATACTGTCTACATTGAAGAAAACAGCGAAATAATAAGTTCAGAAATATCTGGCTACAGTCAAAACAAGCCATTTTTCTCCTTTCATAGAAAAAACCTAAAGGCACCAAAGACTTTTCACCAGCTTGTCTTTGGGCCATTAACACATGTTGACATCATGCATGGAAGATAGCATCATTAAAGGTTCAGCGTTAGCTGCACTATTTGATAAGGTTTTGTGTGTGGTTTTTTGTGCTAACAAAAAAAGGAGACTATTTTAAAGTCAAGCCACTTAACGGAGGCAGGATGAGATTTTGTTTTTTTTTTTTAATTTTTTTCTCTCTTTTGAACTATACTTGCAGCAGCTATTTAACAAGCTTTTATTGACAGTCCAATTATTAAGGTTATAGTAAAACCAATATAGCAAAAATGAACACCTCAGCTTAATCCTAAATCTCAGGTTAATACGGAAGATATATAAGAGAAAATATGAAATCCTTTGGAATACACATGCAAATTCATATTTTGGCAAAATAATGTTTTATTTTAATGGTTTATTAAATGATCTTTAAAAAGATTTCACTATGCAATACAATCTCTATAGCTCAGCAACAGAGAAAGCAAAAAAGCTAACTAATTTAATGCATTGAATACCTGATATTAGGTGGCAAATCTAAGCAGTAGTATTAACACATTCTATACATTGCAATTCATCATGATGAAAAATAACATATCAAAACATAGTAGCATAGTGTGAGCATAAAGTTTGCATCTTTTCCCTTCAGCCTATGACCTTATTAGAGCTTTTTTGCCATCTTGCACTAGGTGGTGTCCTGGATCCAATCAGGAATCCAACAACATTCTACAAGATGTTAATGTTTACTTCTAATCCCCCCCCCCCCCGCCATCTGCTTATACAACTGAACACAGGTTCTCCAAACTACCCAATTACCACAATTCTGAATCCAGCCTTGAAAGAGATAAGAGCAGTCTTCAGGAATAAGCCATGCCTCAACCTAAGTTTAACCCACTAAGTAGATGCAGGAGAGCCCAGATCATGGCATAGGACAGAAGTAGGAACAAGCAGGCCTATGTTATATTTCTGCAAGCCAAGCTATGCCTTCTAATAATCACATTAACCTCTGAGGCAAGTTAGAGTGTTTTGCCTCACACAGTTTAACTACTAGGTAAGGCTGAATAAAAAGATCAAGATGGAGTTGGGAAATCAAGATCTGTCTCAAAATTTCTCATCCTGAAGAGAGAATTAGAAGGGGTTTTCTTTGGAGAAGAGAAAATCTTAAACCCATTCTAATAACTGTCAAGCTCTTGGGTGTTTTGGCTGAAAGCCAGGTTTGAAGGCAACAGATACTGAATTGTTAAAATAAATGTTGTACTTTCTCAACTTACCTTGAACACTTTATTGGTGAACAACTAAGCTTTTTACTCTCTGAGTGAATAAAAATAAAAAGTCTTCAGGAATAAGACATGTCTCAACTGAAGTTTAACCCACTAAACAAAATATACCAAGTCTAAGGAATTCTCAGATGTGTTCACTGTCAAAAATAAATCTGCTCTCTTATTAAGTTACAACCAAATCTACAAATGCAGCACCTTAATAAAACAAAAAGGGACACAGTGGGTGATAACAGATGGGCAGTTAGGAGCAACTCAGAGACACCTCAGAAACCAACCCAAAAAATCCTTGTAAACATGAACATCTGCTGTCCGGCCCCATCCCATACTCACCCCATCCTCTGGCAGTCTCAGAGCAGCTCGAAAAGCTACCACTGTCGAAGTGGTAGCAAATTTTTGAGCTGCACACCAGTCACCTCTTTGGTGTCTGGATGGAGAATTGTGTAAGCAAGGCACCTTGGTGGTGTGAAACCGGCAAGCCACCCCAAGCAGTTTCTGATGTTTTTTGGGTAAAAATCAGGCCTCAGATTCAGCAGGAGCTCATAGGAGCACAGCTCCTGAACCTTTCTGATGGTTCCCCCTCTTCCTCCCCACCTGCCTTGTCCATTGAATAGTAGGTACAGCTTAGGGTTGCCAAGTCCAATTCAAGATATCTGGGGACTTTGGGGTTGGAGCCAGGAGACATTGGGGCGGAGCCAGGAACAAGGGTGTGACAAGCATAACTGAAATCCAAAGGAGTTCTGGCCATCACATTTAAAGGGACAGAACACCTTTTTAAATGCCTTTCTTTCATAGGAAATAATGAAGGATAGCGGCACCTTCTTTTGGGGCTCATAGAATTGGACCCCCTGGTCCAATCGTTTTGAAACTTGGGGGTTACTTTGGGAAGAGGCACTAGATACTATAAATTCGGTGCCTCTACCTCAAAAAACAGCTCCCCCAGAGCCCCCAAAACCTCCAGATCAATTCCCCATTATACTCTATGAGAATCGATCTCCACATAGGGAATAATGAAGTGCTCAGCAGACGTTTCCCTCCTTCCCCCCTCACCGTTTCTGGCGACTCTGAAGCGAAGGAGTGGCCTCTCTACTCAAGAGTTGTTACCAACTTCTTCCAAGTAACACAGACACATCATCCCAAGAGGAAGCCTTTCAATCAGAGACTGAAGCCTCCGGAGGTAGAAAGGCACATGGTCCTCTGGGGGAGGGGCTTCCCCCCTCTGGCCAGCTGACTGGGGGTGGGATGGAGCCTGGGAAAGCGGAAGAACTCTCGCTGGGACCTGGGGATTGGCAAGCCTAGTGCAGCTGCATAACAATCCCTGGATTAGGAGAGCAGGCAGCCAGCCAACCACGCGGAGCTTTGTCATGCCCCCAGCAGCCCTCATTAACCCCTGGAGAAGCCCATGCCACCCTTTCTCCACTTCTTATGTGATTTTGGGTGGTGGGTGGCTTGCTGACCTTTTGACAGGGGTGGGGGAGGTGGCCAAGGAGAGTCCCAGGTGAGCGAGGCCTGCTTGGGCTGGCTGGATCTCTAGCCAGCCCAAGCAGGCCTCGCTCACCTGGGCCTCTTCTTTCTTGCACCCGGTTGCTTTTCACTGGGAGTGGCGGCATATGCTAGTGAGTCATGCTAATGAGCTTATCCTCCTATTTTTCTACAAAACAACCCCTGGTAAAAACTATCCAGAGCGCTTAAGTGCATGAGCACTTGACTCATTTGGAGAGAAAAAGAGGTGCCCCCCCCCCCGTCTGATAGCGCTGAGCCGCCTTGTAGATGGGACAGGGCCACCTTGCCGGGGAGCATGTGGAGGGTTTGGGATGGCTCTTTTTAAGCCAGCCCAATTTGGAATGCTTCCAATCTGCCATTGAATGCCTGTCTATAATCACCCAGTATTCCAGCATTTCAACCCTTACTCCACTCCTGTCTTCAGAGAAGAAATGTAACATGGGCCTGCTTGTTCCTACTTCTGCCCTCCTCTCCCTGCGCACCTCTTCAAGTGCTGAAATGACCACACACAAACCACAGTTCTTTTGGCACTTAAAATGTGCATGAGGAGAACAAAGAACCATCTCATTCAGCTGTGCTGTGGGTCCAATCAGGATCAGAGAGTCATGGCATTCATAAATCATTTCATTAAGCTTTCAAATTGCAACAGCATCCATAAGTCAGACCTACGAACATTGTCACATATACTTTGGCCCCCAAAAGTGCAAACATCCCCCCAAAGCATAGCAGTGTTGAAGATTCATCTTATTTTTGAGGGAGGAAAACTGAGAGCAAAATCAAAAAGAACATCTAGAAAACAGACTCCTCAAAGATCTGAAAACAGTCAGGTCTGTGCAGCTCTAGAGAATATAAAGACATCACATAATGCAAATAGACCTGAGGAAGTGAGAAGCACAATTTTTAATACTAGACTGACTGAATTAGACCTAGAAGAAATTTTGCACTGTTTTCTGAGATGAAGAGATTTTGCCACCTAATTAATTGGATTCATTTATGTATGCCCATTTTCTCTGAAATTGTCTCTAGGGCTCTGGACTCTATTATAGTGAAGTCACTTTGTACAGACAGGAAACATGTCTTAGTGTGCTAAAACTGAACTTTAAAGACTCAAGATCAATACTACCACAAATGTCCTCAGTGACCTTGGGCAACTAACAGAACCTCAATTACACAGGAGCATAATGTAGTCTGGTAATAGCATTAATTTCAGAAGTACATTGTGAGGATAGATTCACTGAAGACAGCAATGTCATTTGATTAAATGATAATAAGCACCATGTGGACTTGACATAATATCAGGACAACACTCTGAACTATGGCCTGAATGGTAGGGACCATGCCATTTCTGAAAATAAATTGCAATTAAAATATGTGTAGTTTGGAATTTTTCTGGCACCTGATTTTGAACCAGTTGGGTGTTAGTATTTATGTATTTATTTTATTCAATTTCTAGCTCTCACTTCCTCCACAGCAGGCTCAGCAAACATGTATGCTGTATTCATGAAGACAGTCTAGGTATTTTTATCCTGTGATCTCTAAACATAGAGATATGTATGTACGTATTATTGATTGATATTATATTACCCAATTTAAAATTCCATCCAATATTAATGATGCATGTTACTGTAGACTAATTTACTATACTTACTTCCAATCTGGAAATGAATGACCCATTTTTTTTTTTTGGTGTGTGTGTGTGGGGGGGGGGGGGGTGCTGCAAATGTATCTGGCCTTATGTCAACAGTGGTTACATATACTGAAAATAGTAATATTGCCAATATATACCTGGAAATACAAACATAAAAAATAAATTCCTCATTGCTATATTTAGTAAAATGCAATAAATGAAAGTTATTTTTTTTTAAAAAAAAACATGAAAATTTAGATATAATAAATAAACACCTTCCGTTTAGGTCCTAAGAGTACAAATAAAACCTGCTTATCAGGGCCAGTGTAACATCAGTATGCATCAGTGCAGATGGATAGATATCAACATGAGCTTATATAATGTGCTAAAGAATTATTCAATACTGGTGTAATGTCTGAGGTCACAATGAGGAAAAATAATTGGGGGGGGGGATGACAATGCAAAAAAGGACTTAAAGAGGTGGTACCCATACACTGCAATGCTCATGTAACAATGACAATGCAAAATAACTTCAAAAAACAGTACCTATATAATGTAATACTGGTGTCAAAGGTTACAAAAAATGAAAAAATGACAATGTAAAAGAACTTAAAATAAGAGTACCCGTAGGCAACAAAATAGCCCAGCAAATATTTCACAATGCCATGGAAACATTATTAAACAAAGTGACAACAGAACAAATGTTATGCAGTACCCATTCAAATATATAGCCAACCAGTTTCTTGTAGGGTCACCAAATCTAACTCACAAAATACCTGTGGACTTTGGGGGTGGGGCCAGGAGACTTTCCGATTTCCTAAAATAAATAAATAAAAATACAGCAGTGCAGTTCCCGTGAATACAGTCTTCATTTTGTCATCTCCCAGAAGCTGGCTGCACTTCCACTTCCTCTCTCACGCACACATACAACCACAAACACATACAGCAGCCAATATAAACATAGTTTGGATCTCACTGGGGCAATTTACTCATCATCGGAGTTGTTGATTGCTCTATACTCAACCCAGTTCATCAGACTAACACAGGGAAACTATTTTAATGTGCAAACAGCTTCTTAAGGGACTGTAAAGCAAATGGAGGTTCTGGGCTCCTTCCCTTCCAACAGGCACATTGTTCTGTAGGCTCATCCTGCCCCCATTCAGCCTGACTTGAAGATTTAAAGCAGTGGTCCCCAACCTTTTTAGCACCAGGGACTGGTTTTGTGGAAATCATAAATACACACATCACAAATACTCCCTCCCACACACCCTTTTTTTACTTGCCCTCAATAATAACAATTAAAAAAAATTGTTCTAGATAGGGTTAACTATACAGAGATAACGTCTAAAATGAGAGGCATCTGCTTGCCAACTGCAATAGCTCCTCTCCTAAACTTCAGGAGTGTTTTACAGCTGGGGAAAAAAATCCTTTTCAAGCATCTGACAAAATGCATTTGCTCCCCCTCACACCCTGCTCCAAGCCTAAGACTCCTGCAGCCTGACACCTCTTCTTCCTGGCACCATTCCTCTTCCTCATTGTTGTCTTCCATGGCAGAGGAACTGCCTGTGGAAGGGCAGCAGGGCTTACCAACTCCCTGTCGCTTGTATATGAGAGAAGTGACAGCTTATAGCACATGCTGGGAAAGTGAAACTAATGCTAGAGGCTAGATCATCTAGATAACAGTAGGTGGCTGGGTGCCAGGGATATTGCATCAGCCAGCACAGTCAGCATGACACAGCAAGTTGCTGATTGGCTGCTCAATGTATAAATGTACAAAGACACTTTGGTGTGTGTGGGTTAATGAAGTTGGAGAGCAGCGGAGCATATTGTCGGAGTGGAGAGTGATTGGTGTGTAAATAAATGTATATAGTGGTTTTACAACTACTGTGCGCAACCTTCATTCTTGTGTCACTAAGGATCACCCTCTTGGGCTCTAAGAGCATCGACACTCCCATGTGGCCCAGTTGCCAACAGTCTATGGACCAGTACCAGTCCATGGACTGGGGGTTGAGGACCCCTGATTTTAAGGTACACACACCTTTTTAGAAGCATGCTGTTCCCAGAGTCTTCTTAACCTTTGGAGGTTTGAAGGTACATGGTGGGTGTTGTGATGGGGCTACAATTTGTATTGGTTACAGCTGTAAGAAGCATGTAAGAAGCACAGCATGGGACAACCAGATCCTAGCATTGACTGATCCACCTGTCAGTTTATATACAACATCTCCCCAGCCCAACTGCTGAGTGGGAAGAACCATGAGATGGCAGGATGTTGGATTCCACAAGGATGATCACCACTAAGTGGTCTTCCTGCCACTTGAGCATGAGGGTATCCTGTTGGCAGCCCCAAAGCTGTGTATGCCCCCTGAAAGCCCTAATCCAAGAGCCTTTAAGGGAATCCCCACACACAGGGAAAATGGGCATAATGCTAGTTTTCCTAAAATGGATTCAGTCACATGCTGTAACCACATCCACTTGTGACAGAAAAATGAAGGCAAAACTCTGATCAGGAGCCTAATCAGTGCATCACTTATCATGAAACTCTTCCCCTAGCAGAACAACCCATAAACTCCCGCATGCCTTCATCCCCAAAGGCAGTAGTACTCAAGGAGAAAGGGGTGGGAAAATGATCTTCACGTGGCCAGGTGAGTTGGCTGGCTGGTGTGGAGCATTTTCATCCTAGTGTCCTTTCCACCTCCCCTTGGCCCCAGTTCAGGCCCCATCAAAGGCCATCCTAGGAGGGAGTGGTCTGGAATCTTGCAGCCACTCAGCCTCCTGCTGCTTGCATGGCTTGTCCCATATTGTAGGAAGTGGCCAGCCATGGCTGCCGTCACCTTGCAGACTGTCCCCACCAGCAAACAACTGCAAATGGAACTCATGGGTGAGTCAGGGGCCCAATTTGCAGTCTCAGCCCTGGGGGAGGTGGGGTGGGGGCAGAAGGAGGGCAGTGAGGTGACAAATCCATCCTATGTCAATCCCCCAGTAAACACAATCACTCTCAAACTTTTGGAGTAAAATGGGGAAAAAATTATATTGGTTACAGCTGTAAGAACCTTGGCACAGCATGGGACAATCAGATTCCAGCATTGACTGATCCACCTGCCAGTTGATATACCCTGACCCCCTCCCAGTCTGCCATCTGGGTGGGGGGGATGGGATGGCCACAAGGACAATTGCCACTAAGTGGTCTTCCTTGCCACCTGAGCATGAAGGTAACATGTTTGCAGCCCCTGAGCTGGGCATACCCCTTGAAAGCCCTTACCCAAAGATCCCTTAAGGTGATCCCCACATGCAGGGAAAATGGGCACACAGGGTGGTTTTCCTAAAATGAATCTGGCCCCATGCTGATTCTGCTACAAGAGCCAGGTGTCCACCATCCCAGCTCCCGCCAATGCTCCTACAGCTGTAGCCAGTCTGCAGACCAAATCTAACCCTCTGTAGGGTTGCCACAGTGCTTAGTTTATTTATTTATGGGATTTCTATCCTGCCCATCCTGCCAAAGCAAGCTCAGGGCCAGGTGGCCCCTTCTTACATGCCTGAGGAAATGCTGTTTGCCATTTTGGAGTCAGGCAGCAATTTTTTTCCAGGCCAGTTTTGCCAGGGATACTGGTGAGAAAGCCCCCCACCCCCATCTTCAGGGCTTGGAGCAAGGGTCACTGGGTTTTGGGGGGGGATACTTGTGAATTTCCCTCATTGTGCAGGGATTTGGATTAAATTACCTTGGAGGTACCTTCCAACTCTATGATTCTATGTATAGACAGATGCCCATCCCCCATGGAGATAAGTGAACACCATCAGGCTGAAACAGGATATCCAGCTGATTAGAGATGATCATATGCCACATTGTATGATCCCACCTGGCCTCCACAATCTTTTCCAGCCTGTTGGTCATCTTCTGTCTTGCCATGCAGGTGGCTCTAGGCCAAGAGCACTGCCCCAGCCAGTCCAACTGGAGGACCATTGTGGTTGGGCACTCCACCTGTAGGGTCTGCAACTCTGCCTTGACCTAGTGTTCTAAATCAATACCCATTTGGTCCCTTAGGTCAGTGGGTAGTCCCCAACCTTTTTTGGCACCAGGGACCAGTTTTGTGGAAGAGGATTTTTCCACAGACCGGAATGGGGGTGGTGGTGGTGGTTTTGGGATACAATTGTGCATTTTATTTTTAGGAAAATCACAAATACTCCCCCCGCACACCCTTTTTTACTTGCACTCAATAATAAAAACAAAAAGATATTCTAGATAAGGTTAACTACACAGAGATAATGTCTAAAATGAGAGGCATCTGCTTGCCATCTGCAATAGCTCCTCTTCTAAACTTCAGGAGTGTTTTACAGCTGGGGGAAAAAGTCCTTTTCAAGCATCTGACAAAATGCATATGGACTCACAGAAGCTGAGCTGCCTCAGGCTCTTTTTACAGACCAGCGAAATGCATAGTATACAACCTATTTCAAAACACAGGACTTTGTACCTTGCCCAAGCCTGCCAGGTGCTGCTGGGGCAGGTTGCCTAAGTGTGGGCAAATTGGCAAGAGGCTGAGCTACCTCCCGCCTCCCCTCCCCAGCTGGTAGGCTCACCAGGTTGACAGAGTGGATGTAGCCCTTATCATCATGGTCCTCCTGGAGGAGCTGGCAGAGGTGGGCAATGTAGCTGGAGGCCAGGTACAGCATGTCCAGCGTGGTGTCGGTCAGTACCCAGGGCAGGCTGGTCTTGAGATGTGAGAATGCTTTGCTCAGCACACACATGTGAGCTCACTCGCGTGCATTGGCCGCATTCCGCTGTGTCTGCTTGCACTTGGTGCTCCTTGCCCAGCACTCTGGCAGCCCAATGCCTCTTCTTCCGGGCACCACACTCCTCCTCCTCCTCCTCATTGTTTTCCATGGCAGAGGGGCAGCAGAGCTTACCAGCTCCTGTATGGCCCAGTTGCCAGCAGTCAAGGGGTTGGGGACCCCTGCCTTAGGTCATTGTTGACAAGTTGTATCACCAATGAATCTGGAGGCTGCTGCTGCTCCCTGCAATAATAGACTGTAGATGGTAGTGTGCGCCACCTTATTTTTCTTGCACTAATCCAGGTGATTTTCAGTGCCCCCTCCAGGCTGAGGTCCCTGCCTCATCCAAATAAAACCATGCTGATGCCCACCCAGTGCACAGTGCTATGCCTGCTGATCCTAACTAAATTGCTCCACTTCCCTGAAACTAAGCAAGGCATAATTAAATCAGCAGTTTAGTCCCCATTACAGGCTATTTTGGGAGAAGGCAGCCCAGATTTCCATGCCCTTGCAGCTGCCCAGCCCCCAACTGCCCATGTGGCCCATCCCATCTTGCAGGCAGTTGCCAGCCATGTCTGCCATCGCCCCACTGGCTCTTCCTGCCTGTGCAGGACCACAAACAGGACCCATGGGTCAGTTGTAGCCCTAGCTTCTCTTTCATTTTGAGGAATTTTTATTTGTGCACTTTCATATCTTATCTTGTTTGTTGTGTTGTACTTCCTGTTGGCTTCTGCCTCATGTCCACCTCCAGTCTGTCTGCAGTTAGGACTGCCCATCATAGTGCAGGCAGGGAAAAGAAGGTTGAGCAGCTCTCTGTAGCTTTGCCTGCTTGCCACTTAGAACAAGCAAATAGTACTCTTTCTCTGTTTATAGCACTGCCAGCACTGCTCTATCATGGGCGCTTTCTGCTTTTGTGTTTACTACGGTTCTCGCCTCCCACCTTCGTCACTTCAAAAACCTGCTTCCGTATTCACTCACACACTCATCCCACTCTCCCATCAGATTTTGAGATTCCTTCCACATCCTTTCCCCAGCATTCTGCTTTCACTCTGCTGTATCTCTGTAGTTTCCAAAAGTGGTTTTTCAGAGCAGTATTTTCCCCTCCTCCTCTTAAATCACTTCCAAGCCTTTAAAAGCAGAAATCTTTCCTCTGACTTTTCCCCTCCCCTTCCCTGGCAGGCTGATTGGTCTGTTCTTATTGGTCAGCTTCACATTATGCATGTCTTTTGAAAAAGGAGATTAGGAAAGTAATAGCCTTTGTCTGACATCAAGTTAGCTTGGTTGATGAGGATGCTGGGCTATTTTGTATTTTTTTTTGGGGGGGGGAGTTTTATTTTAAATTTACTCTGACCACAAACATTTCAAATGTGAGACGAATCCTGTGGGAACCTACTTTGTGGCAACAGCAGTCTTTTTAAAAAATCTGGTTCATCTCAACATCTCTTTTTCCCCTTTTGCCATCTCATTTCTAAATAACAATGGGAGGGGGCTCAGGCTGCAATGAACTGCCTCCTCTCCAGCCAAGTGGTCAGCATTGACTCTAAATTTTTAAAGCAGTGCATGGCAGCATTTTTCTTCTCCAGTCAACTCCTTGTCTATTGATAAAGGTGGTGGTGGGGACATTAATAGCGACCTCACAGTAAATTCAACTGGAAGAGTCTCCTATTTTAAAAGATACGCCCATTGTAAAACTAACCAATCTGGAGAAACCAACCCCAGAACACTGCCCAGGTTTTTTCATTAGTACGTAGAATATATACACCACAATTCTCAATAGAAATCGGAGAGAAAGAGTAAGATGCAGAATGCAGGCACAGCATTTGAAGTAAACTCCAACTGACTCGACTTCAGTGAAAATCAGAAGTAAGCTATATATGCAGACTGGACCATAGGCAAACAATCTTGGGCATATTTTCTGAGTCACTGTGTACTGATGCTAAACGATATTGGTATGGTGACCCACAAGTTCACATTTACTTGGTATGGCAACCCATTGATTTACTGTCAAATGAAGTTTAGACTGTAGGTTTTCGCCATTGTTTTAATGTATTTTAATCGCAAGATTACCTGTTTTATAACTGTTACTTATCCAAGTTGTCCAAGCAAAGATTTACTTAATACACCTATTCCTGTTGAATTTGTTGAACTACTTATTGCACTTTTATATGTAATCTGCAGGGGTTTTTTAATGCAAACATAAAAACATGACTATCTGATTGCAGGTTATAGCTTCATGAGCTATAAAAATTATAGACAGCAAATGAACTTGTTGAACCTTGAAAGCTACTAGATCTATTTTTCCCTTTGACTATTTTAAATTTAATTTTTAAAATAGCACCAAGAATTAATGCATGTCTTCTATACCCCTGTCAGAATGCACAATCCTTTGCATCCCTACTCAGAAGTATCTTTATTGACTAGGGCTTACTTTTTGGTAACTGGGCATAGGATTGCTTTGTAAGAAAGCTCCACTAAATTAAATAGGATTTACTTCAGAGAAAACACAGAGAAGCAGTGGGAGGGATTTTGCTCCACCTGGGCATACACGGCCAGGGTCCCATCACATTTATTTTTTCTCTAAAGGAGAGATTGAGAAAGCAAAACATGGAAAAGAGGTTGGGGTTGGGTTTGCTTGGGTTGTTCCCTATTTAGCTGAAAGCTTCAGACTTCAAACCTAAAGATCTTCTCTCTTACAATATTGTTTTATAATTAAAAGATCTCTCCCCTTCCCTTAATACATTTTACTTCCATGGAACATTTCTCCTTTTGTGAAACATATATGTTCCTAAACAATAAGCACTTTCTGTTTTCTTCTGATCATCAGCTCAGACCAATACATCCTTCCGAGACTCTCCACATTCTCTGTCTGGCAGCGGCAGGTGTGAGGGAGGAAATGAAGATGGCATTTTATTTTTTTATTATTTTATTTTATTTTATTTATATTCCACCCTCCCCACTGAAGCAGGCTCAGGCCGGCTTGTGCTTTCTTATTTTTTAAGTTTGTGAGATACAGACGTGGGGAACTCATCTGAGAGATCCTTCTTGGACTCAAAAATATTATACACATATCAGAGAAAGTTACAAGAAGATAATTCTGTTCTTCCACAGCAGCAAATAAATGGCACACCTGAAGCAGGAAGGACCAGAAAATTAGCAGATTTCCTGCTCATTTCTTAGGCTGTTTGTTACAAATGCCACAACAGGCAGACAATTCACAAATGGCTTTCAAAACACACCTTGGGAGACTAACCACTGAGAACAGCTAGGTGGTATTCATATCAAAGGAAATGGGGAGAGGGTGGATAAAGAAAAAAAAGGGGGGAGCAGCTGTGGCAAGGTAAGTAAAAAACCTTCCCCACCTCAGAGATTTAGTGTGAATTCAGCAGGGCACCAGGTAAGGAGGGGAAGGGAACAGCCACCATGAGCTAATAGGAGCTTGCAACCCACTTCAGCAGGCTTTGCAATCCATTTTCAAGTTAGGACCCACAGGCTGGGAAACATTGACCTGGTGTACCCTTTCTGTCTGCCATCAGGTATAACTGAATAATTTCCATTTGTCTCTGAGGAATAAATAGAATGCCTTCTTATATTCAGGAGGCCCTGTGTTTATGTCATCTAGTATTAATTAAGCATTTCCCTCTGTTGCATGCAGGGCTGACTAGCACAGCAGAACATTTCGCTACCTGAATGCTTCCTGTCATCTGGGAAAGTGAAATCAAACAGCAAGAAATAAGAATAAACCCTCTCACAAAAAAAAATGCAATTTCTCTCAAATATTGGAAATAATTTTATTTGGATTCAAAAACTTTTCTGATATTCACAAATAAGTGTTTTTTCAGAGCAGATATTATGTAGTGCATTTCCAGCTGCACATCCTATGAACCAGTCATACTTCATTCAAAGGTGCTATAAATCTTGATGAAAATGTAGCTTCCAAATTCTTGATCATACATTGTAATGTAACTCACAGATATTTCCAGTGCATCATCAATATTTGTATAGGAACCCATATAAAACTCAAGACTGTCACAATGGCCGTTTTCGCACTAGCGTTTGCTCCAGCGTAGCGCCCCATTTACCTCCGGATCTTCTCTTGGATTTCGCACATCTTGCTCCGGCGCTGCGGTTTGCTCTGGCGCTTCAGGGATTTTACGCCGGAGTATGTTTTTCAGCATTCTGCCGGAGTTTCCGAAAACCTCCGGATCCACTCCGGATCCACTCAGCGGAGTTTGCTGTGGGAAATCCATCCACGCCGGATCGACGCTTTGTGGGCGTCACCCTCTCCCTTTCCGTCCTCCCACCCCATCCACCCCCTTGGCCAATCATCAGCCTTTCGCGGCGCTTCCCCGAAGTGCCGGCGCGGCCATTTTTTTTTTTAAAACTTCACAGTTTTGCGTAATAGCGATATTTCGAAATTAACAAAGGGAAAAAAACCCCTCCTGGAATAGTTGCGTTATTTCGCTGTTGCGTTATCCCCCGCCTCTTCTCCCTTTAGGGGCCCCGGTGGGGGGACCGCGGCAGCCCCCCCAGCAGGCCTTTTCCAGCCAGTTCGTTTCGGGTCTAGTTTGGGGAGGGCGAGCGGGAAGGAGGAGGTTTCATCGGGCCGGAGGAGGGGCCCCGGCAGCTTCGACTCTCCCCAGCTCAAACACCCCCACTTCACTTCCATTTGCGCCCCGCTTGACCCCGCTGGCTTCCCGCTGCCGCCGCCGCCTTGGCAAAGGGAGCCCAGCCGCCCAGAGACATTTGGCGGCGGCGGCGCTTCTCCATTGTTGGGGGGGGGAATCTAGTGCCGGTGCGGGCCAAAGCGTTCATGTGTGTGTGTTAAAAACGGAATGCCTCCCTCAGCTGTGCCACCAGGATTTCTGGACCTGCACAAAATCGCCATGTATAAAATGGGAAGTTGGAGTCCTGCATTCTTCTCCCTGGCTACATTCTGCTCGGTTAGAAAATAGACGGAGCTCGCTCTTCATACCCGCCACAGAAGGGGAAGGAGAGAATGGGGCGGGGGGGGGGAGCTCTGGCAGCAGGAATCAGTCAGGTCCCCCGTTGCAAGAGCCAGCCGGAGAGGGGAAAGAGAGCGGAGGAAATCCCAGCTTCGCCACCCGGGAGGGAGCGAAGGGAAGAAGCTGCCACACACACACACACACACACACACAAACCCCTCGATTTCTCTCTCTTCGTTATTGCGATATTTCGCAACTTCAGAATTTGGGGGGGGGGAGTATAGCGCTAGGAATGCTTCTGTTAATACATAAAGGACTGTGGAGGATTCTACAGCTGCAGCCAATCCATGAGCAGCAGCAGCACACGTGATGCGGTTTGTCCACGAAATGAAGGGGAGGGAGCAGCTCGGTGTTACGTTAGTACGTTAGTACGTTAGTACGTCATTACGCAACCAGACTTGCGCTTAAAAAAAAAAATGATTGACAGGGCATCGAACTCAAGTCGATGCCAGTGGGAAAACGATTTGAGCCGGGGCTTCAGGGAAGGCGACTCCGCAAAGAGTCACTAGTGGGAAAACGAAAAAAATGATCCGGAGATAATTGCGCCGGGGAATAAGGGGAGCAAACGCTAAGTGGGAAAACGGCCAATCAGTTTCGATTCACTGCCCCCTCCTTTACATTTTCTGCTTTAATCTTACTTAAGCTCTTCAATTTTGGATAAAATTATCTGCACTGATGTTGACCTTTACAGACATGGTGTCATAGTGGAAACATAAAATAACTCCTGCATATGAAGTAGCGATAGAATTTAGGATGTTCATTATAAACCACTGTTGTAATTAATTACCATTTGGACTGCACAGTAGCAGTGGCATACTTTTGATAAATGAATTCCACTTCAGGTTTTAATATAAATAGCTGGAAGTGGTCTAAAATGGTCTTAATTATACCAATCCTTTTCCTTTACAATAAATGATTAGTGAAAATGAATTGATTTCCTCTCTTTTAAAATAAACCTCTTTTATAAAACATTTAAAGAATCTTTCCTGTAACCTATTCTGTTATAGTTTTTATTGGTAGTACGTGGTAAAACTCCACTATGTACCTGAAGACTAATACAAAGTACCTGTGATTCACAAGAGCACAAGCAACTGTTGCATAAAGTGCATATTGGATTTAAACCTCCCAGGCTCCCTAGACATCTACATTTTCTCTCTCACAGAGATGTCTTTTGCTGATTATAGTAAAAAACAAAGTATACAAATATTTAATCTCCTAAAATCCTGTGATAAGAATATCATATTTTTAATAGTAGTTTGGAAAAAAATGCATCCTAGGAAAGGCTGCAACTGAAGCCATTGGTGTCACCTATTTATCCAACAGGTGGCCTGGGCCCAAGAGTACCCCCCATCTATGAACTTGATCCTTCTCAGGAAGTGTAACACCATCCAGAACAAAAGACAATCCATGTCCTAGGTCAGACCTTCTCCCCATCAGTACCACCTCTGTTTTGTTGGGATTAGTTTTCAGTTTCATCCTTTCCAAAACTGCCTCAAGGTTCTTGTTTACAGTTTCCATAGCCTCCCTGGGATCTGCTGGCAGCATGAGCTAGAGCTGTGTATGATCTTTGTATTAGTGGCAGCTCAGCCCAGATCTCTGAATGACCTCTCCCAGCAGCTTTACACAGTTGTTGAAAAGCATGGGAGAAAAAAAAATAGACCTTTGCAGAACCCCACAGGGGCAGAGAGCTAGTCCTCCCACTCCACGCTCAAAAACATGTCTTAAAGGTTGTGTTGAAACTGCTACAGAACAGTAATTCCAACCCTGAAAGGTGATCCAGAAGGATATCCTGACTGATAGTATTAAAAGCTGTAAAGAGGTCCAGAAAGATGAACAGGATCACACTTCCCCTGGCCATCTCCCAATGCATGTTACCCACCAGGGTGACCAAGGCTATTTCAGTTCCTTAACCAGGCCTGAAACCACATAGGAATAGATACAAACAATTCACCTCATTCACCTTACACTTGCTCAATCACTGTTGTGTCTTGTATTTCAGTCCCGAAATTACAACACAGCAGACGCTATGGAGGTGACCAGTGGAAGTCCACTGGTCCCCGGATGTAGCTCCGCAAATACGCTCCGCCAATCAAGATCTGTGGAAAGAAGTTTAACTGGCCAGGATTGGACCTGGCCAGACAGAGGGTTGTTCCAGGGTATGTATATAATTAGGACCCGGCCTGCGTTGCCTTGCCTTGTGATGTACTCGCTAATAAAGCATGTTGCCTTCAACACGTCTTGTCACTCAGTACATTACAGTGGCGACGTAGGTGGGATTCTAGCCAGGTAACTCCCCAAGTGGAAGTTTGCTGACCTGGCCAGAGACAAGGAAAGCACGCATTCGAGGGAGATGGAAGCGCCCGCCGCCGCCATGGCTAACCCAAGTGGGCCGACGGGCCACCTTGCAGAGTTCGACCTCACCAACCCCGATAGGTGGGAGACCTACATGGAGCAGGTTGACTGATACCTACGAGTGAACATGATTACAGATGTCAGCCATAAGAGAGATGTGCTCCTGAGTGTCTGCGGGGAGGCCACATTCAAGATCGCAAAGGGTTTCTCGGCCCCTGCGAAGACCATGGAGAAAACGTATGAGGAGATAGTCAGACTCCTGACCGGGCATTTCTTGCCCCAGCCTTCCATCATCGCCCACCGATTCCTCTTCCACAAGAGGGATCAAGGGGCGGGAGAGACAGCTGCTGTCTACCTGGTCACCCTCCACCAAATCTCAGGGAACTGCGGCTCCAACAAGCTGGATGAAGCCCTGAGGGATCACTTCGTCTGGGGCCTCCGAGATGAAAGACTGCAGCAAAAGCTCTTCACAAAGGAAGAGCTCACCCTCCAACACACCTTCAACGAAGCCACCGCATTCGAGAGAGGAACCAAAGCTTACAACAACCCTTGAGCGGAAGCCGTCCACCAGGAGGAGATGGCACTGGGCAATCCAGAGAAAGAGGAGGCAAACCATCTATGTCGCCAACCAGTAATGGGGCTGAGAGCGCCCACGTGACCACGAGCGACAGAGAGACCAGCCAACACCAAGTGCGCCAGCTGTGGGGCGGGACTGCCCCTACCGCAATGCTGTGGGTCGGGACTGCCCCTACTGCAATGTGGACTGCAGGAACTGCGGAAGAGCGGGCCACATAGCGCGGGCTTGCCAGGCCAAGGCCACCCGCAGAAGCCAGTCCACCAACCATGACTCAACCGATGCTTACTCAACCGCATTGACTAGCCTGCAGGTAATAAACTTGCCCCTCACCACCCCAGATAAGGTCAGGGTGTCGGTCCTAATCGAGGGCGCTCCATGCCTAATAGAGCTGGACTCAGACTCCTCCATCTCCATAATTTCGGAGGAGTCTCTAAGGAAACTTTGTCCCCATGGCTGGCCCTGTCTGTGACCGGCGGACTTCATACTGCGGGACTTCTAAAAAAACCCTGTACAGATTTTGGGTTGGGCCACTGTAAGGGTAGAGTTTAAGAACTTTAAGAGCAAGTTGGACATTCTCATGGTCAAATGCCAGCTCACCACATTACTGGGGCTGGCCTGGTTTCGACTGCTGGCTATTCAAATAGTGGGGGTGCAGCAGATGCAAACGCAAAATTTCGAGCATGTATGCTGGGAATTCCCGGAAGTGTTTGATGGGTCTCTGGGGTACTACAAGGGGCCTCCCATCACCTTACCTCTCGATCCCCACGTGAGACCGATAAGGTTGAAGGCCAGGCGAGTTCTGTTTGCTCTTAAACCAAAAATAGAAGCGGAGCTGGACTGCTTCATGGCCCAGGGAGTGCTAAAACCAGTATCCTATGCTGCATGGGAAACACCCATAGTCACTCCAGTGAAGCCGAATGGAGAGGCACTTCAGGACAACCCATACCCCGTTCCGGCGGTCAGCCACGTACTGGCAGCCCTAGCAGGGTCTAAGGTGTTTGGGAAATGGGACTTGGCCCAGGCATACCAGCAACTCCCGGTGGACACCGAGACAGCAGAAGCCCAGACCATCGTGACTCACAGGGAAGCTTTTCAGGTGCGGCAGTTGCAATTTGGGGTTAGTGTGGCTCCGGGGATTTTTCAGAGCATTATGGATTCTCTTCTCAAAGGGATCCCCGGAGTGCAACCGTTCTTTGATGACGTTTTGATCGTCTCCCTGGACGCTGAGGAGTTCAGCAGCCGTCTACGTGAGGTACTCCGCCGTTTTCAGGCGGCGGGACTTAAAATAAAGCAGGAGAAGTGTTCCCTCGGGGTGTCGAGGGTAGATTTCTTGGGGTTTTCAGTAGATGCCGTGGGAATCCACCCGACAGCCAACAAGACCAGGGCTATTGTCCATGCCCCCGCCCCCACATGCAAGATGGAATTACAAAGTTTCTTGGCTTTATTAAATTTTTATCATTCATTTTTGCCCCACAAAGCAACCATCACAGAACCCCTTCATAGGCTCCTCGATAAAAACGCCCCGTGTGTCTGGGAAAAGAAGTAGGCCACCGCTTTTCAGGCAGTCAAGGATTTCCTAGTTTCCAATGATGTGCTCCACCATTTTGGCGAATCCTTACAAGTGATTCTGGCTTGCGATGCTTCCCCGTACGGGGTGGGCGCCATTCTGGGGCACCAACTCCTGAACGGGAGGGAGGTTCCCGTGGCCTATTATTTGAGGACCCTGACCCCCACGGAGCACAACTATGCCCAGATAGACAAAGAGGCCTTGGCAATAGTGGTGGGTGTGCATAAATTCAACGACTACCTGTACGGTAAACATTTCACAATCGCCACGGACCATAAGCCACTACTGGGCCTCCTAGCCCCAGACCGCCAGACACCACAAATTCTGCCACAGCGCGTCCTGCAGTGGAACCAGTTCCTCAACTCATACACATATGCCCTGTTCCACCGCCCCGGAAAAGCTATGGGACATGCGGACGCCCTCAGCCGCCTGCCGCTGCCCTCGATAAACCTGGATCCCGCCCCAGCCCACCATGTGATGCTTATAAAGACTCTACCAGAGAGGCCCCTCCATGCCACTGAGGTAGCTAGGGCCACAGGTAGAGACCACATCCTCGCACGCATTTTAGACTGGGTGGGAAGGGGGTGGCCCACGGGCAAACTGGACGCAGAATTCAGGGCATTCGCATCACGCAGAGAAGAACTGTCCATGCACAAGGGGTGCCTTCTCTGGGGTAGCAGGGTGGTGGTTCCTTCCCCCCCCCCCATTGCGGAAGCAAGTGCTGGAAGCCCTACACGAAACACACCCGGGGATAGTGCGCATGAAGGCCTTGGCACATAGCTATGTATGGTGGCCGGGGATGGATGAGGAGATAGAAGGGTGGGTTCAAAGGTGCCAACCCTGCCAAGAGTCCCGATCTGATCTGCCCAGTGCCCCTGTCAACTGCTGGGAGTCCAACAGGAGGCCGTGGTCCTAGACTTTGCAAGGCCATACCAGGGCCAAATATTCTTTATCTTAGTCGATGCATACACCAAGTGGTTGGAAGTGATTCCCATAGCTTCAACCTCCACCGCAGCGGTGGTCAGAGCCTTGAGATGGGTCTTTTGCACTCATGGGATTCCTGAGACCCTCGTCACGGACAATGGGACCACTTTCACCTCCCGGGAATTCCAGGAGTTCTTGAATTGGTACCTCATCCAGCACATTCAGTCCGCCCCTTTCCATCCAGCCACCAACGGCCAAGCAGAGTGCATGGTGCGCACCACTAAAGAGGCCCTGGATCACACTGTAAGGGAGATTGGGATCACCGCCTGGCAGGCTTCCTATTTAATAACAGAATCACCCCCAACCCCGTCACCGGGTTAAGCCCAGCCGAGTTACTAATGGGGAGGAAGTTGATCACGAGGCTAGACAGGTTGCATCCTGACCAGGCTATGGACCTCCGCAGTTCCCCTGAAACCAGGGAAGCCACTAGGGGATTCTTTCCAGGGGAACCGGTATACACAAAGAACTTTGCAAGCGGGCCGGAGTGGTTAGCTGCCCGGGTGCTGCTGGTCACCGGGTGTCACGGCTGGGGCCGGGTCAGGCAAAGTCCAGAGGCAGTCCGAGGTCTGTAGCCAGTAAGCAGGAGGGTCCGAGGCGCCAACTCCGAATCACTGTAGAAGTATCGCAGGTCTGAGGTCCAGAAGCCGAGGTCAGGGAGTCCAGAAGTCCAAAGCCAAAGTCAGGGAGTCAGGAACCAAAGTCAAGCCGGAGTGGATGCTAGAATGTCAGGGAGATGACTAGTTGCTTCCACAAAGCTTCCTCCCAAAGCCCACAGCTATATAGCCCTCTGCTGGCTGTTGCCCGTTTGGGCTAATTGCTGGCTCAGGGAGGCAGCCAGGATCCTGTTACCACTCAAGCATCCTTGCTCTTAGAAGGGCCAGAATCCTCTCAGAACTCAGGGCTCAGGGAGCGTCTTGCTTGTGAGCGTGCCGCCCTCCTCCGATCCCTGAGGTCCTGCCGGAGGCGGTCACGCACACGAGCCACCCGAGAGGGCGAGGCAGGGGGGCTGGGATCTTCTCCAGCAGGAGGCAGGGGCACTGGTGCAGGTGGCAGGGGCACAGTTTCCTCATCAGACTCAACTTCCTCTGAAGGGTCCCCAGCACCCATGACACTATCCCCCCCCCAGGGCCCCCCTCCGTCGAGGGACCTGGAAGGTCGGGGTGGTCGTTGTGGAACTGGTGCACCAAGTCCGGGGCATGAAGATTGTCCTCGGGCTCCCAAGACCGGTCTTCTGGGCCGTATCCCTCCCAGTCCACCAGGTACTGGAGGCCTCCACGATGGTACCGGGAGTCCAGGATCTGGCGCACCTCATATTCTTCCTCGTCATCCACCAACACTGGTGGTGGCGGCGGTGGGGAAGGAGTCCGAGCTGGGTCAGGGGGTGCAGCCGGAACAAGGAGGGAGCGATGAAACACGGGGTGAATGCGGAGGTGGGGTGGCAACTGGAGCCTGAAGGCGACGGGGTTTATTTGTTCAACGACGGGGTAGGGTCCAATGAACCGTGCATCCAGCTTGTGAGACCGACCAGGCCGGCGCAGGTAGCGAGTTGAGAGCCACACCTGATCCCCCGGCTGCACTGGAGGGCCTTCTTGCCTCTTTCGGTCCGCAGCCCGTTTATATGCCTCCTTGGCTTGCTGTAGCTGCTCTCGGAGCAAGTCTTGGCTGGCACGGAGTTCTTGCAGGTAGGCATCGACGGCGGGGACATTCGTGGGTGGTAGGATCGCTGGGAAGAACCGAGGGTGGTACCCGTAGGTTGCAGCAAACGGGGTCATTTGGGTGGATGAATGGACCGCGTTGTTGTATGCAAACTCCGCTAGGGGCAATAGAGTGGTCCAGTCATCCTGCTGGTAACAGGTGTAACAGCGGAGATATTGCTCTAGCGTGGCATTGGTGCGCTCTGTCTGGCCATCTGTCTGTGGGTGGTAGGCCGAGGACAGGTGCACTCGAGTACCCAGGCTGGAATGGAGGGCTTGCCAGAACCGAGAGGAGAACTGAGGGCCCCGATCGGAGATCAGATGGGCTGGGAGTCCATGCAGACGAAAGATGTGTTGCAGGTAAAGCTGGGCCGTCTCCTGAGCTGTGGGGAGTTTCGGGCACGGAACAAAGTGGGCCATCTTGGTAAATAGGTCGACGACCACCCAGATACAAGTCTGACCCTTGGAGCGTGGAAGTTCCGTGATGAAGTCCATCGAGATGGTATCCCAGGGTCCTGAAGATGTGGGCAAGGGCTGCAGCAACCCTGAGGGTTTGGCTGGGATGTCTTTGGCCCGTCGGCAGACGTCACAGGAGCTGACATAGCGGGCAACATCAGCGCGAACTCGTGGCCACCAGAATTCCCTTGTCAGCAAGTGGGTGGTCTTATGCTGTCCAAAGTGCCCGGCGGGTAACGAGTCGTGGGTCAGGCGTAGCACTTCTGCCCGCAAGGGCCCGGGCGGCACATAGAGGCGTTCGCGGTGTAGCAAGAGGCCGCCTCGAGTCGTGAACTCCCCTGTTGGGTCATCTTGGAGAGCCTGGAGGTGTTGCTGGACCCAGGGATCATTGGCCTGGCTAGCCCGAATGTCCTCCACGAGTGCTGGTGAAGTGGAGGTGGCTGCAAATACTGAGGGCGGCAGGATTGGAGCAGCGGGCACGGTCTCAGTTGAGGCAGGGGCGTATTCCGGTTTCCGGGAGAGCGCGTCTGCTTTCCGGTTCTGGGTATGGGGGATGTAGGAGATCCGGAAGTCGAAGCGAGAGAAGAATAGGGACCACCGGATCTGGCGCTGGTTGAGACGGCGGGTGGTCTGGAGGTGTTCCAAGTTCCGGTGATCGGTGAGCACTTGAACAGGGTGGCGAGCCCCTTCGAGGTAATGTCGCCAAACCTCAAACGCCGCCTTGATCGCGAGCAACTCCCTCTCCCAGATGGTATAGTTCCTCTCTGCAGCAGTGAGCTGCCGCGAGTAATAGGCGCAGGGCTGTAGTGGCTGGGACGGCTCCTCGCGCTGGGACAGCACTGCTCCCAGGGCCACGTTGGAGGCATCAGCTTCCACCGTAAAGGGAAGCTGGGGGTCGGGGTATCTCAGGAGTGGCCCGGTGGCAAAGCGAGTCTTCAGGGTGGAGAAGGCGTTATCGGCCTCTGGGGACCAGTGGAAGGGTTCTTTGGGGCGGAGTAGTTGAGTCAGGGGTGTGGTCAGGGATGCGTAGGCCGGGATGAATTGCCGATAGTAGTTGGCAAAACCGAGGAACCGCTGCAGGTCTTTGCGATTCTGAGGAGCCTGCCAGGTCAGGACCGCTTCTACTTTTTTCGGGTCCATGAGGATCCCCTGCGGTGACACGATGTGCCCAAGGAACTCGACGGAGCGCAGGTCGAAGTCGCACTTCTCCAGCTTGGCGTAGAGACCATGGGCTCGTAGGCGCTGCAGGACCTGGCGGACGTGCTCGGCGTGCTGGGCAGGATTGCGGGAGTAAATTAGGATGTCATCCAGGTATATGATCGCGAAGCGGTCGAGCAGGTCCCGGAATATGTCATTCATGAACCTCTGGAAGACAGCGGGGGCATTGGTCAGTCCGAAGGGCATTACCAGGTGCTCGTACTGCCCGTATCGGGTCCCAAACGCGGTCTTCCATTCGTCTCCGGGCCGTATGCGCACCAAATTGTACGCTCCACGGAGGTCCAGCTTGGTGTAGATTTGGGCCCCCTTTAGGCGATCCAAGAGTTCAGGGATCAGTGGTAGAGGGTACCGGTCGCGGATGGTGATCTTGTTCAGGGCCCGGTAGTCATTGCACAGCCGGAGCTCCCCACTTTTCTTCTTCACGAAGAGCACTGGAGCAGATAGGGGAGAGGTTGAGGGTCGGATGAATCCGCGTTTCAGGTTCTTGTCCAGGAAGTCTCGCAGAGCTGCCAACTCCGGCTCCGACATTGGGTACAGACGCCCCACCGGGAGTGGTGCCCCAGGTACCAAATCAATGGCACAGTCGTAGGGCCGGTGAGGGGGAAGCTGATCAGCTCCTGTCTCTTCAAAGACATCAGCAAAGTCCACATACTTCTGAGGGAGCTGAGGACCACCACTCGGGATGCCAGCTGCTAGAGTGGTGGGAGGAGTCAGATGGGGGCATGGGTCTCGGAAGCGTAGTTCCTGCTGGGCCCAGTCCACGATGGGGTTGTGCAGCTTCAGCCAGGAAAGGCCTAGAATCAGCGGGAAGCGAGGCATGCGGGCGACATCAAACCGCAGCTGTTCTTGGTGCTGCTGGACGTGGAAGGTGATGGGACAGGTCTCCTGGGTGACGGGGCCAGAACGGAGGAGGCGCCCGTCAATAGCCTCCACCAGCGACGGAATCCCTTTTGTCTGCACAGGGATCTGGTGCTGCTTCACAAAGGCGGCATCTATAAAACAGTGGGCCGCTCCCGAGTCCAGCATGGCATACACGAACAGCCAGCGTTCGTCAGGCAGACGGAGTTTGACTGGTAGCAGGAATGGCCCTGGGGTATCAGCCCGCTGTTCGGAGGACCCAGCTAGTCGCCCCAGGCTGGGGGGTCCATTTACGCCTGGGGCTGCCCTTTTGGCGGCGGTGGCAGCGAAGGTCCAGGTATCCGATGCTTAGCAGGGCAGCCAGAGGCATAGTGGCCTGCCGTGCCGCAGTAGAGGCACAGATTCTGCGTGCGGCGTCTGGTCTTTTCCTCTGGGGTCAGGCGGGGTCGAGCAGCTCCAAGCTGCATAGGCTCGTCCTTGGTGCTGGTACTAGCTGGGGACGGGCGAGGAGCCAGGTAGCACGGCGCAGGGAGCTGGCGCCCTCTGGTCTTGGCTTGGCGGCGACTTTCCAGGCGGCCATCGATGCGGAGGCAGAGGGTGATAAGTTCTTGGAGCGTGGGTGGCTGCTCCACCCTGGCCAGTTCATCCAGGACCTCCTCTGCCAACCCCTCAGTAAACTGGTCCATCTGGGCAGCCTCATTCCACGCCAAGTCCTGGGTCAGGAGCTTGAATTCAGTGGCATATTGAGCCACCGAGGAGTTGCCTTGTTTCAGTGCCCTGATCTTCCGGTTAGCTGTGGCTGCTCGGACTGGGTTTGAGAAAGCAGCAGACAGGTGGGCCTCAAACCCCTGGTAATCAGTCAGTAGGGGAGAGGACGCGACCAGTAAGGGTGTGGCCCATTTGGCCGCCTGCCCCTTTAACAGACTGATGACGAAACACACCTTGGTTTTGTCATTGAGGAAGTCCCGTGCTCTCAGTTCAAAGTACAGCCGACACTGTGCTAGGAAGGCAGGAAATTCTTCCACGGCACCCCCAAATCTGTCAGGTGGGGGAACTGGGCACTTGGCTGGAGCACTGGCCGCAGGTTGTTGCTGCAAGTGCACTACTGCCTGTGTTAGCTGCTGTACCTGGGCTTGGAGCGCAGCCAGTAGTTCTGTGGTTTCACTTGCTTCAGCATCCATCCTGTGGAGTGGGTGTTTGTCGGTGGAAGCAATCTGTCACGGCTGGGGCCGGGTCAGGCAAAGTCCAGAGGCAGTCCGAGGTCTGTAGCCAGTAAGCAGGAGGGTCCGAGGCGCCAACTCCGAATCACTGTAGAAGTATCGCAGGTCTGAGGTCCAGAAGCCGAGGTCAGGGAGTCCAGAAGTCCAAAGCCAAAGTCAGGGAGTCAGGAACCAAAGTCAAGCCGGAGTGGATGCTAGAATGTCAGGGAGATGACTAGTTGCTTCCACAAAGCTTCCTCCCAAAGCCCACAGCTATATAGCCCTCTGCTGGCTGTTGCCCGTTTGGGCTAATTGCTGGCTCAGGGAGGCAGCCAGGATCCTGTTACCACTCAAGCATCCTTGCTCTTAGAAGGGCCAGAATCCTCTCAGAACTCAGGGCTCAGGGAGCGTCTTGCTTGTGAGCGTGCCGCCCTCCTCCGATCCCTGAGGTCCTGCCGGAGGCGGTCACGCACACGAGCCACCCGAGAGGGCGAGGCAGGGGGGCTGGGATCTTCTCCAGCAGGAGGCAGGGGCACTGGTGCAGGTGGCAGGGGCACAGTTTCCTCATCAGACTCAACTTCCTCTGAAGGGTCCCCAGCACCCATGACACCGGGTCCCGCTCCTACGAGGTCTCGTTGGAGGGGGGCCAGATCCTAAGGAGGCATATTGACCAGCTGTGCTGTCGCACATTGCTGGAAGAACTAACAGCGATCAGAAAAGTGGGCAGCGGGGGAGTACTAACAGCAACACCCCCGGAAGCTGCCCAGCCTATGCCGGCCGCACCAACTATGTGGGCAGAAGAGCACCACAGTGGAGGGAGCACCCCCCCCCCCGAGAAGAGATTCTGGAATAGCAACGAGCGATGGACAGCCCTTTTCTGGCATCACCCCTCTACGAGAAACCAGCCGCCCTGCCAACCACGGCGGCCGCTCCAACTCCCCAAATAACCCCGAGGAGGTCGACCCAGAAACGCAGGGTGCCAGCCTACTTGAAAGACTTCATGTCTTGAACTAGGGGGGGAGGAGTGTTGTGTCTTGCATTTCAGTCCCGAAATTACAACACAGCAGACGCTACGGAGGTGACCAGTGGAAGCCCACTGGTCCCCGGATGTAGCTTTGCAAATACGCTCCGCCAATTAAGATCTGTGGCAGGAAGTTTAACTGGCCAGGATTGGACCTGGCCAGACTGAGGGTTGTTCCGTGGTATTTATATAATTAGGACCCGGCCCGCGTTGCCTTGCCTTCTGATGTACTCGCTAATAAAGCATGTTGCCTTCAACACGTCTCGTCACTCAGTACATTACAATCACCTTGTTCAAGAATGGTACATTTAAGACTGAACAATAGTTATTCAATAGGGATGGGCACAAACCAGTTCACAAATCAAAATTTAACCTAAACTTGGGCCAGTTTGAAGTTTGCAAACTGATGTTTGGGGAAGGTGCCTTCCCCAAACATTTATTGAACTTGTGGCTGGTTTGATTTGGCTGCTCGGAGCCAGCCATTTAAACCTAACAGCTGACTGGCAGACACACTGAGCTGTTAAGAATCATAGAGTTGGAAGGGACCTCCAGGGTCACCTCGTCCAACCCCCACACAATGCAGGAAATTCACAAATACCTCCCCCTAAATTCACAGGATCTTCATTGCTGTAAGATGGCTATCTAACCTCTGTTTAAAAATCTCCAAAGAAGGAGAGCCCACCACCTCCCGAGGAAGCCTGTTCCACTGAGAATCACTCTAATGGTCAGGAAGCTTTCCCTATGTTGAGCCGGAAACAATTTTGATTTAATTGCAACCCATTGGTTCTGGTCCTACCTTCTGGGGCTACAGAAAACAATTCCACAACATCCTCTAGATGACAGCCCTTCAAGTACTTGAAGATGGTGATCATATCACCTCTCAGCTGCCTCCTCTTCAGGCTAAACATCCCCAGCTCCTTCAACCTTTCTTCATAGGACTTGGTCTCCAGACCCCTCACCATCTTCATCACCCTCCTCTGGACCTGTTCCAGCTTGTCTATATCCTTCTTAAAATGTGGTGCACAAAACTGAACACAATACTCCAGGTGAGGTCTTACCAGAGTAGAGTAAAGCAGAGTAAAGCGATACCATCACTTCACGTGATCTGGACATTATACTTCTGTTAATAAAGCCCAAAATTGCATTTGCCTTTTTAGCCACCGCATCACACTGTTGACTCATGTTCAGCGTATGATCCACTAAGACCCCTAGATCCTTTTCACACATACTACTGCTAAGCAGTATTCCCTGTAAGCTGAGTTAGCATGAGCTAGCTCGCAGATTTTCAGCCTCCAGCTCACATATTTTTGTCTTAGCTCAGGAAGGATAACTCCACAGCACACTAATTTATGCAATAGCTCACAACTTTAATACCAATAGCTCACAAAGTAGAACTTTTGCTCACAAGACTCTGCAGCTTAGAGGAAACATTGCTGCTAAGACAAGTCTCCCCCACCCTATAACCATGCATTGGATTTTTCCTACCTAAATGCAGAACTTTACATTTATCCCTGCTAAAATTCATTTTATTGGCTTTAGCTCAGTTTCCCAGTCTGTCAAGGTCATCCTGTATCCAGTTTCTGTCTTCCACTGTATTTGCAACCCCTCCCAATTTAGTATTATCGGCAAATTTAATAACCATTCCCTCTATTCCTTCATCCAAATCATTTATAAAGATTAGGGTTTGTAGAATCTTTTGGGATCAAGTGCCGTGTTCTACTGGAGAAAGTTTTCCTTCCAGACGTTTCGTTCTCAGCTGCGGAGAACATCCTCAGTGGCGTTGCAGCCGGAGCAGGTGCTCAGACCTTCTTGGCTGCTGTGCATTGAGTGGGGCCAGGGCTGCTGGAGAGCTGCTATTTCTAGGCTGGAGGGGGTATGATGAAAAGGCAATTGGTTTGTGGATGTGCCCATTGTTTGGTGGGGCTTCCTGGAAGGGTAGTGATAAGGAAACTGGCTGTTGAATATGACCATTGTTCCGTGTTAATTGCTGGGAGGGTTGGAAGGGGGTTGAAGATAAGGAAGATGGTTGTTGACTGTGCTGATTGTTCTGTGGAATTTATAAAGATGTTGAACAAAACATGTCCCGGGACAGATCCTTGAGGCACTCCACTTGTCACTCCTCTCCAAGAGGATGAGGAACCATTCACAAGCACTTCTTTGGGTGTGATCTGTCAACCAGTTACAGATCCACCTAACGGTAACAGGATTCAAACCACATTTTACCAACTTGTCAACAGGATTCAAACCACATTTTACCAACTTGTCAACAAGGACAGTATGTGGAACCTTATCAAAAGCCTTACTGAAATCAAGATAAACTATGTCTACAGCATTCCCCTGATCTAGCAAGGTAGTCACTTTCTCAAAAAAGAGATCAGGTTAGTCTGACATGACTTGTTCTTGAGAAACCCATGCTGGCTGTTAGTAATCACAGCCATGTTCCAGGACTGACTGTTTGATTATTTGTTCTTTTTTTATATAAAATAAAGATTTTTACTGAAAGATTTGTGCATACAATGGTTAAAGCTTACTTAATTGCTTCACTATCTGTACATAGAGACAAAGATTGAGTTGATAAACTTATGGATACATTATAGGTTTTATATATTTTAACAGTTTATAACGGTTATGTAGTTAAGGTGAGTGTCTGTTCAAGTACATAGGATGTTACAAAACAAACAGGTTGCTGACACTCCCCAGACCATGAAGTCAAAATAACTACTGGGAGTAAAAATAATATACTGATAATGCACAATAGAAGACATTGCCTAGCTGAAAGTAGTTGGTATTGCTATTAGATTGGCGAATACTATTTGTGCCAAGTCATTGAGTCTAGATAAATTGAAATAAAAACAAAAGCACATATAAGCTAAAAGCAGCAAAATTATAACACGTAATATGAATTATATAAATATTACAGGGAGCAAATAAAGCAGTAGTTATAAAGTAAAAACAATAGATACTATATAAGATGTTGAGAAAAATATTAAACAACAAATCGTAATAACTGACCTGTGTCAAGGCTCAACTACAATAATTCCCTGATCTAAAAGAAGTGTATAGAGTAGGATGAAAGATAGCAGTTAGGAATAAAGTATCTTTAGATGCAGAGGGTCATATAGAGAACAGTCTTGCAAAGAGATGAAATTAATGAAAGGGAGTCACTTAGCAGTGAAGTTAGTTTCTTTTGGGAAAATTTCAGTTTGTAACAGCTTATTTATTTTTTCCATAAGGAAATGATCCCATACATGTTTTAACCAGTTCGAACTTGGAGGGGTTTGAGATGACCTCCAGTAGGAGGCAATAGAAGACTTTGCTGCAGCCAGTAAACTAATAATTAGGTCTTGTCTGATTTTGGGAACGTTCATGTCTTCCCAAAGGTTTAAAAAAATTAGAGCAGGTGAGAATGGCAAGGTGTAGCTGGTGATTGTTTCAATTTGTATTAGAATGTCTTTCCAGAAGTTCTGAATGCTTGGGCATTTCCATTGATGATTTGTTCTAAAACTTTTCCAGGTATAGACATCAAACTGACAGGTCAGTAGTTACCCAGATCCCCCTTCTTGAAGATGGGGACAACATTCACCCACCTCCAATTTTCTGGCACCTCTCCTGTTCTCCAAGAATTCTCAAAAATAATAACCAGAGGCTCAGAAATTACATTTGCAAGCTCTTTTAGAACCCTTGGATGCAGTTCATCTGGCCCTGAGGACTTAGTTTCATTTAAAGAAACTAGGTGTTTATGTAATACTTCTATGGTGATCCTAGGTTGGAACGCCATACCCTCATATATGTTCTATTTATGCCATGTTGAGCACTGTTTCCCTCAGAAGAGAAGACTGAGGAAAAGTAGGAATTGAGAAGTTTTGCCCTCTCTTCATTCCTTGTTGCAATTTCACTTTCTTGCCCTTGCAATGGGCCTACCATGTTCTTGCTCTTTTTCTTACACTGAACATAAGAAAAGAACCTTTTTTTGTTTGTTTTTAGCATCTTTGACCAGCCTAAGCTCATACTGAGCTTTAGCTTTCCTAACTTTTTCTCTACAAGCACTGGTGATTTGTTTATATTCATCCTTGTTATAAAGCCCTCCTTCCAATTCCTAAAGGAGTCTTTTTTATTTCTCAAGTCTTTAGAGAGCTGTTTATGGAGCCAACTCGGCTTCTATAGGCTTTTTCCATTTTTTCTTCTCATAGGAATCGTCTGTGATTGTACTTTCAGTATTTCGCTTTTAAGAAACTCCCACCCCTCTTGAACCCCCTTCCTCCTAAGTATCTCTGACCATGGTATTTTACCCAGCATGGTTCTAAGTTTATCGAAGTTTGCCTTTCTGAAGTCCAACCTATACGTCTGACTACATCTAAATGGCTTTGAGCAATCATTGGTTTCGCTCCCTCCTTCTAAGTGGGGAAGTGAAATTGACATGTTAAATGACTGCCAGCCATTTAAGCCTAACATCTGATGGGCAGGCCCATCCAGCTGTTAGGTTTAAATGTCTGGCAGTCATTTAACCCCTCCATTTCACATTGTCCCTTTGAAGTGGAGGAAAGTGAAACCAACTGGTAAAATGGCTGCCAGCACTTAAGCATAACAGCTAACCAACAGACCCAGTCAGCTGTTAGGTTTAAATGGCTGAGTCATTAAAGCCCCTTCAAAGGGTGAAGCAAAACAATTTAATCCTTCTTGGGTGTTCCCCCTTCCCCCAGCTCTTGCGAGCTATGGCCATAAAGAAGGGAAGTCCCTTCCCCCCTTTTTCCTGGCTGGGAGAAAGAGTAACTAAATTTGCTGGACCAGCTCAGTTCAGGTGGGTGCCTTTTTGGTCAATTTGGTTTGGGGTTCAGTTTGGGGACCACCCTGAACTGCATTTTTTTTGGGGGGGGGATTGTGCCCATCCCTATTATTCAGCTTTCCTGGGTCCAGAGTAGCTTTTGCTAGGAGGGAACTATGGTTTTGCAATATAATTTCCTGCAAGTCCCAGAGAAGTAAGACATCACTTCTAGGTTTTCCCCATAATATTGTCAGTCCAGTGGCCATTTCTTATTTTTCTTTCAACACCCGAGGGCTGTTCAAATTGGAACTGGTCTTTGTTTAAAGAAAACACAATAACAAAATTGTGAGCTCCATTAATGAAACTCCCTCCACCCCCACCCCACCCCCCGCTGCAATCTGGTTTGGCCCTGAGTATGTTCAGTGGGAAATCCAGAGTTTGCTAATAAGCACTTGGAGGTTGCATTAGAATGTGCACAGATTATTATTGCATGTGCAGTCAGTAATGGAGAGGCAGAACAGTTACATTAAGAGTTTGAAGGGTGAAAAGTTTACATTCTGCTACTAATGGTATTTGTGCACAATGTATGCCAGAAATTCTGTCTGGGGAGAGCAATCAGATAATTTGAATTCAGGCATAGGAGGTCCAGGGTTGAGTTAAAGGTTAGCAACCTGGGCAACTCAAACTGATGATTGTTTATAATTCTTGACTACTTAGAGGTTGAAGTAAATGGCAGTAGAGAGGCAGAGAGGATGGATGGATGCAGGCTATTCTACCTGGGTTACCTGTCCAGGCCATCATTTAAACCTTCTGAGGTTCAGTATTCTTTTTATCTTGTTGGTTAAAGATGCAGGTGCTTGTTTGTTTCCATTTTGGCATGTATAGTGGTTGAAAGGGCTTCCCATTCCCTATATATCAATAAAATGGAGATGCAAGGTATTAATCTATCAAGATATGAACATTTCTCTTTTGTCTGAATCAATGAATTTTTATGAAGTAAAAGAAATAGAAAACATGAACCTGCAATAAATAACCATTGAAAGTAATAAAATGACTGCATACCATGTGAAAGATGGGTTGGTATAAAATGGATTGCAGGCAACATCAACTCTTCCTTCTACCCCCACTGGGGTTTTATATTTATTTTATTTAGCAATTTAAAAATAAAATTAACTTACCTTGCTTTTAAAATCTGTGAATAGGACCTGTAGTAAAGGGAAGAAGGATATTTCTTTTGAGGATTGCTACGATTTCTTTTAAAAATCATAGTACTGCAATATGGGAACAGGATGAACAATGGACCTCAATAAATGGCCTTCAGAGATTGCTGTCTCAGTAATTTGGACTCCAGTACAATATTAGAAACTAAAGGCCAGAGGCTGCTGAAGTAGAACTTGTGTTTGTTGAAAACCTGGAGAGCAAAAGCTAGAAGTTACACAGTAAGCTGCCAGTCTAGAAGTGAATTTGAACATTCAAGGAGATAGGTGAGGAAAGTTTATAAGGTCATGGCTACATTATTGCTGTAAGCTAAAAAAAGGCTGAATATCATTGATGCAAGACAAAAAGGTTTGAAACAGCTGGCCCAAGGCTAAAAATGAAAAGCTAATGGCTCAAAGGCTAACCTGGTATGGGACAGAGGGTTACTTTTGTAAATCAAAGGAGAATCTCTCTGAAACAGAAAAGGGAGGGCAGTCTTAATGAACAAATATGTAGCTCAGAGGTGGCCAAACTTGCTTAACATAAGAGTCACCTAGAATAAATGTCAGATGTTTGCGAGCCAGGAAGAAAGGAAGGAAGGAAGGAAAATGGGAAGCTGAAGGTGGAGAGAAAGTAACTTTAATTTTAAATGCATTCTCCAAGCTACCAGCTGGCTTGCCTTGGACAACTGATTTAAAGAGATAAATGCCTTCTCCAAGCCAGCCAATGGGGTACTGGGGGCTTTGAGAGTCACACAGCATGTGTGAAAAATCCACATGTGGCTACTGAGCCACAGTTTGACCACCCCTGATGTAGCTTAAACTACAGTATGTACATTAATTGCATGATGTATCTTCTAATTTTTGGTCTATTTCATTTACATTCTCACACTTCTATCAATTCCTCAGGAGCTTTTCCATTCTGAGTTTGAACAAGACAATCTGAATAAGGCCTATAGTCATTTGAATGGGCAGAATTCCAGCATATAACAGAAATGGAAGGTGGATTATTTCAGAAAATAAATAATGAAGTCATTGTGTGTATTCCAGGAAGCGAGAAGAAAAGTGGACATAAATTTGATTACAGGAACTTATACAATCTCCACAAAGTTATTAATTCTTCCCTTTGATTTACATTGATTGAAGTCACTACTGTAGTTATTATAAAATAGCAAACTGAAGAGATCTGCACAGGGTGATGTAGTCTGGAGTTGTTAGGGAAGTAAAAAAATAATCTTTTCACAAACTTTAAAGAATTTTCCAGATCCAAAATCCTGGTTGACAGAGCCCATGCATAACTAGCCCAGCCACTAGATAAGCCTAGGAAATTACCTATGGCACCAGATTTTGAGGGGCACCCCAAATCCAAAAGCAACCTCCTCCTCCCAAGTGCCTTTTCCCTGGAGACTGAAGGGAAGCTTCCACCTGCCCATCATCCTTCTTTTCCTTCTTCCTTCTAGCTCTGTCCAAGTGCCAGCTGCTTTCATCACCGTGCCTCAATACCTGAATGGCTGAATGGTGTGGGTCAGTATTGGAGCTGCCTGGGCCTCTTCTACCTGTGGCTGCTGCTGCTGGAGCTGGTGAGGGAAGCAGCCATAGAACATAAGGAGCACTTGGGGCCAGTGGACTGCACCCAGTGCAATCCTGCCTTACCTTAAGCCCCACAACAGAAGGATTAGGAAAAGCCTAAAGGAAAAGCAACAGTAGCAGCTCCCCATCCTCCCCAAGCCCTCCTTTTCCCCTTTGCCAGTCATGCCAAAAAACAATGCCTCACCACCATCTTAGGAAAAGTGGCCTCCTGAGAGGGCTCCCAACTGCACACTGAGGTAGGAATTCTCCATACAATGGGGTCTCACCAGAGAAATTATCCCTCCAAGGAGTAAAATGGTGTCCACACTGTATAAATCACACATGTGCAGTGATTGGAAGGTAGACTCTTATCTCCACTCTCAAAGGTGCCATTAAGAGGAGGCTCAGAAAGGTAGGGAGCCAGTATGCATGCAGTCATCCTAAACAGTTGGCTGTGTGTGCCTGCAATCTCCACCATAGGTAGGCAGTAGGAGTAAGAAAGCATTTGAAGAAGCCATGATGGATCCGATACCCAAAATGAAAGGAAAGACAGCGGTTGTATATAAAGAACTAAGTAATTTAAACATGTAAAGGCTTGGAATAAGGATTGTGGGACTACAATTACTTTAGAAAGTTGGTCTAAACTTTGGTCATCCTATTTATTTCATATTCCCATATTGAATTTGAGGCTACAAAACTTGAAAATTTATTCCAGATGGTACCTGACACCACTACAGAGTTTTTATGCCAAAAGATCAAAGGATGCCAAGTGCTGGAGAGGGTGTGGCCTTATAGGCTCATTTATTCATTGTTGGTGGGAATGTCCCGTAGTGATGGAATTCTGGAAAAAATTTTTGCCCACGATTGAACGCATAATTGATCACAAGGTGCCCTTCACCCCGACTCCATTTTGCTTAACCTTTGGAAAAATGTGGAAATACCAAAGTATAAGCAAGAATTGGCTTCTATGCTTATTTTAGCCGCAAAATTATTAATAGCTCACCAATGGAAAGCTTTTATTTTACCTTCTAAATGAGAATGGTTTCTAAAAATTTGGGACCTAGTAGTGATGGACAAATTAGCTAATACCATACAAAACTCAGAAACCTCTGATAAAGGAAAGGATAAAAATATGTTTGTAGATAAATGGTTTCACTTTTTTGCATATGTACAATCTGAACAAAGTGTTCTGTGTAAATTACCGGATAAATACTTAACCTTTGCTTTATATTAGATATATACTTTGCATATTATATTCATAACAGGATGGCTTGGGATGCAGATTCTATTGTTGTTAGTGTTATAGTTGATGTTTGTTGAAATGTGTTCTTTTATTCATTAATAAAAAATTTTCAAACTTAAAAAAAAAAAAGAGAGAGTAGCTCCTGTGATCCAGCATGGAGGCATTCCCACTCTCTTCCCAAAAGCTGTTCCACCCTCATCCCCCATATCTGCCCTACTGCTGGCACATTTGCTACTGCTTCTTGGTCCTTGAAGCAAACATACTGTGCCTTAGGAAGTGAGAGTCTAGTAAGATAGTGTATGTACCCAAAGTAGGGTTGCCAAGTCCAATTTAAGAAATATCTGGGGACTTTGGGGGTGGAGCCAGGAGACTTTGGGGGTGGAGCCAGAAGACATTAGGGGTGGAGCCAAGATCAAGGCTGTGACAAGCATCATTGAACTCCAAAGGGAGTTCTGGCCCTCACATTTAAAGGGACGGCACACCTTTTCAATGCCTTCCTTCCATAGGAAATAATGAAGGATAGAGCCACCTTCTTTTGGAACTCATAGAATTGGACCCCCTGGTCCAATCGTTTTGAAACTTGGGGGATGTTTTGGGGAGAGGCACTAGATGCTGTACTGAAAATTTGGTGCCTCTACCTCAAAAAGCAGCCCCACCATAGCCCCAGATACTTGCGGATCAATTCTCCATGATTTTCTATGGGAATAAATCTATAGGGAATAACAGAGTTCCCAGCAGACATTTCCCTCCCCTCCCCCTGCTTTCTGATGACCCTGAAGCGGTGGGAGGGCCTCCAAACCGGGGGATCCCCTGCCCCCACCTGGGGATTGGCAACCCTAACCCAAAGTACTGTAGTCTGGTTAAACAAAATTGTTTGAGTAATTACAGCAATTCTATGCTGCAGCTTCCATCCTAATTTATTTATTTATTTATTTTAGGCAATTTATAGTCTGCCCTTTCTGAAGGATGGGCTCACAACATTCTAAATACAGTATGAAAACAACAGTTAAAACCAGAGCGATCTGGACAATACAATTTGACAGATCATAACAAATTATAAATGGCAGCTCAGTTGGGCACATATTATATGAACCGAAGATAGTAAATAAAATAAATTTATGCTACAGAAGTGATGGATCACCACATAGGGCCAGTTGGTGGAGTAGGACGCCCGCTGCCTCAACCAAAGGCCTGGTGAAATAGCTCCATTTTACAAGCCCTGCGGAAAGATACGAAGAAGAATTGCAGATTTATACCCTGCCCTTCTCTCTGAATCAGAGACTCAGAGCGACTTACAATCTCCTATATCTTCTCCCCCCCACAACAGACACCCTGTGAGGTTGGTGGGACTGAGAGGGCTCTCACAGCAGCTGCCCTTTCAAGGACAACTCCTATGAGAGCTATGGCTGACCCAAGGCCATTCCAGCAGGTGCAAGAGGAGTGGGGAATCAAACCCGGTTCTCCCAGATAAGAGTCCACACACTTAACTGCTACACCAAACTGGGTATAACAATTCTGTGAGGCCCTGGATCTCTAGGGGGAGCTGATTCCATCAGGCTGGGGCCAAGGCTGAGAAGGCCCTGGCCCTGACTAAGGCAAGACGGATGTCCTTTGGGCCAGGGACGGTCAGCAGATGTTGTGTACTGGAGCATAGTGAGCTCTGGGACACATATGGGGAGAGGCTGTCCTGTAGATATGTCAGTCCCAGGCCATGTAAGGATTGTGAGGATTTGGAGTACTTGGAGTACTAGTCAAAGATGCAGTTGTGATAATCTAGTGATGCTGCAAACTCACCTGTAAACCCAACTATCATAAACACTTAAACTAGAATGATAACAGTTTTGCAGCAAGTGATCATGGGCAAGCTGGCAAAGTTGGATTGCTATTTATTTATTTCCAGGGATGGGGGATAACATTGTGGCTGCATGCAACTGCTTACTACAGAGAGAGTGCTTTAATCTTTACACTTAGGTGTTATTAAACAACGTAACATTTGAAGTGGGTATAATAGTACTAACTGAAAGTGCTTCCAACATGCAGAGATATAAGCCAAGTGCTCTCTTTTTTAATTTAAAATTGTTTTCTCATAGAATAAGTAATATTTTTCCCCTGAAAGGTTTTCTTTCTCTCATTTGTGAAAGGACCAGATGGGTCTCTCAGGTCATTCACAGTTATGAAAGAAACAAAAAAAAAATCTCCTTTCTGAAGTGAGATATTCTTTATTCTTCACTGGAAAACAAATTATTTGCTTCGATGGAAACCTTTTGTATTTTGGTGTAATTGCTGATATCTGTAGGCGTCCTGGAAAATGAGATGCTCTGTCTCAAGGAGTTATAACTTATCCCTGTGCATAAAATCTAAATAAATAAATTGGCACAGACCTCATGGTATCATACTGCTAAAGCATACAAGCATACAGCTGAGAAATCAGGAAGCAGCCTTAAGTGATCACAAGTGGACAAGAGAAAATTATTTCACACCAGGATTGGGCTGATATGCTTCTGTAAGGCTGTGACTATTTTGTTGGGGTTATTTTGGAGGAACAGTTTTCCCCCCTTGGATCTTATAGTTTGAAAATTTTGTGTGGCACAAATTCCAGCCCTTAGGATAACTTAACAACACTGTTTTCCGTTTTCACCATGCAAACTATGATTCTAAATATCTTATATACCAAATTTGTATTATTTCAGTTTAGGAAGGCAGGCTCCTAGCCATGAGCTGGAGAAGTAATTTGTGCTTGGATGGGGAAACAAGGATGACTTTGGGCAACTGGGCCCAGAACTGGCTATCATCCAGGCAGCACTCAGGCAGCTTCTTGCATTATCTCTGGCATTCAGCTCAGACTGAAAGGACCAGACTGAAAAAGTGCTTGGCATTCAGCAGCACTTTCCCAGAAAAGACCCACTTTTCCCATTTCATGCTAGAGTGGCCAGGTCTCCTCTGCCCACTGGAAGGGGATAGGGAGGTAAGGTTACTAGATCCAGGTTAGGAAACTCCTGGAAATTTGAGGATGGATCCTCAGTGTGTACAGTGCAAACCCGTAACTATGGTAAGGCCTGTGGGGGTCCTGCCCTGACTTCTCAGTGGAGGCCCCCAAGTCAGGGCCCCCAACCAGCTGCAGGGTCTCTGCCACCTCCCCCCCCTCATCTATTAAAGTACTCTGGAGGTGTGGCAAGAGCAGCCACCAGCTTTCAGGAGGAATTTAAAGACCTTGCTGATCAGCTGGTCTTTCAATCACTCAGGGAGGTGGGCGGCTGTTTCTGCCACACTTCTGGAACAATTTGATCACAGAGGGGGTAGCCCACAGCCTTTTCTGTGGCTTGGTGGCTTTCTCCCTCCCCCATGGTTTAAATTGTGTCAAAGGAGTGGCAAGAGTAGCAGCCCACCTTTAGGAGTGATTTAAAGACCCCACTGACCAGCTGGTCTTTAAATTGCTCTTGGAGTCCAGTGGCTACTCTTGCCACACTTCTAGAGTGATTTGAATGAATGGGGAGGGAGGAAGCTGCCAACCCTCAGTGGTGGCCCCGGTGGGAGGAGAACTGCAGGAGGGAGGTGGCAGCTGAGAAAACAATTTTAAATTAAAAAAGAGAGCACTTGGCTTATATCTCTGCATGTTGGAAGCACTTTCACCTTTCCACCTCTGCAGCAGTTTGAGGAGCATGGGAGGGGCAGTAGGAGCAGCTCCAGCCTCCACATGTGATTTAAAGACCCCCGCCAACCAGCCCTTTCTGTACAATTTGAATGGTGGAGGAGGTGGGGGTGGCCTTCAAGCTGTGGCGGGGGTGGGCTGTAGGGAAGGAAGACTGAGTGGAGACATAATGGGGATTCATGAAGGGGGGGCAGTTTTTAAAAAATCAGGTACCCCCTGAATTTTTAAAAGGACCCCCACATAAAAAATTCTGGCTACATTCCTAGTACAATGCCATCATGTCCACCTTCTGAAGCATTCATTTTTTCCAGGGGAACTGTAGACTGGAGATGAGATGTAATTCCAGAGGATCCCTAATTTCACCCAGGCCTTTTTTTATAGCAAGAACTCCTTTGCATATTAGGCCAACCCCCCTGATGTAGCCAATCCTCCTGGAGCTTACAGTAGGTCCTGTGCTAATAGCCCTGTAAACTCTTGGAGGATTGGCTACATAAAAGGGGTGTGGCTTAACATGCAAATGAGATTCTGCTACAAAAAAAGCCCTGCTCTCACCTAAAGGCTAGTATCCCTACCCCATGCTCACACAGTTTATCTTCAGTGTGGTTACTCATCCTTTGCTATGACTGGTTATCATGGAAGAGAAGGAATTTAACGCAGAGCTAATTGGCTGTTAGGAGCTGGGTTTTTTGCCTTCTGTATAGCAAATATATATATCTATTATATGTGCATGTTTGCACTGTTAAAAAGAGCATAACGTCACAACTGGCTGCTAGCGTTTAAACACTGACTGGGAACACAGTGCAGGTTGTGTAGTGCGGGTTCTCTGCCTGATCAAAAGGGCGCAGGGCAGCCAACCTGGAGCCAACACATTGGCCTTGCCCCCAGGAGGATAGTGATAGCTGGGTATAGTGGCTCCTGCCACTTGCATCCATAATACCAACTTTTTGTCCTTGGTTATCCCAAGAGGCATATAGCAGAAAGTGCAGACAGCAGTTGGGCTGTCATCTGTACCCACTGTCCCAGCCTATGAAGAGCCAGGACCTGAGGAACCTGTAATCAACACTGTGGCCTGATTCCTCCCAGCATGGTGTGTCTATGTCATCCTTCTCACGCCTCCTATGGGCTGGTCCCCACTCCAGGCACAAAAATATATTCTTCAAACACAGGGTCAGGAAGAAAATAAAAGCACACTTTACTACTACATTTCCCCAATGGAGTCTCTCATTTTTGTATTTTGTGTGTGTGTGTTTGCACCTGGAAGTCATATTGCCCTCTAGTGACTGACCCCTACTGGGAGCCTGAAGGATATTAAGACAGGTGGCTGAATAGAGCCTGATGATGCCTCCTAACTTGGGATTTCAAGGAATTATACCAATCATGTACCGACCACTGTTGATCCAGCTTAACTTCCAAGACCTGATGAGATCAGGCTTGCCTAGTCTATCCAGGTCAGGCCTCAAAAGGCAGTCTTAATGGAATCATTAATTTGAAAACTGCAGCCATTGAATATATATTACAAAATCAAAAGTTGGCCTTAAACATTATTTCCAATTTCTTATTTAATTTCTTATTTACTTAAAAATTCCAATTTCTTATTTATTTAAAAATTCCAATTTCCTATTTACTTAAAAATTCCAATTTCTTATTTACTTAAAAAATATTTCCAATTTCTTATTTAATTTCTACTTTTCTGCTGTTGCTTGAAGGCAGGGCTTTTTTTGTAGCAGGAACTTATTTGCATATTAGGCCAATCCTCCAAAAAACTGATGTAGCCAATCCTCCAAAAACTTACACTCCAGGAGGATTGGCTACATCAGGGGGTGTGGCCTAATATGCAAAGGAGTTCCTGCTGCAAAAAATGTCCTGCTTGAAGAGTTCTATGAACTTTGACAGCTTGGTCTGTCAATATTCAGTGTATAATCATGAATCATTATTATGCATTTAATTTCCTATCATGTGTTATGGAAGTTATACAGTAAAAGTGCATCAGTAAAACTTGTTTGTAGTTCATGGGTGATGATTTCCTCCATTACTTATTCCAGCAATTATTGTTTGTGGACTATTTTTTTGTTCTTAATGTCAGTAAAACTTGTCTAACTGCTTCCTTTGTACTGCAGAAGAGAAAAGCCTGACGATTTTAATGGGTAAACACATACAGCCATATTAACTTACCAAGGCGTGCATGAGACCACCAAGTTGTGTGCAGATTGGACTTAGGGGATCTGCAGTGTGGCTTTCCAAAGAAGATGCCCCCAGGAAAGTGCTTTTGGGGAAAATATAAGGCACAGATTTAAAAGAGTATAGAATGAACCTCCTGCAAGCTACACAAGTTTTGGTAAACATTTTGATTGAGCAGAGACAGTCTGGAAATGTATCTGTGCAT
Source organism: Heteronotia binoei (assembly GCF_032191835.1). Classification (NCBI taxonomy): domain Eukaryota; kingdom Metazoa; phylum Chordata; class Lepidosauria; order Squamata; family Gekkonidae; genus Heteronotia; species Heteronotia binoei. The sequence continues at coordinate 124,953,483 of NC_083225.1, forward strand.
AAAATACCATGAACCTCCACAAACCACTTGAAAGTTCATGGCAAATTGGTGCTGAATGACCTTCCATGAACTTCAGTTCTCAAACCATGAACCAGCCAAAATTAGTCATGAACAAAACATGAATTATGACTGTCTCTAAACATTAAAGAGTTATGATTAGAGTAACTGGTTTCCTAGCTGTTTCTTGTTTTCCAGTCTATTACTTGAAATACAACTCTAGTTTTAGACTTCTATTGTCTTCAATTAGACTAGATTTTTAGGTTCCAAACTACTGTTTAAGAAGCACACACAGCATTGCAAACTGTCAATTCAGGTATTCTGAATTAACTGCTTTGTGAACTAGCCTGTGAGTATTTGATCTGGTCTTCTTACCCTGAGATGTTGCTTCTGAAATAGAATGTGTGTGAGCACAGCGTTCAAGAGGCTAGCTTTGTGCTAAGTGTGCATTTGAGAAGGTTAGATGGTAATTTAGGGACACTTAATACTCATTTGTTCTGATATAATTTCCTCACTTCCAACATTTTGAAAATGTCATTGCTTTATTATAGTATAGCTCTGGCTGTTCTGATATATGGAGGATGTGCATGGCTATATAACCTCTGGAATATGTTTAGAGGTTTAGAAGCTTTACAATGAAATTTGCATTTTGTGCAAGTAACACAGAAGTCACTGAACATTCATTTCTACATATGGCGAAGGGGATCTTTAAAGTAACGGTACATCAGCTGACTGTGGGGACTTCTGACCTGTGTAAAAAATAAGTTTTTCCTAAAATTTATTAGATTTACATTGCAAAAAAAGGAAAGAAAAAGACTTTGGAGAAATTCCAAAGGGCTACATCATTTCCAATTCTATCACTCTTTGAAAAAATTATAAACTGCATCATCTGGCAAATGGGAAATATATTATTAAATTACATAATTTCTGTCCAGAATTCATCCATCTTTTAGTATCTGCACAGAAGTGTCAAACTAAAATGTCATCAAACAATACTCCTTCGATGTGGAACTGGGAAACAAACGAACAAAAATCCTGAACTGAATCCTAGAATTGCCTCATTCTCCAGTGGTTTGATCGGCAAATTGTTCCTTTATTGCTTTCCTGTGGATAAGAATAGTACATTGGTCCTATTAATTTGACACAGCAAACGTCTGTTTGTGATGTGCACAAACATTTTCTGTTTGCTGTACTTACACACTCCTCCTCTCAAGCATGGCAGGAATGAAAGCTTCATGGGTGATCAAGCCTTTTAGCAACCTCCAGTTTGTTGTGATATGCAAATTGAGAAACTCAAACAAATTAGACCCCCCCCCCCAACCATTATGTCCAGTTTGCCTAGCTGCCTACATTTGGAGTTTGACTGAGGGCTTCCCAAACCAGGAAATTTCCAATCATACTCCTTAATTGAGTGAAGGAGGGAAAGAATGTATAAATACAGTCAACAAGTCATAGAGATGAACACGAATCAGGAAAATGTAGTTTGATTCATGGTTTGTGGTGCACCCATGGACCTAACACAGATTATCGGGACAAAACCCTCATTTGTATGAACCAAAACATTGGTAAATTTGTGACATGGTAGGATGGCCTCCTGGTGTGTTAGGTCCATTCAGTTTGGTGTAGTGGTTAAGTGTGCGGACTCTTATCTGGGAGAACCGGGTTTGATTCCCCACTCCTCCACTTGCACCTGCTAGCATGGAGTTGGGCCAGCCATAGCTCTGGCAGAGGTTGTCCTTGAAAGGGCAGCTGCTGTGAGAGCCCTCTCCAGCCCCACCCACCTCACAAGGTGTCTGTTGTGGGGGAGGAAGGTAAAGGAGATTGTGAGCCGCTCTGAGACTCTTCGGAGTGGAGGGCGGGATATAAATCCAATATCTTCTTCTTCTTCTGCATACATTGCTGATTTTCACTAAAGTCGAGTTGGTTGGGGTTTACTTTGAATGCTGTGCCTGCATTCTGGATCTTTTTCTCTCTCTCCAATTCCTATTGAGAATTGTGGTGTATATATTCTGCATACCAATGAGAAAACCTGGGTAGTGTTCTTGGGTTGGTTTCTCCTGATTGGTTAGTTTCACACTGGGCGTGCCTTTTGAAATAGGAGATTCTTTCAGCTGAATTTACTGTGGGGTTGCTGTTAGTGCCCTCCCTCTTATCAGTAGTCAAGGAGTTTGCTGGAGGGAAAAAAAACACACTGGCTGGCACTGCTTTAAAAATTTAGTGAGAGTCAATGCTGACCACTTTGCTGGAGAGGGAGGAGGAGGAGATGTCAGAGCTTTGCAGCCTGAGTCCCCACCCATTGTTATTTAGAAATGTGATAACAAAAGGGGAAGATGAGATGTTGAGATAGACCAGAATTTTTTTTAAAAGGCTGCTGCTGCAGAAAGTGGTTCTATAGCATTATTCTCACATTTGAAATGTTTGTGGTCAGAGACAATTTAAAAGGAAACCCTTTTTTTCCAAATACAAAATTCTCCAAAAGAAGAATCAAACTCCGAAACCTTGCATGCAATAGCCCAGCATCTTAACCAACCAAGCTAACTTGATGTTCCTGCAAATGAGTCAGACAAGGGCAATTACTTTTCTAATCTCCTATTTCAGGGGTGGGGAACCTTTTTTCTGCCAAGGGCCATTTGGATATTTATAACATAATTCGCGGGTCACACAAAACTATCAGCTTTTTAAAAAGCGCTCTTTCAAGGGAGAACGATTCAGGCCAGCAAAATTAATGCAAAAAAATTGTTTTTCTATTTGAAGTCATGTGGAGAGAGCCTAATTTGGCACACACACACAACTGACCCACCGCCCTAGGCAAATGCCTAGGTCCAGAGCTTCTTTTGGTAGAAAATGCCCAGTAGGAACTTATTAGCATATTAGACCACATCCCCTAATATTAGCATATTAGGTCACACACTCATTAGTCATATTAGGCCACACCATCTGGGATAATCAAATGCAAATTGAACTGGTGGTAGCTGGGTGGTAAAGGAAAATAAAGGGGAGAAGAAAGGAGAAAAAAGGGAAATAAACAAATAAATGGGGGGAAGAAATGGAAAGAAAGGGGAGAAGAAAGGGAAATAAAGAAATGGGAATAAAATTGAAAGAAAGGGAAATAAAGAAAGGTGGGGAAGAAAGGGCAATAAAGGCCAACAATCCCCGAGGGCCAAACAAAGTGGTCTCAAGGGCTGTAAACAGCCTTCGGGACAGACATTCCCCAGCCCTGTCCTATTTCAGAAGACATGCATAGTGTGAAACTGACCAATAATAACAGACCAATTAGCCTGCCAGGGGAGGGGAAGGGAAAAGTTAGAGGAAATGTTTTTTTCTTTTTAAGTCTTGGAAACGAATTAAGAGGAGGAAGGGAGAATACTCCTCTGAGAAACCAATCTTGGAAACTACAGAGATACAGTGGAGCGACAGCAGAATGCTGGGAACACGGTTCCCACCAATTGCCGGCCACCGTTCGTCCAATTGGGCGCCACCTTTGCTCGCATGTTAGGAGCCACAGGGGGTGGAGCCACAGGGGGTGGAGCCAGTGTTTTAACAGTGTTTTAACAGCCGGATCTGCTCCTGCCTCCTCAAGAGGCTCCGCGTGCTCAGGCAGAGGGGAGCTATTGCTTACCTCTCCGTGCTGAGCAGCGCCTTTGAGTCTGTGATCTCAGCGATCATGAGTTGTTGGGGGAGCCAAGGCATCAAGAAACAGCAGTCGGTGACAGTTAAGTGTCAGGGGATTCCAAGTGTCAGGAAACGGCAATTGGCGGTGATTGACAGCATTTGTCGGGGGATAGCTTTGGCTGACGTCTCCCCCTTTTTCTTTGCATGTTAGGCGTGCGTCTTGTCAGGCCACAGTTTTAGCAACTGCTATTAAGGGCTCCCAGAAGCGAGTACAAGAGGACTTCATCGGGTGGCATGCTTTTGCAGGGGGGTAGGGGGCTGTTGCGCAGGTTTTGTTCATCTTCCAGGGCCATATCAGCATCTTTAGGCTACTGGAAACAGTGCCGGGGGGGGAGGGTTCATTATTGCTATCCCCCTCCCTGTTCTGGTATTTTTTTCAAAGCATTACAGCGTGCATCCCCCCATCAAACAACAAGTCACTTCAAGTAGCAGCAGCCATCTTGCAATTACTTTTCCCTAGCCAGGGGTGGCCATTTTAGGCTCTGCTGCTTGGCTTCTTAGAACCTGTTTAGTTATGTGTCAGACATCTTATTCTTGGTGGCCATTTTAGGCTGTTGGGTTGCGGGGGCCATTTTTATGGTTCAGGCTGGGGCATTTATTTTACCTGGTAGTCCAGATGGCCCAAAGTGGCCTGTTCTTGTTAGATCTTGGAAGCTAAGCAGGGTCACTTCTTGTTAGTATTTCAAGAATCCCTCCCCTGATCCCACTCCACCAAACCTTCATCTTATTGGTGCCTGTTGTAGTGGGCCATGCCTTCATGTAAGGGCCAGGGGACCCCCAAGGGTAAGAAGCCTGCTCCCAAGGCCCATGCAAAGAGGCCAGCCCCACAGCCTCTGTCATCAGATGATGATGATTTTGAACAAGCTGTACTGGCTTGATTGACAGCCTTCGAGAGTGCCTGGGGTGGAACACTAGTGCTGCCTCTGGGCAGGGGTAAGGCTGCTGTTGATAGGGAGGCTAGGCGAACTGCAAAGACAAAATTTCATCAGGAGGTGCTTAACAGGTTATCTTCTATTGAAGGCATTTCTGGTAAAGGCAGTGCAGGTATGGGTCCTGTATTTCCAGATGAAGCAAGTGGAGCTGATCCAAATGACCTATTTGATGTGGACAACTATTCAGGTGATCAGCTTGGGCAGATTGGTAAATTTGACAGCTCACAGAACCCGGTAGTGGTTTGGCTGTGGGAATTATGGAGGCAGTCCACCATGTTTGGACTGCTGGCCAACTCTCATGCTGACTCTTCATCATTGGTTTTTGGCACCCAGCAACCTTAGGCCTGAGCTTCTAATTATAATACACCCCAAGTAGTATGGGGTGACATGCAAGCTCAGCTCCTGGAGTGGTTGCTTCCCCGTGGAGCAGCTGGGGACATCCATCTCTATGGGGTAATGCATACAGGGCAGTTCCTGCTAAGGCATTGCCATTTGGAGACCTGGCTTTGCCCTTAGGCGATGACTTACTGCAAGGCACTAAAGACAAAATTTTATGGGGCGAATTCATTGACCTTTTTTCTCTGCTCTATAAAGAGCTGGAGAAAAAGGACAAGGAGGACCTCGATGAGAGAGAAAAGGAGAAAATCAAGTGGCGTAAAGTGGATAGGACTTGGGCTAACTGGGTGCCAGCATATATATGCTGGCCTCATTTCCAGGTCCCAACCCTGGAGGGCTGCGTCCTTATTCCAGGACTTCAATATTATCTATAAAAGCTACACTAGCTTCACAGGGCCCACCTGGTTACAGTATGATGAGGAATTCCATATGTGGGCTGTCATGAACCCATCCCAACAGTGGGACCAAATTCAGCTGCAGCTCTGGCTTCAAGTGGTGTCCCCAGCTAGGCCGAATTTGGACGATAGGTCTGACAGTGGTCACATTGTGCAGCGTTCTGCTGCTGCTTCTGGTTCCCGCACTAATGCAGGGCAGGCGGTTCAAACCCGCTTGCTCTGCTGAGAATTCAGATATCAGAGGGTATGCAACAAGAAGTCCTGTACATACAAACACAAGTGCCCCCTTTGTGGGGGGGTCTCATCATCTACATGCTCCAGGGGAAAGCCAAGGAGGGAACAGTACAGGCAAGGTGGGGGTGGCCCCAACAAACCTGCTGGTAAAGGGTCCCATCACAATGAAAGTGAGAGTTTTTAAATTTTAGCTGCATAATTATCCTAAAGAAGAAGACAAAGTTTATTTGTTGAGTTTATTTGGTTTCCGAATTCCTTTTCAGAGCCCTAGCAATCCGTTTATGGCCAATAATTTGCAATGTTAAAGGAATGGAAGAGGTTGGCCATTTTCGCATTAGCGTTTACTCCGGGCTGGCATCCCATTTACCTCCAGATCTTTTGCTCGATTTCGCACATGTTGCTCCGCGGTCACGGTTTGATCCGTGGCTTCAGCACTTTCACCGTGCAGTATCTGGATGTGCATGTTAGCGGAGTTTCCTAAAACCTGCAGATCCACTCCGTGGAGTTTGTTGTAGGAAATTCATCCCGTTCTGCATCAACTGCTTTGGTGGTGGCACCCTCCTCTGCCTTTCAGTCCTCCCACTCCATCCCCCTAGGACGTGCAATGCAAATCATGTACGCTGCTGGCCTGGCCAATCATCAGCCATATAACCTAGTAGTGTGTGTTTGTGGTGCTTCCGAAACATGCCCGCCCGGCCATTTTTTTTTTCATTTCAGTTCCTTGCGTAATAGCGATTCTTTACTGCTATGAAATCACGAAATTTCAAAACATCAAGGAATCAAAACGCTGTGTTTTATAACATATTTCTTTGAATGTTAAATTGCCTCAATTGCCATTTCCATAATGGTTTAAATATAAGCCAAGACAGCTCCTCAAAACAGCTCAAGCTGAGTAAAAGCCTAAACCATTTTTTTTTTTAAACGGAAACAGTTCTCAGTTTTTTTTAATATAGGAGATATAAACGTTGTGTTTTTTAAAAACTTCTATTTGATTGCGTTACTGCGATATTTTGCAACTACGGAATTTCATCATATGACTAATGCAACAAACATCAGGGTCGATCCCTGCGGACATTTTTTTTTTGGGGGGGGGAATCTTGCGAGAATTGCGACTGCTGTACGAGGATCAGGGAATTGCCCACATCACTGTGAATTAGCCAATGCTGGGAGGCTTCCAATGGGAGTGACAAATCGTGATGCAAATAGCAGTGATCGTCACAATTTGCATGAGCTGAACAGAACACTGGGAGGAAGAAGGGACCGGTATTACTGGGCGCCATTGCACAGCTTACTGCCTCTACCACCGCACAGCAGCTGCGTGCAATGGCATCCAGCAGCAAGCTGATTGGCGCTCGTGGTGTTTCCTGGCGTGAGAGGGAAACAGAAGCCTTGCTGTCCATTTGGACTGAGGATAAGATCCAGAAGGCACTGGCTGCTAGCCACAAAAACATAGATGTCTATGAGGAAATATCTAGGGCAATGCATGCCATGGGACACAAGAGGTCGGCGCATGAGTGCCACACTAAGACTAAGGGCTTGCGCGGGGACTACTGGAGATGTGTTAGCCACAATGCGCAGACTGGAAGATCCCCAGTTTACTGCCCTCACTATGATGTGCTGGACTGCATCCTTAGGAAAGATACGTTCATGCGTCCCCCAGTCATCAAGAGAAGCTGGAAGATGCAGTTTTACAAGGCAAACAAGGAAAACATGCCGAATCAAGGATCAGAGAACATCTATTCCGCGGACCTCCAAACAATTAACACTGCTGATCTCGGGACGCACACCACTGAATCAACTCCTGGTGAGTATCCAGGCTACACCTTTGTGATCTTCTATACATGGCTACCCCTTTGTGATCTTCTAGGAACTTGATCTTTCATGCCTCTTGATTTTGCTTCTCACCTCTGCGCCTTGCACTCTGTACTGCTAACTAAAATTCCTGTGGTTCTTCTGGACATAAATCTTGAACAGCACCAATGCTCAAACAAGGATAAAAACAACATGATAGAAGGTACCATGCAGCCATAAAAGAAGACCAGCTTAGAATCTTGCAAGAAGGATTCCTGGAACCAGTGATGGGCATGAACCAAAAAATTGTGACTGAACCATGAATCAAAACATGAACTGAACTGATTGAGAAGGCTTGACCATGAACCTAACTGGTTTGGGGGTTTGTGCCCCTGTAATCCCCATTGAAAGGGACCACAGTCCCTTTAAGGGGTTTCCAGAAAGCTCCAAAAACAGCTGAGCAGTGGGGAGCAGCCTGCTTACTGTGGCCCAGCTGTTTGGGGTCATCTTGTACAGTCTGCTTCTCAACACACAGCTTTGCCAGGCTGTCTTCTGCAGTCTTTCTAAGGTTTAAAGCTGGGGGAAGGAGTGGGGAGGCTATGGTCTACCCGCAGGACTGATGGGGGCCCTCAGCGGACTGGTTTTGGCCCACAGGCTGGAGGTTTGACACCCCTGGTTTAAAGGGATTACAAAAGACAGCCAGAAAAGCAGCTGCATGGTGAGGAGATGCTCCCCACCATGCAGCTCTTTTGGACTGTTTTGTGTAGTTTTTTTAAAGTTTAAAGGGACTGTACAAAACAGCCCAAAGCAGCTGAGCAACGGGGAGCCTCCCTGCAGCTCAGCTGTTTTTGCAGCTTTACTGAGGAACATAAAACAGGGGTTTAAAGAGATTCAGAGTCCCTTTAAACTCCTGCTTTCTGGTTCATCCACAAACTGCATGAACCGCTCTAAAAGTTTGTGGAAATTTGTGGCAGTCAACTTCTGATAGGGAACCACAAATCGGGCAATATTGATCATGAATTTTGCTTTCTTGTTCAGTTCTTGCCCATCCCTACTTGTAACAGGCTTAGTGGATTTCAATGGTTCAGCAACAGCAGAAATCTTATTTGGTTGTTTACCTCATTTATACCTCATTTACAAGTGGCTTCCAACATTCTTTTCTTCTCAATTTTATCCTCACAGCAACCCTGTGAGGTAGATTAGGCTGAGAGTGTTTAGTTGGCACAAGAGTACTTAGTGAGCTTCCATGGCAGAGAGGGGATTTGAACCTGGGTCTTCCTGATTCTAGTCTGACCTTTCTATATCATGGTGGCTTTCAAAATGTGCTGTGCTGCTACAGCATATTCTCTAGTTTTACTATATATGGATTTAATTATATTTTGATATTGCGTAAACTAGGTTAAAAATGAAATGTGACTGAATAGAAAAGCTTAAATCTAATAAGCATATGACTGAGGACAATTTTGTTATTTTTGTATGGTAAATATTCCACAAATATATCTCTACAGATGTACTGGATTATGTTTGATTTAAGAGATTTTTTTTCATTAACTACAACACATATTAACAATGCTACCAATTATTTCTGATAGAACATGCACTCTAAAGTGTATAATGAAGAACTCCTGATAATATTATTTATTTGTGATGTTTATTTTAATGTCATGAAAACTTAGCTAATTAGCCTGATTTTAAAAGCCTCAGCTTTGGTGATAATGTTTTCTCTAATGCAATATTCAGTCTTTCTTTTTATTTAGTATAAATACATCATAATAAGCAGTTCCAAAGAATTACTCTTTCATCTAGAATATAATTCCCATGTGCATAGACAGTGGGAATCACTTGTTGGAGAGAAAAGTATGAAGCTTTAGAGCATGCTTGGCTGTAATCACTGGGGCTCATGTAGACCTGCCAGTGGGAAAGGTATGGCAACCCAGCTACTTCTGTGCACATTTTGAAGTTGCCATGGCAGCCTTCCCTTTCAGCTGTGTGATAGTACACAATTAATCACACCATGTCTGAGTCCAAGTAAGAATATTTTTTTCTGTCTACTCTCCATCATTGGGTTTGAGGTATTCCTGTAATCTGGCATGGTCAATTTGGCTAGCTATCCTATCAATTAGTATAACAAATGATGGGTTTAGTGTGGATGGATACACTAGCAAAAATCCTATCACTTTGAGGAAGACGGGCATCCACATCAACCTCTCAGGGCTTATCAACTGGAGAGGATCTGGGACTGAGAATCCTTTACACAACCTGCCTTCTCATTGACTCCAATTAGTGATAGCTTAAAATCTGCCTGGCTTGATTTGGAATAGAACAAACTGAGCTATTTTTCCTCATTGCCTTTGAAGACCATTTCTGAAACGGGGACACAGTCTCTCTGTCAGTGTCATCAGCCTCATTCCCCAGCTTCATTTCATGAGCCCATAAAGCCCACCCTACTGCTCTCAGTCTTTTATACTGACCTTTACACTGTGGTGTTCTATAAGGAAAGATATATAACACAAGGTCACTAGGAGAGACAACGGTGATTTGTGATGGTGGTGACATTGGTTCAGAGCATGTACAAGCAGAAATAATGCCAAATTGTAAAGGTGCAAAAGGCAGTTTATACACTTTAAAAGTTCTAAAAGATATCTTCCTGACTTCACAGACCAAGGACAGATTTCAAGTGATTTTTTTTGTTTTCTTTTTTTTTTAAAGTCAGAATGACAAATCCATGACCCAGCAGAATATATGTCTTCATCTTTGATAGAATGTGCAGGCACAAAAGCTACTATAACCTAACATATGTAAGATATGAATTGAGTTTATTTTTCAAGGCTTTATCTGCCCATGATCTTATAGTATAAGAAGCTCTTATGTACAAAAGCCTTAGGGCCAAACTAAATGAGATAGCATCTTACAGTTCACCTTGGATACACACCTCAGTTTTGTAGAGTGAATTCCTACTGGACATTCTTAATAAGAAATTCCTTTTAACAGTTCTGTGGGGGCCTGGTCAGCACCACCATGGTGTGGGGGGACAAAGGCTCCTGCCTTCCCCTGCACTATTTTCCAAACCCCAATGGCATTGGGGGGGTATTACATTGCCCCCTGCTCTTTTTAGGATCAGAAAAATAACTTTGACTATCTGGCCAGATTCACTTGTATACCTGCATTCAATCCAAAACAATATGCAGGGGGTTGGGCTAGATGGCCCTGGAGGTCCCTTCCAACTCTATGATTTCATTATATGTTTTTGAAATGTTTATTTCATATATGGGACTCCCTTAAAGATAAATTGCTCCTGAGTTCATCTAGAAACTCCTTATTCCAATTTCAAAATTGGTTTCCACCTGGCAACGATTCCAACATTGTGACACCATGAAGAAATGCCAACTTGACACATTTAAAAGACATTGCCTCTACTGAAGGTCTTCTATTGAAATCAACTCTTGAAAATCAACTCCAAAATACCATACTCTGGTTTTTCTACTAGCAGCTTCAACGAATCTCAAAGTTCAACTTGCCACAGACCATGTCTTTCCCACTTACTGACTTTGAAATTATTCTCAGGAATTCAGAAACTACTAATAAAGATCTGATTTCTAAAATCTATGACATTTTGATTTGTAAGACTAATATCCAGACTTTACATTATCAGCAGAAACGGCATCAGGACTGTGGTGTCTCATTCAATGGGGATCAATGGAAAGAAATATGGACATCCAAGTTATTAAGAAGTCTGCTCATCAATACAAGACTGTAGTCTTACAAACTGTTAATACATTGGTACCTTACACCTAAAAAACTTGGAACAGTATCATCTAATCACTTTCCACTTTGCTGGAAAAAATGTGGGGAAATGGGTAACTATGCTCAATGTTGGTGGCAATGCAATAGCATTAAAAATTTCTGACAGGAAATACTTTATCAAATCCAACTAATCATGGGTTATGTAATCCCATTTTCACCACAAATGTTTTTCCTTGAAGTCTGGCATAACACTGACATTGCTCATGATAGACAAGCATTAATTTCAAGCCTTCTTGTAGCAGCCAAAATAGCTATTGCCTCTAAATGGAGATCTCCTCAAGCCTTTTTACTTTCCTGTTGATTTACCAAAGTATGGGACCCTTTTATAATGGAAAAGAGTGCTGACAATATTCATCAATCTGTACTTTACCCCAGGCATTCACACTTCACTGAAAAATGGTTTCTGTTCATTTATTATGTTGCAACTCAAGACTTCCAACCATACAATCCAGAATATCTCAAATTACTTTATCTTTAGTCCCTTCGCCTCTTTAAACTTTTTTCTTTCACAAGTGCTAGTTGCAGTCTGAACTCTAACATGGGAACTACTTAGCTCTGAGGGTCTCATGAAGTTCAGAATTATTTAATAATCTTGACTTCAGATAACTCTAAAAAGATTGCCTTATTCACTGTGTAATTTGTCTTGCTATTTTGATATTCTTATTGTTATTATTATATAACTGTGATTTTATTTTGATTTTTTCATACTTATTGCTTTGTTGCATTTTGATATTGAGTATATTACCACTAGCAGCCCCGTGGCGCAGAGTGGTAAAGAAGAAGAAGAATTGCAGATTTATACCCCACCTTTCTCTCTGAATCAGAGACTCGGAGCGGATTACAATCTCCCATATCTTCTCCCCCCACAACAGACACCCTGTGAGGTGGGGGTGCTGAGAGGGCTCTCACAGCAGCTGCCCTTTCAAGGACAACCTCCGCCAGAGCTATGGCTAACCCGATGCCATTCCAGCAGGTACAACTGGAGGAGTGGGAAATCAAACCTGGTTCTTCCAGATAAGAGTCCACACACTTAACCACTACACCAAACTGGCTGTGTTCTGCAGTACTGAAGTCCAAGCTCTCTGCTCACAACCTGAGTTCGATCCTTGTGGAAGCTGGGTTCAGGTAGCCAGCTCAAAATTGACTCAGCCTTCCATCCTTCCGAGGTTGATGAAATGAGTCCCCAGCTTGCTGGGGGGGAGGGGCATCGAGTGTAGATGACTGGGAAGGCAATGGCAAACTGCCCTGTAAAAAGTCTGCTGTGAAAACATCATGATGCGACACCCCAGAGTTGGAAATGACTGATGCTTGCACAGGGCACTACTTTTACCTTTTTTACCTTTTATATTATCACTATTTGATTTATTAAAGTTCTTTATTGAAAATTCCGATAAAATATTAATTACAACAAAAATTAACTTGGAGAGGTGAACTCAAGGATGCCATTTTGTCCTGTTTAGTCTTTATAAATGGCAACTCAGCAGAAATAAACTGCTCAACATGGTATCTGGTTCAGTCATCAAGAAAAACAAGGTGGTGATCCATTTGCATGTTCAGCTCGCATGTCAATTATCATTCAAACAGAACTTCCTCAACCACTGCATATGGGGGGAGGGGGTTGCCAGGAAGGACTAATTAAAGTCAAGATGCATAAGTAACTGAGCAATAAATACAGATAAAATGGAGAAAACACATTTTGTAAGACCTGTGGAAAGCAGCAAATTGGCATACAGAGATGTTAGAACTAAGTTTATCACTGGTACCAGAGCCTGGAGTAAACCCAGGGGACAACTTTGCAGCCACCTTCAAGACCAACAAAGTTAAATTTCTGGGTTAAAGTGAGAACAGAGTGACTTAACATGTGTAGTGATATAAAAAGTTATCATTGGTAAACCCTGAGTGTTGTAATAATGTGTAATTCAGCTACTTCCCATTCCAGTCTGTTTCTGAAATTCCTTTGCAATCATACAGCTACTTGGAGTTCCCCCATTGAGTACCCTGGGAGATTGAAATGTTCCCCTATGGATTTCTCAGTTTTGTGATTCTTGATGTCAGATTTATATCCATTTATCAGTTGGTGTAGAATTTAACCTGTTTGTCCTATGTAGAGAACTAAAGAGCATTGTTGGCATTTAATGACATATACAGTATTAGAAGATGAGCAAGTGAATAAGTATAGTTGATGTTAAATTCAGTGACTCTGTTGTCTGGGTGTATGTCGCTGCAAAAGTTGGTCCCTGTGTTTATTCCAGGTTCTGGTACCAGTGTCCATGTTCAAATTAGATGTTGTATTATTGTGGGCGAGGAGTGGTGTGAATATCTTCTGATCACAGCATGTTCAATATGTGACCACATCTGAGGTCAAAGTTCTCAGCATCCCTAGTAATTATGAAATATCAGTGCTATCATAAATTCCAAGGTTCTCAGCTTGAAGCAAGTGATGCTAATTGATTGCCCTTAGTGCATGGTTAAAGTATGTGGGCAGTGAACAACGGTATACTTGGGGATGTAGCTGCTGATTTCCTATTCGGACAGTTTATGGCTTTAAATTAATCCCACAAACTATATCTTATTTCTCTATTTCAAGTTCAGAGCAATGATTTTAAACCACCAAGAATTATTGCTATAAATATTACAATTATAAGAATGTTTTATTGATGTTTGCTGCAGCTGTATCTGAGATTGTGACCTAGATAACATAAAAATGGGCTTTTTTTGAGCAGGAATGCACAGAAACGCAGTTCTGGCTGGCTTGGCATCAGGGGTGGGTGGCCTAATATGCAAATGAGTTCCTGCCCTGCACAAAAATGTTCATGCTCATACAATGGTCAATGTGCACATAGATCTACCTGTAAACCAGTATAATAACTAGTAATTTTATGACATTGCATTATTAATTACATTATTAAGCTGTGCCTTGCCAGAGACTGAGCATATTGCATAGACCTTGGCAGCTGGGGAATTGCTGAAAACTTTTGAGTTCATGTGAAGGGCTGAAGGTGAAGGTGATTGTGGCTGATTGATTAGAGTGGCTGTGTTGCCCACCCTCTTTGCATTATTAAGCTGTGCCTTGCCAGAGAGCTAAAGGGCTCTTGGCCTGTGGCTCTTAGCCTGGGGGCTGAGTAAGGACCAGGAACCCAGATTCTTTGTGTTCCCAATAAGGTAAGTAGACTCTCCAGGTGGGGAGCCACATAAAAAATAGGGTTTAAAAGGGGACTGCATATTTTTAAAATGCTATCATGAAGGTAGAATGCCAGCAGGGGGGTGGGGGCTTTCCAGTGTTTTGCATTGAGTGTCACATGTATGACTATCTGGCCACAGGACAGAAGTCTTGGGTGCGTGCTCGATGCAAGGAGCTCCTGGTCCTCAGGGAACAAGTTCGTACCCTTGAGGCTAAGGTGACTGACCTGGAGAAGCAGAGACAGTCAGTTAGGCACTCGCAGAAGACTCTTGGGGACATGTTAGTTGAGCCCCGCTCTGAACATGGCAGCCCTGTTGCTGCCAGGGAGCCTGAGGGTTGAGAGGGAACAGGGCACCAGGCTGAGGATAAGAGGAATGCGCCCTCAGAAGGGACCTCTTCTTTGGTTGGTGAGCGGGTATCCTTTCATGCCAAGGAACCATCCCTGCCTGGTGCGAAGGTAGAAGACATTACGCATGTAGTAGATAGGCTGATAGACAGTACTGGGGAGGAGCCGGTGGTCGTGGTGTATGTTGGCACCAACGATGTGGGAAAATGCAGTTGTGAGGTCCTAGAGAAAAACTTCAGGCTGCTGGGTGGGAGACTTAAGGCCAGGACCTCCAAGGTAGCCTTCTCGGAAGTGCTACCTGTTCCACATGCAGGGCTGGAGAGACAGGCACAAATTAGAAGTGTGGATGAGATGATGGTGCAAGGAGGAAGGGTTTAAGTTTGTTAGGCACTTGGATGCTTTCTGGAACAAGCGGGAGCTGTACAAAAAAGATGGTCTCCACTTGTCCCCGGATGGAACCAGGCTGCTGGCGCTTAAAATCAAAAAGGTGACAGAGCAGTTTTTAAACTAAATCTAGGGGGAAAGCTGACAGGAGATGAAATGTCTCTGGTTCCGGAAGACTCATCTCAAAGAGATGAAGGGTTAGCTAATACTTTTCTACCAGGTAATGGAATAGAGTTGGCCACTGAGACAGTGACAAACAAAATGGACTGCCTGCCAGAGTCTCCAGGCAGCAGGAGGAAGGTGGTGGGCCTAGCTTGCCTGAGAAATTATAGATGTTTGTACGCAAATGTTAGAAGTCTTTGAAGTAAAATTGGTGAGTTGGAATGTTTTGTGTTGGGGGAAAACATAGACATTGTGGGAATTTCAGAAACTTGGTGGAATGAAGAGAATCAGTGGGACACGGTGATTCCTGGATATAAGTTATACCAGAAGGATAGGGAGGGAAGGGTTGGAGGTGGGGTGGCTCTGAATGTCAGAGAGGGCATACGGTCCAGTAAGACTGAGGTCAGAGAATTGGACTCCCTTATAGAAATGCTTTGGGTTAAAATAGAGGGCCCAAAAGGCAATTTAACTATGGGAGTTTGTTATTGCCCACCGAATCAAAAGACAGAGGACGACTATAATATTATGGAAGGCTTAAAGATGGTGGCTAGATGAAAAAACTGTGTCTCCATAGGTGATTTTAACTACCCGCAGATTGATTGGGTCAATATGTGTTCTGGTTGAGAGAAAGAGACTGAGTTTCTAGATGCTCTCAATGACTGTGCTATGGAGCAGATGGTCACAGAACCTACCAGGGGTGGGGCGATCCTGGATTTGGTCCTAAGTAATGCCCAAGACCTGGTGAGAGATGTAAAAGTGATCGCACCGCTTGGGAGCAGTGACCATAACGTTATTGATTTCGTTATTTGTATAAATAGGGAGTTGCCCCAAAAGACCGGCACAACCACGTTTAAAAGGGGTAAATTCTCTGAGATGCAGAGGCATGTGAAGAGGAAACTGAAAGGAAAGGTAAATACAGTCAAAACCCTTGGGGAAGCTTGGAAGCTATTTAAAACTACAATCCTAGAAGCTCAGATAAAATATATACCACAAATTAGGAAAGGTACAAAGGTATATGAGAAGGCCTGCATGGTTAACAAACAAAGTAATGGAAGCTGTAAAAGGTAAGAAGGACTTCTTTAAGTGGTGGAAAGCTAGTCCAAGTGAGATTAATAAAAGGGAACACAGGCAGTGGCAAATCAAATGCAAGACTGTGATCAGGCAGGCAAAAAGGGACTATGAGGAGCATATTGCAAAAAACATAAAGACCAACAATAAAAATTTCTTCAAATATATTAGAAGTAGGAAACCAGCCAAGGAGGCAGTGGGGCCCTTGGATGACCAAGGGGTCAAAGAATTACTGAAGGAGGATAGGGAAATGGCTGAGAAGCTAAATGAATTTTTTGCCTCCGTCTTCACTGTGGAAGATGAGAAGTGTTTACCTGCTCTGGAACCACTTCTATTGGAAGGGGTGTTGAAAGACCTGAGCCAGATTGAGGTGACAAGAGAGGAGGTTTTACAACTGATGGACGAATTAAAAACCAATAAGTCACCAGGTCGATGGCATACATCCAAGAGTTCTGAAAGAACTCAAAGTTGAACTTGTGGATCTTCTGACAAAAATATGTAATCTTTCATTGACATCTGCCTCCATTTCTGAGGACTGGAAGGTAGCAAATGTCACCCCCATCTTTAAAAAGGGTTCCAGAGGAGAAGTGAAGTGGCCACGTTTGCGGATGACACTAAATTGTTCAGGGTGGTAAGAACCAGAGAGGATTGTGAGGAACTCCAAAGGGATCTGTTGAGGCTGGGTGAGTGGGTGTCAACAGGGCAGATGAGGTTCAATGTGGACAAGTGCAAAGTAATGCACATTGGGGCCAAGAATCCCAGCTACAAATACAAGTTGATGGGGTATGAACTGGCAGAGACTGACCAAGAGAGAGATCTTGGAGTCGTGGTAGATAACTCACTGAAACTGTCAAGACAGTGTGCGATTGCAATAAAAAAGGCCAACGCCATGCTGGGTATTATTAGGAAGGGAACTGAAAACAAATCAGCCAGTATCATAATGCCCCTGTATAAATCGATGGTGCAGTCTCATTTGGAATACAGTGTGAAATTCTGGTCACCGCACCTCAAAAAGGATATTATAGCATTGGAAAAAGTGCAGAAAAGGGCAACTAGAATGATTACAGGCTTGAAACACTTTCCCTATGCAGAAAGGTTAAAACGCTTGGGGCTCTTTAGCTTGGAGAAACGTCGACTGCGGGGTGACATGATAGAGGTTTACAAGATTATACATGTGATGGAGAAGGTAAAGAAAGAAGTACTTTTCTCCCTTTCTCACAATATAAGAACTCGTGTGCATTCAATGAAATTGTTGAGCAGTCGCGTTAGAACAGATTAAAGGAGGTACTTCTTCACCCAAAGGGTGATTAACATGTGGAATTCACTGCCACAGGAGGTGGTGGCGGCTACAGGCATAGCCAGCTTCAAGAGGGGGTTAGATAAAAATATGGAGCAGAGGTCCATCAATGGCTATTAGCCACAGTGTGCACGTATAACGTATATATATATATATATATATATATATATATATATATATATATATATAAATTATTGGCCACTGTGTGATACAGAGTGTTGGACTGGATGGGCCGTTGGCCTGATCCAACATGGCTTCTCTTATGTTCTTATGACCAGGTCCATCCTCCATTATTGTACTGTGTATGTACAATATCATATTCTGTGTGTGTGTGCAAGTGCTGCTAAGTCATTTCTTCCTAAAGCCCACCCTATTAATTAACATTCTCCAAAACATCCTGTAGTTAACAGCCTTGCTGAAATCTTGCAAACTGAGGGCCATGTCTTCTTGTATTGAGTCAATCCATCTCATTTTGTGTCTTCCTTTTCTCCTTCTGCCTTCAGCTTTTTCTAGCATTATTGTCTTTTCCAGTGACTCATGTCTTCTCATAATGTGATGAAAGTACAATAGTCTCAGTTTGGTATTTTAGCTTCTAAGGAGAATCCAGGCTTGATTTGATCTAGAACTCACTTATTTGACTTGTTGGCAATCCATGTTATCCATAAAACTCTCCTCCATCATCACATTTCAAAGGAATTTACTTTCTTTCTGTCAGTTTTCTTCATTGTCCAACTTCCACGCTGATACATAGTAATGCAGAATATTATAATTATTAACTTGATCTTAGTTGCTAGTGACACATCTTTACTCTTAAGAATCATTTCTACCTCTTTTGTGGTGGGCCTTCCCAGTTTCAGTCTCCTTCTGATTTCTG
This sequence comes from Heteronotia binoei, assembly GCF_032191835.1. Taxonomy (NCBI): domain Eukaryota; kingdom Metazoa; phylum Chordata; class Lepidosauria; order Squamata; family Gekkonidae; genus Heteronotia; species Heteronotia binoei. The sequence goes on from NC_083225.1 coordinate 124,972,016, forward strand.
GGGTGCAGTCTCCCTTTTGGTTGATGAGGGAGTCATGAAATAGAAAATGTTGAACAATTTCAGTTTCTTTATCTTTACACATAAAGTTATTTAGTTACTGCTTTTGTCCTAGTAGTCACCACTTTTGTCTTCTTAATGTTCAGTTGTAATCCTGCTTTTCCATTTCTTCTTTAACCTTCATCAGTAGTCATTGTTAGAAAATTTTTCACTATTTTCTAACAGTAATGTGATGTCATATGTGTATCTCAAATTGTTAATGTTCGTTCCATTGATTTTCACTCCACCTTCATCTAAATCAACTCCAGTTTTCCTTATGATATGTTCTGCTATGGATTAAAGAGACAGGGGAATCAAATCCATCCTTGTCTGACACCTTTGTCAATTCGAAACCATTCTGCTTCTTCATATTCTGTCCTAGCAATGGCTTTTTGTCTGGAGTGTAGGTTGTGCATCAAAACAATCAGATGCTGTGGCACTCCCATTTCCTTATTGGAAGGGATCTGTCATCCTTTCATCTTCTTTATATAGTTCTCCAATGTATTGGTCCCATCTTTTCATTATTTTGTCCAGTTCAGTTAATGTATTTCTTTGTTAAGCATTCAGTATGTTTAACCATGCTTTCAATTTCCCTTTGATCTCTTGGGTCTTGTGGAACAAATTTCTTGTTCTTCCTTTTGTTTTTGTTATTATCTTCTATTTCTTTACACTGGTAATTATAATAGTTCTCTTTGTCTCTATGTGCAAGTGAATGGAACTCTGCATTTAGATTTTTGACTTTTAAAAAAAAAAATTCAAAAGAAAAAGGTGAGGTACAGAAGGAAAAAGGAGAAGGGAGAAGTATAAATTCAATAATTTTCAAGTTTTATGAGTAGACGCATACAACAAATAAAATCTAGTAAAGTCAACTATTTTAATAAAAATACATAATTCACATGTGAGAGCAGGTAATAAAGCTTCCTTATTTCAATATTTTGAAGTAAGTTCTCTCTTTAAAAGAATAGATAAGAGTTTTCTTGGTTGCAATATTCTATTAACAAAAATAAGGTTACATCTTTTATAGATAGACATATTCATAAACTAAATTTAAACCATTATACTAAATTTGTCTTAATTATTTAATTATCTCCAGTGTAAGAGCAGATAGTAATATATTGGTGTTACAGTATTTAATGTGAATTCTCTCTATTAAAAATATTCAAGAACTTCCTTAGTTGCAGTATTCTATTAACAATTTAAAAAAAATTACATCTTGTACAATTAGGCAGATTTTAATGTTAAGTTTAAGTCATCCTAAAAGCCTAGGTATTATATTAAACATTTACCAATTTCTGCATCTTAATTTCACAGAATATTTAAATGCTGATAGAATATTGAGTAATAAAAAAGTTATAACTGTGATCAATATCTTTATCACTTTGATATAATATACAAATAGTTTCAGGACTCAAGATACTTAACTATGCTCATAATATGAGTAATAGGCTTTCCATTTCTGCTGATTTTTTTCAGTGGTCTTCTGTTTATGTAATTAGTTAGTTTTGTCATTATTGCATATTCAGCTAGTTTTCCTTTCCAGATCTCTATTGTGGAACAGTCTTCTGGCTGCCATTTCATTGCAAATGTTACTCTGGCAGCTGTCAACATATATGAGTAAGTCTTGTAAAGTTCTGTCTCTATTATCTGGCAGAATTGTCAATAGCATAGTCTCTGGTTTCACTGGAAATTTAGTTTTTAAAATGTTTTATATCTATTCATGTATGTATTTCCAATATCTTTTGTATTTAGGTTTTTGATTCTGTTTTTGCCACTTTTTACTAAACATTTGCAATTGAAAGAGTTTCATCAGTCATCCATCAAGGCTTTTCATTTATTTTGGTTACAGGTATAGTCTTTGAGCATTCTTACTTGATAATATCTCTGGTTTCAACTCATAGTTTTTCTGGTTCACATTAATTTAAAACTAGCAATGCAAATCTGTTCTTTGCATGGTCCTTAAACTCTACAGGAATGTTGCTTAGATTATGTTTTGACAATAAGAATGCTTTCATGTTTTTCTTCAGCTTTATTCTAATTTTCAATGGTACCTAACTCACTCTAAATGTTTCATGCCAAACTCAAATCTAATTTTGAATGTTGGAAAGACTGTAAAGTAAAAAGGCACATTCCTCCATTGTTGGTGGGAGAGCCCCAAAGTTAATGACTTTTGGGGAAAAAAATTATACCTCTCATAGAAAAAATACCGTATATACTCGAGTATAAGTCGACCCGAATATAAGCCGAGGCTTCTAATTTTACCCCAAAAATCTGGGAAAACTTATTGACTCGAGTATAAGCCGAGGGTGGGAAACACAGCAGTTACTATTCCTGTGGCAGGTAAGGCCACAATGCTGCTTGCAATGAAAGATGAGGAGAATGGTGGTGCAGAACACAAATCAACAATACCAAGGCAGAAGTCATTTCTGGTCAGACTGAAAACACCAGTCCCAGCACGACCCCTCCCCCTTCACTGAGGAGAGGAGAGCAGGGGGCAGCTTTAGCTGTCCTTGGAATTCCGGGGATGCGGGCGGAATAGTGACTCGAGTATAAGCCGAGGAGGGGTTTTTTCTGCCCAAAATTTGGGCAGAAAAACTAGGCTTATACTCGAGTATATAGGGTAGCTAATACCAAAATCCCATTCACTCCTAAATCTATTTTACTATATGATTGGTCTATTCAAAACATTTTTGGCTGCAAAATGGAACTCGTCTCTTTTGTTTTAATAGCTGATAAAATGTTACTGGCTCATTTGTGGAAATCAAAATCTATACATAATGTTTCAGTGGTTTTCAAACATTTGGTTTTCAAAATCTAGACCTAATGTTTCACTGGTTTTCAAAAAATTGGGATTTAGCAGTTATAGACAAACTTGCATCTACCTTACAGCAGTTTGATTAATCAAAAACTGATAATTTTATGGGAAAATTGTATTGCTTTTTTGAGTATGTTCACACTCACAGCAATACTTCATTATCATTACCACAGAAATGCATGAACTTTGGCTTTTATTGATACTAGTTCCTAGATAATAACTTCTAACATAAGGCTTTCATATCTGTGTAGGTATTATATATGTTTATGTTATTGTTTATCAGTTTTATATATTGTAATGTAGGCATCTCTACTTGATTTTTATATTCTATAATGTATCAATTCCTAAGTATTAATTTGCCTACTAATGTTGGAATTCGCTTTATACTTTAATAAAGTTTTTCTTGAAAGGAAAAAAAAACCTAATCACTTCATGGTCTGTACCACAGTTGGCTCTTGGTCTCATTTTAACAGAGACTATAGACCTTTCCCATCTTCTGCTTTTGATTATGTAATCTTTTTTATTCATATATTGACCATCTGGTGATGTTCATGTATACCGGGGTGACCAACAGTAGCTCTCCAGATGTTTTTTGCCTACAATTCCCATCAGCCCCAGTCAGCATGGCTGACGGCTGGGGCTGATGGGAGTTGTAGGCAAACAAACATCTGGAGAGCTACCATTGGCCACTCCTGATGTATACAACCATCTGTTTGGTTTCCTGAAACTTTTGTTTGCAATGAACAAATTGTTGTCTTTATAAACATCTGTGACTTGCTCTTCAAGCCCAAATCTTCAAACAATATTTGATTCTGCTATGTTACCTACTTTTGCAATCCAGTCACCTATGATCATCAGTACATCTTGTGTGATCAATTTGTTCCTTGACACTTACATAAAAGCTTTCAATTTCTTCCTCATCAGAAGTTGGGGCATAAACTTGAATTATTATTATACTGATAGATTTTTCATGAACTATGATTGATGTTATTCAGTCAGACTTTTCATTATAGCCTCTAACTATATCTTGCCTCTCTATTAGCTCAAACTGGGACCCTGAATTTACTGAGGGCCACATTTGCAGCTTGGAACTGGAAGGAAGAGGAGGGACCCCATTTGGCTGGCTCACTGCCAGCTCTGTATGGTGGGAATGGAACAGGACCCATGCAGCCTGCACCTACAGCAGGCTCTTCCAGGCAGGCAGGCATGGGGGACTCAGGCTGAACCTATGCAAGGTGATACTTGTGGGTCTGCCCCTTCTCTACTTAGTGGGGCTGCAGAGGGCTTTGGCCTCACTCATCCCTCAGCTCTGCATCCCTCCCACCATTTGTGTTTTACTGTCACTAGTTGTGTTCTTGGTTATCTGTTGCTGCTCTTGCTTATTGTCCAACTTGAGTGGTGGTTTGGGCATTGGGATGAATCCATTTGTGGGGGAGGCTTTACCTGTGAGTCCTCCTGGTTTAGAGACTCCCTAAAGTAGTCTTGATACTGAAGCCAATCAGTGCCAAGCCCAGATCAAGGGCTGGCAACTGGCTGTCACCACCAGGTGGCAAGGGAACCACACAGCATACTTCAAATATTCCATGTTCCTATTATATGAGTTGAACATCTTTATACTTTCCATTTGCATCCATTAACGTCAACACCTGAATGTTCTTTCAGCTTTAGTCCAGTTGCATCATTAAGAATAGTTCTAGTTGTAGTTGTCCTTAGTTCTTCCCCAGTAATTGATTGAGTGCCATACAATCTGGAAGTTCCATCTTCCAGCACTATATATATATATATATATATATATATATATATATATATATATTTCATTTTGGATTGTTTCATCATAGGGTTTTCAAAGTAAGAGTCAGTCCAAAATGGTTTTCTATTGCCTTCTTCCATGCAGTACTTCTTTTTAAAAACATATTATATTGAAAATTCCAAGTTATACATTGGTAAGCTAAACAACTATACACAACTATTTCTACAGAAACGCTGACCATTTGACTAACTGGTTCTCAGCTGACTTGCTGAGAATAACATAAACTCAATCATTTTGTTGCTGTTCAGTTGCACAGTCAAGTCCAACTCTTTGTGACTCCATGGACAAAGTCACTCCAGGATCTCCTGTCTTCCACCATCCACTGGTCTGCTCAAATTCATGTTTGTTACATCAGTAACACTGTCCAGCCATCTCATCTTTTGCCATCCCCTTCTTCTTTTGCCTTCTGTCTTTCCTAGCATCAGGATCTTCTCCAGGGAGTGCTCCCTTCTCATTTGGTAGCCAAGGCATTTGAGCTGCAGCTTCAGCAACTTACCTTCCAGGGAACAGTCTGGGTTGATTTCCTTTAGGACTGACTGATTTGATCTTCTTGCAGTCCAAGGGACTCTCAAGAGTCTTCTCCAGCACAACATCTCGAAAGCATCTATCCTTCTGCGCTCGGCCTTCTTTATGGTCCAGCTCTCACAGCCATACATTACTACTGGGAATACCATCGTTTTGACTATACGGACTTTTGTTGACAGGGTGATGTCTCTATTTTTTATTATATTGCCCAGGTTCTCCATAGCGGTCCTCCCAAGGAGCAAATGTCTTTTAATGTCATGGCTACAGTCACCATCTGCAGTGATCTTGGATCCCAGAAATGTGAAGTCTGTCACTCCTTCCATGTCTTCCCCTTCTATTTGCCAAGGTGTGATGGGGCCAGATGCCATGATCTTAGTTTTTTTTATGTTGAGTTTCAAGCCTACTTTTATGCTCTCCTCTTTTATCCTCAACAAGAGATTCTTTAGGTCCTCCTCACTTTCTGCCATTAGAGTAGTGTCATCTGCGTATCTGAGGTTGTTGATGTTTTTCCCGGCAATCTTAATTCTGGTTTGTGCTTCATCCAGGCCAACATTACGCCTGATGTACTCTGCATATAAATTAAATAAGCAGTGTGACAATATGCATCCTTGTCAAACTCCTTTTCCTATACTAAACCAATCAGTTGTTCCATATCCCGCTCTGACAGTTGCTTCTTGACCCTTATTCAGGTTTTTCAGCAGACATGTGAGGTGGTCTGGTACTCCCATCTCTTTAAGGACTTGCCACAGTTTGTTGTGATCCACACAATCAAAGGCTTTAGCATAGTCAATGAAGCAGAAATAGACATTTTTCTGATACTCCCGTGCTTTCTCCATAATCCATTGAATGTTGGCAATTTGATCTCTAGTTCCTCTGCCTCTCCAAAACCCAGCTTGAACTTCTGGTAGTTCCTGATCTACATACTGCTGTAGCCTAGCTTGTAGGATCTTTAACATGACCTCGCTGGCATATGAAATGAGTGCAATGGTGCGATAGTTTGAACATTCCTTGGCATTGGCCTTCTTTGGGATTGGAATATAAACTGATCTTTTCCAATCCTGTGGCCACTGTTGTGTTTTCCAAATTTGTTGACATAATGTGTGCATTACTATAACAGCGTGTAATTACTCCTGAATGGATCAACTCAATGTTTCCTGTTAAACATTGCTGGCAGTTTTGTACCTGTAAAATAGTGGCTTGTGCTACAGGGTCAAGTCATTGCAGATTGAGACTGTTTTGCCAAACCTGATAACTAAATAATCTCATTTCTTGGAGGAAAACAGTGTCTTGGCCTCCTAGGATCATGATCAGATCATTTGGTTGAACAACTTGTGTTGGAACTGTTGGCCTCCTTTGTGCTTCATCCATCATATGCATCCTTTTAATGATCAGATACACTACATTACCTGCTCTGTGCATCTGTACAGTCAATGGAACATATTTGAGAAGTACTTGAAAGAACTGAAGATAAAATTAACCTGGTTGATAGACACCAAAGGCATACACAGACACTTGAGTAGTAAGTTTCAGCTCCAAAATTTCAAACTGATTTTTTACCAAGTTCCTTTTAAAAATTAGATATGGTGATGGCAGACAGATATTGGAGGACTGTAACAAAGCAAAGAAATCATGGGGGAGAGCAGTGTAATTTTGCCAACTGGATATATCTGAATTTGCTTTTATATATCAGCTTGCTAACTGATGGTCTTCCTGCTGACCAAGCCAAACAAGTTTTCAGCATTCTTACTTTGATTTACATACATACACCTTATATACATTTTACCTTTCTTATTGATGCCAATGGGAAGATTGCTTTGACATGCTAACTAGCCATACTGACACTAAAGTGATTATCACAATACAGTATTAGCTGTGTACAATGCTCTCAATGCTTGATTGAAGCTAATGAGGTTTTGACCACAACCAGAATATATCTGTTGAATGAAATAAAGCACTTCATCATCAAACAGATCAATAGGATATTTTGAACTTTATTAAGAAAGAAATTTATGCTGGTGGTTTATGAAGATGTAGAATTTAAAATAGTGTTTATTATTAACCTACAAAATATGAATATTTTTCAGCTGAAACTTATTTTTTTCTAAATATGATTTATAATTTACCATACAACTATAATATAGAGCTATTTAAAGAATATTAAATGGGGCATTATTATGGCACCCAAAGAGGCAGTTTCCTACTTAATTGGAGGAATTAGCTTAAGGAGACAGAGTGAAAGGTGGGTAACTGAGATCTCCACCTATGTTTAATGGCAAAACACACAAACAAACAAACACAAAAACACACAGGCTGGCTAAGAGGAAATCAGGGAGGAGTGGGAGCAATTTTGGGGAAGGTGATAGTTACCCATCTTGGAGAATAAGGTCCATGGAAGATTGCAGTGAAATGGTCAGTATTTCAGAATGGAGACCCACATGATGTTGTAAGGAAAAGCCCCCTACTTTTCATACACATGGACATCGTGATCACCAGTATGGTTGCCAGGGTGCCTGGAGTTTTGACTCGCACACATCTGCTCTAAGAAGTGGACTTTGCCCACAGTTTCTAAGGCTTATGTGGATACTATAAGCCTCAGCTTTGCAGCAGCATTCTACATCTCTGGAACTACAGATGAGCTTCCAGCTGCTCCTTGTGTGCCCAGTCTTGGCCACTGCAGTGGAAGAAGCCATGCCACCATGTTTCCAGCCTGTTTCCATGAACCAAAGGCTAACACCACCAGAATCCATCTTGTTTTCCTGACTCCATATCCAACAGCTGCTTCAACTTCTGCATAAGACAATCAAGCTTATCAGGCATGGATCCTGCCAGACCACTCAAGCCTTTGTCCAACAGAACTCAGGACAAAGACTGGTGCCAGGAAGAAGACAGAAGAAGAGGAATACCATCTCCTGCCAGAGCCAAGTCTTTTGTCCAACCTGGGTGTTACCTAGGCCACAATTAGACTCTCTATTGTCACCTTTTTAGATAAGTCCATTTAATCTTAAGTGATCCCCACCCAGTAATCACTTCTATTCTTTTTCCCAACTGTCACTTTGGAGCCTCCCCCTGGTCCATTTCAATCTGAAAGTTCTCTCAGGTATCCAGGATCCAGGCAAGTCCATTGGTCAAGAGCAAGCACCCAATTAGGTGTCACCAATGCACTTTCTATTGGCTACTGCAGAAGTCCAGCCTTATGGTCACTGCAGAGCCTTCCCTTTCTCCTCCCCTATACCTCCCAGCCCCTGAGGGTCTAAGGTAGTCTATTTAACCTCTGACCCAACTCCACTCATGTGTGCATCTAGCAGTACCCCAGTTCCGCTGTCTAGATCCATCCCCAATTCTGGCCAAAGTTTTGGGACCATTTCCCCCGTCCTCTTACGTCGCCATTGGAGCCTTCCTTGAAGATTACGATAGGTAAATATCACCCTGTTTGTCTACCCATGTGTTCCTCTATATCTCTCTATATATTTCCTAGGACTGTATGTATGATTGTATGAGTATTCTATCTTGTATGTATGCCTATATTTTCTAGAATAAATTGTAATTGTTTTACTAAATTAGTCTCTCTATTATTTTAAGCATTACTCTCTGGTTGGTTAAGCTTGTATACATTGGGAAAAGATTCCGAGTGAGCCAGGTGCCCACCTGACTAATTCCCCAAACTCATTTTGAGGGCATTTTGGCTTACAATATGGAGCAGTATGCTTGCAGTTATAGGAAAAATATTCCCTGGGGCAGTCTGACATGTTTGCCCCCAAAGCAATGACTTGATGGCTTTTGGGGGGATGAAAAATAATTTGGGTGAAACCTTGATGAGGTAACCTGAGATGAACTATGGATGCTGATGTTTCTTGATGGCCCTTTGAGTATGAGTCTTGGGTGAATGGTATGAAGTGTTGCTAAATTGGGGTAAATGAGTAGGGGAAACTGAGGCTGAATCTTGATGAGATAAGTCCTAGTGGGGGGAGATATATCTTGGGAGCCCCATTATTCCTTTAATTATGCATGTCCTGAGGGTGTGGAGAGTGTCATTAGCCAATCAGCTACTTCTAACTCACCTTCAAAAATATTTTCCCCAGTCTTGTCTTCTGGCTGACATCCATGTTGTGTGACATTTTCAGGCCAGGTGGTATACCTTTATAATTGTTGAGGTAATATTGTATGGAAAAGTTTTTATGCCTTTCTCTCTCTAACCATTAAACTGCCCCTCTGTGGGAAGAAGGATCTGGCCACTTACAGATATACTTCTCACTCAGAAAGAGGAATGTAAAGTTTACCTTTAGATGGTTAAGGTACTTCTGTGTGTACCAGATTTGAAATTTGGTATACACATAGTCCAAGACCAGTGTCCCTGTTAATGCGCACTTGTGTGAAATCACATTTTTTTGTTGCTCTAGCCTCAGGGCATGCTCTAGAATTCAGGGCATTCACAACACGCAGGGAAGAACTGTCCACACACAAGGGGTGTCTTCTCTGGGGAAGCAGGGTGGTAGTTCCCCCCCCATTGCGGAAACAAGTGCTGGAGGCCCTTCACAAAACTCATCCTGGTATTGTAGGGATGAAGGCCCTAGCACGCAGTTATGTATGGTGGCCGGGGATGGATGAGGAGATCGAGGGGTGGGTTCGAAGGTGCCAAGCCTGCCAGGAGTCCCGGCCTGAACCACCCAGTGCCCCGGTCCATCGCTGGGAAGCCCATAGGAAGCTGTGGTCTAGGTTACATATTGACTTTGCGGGGCCATTTCAGGGCCAAACATTCTTCATTCTGGTGGACGCTTACACCAAGTGGTTGGAAGTTATAATAATAATAATAATAATACTTTTTATTTGTATCCCGCTTTCCCTGCAAGAGCAGGCTCAGGGCGGCTCACAACATATGAATAAGATACAATAAAATTATACATAGTACTTACATTTATAGTTATAAAATCGACATAAAACCATTTACAAATCGTATTAAAATTAATTAATTGTGGTGCTATAACTTCGATCTTTAATTCTGTGGCTAAAAACATATCCAGCAGCATTTCCTTAGCTCAGCATTAGGTGAAGGCTGATTTAAAGAGGTAGGTCTTACAGGCCCTGTGGAATTGATCTAAGCATCGCAGGGCCCGTACCTCCTCCAGGAGTTGATTCCATAATAGTGGGGCTGCAATTGAGAAGGCCCAATCCTGGGTGGTCTTCAATCTCGCCTCCCTTGGCCCGGGGACATTCAGCTGGTTCTTCCCTGCTGACCTCAGCGCTCTCTGGGGCTCATATGGGGAGAGACAGTCCCTCAGGTAGGCAGGTCCTCGGCCATATAGGGCTTTAAAGGTAATGACCAGCACCTTGTAATGGACTCGGAACACTGCTGGCAGCCAGTGCAGTCCGCGCAGCCCCGGCTGTATGTTCTCCCATCTTAGGAGTCCCAATAACAGCCTAGCCGCCGTGTTCTGCACCAGCTGCAGCCGCTGAGTTCGGCACAGGGGCAGCCCCATGTAGCGTCCACCTCAACGGCAGCGGCGGTCTGAGCGTTGTGCAGGGTCCTTTGCACACATGGGATTCCAGACACCATCTTCTCGGATAGTGGGACCGCATTCACCTCCCGGGAATTATGGGAGTTCTTGCAGAGATACCTAATAAAACATATACGATCCGCCCCCTTCCATCCGGCCACCAACGGCCAAGCAGAGTGGATGGTACGCACCACAAAAGAGGTCCTGAGACGTATAGTACAGGGGGACTGGGACCACCGCCTGGCCGCCTTCTTATTTGACAATAGAATCACCCCCAACCCAGTCACAGGGGTGAGCCCAGCTGAGTTGTTAATGGGAAGGAAGCTGATAACAAGGCTAGACCGGTTGCATCCAGACCGGACCACCGACCTCCGCAGCTCTCCCAAGATTAGGGAAGTGGCTGGGGGTTCTTTCCGGGGGATCCAGTGTATGCAAGGAACTATGCAAGCAGCCTGGAGTGGGTAGCGGGTCGGGTGCTGCGTGTGACCAGGTCCCGCCACTATGATGTCTCAATGGAGGGGGGCCAAATCCTGCGGAGGCATATAGATCAGATGCGCCGCTGCACCTTGCCAGAAGAGCCGGCTGTAGTATGGAACGAGGATGAACCAACAGCCACACCTACACTGAGAGCTACCCCGCCCCTGCCGACTGCTCCGACCGATAGGGTGGAAGAGCAGCACCGGGCCGGGCGCGACCCCCCAGGAGTAGGGGCACCAGAAGGGCAACAGGTGGCAGACAGCCATAGGCCTGCACTACCCCCACGTGGGGAAACCGCCACCCCATCCGCCGCAGCAGCCGTGGCCCCGGCTGCCCCGGTAACTGCTCCTACTCTACTCCGCAAGCAACTCCAAGGAGGTCGACAAGGGAACGCAAGGCCCCCGCTTACTTGCAGGACTATGTGTCCTGAATTAGGGGGGAGGAGTGTTATGTCTTGAAACATAAGCTAAGGTATCGCATGGCAATCGCTACAGAGGCGACCCAGGCAAACCCACGGGTCCCCGGATGTAGCTTGCTATACGCCTCTTCCATCAAGACCTGTGGCGGGAAGTTTGACTGGCCAGGATTGGACTGGTCAGACTGGGGGGCAGTTCCAGGGAATGTATATAAGCAGGACCCAGCCCGCGTGTTCTCTCTCTTGTAATGTACCACCAAATAAAGTATGTTACCTTCAAACCGTCTCGTCTCCCAGTACATTACAGGGAGAAATGAGGCCTTGTTTTGTGAGGCTTCAGTGTGGCCATTTTTCTCAAGTGAGAGAAGCTGGCTAGGCCTGGCTTCGGCCTATTCTCCTCTGCCCCACTCCTCCTTCCTTTGTGGAGTTGTTTCTGTTGGGAGCGAGTGTTATCCAAGGCCATTCCTCCAAGAAACAGGAGATTGAAGATGGAAAGAGCAGCCAGCAGTGGGTGGTGGATATGTGAAGGACAGTGATGCATGCATGGCCATCCTGTTTAACTTAGGTGGAAGTCCATTAGGGTTTGCTATGCTTAAGTAGGTTTCGAGGGAGGCAACCCATGTTAAGAAGGCAACCCATGTTAGGGCTTCCAGTGTGAGTTTCCAACAGAGCTGTTGTCTCCTGAATAAGGAGAAAAGTTAATCCTTTGTTCAGGGTAGTATGGAGCCTTAACAGACTCTGCCTGCATTTCTCAGTTAGAGATTTGCCCAGGATTACGTGCAAATACTTTGAGCCATTGATCTCAGCTGATGATTGATTCCGAAGGGGATTTTTCTGAAGCTTTGAAGATCTGGCATGGAAAAGGAATGGCGTTCAGCATCTACAAAGGATTAAGAGCCATTCAATTGGCTTAAGCCTTTCTGGATCTCATTCTCTTTTGGGACTGATAAACATCTGAAAGACTAAGAAGACCGAAGTTTAAAAAGCATAGCCGCTAGGGTACTTTGATCATTATCTCTCACTCCGGGACGTTTCTAAACTAATCTAAATAACAGTGGAAGGTGGGAAAGCCCGAATAAGAAAGAAAGCGAGGGGAGGAGAAGAAATTTTGAAACTTGGACTTTGTTAAATTAAAGGCATTGATAGAATTTGGGAAAGAAGAAAATTGTTTTGAATACCTGTGGTCAAGGACATAGGCTTCTGTGTTATGGCTCTGTACTTGCAATCAACATAACAAGAATTTAAAGACTGAGATATTTGGAGAACGAGAGCTGATCTCAGTGAACCAGGAAGTAAAAGCTGAAGGTGTACTGGCAATCAACATAACAAGTAAAGACCGCGATAGTTGGAGAACGTGATCTGGGCTTAGCGTACCAGGAAGTAAAAGCTGAAGGTGAGAGGAGTAAGAAGAAGGTTTTTGCTAGGGATTTTTAAACATAAGAGAAATTACGATCGCCATTTTGAAAGAGGGAAAAGTGCCAAAAACTGTTAAAAATCAGTATCTCAGCCCAGGAAGGTAGGAGAAGGACGAAATTAGTCTTATTTTAAACAGCAAGTTCTAAGCTACAGGACTTGGTGCTGGATTTAAAATTGGAGCCTTTTGAGTTTTTTTTGGGGGGGGGGTTATGTCAGAAGGAAGATTAACTCGTGCAAAATCTCATTCTTAGGACAAAATGCAAAGCCAGTTTGATACCATGGAAGCCAGAATTATGAAGGATGTGGAGAAGATGATAACAGCTAGCAAGAAAAGCTTAAGAAGGGTATTGGAGACCTTAAAAAAGAAGTTGAAGATTTTAAAGATGAACTGGGTATGGTTAAAAACAGGGTCAAGGAGGTTGAAGAGAAAGTTGATGTACATGCTTCCACCTTATTAAAACTTCAAGAGAAGGTAACAATTCATGACTGCAGATTAATGGAAACTCAAGTGCATCTGAGAGGAATACCTGAAGGGGAGGAAATTGACTTAATGGATTATATGGTGAAAACAATTGCTGACTATTTAGAGGAAGATCCTGAAAAATTCAGAAACATGTTGGACAGTGTCTATAGAGTTAATTCATCATATGCAAAAAACAAAGGCCTACCAAGAGATATAGTTATAAGACTAAGGTCAAAAAATGTGGCAGGGAAAATTCTAAATAAAAGTTTCCAAATAGCTCTGACTGTGGAAGGGAGTAGAATCAAAATAATGAAAGAGCTGCCAAGACAAGTGATAAATGACAGGAAGAAATACAAGTGATTAACAGAGACGCTGCGTGCAGAGAGAACGAGATACAGATGGATACTACCCAAGGGTTTGGGCTTTGAATAACGTGGAAGAAGGATTACAATAAGGAATGAGCAAGAGATGTACAGTTTTTTTGAAGAGAATAAAGATTCTGCATCACAATGGAGTACAAATTACTATCTTGGAATATAAATGGACTAAATTCACCACAAAAACGAAAAGCAACATTTCATATGCTTTAAATGTTTTAAATGTTTTAATTATTTTAACTGTTTAAATGTTTAAACCCTATTTTTGTGAGATTTTATGCTGTAAGCCGCCCTGAGCCACTTGCTTGGAAGGGCGGGATATAAATTATAAAATAAAATAAAGATAAATAAAATAAATTGGATTAAAAAGCAAAAATGTAATATAATTTGTTTACAGGAAGTTCATATAAAACAAAAGGATTACAAATTTTTGTGGAATAAACAGTTGAGATTGGAATTTTTTCATTGGCAGATCAAAAGAAAAGGGGTGTGGTTTTTTACATCAAAGAACAATTAGAACCAAAACTGATATTTAAAAATAAAGATGGAAGATATATAGCAGTGGAAGTGATGATGGATGCAAAGAAAACATTGTTATTAGGATTATAGGCGCCCAATGGAGCAAAAGATTTTTTTTTTTTTTAAAGACATTAATTGACAGTTGGATGAAGTGTCCTATGACCAGATCCTGATGATGGGTGATTTTAATGGAACAATGCAAAATAATATAGATAGATCTGGCCAAAAGAGGAATAATAAAGAAGGAAGACTGCCAAAATCATTTTTTGAGTTAGTTAAACAAGAAAGCTTGGAAGATATTTGGAGAAAATTTAATCCTGAAGTAAGAGACTATACTTTCTTTTCAGCAAGACATAATACTTTTTCCAGAATAGATATGTTATGGGGCTCTAAAAACTTGGGCCTCATAACTAGAAAAGTGGAGATTCGACCAAAAGTTTGTGCAGATCATAACCCAATATGTTGGATTACAAAATTGCAAAAGAAAACAAGAAGATGGAGAATAAATGAGGACTTGCTACAAGATAAAGATATTGTGACTTTTCTAGAAAACTACAGCGCTCTTTCAAATAAATGACACTGATGATAAAGAATTCCAGACGGTTTGGGATACTTATAAAGCAGTAATGAGAGGACTATTAATTACATTGAATAATAAGGATAAGAGGGCTAAAGAAAAGCAGATGTTAGACATACAAAATGAAATAAAGAAAAAAGAAGGGGAACTAAGAAAAAGACCAGGGAAAAAAGAAATTAATAAGGGAAATTACAATATTACAATCCCAAGTAAGACATTTGCTGAATAAAGAACTAGAATGGAACTTTAAAAGTTTGCAACTGGAATTGTTTGAAGGTGTGAATAAACCTGGGAAGTATTTAGCTTGGCAACTGAAGAAAAAGAAAGAAAACAAAATTATCAACAAAATTGTGATAACGGAAAAGAGATAGTGGATCAAGAAGGAATTAAAAGAGAATTTTTAAATAGTATGCAACTTTATTTAAAGGTGTGAAAATCAAAAAAGAAAAAATGGAAGAGTATTTACAAAATATTAAAATAGCACCCCTGACTGAGTATATGAAAAGATTTTGAATGACCCAATAGAAAAAAATTGAAATTGAAGCAGCAATAAATGTAATGGAAGTAGGTAAGGCTCCCGGGCCGGATGGATATACAACTAAATTTTATAAAATTCTTAAAGATGAGATAGTACCAAAATTGCAAAAATTGATGAATACGATAAGAATAAAAGGGGAAATTCCAAATACTTGGAAAGAAGCTGTAATTTCGTTGATTCCCAAGGAAGATAGAGACGTCACAAATGTAAAGAACTATAGACCAATTTCATTATTAAACAATGATTATAAGATATATACAAGAATCTTGGCAAAACGACTTAAGCAATATTTGATCAATTTTATAAAGGAAGATCAAGCGGGATTTCTCCCTAAAAGGCAAATAAGAGATAATGTAAGAACTGTTGTAAATATTGTAGAATATTATGTGAAAAATCCAGAAAAAGAAGTGGCGTTATTTTTTTGTAGATGCAGAAAAAGCCTTTGACAATTTGAACTGGGACTTTATGTCAAGTCGGCTGAATTCAATAACGAGTCTTTGGTTGAAACAAAGTTACTAGTTTATTGGAGACAGAACTATAGACCATGATAGAGATTGAAGGACTGGGGTACATAGACATTAACCAAGCATTTAAGGTGTAGATCAAAAGGATTCCTGAGGGAGGGGCATTCTATGCAGTGTATATTCACATCAGGATGTTACTACTTCGTTCCCAAGCTGAGGCCTTGGCACCTTCCCACTCCCACAGACACCCTGCCTGAGAAGGCTCCACTATCTTGTTCCCATATCACCATTTCAAAGCAGGCTACACAACAAAGGGACGGTGAGGGGGTGAGGAAAGTTAGCTAGCAGCATTCGGTGTTCAGTGTGGTTTACCCAGAACCCTTTACTTCTGAACCAAAGTCAGGTTGATGCAGTTTGACCAAAATACAGCAGACTTGACACTTTATGTTTGCAGTAATGGAAAAAAATAAATCTGGGAGAATATTTTATAAGAATGACGAAAGCAATATATACGGATCAATACGCAAAATTGTGTATAAATGCAGACCTTACAAAAGAAATGAAGATGAGCAAAGGTACAAGACAAGGATGTCCGCTTTCACCATTGTTGTTTATAACGACTCTTGAAATTCTGTTAATGCAAATACAAGACGACAAAGAGAAGGATTGAAAACTAGAGTATTTTCTTATAAATATAAAGCATTTGCAGATGATATTGTGTTCATAACTGAGAATCCGATACAAGTGGTACCTTTGTTGATAGCTAAGATAAAAGAATACGGAGAAATGGCAGGACTATATATAAATAAAGAGAAGTTGAAATGTTTATGTAAAAATATGCAACTAAATAGACAGAAAGAATTGCAGAGTTTGAAGGGATGCGAAGTTACTTCTAAAGTTAAATATTTAGGTCTAGAAATAACTATGAAGAATATCGATTTGTATAAAAACAATTATGAAAAGTTATGGTGTAAGATGGATAAAGATATGATGAAATGGAATAGACTCAATTTGTCCTTGTTGGGTAGAATTGCTGCAATTAAGATGAACATTCTGCCAAGAATAATGTATTTGTTCCAAAGTATTCCGATTGTGAAAGATAGCAAACAATTTAACAAATGGCAAAGGAAGATTTCTGAATTTGTATGAGCTGGGAAGAAACCGAGGATTAAGATGAAAATTTTAACAGATGCTAAGGAGAGGGGAGGTTTTCAACTTCCAGATTTAAGACTGTACCATGATGCAGTTTGTTTGACATGGATAAAGGATTGGATGATGCTGTTAAATAAAAAACTTTTATTGTTAGAAGCTCATGGGAACAAATTCGGCTGGCATGCTTATATGTACTATGGGAAAAATAAGATGGATGGTCTTTTTTCTCACCATTATATCAGAAATAACTTACTAAATACATGGATAAAATATAAGAAATATGGTGATGAAAGAAAGCCGCTATGGATAGTGCCAGCAGAAGTAATAAAAATAACAGCTGAATCTGATGAAGACAGAGGGATGTCATATAACCAACTGCTAAAGATTCAAGGTGATAAAGTTGAATTAAAATCTGCAGAAGAGTTAAATAACAAGTATGACTGGTTTCAAATGCAACAAATAAAAAGCTTGATGGAAAATGATATTAAATCTGTTGGAATTAGACGTGAGCAAACGGAATTGGAAAAGGTTCTGCTTGAAGATAATGTTAAATTAATATCGAAAATATATAAATTATTGTTGAAATGGTCTACAGAAGAAGAAGTAGTAAAGATGATGTATAGGTGATATATGACTCTGAAAAACTGGCAAAGATGAGTAAAAAGATGTCAGAAAGATGTTGGAAATGTAAGGAACATGAAGGTTCTTTTTACCATATGTGGTGGACTTGTGGAAAAGCGAAAAAGTTTTGGCAGATGATACAACAAGAAATACCTCAAATTTTGGGATACGATTTTAAGAAAGTAGCAGAGACTTTTCTGTTGGGATTACAAATGGAAAAATTTCCAAAAGAAGATAGCACTTTAATTTGGTATTTCCTCTCAGCTGCTAGGACATTATATGCGCAATTATGGAAACAAGAAAAAATACCAGAGAAATGGGATTGGATTGTGAAAGTTTTATCATGGAGTGAGATGGATAATCCAACAAGAACTTTAAGAGACTATGATTTGGAAGTGTTTAAAAGGGAATAGAAGAAATTTAGAGGATATATAGAAAAAGGGTGGAATTTGAAAGGACATTGGGCAATTTTTTAACAATGAATTTAAGAAAAGGGAGAAATTGAACCTTGATGGGTTAAGGGTGCCTTTATAAGTGAACTTAAGTATATAATATCGGCGGAAGTCTAGTAAAGGAGGGAGGGGGGATTAGAAAAATATCATATGGGTTAGGGATAGTAATTATATAATTAGATATTGTTACCATATGTTATTAATAAATTGTTTTAAAACAGAAGAAGGCAACCCATGTTAGGAAGGCAGCTGGAAAGTTGTGTTAATGTGTGTTGTGAGGGAAAGGGAGCTGTGTAAGCATCTGCATATGTTGTGCCACAACTATGTTGAGAATCTTAGTTTCTTGCTTCTTGGGTATTTGTGTGTTTTTTAAATACATACACACACAGACATACACAGACACACACAGAAACATACATATACATATATATACACCCAGACACACATACGTACATATACATACAGACACACGCACACATATATACATATAAAAAGGTAAAGGTAGTCCCCTATGCAAGCACCAGTTGTTTTTGACTCTGGGGTTACGTTGCTTTCACAACATTTTCACAGCAGAATTTTTACGGGGTGGTTTGACATTGCCTTCCCCAGTCATCTACACTTTCCCCCCCAGCAAGCTGGGTACTCATTTCACCGACCTTGGAAGGCTGAGTTAACCTGGAGCCGGTTACCTTAACCAGCTTCCACTGGGATTGAACTCAGGTCGTGAGCAGAGGGCTCCCACTGTAGTAGTGCAGCTTTACCGCTGTGTGTGTGTGTGTGTGTGTGTATATATATATATATATATATATATATATATATATACATACACATACACTAGGAGTAAGGCCTGTTGTGGAAAAAAAAATACAACGGGCTCTAGAAGGAGGCTCTGGGCAAGTGCCTGCCACCCTTACTGTCTTCCCACCCACCCAAGTGAAGGCATTAACTCCCCCCCCACCTCAAGGGGAGTTTATCTTTGCTATCCAGAGAGCAGTTGTAAATCTGAGTGATCTCCAGTGGTTCCCTAGGAGGAAATGGCATTGTACCTGTCTGAGGGTCCACCCCTCCTCAAACCCCACCCATTAAATATCCATAAATTCCCTAACTGAAGTTGGCAACCTATCTCCTTCCCTTTATCTGCCCCCTCTGACTTTAGCTTTCCATCACTTGTGCCCTCCCTGCAGCCTCTATATAGGAAAATTAGTCTTTCTTCACAGTGGGGGGGGGGGGCACGAAAAAGTTTACATCATTCTCTCCCTGTATGTGATCTGAGAAACAACCCTGTGTGGCAGGTTAGGCTGGAAGGGTGTCACTGGTCTGAAATCAGCCAGTCAGCTTCCACAGCAAGGACCTGGGTCTGTCAGACCCCAATCTGAAGCCCAAATTCCTATGCCCTCCTCAAAGTCCACCAGAGAATCTCCAGGAATTTCTCACCAACCTGGAATTGGCAGCCATAGTCAGCACTGGGCCCAGTGAGTTCTGCCTCAAAGGCCTGTAGTGAGACCTTTCAGACCAACAGTCTCTCTCTGACAGACCGTTTAATAGGGAGGAGTCATCAGCCATTACACCAGTTTATATCATTCTCCTCTTCTCTCCCTCCTTTGATCTGAACAACAACAACCCCATGAGGCAGATTAGGCTGGTTTGAAATCACCAAGTCAGTTTCTACAGCCCTCACCTGGAGATTGGCAACAGTGGTTCTCCAGGAGGAAAGGACTCTCCCTCAGAGTCCATTCTGTCATATGAGCGCACTGTAGCCTAATTGGAATAGAAAGAGTGAAGAGTATTGGCAGGTGGAAAGGGCCCCTCCCTGCTGTGAATGAACATTCCTTTTGCCTTAGTTGAAGAGAAGGAACCTTACTGTTTTCTCATGAATACAGGCCTGTTGCTAGAGGTGGGGCTGGGGGGCCAGGCACCACAAATATTTCCCCTGTTTTACACCCTCGCACCTGCTTGCCTGCTCTCATACAGACTGTCCTGGACTTCCTACAACAGGCCCTGAGGAGAGGCTGTGCTGATCAGTAAGCCCCCTATCAGCAAAGAACTGTCTCCCTTGAAGATCAGTGGGCTTATGCTGGGGTTCTTGCCTGATGGAGCTGGCAGTGGGCAGGGAGAGCAGAAGCAGCCAATGGCACAGCAGAGACAGTGTGAGCCAATCCTGTGCAAGCCACATCTAACGAATGAAAATCCTCAGAATTGCCACCATTGTGTGTGTATGGAGAACAACGGAAGCCGCTTCTGTATTATTAGACTCATGCATGCGAAAAATTGTGAGCTTTGGTTCCAGAAAAATAGTCACCTGAGGAAGAATTATTATTAAAACACGCAAATTTCATGCTGCACTTTTGAGATTGCTGCTTGGGACAATATATTTCTGCATTACAGCCTTTTTCAAATTTGGCATTTTGGACTCTCAAGATGGACTTTCTCTTATGATGGATTTGGTATCAATTGCTTATTATAATACCATGGTACAATAAATTGTGCTCACAGTAATGTATTGCATGATTATGTTACATTAGAGAATAATCACTCAGAAAAGTTTTGGTGGTTATAAGTCTTGTCTTTATTGTATTTATTTTAAAGTGATTTCCTCCAGTTTTGTTCCACCTGAAGTTTGGAAACTCTAACTAAAATACATTATGTTGGTCTTTAAGATGCTATTGGTCTTTAAGGTATTACTTAAAGTACTACGGTGCACTATAAAATGCTACGGTAATAGTTATTAAAAGTTTATGGTAATAAACTTATAAAAACTAATTTACACGATAGTCAAATGAGCCCACTCTAGTGTTGCCAATCCCCAGTTGGAGGTAGGGGATCCCCTGGTTTAAAGGCCCTCCCCCCACTTCAGGGATATCAGAAAGCAAGAAAGGGAATGTCTGCTGGGCACTCCATTATACCCTATGGAGACCAGTTTTTTTAAGTAGAGGCACCAGTTTTTCAGCATAGCATTTGATGCCTCTCCTCAAAACACTCCCCATTTCAAAATGATTGGACCGAGAGGTCTGATTCTATGAGCCCCAAAAGAAGGTGCCCCTATCCATTATTTCCAATAGAGGAAAGGCATTTAAAAGAAATGTGGTCCCTTTAAATGTGATGGCCAGATTGCCCTTCAGAGTTTAATCATGCTTGTCACACCCTTGTTCCTGGCTCCACCCACAAAGCCCCTGGATATTTCTTGCATCAGACCCAGCAACTCTAGCCCACTCACAATTTTAATGCTAGTATTTCTCTTGGCTCATGATGAATAAGAATTTTTGCTGACTAGTCTCCACAGCTTAGAAGGAATATTGTCAAAGACATATGATTATTAAAAAGTCTGAAAGGGAAATACTTTTAAATCTTTTTCTAAATATGATAGCAAGGAACAAATATTCAAGTGAGTACTTTAAAACTTTCTAGAAAGCCAAAATTTGTCCAAGACACATAATTATTAGAACAACTGTCAGTGGAGGCTGGGGGAATAAAGTATGCCCCAAATGGTTCAGTTATTTCAAGCTGAGTCACAAAGTTGAAATACATTAGACAAATGGCCTACAGTACACTTTGTTATTCAGTTGCACAGCTGAGTCTGACTCTTTGTGATTCCATTGACCAAGTCATGCCAGGCCCTCCTGTCTTCCTCCATCCTCCAAAGTCCACTTAAATTCATGTTAGTTATATCAGTTACGCTGTCCAGTCATCTCATCTTTTGCCGTCCCCTTCTTCTTTTGCTTTCTGTCTTTCCTAGCATCAGGGTCTTCTCCGGTGAGTGCTTCCTTCTCATTTGGTGGCTGAAGTATTTGAGCTTAAGCTTCAGCACCTGACCTTCTAGGGAACAGTCAGGCTTGATTTCCCTTAGGACTGACTGATTTGATCTTCTTGCAATCCAAGGGACTTTCAAGAGTCCTCCAGCATCTCATGTTTGACCACATCCAGCTTACCCTGATTCATAGATCTTACATTCCATGTTCCAATGCAGTATTGTTCTTTGCAGCATTGGACTTTCCTTTTCATCATCAGACACATTCACAGCTGAGCATCCTTTCTGCTTTGGCCCAGTCACTTCACTCTTTCTATGGTTACTTGTATTTGCCCTCTGCTCTTTCCCAGGAGCATATTGGGCACCTTCCAACCTGAGGGGCTCATCTTCCAGTGCCATAACTTTTAACCTTTTGTTACTGTCCATGGGGTTTTCTTGGCAAGGATACTGGAGTGGGTTGCCATTTCCTTCTCCAGTGGATTGCATTTTGTCTGAGTTTTCCACTGCGGCCTGTCCTTCCTGAGTGACACTCCATGGTATAGTCCACAGCCTCATCAAACCACACAAGCTTGCCTCGCCACATCAAGGCAGTGAACCATGAGGGAGATACAGTAAACTAAAATCAGGCTGTGAGTTGTATAATTATTTCATTATATATTACAATGTAGTGATAATAACAAGATTATGACATTGGATTTATATCCTGCCCTCCACTTCGAGGCTTGGGGGAGTTTTCACATGTTTACCAGCAGCAACAGGCAAGGCATTTTCTTTTTTTTTACTTTTGATTTTCTGAATTTTCTAGGCAGTGTCATTTCTCTATTCCAATCAGATTCAATCAAGTGTTGTCTAGCCCAGGGAAGGAGGCCCCCAGCCAGCACAAGTCTTGCCTGACCCAGGAGGGCAGTTCCTGGCTGTGCAAGTCACCTGGCTGTGAGTATGGCTGGCTCATTCTCATTCCCTCATTCTTTTGTGGGGGATCATTTTTTCTCTCACAGTTGGGTGGCTGGGGGCACCTGTTCAGGGACCCGTAAAATTGGAACTCTTGGTTCAATTTGCTTGGAAGTTGGGGGGGGGGATTATTAAGTGGACAGGAAGCACTGCCTCCCCTGAAGTTTTGGTGTCATGTGGTAGAAAAAACAGCAACTCCACCCCCAGTGTTCCTTCACAGAGAATAATAGAAACTAGAATCCTGGAAAAAGGCAATATGATCCCAAAATGTTACTGGGGAAACCAAATACAGCTAAATATTGATATTTTTGCCTCTCCTGAAATCTGAATCTAAAAATAACACCCCCCCCCCTCAGGATTCATGACCCTAATCTTCATTACTACTATTCATGAAATCTTGCCAGTATGCATTCCCAGAACTGCATCTATTGACTACTGCAAATAAATAAAAGACATTGTGTGGGAGAGAGAAGTTACAGAGTAATGTGATAGAAGGTTGAATGAGGAATTTTCATTTTGACTGATACCTAAAACCTTCTGAATCATACATCTATTGCATTTTAAGTCTAGATATCTGCCAAGAGCAGACGTTACTTAGGTGAGCAAGATGGTTACATGTCAGGTACACCTGCTGTGCAAGGCTTTTCAATGGAATTTACTTTCACAAGTCACAGCAGGGACAGTCTGTAAAGGCCAAAGATGAGTATGTTTCATCACATGCTACACAGATTCAAAAAAAGTGCATTAGATGCAAACATCTTTGAAAATTAGGCTATGCAAAGACATCAACTCTATTGGAATTAGCGCAGCTTGACACATCAGATCCCTTGTTTACTCTCTATGATGAAGCAGTGTGACTTTCTTGAATTGCCCTTCCAGTTAGTTAGCAAAACTGTTCATTGTTGCAATAGAGACCTAGGTTTCACTAAGGTGTCTGCATATGAATTTTTCTCTAATTATGAGTCTCTTTCTCACACTTTCCTATGGTTAAGAAACCCTTTTTTTCTGTGGTTCCAGTCTTAAATTTTACAATGGCCAATTGCTTTTTAAAGCATCCAACTTTCCAATTCCCACAATGATCAGTTAAAATTTGCTTAAGACTGCACTATAATAGAGGTACCATGAACTTCATAGTGAATGTATTCTTTGTATAGGATATTATATTGAACAAGTAAGGTCACCAGTGAGCCAAACCTTGAATCTCACCACTGTCTACTTGAGTATCTCACTTTCAGCTATGCAGCAGTTGTTGTAATGGAGTTTCAGTTCCTTCTGCCTTGCAGCTGCTTTTGCATCTGTACAGAAGGCTGAATTTATTCTTTCCTGAAATTCTGTTGCTGAGGAAATGACTTTATACTATTATTACAGATCCCCTCTGAAGAACATAGGCAAAACATGTAGAGCAAGTATAATGGAATAAAACTATCTTTTTCCTCACTGCACCATTTGTTTTTGTTCTTTTGTTGAATTGATTCTTCCTCAGAGTCATGGATGGTTGGATCTGGTGATGATATGACAAGGGGTGGGAATATAAGACTCCCAGTGGGTGGTTCAGGTGCTGTTCACAAACAGCCAAATTGCCTGATGAAAAATCAGTTCTCTGTTTGCAACCTCTGAATAGAATGTGAAGTGAACTGATGAATGCTTGAGAATCTCTACAACTATTCTTGTGAACCCCAACATAAAATCCAACTCACTCAGTTGCAAGGCAGCTGCTGCCCATTAACCAGTTAGCTTGCTAACAGAGAGCAGGATGATAATAGCATCTCTGTTTCCTTCCCTTGCTTTCTTCCCTTAGCATTTCAGATACTGTCTTGATAGTAACTCTGGAAAAGGTATAGCACCTATTATATCTAGTCCGTACAACAATTCAGCAGTTTATCCATAATCATCTTAAGGCAGTACACCATCTTTGCTAAGACTGACATCTTAGCCCAGTGACTCTTTTTAACCCCTTGCCCCAACCGTTACATTTCAAGCACATAAGTGCGGCAAAGCAAAGCGGGAATAGCTTTTGGCAGGACCCCCTCCCACCCCAAGTCTTAGAGTCCAGGTGTCTAATCTTTACTTCACTAGCATCTGACCTTGAGGCTGGTGGAAGCAGCTTGAATAATAAGTTTCCCAGATAAGCTTGCAGGGAGGAAAGCTAAGCAGGAATGCACCCAGGCAAAATTACATTACAGAATGCATGGCAAGAGGAATACAGAGGGGATGATTCTTGACATTCTGCTCCCCCAGGCTCCCCTCCCCCCCCCCGGCTTCTCCGTGTATTTCTGGTGAAAGTCTTTGATAAGTTTATGACAATTGGTATCATTCGCGCGGACCCATTCTGCTTGGCTGAGGGGAAAGTGGGCCCATTTGATGAGATAGTACAGTTCTCCTCATTTGGTCTTTGAGTCTAGAATTTCCTGCACCTCATGATGAATCTGGCCACGAACCAGATTCAGAGCTGGAGGCTGTTGTTGGGGGTGCCAGGTGGAGGGACCAGGATCACGCTTCAGATAGCTAGCATGAAAACAAGGATGAATATGTTTTAAGTTCTTTGGTAACTCAAGTTCAACAGTCACATTGTTCATAATCCGTTTAATGGGGAAAGGCCCCAGATATTTCATTCCCAGTTTTTTACAGTTTTGTGCGTTTGAGGGATGGTTTGTGGAAACGTTAACAGTATCTCCCACTTTGAGGTCCCATAGCTTGGAGTGTTTTTTGTCATAATGTTTTCATACATTTCCTTAGCTCTAATTAGTTCCTCCTGTATGGTTTTCCAATCTTGTGAGATTCGAGTTCACCATTCAGTAAAATCCACTGGGGCAGTGGGGGGTGACGGGAGCTCGAGGAAGGGTTTTCCCTCATAGCCATTTACCACCAGGAACAGGCTAGTGTTAGTTGTGCTATTAATGATTTTATTGTAAGCATATTCTGCGAAAGGCAGGAGGGGCACCCAATTGTCCTGTTGGAATGAAGTGCAACACATTAGAAACTGCTCGAGCACCACGTTTGTACGTTCTGTCTGTCTGTCTGTTTGGGAGTGGTAGGCTGAACTGAGCCCCTGTTCTATCCTTGCCAAGGTGCACGGATGCACCCAGAAGTTGGCAATGAACTGTGACCTGTGGTCGGAAATTATCTTACTCGGAAAAGAATGTAGCCAAAAGACATGCTGTATAAACAATTGGGCCAACCTTTCTGCCATGGGCAGCTGTTTAAATGGGATTAAATGAGCCTGCTTTGAAAAAGTGTCCACTAAAACCCACACCACCGTCTTCCTGTGGCAAGGTCAGTATGAAGTCTATAGAGATACATTCCCAGGGTCGGGAGGTTGGGGCTAACGGCTGTAGTTGGTCGGGGGGGGGGGGGTAGTCCACTTCTTTTTTTGCCATGATGCAGGTCAGGCAACTGGTAATGTATTGTGCTATGTCTTTTTGGAGCCCTGGCCACTGAAATTGCCATTGTATTAGGTGGATGGTCTTTACAAATCCAAAATGCTCCCGCAGTTTGAAATTGTTTGCTTGTTGCATGACTCCCGCTCATAGCGGTCCAGGGATGAATAATTTATTGTCCTTGTACCATAACCCTTCAGGGAAGGGGGTGAGCTGTAATCTGTCAAGCAATTAGATCTCAAAGAAATCAGTCCTTGATTTAAAACAAAGTATGATTTATTGATAATCCAAGATTGAGCTAAGGATTGGAACTGATACATAGCAACAATGAAAGGCATACTTAAAGGTGGCACATCAAAGGGTTTTCTAAACAAAGCTACATTCTCTAAACAATGGTGTATTCACGTGTGAATCTTCACACGGCTATTCCTTATCTCCCCTATGGTTTCCTTCCCTGGGATCAGGCCTGGGAACCTGTCTCTGGAGGCGCTTATCTTCAAAGAGCAAATTCCTGCATTTGTTAGTAAAAGTGAGAGAGGCAAGGGAGGCGCGAACTGGCGCGAACTGCTTTGATGTGCCCAGCTTAATCTCTGGTTAGTAACATTTATGAAGCTTCACAGATACATTCAGTTAGCATGATACTATTAGCATTATGTTATTAAAAGAAAGATTCACTTTGCTTGACATACTGCCCCCCCTAAGCTCATGCTCAGGGTTTGTTTGGGTGCAGTAGGTAAAATCTTTTGAGAAGGAGGGGGCCAAGGAGGTCTGAGGACTTCACCCATTCATTGCAGCTGGGAGGAAAGTATTTCCAGCGCACCAGATAGTGTAACACCCCCTTCTTCATTTTGGCATCCAGCACCTCCTGCACCTCATGATGACTCGGACGCTTCACTTGAATAGGTTTGGGCTCTGGAGGGCGGGGGTGCCAAGATGTAGCCCCAGGATCTTTGCGAAGAAGGCTGCAATGGAAAACAGGGTGGATTTTACTAAACAATTCAGGCAGTTCTAGTTCCACCATTACTTTGTTTATCACTCTTTTTATTTTGAACGGCTCCAAGTATTTATAGGCTAGCTTCCGAGACGTCTGTGGCAATGGCAAGTTCTTGGTAGACAGGAACACTTTAAAGTCCCACTCCGGAGAGTGCTTTTTGTCAAACTGGACTTTGTAGTCCCTTTTGGCCATTTCTAAGTTGTCTTGGATAATTGCCCACCCCTTCCCCAGAATCTCCCACCATTGCTGGCAAGAAGAGGTAGGCGAAGTCCTGTTGTTGCTAGGCAGCAGGGGGAAAGGTTTTCCTTCATAGCCATTTACAATTTTGAACAGTGTAGTTTTAGTGGAGCTGTGGAGGCTGTTGTTATAGCCGTATTCAGCGAAGGGGAGTAGCTCCACCCAATTGGACTGTTGATAGTTCACATAGCACCGTAAATATTGTACTAGAAGGCCATTCACTCGTTCCGTCTGCCCGTCCGTCTGCGGGTGATAGGCGGAGCTCAACCCTTGCTCCATGCCTGTCAGTTTACAAAACTCCCGCCAGAAGTTGGCAACGAACTGTGGCCCGCGGTCACTAATGAGCTTGTCTGGGAACGAGTGAACTTTTACCATGTGCTGAAAGAACAAGTATGCAAGCTTTTTTGCTGTGGGAAGCTTTTTACGAGGAATAAAATGTGCTTGCTTTGAAAATGTGTCCACCACCACTAGAATCACAGTTTGGCCCTGGGACACTGGTAGCTCCACTATGAAGTCCATGGACACCACCGACCAGAGTCGCTCGGCCGTAGGGGTTGGCTGGAGAAGACCGGGCGGCTTCCCCCACCCATTTTTTTTGCCATTATGCAGGCTGGGCAGGAGGCCACAAATTCGGAAATGTCTTTTTTCTTGTGTGGCCACCAGAATTGTCTATTGACTATGTGTAGCGTTTTTATGTATCCAAAATGGCCAGATATTTTGCTGCTATGGCAGTGCTGTAAAACTTCTCTGCAAAGGGTTTCAGGACATATAGCTTTTCATCAAAGTAGCAGAATCCACCTGTCCCTTTTACGAGCCCCTCCGGTCTCTCATCTCCCTTGCACTCCGCTTCTGTGATTAGTCTATTGCCCCCCCACGGCTCTGCCGCTGTTTTTTTCCCGGAGCGTGTAGTCACTGCTCCCGATACAGCCGAAGGGGGAATGAGGGAGTCTACCACCTCTTCCCTTTGGTTCTCATGCTGCGGCAGCCTGGACAGGGCATCTGCTAAGACGTTTTTCAACCCCGGGATATGTTTAAGAGTGAAATCAAACTTGGCAAAGAACCCAGGCCACCGGATTTGTTTTTCAGTCAGTTTTCTATGCCCGGTGAGCGCTTCCAAGTTTTTATGGTTGGTCCAATTCTCAAACGGTACTCTAACTCCTTCTAGCCAAGACCACCACGTTTTCAATGCGAAGGTTACTGCAAAAGCTTCCTTGTCCCACACCGACCAGTTGTGCTGCTCATGGGAGAACTTCTTAGAAATGTAGGTGCACGGTCTCAACCTCCCCTCTGAGTCTTTTTGCATTAATATTGCTCCTACGGCCACATCAGAAGCATCACATTGAACCACAAAGGGCTTGAGCTCGTCAGGGTGAGCTAAGACTGGCTCACTAGTGAACAAGCGCTTGAGTTTGTCAAAAGCTTCCTGGCAAGCCGGGGAGCACCTTAACTTGGCCCCTGACTTTTTTGTTTTGAGTCCCTTCCCGTTAGTTTTTAATAAGTCTGTTAGCGGCAGCATTACCTGGGCGAACCCCTGAATGAACCCCCTGTAGAAATTTGCGAACCCGAGGAAAGATTGTAGCTGTCTACAATCTCCAGCACCACTTGTATTTTTGCAGGATCCATCGCCAATCCCTTCCCTGAGACCCGAAACCCCAGGTAGTTGAGTTCCTTTTGGTGAAACTCGCACTTTGATAACTTAGCATACAGTTTGTGCTCGTATAGGGTGGTGAGCACTTTTCTCACTAATTGGACATGGGAGGGCAGGTCCTTTGAATAAATAATGATGTCATCCAGATACACCACCACCCCCTTGTACAGGTACTCCCTTAGGACCTCATTGATAAAGTTCATGAACACCCCCGGGGCCCCTTGTAGTCCGAACAGCATCTCTAAGTATTTGAATTGCCCCATTGGATTTTTAAAGGCAGTCTTCCACTCATCCCCCTCCTTGATCCACACCCTAAAGTAAGCGTCTCTCAGGTCCAATTTGGTGAAGATGGACCCTTCTGACACGGTACTTAGTAGATCCTTGATTAAGGGGATGGGCTAGGCATTGGACATCAAAATCCCATTTATACCGCGAAAATTTGTACAAAGTCTAAGGCTCCTGTCCTTCTTTTTCCGGAATAGGACTGGCGCGGCATGCAGTGCGGTGGCCGGCCTAATGAAGCCCCTCTTTAAGTTTTTGTCTATGAATTTTCGTAGTTCAGCCTTTTCTGCCCACCCCATTGAGTACAGTTTAGCTTTGGGTAACTCCTGACTGGGGATGAGTTCGATGGCATAATTGGTGCTCTGATGCGGGGGCAACTCGTTCGCCTCCTCCTCGCTAAACACCCTGTGCAAGTCTCTGTACTCTTGGGGAATCGATTGGATCTCTTCTATCATCACACACATCTTTTCGTTTCTGGGGGGTGGGTTGGGTCCCCACTTCCCTGACCAGTGGTGGTGTTTGCACAGGTTGTTGGTGAAGTTTTTGGTTTGCACCCCCCACTGTATGTCCGGCTGGTGCCTGGCCAGTCAACCAACCCCTAGCACCACATCAAATGACCAGGAGGGGGTGATCACGAAAACCTCCACGTCCCAGTGTTCGTCTATCCCCACCGGCAGCCCCTGAGTCTCCTCTATGCAGGGCTCCACTTGCATTATTGACCCATCCATTTGCTCAAACTGGATTGGGTGGGGTAGGGGTGATCGAGAGAGTCCAAGAGCGTCCACTAATTTTGGGGTGATAATTTCCCTTGTGCACCCTGAGTCTATCAGAGCTCGGGCGTGCATAAAGCGTTTAAGCTTCGGGTTTAGTAACGTCAATGGGACAAAGAATAAGGATCCAGTTATTCTCACCCGTACTGGTGCTGTTAGATCCACTGCCTCCTGGCACCTTTCAGTGCAGGTCGCTCTCGTTTTTCGCCGGCTTGGTTCCCCACGATTCCTCACTCATGTTGTCTAGAATTATAGTATCCTCGTCAAGCACCATCGAAGTTGCGGTGCTGTTGCGACTTGATTCCTTTGGCTTGGCTGGTGTCTTCTTTGGTCCCGCCATGGTCGGCTTCGGGTTAAGGGGGGGCTCAAGGCTTCTCCGGGCAGTTGGCAGCCAGATGGGTTGCCGCAGCGGAAGCACTTGCGACCCGTGTGGGGCTTGGGGGTCCCCCCTTGGACCGCTCCCTTCTTCCCTTTGGTTTTGCCCCCTGGCCGAGCCTCACATTCCCCCTTTCCCCCTTGCTGCAGTTGGCATTGGAGGGCCACATGTTTCATGTTGGTTTCTACTTCACCTGCCAGTTGCACCCATCCCACCAGCGTCGTGGGGCAGGCTTGTTGGAGGGCCCAATCCAGGAGGCTGACATTGAGGCCGCATTGGTATGCCTCAATCTTCATCATCTCGCTCCAGCCCCAGACTTTGGTGCAGTGTGCCCTGAAGTTAGCAGTGTACTCCCTCTCCGATTTTGACCCCTGTTGCATGTCTCGTAGAGCCGTGATGGCTCAGGTCTCCTGGAGCAGGTTTTCATACTGGAGCAGTAGGGCTTGTAGGAACCCGGCTACACTGTCCAGCTCAGGGCCCCGGGTTTCGTACAGACTCACGTACCAGCGCCTGGCGGCTTCTTTCAGCTTGAACCTGAGGTAGTCCACTCTGCTCAGGTTGTCGGGGAAAGTGTTCCCCCAGTAGTGCATGTAGATGTTTGCTTGTATGGTGAAGTATTCCACCTCTTCAGGATCGCCGTCGAAGGTGGCATCCAGCTCCCGACTTCGACCGAAGTCTCGCGGCCCCAGGAGCCCTGGTCCTGGTGCCAGAATTCCGAGTGGTACTGGGACTGCTGGTGCCACCAGGGGAGCTGGTGCTGCCGGCGGGCCCACTGGCACTGGCGGGCCGGCTGGGGCTGGTGGGGCAGCCGGGGCCGGTGTAGGCTCTGGCTGTGGAGGCGCCAGCTGCAGAGGCGCTGGCACGGGGGGAGCCGGTGGGCCTCTCTCGAAATCCTGTAGCACCACTCGGTCAATTTGCCTCTGCACCTCCCTTGCTATGAACATGGCATTTGCTTGGATCTCATCCCGCAGCTCCCAGGCCATGGTTGCCATTTCCCCCCTCACTTTCTTTAGGATGTCCGTTTCTTTGGGAGGGCTCCCGTTTTCCTCCTCCGATCCGCGCCCACAGTCATCATCTGACCTCGGTTCTTCCCATTCATCATCCTCCCGAATCGGGCAGTCATCCCCTCTCTCACCAGGTTTACCACTCTTTCCCCCTGGCTTGGCCTCATCAGGAGGGTTTTGTGGCATGCCAAGGCCTCATCCATCAGGGTGATGGAGGTTCACGGCTCCCACTTCCATGGGGTGATGAACAGCTCCTGGATGTGCAGTGGTGATCCACGACCCTTTACTCTCCGTGCCCCGACGATGTGCTAGGGGGGAGTTTTTACTTTGGTTAGTCCAAAGGGTTCAGTGGGTTCTCTGTTGTCCAGAACTTTTTCAGCCATCCGGCTTAAAAGTGGCCGGTTCAGATAAACTCCAAATATGGATCAGTTCCAAAATGTCAATCAATTAGATCTCAAAGAAATCAGTCCTTGATTTGAAACAAAGTATGATTTATTGATAATCCAAGATTGAGCTAAGGATTGGAATTCATACATAGTAACAGTGAAAGGCATACTTAAAGGTTTTCTAAACAAAGCTACATTCTCTAAACAATGCTGTATTCATGTGTGAATCTTCACATGGCCATTCCTTATCTCCCCTGCAGTTTCCTTCCCTGGAATCAGGCCTGGGAACCTGTCCCTTGAGGCGCTTATCTTCAAAGAGCAAATTCCTGCATTTGTTAGTAAAAGTGAGAGAGGCAAGGGAGGCACGAACTACCCCCTAGATATTCTCTGCTTTGATGTGCCCAGCTTAATCTCTGGTTAGTAACATTTATGAAGCTTCACAGATACATTCAGTTAGCATGATACTATTAGCATTATATTATTAAAAGAAAGATTCACATTGCTTGACACAATCCGCTATCGGATGGGCAGCCGCCAATGCTTCTTTAAGGAACACTAGAAAGGAATTCGGTTGTTCTGCCCCTTTATGTTTTTGCATGCAGGTGGTAACCAGAGCACTGAGTTGGGTGGGGGTGAACAGCAAGTCTATCACCGCCTCCCATTTACTTTCGTGTTGAGGTATGCGGGACAAGGCGTCAGCTAGTATCTCCCACCTTGAAGTCCCATAGCTCCCCGGGATGTGCCCAAATGTGAATTTGAACTTGTGAAAGAACCTCGCCCACCTCACTTGCTTGGTAGTAAGTTTTCAAGTGGCAATTAGGGACGCAAGGTTTTTATGATCTGTCCATCGCTTAAACGGTTCCCTTGGCCCTTCAAGATAATGCTGCCATTTTTCCAAGGCCAGTTTAATGGTGGAGAGTTCTTTGTCCCACACTGACCAGTTCCACTCTGTGGGGGTGAATTTTTGCAACAGATAAGCGCACGGGTGGAGTTTCCCATCTCCCCCCCTCCAGGAGTAACATGGCTGCTCAGGCCACATCACTTGCATCACATTGCATAACAAACGTTTTGTTCTCATCAGGATGGATGAGACACAGTTCTGAGACAATTTTTTGTTTCAGCTCCTTGAACATTTGCTGGCACTCTGGGGACCACTCCAGCTTGGTGTTCGCTTTAGAAGCGTGGGCGCCTTTGCCTTTGGTTTTTAACAAATTGGTCAGGGGGACGGTGACTTCTGCAAAATTGTTTATAAATCCTCTGTAAAAGTTTGCAAAACAGAGGAAACTTTGGAGTTGTTTCCATGTTCTGGGTGCTTCCCACTCAACACCTTAGCCTGCCTGCACCTTAGCAGGGTCCATCCCCAGTCCTCCTGCTGAGACCCGGTACCCCAGAAAGTCAAGTTCTGTCTTGTGAAATTCACATTTCAAAAGCTTAGCAAACAGTTTATTGTCATAGAGGGTTTGCAACACTTGGCATACTAGTTCAACATGGGAGGGAAGGTCTTGTGAATAAAGTGATACATCATCCAGATAACAGAGAAACTTTTAGAGAGAATTATGCAGAACTTCATTGATTAAGTTCATGAAGACCTCTGGAGCCTGCTTCAGGCCAAAAGGCATCACTAGGTATTAGAATT
The DNA here is from genome assembly GCF_032191835.1 of Heteronotia binoei. Lineage (NCBI taxonomy): Eukaryota > Metazoa > Chordata > Lepidosauria > Squamata > Gekkonidae > Heteronotia > Heteronotia binoei. The sequence goes on from NC_083225.1 coordinate 125,005,568, forward strand.
GGCCCAGGGGGCTGTTGAAGGCAGTTTTCCATTCATCTCCCTCCTGGATGCAGACCTGGAAGTACACATCTCTAAATCCAATTTTGTAAAAATCTTCCCCTGCGGGACTTCGCTTAACAGGTCTCTTATAAGGGGGAGGGAGTACGCATTATTCATGAAAATTGTGTTCAGGCCCTTAAAATCCATGCATAGTCTCAAACTGCCATTTTTTTCCTTGCAAAAGAGAACAAGGGCTGCGTGTGGAGATTTGGCTGGCTGGATAAACCCCCATTGTAAATTTATGTCCAAAAATTTCTTTAGCTCCTCCCTATCTGCTCTACTCATCAAATATAGCTTTGCTTTGGGAAGGGGCCCCTCCTCCACCAGTTCTATTGCACAGTCTGGAAATGGTAGAGGGCAGATGAATTTCCTTAGGGAGAGAGTTGCAGGGTTTTGGTGTCATGACTGAGAATACATAATGGGGGGTTGTGGGGTTCCGGTTCCAGTGGGCATCATCTACAGACAGCTGTTCCCGTGTCTCAAGAAATGTTAAGTGTTCTAAAGATATTTTAAATTGCTTTTAACTGTTCTTAAAGTTATTCAAAGCTTTTTTTTTTTTTTAAAAAAAAGCTTTTATCAAAAGACTTGGCAGCTTTTGCACATTTTTTTCTTAATGGAGAACTGATACTCCCCAACCCAATTAAGGCTGTTACTAGATAAGGACAGCATTGACAGAACTATATTTGACCCTGACTGAGAATACAAAAATATCAACAATGAATACCACTAATGGCAAAACCAGAAAAAGAAAGCAACCAGCATTCTTATACCAAAATTGATGTAGCAGAAGCTTAGGTATGTATAGGAAAACCTGCCTAAAGTAGCAGAATTTCCTAGAAACCAGCGTTGCAGCCCTCCTAAGCTCAGCTGGAAAATGTGATCCACCATTTTAAAGGACCTGGAATGAACAATAGCTATTTCACCCACTGAGACATGGGATCCTAAGAAGATCCTGTTCAGCAGATTAGAGGGTGAGGCAGCCTTGTAGTGATGTGCCTCCCAAGCCATAAAGGGCAATTGGCAATAGCCAATTCCTAGAACTGAGCTAAAAACCAAAAAGCCAGCTGAGAGTTTGTAATACAGCTATAATGATGCCTGATAATATATGTGTTGCTCTAGTCCAGGGGTAGTCAAATTTGCTTAACATAAGAGCCACACAGAATAAACATTAGATGTTTGAGAGTTACAAGACTTGAATATCAGATGTTTGTGAGCTGCAAGACAGGCAGGCAGGCAGGCAGGCAAATAGATGGGGAGGAAGGAGAGTGGGAGTGGTGGAAAGAAAGCAACTTTAATTTTAAATGCATTCTCCAAGCCACCAGCTAACTTGGCTTGGAGAAGTGGTTTAAAGAGACAATTGCCCCCCCTGCAAGTTTGGTGTAGTGGTTAAGTGTGTGGACTCTTATCTGGGAGAACCGGGTTTGATTCCCCACTCCTCCACTTGCACCTGCTAGCATGGCCTTGGGTCAGCCATAGCTCTGGCAGAGGTTGTCCTTGAAAGGGCAGCTGCTGTGAGAGCCCTCTCCAGCCCCACCCACCTCACAGGGTGTTTGTTGTGGGGGAGGAAGGTAAAGGAGATTGTGAGCCGCTCTGAGACTCTTCGGAGTGGAGGGCGGGATATAAATCCAATATCTTCTTCTTCTTCTTCTTCTGTCGGAAGGAAGACACGGACACAAGGGTTTGGGTAACTAAAGGGCCACTTTCTTTATTTATTACATTAACACAAGGACTATAACATAACAGGCAGCACGGCAGGTCCAGGGGACGAAATACCCTTCCCCTGCCACATGTCGGGCGAGCCACCCTGCCCCTAGGTATAGCCAAAACACATGGCTCGTACCCAGGTGGCCTAGCAAAGGTTATGCCCTGGAGTTCCAACCCCCAGCCGCAGGGCTAACAGGCGAATCAATCCATGCAAACCCAAGGCAGTCCGCTTCATCACTCAACCATACCGCATGGTCCAGGAATGATTTAGTGAGAACCCATGCCCCAAAATTGGGGTGCTACAGGTTCTCACCAAGCTGCATAACAAAAGTTTAGGCCAAAACCCAGCCACCACAAGGCCAAGCCTCTGCTAAGGCAGCTGCGCCCACTAAATGCCCAACACTTCCTTAAGCCCAAGTTTCAAGTTCTCTAAAAAGGCATCATTACCCTTATCTGAATGATGTATGCCATCACTCCTGAATAAATCCGCGAAATCAGCCCGGATCCCAGAATGAGGAAGAAAGTGGCCCAAACCCCCCTCAAGGACTCTTTTAAGTTCTAAATTGGCTTTGCGATGAGCTTTCTCAATTGCCCATGGGTCCCAAGCCGCACACCATACCTGGTGTGGGATCATGACTGACCACACAATCAAAGCTTGTGGCCAACACCTCTTGATGACTCTAAAGTCATCTTTAGCCTGCAATACAAGGGCTTTTCCCTTGAGCAAGCCTAAATCATTACCACCCAGATCATCACAACAACACGTGCACATCTTCAAACAAGAGGGGCAACAAGCCCGACCAATGGAGACCCCGCCATCCACACCATTCAATGGTGGCCCACTTGCTGAGCCCCAGCTGTGACCTGGCCAAAGTCCTCCTGGCCCGATGGGCAGTCCAAAACACGAAGCCGTGTCCACATATGAGGATGCATTGTCTCTCTCCATGGACCACAGCACCTGAGAAAAGAAGAAATGATGAATAACATAGCCCCCTAATAACGTAATGCCAATTACTGCAGTGCAAGAGGGTGAACATAGCCCTTATAGGCTGAGGAACGCCACTTACCAAGCTTCTGAATGGAAGGCAGGGAGTACCCCAGGGCAGCAGCCATAGATGCTGCTCCAATACGGAAGGAATGGGTACCTAACTTAACTCCCAACAGCCCCAGCATAGCAAGGGCCTTGCAAAACTGATGCTTTGTCAGGGGACTGCAGTCTCCGTGATGGAAAAACAGGCCAGCACCCAAACCATGAGCAACCATGTAGCGCATTAAAGCCGCTATGGGACAGATCTCGACATCAGAACAGGAACCCAAATTAATAGTATCCCCCCGTTGCAGTTGATTGGTCTTGGAATGATGAACTGTAACATATACAGATCCGCCAGTCAGATAAATGTCTTGGGCCATCAAGGCCCTCCCTGAAACGTCCCATCTGGACTGAGCTACCAGCTCACTCACCCGGAGAGCGCCAAAAAATGCCATGAGAGAGTTGGAGTGAAAGAGCAATGTTTTGTACTCCAACACGCACACCTGACCCCAGACCGATCGTAAACCCCTTAGAACTGCAGAGGAAATCAGTTGCCTAGGATCCCACCTGGGCCCAACTTCTCTAGACTAACCTTCCAACATTTTCTTAATGCGGAAGTCACCAGTATTCTCCTGGAAACCCAAAGCCTTACTAGCGAAGGCCAACGCAGACAGCCAGCCCCGAATAGATCGAACTACTAATCCCCTGTGCCTTAAAGATACACTATAGTAGAGTAATTGCTTCACCGGAAGGGCCCATCCCCTTTGGTAACCCACTTTTCTCCTAAAACTTTCGAACTGGCATACTGCCCTATTGTACGATTTTCTGGTACTAGAAGCAATGACGAGAATTATTGCTCTGCCAACTTTGACCTGCCATCATCCATATCCCAGGGGGCATCATTGTCAGAAGATCTGCATCTGGGGCCAGCTGGCGAAACCTCTGCATCTGTTTGTGGGAGAGAGCGTCAGCCACCCCATTAGCCACCCCAGGCACATGCCTGGCGAAAAATAAAATATTAAGCCTCAGGCAACGGATAGTGAAGGCCCACACCAGCCTCATCACCCTGGGGGATTTGGAAGTGAGGGAATTGATAACATGCACCATGGCTAAGTTGTTGCACCAAAAGTGGACTGTGTGGTCTGCCAACTCATTCCCCCACAACCAAACGGCTACCAAGATTGGGAAGAACTCCAAGAAAGTCAAATCTATGTTCCACCCCACATCTACCCATTCCTGGGACCATTCCTCTGCACACCAGTGTCCGCGAAAGTAGACGCCAAACCCAAGGAACCCCGCTGCATCTGATGTAATTTGCAGCTCAGTTTCCAACTGTAACTCAGCCCTCCAAAAGGAGACAACATTAAAGGATGTTAAAAACTCCTTCCATAGTAAAAGGTCCTCCTGCATGCTGCGTGAAATCCTGATTAGGTGATGCGGCTGGTGTAATCCAGCCATTTCATCACACAACCTCCTCAAAAAGGGGCGACCAGGAGCTACCAACTTACACGCAAAATTTAAGTGACCAACCAACTGCTGCAACTCTTTCAAGGTCACCTTTCGCCGCAGCAAAAACTGAGCAACCATTTCCTGCAGACCTAGAATTTTGTCCTTTGGGAGGCGTGAAGTTTGTTGGAATTAATCAAGTTCAACCCCCAGGAATGTCAATTGCTGGGTAGGGCCCGCCGTCTTCTCATGGGCTAGAGGAACGCCCAGCTCCACCAACTACGCTGCAAAGGACGCCATCAAATGGGTGCACTGGCCAGAGCCTAAGGGGCCCGCAAACAGAAAGTTGTCCAGCTAATGCACCACATTGCTCAAACGAGCCTGACGGCGCACTGTTCATTTAAAAAGGAGCTAAAGCACTCGAAGGCCGCATAAGAAACGGAGCACCCCATGGGCAGGGCCATGTCCATATAAAACCGCCCTTCAAAATGAAAACCCAGCAATTCAAAATCCAAATGGTGAACCAGTAGGAGGCAAAAGGTGGACTTTATGTCGCACTTTGCCAACTCAGCCCCTACCCCACAACGCCTTACCCTCTGCACCGCTTGGTCAAAAGACATATACTGCACAGTACACACATTTTCTAGGGTGGCCATAATGTCTGAAGGCCAGCCAGGGACACCTTTTTTTGGGGGAAGGTAGGGGTGTGCGTGCGCGAAGCGCCGGAAACAGGAAGTGACGTCACTTCCGGTGACGTCACTTCCGGTGATGTCATGCCACTGCCAGAAACAGGAAGTGACATCACTTCCTGTGACATCATTCCCCCCGCGCCACCTGCCGGAAGCAGGAAGTGACATCACTTCCTGTGGCATCATTTCCCCGCGCCACCTGCCGGAAGCAGGAAGTGACGTCACTTCCTGTGACATCATTTTCCCCAAATGACACCATTTCCCCCAAATGACATCATTTCCCCCAAATGCCACTGCCGGAAACAGGAAGTGACTTCACAGAACTTCCTGTGACGTCCCCAAAAATCCCCCAAATATCACCGCCGGAAACACCAGGATTATTTATAGAGAGGTAAAGGGGGAAATAAAGTTAAATAAAACTCTTTTTTTACTTTTTTCAAAGTGAGAAGACTAGAGAGAATGGGTTCCACGCTGAGAAGCCAGTCAGATTCCAGTGAGATTCCAGTGAGACTGTGCTGCATAATGCAGCCTATTTATTTTGTCCTGTTTGCTCTGTTGGCTCTATCTGCGCCACCTTCATCACTTTCGGGGTGTGGATCCCCCAGTGGGGTGGTCTCCCGACTCCCTCCGCTGGCTGTTTCTGATAGCCCTGCGCCCCCTCTTTCATTTGATATGTGTCCCGTGCGGGTGCCACCCTCCTGCCGGGAGATGCCGCAAAATGAGCCCCCTTGAGGCTTATGGCAGCAGGGCTCGGGGGAAGCGAGCTAGACTGCTGTTCTTTTGAGGGGTTATAGAGTGTTTTGAGCCCGTCCCTGTGGCATCAGTCCCATCATTTTGGGACCCAGGGGGCCGGCGCAGCGGCACGCCGAAGCAGCCTGTCACTAATAACACAGGTCGAGATGCAGGACAGGAACCCGGAAGTGACCGACAGGCTGCTTCAGCGTGCCGCTGCGCCAGCCCCCTGGGCCCCACAATGATGGGACCAATGCCACAGGGATGGGCTCGAAACACTCTATAACCCCTCAAAAGAACAGCAGTCTAGCTCGCTTCCCCCGAGCCCTGCCGCCATAAGCCTCAAGGGGGCTCATTTTGCGGCATCTCCCGGCGGGAGGGTGGCACCCACACGGGACACATATCAAATGAAAGAGGGGGTGCAGGGCTATCAGAAACAGTCAGCGGAGGGAGTCGGGAGACCACCCCACTGGGGGATCCACATCCCGAAAGTGATGAAGGTGGCGCAGATAGAGCCAACAGAGCAAACAGGACAAAATAAATAGGCTGCATTATGCAGCACAGTTGAGAAAGTGCGTTATCCCATATACTGATGAAGTAAATACAGGATCTGAGAACAAAATTGCACCAGAAGACACAAACACAAAGCTCCCTTACACTGAATCAGTGCTTGGGTCCACCAAAGTCAGTATTGTCTAGTCCAGTCACAAACACAAAGCTCCCTTACACTGAATCAGTGCTTGGGTCCACCAAAGTCAGTATTGTCTACTCCAGTCACAAACACAAAGCTCCCTTACACTGAATCTGTGCTTGGGTCCACCAAAGTCAGTATTATCTACTCCAGTCACAAACAAAAAGCTCCCTTACACTGAATCAGTGCTTGGGTCCACCAAAGTCAGTATTCTCTACTCCAGGGGTGGCCAGAGGGAGGGAGGGAAGGAAGGAAGGAGGGAGGGAGGGAAGGAGGGAGGGAGGGAAGGAAGGGAGGAGGGAAGGAAGGAAGAAAGGAAGGAAGGAGGGAGGGAGGAAGGAGGGAGGGAGGGAGGGAAGGAAGGGAGGAAGAGAGGGAGGGAAGGAAGAAAGGAAGGGAGGGAGGGAGGAGGGAAGGGAGGAAGGGAGGAAGAGAGGGAGGGAAGGAAGGAAGGAAGGGAGGGAGGAGGAAAGGAAGGAAGGAAGGCAGGAAGGAAGGAGGGAGGGAAGGAAGGAAGGAGGGAAGGAAGGAAGGGAGGAGGGAGGGAAGGAAGGAGGGAGGGAGGGAAGGAAGAAAGGAAGGGAGGAAGGAAGGAAGGAAGGAGGGAGGAAGGGAGGAGGGAGGGAAGGAGGAAAGGAAGGAAGGAGGGAAGGAAGAAAGGAAGGAAGGGAGGAGGGAGGGAAGGAAGAAAGGAAGGAGGGAGGGAGGAAGGAGGGAGGGAAGGAGGGAGGGAAGGAAGAAAGGAAGGAAGGGAGGAGGGAGGGAGGGAATGAAGAAAGGAAGGAAGGAGGGAGGGAGGAAGGAGGGAAGGAGGGAGGGAAGGGAGGAGGGAGGGAGGGAAGGAGGGAGGGAAGGAAGGAGGGAAGGAAGGAGGGAAGGGAGGGAGGGAGGAAGGGAGGGAGGGAAGGAAGGGAGGAGGGAGGGAAGGAAGGAAGGAAGGAGGGAGGGAAGGAGGGAGGGAAGGAAGGAAGGGAGGAGGGAGGGAAGGAAGGGAGGAGGGAGGGAGGGAAGGAAGGAAGGAAGGGAGGGAGGAGGGAGGGAGGGAAGGAAGGAAGAAAGGAAGGAAGGAGGGAGGGAGGGAGGAAGGAGGGAAGGAGGGAGGGAAGGAAGGCCGGCCGCCCCCTCCCACCAGCTGCCCCCCGCCCACTTTCGGCCCCCCCTGCTTACCTTGTTCCAGGGCGGGTGGCGGCCTCTCTTCCGGGTGGCTGGTGCTGCTGGCAAGGCTGGCGGTGGCTGCGGAGGCTGGGGAGGCGGCGGAGAGGCCGGCGCTGGTCTCTGGAGGGCCTCCAGGGACCAGCGCCGGCCTCTCCGCGGCCTCCGCTGGCCTTTGGAGGGCCTCCAGGGACCAGAGCCGGCCTCTCCGCGGCCTCCGCTGGCCTCTGGAGGCCCTCCAGGGACCAGCGGCGGCCTCTCCGCGGCCTCCGCTGGCCTCTGGAGGGCCTCCAAGGACCAGCGGCGGCCTCTCCGCGTCCTCCGCGGGCCTCTGGAGGCCCTCCAGGGACCCGCGGCAGCCTCTCCGCGGCCTCCGCGGGCCTCTGGAGGTCCTCCAGGGACCCGCGGTGGCCTCTCCGCAGCCTCCCCGGCCTCCACCACCGCCACCAGACCCCGCACGCGGGCGGGGAAGGCGGCGAGTGAGGGAGCCAGCGTCCCTGCGCGTGCGCACACCGCCGTGCGCACGCGCAGGGACGCTGGCTCCCTCAGTCCCCGCCTTCCCCGCCCGCGCGGCCCGCCGGCTCCCCGCTGGCTATACCGGGACTTCTAATGGTCCCAGTATAGCCAGCTCGGGAGCCGGGAATTGGGGGCCAGAACCGGGAAAGTCCCGGGAGACCGGGACGGTCTGGCCACCCTAGGTATGGTGTCATTCACTGATTCGCCATGGGGGTAAGATAAATGATGAATCAATCTGAACTCACCTGGGACCTTTTTAGGCACCAGGCCCAATAGGGAGACCCTCGAGGTACTCACAGGGGGTGCAGAAAATGGGCCAATCACCCTACCCTAGGCTAATTCCTTCCCAATCTTCTGATGAACTATGTGCTCCATCCCTACAACCGACTTCAAATTATTGGCGTTAAACAGCTTTCTGGGGCATTGAAAAGGAATTCTAAACCCAAACTTAAAACCATTTAACAAATAAAGCCGATCTTCATCCCTTGGATAATCATGGAGCCATGCCTCAAGCACTGTCGCCCTTATTGGGCTGGGACCCTTTACCAAATGGCTTATCTGTGCTGCCCAGCCCTGCTTGTGCTGTCCCTCCTGAATCTACCCCTGGAACAATTCGTGAAGGAATGAGACCCCCCGCAAAGAGGGCACTCATGTTTGTATGGGCAGTTCTTTTTACCACACACCCCCTGGGATGCAAACTTCCAAGAATGCAGGCAGGGTTGAACCATCTGCCCTGCACTGCTGCATGCACCAGAAGCAGTGGCTGTGCGCTGCACCACATGTCCACTGTCTGACCTATCACCCAGGTTAGGTTGTGCTGGAGAAATAACCTGCAGCCACAGCTGTGGCTGAATCTGATCCCATTGAAGCGCCAGGTTCAAAGTCACCCTCATTCTGAACTCCTCATCATATTGAAGCCAGGCTGGGCCAGTAAAGCTGGTGTAGCTTTTGTAAATGATGTCGAAATACTGAAAAAGGGACATAGCCCTCCATGGCTGTGACCTGGCAATAATTCCGGCATAAATAATGAACCTGGGCACCCAGTTCACCCATGTCCTGTCAACTTTCCGCTTCTTGTTTTTCTCCTTTTCCCTATCATCCAAATCCTCTTTATCCTTTTTCTCCAGCTCCCTGTAGAGCAGAGAGAATAGGTCCACAAATTCCCCTTTCAGTAGCTTATCCTTGGTGGCCCTGATATGTAGGGCAGGAAGGCTTTACCTAGAAATAGCAGCTCTCCAGCAGCCCTGGCCCCACTCAATGCACAGCAGCCAAGAAGGTCAGAGCGCCTGCTCCGGCTGCTCTGGCTGCAACGCCACTGAGGATGTTCTCCGCAGCTGAGAACAAAACGTCTGGAAGGAAAACTTTCTCCAGTAGAACACGGCACTTGAGCCCGAAAGATTCTACAAACCCTAATGATGTTGCCAGCCGTGAAAACCTGAAATCTTTGATATCAATTATTACTTACTATCATTATTTAATTATTAAATCACAGTCACAATTATAATTTATTTTAATGAACATAAAAATTAAAAAAAGAATTTCAAAGAACTAGAAACAGTAAGACATGAATAAATTGCTGGCAAGTCAAGTTACAGGATACATATCAAGAAATTTTACTACCTACAACATTTTCTGTAAAATGCATAATGTAGCTAATATGTAGTCAACCTAAAACTAAGGATGGTTAAGCAAGACATACATCACAAAGAAAGACCACAAAGCCAAAGCTTTTTTTAAAAAAAAATCCTGCTCAAATATGTCTCTCTTAACAGATCAAAATCACAGTGGGTTGCATTAAATTGTTTAACATCTCCTCTTCAGCTTTACCTTTCATCTTCCTGATCTAAGGTCTTGTTTACAGGAAGCCAGCTCTCTGTGTTGTACTCTTTGTATCAGCAGGAGGTGTAAATTTAAAAGGTTTTTTTCCATCTCATTTCTCCACTATAGTCTGCAGAAGTGTAAATGGGTCTGATGGGTCAGAGCACAAAAGATCAGAAGCTCAGTAATCTTAGTCTGTCTCTGTCTCTCCCCCAGCCTCACACACAATGGGAAAGAGTCATGTGTAATGCTAATTAATAATATTAAGTTATACTGTTGAAATAAACTCAACAGCCCACCCAGAGAATGTAATAATCATAAATATTCCAAGATTCCCAGGAGGAGATTCCCAGGAGGAGATGCTGTTCCAGTGTTACTGCTGATCATATTGATATTAATTATTTAATATTAACTTCTCCCTGTATTTCCTTCAGTGCTCTATTTGGTCTAATCCAGGGATGTTGAACTTATCTGTTACAAGGGTTAGATCTGACAAAAATGTCGTTTTGTTGGGCCAGGCCATGTGTGCTATAAAATGTCATGCCAGGTAATGGAGATAATAAACTTTATAAAGGGTACAGACAGTTAAAGATATTTTTTTAATTAAAATACAAATATGCTTAAAACCCTTGCAATATTTTGTTTATTTAACAAACTTTGATAACTGACACCTCCCAAAACTTGCCCTCCACACCCTTAAGAGATGCCTGTCTAAAATGAAAATATAGGGAAATAGTGGGATTTGGCAATGCAATTTTTAAAATAAGACATCAAGAAAGAACACAAGGATCACAGCAGAAACTAAAAATATTAAGTGTGCTGAGCCTAGGAAAACATAAAATGGCTGGGCATTACAAGCTTTTCCTCCCACCCCACCCCAGGGCTACTCAGAGTGGCAGTGGTTCTCCATGTTTTACCCTTGTATCATTTTTGATACAGTTTTGATGATTTAATTTTGATAATTTTGAAATTAAGTTCCCCTTTACCTGTGGATTTCCAGGTTAGAATGCTCACTCAGGCATGGTTTCTCAGGTCCATTCTGCAGAGACAAGCTGGCTCAAAATATCAACAGTTTATTTGCAAGGAAACAACTCCAGCAAGCAACAGCTTCAGCTAGCATACAAACAGTGGAAAGTGAAACTACTTGAGCTCCACTCCACGGAAATACATTACAGTACAGACAAAGTTGAAAGGGAAATGCTGAATGAATTTTCCATTAAGGTCTCTGGGCTCAGACAAACTACTCTGGGACTGGAGTGACAGTCCCCAGAGTGGAATGATGGTCCCTACAAGTTGCAGAAGCATTCTGGGAAGTGGAATACTTATTTTTTATTTTTATTTATTCGTGATTCATATCCCGCCCTTCCCACGAGTGGCTCAGGGCGGCTTCCAAAAATTGGTCAAACATAAAAATTAAACAATTTGAGTGTATAAACAATTAAATATTTAAAACAGTTAAAACCTTAAAAACCAGTTAACATTTCGATTACATATAAAACAGACGTCTGGCCAAGTTACATTCCCATAATGCTGTTGCTACTCCCAGGGGCTGCCATTCCACTCTGTGTCCTGACCCAGAACACAGATTCTATTGCTAGGGACATCAGTCTTGATAAATCATCCTATGGACTTTTCTCATTTAAAGTCACAATCAGCCTTTGTTCAAATTGAAGCATGAAAAACTAATAGTCCAATTAATGCTTATTTAATTTTAAACCAAATACATCCAAATATATATAATCAGCCCAGATCTTATTACTTAGCACAGTGACAATTATTGTCAGTTTGTTCTTTTTTTTCTTTTAGAAGCCACTCTGTGGGGAGGGGGATCTTTATCCTCCCCTCCCCTTGTGAACAAGCAAGTTTGGTTTTATAGTGAGAGTTTTGCTGACAGGTAACATTGTCGAATAAACTTACTTGCAAGGTGCCATTTCGTTAGTTGTAGCAAAAAAAAAGATGCAATGAAAGATCTCTGAGAGAGATGCCTGAGAGCAGGTGTTCACCTTGTGATGCCAAGATGGCAATTGTTGCGGTGGAGTGTTGGAGTAACAGGAGGTTCAGGGACCAGCCACTGCTGGCTTCCTAGGCTCCTGTGAAGCTCCCTGCTGTCAGGGGACCCTTGCCTGGGCCCTCCTAGGGGTACCACAGCTGTAGCACCCCTCCTATCACCTGATTTGGGGAGCCGCTGGAGATGAGCTCCACAGAATGCTGCTGATAACGAGGTGCCAAAACCCCTCCCTTCCACACTGGAGGCTATCATTCCAGTCCCATAGCACTGTTTCTATTGCTAGAAATGGTCCAAAAGTAGTCTATCTGGGCCAGAGACCTTAATATAAAATCTATTCCACATTTTCTTTGAACTTTGCAATTCAAGAAGAACTCCCTGCTAAAACAGACAAAGACAAGGCAGAAGTAGCTGGGTACTTCAGCAGCCTGGAGCTTTGAAGCGTGAGGACAAGCAGGAGAAGGGAGGAAGAGGAGAAAAGAGCCATGGAACAAATTAAAGCCCTGGGCGAGCCAGTTCTGGCCTGCAGGCTGAAAATTTGATACCACTGGTCTAATCCCTGGCAAAAACTATCATTCTGATAAATATTTTAAGTGCAGCTTCAAGGATTTATATGATGCAATTGATATATAATAGGTTTTGCTAACATTACATTATTTAACTGTATGCTATAACTGTATGGGGGGTGGGAGGTGGGGTCCCTCTGGGTGTCTTGCCCCCCCAGGGAAAGTGCATGCGCAATACATCGCCTCTCCTTTCCCGGTGTAGTGAACGCTGCATGGTCAGTGTCTGGCTATGCCTGGCAGATGGTCACTGCAATGGCCTCTCCTACATTACTGCATCCGTGGCAACACCTTCTCGCTGGTCCCCCCCATTTTCACAGAGTTTGCCACGTCATGGTGCGACCAAATGTCCGGCGGTATAACCGGACGGGCAGGTTGGGCTCACCAACCTCGCCAGCCTAAGAGAAGGAAAACTCTAACATCAAGCCAGGGCAGACAGAGCTCGTTAATGTAACATCTACCACCTGCCGGCGTCCCTGCTTACTGGGCCATGGCAGATGACCCCAAGGTGAAAGGGTGGAGCCAGTACTGCGCACACTGTGCTTCACCTAAAAATTCCTCTGTGCAGGCCTGAAGGGTATCCACATCCACAACCCACAACATACCAAGTCCTGCAGCGATGGGCAAGGGGCAAAACAGCAGGTGGAAGATGCCACTGGAAGCCGCAGTCCCGATCCTGCATGTAGGCGGTTCAGGGTATTGGTTGCCTGATGCTGACCCGGAGTTGAAAGCATTTTTCGGCAGCACCCTGAACGACCAAGCAGCCTTATTTAGGGACAGCACTGCTTGCTCCGTATGGAGAGGGGCCTAGAAAAGGTGGCCTAAACAAAGCTCGTCTACTCCCCTCCCCCCCCCCCAGTTGGCTAGCCATGGTCAACGGGCATCCTTACTTGCAGTCAAAAAATAACAACAAAGAAAAGGCATGCACCTGCCTCACAAAGTGTGCAAAGACTAAAGCTTGCGTGTTGGAACATCAGAACCATGCTTGACACAGTAGACAGTGGTTGCCCTGAATGACGCTCTGCTTTAGTTGCCCACGAACTTCTCAGGTTGAATATCAACATAGCAGCTCTCAGTGAGGTCCGTTTCCCTGAGAAAGGTAGTCTTCAAGAACATGGTGCTGGCTATACCCTCTACTGGTCGGGTAAGTCAAAGGCTGAGAGCCGCCTTTCTGGTGTTGGCTTCATGGTCAGGAACTCCATTGCCTCTAAACTCGAAAACCTGCCAACAGGTCACTCAGATCGCATTATGTCTATGCGTCTCCCGCTTCAAAACAAGCAGCATGCAACACTCTTCAGTGTGTATGCCCCAACGCTTCAAGCAGATCCTGCAGAAAAGAACAAGTTCTATGCTGATTTACGTAACCTCATATGGAAGACCCCTACAGAGGACAAGGTGATCATCCTTGGCAACTTCAATGCCAGAGTAGGTAAAGACTCGGAAGCCTGGAAAGGAGTACTTGGCAAACATGGCATTGGCAACTGCAATGCAAACGGGCACCTCCTGCTAGAATTCTGCACGGAGCATCAGCTCACCACTACCAACACTATCTTTCAGCAGAAGAACAGTTTGAAGACAACCTGGATGCACCCACGGTCCAAGGATAGCAGTGCAGATGGACAAGTGCTCCTCACAGACAAAGCATCCATACTGAACCGGTGGTCGGAGTATTTTCAGGTTCTCTTCTGTGCCAATCGCGTAATTCAAGATTCAGCAATCCACCTCACCCCACTTCAACCAGTGAAAACAGAGTTGGATGAGATCCCCACCCTAGAAGAGACTGTTAAAGCCATCAAGCAACTGAAAAGTGGCAAGGAAGCGGGAGTTGATGGAATCCCACCAGAGATCTGGAAGCATGGGGGCATAGTACTACATAGCACACTTCACAAAGTACTTGTCAGCTGCTGGGAACAAGGCAAACTACCACAGGACTTTCGCAATGCAATCATCATTACTCTACATAAGAACAAAGGGGAAAAGTCAGACTGCTCCAGCTACCGGGGGATAACCCTGCTCTCGATCGCAGGCAAAATCCTTGCTAGAATACTCCTGAACAGACTGGTGCCCACCATTGCAGAAGAACTCCTCCCAGAGAGCCAGTGTGGCTTCAGAGCTAACAGGAGCACCACTGACATGGTATTTGTTCTCAGACAGCTCCAAGAGAAATGCAGGGAACAGAACAAGGGTCTATATGTGACTTTTGTCGACCTTACCAAAGCTTTCGATACCGTTAGCAGGAACGGCCTGTGGCAAATCTTGGAACGTTTAGGATGTCCCCCAAGGTTCCTCAGTATGGTCATCCAGCTACATGAAGACCAGCGAGGCCAAGTCAGACACTGCAACGACCTCTCGGAGCCCTTCCCAATAGGCACAGGTGTAAAGCAAGGCTGTGTTCTCGCGCCAACTCTCTTTACGATCTTCTTTAGGATGACGCTTCGAAGAGTCGCAGTAGATTTAGATGATGACGATGGTGTCTACGTCCGCTATCGCACTGATGGCAGCCTGTTCAACTTGAGGCAACTAAAGGCCCACTCTAAGACAATGGAAACTTATCCGAGAGCTACTGTTTGCTGATGATGCTGCACTCGTCTCCCACTCGGTATCAGCTCTGCAGCATATGACGTCCTGCTTTGCAGAGGCTGCCAAGCTATTCGGCCTAGAAGTTAGTCTGAAGAAGACAGACGTTCTCCACCAGCCTGCATCCCAGGAAGATTATCACCCTCCTTGCATCACTGTTGGTAAATCAGTTCTGAAGACAGCCCAGCAGTTCAGCTACCTGGGGTGCATCATCTCCTCAGACGCCAAGATCGACAAGGAGATTGACAATAGACTGGCAAAGGCAAACCATGCATTCGGCCGACTGCATAAATGAGTGTGGAGCAACAAGCATCTGAAAAAAGGCACAAAGATCAATGTTTACAAAGCGGTTGTGATGACAACCCTCATCTACGGCTCCGAATCGTGGGTTTTATACTGTCATCACCTGCGATTCCTTGAGCGCTTCCATCAGCGCTGCCTTTGCACCATCCTCAACATCCACTGGAGTGACTTTGTGACCAACACTGAAGTCCTCAAGCGGGCGGAGGTTACAAGCATCGAGGCATTGCTGTTGGAGACGCACCTGCGCTGGGCAGGGCATATTTTTAGGATGGAAAACCACTGCCTTCCCAAGATTGCCCTGTATGGTGAACTTTCCACCGGCCATCGAAATAGAGGGGCACCAAAGAAGAGGTACAAGGACTCCTTGAAGAAATCCCTTGGTACCTGTTGCATTAACCATCATCAGTGGTCTGACCTAGTCTCAGATCGCAAAGCATGGAGGCACACCATCCACCAGGCTGTCTCTTCCTTTGAGAACGCACGCATAGCTGGTCTTGAGGACAAAAGGAGATTGTGGAAGAATCGTACTGCTACAGCACCAACCCCAAATGAGACTTTTGCCTGCAGCCACTGAGGCCAGATCTGCCTGTCCCGCATTGGTCTTGTCAGCCACCAGCGAGCCTGCAGCAGACGTGGACTACTGCACCTTTCTTAAATCTTCGTTCGCGAAGTCAAGCCGAGAGATAATAAATAATTGATTTTACAAAATATATGTGTGTGGGAGGGGCTAAAGTGCTGTCAATTTGCAACCCAGATATGGCAACCTTAGTAAGGGGTTTTAAAGGCAAGTGAAAACCAGAGATGGTCTGCACCATTGCCTTCTCTGCAGACATTAATACAATTTAACAGAAGATACATCTGTGAATTTTGCAAACTATTGGTAAAAACCAGAAAACATCTAAAAAAAGTTTACTACTCTAAACAGAAATGGTAAAGCATGTTATTTATTTTTCACAGTGAAACAAGTTGCAATGCTCCAACATTTGAAAATACCAGTGATTTATCATGGGAAATAACTATGGTGTAATGTATTCAATAAACTGGCATAATGTTAGCCAATGATATTGCAACAGAAAAGCTGCTCTTTTGATTAATTAAAAGTAAAGCTTAGGAGACTCAGCAGCTCCCCTTCCCTCCAATGTTCCTTCAGCCAGTGAAAGGGGAAAAGATTTTTGTTAATGGAAGGTGTAATTTTGATAAAGTTTGGAGCTCAACTAGTGTTGTTTACATATTTAAGAATTATGGTAAAAGTTCTGAGAGTTCTCACAAGTAGAAGACCTGGAGAGAGAAAGTTTTCATACTTTTAACTAAAGAAATGCTTTTATTCTGGTTTACAGCTCGGTGTATTGACTGAAGATTGGATTTACATACAGGAAAGCCCAGGATTCAAATCCCATCTCAGCTATAGACTCTCTGGTTGACTATAAGCTAGTAGTTGTCTTTCTGTTTAGCATTTGTAAATCGGGAATAACAAGGCTTTAAATCATCATGATGTTGTGAAAATAAATGAGATCATGTAAGTCCAAACAAGGAGCTCTCAGAAATTCGAAGATATTCTTTAGTGACAGTCTCAGAACATCCATTTTAAAGGCAAAATTAATTGAGGTGATTGAGCAGGAAAGACAGTTTAGTTTCATTAGAGCCAGCTATAAGCAAATGTTTATGAAAATAAGCACAATAAATAATAGATTCAGGTGGGTAGCTCTGTTGGTCTGAAGCAGCAAAACAAAGTTTGAGTCCAGTGTCTACTTTAAGACCAACAAAGCCCCCCTCCCTCCAACGTATAAGCTCTCATGTGCATGCAAACTTCTTCAGATACATAATAATAGTAAGTCTTTTACAATGCTCCTTCTAATCTGTGAGCACAAATTCTACTTTGTGAGCTGCTGACATTAAAGTTGTGAGCTACTGCATCGATTTGTTTGCTCTGGGGCCATTTTTCCTGATGTGTGAGCCAGAGACTAAAAACTCTGAGCTAACTCACACTAACTCAGCTTAGAGGGGACACTGGTCTTTTACCTTTTTCCATTCACTAATATAATCTGAATGTTCAACCACAAATCAAGCAAAATAATAGTGCAAAGAACATCTGGTAGTCAAAGTGAGTAATAATGAGTGTTCAGCTAAAGTGTTTTAATTTTTTTCTTGTTCCAAGATTAATGTTTCTAGCAAGTCAGTTAGTAGGTACAGACGCTTTAGTGCCCTACCAGTGGACTATAATCAAGTCTCACTTTCTGAAATTTTCCTATAGACAACATATAGACCATCCAGTAAAATTTATTTTAAAGTTATCATATTTCAACATATTTTAGTTATAATACTTCCACAGTTTGAAAGGGTGAGTGGGTCATAATACAGAGTAGCATAATTACTATGGAAACCCAGGTGAAATCACTGCTCCTGAGCATTCAAAAATATTATACAAGAGATTTTACAGATGATAGAAAAGAAAGAGAGAGAGGGAGCCATATATCCCATTTAAAACAACTTATGTCAGATTCTTCAATATAGTAATTAAAGCTTATCTTTATAAAGGACTAGGAATAAAGCCCGTTATGGAGAAAAATACAATGGGCTCTAGAAGGTGATTCTGGGTGAGTGCTCCCCCTTGCTGTCTTCCCAACCACCCAAGTGAAGGCATTCACTTCCCCCACCACCTCTAGGGGAGCTGATCTCTGTCATATGGAGAGCAGTTCTAATTATGAGTGATATCCAGTCCTCACCTGGAGATTGGTAACAGTGGTTCCCCAGAAGGAAATGACATTTTACCTGTCTGAGGTCCCATCCATCCTCAAACCCCACCCTCCAGGCCCTACCCCTTAAATCTCCAAGTATTTCCTAACCTGGAGTTGATAACCCTATATCCTTCCTTTTATCTGTCCTTCTGATTTGAGATTTCCATCACCTTCCCCCTCCCTACTGCCTCTACATAGGAAAAGGACAGTCTTTCTCCATAGTGGTGGGAGAATCAAAACAGCTTACATAATTCTACTCTGTGTCTCCCCACTTTGATCTGAACAACAACTCTGTGAGGCAGATTAGGCTGGAAGTCTGTGAATGGTCCAAAATCATCCATTCAGCTTCTACAGCAAGAACCTGGGTCTGGCACCCTCCACTCTGAAGCCCTAACTCTTATGCCCTCCTCAAGCTCTACCACAGAATCTCCAGGAATTTCCCACCAACCTGAAAAGGTATCACGAAAGGTCTCTAGGTGAGTGTTCCCCCAACTCTTGCTGTCTTCCCATCCACCCAAGTGAAGGCATTCACTCCCCCCACCACCTCAAGGGAGCTGATCTCTGCCATCTGGACTCCAGACAACAAACCTCTTTCCCCATATGGCATTATAATCCCCTGAGGCCTCTCCCTTTCCTGACAAAAGCAGCCTGGGTTGCCTAGCAACAGCCTCTGACTAGCACTTTCTAGGCATGGCATGGCCTACCTGGTTATTTCTATGGCCTTTGGAGGCTGTGTATACTGGGAGGCCTTTTGTGAGGCCACAGTAGCTCTCCATCTCATTCTGAGGCCGGTTACATAAGAACATAAGAGAAGTCATTTTGGATCAGGCCAATGACCTATCCAGTCCAACACAAAGTGGGGGAAAAATCCAGATGCCATCAGGAGGTCCACCAGTGGAGCCAGGACACTAGAAGCCCTCCCACTGTTGACCCCCAACAAGCACCAAGTATACAGTTGACAGAGAGGACACAGAGAAGAGTTGGAGATGTGTCTGTCTCTGAAGCAGGACTGCATTTGGCAGTTTGTTCAACATTCCTGGACCTGCAGTTGGCAGGGGAGTCAGCCAATGGGAGGCCAGAGATGATGACCAATGTGTGATGGGCCAGAATTAAAGTTGGTTGCCTTTTACTGACAGAATCAGCTTTGCTGGTTAGCAACAGCCACTCAGGCAGGAGAGAGGAGCAGACTCAACCAATGGCATGCAAGTAGTTTTGATTGATAGTTTGATGGGTCAAAGGCTGATACCCAACAGTCCCACAGAGCCCCAACCAATCAGGATGGTCAGATTTGCCACCTCAACTGGAGAATTATTATTATATAAGATGGGGTCTGAACTGACAGTAACTAACCAGGACAGAGATCTTGGAGTCATTGTAGTAAGTAACCAGGACAGAGATCTTGGAGTCATGATAGAGTCACTGAAGATGTTGGCTCAGTGTGCAACTGCAATAAAAAAGACAAATGCTATGGGGATTATTAAGAAGAGGATCAAAAACAAATCAGCAAGTATCATAATGCCCCTGTATAAAACTATGGCACAGTCTCATTTAGAATCCTACGCACAGTTCTGATTACTGTACCTTGAAGAAGACTTTATAGAATTGGAAAAGGTGCAAAGAAGGGCAACTAAAACGATTAAGGGGACAGAACGCCTTTTCTATGAAGAACAGTTAAAGTGTTTAGGGCTTTTTAGCTTGGAGAAATAATGACTGGCAGAGGTTTACATGACATGACAGAGGTTTACAAAATAATGCATGGGATAAAGAAAGTAGAGAAATAAATATTTTTTCTCCCTTTCCCATAATACAAGAAGTTATGGTCACCCAAAGAAATTAATGAGCAACAGACTTAGAACAAATAAAAGAAAGTACTTCACCCAAAGAGTAATGAACAAATGGAATTCACTGCCACAGGAGGTGGTGGCAGCTACAAGCATAGACAGCTTCAAAAGGGGACTGGATGAACATATGGAGCAGAAGTCCATCAGTGGCAACTAGCCTTAGAGTAGAGATGGAACACTATGTCTGGGGTAGTTGTAACGTACTGAGACAGGAGATGTTGGTAGGGCAACATGCTTTACTGGAGGCACGTTACAAGAGAGCGAGCACGCGGGCCGGGTCCCGCTTATATACAACTCTCGGAACAACCTTCCTAGCTGGCCAGCCCAATCCTGGACAGCCCAGTCGCCTCTGCACAGGGCCGCGCGTGTCTGATCTAACGTCATTGCGTTATATCGTAATGGCATCCTAGTGATACACTACAGTAGTGATGCTCTGTATTCTTGGTGCTGGGGAGGGGGCACAGTGGAAGAGCTTCTGGAGTTCTGACCCTGCTGGTGGACCTTCTGATGACACTTCGGTTTGGGCCACTGTGTGACATAGAGTGTTGGACTGGATGAGCCAATATGGTTTCTCCTATGCTCTTATTACTGGAGCAGTTATGTAGAAAAGATGTGTCGAGGGGGGGGGGGTAGCCTGGATGTGTGCAGCAGTGGTTCTAGAGTGCCGACACATGGCTAGGCACCCTAGCCAAGGCTCCCATCACTGGTGAGGGTGAATGCAGCAGCTGTGTGGCACAATGACTGCACCTTAGAGCACATACTGCCAGGCTGCTATAGAGCTGCCTCCCACATCTGACAATCAAGGCGGAGCAATGGCAGCTTGGCGGTGCTCTCCAAGATGCAAGCACCCTGTTGTGCCATGGCTGAGCCCAGCTATTTCCCTCACCACTGAGGTGAGGGTGGGCAGAAGGCCCTAACAGATGCCCTCCCTGGGGTCACACCCCAGGCAGCCCCTGGCTGTATGAGAATGTGCATATATGAAAAGCAATTTTGCTGTTTTTTGTGCAGTGAAGATTGGGGGAGGGGGGGTAACCTGGCTGTTTTTGTAAGGAATAAGGCAAAAATTCTATTGAATACCCACAAACAAACTGATGAACTATTGAACCAATCATTTAAAAAAATCAGTCCTCTTTTTGCAACTGATGAACAGGACCTGAGCCAAACCAGCAGGTGTTAAAACACCCCTAGTTTTAAGACATTGTTTATAATATTCTATTGTCTTCAGAAGGAAAGATTTATACAATCTGGATAAAATCTCAGGGCTTTCACACATCACATAAAGCAGTGTCTTTTCCAATTTCAAACGTTTAAGCATTCCAGTTCTATACACAACTAAAATTCTCAGTTGCAGAACTGGCACAAGAATGTGTGGAAAGTGAGTGTTCTTTCCCCTTCTTTGCTGGGATCTGCAAGTAGAAGAATGTGGATGAAAGAAGTGTCCTCCTCGTCTTCTTAAGAACACATTAAGAGCCTTGATGGATCAGACCAACAGTCCATCTAGACCAGCAACCTGTCTCACACAGTGGCCAACCAGTTCCTTTAGATGGCCAACAACAAGGCATAGAGGCCAGGACCTTCCCTGGATGTTGCCTCCTGGCTCTGGGATTCAGAGGCTTAGTGCATCTGAATGTGGTGGCTCCCCTCAATCACCATAGCTAGTATGCACTGACAGACCTGTTCTTCATGAATCTATCTAATCTCCGTTTAAAGCTGTTTTTTTTCCTGTGACATCACTACATCCTCAACAAATTCCACATTTTAATCACTCTCTATGTAAAGAAGTATTTTTGTCAGGAATAGGTCCCTGACAAGTATAGTCGGGGATGGCACTATTACTGGGTTACTGGTATGATTAGCTTTGTTTATTAACAATTCTCTCTCATGGATTGCTGCCTTGACATGGTGAGAGGGTTTGTGCAGTTCAGTGAGGCTGTGGGCTATGCCATGCAGGGTCATCCAAGATGAACAGACCAAAGCTGAGATGCCAGACAAAATGTGATCCAATGGAGAAGGAAATGGCAACCCACTGCACTATCCTTGCCAAGGAAACCCCATGGACAGTAACAAAAAGCTTAAAGATATGGTACTGGAAGATGAGCCCCTCAGGTTGGAAGGTGCCCAATATGCTACTGGAGAAGAGCAGAGGGCAAGTACAAGTAATCACAGAAAGAACGAAGAGACTGGACCAAAGCCGAAAGGATGCTCAGCGGTGAATGTGTCTGATGGTGAAAGAACAGTCCGATGCTGCAAAGAACAATACTGCACTGGAACATGGAATGTAAGATCTATGAATCAAGGTAAGCTGGATATGGTCAAACAAGAGATGGCAAGACTGAACATCGACATCTTGAGAATCAGTGAACTAAAATGGACAGGAATAGGTGAATTTAACTCAGAGGATCACTACATTTATTATTGTGGGCAAGAGTCCCGTAGAAGATATAGTGTGGCCTTTATAATTAACAAGAGAGTGAGGAAGGCAGTAATGGGATACAGTCTCAAAAATGATCTTGACAGAATGACAGAATGATCTTGATCCTTATCCAAGACAAACCATTCAATATCACAGCAATCCAAGTCTATGCCCAACCATTGACACAGAAGAGGCTGAAGTGGACCATTTCTATGAAGATCTACAACATCTTCTAGAATTAACACCAAGAAAAGATGTCTTCCTCATCATAGGGGATTGGAATGCCAAAGTAGGAAGTCAAAAGGTAACCAGAACAACTGACAAGTTTGGCCTTGGAGAACAAAATGAAGCTGTCAAAGGCTAATAGAGTTTTGTCAAGAGAACAAGCTGTTCATAGTGAACACCCTCTTCCAACAACCTAAAAGGTAACTCTACACATGGACATCACCTGATGGGCAACATAGAATTCAGATTGATTATATACTCTGCAGTCAAAGATGGATAAGCTCCTTACAGTCAGCAAAAACAAGACCTGGAGCTGATTGTGGCTCAGATCATGAGCTACTCATTGCAAAATTCAGGCTTAAACTGAAGAAAACTGGGGAAACCATTAGTCTATTCAGGTTTGACCTTGATCACATCCCTAATGAATATACAGTGGATGCGAAGAATAGGTTTAAGGGACTACAGTTGATAGACAGAGTGCCTGAAGAACTATGGATGGAAGTTTGTGACATTATACCGAAGGCAGCAATCAGCACCATCCCAAAGAAAAAGAAATGCAAGAAAGCAAAGTGGCTGTCTGATGAGGCTTTACAAATAGGAAAGAAGGAAAGCGAGGAAAGAAGCTGAGGAAAGAAGGAAAGCGAAAGGCAAAGGTGAAAAGGATAGATTCACCCAACTGAATGCAGATTTCCATAGAACAGCAAGGAGAGATAAGGAGACCTTCCTGATGGAACAATGCAAAGGAACAATGCAAAGCAATAGAAGAAAATAATAGAATGGGAAGGACAAAAGATCTCTTCAAGAAAATTAGAGAAATCAAGGGAATGTTTTGTGCAAAGATGGCCACGATAAAGGACAAAAATGGTAGGGACCTAACAAAAGCAGAAGAGATTAGGAAGAGGTGGCAAGAATATACAGAAGAATTATACAAGGATCTCAATGTCCTTGACAATCATGACGGTGAAATCGCTGACCTCAAGCCAGACATTCTTGAGTGTGAAGTCAAATGGGCCTTAGAAAGCATTACTAACAACAAAGCAAACGGAGATGATGGTATCCCAGTTGAGCTATTCGAAGTCCTAAAAGATGATGCTGTTAAAGTGATACACACATTATGTCAACAAATTTGGAAAACGTAACAGTGGCCACAGGATTGGAAAAGATCAGTTTATATTCCAATCCCAAAGAAGGGTAATGCCAAGGAATGTTCACACTATCGCACCATTGCATTCATTTCACATGCCAGTAAGGTCATGTTAAAGATCCTACAAGCTAGGCTTCAGCAGTATGTAGATCAGGAACTACCAGAAGTTCAAGCTGGGTTTTGGAGAGGTAGAGGAACTAGAGATCAAATTGCCAACATTCACTGCATTATGGAAAAAGCACGAAAGTATCAGAAAAACGTCTATTTCTGCTTCATTGACTGCACTAAAGCCTTTGATTGTGTGAATCACAAAAAACTGTGGCAAGCACTTAAAGAGATGGGAGTACCAGTCACAATGGATGTTAGTGGTCATGAATACATATATAATATGAGGTTAGTACATCTGCAAAGTGATGAATTGCTAATTGTTGTTCAGTCACACAGTCAAGTCCGACTCTTTGTGACCCCATGGACAAAGTCATGCCAGGCCCTCCTGTCTTCTACCATCCTCCGAAGTCTGCTCAAATTCATTAGTTACATCAGTAACACTGTTCAGCCATCTTATCTTTTGCTATGCCCTCACATTTCTCCTGGGAAACCTATATAAGGGTCAAGAAGCTACTGTCAGAACGGGATATGGAGCAACTGATTGGTTTAGAATAGGAAAGGGGGTTCGACAAGGTTATATTGTCACCCTGTTTATTTATTTTATATGCAGAGTACATCATGCAGAATGCTGGCCTGAATAAAGCACAAGCTGAAATTAAGATTGCCATGAAAAACATCAACAACCTCAGATATGCAGATGACATCATTCTAATGGCAGAAGGTGAGGAGGACCTAAAGAACCTCTTGTTGAGGGTGAAAGAGGAGAGCACAAAAGTAGGCTTGAAATTCAACATAAAAAAAACTAAGATCATGGCATCTGGCCCCATCACACCTTGGCAAATAAAAGAGGAAGACATGGAAGTAGTGACAGACTTCACATTTCTAGGATCCAAGATCACTGCAGATGGTGACTGTAGCCATGAAATTAAAAGGCGTTTGCTCCTTGGGAGGACAGCTATGGTGAACCTAGGCAGTATCATAAAAAGTAGAGACATCAGCCTGCCAACAAAAGTCCATATAGTCAAAGCGATGGTATTCCCAGTATTAATGTATGGCTGTGAGAGGTGGACCATAAGGAAGACTGAGCGCAGAAGAATAGATGCTTTTGAACCGTGGTGCTGGAGAAGAATCCTGAGAGTCCCTTGGATTGCAAGAAGATCAAATCAGTCAGTCCTAAGGGAAATCAACCCAGACTGTTCCCTGGAAGGTCAGATGCTGAAGCTGCAGCTCAAATACTTTGGCCACCAAATGAGAAGGGAGCACTCACTGGAGAAGACTCTGATGCTGGGAAAGACAGAAAGCAAAAGAAGAAGGGCACAGCAAAAGATAAGATGGCTGAACAGTGTTACTGACGTAACTAACACGAATTTGAGCAGACTTTAGAGGATGGTAGGAGGGCCTGGCATGACTTTGTCCATGGGGTCACAAAGAGTCGGACTTGACTGTGTGACTGAACAACAATTAACAATTCATCACTTTGCAGATGTACTAACCTCATATTATATATGTATTCATGACCACTAACATCCATTGTATTTCTTAAACATTCAGCACTTTGTGTGTAGTGGGATGTTCCTAATTTGCAGGTGAAAAGGGAACTTAGGGAGACAGCTCTAATTGGTCTCTCTGGGCACCACTGGGAATGTAACCAAGGCCTGAGAAAGCAACACCAAGGCCTGAGAAAAGATTTTATAATAACTAAGTCAAAGGACTTTGGCAGGCATGGGAAGGGGAGGGGGCATTATTCTGGGAGGTATAAATGTTGGGGGACCAACCATCCACATTAGGCTGGCAAGACATAGTCTTCCGCTTGCATGCTGATAATGGTTTCTATCTGATCTATTAATAAAGCTTTTTCTGCATATACTCAAGAAGTCTTATGAGAGTATCTGCACAAAACCTTACAATTTTTTTTTGTTCATCCTGAATCTACTGTCCATCAGCTTCATTGGATGACATCTAGTTCTAGTATTTGGGGAGAGACAAAAAAAGTTCCCTTTGTCAACTCTCTCCAACCCTTGCACAGTTTTATAAACCTCTATGTCCCCCTTAGTAAACTCTTTCTAAAATGAAAAGTCCCAAACTCTTCAGCTTTTCCTTCTAGAGATGGAGCCCCAACCAACTGAACATCTTGATTGCCCTCCTCTGAACTTTTTCCAGCTCTGCAATGTCCTTTAGAGATGTGGTGAATATAACTCTGTTCAGGATTCCAAATGAGTCTGTACCATAGAGCTATACAGAGACATTATAATATCAGTCATTTTATGTTCAATCCCTTTCTTATTAATTTGCAACATAGAGTTGCATTTTTCACCACTGCAGCACACTGGGTTGACATTTTCATTGAGCTATCAACTATGACCCCAAGATCTTTTCCCCTCATAGCCTCAGCAAGTTCAGACCAAACTAACCAATACTTGAAGCTGGGATTTTTTATGCCAATGGGCAGCACCTTAGACTGACCAGCACTGAACTTCATGTGTCACATTGTTGCTCACTCGCCCGATTTGCGGAGATCCTCTTGGTGCTCTTCACAGTTAGCCTGCATTTTCACCATCCTAAATAAATTTGAGTCACTTGCAAACTATACTCACCCGAAGTTCCAAAACATTTAAGAAAAAAATAAATAGTATCAGCTCGAGTACCAATCCTTGTAGGACACCACTATTTACTTACCTCCATTGTGACAGCTCTCCAGTTATTCCTGTTCTTTGCTTCCTGACATTTAACCAATGCTTAATCCATAACAGAACCAAGTCCAAGATCACTAACCCTTTGATCGTCACTGTGACCAACTGTTCCAGTGTATGGACTCATCTCAAAGAGATGAAGGGTTACCTGATACTTTTCTACCGGGTAATGGATCAGAGTTGTCCACTGAGATGGTGACAAACAGTATGGAGTGTCTGCCAAAGTATCGAGGCAGCAGGAGGAAGGTTGCGGGCCTAACTTGCCTGGGAAATTATAGATGTTTGTAAGCAAACGCTAGAAGTGTTCAAAGTAAAATTGGTGAGTTTGAATGTTTAGTGCTGGGGAAAACATAGACATTGTGGGAATTTCAGAAACTTGGTGGAATGAGGAGAATCAGTGGGACATGGTGATTCCTGGATATAAGTTATATCGGAAGGATATGGAGGGAAGGGTTAGAGGTGGGGTGGCTCTCTTTGTCAGAGAGGGTATACAATCCAGTAAGACTGAGGTCAAATAATTAGATTCCCTTCTAGAAATGCTTTGGGTCTAAATAGAGGGCCCAAAAGGAAATTTAACTGTGGGAGTTTGTTATCGCCCAATAGAGGATGCTTATAATATGATGGAAGGATTAAAGATAGCAGCTAAATGTAAAAACTGTGTCATAATGGGTGATTTTAACTACCCGCAGATTGATTGGGTCAATCTGTGTTCAGGTCGAGAGAAAGAGATTGAGTTTCTAGATGCTCTCAATGACTGTGCTATGGAGCAGATGGTCACAGAAACTACCAGGGGTGGGGCGATCCTGGATTTGGTCCTAAGTAATGTCCAAGACTTGGTGAGAGATGTAAATGTGATCACACCGCTTGGGAGCAGTGACCATAACGTTATTGATTTCACCATTTGTATAAATAGGGAGATGCCCCAAAAGACCAGCACAACCACTTTTAACTTTAAAAGGGGTAAATTCTCTGAGATGAGGAGGCATGTGAAGAGGAAACTGAAAGGAAAGGTAAATACAGTCAAGATCCTTGGGGAAGCTTGGAAGCTATTTAAAACTACAATCCTAGAAGCTCAGATAAAATACATACCACAAGTTAGGAAAGGCACAGACAGGTATAAGAAAAGGCCTGCATGGTTAACAAACAAAGTAATGGAAGCTGTAAAAGGTAAGAAGGACTCCTTTAAATGGTGGATAGCTAGTCCAAGTGAGATTAATAAAAGGGAACACAGGCTGTGGCAAATCATATGCAAGACTGTGATCAGGCAGGCAAAAAGGGACTATGAGGAGCATATTGCAAAAAAAAAAAAAAAAAAAACGACCAACAATAAAAATTTCTTCAAATATATTAGAAGCAGGAAACCAGCTAGGGAGGCAGTGGGGCCCTTGGATGACCAAGGGGTAAAAGGATTACTGAAGGAGGATAGGGAAATGGTTGAGAAGCTGGATGCATTTTTGCCTCAGTCTTCACTGTGGAAGATGAGAAGTGTTTGCCCGCTCCAGAACCACTAATTTTGGTAGGGGTGTTGAAAGACCTGAGTCAGATTGAGGTGACAAGAGAGGAGGTCCTACAACTGATTGATGAATTAAAAACTAAAAAGTCACCAGGTCCGGATGGCATACATCCAAGAGTTCTGAAAGAACTCAAAGTTGAACTTGTGGATCTCCTGTCAAAGATATGCAATCTTTCATTGTAATGTGCCTCCATTCCTGAGGACTGGAAGGTAGCAAATGTCACCCCCATCTTTAAAAAGGGTTCCAGAGGAGATCCGGGAAATTACAGGCCAGTCAGTCTGACTTCAATACCGGGAAAGTTGATAGAAACCATTATCAAGGACAGAATGAGTAGGCACATTGATGAATACAAGTTATTGAGGAATACTCATTATGGGTTCTGTAAGGGAAGATCTTGCCTCACTAACCTGATACAGTTCTTTAATAATAATAATAATAATAAATTTTATTTCAATCCCGCCCTCCCCGCCTAGGCAGGCTCAGGGCGGCTAACAACAGTTCAGTAAAATTATACAATATACAATATAAGGTGATTTAAAACAACATTTAAATTATACATTAATTTAAAACAACGATCTAAAAACCAGTTCCAACTGTCTGGGTCATTCCATAGTTTAAATGGCAGTGATCTTCCTGATGTTATTCTGTACACTTATATTATGGCAGGGGTCACTAGGTAAATCGGTGGGTTAAATAGCCATCCTAGCAACGTCTACAAAAGCCTGCTTGAAAAGAATGGTCTTACAGGCCCTGCGGAATTGGTCCAAATTCCGCAGGGCCCGTACTTCCTCCGGAAGTTGATTCCAAAGGCACGGGGCTATAACAGAGAAGGCCCGTGCCTGTGTACTCTGTAATTTTGCCTCCTTTGGTCCAGGGATAGTCAGCATGTTCTTCCCTGCTGACCTCAGTGCTCTTTGGGGCTCATATGGGGAGAGACGGTCCCTCAGGTAGGCAGGTCCCTGGCCATATAGGGCTTTAAAGGTAATAACCAGCACTTTGTATCGGACCCGGTATGTAACTGGCAGCCAGTGCAGTTCACGCAGCCCCGGCTGTATATGCTCCCATTTCGGGAGTCCTAATAACAGCCTGGCTGCTGCGTTCTGCACTAGCTGCAGCTTCCGGGTTCGACACAAAGGCAGCCCCATGTAGAGGGCATTGCAGTAATCTAGTCTTGAGGTGACCGTTGCATGGATCACTGTTGCCAGGTCCCGGCGCTCCAGGAAAGGAGCCAGCTGCCTTGCCCGCTTCAGGTGGAAAAATGCCGACTTGGCAGTGGCCGCTACCTGGGCCTCCATTGATAGTGAAGGCTCCAGTAGGACTCCCAGGCTCCTGACCCGGCCCGCCGCTTTCAGCGGCGCACCGTCAAAAACCGGGAGAGGTATTTCCCTTCCCAGAGCGCCGCGCCCCACGCAAAGGACCTCTGTCTTCGTTGGGTTCAGCTTCAACCCACTCAGCCTAAGCCAAGTAGCCACGGCCTGCAGTGCCTGGTCTAAATTCACTGGGACGCAGTCAGGCCGGCCATCCATTAGCAGATAGAGCTGGGTGTCATCCGCATATTGATGACAACCCAGTCCAAAACTCCGGGCAATCTGGGCAAGGGGGCGCATGTAGATGTTAAATAACATCAGGGAGAGAACTGCTCCCTGAGGCACCCCAGAATCTAGTGTGCGCCTCCGGGAAAGCTCACCCCCGATTGCCACCCTTTGTCCCCGACCTTTGAGGAAGGAGGAAAGCCATTGTAAGGCCAGCCCCCTGACCCCTATGTCGGCGAGGCGGCGGGTCAGTAGCCGATGGTCAACCATGTCAAACGCTGCCGACAGGTCTAACAACATCAGCACCGCCATGCCACCTTGATCCAGTTGCCGCTGGAGGTCATCTGCCAAGGTGACCAGCACTGTCTCCGTCCCATGGCCCGGGCAAAAGCCGGACTGGCAAGGGTCTAGGATGGAAGCGTCATCCAGAAAACCCTGTAGTTGCAGCGCCACTGCCCTCTCAATAATTTTACCTAAAAATGGTAAATTAGAAACCGGTCGGTAATTTGCCAATTCGGCCGGATCTGCTGTACATTTTTTCAGGAGGGGGCGGACCAAAGCCTCTTTCAGAGGTGATGGAAAACACCCCTCCAAGAGGGATCTATTTATTATGTCCCGTAAAGGACATCTAAGCTCCCTCTGGCAAGCTTTAATCAACCAGGAGGGGCAAGGGTCCAAATCGCAAGTTGTTGGGCGCGCAACAGAGAGAATTCCGTCAACTTCCTCCAGGCTGAACGGGTCAAACCGACCCAACTCCAAACCCGAAGACAGGCGCGGAGCCTCAAGTTCCCATACTGCATCCAATGTGATAGGCAGCTCTTGGCGGAGCGACGTGATTTTATCTGCAAAATATTTCGCAAAAGCCTCACAGCCTATTTCTAATTCCCTAACATTTGGTTTGCCTTGAGGCAATGTAGTAAGGTCTCCAATTATTCTAAATAATTGTGCCGGGCGCGAATTTGCAGATGCAATCTTGGCTGCAAAGTAATCTTTCTTTGCAGCCTTGACTGCCATCTCATAAGACTTCATAAACGTTCTATAAGATGTTCTCGTCGCTTCGTCCCGAGTATGCCGCCACTGCCTCTCTAGTCGTCTGAGCCCCTGTTTCAGCCGGCGTAGCTCCAGGGTATACCATGGAGCCAGCCTCCTGCGAGGGCGCAGAGGACGTTGAGGTGCGATCTCGTCGATGGCCCTGGTTAGCCGGCCTTGCCAGGCCTCCACCAGGTCATCGAGGGAATCGCCAGGGGGCCAGGGATCCCCTAGTGCCATTTGGAACCATTCCGGGTCCATCAGGCTCCGGGGGCAAGCCAAAATAGGCTCTCCGCCCATACAGGGTTGGGGTGGCATCCCCACACGGGCCTTGAGGGCTAGGTGATCCGACCATGGTACCGCTTCTACCGCGATATCGTTCACCGAAATCCCAGACGCAAAGATCAGGTCTAACATGTGCCCGCCTGGTGCGTGGGTGTCGTAACAAATTGAGAGAGTCCCAGTGTCGCCATGGAAGACACTAGGTCCATCGCCTGAGTGGAGGCCGAGTCGTCGGCATGGACGTTGAAATCACCCAGGACCATAAGCCCTGGGTACTCCAACGCCCAGCTCGCCACAGCCTCCATCAGGGATGGTAAGGCGCTGGCCGGTGCGTTAGACGGACGGTACACCAGCCAGATCGCCAACCCCTCTCCGACATCCCACGCCAGACCGGCACATTCAATGCCCTCAATCTTTGGGCCCGGGAGAGCCCGGAAGGAGTAACCCTCCCATATGAATAATGCCACTCCTCCCCCCCACCCGCTATTCCGTGATTGGTGAAAGACCGAGTAACCTGGGGGGTCATCTGGGAAAGAGCCACTGTCTCCCCATCTCGCACCCAGGTCTCGGTCACGCAAGCCAGGTCCACGTCCTGCCGGAGCAGGAACTCCCTGAGGGTCATGGTCTTATTATTTACGGACCTGGCGTTGCATAACACCAATGACGGAGACAGGCTATTCCTCTTGGCCCCACTACCTGTCACTGTTGGGATGGGAAGTAGACTGGAAGGGAGCCGAGCACCATATTGTCTCCGTCCCCTTCCCTTACACCTCTGTCTATTCCCACCGTCATACCTTCCCCTCCCCAAGAGCACTGGAATCCCTGGGCCAAACATCCGTGCCTATGCCCGGGGTGATCTTACTAGTACTGGACAGCTTCACCTCCCCCCAGGTTCTCCCAACCTACAGTTGATTCGCACCCCACCAGCCACTCTGGTCTCCCAGTTACAGACCCACTACCTAATCCCCGATTTAATTAATTAATATAGAAAGCCCTCCCACAATACTCCTTCAAATTGATTAGTTAAAAACCCAATAACTTCAATTCCAGCGTCACTAACAAAATAATACCCTAAACAATCTTCACAGTTAATGAGCTAAAAAATTTTCAAAATATACAGTCCAGAATAAATATATAAATAACTTCAATTTACTAAGCAATCGACTAAAAGAGATCCAGTTAATTAATTAATATTAATAATAAAAAATTTCCAATTAGTGGTCTGTATTAAGTGCTGGGTAAGTGCTGAGCAGGTAAAGTAGGTAAAGTGCTTGAGTAAGTGCTAAGGTGCTGGGTGGATAAAGTGCGAGAATGAGTGCAGGCATCAAGTTTATAGCACAACGTGTGCTACACTAGGACAGCAGTCGGGGGTGGGATGTAATGTGTATTAGGGTCCATGAGTTCTCGGCCAATACCCTTAGCACAACCCGGCAGGCCCAGGGAGGTAAACCCCCCCGTGCCTCCCAGTCACGCTTCAGGGCTCCACAGGTCTTCTTATGGAAATTGACCAGTCCAGTCAAGGTCCCACAAACCGCTAAAATGGCTGGTGGCCTCGGGGCCGCCACCTCAGGCTTCCCTCCGTCGGTAGCAGCCCCCGTCGCCACTGTCAGTCGCCCCGGCCGTGCCCTCACTCGGCGCTCACGTCGCGTGATTGCGAAGGTCTCCGGTCGCTCGCCTGCCTCTGCACACTCCCTCACCCGGTCTCTCCACTCGATCTCTCCGGGGTGAACAAACATGTGGACAAAGGGAACCCAATAGATGTTGTTTACCCTGACTTCCAGAAAGTTCCTCATCAAAGGCTCCTTAGTAAACTTGAGAGTCATGGAGTAAAAAGACAGGTCCTCTTGTGGATCAAAAACTGGCTAATTAATAGGAAGCAGAGAGTGAGTATAAATGGGCAGTCTTCACAGTGAAGGACGGTAAGCAGTGGGGTGCCGCAGGACTTAGTACTGGGTCCCATGCTCTTTAACTTGTTCATTAATGATTTGGAGTTGGGAGTAAGCAGCGAAGTGGCCAAGTTTGTAGATGACACTAAATTGTTCAGGGTGGTGAGAACTAGAGAGGATTGTGAAGCACTCCAAAGGGATCTGTCGAGGCTGGGTGAGTGGGCGTCAAAGTGGCAGATGAGGTTCAATGTGGCCAAGTGCAAGTAATGCACATTGAGGCCAAGAATCCCAGCTACAAATACAAGTTGATGGGTTGTGAACTAGCAGAGACTGACCAAGAGAGAGATCTTGGGGTCATGGTAGATAACTCACTGAAAATGTCAAGACAGTGTGCGATTGCAATAAAAAAGGCTAACACCATGCTGGGAATTATTAGGAAGGGAATTGAAAACAAATCACCCAGTATCATAATGCCCCTGTATAAATTGATGGTGCGGTCTCATTTGGAATACCGTGTATTATGTCTAGGAATTTCTTTTCTGCAGGCTTATCCAGTCAATGTGAGGATAATTAAAGTCTCCCAGTCTCTCTCCTTTTCCTTCTTCAATGGAGTGTGAAAGTGACTAAAACTCTGCCCCACCACCAATTTCTTATATAACAGTGTTCTGTATCATTTTTCATCTCAGGAAAACTGACTTCCACAATCAGGGCCATGCTTGGAGAAATATTATTCTAATAGCAGGGAATAATCCAATTAAGTGAAAAAGATGCCAAAGTTAGTTCTAGGCATGCTCAGACATCTAATGATTCTGCTCATGTCCTGTTCGCTAGTTGCAAAGAGGAAGACAATTTTTCAACACTGATTATCAAGCCATTTGTGGCTGTTCAGAAGCCTTTCTTCCTAACAGTACAGTACAGCAGAATCAGCTTTTGGCACATGCATGTTCTCACAAAGCTCAATGGAGTCTTACCTTTTATTCTCCTTACTGCACCACTGCTCTACTTGGCAGGCAATTGTTTAAACAGAGTTGAATCAGGAACAAATAATATAAATCAGTCATAAATAAAAGCTGTGTTTAAAAATAAATCTTACAAGTGAGTATTTGTTTAAGTAGTCCTTAGCAGCATTAATGGTTATCAATGTGTTTGGTTTGGCAGCATTTTAACATGTGTAGTTTTGCAGAACCCCTGATGCAAACCTGTTTGGCAGACATTTGAGTCATTTGGTATTGAACCAAACAGACATGGTGATTGGCTCATGACTCAATGACAAAGTCACACATAGTAAGTCTGACTGCTGAACATGATTGACAGAAAATTTACACCATCCCTACTATGCTCACCTCACTCCTAAAATGTGATTTTATTTTTTAAAACAGGCATACACCCCTATTTTGCACAAGAATGAGTGAACTCATGCAACACCAAGATCCCATAAGGTTGTAGTACTTGAAAATACAATAAAAACAATACTATAAAGATCTTAAATTAGCAATCCTCTTTCATGTAGAATGATCTAAATCTTCACTATCATTGTTATCTCTTGCATCTCCTAAGTATACCTGGGTTTTTATTCTTTACCAGGCAGGAGCTCATAGGAGCTGAGCTCCAGAACCTCTAAATTTTATTGTGCTCTTTCTTTCTTAACCCCGCCCCCCAGTGAAAATTTTGCTGAACTCTAAGATTTGACAAACTTTCTAATATTTATATTAGGGTTTGTAGAATCTTTCGGGATCAAGTGCCGTGTTCTACTGGAGAAAGTTTTCTTTCCACCCCCTCCAGCCTACAAATAGCAGCTCTCCAGCAGCCCTGGCCCCACTCAATGCACAGCAGCCAAGAAGGTCTGAGCGCCTGCTCCGGCTGCAATGCCACTGAGGATGTTCTCCGCAGCTGAGAACAAAACGTCTGGAAGGAAAACTTTCTCCAGTAGAACACGGCACTTGATCCCGAAAGATTCTACAAACCCTAATGATGTTACCAGCCGTGAAAATCTGAAATCTTTGATTTCTAATATTTTCCCCACAAAAAATGGGAAAATAACTAAAACATAAAAGAGAGATGGAAATAAATGTATCAATTTCATTACAGTCAATTGACCAGCAATAACAATATACAAAATCTCGTGGTCACAGACCACAATTTCTTACATAAAAGCATTCTCATATTCAAATTCTACCAATGCTAAATCTTAAAATAACACTATTTACCATCACTACTTTGTTAAAAGCTTTTGCTTATTTATGACTAAAAGACAATAAGAACATAAGAGAAGTCATGTTGGATCAGGCCAATGGCCCATCCAGTCCAATACTATGTGTCACAGAGTGGCCAAAAAAAGCAGGCACCATCAGGAGGTCCATCAGTGGGGCCAGGACACTCCCCCCAAGCACCAAAAATACAGACCATCACTGCCTCAGACAGAGAGTTCCAACAATATCCTATGGCTAATAGCCACTGATGGACCTCTGATCCATATGTTTATCCAGTCCCCTCTTGAAGCTGTCTATGCTTGTAGCTGCCACCACCTCCTGTGGAAGTGAATTCCATGTATTAATCACCCTTTAGGTGAAGAAATACTTCCTTTTATTCATTCTAACCCGGCTGCTTAGCAATTTCATTGAATGTCTGTGAGTTCTTGTATTGTGAGAAAGGGAGAAAAGTACTTCTTTCTCTACCTTCTCTATCCCATGCATAATCTTGTAAACCTCTATCATGTCACCGTGCAGTCGACGTTTCTCCAAGCTAAAGAGCCCCAAGAGTTTTAACCCTTCTTCATGGGGAAAGTGATCCAACCATTTGACCATTCTAGTTGCCGTTTTCTGCACTTTTTCCAATGCTATAATATCTTTTTTGAGGTGTGGTGACCAGAATTGTGCACAGTACTCCAAATGAGGCCGCACCATCGATTTATACAGGGGCATTATGATACTGGCTGATTTGTTTTCAATTCCCTTCCTAATAATTCCCAGCATAGTGTTGGCCTTTTTTTATTGCAGTCACACACTATCTCAGCATATTCAGTGAGTTATCTACCATGAGCAGTGTTCCCTCTAAGCTGAGTTAGTGTAAACTAGCTCACAGATTTTTAGCCTCCAGCTCACACATTTTTGTCTTAGCTTAGGAAGGATGACCCCAGAGTACACTATTTTATGCTGTAGTTCACAACTTTAATGCTGGTAGCTCACAAAGTAGAATTTTTGTTCACAAAACTCTGCAGCTTAGAGGTAACATTGACCATGACCCCAAGATCTCTCTCTTGGTCAGTCTCCACCATTTCACATCCCATCAACTTGTATTTATAGTTAGGGTTTTTGGCCCCAATGTACATTACTTTGCCCTTGGTCACATTGAACCTCATTTGCCATGTTGATGCCCACTCACCCAGCCTCAACAGATCCCTTTGGAGTGCCTCACAATCCTCCCTGGTTCTCACCACCCTGAACAATTAGTGTCATCCACAAACTTAGCCACTTCATTGCTTACTCCCAACTCCAAAATGTTTTGCTACTACTTGAGTTACAGACTTCTTAGTATCTTCCAATAAATATTTCTGTAGCACAGCATCTGCAAATTTCAAATAATTATCCAAAGATTTAAATTTAGAGAGTAATGGAATTATTAACTGATGTCTCTCTCTGGAATCAAGCTTACAATGTAAAAGAATGTGAGTGATGGTTTCAACTTCCTTTTCTGAGCATATACAACATCTTTGGTGGATAGGCCATCAAAAAACCCTTCCTTGTAGTACATTAGAAGGGAAGGCATCGAAATGTGCCCTAGAAAAGGCCCATCTATACTTCATATGTAATGTTAGATAGATATGGGGCTGCTGCAAATCCAGACCAAGATTTTAAATTGCTATACAGTGGAAATCTTCATCATGCCACTGTGGTCACATAGGAACAAGTAATTATAAAAGTATGATGGCAATAAGGTTTTATTATAATTCAAGAAGCATCTTAAGATAGATGCTGAATTGATATAATTTAGTATGCCTTCCAGTGATCAGGGGTGTATGGCATATGCAAATGAGTTGTGCAAATGAATTGTGCTAATGAACTCTGGCACTTTGTTTTCTATAAAATTACCCCTGCTCTTTATCATAATGGAGATTGAGATATTCCAGTATCTGGTTCTGTCTCCTCCAAGTCTGCAGGGCAGGTATACTACCTGTTGCCAGGGAAGCAAAATCTGGATCTCTGCCTGTTTTTGGTCCTACATGTGCAAGTAAACCTTTGCAGTAGGTAGGTGGCCTATTGGCAGGGGTGTACTCCTCCCCCACTTTGATTTACATTCTGCACTTGGAAATGCTGGGATCTATTTTGGAAATGGACTCTGAAAAATTGTTTATTTATGACAAAATAAGTGAAGCCTTGTACCATCCAGGGACATTTTAGCCAC
Organism: Heteronotia binoei; assembly: GCF_032191835.1. Taxonomy (NCBI): domain Eukaryota; kingdom Metazoa; phylum Chordata; class Lepidosauria; order Squamata; family Gekkonidae; genus Heteronotia; species Heteronotia binoei. The sequence goes on from NC_083225.1 coordinate 125,042,633, forward strand.
TTTATAAAAGTTTTCTTTCTTTTTATGTTTACTCTTCTCTTGGATTTATGTTCTAAGCCTATTAATATGTAGCTGCTTTGGGTGCGTCCCACATTACTGATTATCAGATATTTTCAGATTTTTCTAAGAAAATTTGAGGTATCCCCAACTTCTTGAAAAAGTTTAAGGGGTTAGATCTATTTTGTTGATATTCCAGTGTTTAAGGGAAATCAGCTGAAGAGTAAAGAAAGGAGATTAGTAATACTTTCTCCTTTGTTTTTATGGCTTCTATCATAGATTATTTATTTAGCTGTATTTCATTCACATATCTATTCTGTAATAAAGTAATTCCATATATTGCTGAGCCACTGAGCCACTCTGGTGAGAAGGGCGGGATACAAATCGAAATATAAATAAATAAATAAATATACTTGTGCATAGTAAATATTAAGTTAAAATGTGACATCAGTAATGTTTTAAAATGGAGGATGGGAAAATGACTTTGATATATATTACAATGTTATATAGAACAGAAAAAAATATTTTGAAGCAATAGATAAAACAGGGTAGTGGAACTCTTAAACGTGTAGTTTTGCATGAGAACTGAGCATAATGCTGATGATGTGCATTTGTATTTAGGTATGTAGGAACTGGATGTAATTGCTGACTTAAAAATAGCACTGGCTAATTCCCTGTGAACCAGTCAAAGCAGCTAAAGAAGACGGGGGGCTTTAAACCTTTGATGTGTGTATGGATAGGTAATGAGAAGGCTTCAGGACCTGAATCCCCAAGCAATTTATGTTCATGTAACATAGCACAATTTATACTGAGAGTTTGAGCGATTCATAATTTCTTTTTTATGCATTATGATGTTTCCATTATTAGGATGTTACTCAGAGAAAGAAAATAAAAATAGGTAGAAGCTAACATTTGTGATAATTTAATCAGGTTGGAGGGGGAAACACATAAGTGGCTTGCATTAGAGTTACCTGGAAACGTGATTAAGAAATGGAAGATTAATGTTATGTGACTTTAAACAATCTATCCATTCCCTTTATGTAGGCTAGTGTACATTAGTGTCCCTTTAAATGGAAGCCCTTGACAGAAGAAGGCATACTTCTAATTTTTCAAGGCATTACTAGCTTTTTATGGAACTTCAACATGAGCATTATTAGAAATTAATTATTACTTTTGAGGGGAGCTGTTCCTGTTTCACCAAGCTAATTTTTGCATCTATATATAAAATTCTCAATTTGGACAAATCTACGGATACTTAAACTCACATATCTGAGCCCTAAACAAACAAGACAGAGCTTTCAACAAACCTGACAACAGCCCTAGGTTTGCAGAAAAATCTGAAAGCTTTTTTTAAAAAATCCATTAACACCCCCCCCCCCTTTCAGTGACTATTGCACAGGTTGCTAGGCAAATACAACAGTAGTTTCATCCTTCAAAAATTGGCCTGTCAGAAAAAAGGAAGGGGATGGATGGCCCTTTCCATGCCTGTTTTGGCCTCTGAGGGATCAGGTCCACCAGCAACCACTGGGTTACTTGCTACCACCAACTTGCATGACTAACCCAGAACCAGCTATCACCTCACTAAATCTAGTTTGGTATAGTGGTTGGAATTTCAGACTAGGATCTGGGATACTCAGGTTTGAATCCTTGTTCTTCCAGGGACACTTGGCTGGGTGCCAGTGACACACTGTCAGCCCAAAGTATCTCACAGTGTTGTTAAGAGTACAAAATCGATGCGAGAAGAATGATATAAGCTGCTCTGAGTTCTGTGATGACACCACATCTCCAGATCTGGAAACTAGGAAAATAATTTCCACATCCTACAAACTTAAAAAAAATACTTTAATTTCTTATAAATGGGGCTTTGGGAACCACTTAGTGTTCTAGACCTCAGGGAGGGTAATAACTGGACTCAAGGTGCCACCCTGAATTCACTTGTCCTATTATCAAGGGATTATAGGCTTGAAGGAACCACACAGTAGGAGTGATGATAGCACCTAAGAAATAAGCTTGTTTCAATGGTACATATGACTTGGTTGTTTCTTTCTTTCTTTTTTCTCTAGCCCTCTCAACATTACAGTAACAAAGTTACTGGAGAGTTGGGGCCTGAGAAAGCATATAAGTTACAAAACAGATTTCTTGTTTGACTGATTTGTACTTATAATATGGAACAGAAAGGCTTTCAACTTGTAACTTTTTAACAGGAATGGCTTCAAAACCTCATTTACCTTCAAAATAACTAAAGACCCTACTGGATTTCCTGCTAAACCACTGAACCTTCTAACACTTCTCTTACCCAAATCCATCAGCCTGCAACTCTATCCATTATCCAGCTGCTAAACTGTCAAACTCCTACTTTTAATATTCTCTGAAGTGCCAGTTCGATGTAATGGTTAAGAGCAGCAGACTCTAACCTGGAGAACTGGGTTTGATTCCTCACTCCTCCACATGCACCTGCTGGGTGACCTTGGGTCAGTCACAGTTCTCTCAAAGCAGTTCTTGAAAGAGCTCTCTCAGCCCCACCTACCTCACAGGGTGTCTGTTGTAAGAAGAGGAAGGGAAGAGGATTGTAAGCTGCTCTGAGATTCCAAGTAAAGGGTGAGGTATAAATCCAACTCTCCTTCTTCATTCCAACCCATCATTGAAAAATTATGGGCATACTTGAAACAAGCTGTCACAAATTACCATTGCAGATAAAGGTGGGGCATAAATGAAGTAAAATAAATAAATAAATGAAGTAAATAAACAAATACAGCTGAAGATGGGTGACAGATGGCATGGGGGTGGGTAGGAAAGAAGGAAACAGGAACGTTGAGGGTATGAGGGCTACCAAAAGGAGGGAAAGAAGATACTTCCCATAAATGTTTCCAAATTCCTCACCATACAATTGAGCATGGCTCAGCAGGCATCAGTTTCCTAATTACAGGCTGCCATGGAGAGGGAAAATAGGGGGATGAGAGTGGAGCATCATGGGTAATGGCAGTTGCCTAAAAGATCAGCTCCTGATCTCCCCCATTTTTCATTCCTTAACGCAAACTTTCAGCTTCACACAATGGGTAAGACCTACCCCAACAAAAATAGACCCTCTGTTGTGAAACAATCGGTTGCTTCCTTCTTTCCAGCAGGGGAAAACTGTGCTGATTCCAATCACACCACGGGTAAGATCTCTAAAATGACAGGCTCCAGCCCTTCTAAGAAGATGGAACCTCTTTCCCTATCCAGCCAAGAATTTCAAGACACTATTGCTTGCTTGGAAAACAATATTGCTGACAAGATCTCAGCAGCTATAACTCCAATGCAAATGGAACTAAAGAAAATTAATGAAACCCTTTGCCCCCCTCAGACGGAAGGAAGAGATGGACACAAGGGTTTGGGTAACTAAAGGGCCACTTTCTTTCTTTATTACATTAACACAAGGGCTATAACATAACAGGCAGCACGGCAGGGCAAGGGGACAAAATACCCCTCCCCTGCCGCATGACGGGTGAGCCACCCTGCTGCTAGGTATTACCAAGATACATGGCTTGTACCCAGGCGACCTAGCAATGGTTATGCCCTGGAGTTCCAACCCCCAGCTGCAGGCGAATCAATCCATGCAAACCCAAGACAGTCCGCTTCATAACTCAACCATTCTGCACGGTTCAGGAATTATTTAACGAGAACCCGTACCCCAAAACTGGGGTGCTACAGGTGCTCACCGAACTGCGTAACAAAAGTTTAGGTCAAAACCCAGCCACCACGAGGCCAAGCCTCTGCTTAGGCAGCCGCGCCCACTAAACACCAACATTTCCTAAAGCCCAAGTTTCAAGTCCTCTAAAAAAACATCATTACCCTTGTCCGAAAGATGTACGCCATCACTCCTGTATAAATCCGTGCAATCAGCCCAGATCCCAGAGTGAGGAAGAAAGTGGCCCAACCGCCCCCCCTCGAGGGCTCTTTTAAGTTCTAAATTGGCTTTGCGGCTAGCTTTCTCAATCGCCCGTGGGTTCCAAGTTGCACGCCATACCCGGCGTGGGATCATTACTGACCACATGATCAAAGCCTGTGGCCAATGCCTCTGGATGACTCTAAAGTCATCTTTGGCCTGCAACACAAGAGCTTTTCCCTTGAGCAGGCCTAACTCATTACCACCCAGATGTATCACCACAACATGTGGTGGCAACACATGCACATCTTCAAACAAGAGGGGCAACAGGCCCAACCAATGGAGACCCCGCCATCCACACCATTTAACGGTGGCTCACTTGCTGAGCCCCAGCTGTGACCCGGCCAAAGTCCTCCTGGCCTGATGGGCAGCCCAAAACACAAAGCCGTGTCCGCATATGAGGACGTGTCATCTCTCTCCACAGACCACAGCACCTGAGAAAAGAAGAAATGATTAATAACATGGTCCCCCAATAACGTGATGCCAATTACTGCAGTGCAAGAGGGTGAAAATAGCCTTTATAGGATTAGGAATGCCACCTACCAAGCTTCTGAATGGAAGGCGGGGAGTATCCCAGGGCAGCAGCAGTAGATGCTGCTCCAATATGGAAGGAATGGGTGCTGAACTTAACTTCCAATAGGCCCAGCATAGCAGGGGCCTTGCACGTCACTGTCCAAAACTGATGCTTTGACAGGGGACTGCAGTCCCCATGATGAAACAACAGGCCGGCACCCAAACCACAAGCAACCATGTAGGGCGTTAAAGCTGCTATGGGACAGATCTTGACATCAGAACAGGAACCCAACTAATAGTATCTCCCCATTGCAGTTGAACGGTCTTGGAACGATAGACTGTAACATATACAGATCCACCAGCCAGAAGAATGTCTTGGGCCATCAAGGCCCTCCCTGAAACGTCCCGTTTTGAGTGAGCCACCAGCTCACTCACCCAAAGAGCCCCAAAGAATGCCATGAGAGAAGCGGCGTGAAAGAGCAGCGTTTCGTACTCCAACATGCACACCTGGCACCAGACCGATCGTAAAACCCTAAGAACTGCAGGGGAAATCGGTTGCCTAGGATCCCGCTGGGGCCCAACTTCTCTAGACCAACCTTCCAACATTTTCTTAATGTGGAAGTCACCAGTATTCTCCTGGAAACCCAAAGCCTTACTAGCAAAGACCAACTCAGACAGCCAGCCCCAAATAGATTATACTCCTAATCCCCTACGTCTTAAAGATACACTACAGTGGAGTAATTGCTCCACCGGAAGAGGCCATCCCCTTTGGTAACCCACTTTGCTCCTAAAACTTTTGAACTGGCATACTACCCTGTTGTACAATTTTCTGGTACTAGAATCAATGGAAAGACTTATTGTTCTGCCGGCCTCAACCCGCCAATCATCCATATCCCGGGGGGCATCATTGTCGAGAGAAGATCTGCGTCTGGGGCCAGCTGACGAACCTCTGCATCTGTTTGTGGGAGAGAGCATCAGCCATCCTATTAGCCACCCCAGGCACATGCCTGGTGAAATATTAAGCCTCAGGCAATGGAGAGTGAAGGCCCACACCAGCCTCCTCACCCTGGGGGATTTGGAAGTGAGGGAATTGATAACATGCACCACGGCTAAGTTGTCGCACCAAAAGTGGACTGTGTGGTCTGCCAACTCATTCCCCCACAACCAAACGGCTACCAAGATCAGGAAGAACTCCAAGAAAGTCAAATCTCTGTTCCACCCCACATTTACCCATTCCTGGGGCCATTCCTCTGCACACCAGTGTCCGCGAAAGTAGACGCCAAACCCAAGGAACCCCGCTGCATCTGATGTAATTTGCTGCTCAGCTTCCAGCTGTAACTCAGCCCTCCAAAAGGAGACACCATTAAAAATTAAAAACTCCTTCCATAGTAAAGATCCTCCCACATGCTGTGTGAAATCCTGATTCGGTGATGCGGCTGGCGTAATCCAGCCATTTCATCACACAACCTCCTCAAAAAGGGGCGACCAGGAGCTACCACCTTACATGCAAAATTTAAGTGACCCACCAACTGCTGCAGCTCCTTCAAGGTCGCCTTTTGCCGCAGCAAAAACTGAGCAACCATTTCCTGCAGACCTAGGGTTTTGTCCCTTGGGAGGTGTAGTGTATCACAAGGTCGGCAAAACGTAATAACGTAATAACGTAACAGCGAACGGGCGACACACCGCCACGCGCGGCCAGGTGTGGTACGGACAGGGGCTGTCCCTCAGCGGCACCGCAGAGCGCGCGAACGCTCCACCAATCACCTGCTAGGGCGGGAAGCCCAAATAGCCTGGATAGGGCTGGCCAGACTGAGAGGCCGTTCCGGGTGTTGTATATATAGCGGGACCCGGTCCGCGTGTTCCCTCTCTCTTATAATGTACTTGCAATAAAGCATGTTGCCCTACTACCGTCTCCCGTCGTGGTACATTATAGTGGTGACAAAGGTGGGATCCTAGCCCAGAAGATGACAGGGCTACACAGGAGACTCATGGGCAACCGATAGCCACGACCGCCGCTACCGCCACCATGGCCAGCCAGAGCAGGACCACCGGTCACATCAAAGCGTTCAACCCCGCGAATCCAGAAGGATGGGAGTCCTACTCGGAACGGGTTGATCACTACCTGAGGGCGAATCGCATAACCGAAGACAGCATGAAGAGGGACGTTCTCCTGAGTGTCTGTGGGGCCGCCACGTTCGAGATTGCTAAGGGTCTCTCGGCCCCCGCCAGACTCACCGAGAAGTCCTACGAGGAGGTCGTCAGGCTCCTCACGGGCCACTTCCTGCCACAGCCTTTGCGGGTGGCCCGCCGGTTCCTCTTCCACAAGAGGGACCAGGCCCAGAGTGAATCGGCCGCGGACTACCTGGCGGCCCTACGACAGATTGCAGGCAACCAACTTCCCGAACCTGGAAGAGACCCTGGTGGACCGGTTCGCCTGGGGCCTTCGCGATGAGAGGCTCCAGCAGAAGCTCTTCGCGAAGGAAGAGCTCACCCTCCAGAGCGCTTTCAGCGAAGCCGTGGTGTTCGAGAGGACCACCTGGACCTTCTCCAAGGTGAAGACCGAGGCCATCCACCACGAGGAGCTGGACCCTGACCGCGTGGAGGAGGGAGAAGCGTTCCAGCTGCGCCGCCCAACAGGGCCAACCAACCGAGCTCCACAGCGGCCCCGAACGACGGAGAGGCCGCCCGCCATGAAGTGCGCCAGCTGTGGCGACCCCCATGACAGAAGGGACTGCCAGTACAGGACCTGGGACTGCAGAAGCTGTGGGAAGACCGGTCACATAGCGCGGGCGTGTCGAGCCAAGATCAACCGCCGGAGATCGACCATGCACTACGAGGCCGCTGAGTCCCACTCCACAGCCTCCACCACACTACAGGTACTGAACTTGCCCCTGACCACCCCCAACAAGATCAAAATGGTGGTCCTCATCGAAGGAACCCCTTGCCTCATGGAGGTGGACTCAGGCTCCTCCATTTCCATAATCGCGGAGGAGACCCTGAGGAAGCTGTGCCCCCGTCAGCGGGTGCAGCTACGGCCGGCAGATTTCATATTACGGGACTTTCAGAAGAACCCGGTACAAATTGCGGGGTGGGCCAGGGTACAAGTAGAGCGGGGGTCTTTTAGGGGGCCGCTGTACATCCTGGTGGTCAAGCGGCCGCTTACCACCCTGTTGGGCCTCACGTGGTTCGGGCCCTTGGGAATCCGTATAGAGGGGGTGGCACAAACAGTCTCAGCCGGAGGGTTCGGGGAGGTGTGCCGGGAGTTTCGCGACATGTTCAACGGGTCGCTGGGTAGCTATAAAGGGCCGGCCATCCCCCTACCGCTCGACCCGATGGTCAGGCCAATCCGGCTCAAGGCGAGGAGGGTCCCCTTCGCGTTAAAGCCCAAAATAGAGGCAGAACTGGACCGCCTCACGGCACAAGGGGTCCTGGAGCCAGTCGATTATGCCACGTGGGAAACCCCCATAGTGACCCCGGTTAAACCGAATGGGGAGGTGCAGATATGTGCAGACTACAAGTGCACAATAAATAAGGCACTCCAGGATAACCCCTACCCGGTGCCTGTGGTCAGCCACGTATTGGCGGCCCTGGCGGGATCAAAGATTTTCGGGAAGCTGGACCTAGCGCAAGCCTACCAACAGCTCCCGGTGGATGCCAAAACGGCCAAGGCCGAGACTATTGTGACCCACAGGGGGGCGTTCAGGGTGCATAGGCTTCAGTTCGGGGTCAGCGTGGCTCCGGGGATTTTCCAAAGTATAATGGATGCTCTCCTCAAAGGGATTCCTGGAGTCCAACCCTTTTTCGACGACGTTCTAATCGCTGCCCTGGACCCTGAGGAGTTCAGCAACCGCCTCAGGGAAGTGCTCAGTGGTTTTCAAGCAGCAGGGCTTAAGATGAAGCGGGAGAAATGCTTGTTGGGAGTACCGCGGGTGGAGTTCCTGGCATTCGCTGTGGACGCTGAGGGAATCCACCCGACTGAAGAAAAAATCTGAGCTATCGTGCACGCCCCGGCTCCCACCTGCAAAGCGGAGCTACAGAGCTTCTTGGGGGTGCTCAATTTCTATCACACATTCATACCCCATAAAGCAGCCATCGCTGAACCCCTACACCGGCTGTTGGACAAAAAAGCTCCCTGGATGTGGGGCAAGTGACAGGCCGCCACCTTCCAGGCGGTGAAGGACGTCCTGGTTTCCAATGCGGTGCTGCATCATTTCGATGAGCACCTACCAGTAATCCTGGCTTGCGATGCATCGCCGTATGGGGTAGGCGCAGTCCTGGGGCACCAGCTACTGGACGGCAGGGAGGTCCCGGTCGCTTACTACTCCCGCACACTCACACCCACAGAGAGAAACTATGCCCAAATTGACAAGGAGGCCCTGGCCATCGTAGCGGAGGTCCACAAATTTAATGATTATTTGTACGGGCGGAGGTTCACAATAGCCACAGACCACAAGCCGCTCTTGGGTCTGCTGGCCCCGGACCGCCAAACCCCCCAAATCTTGTCACAACGAGTGTTGAGGTGGAATCAATTCCTCAACTCGTACATGTACACCCTGGTACACAGAGCAGGCAAGGCGATGGGCCATGCGGACGCGCTCAGCAGCTTGCCGCTCCTGGACACGGGCCCCGACCCAGCCCCAGCACACCACATCATGTCGGTCCAGTCACTCCCGGACCAGCCACTCCATGCCGTGGAAGTGGCCAAGGCCACCGGAAAAAACAGGACACTAGCGAGAGTTCTCGACTGGGTGGTGAGGGGGTGGCCAGATGGGAACATGGGGGAAGAATTCAAACCCTATAAAATGAGAAGGGACGAACTTGCAGCCCACAAAGGGTGCCTGCTATGGGGAAGCCGCGTAGTAGTCCCCCCCCCCGGCTACAGAAGTGGGTCCAGGAATCGCTCCACGAAACCCACCCAGGCATAGTTAGAATGAAGGCCTTAGCTAGGAGCTATGTCTGGTGGCCAGGAATAGACGGGGAAATAGAGAACTGGGTCCGAAGATGCAGTGCGTGCCAGGAGTCGCAACCGGAACTGCCCAGCGCCCCAGCCACACGGTGGGAAACCACGAGAAAAACCTGGTCCAGGCTCCAAATAGACTTCGCGGGGCCTTTCCATGGGCAGATCTTCCTGATAATAGTGGACGCATACACCAAATGGCTTGAGGTCATTCCCGTGGGGTCCACCTCTTCCGCAGCCGCGATCCGAGTGCTGCGCAGGGCCCTGTGCACCCACGGTATCCCGGACACCATAGTCTCGGATAACGGGACCGCGTTCACCTCGGGGGACTTCCAGGCGTTCCTCCAGAGGTATCTGATTAGGCACATAAGGTCTGCCCCCTTCCACCCGGCCACCAACGGCCAGGCGGAGCGGATGGTCCGCACAACCAAAGCAGCCCTGGGCCGAATCGTGCAGGGCGACTGGGACCACAGATTAGCCGCGTTCCTCTTTGACAATAGGGTCATCCCCAACCCTGTCACGGGGGTTAGCCCGGCAGAGCTCCTCATGGGGCGCAAACTCACAACGAGGTTGGACAGGTTGCACCCCGACCGAGCATCGGACGTGCATGGGTCCCCAGAAATCAGAAACGCGACTAGAGGGTTCTTTGCCGGGGATCTGGTATTCACCCGCAACTACACGAGGGGGCCGGAGTGGCTAGCGGGGCGGGTACTGCAGGTAGTGGGGTCCCGCCACTACGAGGTGTCCACAGAGGGGGGCCAGATCCTCCGATGGCACATCGACTAGATGCACTGCCGGACCCTACCAGAGGTACCCACCGAAGCGGGCGAGGAAGCAGGGACCGGAGAGCAGCCAGCGGCCGCTGCACCAGCACCATTTCAGCCCACACCTGTGGAGCCGAGCCGGCCCACCGAACCAGACCTGCCGCCCACAGACGCATCGCCCCCCGGAGGAACCCCAGAAGCCGAAGCCGCTCCGACACCCCAAGCAACCCCAAGGCGTTCAACACGGGAGCGCCGACCTCCCGCCTACCTACAGGACTATGTACAACAACTGGGGGGGGGGAGGAGTGTAGTGTATTGCAAGGTCGGCATAACGTAATAACGTAAAAGCGAACGGGCGACACAATGCCACGCGCGGCCAGGTGCGGTACGGACAGGGGCTGTCCCTCAGCGGCACTGCAGAGTGCGTGAACGCTCCACCAATCACCTGCTAGGGCGGGAAGCCCAAGTAGCCTGGATAGGGCTGGCCAGACTGAGAGGCCATTCCGGGTGTTGTATATATAGTGGGACCCGGCCCGCGTGTTCCCTCTCTCTTATAATGTACTTGCAATAAAGCATGTTGCCCTACTACCATCTCCCATCGTGGTACATTATAGGAGGCATGAAGTTTGCTGGAATGAATCCCCAGGAACATCAACTGCTGGGTAGGGCCCTCCGTCTTCTCATGGGCTAGAGGAACGCCCAGCTCCGCCAACTATGCTGCAAAGGACGCCATCAAATGGGTGCACTGGCCAGAGCCTAAGGGGCCCGCAAACAGAAAGTTGTCCAGCTAATGCACCACGTTGCTCAAACGAGCCTGACGCCGCACCATCCACTTTAAAAGGAGCTAAAGCGCTCGAAGGCTGCACAAGAAATGGAGCACCCCATGGGCAGGGCCCTATCCATGTAAAACTGCCCTTCAAAATGAAAACCCAGCAATTCAAAAACCCCAGAATGAACCGGTAGGAGGCAAAAGGTGGGCTTTATGTCGCACTTTGCCAACTCAGCCCCTACCCCACAACACCTTACCCTCTGCACCGCTTGGTCAAATGATGTGTACTGCACAGTACACAAATTTTCAAGTATGGCGTCATTCACCGATTCCCCATGGGGATAAGATAAATGATGAAGCAGTCTGAACTCTCCTGCTCTCAAGGTACTCACAGGGGGTGTGGAAAATGGGCCAATCACCCAAGGCTAATTCCTTCCCAATCTTCTGATGAACTATGTGCTCCATCCCTACAACTGACTTCAAGTCACTGGCCATAAACAGCTTTCTGGGGCCCTGAAAAGGAATTGTAAACCCGAACCTAAAACCATTTAACAAATAAAGCTGATCTTCATCCTTTGGATAATCATGGAGCCATGCCTCAAGTGCTGTCACCCTTATTGGGCTGGGACCCTTTACCAAGTGGCATATCTGCCCCACCCGGGCGCTGCTTGTGCTGTCCCCGCCTGATTCTACCCCTGGAATAATTCATGAAGGAATGAGACCCCCCCACAAAGAGGGCACTCATGTTTGTATGGGCGGTTCTTTTTACCACACACCTCCTGGGACCCAAACTCCCAACAAAGCAGGCAGGGTTTATGTCCTATCAACATTATGCCTCTTGATTTTCTCCTTTTCCCGATTATCCAAATCTTCTTTATCCTTTTTCTCCAACTCCCTATAGAGCAGAAGAAGAAGATATTGGATTTATATCCCGCCCTCCACTCCGAAGAGTCCCAGAGCGGCTCACAATCTCCTTTACCTTCCTCCCCCACAACAGTCACCCTGTGAGGTGGGTGGGGCTGGAGAGGTCTCTCACAGCAGCTGCCCTTTCAAGGACAACCTCTGCCAGAGCTATAGCTGACCCAAGGCCATGTTCTCACAATACGAGAACTCGTGGGCATTTGATGAAATTGCTGAGCAGACAGGTTAAAATGGATAAAAGGAAGTACTTCTTCACCCAAAGGGTGATTAACATGTGGAATTCACTGCCACAGGAGGTGGTGGCGTCCACAAGCATAGCCACCTTCAAGAAGGGGTTAGATAAAAATATGGAGCAGAGGTCCATCAGTGGCTATTAGCCACAGTGTGTGTGTGTGTGTATATATATATATATATATATATTTGGCCGCTGTGTGACACAGAATGTTGGACTGGATGGGCCATTGGCCTGATCTAACATGGCTTCTCTTATGTTCTTATGTTCTTATGCTAGCAGGTGCAAGTGGAGGAGTGGGGAATCAAACCCGGTTCTCCCAGATAAGAGTCCGCACACTTAACCACTACACCAAACCAGCTCTAGAGCAGAGAAAATAGGTCCACGAATTCCCCTTTCAGTATCTTATCCTTGGTGGCCGGCAACAAGTGATCCCCAAGAGGTAAGGCCAGATCACCAAAAGGTAAAGCCTTAGCTGGCACAGCAGAGTATGATGGACCCCAAGGATAAGAAACACCCCAGCCACCATAGGGTTTCACGGACGCTCCCGGGAACTGGCTGGGCAGGCCTTCTGAAGGACCCCATGGGTTAGCAGGTTAAGACCCCAAGCCCAAGGCTTGGAATTATTAAAAGCTGAAGGCTGGCTATTGGCAACTGGCCCGAAGGTGGCAGACTGCCCCAACAGCCCCCAGCGCCAAGCTGTGGTATTGTGCTGTGCAACCTCACCCCTACCCAACTGCAAACTCTGAAAGCATTCACCTCAGGCACCTCCGCTGGAAGAGGCGACACACCCTCCGTTTTGTCCATGGAAGACCTGCTTTCAAAGGAAGACAAGCGATTACGGATTTCTTCCTTGAAGCGCTTCTTAGCAGCCCTCTTGTCTGCCTTGGAAGTCAGACCAGTTACACCACCCAATAAAATTGGCTGCCTACTACCCGAACCCTCCAAAGCGGCTATTCTGTCTAAAACAGACTGCTCAAAAGTGCCATCCTCATCATCAGACGATGAAGGCAAAGGGGCTGAGCGCTTAGGAACAGGCCGCTGCGGTCTCAGTGCAGGGCTCTTGTCCTTGGATTTGCCCTGTCCTTAAGGCATGGCTAAGTCGACCAACAAAGGCAGTAAAATCCGTCGACAAGCATGCTTTACAGGATCGAGCAGGAATTTAAACCGAAATCCTCAGGCTTCCAAGGCTGCTGCCAGAAAGGCTGCCTAAGTAAAGCACAACCCAAGCCTCCACTAAAATAGCCACCCAGGGAATATGCCCCCAAATGGCCGACAACTTGCCCTGGCAACAAGGAAGAAGAAGCTAACAGCCCAAGCCTCCACTAAAATAGCCTCCCAGGAAATATGCCCCAAAATGGCCCCCAACTTGCCCCTTCAACAGGGAAGTAGAAGCTAACAGCCAAAAGAAAAAATGGCTGCCAGGTGGCCCAGAATCCTGCAAGGACTTTCCCCTGCAATGGAACGGATCATAAACACCCCCGTTGCCCTACAAAACGAGGAAGAACAGCTCGCCAGCAAGGACGTGAGGGGTTTCTTTTCTTTTCTTTTTTTATCAAAAATGTGGGGGAGGGCTATCAACCGATGGTGGCGAACCACGGCATCCCTAACGTCTCTCCCTAAACCTGGCCCCTCGAAATGAGCATAAAAATGCCAGCCGTGCGAATGTGCCGCTGCCAGCAGCAAACCGCCAATTCAACATGATTCCATGATGCTGTGCCCAGACTCCACTCTGTCCTCATGGAGCTCCAGACGCATTCCCTCTCCTCGCCAGAGATGAGCCCCAACCGCCACAGCTCCAAAAAGCTGTGGTAATTAAGCACATGCTTTGTGCGAGGCAGGAGCAAACACAATGCTCTGCCTTGCCCGAGCACAAGGCAAAGAATGAGAGGAGGGAGCGGAGCCCGCCTCTAGGGTGTGCCTGCTCTGCCCCCACCTCTGATGATGGCCTGTCTGCTCCTCCTCCTTGCGAGAGGCAAAACAGCCCCCAGAGGCAAGGCTGTGCAGCCTGCCTCTGGATGGGAGCCGCATTCTTTAGTAACTCAGACTGCAGACTCAGTGTTCAAAATGGCCACTATGGTGAAAGAATATATAAAATACTTGTTGCACTCTTAACTCTGGGCATGCAAACATATTATGACCCTCAACAACAAAATGATGGAAAATCACATAAAATTATGCAGACTGCCTGAGAATGCTGAAGGAAATCAAGAGGTCTGTATTTTTATCACCACATGGCTTGCTTCTGCTCTTTCCTTGGAAGATGGCGTCGCTCCCATTATCAACGCAGCATTCGATTTTCAAAAGTTTTATTAGTTTCAGAAAAGATTGGGGGATAGGGATAGGGGGAAAGAAAGATGAAAGCACAATACATTCTGGCCTTGTTTTACATAAAATACTTTCCAAAAACAGAAGGATAATTCTACAGTATTTTCTTTACATAAGTTGTCCCATATTATTTATCTAAGCTATATATGATCCATTTTAAAATTTTATAGTATGAATCTTTTGTTACTATCTAATAATTTGACAATTCCAGTAAAGATGAATTTGATAATTCCAGTAAAGGTAAATGTTATAATATAAAATACAGGGAAAAACAAAAACAAAATCAGTTCACACCAGAGAAGAGTCTTGAGTGTCCAACCAGGCATACAGTTTCATCCAATTTTTTCTTGCTTCTTCTTTAGATTTCCCAGCCATCAACTGGGATAAAAAGTCCAGCTCTGCTGTCTCTAAAACTTTTCCCACCAAGTCCATTTTTGTGGGAATTTCCTGAGATTTCCATCTCTGCACCAGAAGAATCCTAGCCACTGTATTAAAATGTGCCAACAGGTGTCTCATCTCTTTAGAATAGTCCTCTGGAAATATGTTCAATAAAAAAGTTCTGGTTTGAAATGTATCTGAGTCTTCATAATTTTCTGTAATATTTCATGTACCATTTTCCTGTAGTCTTTCACCATCTCACACATCCACCACATATGGTAAAAAGTACCAATCTGTTTAGTGCACTTCCAACATTTGTTAGACATATTGATATCGTTCTTACACAATTTCTGTGGGATAAGGTACCATATATAAAACATCTTGTAAAGGTTTTCTTTAAAGGTTACTGATCTGGTTAATTTAACATTAAGCTTCCACAGTCTTTCCCATTGTTTTAATGTAATATTATAACCAAATTTTTTTGCCCGTTGAACCATGCAGTCCTTTACGACTTCATCTTGTGTCTTCATTTGAAGTAGATATGCATATAATTTGGAGATTAGTTTTTCTTGTGGGCCCAAAAGAATTTTATCAAATAAGTATTGTTCAGTAGTGAAGCCTATCGCCTTGTCTTTAGCATATCTGGATTCAACTTGCATTCTCAACCACCAATTCATTTTAATGTCCATATTTCCCAATACTTCTTTGGTTTTCAGTTGATTATCTTTCCCCAACAGATCATCATACCTGTAATCCTGATTTAATTTTAAAAGATTTGGGTGAGTAAATGCTTCTACTGGTGAAACCCATCTTGGAATTTTTTGGTAGATTTTAGGCTTTAACAATGACCAGGCATGATATAAGGATTTCCGAAACCAATGATTCTTAAAATAAGAGTGGCCTTCAAGTCTTTGATACCACAAATATGCATTCCATCCCATAGTCAAATCATGTCCTTCTAACAACAGTTGTCTCTTGTCTTTCAACAATATCCAATCTTATCCAGAGAAGTGCAGATGCTTTATAATACAATTGCCAGTCTGGCAGGCCCATACCTGCTCTTAGTTTAGAGTCCTGCAATGTCTTTAATTTGATTCTAGATGTTTTGCCTTGCCACACATATTTAACAACCATCTTGTTTGGTTCTTGAAAAAATCCACTATTTAAAAATATTGGGATAGTTTGAAACAAAAATAGTAACCTTGGTAAAATATTCATCTTTATTAGGGCTATTCTTCCCATTAAAGATAAGTTCAAATCATGCAATTTTTCCAAATATTTTTTAATTTCTTTAAGTAATTTGTCATAATTATCTGCTTTTAAATTGCTACATCTGTTTGAAATAACCACACCTAAATATTTGATTCTTTTTTCATACAAAAATCTTGATTTTTGCTGGAAGGCCTGGAAGGTTCTGCAAATTCTTTGTCAAATTCTTTGTCAAAAATTTTGTTTTGGAATAATTAATCTTTAATCCTGCCCAATAGCTAAATTGTTTAATTTTATTTATAAGACAATCTATTGAATCCATTGGTTCTAATATGAAAACTAAGTCAACAGCAAAAGCTCTGAGTTTATATTGTTCATCTTTTATCACAGCTCCCTTTAGGCTTGTATCTTCCCTTATTTGATTGTTCAATACCTCTAAGGATAAAATAAAAAGTAGAGGAGACAGTGGATAGCCTTGTCTTGTACCTTTGATTACTTGTTGATTACTTCTAAATGTTGATTACTTCTGTTAGTTCACCATTCACATTACTTCTGTTAGTTCACCCTAGCATTCTGTGAAGAATATATTGCTTCTACTGCTCTCAAAAAAATTTCACCACATTCCATACCTTTCAGTTGCTGTAACATAAAGTGCCAACGAACATTATCAAATGCCTTCTCAGCATCTAAACAAATTAAAGCCAATTGCTTCTCTGGATGATTCTCATAATATTCTAAAATATTACAAACTGTTCTGACAATATCTTTCCAATATCTTTTAGGAAGAAATTCTGCTTGGTCATAATGTATTATAGATTGTAAAACTTTCTTCAAACATTGTGCCAATATTGCAGGAAAAATTTTATAATCCACATTTAAAAGGGAAATTGGACGGTAATTTTTAATATCTTTTAAATCATAATTTTCTTTCGGAATCAAAGATATAGCTTCTTGCCATGAAGCTGGAATTTGGCCTTCCTCTTGAATCTTTTCAATCAGGCGTTTAAATGGTAAAAGTAAAGACTCTTCATAAGCTTTGTAAAATTCTGCAGGTAATCCATTCTGGTCCTGGAGATTTACCATTCTTTTGAGATGTTATTACCTCTCCAAGTTCCCTAATTGTTATAGGCTCATTCAAATTTTTTTGTTGTTCTTCTGTAAATTTACTGAGATTATTTTGTTTAACATATTCTTCTAAGTCTGTTTTATGAACTTGCTTATCTTCATATAATTTTTTATAAAACTTTTTAACGATTTGACGTATTTCTTGCTTTTGAGATTTTTCTTTATTATTCTCATCTCTCAATATCATAATTATTCTTTTAGCCTTCTCTTTTCTCATCCTATGGGCCAACCACCTTCCAGGCTTGTTGGCATGTTCAAAACATTTTTGTCTAGCAAAATATTTGCAAGCAAAAATTTCTTGTCAACTGTAATTGCCACTAATAAAATTCTTCCATCTTCAGAAGCAAATTGCAGTTGTGGATTAAATTTATCTTTAATATAAATTGCCACTCCCGTTTCTTCTTGTACATATCTGTTGCTGTAAATAAATTGCCAAGTTTTTTATTTTTCAAAAGATTTTTATCTTTAGTTAAGATATGATTTTCTTGTAAATGAATTACGGCCATTTCCATTTTTGCTAAATATCTAAATGTCTTTCTCCTTTTGGCAGGAGAGTTAAGTCCATTCACATTAACTGAAACAATTGAAGCCATTATAGGTTTTGCTTATCATTATCTTTCTTATCTTTTTTAGAAAGCTGTCTTGAATGGTATCTCCGTGGTTCATTTGGGTCTTCTTCACCAGAATCGTCTTCCTTCCTTGTTCTTTTCTTTGCCTTCTTTTTTCTTCTTTGCATTCTTTCCAAAAAATTCTGAGCTTTGAAAGTGGAGTTAATCTTATATCTGTCCTCTTGGTATGTAAAAAGAAGGCCTTCCGGCATTAGCCACATGTAGAGTATCTCTCTTCCTCTCAGAAAATCTGTTAATGCTTCATATTCTCTCCTCTTTTGTCTCACAGGCCAAGGAACCTCTCTTAAAATTTTCACCATGTTTCCAGCTTCTTACAGCCAAAGATCCTACAATGCAATATTAGGTATCTCTTACTTGTTTCAAGATGTCATCTTTGGGTTTTTTTCTTGTGAATCTCAAATTAACTTCACTAGGTAATTTGTCTCATCTTGTATAACTCGATGGCACCCGTCTAACTTGATCAAACTCTTCTTCCTGTCAGAACTTAAGAACTTCAAACGGATCCCATACTTGGTTACAAAGCTAGGATTTTATTAGAAAGAACTAAGCACTGGAAGAGGCAAGATAACAGTGATGGCGAGAGCCAGCACCAACTCAATTTTATACACGTAAAGCAAACATCTCACAAAGCCACAATTCACACCGTTACAGGCACATCTGTCTTCTCACCATCACTATCAGTAGAGAGGATGCCTCCCTACTCCGAAGGCCATGCTGTTCGGCTTCAAAGGGTCCTAGTGTGAGAATGTGCAGAGACATAACATAACTCATTCTACAGCCCCAAATATTTTGGATACCAGTGGGGCAAGGTTAATTACTATTCAAGCACTTTGGGTTAAACAAGGGTTACAACATGGAGTCGGTTTGGTTCAGTAACAAAGCCGCTCTGAGTCACAGTAAGAGTACAATACAGCATTGGTTGCATTATAAGAAATCAGCAGTAAAGATACAAGTTCTGACATACTGCCCCCCCTAAGCGCCCCCTCCCGCGGGGCCCGGCTTGGGCTTGTGCGGGTACAGTAGGTGAAATTTTTTCAGCAGTTGCGGAGCAGCTACGTTCTGAGATTCGACCCACTCATCACAGCTCGGGGGGAAGTGTTTCCACCTGATCAAATAATACAGTTTTCCCCTTTTGACTTTGGAGTCCAGGATCTCCTGGACTTCATGGTGACTCTGACCCCTCACTGTCGTCGGAGGGGGCGGTGGGGCCCTGGGATGGAAGGACGTAGCACCAGGGTCTTTCCGAAGCAAGCTGCAATGAAAAACAGGATGGATCTTACTTAGAGCTTTGGGTAGATCGAGTTCCACCGTTACTTTGTTTATGACCCTTTTGATTTTAAAAGGTCCCAAGAACTTCAGTGCGAGTTTACGGCAGGACTGGGGAAGGGGAAGGTTTTTTGTTGAAAAGAAGACTGTATCCCCCACCCTCAGATCCCACTCTGGGGAGTGTTTTTTGTCAAACTGCTTTTTCCGCCCAGCCCATGGAGTATAGTTTCGCTTTGGGAAGCTGGTGCCCTGGGATCAGCTCAATGGCACAGTCCGTAGGGCGGTGGGGCGGTAGCTCGTCCGCTTCTTTCTCGCTAAATGCTAATCTTAGGTCCCGATACTCCTTGGGGATTGTGGCGACTTCCTCGAGTGTGAGGCAAGCCCGCATGTTTTGGGGGGGAGCGTGCGGCCCCCATTCGGGGCGCCAGTGGTGGTGCTCGCACCTCCAATTGGGGAACCGGACGATTTGTTCCTCCCACCTTATGCCTGGTTGGTGGCGGGCGAGCCAAGCCGAGCCTACCACCACGTCGAAAGAGCAAGAGGGGGCAATTACGAAAGTCTCAATCCCCCAATGTTCCTCGGTTCCTACCGGGACCGCCTGAGTCTCAAGGGTACAGGGCTCCCCCCTCATGGGCCCCCCGTCCATCTGCTGGAATTGCATCGGTTGTGGCAGGGGCGAGGTGGCTAATCCCAACGCCTCGACTAGGCGGGGGGTGATCAGGTCTCTGTTACACCCTGAGTCGATTAGCGCTCGGGCGTGCATGAATCTCTTTAGGTTGGGGTTAAGGAGGGTAACGGCCATAAATAGTAAACCCCCCGAGGCTCTCACCGTTAGGAGTGCCGGCTGTTGTTGGACCTGCTTTGCGGCACCCATTAAAGCAGGTCGCTGTCGTTTCCCGCCGACTCGGTGTCGTCCGACTCCTCGGTCGATTCTTCCACAGTCGCCAGGTCGGTGGTAAAATCCTCGTCAGTCGCCAAGGAGGTGGCGACGGAGCCCCGACTGGGCTCCTTCGAGCGGCTGCTCTTCTTCTTTTTCGGCCCCGGGGCGGTCGGCTTCGCCGTGGGTGGGGTGGTCCCCGCTTTCACTCGGCAGTTGGCGGCGAGATGATCCGGGTCTCCGCATCTGAAGCACTTGCGGGCGGGGGACGGAGTCGAGGTCGCCGGGGTCTTCCGCCCTTCGGTTTTAGTCGGGGTGTGTTTGGCCCCCTTCTTTGCCAGCTGCTGCCGCCGCATCCCTACGTGTTGGAGGTTGGTCTCCACTTCTCCGGCCAGTTGGATCCACCCGACCAGCGTGTCGGGTCTCCCTTGGCTGTAGCAGCGGTCGAGGATGTTCGGGTTCAAGCCATTGATAAACGCAGTGTATTTCATGACCTCGTTCCATCCCCTCGCTGCTGCGCAGTAGCCCAGGAACTCGGTGGCATACTCGAAAGTGGAGCGGTTGCCCTGTTCTATGCGCTGAAGGGCGGCGACAGCCTTCTCCTCCCGTAGAGGGTCGCCATACTGGCGGAGCATCGCGTGCAGGAACCCCGCCACGGTAGCTAGTTCGGGCTTTCTTCCCATGAAGAGCCCCACGTACCACTTGCGGGCCGGGCCTCTCAGTCGGGACGCGATGTGGTACACTCGGCTGGCCTCGGTCGGGTAATCGGCACCCCAGTGGGTGAAGAACGTGTCGCACTGTATTGTAAAGTACTCCACGTCCTCGGGATTCCCGTCGAAAGTAATCTTCAACTCTCTTCCCCGACCCTCGGCCCCCCCCGGGGCTCGAGGTGCTGCCGGCGGTGGCGCTGGGCCCGGTAGGGCCGGCAGGATCGGGGCGGGTGGCGCCGGTGGCCCCAGAACGGGCGGAGCCGGTGGCGCCGGAGCGGCCGGAGCCGGCGGGGCCGGGGCCGGCGGAGCTGGTGGGGCTGGGGCAGGCGGTGCCGGTGGCGCTGGGGCCGGCGGAGCCGGCGGGGCTGCGAGCGGTTGCCCCAGCGGCAGCCCTCCAGCAGGGACCCCCAGGACCGCAGTTTGCAAGGTGCGGAGCTGGTCGTAAATTGCGCCCAGGTTCTGCTGCATCTCTTCGGCCATCGACACGCGGGACCGATGCACGTCGTCGTGGATCTCCCGCACCCAGTCGAATAAGTCGTTGCGGAGGGTCCGGAGTTGGTCGTCTCCCCCTCGGGGCTCCGGGCCCTCTGCCTGGTCGTCGTCGCCGCCTTCGGCTCCCCCTTCGCCCAACATGCTTCTGTACCATTGCTCCGCGGCGTCGATCGCTGCCGTAGACTTCCGCGGGCTCCAGGTTCGCGGGGCGGGGAACGCGTCGACCGAGAAAGGTGCTGGGACCTTAATTTTGCGCCGAACCCCCGTCACTTTCGGGTCGAGCGGCGGGTCCTCCGTTGGGGTGGTGGGCTCTCCGTCGTCTGGAACTTTTGCCGCCATCGGGCCAAGCCTCCAGTACAGATAAGCCACGAAACAATGGGATCACTGTTATAATGTCAGAACTTAAGAACTTCAAACGGATCCCATACTTGGTTACAAAGCTAGGATTTTATTAGAAAGAACTAAGCACTGGAAGAGGCAAGATAACAGTGATGGCGAGAGCCAGCACCAACTCAATTTTATACACGTAAAGCAAACATCTCACAAAGCCACAATTCACACCGTTACAGGCACATCTGTCTTCTCACCATCACTATCAGTAGAGAGGATGCCTCCCTACTCCGAAGGCCATGCTGTTCGGCTTCAAAGGGTCCTAGTGTGAGAATGTGCAGAGACATAACATAACTCATTCTACAGCCCCAAATATTTTGGATACCAGTGGGGCAAGGTTAATTACTATTCAAGCACTTTGGGTTAAACAAGGGTTACAACATGGAGTCGGTTTGGTTCAGTAACAAAGCCGCTCTGAGTCACAGTAAGAGTACAATACAGCATTGGTTGCATTATAAGAAATCAGCAGTAAAGATACAAGTTCTGACACTTCCATCCTCTGAGGAGTCACCTGTAAGATTTGAGCCAAGGCTTCACTTAACATTTTCTGTAGGCCTTCATTTTTCTCTTCTGGTATATTTTGAAACCTCAACATATAGGTTTTATCTACTTTATCTACTTCCAACTGCAAAAGTCTGGAGTCTTGTATACTCTGTTCTTTTCCCAGATGTTCCACCTTTTGAATATTCTCCATCACCTGACCCTCTAATGCCTTTAAGGCTTTATTAGTCTCCACGGTCTGTCTGCTGTTCTCCATAAACTCTTGTTTAATCTCTGCCATCTGTCCACCTATATTGTCTATTTTACTTATCAAACGTGTTATAGCAGTCATTAACAAGGTTTGCCATTCTTTCATGTCTCCTTGCATAGGCGTAAATTTCCCTGGCCCCGACAGGCCACTGCGTGAATGAGATTGTTTTCCTTCTTTGATTTCTTTTTTTTTTGACAGTTTCCTTGGGAATGGCCCCTGCTTTATTTTCCATTCTTATTAAAGTAAGTACACTCACAACCACAAGTTCGATAAGGTCTCTTCAACGTTTGTTTTGAAACTCTGTGTTCTGTTTGTGGCAGGTGAATAATCTTCTCCAAACAATACCCTTATTACAAAATAGTTCTAAAAAGAAAACAACCTTCTAACTTCTCTCAGCAATTTATGCTAGTCAAAACAATCTTCAAAATAATAATAAACAAAACTGTTCACCACAATAGATATTCAATAGACAAAACAAATGCAGCAGTTCATTGTCCAGTGACTTCCAACAATGTTAATTCAGATACAAACCAGCTCTCCACCTTGTCTTTCAACTATCTTCTAAGCACAGCAACTGCCAAGTATAAATTTGTAATCCAGGGCTGAATACCCTATTTGTAATCCAAAAATGAGAACCAAAATTGAACAATAAAACAATAATCCAAACAAAAAAGAGAGAAATCCAGCAAGACCAACCCCCCCTCCCCAAATAAGAACAAAAAGCAATAAACCAAGACCAAGAAAAAATAATCCAACCATAGGTAAAAAATAATCCACAGATAAAAAATAATCCACAGGTAAAAAATAATCCAACCACAGTTAAACAAAGGGCAAAAGGAAAAATAAAAACAAGCTCAAAAATTATATCCATAACATCCACAGAGCTAGATCAGAATCCGTTTTTAAAGTTGTAAAGCTATCCATAACATCCACCAAAATAGAACTAGGTCCACTTTGCAAGTTTATAAAGATATTCTTCTTACAGTCAAAGATCCTGCCATGCAATATTACGTATCCACCAGCTTTTAAAGGTTGATTAGAAGGTTAATTAGAGTTCCTATAAATTCAGTCTGAGCACTTCAGTGCTTCAGCTTCTGCTTCAAAGAGTCTTTTAGCCAAACCTCTTTCACATCCATATATACTTATCAACAAGCATCTTTCCCCAAAGCCAAAGCCTCTTTCTCCTTCAGCAAGATTTGAAATAAGTCAATTAAATTCGACTATCAAGTCTCATATAAAGTACAAATTGATGTAGTTTCCTGCAGGTATTTCCAATATTCAGGAAAAGCAGAAACTTTTGCAAGCCTTGAAAGAGAATGGGAGAGAGTCCCCCCCCCTTTCTCAGTCTTTTGCCTCACTTAAAGTCTGCAATTCTCCTTATTCCTGCTTCTCAGACATGTTACCCATCCAGAAGAAAATATAGGAAAAAACATAATAGTAGAAGAATCCATATCACTTATCTTGAAGTTACAAACTTGCTTGAAGATTCAGAATGTAGAGTGTAAGAAAGTAAAGAAAAAAAGCCAGTGGCTGACTCTCTTGCCATTTAAAAATGGTGATCAGAGCGATGAGGCTTGGGAAAAGCAGGTTCGGGGAGCAACCACCTCCGCTGACACCCCTGATCCACCGCTCAGGTTCTCCTGCTTTCTGGGACCCTTCCTGGGCCCCAGAGTTGAGTTGTCCTTTGGGGAGCGACCCCTCAACGAACCGATTTGAAAGCAGCTCAGGATGCAATGGTCCAAGCCACTTTCAATAGCGGGCCGCCAAAACCGGAAGTCCTGCATCTCAACGCAGCATTCAGAGTTGGTCCTCTGTCTCCCTGATCCAAAGACTTCCCAAGAGACATCTTGATAATCTTACCTGACTCTCATTCCAGAGAAGCAATGTACTGCAAAGCATCTTCCAAAGAAAGTCTACTCTTTCAGGACAAGAAAATCTTGGCTCTCCAAGACCTTTCCCCTGAAACGCTTCTACAACATGAAGAACTTCGGTAATAAATAAGTTGCTGGACCACAGTATCCACTTCAGATGGTCAGCTCCTGCTAAGATTTTGGTCATGCACCAAACTGCATCGAACCCTGATTCAGGTCAAGACCTATTTACAGCTCTGGACATTGCTCTGGCTCCACCATCACAATGCTCTCCCGGAGGCTCCTCCATGGACAATAACCCTCCACCATTCCAGAAAGCTGGCCAGAAGAAGACTTGATGAGAACTTTTGGGTTATCTCTCATGGTGGTAAAGTGCTGTATTTTTATGCTGTTTGTTACATCAATCATTTGCTTTAATCATTAACTAAGGAGTTAGTACTTTATGTCATACCTGGACTAACAGGTATTAACCAACTCAAGGGGGAGAAAAGGTGGTCTTAGGGTTTGCCTTCTTCTTTGTTGGGACGCATCACTGTTATATGTGGCAAATAAAAATGTTCTCTGTACCCTATAGGGCTATAAAGTCTTTGAGAATGTTGGCTATTTTTTATTTTTTTTCTTTGGGTTAACTTTTTCTGATTTTCAGGACGTACATGTCAGTAATAATGTCTGGTCACACTCTTCGCTAGATTTTTCTAAAAATTCTTATCATATAATTGTTCTCAAAGTTAATAGTTACTGTTTAGTAGTGCCCTCGCTCAACAGTGCGGACAATCCTCCATTGTTAAAATTTTGGATCTTGTTGTTCTATTTAATTCTTAGGTTCAACACTATTGGATGGTTTTATATAGCTTTATACAACGGGGCCTCCTTACATATGTAAAATTTGGCTTTGTAATTGTTAAAAATGACTATACCTTTGTAGGAATGCTTTAATAACATTTCTAGGTACATCAGTCTTTCCACAACATTCCTTCCAGGAAGTATTAGGTTTTTATTGAATTATTTATGGCCTCTACGTTAAAATTTATATCCCTCAACTGCAGAGGCCTCAATAATGTAATCAGGGTTTAAAAAACCCTCTCTTCTGCACTAGCTAAGCTCCAACCTGAGATCTTATTTTTGCAAGATAAATAAGAGACTCACTTTAAATCTACCACAACCCAAGCTCTCAGCTCCAAATGGTTTAACTTACAATATATGGTCCCCCGTTCATCTAAATCAAGAGGGGTTGCCATTCTATTTTCAAAGCAAGTCAGATTTTCTCTGTTGACCCCACTGGGTGATATCTATTCTTGAAAAGTACTCTAAACAACTCACTCTATACATTTGTGTCATTGTATGCCTTCAATGATTCACTACTAACATTTTTGACTGATACACTCAATAAAGTGGCCCAGTTTCAAGAGGGCTTAGTTGTAATAGGGGGAGATTTCAATTACATTATAGACAAGAATTGAGATAGGTCATTTAAAACTCCAGTTAAAACAATTAGAGTATCTCCAGCCCTAAAGATTTGTTTTCCAGATATCAACTATGTGATACATGGCATCTCCAACAGGAAGGAACAAAAGATTATACACACTATTCTCCCAGACACAAGATCTTTACCTGAATTGACTATTTTTTGATATCCTCCTCCCTTATTGGTTTGGTAGACTACACTGACATTGGTCTTAGAACATTATCTGACCATGCTTGGGTGGAATGCCATCTTAAATTAGCATTAAATGTACAAACTACATGCTCATGATATCTGAATAATTCAATTTTATTGGACTCAGTGGCTTCCTCAGACATAGAAAAAGAAATACAATAATATTTTGAAATTAATGCAAACTGTGGAGTTCCAAGTGACATGATCTGGGATGCAATGAAAGCAGTGTTAAGAAGTAAATGCATCACTTTAAATGCTGCCTGTAAAAAAAGTAAAGAGCATCTCAGACAAGAACTACTAGACTCTATTTGTGTTTTAGAAGACAAACATAAACAAACAGGTTCCTGCAAAATATACCATAAATTATTGCTTGAAAGGAAGAAATTAGATTTAGGTTAAAGTGTTCCCCAAAGGTTTCTCAGTTCTGTAATTCCTGATGTCAGATTTGTGTCCAAAAACCAACACCAAAGGATAAATGGACACAAATCTGACATCAGGAATTACAGAACTGAGAAACCTTTGGGGAACACTTTAACCTTCCAGAGCATTCAATGGGTTCTTCTGTAAAAGAATTTCCAAGAAGAGAATGGAGAGAGAAATTGCTGAATTACAAATTATTATGAAACGTGGAACAAACACCTCCCCGGGACTGAACATTATCTCATTACATATGCTAAACCTACTCTCAGTGAGTATAGCTATACATCTACAGTATTCTAATATATTTCTCTTTAAAAATAGTGTATCAGACTAATGTTTTTTTGTACTGACATACAAATAAGGGATATTGTCTGTTTATCTCATTACATATACTTAGCCCATTTTCATGTTATGTATTCTTTTTTTCTAATGGTACAGTGGGCACCATTAGCACCATTTTATATATTTTAACTATTTTAAATAATTTATTTGTGACTGATATATTTAAAACTGTTTATGTTGTTTTATGTGAATCATGGGATCCCCATGTCTGTTAGCCGCCCTGAGCCCGCCTGGCGGGGAGGGCGGGATATAAAAATAAAATATTATTATTATTATTATTATTATTATTATTATTATTAATGGCAAACTAGAATGATTTGAAGTAAATTAGGTGGACAACAACAAGGAAATACATGTCCTTTTGTTTTACCTAGACTTGCAGCAACACCAATTGGCAGGCAACTTTTATTACCTTTTATGGCTATCCAGACCAAATGGCCTTCTAATTTGTTACACTGTTTTGCCATGTGATCCTAGCTTTGTATCAGTTTGCACTCTTAACCCACCAACTACGTGTATTTCAGCCCACTGTACCTTATCCTTTTTTCTGAAGAAGTATGCCTGCATACAAAAACTTACATTCTGAATAAAACTTTGTTGGTCATAAAGGTGAAACTTGACTCCTACTTTGTTCTACCGCTTCAGACCAACACAGCTGCCCAAGCAGATCCTTTGTGTTAGAGATAGTTCAGGGAAATTACAAATTTCCAGTAAGGAGATTTTAATTACCCTTTAAGATTTCTACCAGACACTATATACCTCGGACAATCCAGATCCAGAGGTCATTCAAGCCTTCCTAAAAAAAAAAATGATATCACAGAAAAACTCACTCATGAACGTAGACAATATTTAGAATCTCCTATATCCTCCCAGGAGGTCTTAGAAGCTATTAAATCTTCTAAACATAATAAGACCCTGGGTAGAGATGGGCAGCCATCTGAATTTTATAAGAAATTTACTATGTCTTTGCTACCACACCTCACCAAAATTTGTAATTCTGTAATGGAATCAGGCCATCTCTATAAATCTTGGACTCAAGCTAAAGTAGTCCTAATTCCTAAGAAAAAAGAGAATGACCCTCTTAATGTAAAGTTCTACCACCCCCTTTCTCTTCTTAACAATGATTACAAATTATTCACATCCATACTAGCAACAAGACTTAATCGGCTAATTGGTAACTGTAAACACCCAAACCAATTCAGCTTTATCTCTCAAAGGGATATTACAGACAATATTAGGCTCACTTTAAACCCCATTCAGTATGGCAGATATCAACCCCAAGACTCCTGCATACTAGTGCTAGACAATGAAAAGGCCTTTGACTATGTGGAGCCTCTTTTTTTTTGTACACTCAGTACTTAAAGAAATTCACTTCGGAGCCAAGTTTTTTAATTCTATCTCTGCTCTGTACTCCTCTCCGAAGGCACAAATTAGAATTAATGGGCATGATTCTACTGATTTTTCGACCAAGGATGCCCCCTCTCACCTATTCTTTTTGCCCTAGTGATTGAACCAATGGCAAACTTGGTGAGACAATCGCCAAAATTTCTGGTTTCCAAGTCCAAGCTTCTTCATTCAAAATAAGCCTTTTTGCAGATGATATCATTTTATATTTAACTGATCTCTTGGTTTCTCTTCAAGAACTGTCCTCCATTTTCCAACTGTTCAGTTCACTCTCAGACTTAAATATTAATCACAACAAGTCTTTCCTTTATCCCATTAAACTATCTCCAGACACCCAACAAGCCATTTCTCTCACATATCCGTTTCAATGGACTACCAACAATTGGACTTATTTAGGCATAAAGGTTCACTTAGCCTTCTCTGCCCTAATAAAAGCCAACTATAATTCGACCTTAAGTGAGGTATCTAAGACCGTGAAAGACTGGCATAAGCATCCATTATCATGGCTAGAATGAATTAACTTAGTAAAATCCCTTTTCCAGAAACTTTTTTATTTACTTCGAGCCCTCCCATAGGATCTTCCTAAGTCAATGTTGAAAGCACCTTTTTCATTTCTTTCAGAGTTATTAAAAAGCCAGAATCAAATATTCCACTATGCTAAGAGCCAAATCCAATGGTGGTCTAGCTTTGCCAGATGTAACTTTATACTACAGAGCTTCAGTCTTGTCAAATATGTTCAAACTACTCTATTTCAACCCCACCCCAGAGTGGGCAATCATAGAGGAATGTCATTCTCTCTGTTTAAATATTATGAACTAGAATGAGTTCGTAAACATGAAAGGACTGGGTGGCAATACATGAACCCTTTCATTAAAACACTTCTTACAACATGGGACTCCTTATGCAATTGGTTGGTTCCTGCTATTTCACCCTTATCCACATTTTTTGTTTGAGCCAGGCCAGTTCCCAAACTCCTTTATTAAATGGACTCCTTTGGTTTTCTTATTCATACTCCTTTGGTTTTCTTATTCAAGTTACTCTCTAGAAAGAAACAAATTCAATCCAAAACTCACCTGGACAAGGTTGCCAATACCTCTCTCCCATAGTTTGAATACCTTCAGTAATCTCACCTCCTGTCAGGTAACAAATTTAAAGAGGCCTTCACATGACCCATAACCACTTTTGAAGACCTCATTCTCTTCAAGAAATCAAAGAAGGGTCTTATTTCTAAAATCTCCCAAATTTTGCTCCATCGTGGCAAGAGATTTGCCTTCTTATTCCACTCTCTGGCACAGAGACATAGCTAAAACATTCTTTGAATATGTCTCAACTTTTTTTTTTAAACTTCTAGGTGGTACCAAACCTTCTTATCTCTTTCCTACTTCTTTCCCAATTACTCCCGCTTTGTTGGAACTCCTGCGGGGTTAAGGCCTCATATTTACATTGTTGGTGAGACTGTCAAGCTGTTAAAAAATTTTGAAAGGGAATTTTAGAGTTAATCACCAATATCACAGGGTTTTCTCTACCTGCAAAACCAGAACTTATATTGCTAAACGATTGGACTAATTTTAAAATTTCTTCAACTTTGAAATCTTTATCTATCCATTTTCGTTTGATAGCTAAATCAGTGATCACTGAAAAGTGGAAAAATTCTCACCAACTACTTATAGAATCTTGGTTCAACAAAATTTGGGAATGTATCATTTTGGATAAGATTGTTATTATTATTGTTATTATTTTTCACCCATTCCCCCATGGGGGCTCAGAGTGGAGTACATCAAATATACAATAATAAAACAAACAATCAAGACAGCTAAAATCATAATAAAATCAGTTACAGCATTAAGCTCAGAATCTAATCAGCACTTTACATACCATATATTATGATGTTACATAACCCACTGGCCCCCATCTGTAACAAACAGTTCGAATAATGATGAAATAACAATACTATATTAATAGCATAATTTTTTCAGCACTGATGATGGTACAGCATGATGGTACAGCAGGGCAGGCCAACCGATCTAACAAATGGATGCCCGCTGCCTCATCCAAAAGCCTGATGGAACAGCTCTGTTTTACAGGCCCTACGAAAGGCTAACAAGCCAGGTAGGGCCTGATAGATAGATAGATGAATTTATTGTCATTGTTCTCAACAAAAAGAGAGCAACGAAATGAGGTGCTCTTCCACAAACATACCAACACATCAAACACACATATTCATAAACCATTTAAATACATCTGAAACCATTAAACCATTTAAACCATTAAAACCATTTAAATACATCTAAAACGGATAAACATTCATAAAACCATTAAACATTCATAAAACCATTAAAACCATTTAAACCATTAAATACATCTAAAACAGATAATCCTTCATAACCCTGCATTTAACCTAACCACAGCACTTGGATAGAAACTGTCCTTAAATCTGTTTGTCCTAGCCTTCAACACTCTATATCGTCTACCTGACGGTAAGATCTCAAAAAGCAAATGGCCCAGATGTGTATGGTCCCTTAGGATCATTTGTATCTTCCTTTTACATGCCATATTATACAGATCCACCAATGAGGGGAGAGAACATCCACAAATCTTTTGTGCTCTTCTCGTCACTCTTTGGAGCACCCTTCTCTCTGCTGGATCTCCATAGGGAGCCTGGATCTCCATAGGGAGCTGAGAGGATCTCTAGAGGAAACTGACATGAAGCAGTCCTTAGGACTGCCTCCTCCTCTGGACTATGAAAAGCAAGGACATAAAAGGAAGTTTGATCATGTTGCCTCTCCCCCTCCAGAAAGCAAAGCAACGACTCAACCTTCCTCTGACCGCCTGACTTAAACTGCTCAGTAACAACAAAAATGTTCTGTAAATAGAATGTGTTCCTATTTTAACCTCAGAGGCTATATGCTTAATCAGTTAATAGTGTACTTCCTCATATTTACTAGACTTTAGATGGGGGAGGGGGGGATTTGCTGTTTCACGTTCGGCTTCCTCCAGCCACAGACCCTGATTTATGGTAGCGTGAGCTTTTTAGCACTCTGACCTTCCCACTCTTTTGTTCCCTTATTGTTTAGAACAAGAGCCACTGGGTCTAGTGTTCTGTTTACCAGGGTTTCATTATTAATATTACTATTCACATACTAACCAATAAGATGCAGATCATAGACTAATAGGGCTAGTTTTTCTTAAAGATTAATAAAACAGTGAATGATAAAACGTGTAATCTGAAATTTTACTGGGGGGCGGGGTTTGAATTTCAGGGGTATAGTATGGTTAAGTTTCCTTTGTATGTTATTAATTTGTTGTACTGAACGTTCCATAGTAGTGTTAGCAGATTTAGCATTTGCTGCACTCCTTTGGTGCTTCTTTAATAATTCATAAAAGTCTATTGCTTATATAGTATAACTTTACCTTAGAGGTCTTTTAGAGTTTACAGTTCTATTGTAAGGTTGATTGTTTCTCATTTAAGACAGAAATTCACTATTAAATAAATTTTACTGCATTAACTAAATAACACTGAAAATTGATTATAGTTCATAACAATTCATTAAATAGTAAAGTGCAGTGTGCAAAGTATTAACTTTATTTTACTCATTATAGAGAGCCTTACTTATCCTCTTACAATTAATTACTATTTAACTGATATTGATTTTAATTGTGCAAATATTTTATTAATTAATTTTAATTGCATTTATTCATTAATCTACTCTTATTCAAAACTTTCTAAATTCTAAAACTCCTTTGACTGTCTTTATCGCTAATTCTAATCAATTGTCAAAACTCATACTCTACCTCAAAATATCTATTCAATTCCAAATCAGATTAATTCTCTTTAACTAATACATTTTT
The DNA here is from genome assembly GCF_032191835.1 of Heteronotia binoei. Classification (NCBI taxonomy): domain Eukaryota; kingdom Metazoa; phylum Chordata; class Lepidosauria; order Squamata; family Gekkonidae; genus Heteronotia; species Heteronotia binoei. The sequence goes on from NC_083225.1 coordinate 125,074,409, forward strand.
GGATGTTTTTAGTGCACATCTCTACACAACCATCAACATGCATCCTGATATAAAAATAATTTTTTTTTAATGTCAGAGGTTTGAATAACATGGTCAAATCCTGATATCTTGTTACTGCAGGAAACTTATTTGAAATCATCCAGGCTCCCAATTTTTAAAACCTGTAATTTCCCATGCAATTTCAATCAAAAGATTTATTTAAGTCCCAGGATACTGCCATCTTATTATCTCATAAACTAAAATTTGTGAAATCTGATGTCCTAACACACCCCCAAGGCAGATTCATATTCGTCACAAGACAGCTAAATGATCATCCTGTCACACTAGCTTCTTTATATGCTCCCAATTCAGACCAAGTGCAATTCATTGAATAGACATTAAATAAATTAGAAGCTTTTAGAATAGGAAATACAATACTGGGTGGTTACCTGAACCTAATTGTGGATTATAAGGCAGACAAAACATCAAAGAGGCTGGAGAAAACTAGGCAGGGGTGCCCTCTGTTGTTTGCACTTGCCCTGGAGTCTCTAGCAAACTTAATCCAACAAGACAATTCGATTCATGGGATCCAGATGGGAGAAAACCCCCCATAAAATTTAACTCTTTGCAGATGCTATGCTACTGACTCTAACTCAGACCCTGTCTCTGCTTCAAAAGTTACAGAATATCCTTACAGAATTTGATCTGATTTCTGGTTTAAAAATTAACATCTCAAAATCTTATTTGCTCCCAATTAATTTAGAACAAACCACAATAAGATCTATTCAATCTAATTTTCCATATAAATGGGCCCAGCAGTACATGCCTTATTTAGGCGTCAATCTACCAAAAGATCTGAAGGACATTGAAAAACATAATCATGACAAAATAATCAATGACATCAAAATTCAACTTCAAGAACGGCATAAACAAAATATTTCATGGACTGATAGATTTCACCTAATCAAATCCTTCACCCTCTCCAAATTTATCTTCTTATTTAGAGCACTTCTAATTGCACTAATCTCAGTCAGAGATTAGACCAGGACGACGTCAGAACACCTTTAGTCGTAGATCTCGGCTGAAAATTGGCAGCTGAAGCTGCCCTTTGGAAGCCTTGAAGATCCGACGTGAAGAGGGAACGTCTTCTATTCGTCTACAAAGGAATAAAAGCCATAAAATTGGCTTAAGCCTGTCGGACCTCATTCTATTTTAGGACTGATTTATGTTTATATGAACAGAAAGACCGAAGGTGCAAGAACGTAGCTGTTAAGGTACTTTGATTTATCTCTCTGCTCCGGGACATTTCTAAGCTAATCTAAATAACAGTTGGAACTAAAAATAGCCTGAACGGGGGTGAAACAAGGGGAAGATAAGAGTCTGCTTAATTTGGACTTTGTTAATCTAAAAGCTTCAATAGAATTTGGAAAAGAAAGAAATTGTTTTGAATGCCTGTGGTTAATGACACAGGCTCCTGTGTTTCTCGCTCTCCACTGGCAATTAACATAACAAGCTTCAAAGACTGCGATACTTGGTGGATGAGAATTGAGCAATATGATCCAGGAAGTAAAAGCTTGCTGGCCAATGAAATAAAGACTACAAAGATTGTGACAGTTGAACCAGGAAGGAGATAAGACCAAGACCAAGAAGGTCCTCACTAGGAACTTTTTTTAACCATAGAGAAACAACGATCACCATTTTGAAAGGAGGGAAAATTGCCAAATTTGTTAAAAATCAATATCTTAGCCCAGGAAGGTAGGAGGAAAACGAAACTAGTCTTGTTTTAAAGAGCATGTTCTAAGCTACTGGACTGGGTGTTGAATTTAGACTTGGAGACCTTTTAAGTTTTGGTGAGGTTTTTATGTCAGAAGGAAGAGTAACTCGTGCAAGGGCTCACTCCTTTGACAAGATACAAAGCCAATTTGATACCATGGAAGCTAGGATTATGAAAGGTGTGGACAAAATGCTAATAGCCTTTAAAAAAGAACTTTAAAAAGATATTGGAGATCTTAGAAAGGATGTTGAGGCCTTTAAAGATGAACTGGGTATGGTCAAGGACAGAGTTAAAGGAGTTGAAGAGAAAGTGGATACACATGCTTCTACCTTGCTAAAACTCCAAGAGAAGATTACAATTCATGACTGTAGATTAATGGAAACACAAGTGCATCTGAGAGGACTACCTGAAGGGGAGGAGATGGATTTAATGGAATATATGGTGAAAATCATCGCTGAATACTTAGAAGAAGATCCTGAAAAACTCAGAAGTATGTTGGATAGTGTCTACAGAGTTAACTCAGTGTATGCAAAAGACAAAGGCCTACCAAGAGACCTTGTTATAAGATTAAGGTCCAAAGATATAGCAGGAAAAATTCTAAACAAAGGTTTTCAAAAAACTTGGATAATAGAAGGGAGCAAAGTCAAAATAATGAAAGAGTTACCAAGACAAGTGATTAATGACAGGAAGAAATACAAGAGGTTAACAGAGAAGCTGTGTGCGGAGGGCACAAGATACAGATGGATATTACCTGAAGGTCTTGGCTTTGAACAACAAAGTTGGCACATATGCTACCCACAGTGAAACCTCTTCGTTGGAAAAACTGTGGCTCTCAGGGTGACTACCTTTATTGTTGGGCTCTCTGCCCTAAATTACATGGCTTTTGGGAGAAAATTTTGGGAAAAATTAAAGAAATTACTAATGTAACTATTGCCTACACTCCTGATGAACTACTAATAACTGGGGGGCTTGATTCTACTCCATTGCATAAAAAAGAGACAGTCTCTTTCCTTTTATCAGCTGCTTGCTCTGCTGTGGCCATCAGATGGAAATCTACTAAACCTCCTGATCTAAACCTCTGGCACAAGAAACTTTAGAGCACTTATATAATGGCCAAAATCTCTGACAACATTAGCCAACTTGAACATACTCTCTGTTCTTCCAACTTCTATGCTATATGGTTACCTATTCTAGAATATCTCATTTACAAGAAGTTATTCCAGATATAGTTAATGACCTTTCCTTGTGTTAGTGTTTAAATTTTGGCTAACTAGGCTAACAGACCGGCACTTTGGGTCGACTCAGAGACACCTCTGAGATCGACCCAAAAAACCCCTCCAGATGGCAACATCTGCTGCCCGCCCCTGTCCCGTACTCACCCTGTCCTCTAGGCCGATCCACCCCCCTAAAAAAGGCACCACTTCAAAAGTGGTGCCTTTTTGCTGGGGCACTTCTGAGTACCTCCTGGCTGTCTGGAGCCAGGAAGCACCTGGACAGTGGCTGGGGAACCACAGACGATGCACGAGCTTTCCTGATGCTCCTCGGGTGCCCACAGCCTGCCCCTTTCCCCGACTGCTATTCGGAAGCTTTGGTGCACTCTAGTTCCATCCGGCTTTGTTTGGGGCAGCTTCAAGCCACCCCAAACTGGCCATCTGATATCACCCAAAGTGATTAGAGGTCAAAAATACAGGGATTTTCAGTACTATTTTATTTTCATTTATCATTTTTAATTTTGATTGTATTTATGGTTCAGTTGTCTCATATGATTGATTATTCATAAATGTTTTGGGGTTATCTGCAATAAGTACTATAAGATTTTATACTACTTCATCTCATATTTGTATTCTATATATTATGTAAAATTACAATGTATTTGAAAATAAATATCCTGCTGGCTTACAGCTGAAGTCCATCCAGGTTAACTTTCCCCCTCCTCCTTCAGGATGTATGAAGTATTAAACATTACTTCATTTTAAGCATTACAGCCTTGTTTTAATATTTTCCCACACACTTTTCCCACACTTTAATATTTTCCACGCAGTTTCTTCTACCCTTCAGTTAGAAGAGGTTCCATCTCTGAAAAATTGGCATAAATTGTCAGTCAATTATTTTGAATCATTAACCTAACAAAGGTATTTAATCAACTGGGGAACTTTCACAGAAAATAAGATATGTAAGAAAGAAATATTTTTAAATAATAAAGGAAAAGGAAATCAGACATGGGAAAACCAGGCAGAATGAATTATTATAGAAATCCAGTAAGATTATGACATAAATAATTTTACATTGGAAATAAGATAAAAATATACAGTCACTCAGATGTTTAAAAAATACTTTATCAGTTCCGCAGCTGAAAACAATTTGAAACCCCATTGTCTGAGTGAAGGAGACAAACCTGACAATTTCTTTCATATCCTTACCAGCAAAAATGCATGAAAGACATTTTGTCCAGATTATCCATTCCAGTGTAAATTTTAGGCTTTGGAATTATACTCTATCTGCCTTTTGTATGATCATAATGTTGCCAGTATCGCTAGTTTAATATGATTGAGTTGTCAGAAGTAAATGATGGAATGGGATGGGCCCTACCCCCATCCTTCCACTCCACTGAGCAAATTTTTAAGCTGTCTCCAGTCTAGAGAGCCTTCTGCCATATTGTGGCTTTTTCATTGTGGGGATCATCACTAAAGTAAGAGAAAGCCTCCTAACTGAATCTATCCCAATGATCAAGCCATCATATAAACAGGTTGATCATTGATGTAAAATAGAAATAAAAGAATCCCCTTTCATTTTCTCTGTTGTTGGTGGAATTTTTAGTTTTTACAGCTTTGAGTATAATAATGAACTATTTTGATGAACTTAGAAGTAAATAATGGAGGAAAATTCTGAATAGGCCCTTAATTTTGCTTATTAGGTTTGTCATGTTACACTCTGACTGCAGCTTGCAGTACATCATATATTGGAATCGGCTGCACTTTATAGTCCATGGATAAAAGAAATACTGACATGAAATTTATAACTTTTGGCAAGCAAGGAAGTATATCATTACATATATGATATAACTGAAGCTTTGTTTGTGATACAAACTTTGGCTATGAGAAATCAGCCTTTGGTACTATTAAAAGCCTATTACTTATTAAAGGTGTAACTTCTGAACAGTTAAAATTATAAGAAATAGTAAAAAAAAAATGTAAGGACACAGCAGGCCCATAGCCAGAACATTTTATGTGGGGAGGCCCATGGAATAAAAATTGGGATGGAGGGGTCCCCCCCACTCTGGCAGCCCCCACTCACTCTGCCTCTGCAGCTCTGGCAGCCCTGATCACCCTGCCACTCTGGTAACCCCCACATCCTCTCCACAGTGCCTCCCCTCCCTCCCAGTAAAGCGCCGGCTCCTGGGGTTCTTTCAAGCCCCCCTCTGTCGATCAGCTGATTGATGGGAAAAGCCGCGAAGAGGGGAGGCCAGCAATCCTCTGATGGCCTTCCAGTGCTCTCTGGACCTTCAGCGCTGGGATGCAGCAAAAGGAAGGACCAGCAGGTCACCCGCCACCTCTGCTGCTTCCTTCCCACTTCCTTCCCATGCAATCCGGAGAGGAAAGTGGGGAGGAAGCAGTGGAGGCGGCAGGTGCTTTTCCAGGGCTTGCTGGTCCTTCCTTTCACTGCTGCCCCAGTGCTAAAGGTCTGGAAGAGTGCTGAAAGGCCAGCAGCGGAGTGCTGGCCTCCCTGTGGCTTTTCCTGCCTATCAGCTGATTGGTGAGGGAGGGGCCCTGAAAGAGTCCCAGGAACTGGTGATTCACTGGGTGGGAGGGAGGGGGAGGTGTCATGGAGGGGAGCAAGGGCCACCAGAGTGGCAGGGAGATCAGGGGCTGCCAGAGAAGTGGTGGCGGAGAGAGCAGAGGGCATGAGAGCGGGGCTGCCAGGAGGGGCCATACAGGCCAAAGGTGGAGGGGGTTCAGTGGAGAGGCCAGCCCCCCCCCCATGGGCCTGGGACACAGTCAGGGCTAGATATAAATGGAATAATATGCTAGATCAAAGTTCAATGTCAATTTTCAGAAGTAAATTCAAGCAATTTCTGTTTCTTGTACTTTGATTTTGCATCCATTGATAAATCCTGTTCCAAGTTGTAGGTGCTAATGGAGCTTTTGTGGATACTGGGGGTACTGGGATTTTTTTTCTTTGATCCACAGCATTTGAGGGGGGCTGCTACCTAATCCTCATGAACCATTTACATAGAACTGAGCCACTCGTGGGAAGGGTGGGATACAAATCATAAAATAAATAAAAAAGAACTGGACAATCTACAGAACTTTGATTCTTTTCATTTTTAGATCACCCGTGAAGGGAAACCCCATAAAAGAATATATTTATTCTTCCTAGGCCAGGATAGACATGTTCTTTTCCCAGGACAGGAGGGTAGAGGAAGCACAAGTCACTCTTACTTAGAAGACAAATGATCAGTAAAACATGCTTTCCATTTTAGCAGTCCTTTCCCCCACCCCAATAAAAAGAAACTGAAGTGACTCTCAATCCATTACTAGCACTGTCTTTAGCAAAGAAACAACCCAAGGAATTAAGTCCTGCAGGAAAACCCAAGTTCATCACTACCTGTGCCCCTTTACAGTACTGGGTCAAGCATTCATGTACTAAATAACTAGGGATGGTCACAAACTGGGAAAATGCAGTTCAGTTCATGGTTTGTGGTGGCTCCACAAACTGAATAAACACCATCACAGACAAAAACTCACTTGTATGAGCCAAACCAGTTTAGGAAGTTTGTTATGTGGTAGAATGCCCCCCCGGAGTGCTAGAGAAACAAAACTTACACCGGATCTCTGTCTCACTCTCCTCCACCTGGCCTTCTAGCTTCATGAGGACTGGATTTACGGGGTCCTAGTTATGCCTCCCCAAAGAAGGTTTCCCCAGGAAAGTGCTTTCTGGGGAAATGAAGTGCAGGTTCAGGAGTATATTGAACACCCTCTCATGTGCTAGAGTCTGGCTGACTTTCCTCTGCCTGCCTTCCAAGTTTAGCAAGGAATGGAATTGCAAAGCCCAAGTTATACCCCCCATGAAGGTGCCCAATACTTCATTATTTCCAATGGTGGGGGGAACAGCAGGAAGGAAGGAAGGAAGGAAGGAAGGAAGGAAGGAAGGAAGGAAGGAAGGAAGGAAGGAAGGAAGGAAGGAAGGAAGGAAGGAACCCAGCAGAACATAAAAAGAATCAAAGTCCATGAGAATATCTCCAATAGAAACTGAAGGAGGGGGCATTTTTACCAACCCACCAGAACCAGGGCAATGTGACCCAAATGCAAACCAACTGTCATGGGTCTGTCAGGACTCAGCAACAGCAAGGACTTCTTAGGAGAAGGGGGCTCTTCAAGAGAAAAAAAGCCTCAGGAAATCAGTTTTGAACCAGCAAGCAAGAAGATGAGCTGCAGGCTTGTCAGTTCACAACTGACGGTTGATGCAGAGCCACCAGCACCTTCTAGCACCTTCCAACAGAGGATACCCAGGTGGTCATTACTAGCCCTCCAGTTTTACCCACACCCTTTGAGCATCAGAGATTACTTAGGATGGAGCTTAAGGAAAGAAGACAAAGTGCATATCTCCTGGCCAGACACAGCTGCTTGCTGATGATGAACAGATGTAGGGTTACTCCCAAGCAGCAGCTGCAAGTAAGACTTTTTAGCAGAGGCCTATAAAAGCCAGTGAAGGGAGACTGCTTGATGTTGAAGCAACAAGTCACCGACCTCTTGACTCAGTGACCACAGCTCTGAACTGTTCCTGGGACCCTTGGGTTGGCTCTTGACTCTGGCTCTGGAATCTTCCTCTCTGGTCTCATGAATGACCTTGGATTGTTGAACCTTGCTTCCTGTATAATGTTCTCTTGGTATTGTATTGAACTTTGCATGGACCTTTGACTCTAACCCTGGAATTCAGTTTGAGCTGAAACTAGATTCTTACACCAGTGTGCAATGAACATGTAGATGTTGCAGCTTAAAGCTGTGACACCTATGTAGACATGGTATCTCCAAGCCCTGAAACATAAGTAGATATGATGGCTCAGCACATCTCACAGAGGTCTGAGAGGAGTAGAGCAGCTCTGACAGCTGAGACAGCTGGAGAAATTGCTGAAAATTTCTGAGTTTTGAAGGACTTCATTCTGAGGTTTGTGGGGCTGCCTAAAATTCTGAGGTGTGATAGCTGGGGAACTGCTCTTTGTTTGGTTGACTGGGCTAAGGGTGAAAGAGATTGAGAGTGATTGCTGCTAATTACTGAGGAGTGGCTCTGCTCCACCCTCTTTGCATTTTAAGCTGCGCCTTGCCAAAGGCTGACCACATCTCACAGAGGTCTGAGAGGGGCAGAGCAGCTCTGATAGTTGAGACAGCTGGAGAAATTGCTGAGAATTTCTGAGTTTTGAAGGACTTCATTCTGAGGTTTGTGGGGCTGCCTAAAATTCTGAGGTGTGATAGCTGGGGAACTGCTCTTTGTTTGGTTGACTGCTCTTTGTTCGGTTGACTGGGCTAAGGGTGAAAGAGATTGAGAGTGATTGCTGCTGATTGCTGAGGAGTGCCTCTGCTCCACCCTCTTTGCATTTTAAGCTGCGCCTTGCCAAAGGGCGAGAGCTAAAAAGCTCTTGGCCTGTGACTCTTCGCCTAGGGGCTCTCTAAGGACCAGGACCCCAGATCCCTGATTTCCTTGTTCTCCCAATAAGGTAAGTTCCCAATAAGGTAAGTTAAGGTAAGGTAAGTTGACCCTCCAGAAAAGGAGCCACTTAAACAAACAGCATTTAAAGAGGACTGTATATTTTAAAATATATATATATATATATCATGAAGACAGAATGCCAGCAGGGGGTTGGGGGCTTTCCAGTGTTTTGCACTGAGTATCACATGTATGACTATCTGCCCAAAGGACAGAAGTCTTGGGTGTGTGCTCGATGCAAGGAGCTCCTGGTCCTCAGAGAACGAGTTCGTACCCTTGAGGCCGAGGTGACTGCCCTGGAGAATCAGAGACGGTCAGTTAGGCACCTGGGGAAGACTCTCGGGGGCGTATTAGATGAGCCCTGCTCTGAACGTAGCAGCCCCATTGCTGCCAGAGAGCGTGAGGGTTGAGAGGGAACAGGGCACCGTACTGAGGATAAAAGGAATGCGCCCTCAGAAGGGACATCTTCTTCGGTTGGTGAGCAGAAATCCTTTCGTGTCAAGGACCATCCCTGGGCAGGGGGAGGGGGGGTTGGTAGTTGGTGATTCGATCCTTAGGCATGTAGACAGCTGGGTGGCGAAACCGCATACTGACCGTATGGTGACTTGCCTGCCTGGTGCGAAGGTAGCGGACATTACGCGTGTAGTAGATAGGCTGATAGACAGTGCTGGGGAGGAGCCTGTGGTCATGGTGCATGTTGGCACCAACGATGTGGGGAAATGCAGTCGTGAGGTCCTGGAGGAAAAATTTAGGCTGCTAGGCGAGAGACTTAAGGCCAGGACCTCCAAGGTAGCCTTCTCAGAAGTGCTACCTGTTCCACGTGCAGGGCAGGAGAGCCAGGCACAAATTAGAAGTCTCAATGTGTGGATGAGACGATGGTGTAAGGAGAAAGGGTTTAAGTTTGTTAGGCACTGGGATGCTTTCTGGAACAAGTGGGAGCTGTACAAAAGAGGCGGTCTCCACTTGTCCCCGGATGGAACCAGGCTGCTGGCGCTTAAAATCAAAAAGGTGGCAGAGCAGTTTTTAAAGTAAATCTTGGGGGAAAGCCGACAGGAGATGAAATGTCTCTGATCCGGGAGGACTCGTCTCAAAGAGATGGAGGGTTGGCTGCTATTTTTCTACCGGGTCACAGACCAGAGTTGTCCACTGTGAAGGTGACAAACAGTATGGACTGCCTGCCAGAGTCTCGAGGGGGTAGGAGGAAGGTGGCGAGCCTAGCTTGCCTGGGAAATTATAGATGTTTGTATGCAAATGCTAGAAGTGTTCGAAGTAAAATTGGTGAATCTGAATGTTTAGTGTTGGGAGAAAACATAGACATTGTGGGAATTTCAGAAACTTGGTGGAATGAGGAGAATCAGTGGGACACGGTGATTCCTGGATATAAGCTATATCGGAAGGATAGGGAGGGAAGGGTTGGAGTTGGGGTGGCTCTGTATGTCAGAGAGGATATACGGTCCAGTAAGACTGAGGTCAGAGAATTAGATTCACTTTTAGAAATGCTTTGGGTTGAAATAGAGGGCCCAAAAGGAAATTTAACTATGGGAGTTTGTTATCGCCCACCAAATCATATGATGGAAGGCTTAAAGATAGCGGCTAAACGTAAAAACTGTGTCATAATATGTGATTTTAACTACCCGCAGATTGATTGGATCAATATGTTTTCTGGTCGAGAGAAAGAGATTGAGTTTATTGATGCTCTCAATGACTGTGCTATGGAGCAGATGGTCTCAGAACCTACCAGGGGTGGGGCGATCCTGGATTTGGTCTTAAGTAATGCCCAAGACTTGGTGAGAGATGTAAAAGTGATTGCGCCACTTGGGAGCAGTGACCATAATGTTATTGATTTCACCGTTTGTATAAATAGGGAGTTGTCCAAAAAGACCACCACAACCAAGTTTAACTTTAAAAGAGGTAAATAAACTGAGATGAGGAGGCATGTGAGGAGGAAACTGAAAGGAAAGGTACATACGGTCAAAACCCTTGGGGAAGCTTGGAGGCTATTTAAAACTATAATCCTAGAAGCTCAGATAAAATACATACCACAAGTTAGGAAAGGCACAAACAGGCATAAGAAAAGGCCTGCATGGTTAACAAACAAAGTAATGGAAGCTGTAAAAGGTAAGAAGGACTCCTTTAAGTGGTGGAAAACCAGTCCAAGTGAGATTAGTAAAAGGGAACACAGGCTGTGGAAAATCAAATGCAAGACTGTGATCAGGCAGGCAAAAAGGGACTATGAGGAGCATATTGCAAAAAAAAAAAGACCAACAATAAAAATTTCTTCAAATATATTAGAAGCAGGAAACCAGCTAGGGAGGCAGTGGGGCCCTTGGATGACCAAGGGGTAAAAGGATTACTGAAGGAGGATAGGGAAATGGTTGAGAAGCTGAATGCATTTTTTGCCTCAGTCTTCACTGTGGAAGATGAGAAGTGCTTGCCCGCTCCAGAACCACTAATTTTGGAAAAGGTGTTGAAAGACCTGAGTCAGATTGAGGTGACAAAAGAGGAGGTCCTACAACTGATAGACAAATTAAAAACTAATAAGTCACCGGGTCTGGATGGCATACATCCGAGAGTTCTGAAAGAACTCAAAGTTGAACTTGTGGATCTTCTAACAAAAATCTCTAATCTTTCATTGAAATCTGCCTCCGTTCCTGAGGACTGGAAGGTAGCAAATGTCACCCCCATCTTTAAAAAGGGTTCCAGAGGAGATCCGGGAAATTACAGTCCAGTCAGTCTGACTTCAATACCGGGAAAGTTGGTAGAAACCATTATCAAGGACAGAATGAGTAGGCACATTGATGAACACGGGTTATTGAGGAAGACTCAGCATGGGTTCTGCAAGGGAAGATCTTGCCTCACTAACCTGTTACATTTCTTTGAGGGGGTGAACAAACATGTGGACAAAGGAGACCTGATAGATGTTATTTACCTTGACTTCCAGAAAGCTTTTGATAAAGTTCCTCATCAAAGGCTCCTTAGAAAGCTTGAGAGTCATGGAGTAAAAGGGCAGGTCCTCTTGTGGATCAAAAACTGGCTGAGTAATAGGAAGCAGAGAGTGAGTATAAATGGGCAGTCTTCGCAGTGGAGGACGGTAAGCAGTGGGGTGCCGCAGGGCTCAGGACTGGTTCCCATGCTCTTTAACTTGTTCATAAATAATTTAGAGTTGGGAGTGAGCAGTGAAGTGGCCAAGTTTGCGGATGACACTAAATTGTTCAGGGTGGTGAGAACCAGAGAGGATTGTGAGGACCTCCAAAGGGATCTGTTGAGGCTGGGTGAGTGGGCGTCAAAGTGGCAGATGCGGTTCAATGTGGCCAAGTGCAAATTAATGCACATTGGGGCCAAGAATCCCAGCTACAAATACAAGTTGATAGGGTTTGAACTGGCAGAGAATGACAAAGAGAGAGATCTTGGGGTCGTGGTAGATAACTCACTGAAAATGTGAAGACAGTGTGCGTTTGCAATAAAAAAGGCCAACGCCATGCTGGGAATAATTAGGAAGGGAATTGAAAACAAATCAGCCAGTATCATAATGCCCCTGTATAAATCGATGGTGCGGTCTCATTTAGAGTACTGTGTGCCGTTCTGGTCGCCGCACCTCAAAAAGGATATTATAGCATTGGAGAAAGCCCAAAGAAGGGCACTCGGCTTGACTTCGCGAACAAAAATTTAAGAAGGGTGCAGTAGTCCACGTTTGCTGCAGGCTCGCTGGTGGCTGACAAGACTAATGCGGGACAGGCAGATCCGGCCACAGTGGCTGCAGGCAAAAGTCTGATTTGGGGTTGGTGCTGTAGCAGTGCGATTCTTCCTCAATCTCCTTTTGTCCTCATTACCAGCTATGCGTGCGTTCTCAAAGAAGAGACAGCCTGGTGGATGGTGTGCCTCCATGGTTTGCGATCTGAGGCTAGGTCAGACCACTGGTGATGGTTGATGCAACAGGTGCCAAGGGATTTCTTCAAGGAGTCCTTGTACCTCTTCTTTGGTGCCCCTCTATTTCGATGGCCGGTAGAAAGTTCGCCATACAGAGGAATCTTGGGAAGGCGGTGGTTTTCCATCCTAGAAATATGCCCTGCCCAGAGCACCTGCGTATTCAACAGCAATACCTCAATGCTTGTAACCTCCGCCCTTTTGAGGACTTCAGTGTTGGTCACAAAGTCATTCCAGTGGATGTTGAGGATGGTGCGAAGGCAGCGCTGATGAAAGCGCTCAAGGAGTCGCAGGTGATGACGGTATAAAACCCACGATTCGGAGCCATAGATGAGGGTTGTCATCACAACCGCTTTGTAAACATTGATCTTTGTGCCTTTTTTCAGATGCTTGTTGCTTCACACTCTTTTGTGCATCGGCCAAATGCACGGTTTGCCTTTGCCAGCCTGTTGTCAATCTCCTTGTCGATCTTGGCATCTGAGGAGATGATGCACCCCAGGTAGCTGAACTGCTGGACTGTCTTCAGAACTGATTCACCCACATTGATGCAGGGGGGGTGATAATCTTCCTGGGGTGCAGGCTGGTGGAGAACTTCTGTCTTCTTCAGACTAACTTCTAGGCTGAATAGCTTGGCAGCCTCTGCAAAGCAGGACGTCATATGCTGCAGAGCTGATACCGAGTGGGAGACGAGTGCAGCATCATCAGCAAACAGTAGCTCTCAGATAAGTTTTTCCATTGTTTTGGAGTGAGCCTTTAGGTGCCTCAGGTTGAACAGGCTGCCATCGGTGCGATAGCGAATGTAGACACCATCGTCATCATCTAGATCTACTGTGGCTCTTTGAAGCATCATGCTAAAGAAGATTGTAAAGAGAGGTGGCACAAGAACGCAGCCTTGCTTTACACCTGTGCCTATTGGGAAGGGCTCCGAGAGGTCGTTGCAGTTTCTGACTTGGCCTCGCTGGTCAAGGAACCTTGGGGGAACCTTGGGGGACATCCTAAACATTCCAAGCTTTGCCACAGGCCTTTCCCGGTAATGGTATTGAAAGCTTTGGTAAGGTCGACAAAAGTCACATATAGACCCGTGTTCTGTTCCCTGCATTTCTCTTGGAGCTGCCTGAGAACAAATACCATGTCGGTGGTGCTCCTGTTAGCTCTGAAGCCACACTGGCTCTCTGGGAGGAGTTCTTCTGCAATGGTGGGCACCAGTCTGTTCAGGTGTATTCTGGCAAGGATTTTGCCTACAATGGAGAGCAGGGTTATCCCCCGATAGTTGGAGCAGTCTGACTTTTCCCCTTTGTTCTTGTGTAGAGTGATGATGATTGCATCGCGAAAGTCCTGTGGTAGTTTGCCTTGTTCCCAGCAGGTGACAAGTACTTTGTGAAGTGTGCTATGTAGTACTGTGCCCCCATGCTTCCAGATCTCTGGTGGGATTCCATCAACTCCCGCTGCCTTGCCACTTTTCAGTTGCTTGATGGCTTTAACAGTCTCTTCTAGGGTGGGGATCTCATCCAACTCTGTTTTCAGTGGTTGAAGTGGGGTGAGGTGGATTGCTGAATCTTGAACTACGCGGTTGGCACTGAAGAGAACCTGAAAATACTCCGACCACCGGTTCAGTATGGATGCCTTGTCTGTGAGGAGCACTTGGCCGTCTGCACTACGCAAGGGACTCTGAGCCTGATATTATGAACCATATACTGCCTTCAGGGCTTCGTAGAACCCTCTTAAATCACCAGTGTCTGCACACAACTGGGTTCTCTCTGCAAGCTTGGTCCACCACTCGTTCTGAATGTCTCGAAGCTTGCGCTGGAGGTTGCTACATGCAGCGCAAAAGATTGCTTTTTTCCCAGAACAGGAGGGCTGAGCAAGATGTGCTTGGTAGGCAGATCTCTTTTTCGCTAGTAATTCTTGGATCTCTTGATTGTTCTCGTCAAACCAGTCCTTGTTCTTCCTTGTGGAGAACCCGAGGACTTCTTCAGAGATCAACAGGACGGTAGTTTTTAGGTGTTCCCAGAGTGCTTCTGGAGAAGGGTCTGTGGGGCAACTGGGATCCTCAATTCTTGACTGGAGTTTTGCCTGGAAGGCAGCTTTAACTTCGGCTGACTGAAAGCTGCCAACCTGAAGCTTCCTCCGAGGGATACCTCCTCTCCTGGGTGTGGGTTTAAAGTGAAGATGGAGATTGCAGCGTACAAGGCGATGATCTGTATGACATTCCGCACTGGGCATTACTCGGGTGTGTAAGACATCTCGAAGGTCTCTCTGGCGCACCAGAATGTAGTCGATAAGGTGTCAGTGCTTGGACCGTGGGTGCATCCAGGTTGTCTTCAGGCTGTTCTTCTGCTGAAAGATAGTGTTGGTGATGGTGAGCTGGTGCTCCATGCAGAATTCTATCAGGAGGCGCCTTTTGTCATTGCAGTTGCCAAAGCCGTGTTTGCCAAGTACTCCTTTCCAGGCTTCCGAGTCTTTACCTACTCTGGCATTGAAGTCGCCAAGGATGACCACCTTGTCCTCTGTAGGGGTCTTCCGTACGAGGTTGTGTAGATCAGCATAGAACTTGTTCTTTTCTGCAGGATCTGCTTGAAGGGTTGGGGCATAAACACTTAAGAGTATTGCATGCTGCTTGTTTTGAAGTGGGAGGCGCATGGACATGATGCGATCTGAGTGACCTGTTGGCAGGTTTTTGAGTTTGGAGGCAATGGAGTTCCTGACCATGAAGCCAACGCCAGAAAGGCAGCTCTCAGCCTTTGACTTACCCGACCAGTAGAGGGTATAGCCAGCACCATGTTCTTGAAGACTACCTTCCTCAGGGAAACGGACCTCACTGAGAGCTGCTATGTCCATATTCAACCTGAGAAGTTCGTGGGCAACTAGAGCAGAGCGTCGTTCAGGGCGACCACTGTCTACTGTGTCAAGCATGGTTCTGATGTTCCAACACGGAAGCTTTTGTCTTTGCACACTTTGTGAGGCAGGTGCATGCCTTTTCTTTTTTGTTATTTTTTGACCGCAAGTAAGGATGCCTGTTGACTGCGGCTAGCCAACGGGGGGGGGGGGGGAGATGAGCTTTGTTTAGGCCACCTTTTCTAGGCCCCTCTCTGTGTGGAGCAAGCAGTGCTGTCCCTAGATAAGGCTGCTTGGTCGTTCAGGGTGCTGCCGAAAAATGCTTTCGTCTCCGGGTCAGCATCAGGCGACCAATACCCTGAACTGCCTACATGCAGGATCGGGATTGCGGCTTCCAGTGGCATCTTCCACCTGCCGTTCGCCCCTTGCCCATCGCTGCAGGACTTGGTGTGTTGTGGGTTGTGGATGTGGATATGCCCTTCAGGCCTGCGCAGAGGAATTTTTAGGTGAAGCACAGTGTGCGCGGTACTGGCTCCACCCTTTCACTTTGGGGTCATCTGCCATGGCCCAGTAAGCTGGGACGCCGGCAGCAAGTCCTCCAGGTGGTAGGTGTTACATTAACGAGCTCTATCTAATGTATCTATCTGGTGAGCCCAGCCTGCCCATCCGGTTATACCGCCGGAAATTCGGTCGCACCATGACGTGGCAAACTCTGTGAGAAACGGGGGGGACCAGTGGGAAGGTGTTGCCACGGATGCAGTAATGCAGGAGAGGCCATTGTAGTGACCATCTGCCAGGCATAGCCGGACAGTGACCACGCGGCGTTCACTACACCGGGAAAGGAGAGGCTATGTATTGCGCATACACTTTCCCTGGGGGGGCAGGATACCCAAGAGGGAGCCCACTCCCTCTCCCCCCAGAGAGAAGGGCTGCTAGAATGATTAAAGCGCTGGAGCACTTTCCCTATGAAGAAAGGCTGAAACGCTTGGGACTCTTTAGCTTGGAGAAACGTCAACTGTGGGGTGACATGATAGAGGTTTACAAGATTATGCATGGGATGGAGAAAGTAGAGAAAGAAGTATTTTTCTCCCTTTCTCACAATACAAGAACTCGTGGGCATTCAATGAAATTGCTGAGCAGACAGGTTAAAACTGATAAAAGGAAGTACTTCTTCACCCAAAGTGTGATTAACATGTAGAATTCACTGCCACAGGAGGTGGTGGCGGCCACAAGTATAGCCACCTTCAAGAGGGGTTTAGATAAAAATATGGAGCACAGGTCCATCAGTGGCTATTTACCACAGTGTGTGTGTATATATAAAATTTTTTTGCCACTGTGTGACACAGAGTGTTGGACTGGATAGGCCGTTGGCCTGATCCAACATGGCTTCTCTTATGTTCTTAAGAGCCCTGAGAAATAATTAGACCTGGAGGCTCTAAGGCCTGAGAAGTAAGTAGTCCTGGTGGTTCAAGGCCCTGAGAAGGGAGTAGATGTGGTGGGTCAAAAGCCCTGAGAAGTAGTTAGACCAGGTGGCTTGAAGCTTTGGGATGTAAATAGATATGGTGTCTTGAAGCCCTGAGATGGAAGTATATGTGGTAGTTTGAAATACCTGAGTTTGCCAAACTCCAAAGAGTGCAATGATGTATGTAGACATGGTGGTTCAAAAGCCCTGAGAAGGAAGTAAACATGGTGAGTCAAGGTCCTGAAACAGAAAAAGACATGATGGTTGAAAAGCCCTGAGAAGGAAGTTGATGTGGTAGCTTGAAAGCCCTGATTTCAACCTTGGCACTGAAACATCAAAGAGTTCAATGACATATGTAGATATGGTGGCTCAAAAGCCCTGAGAAGGAAGTAGCTGTGATGGGTCAAAGCCTTGACATGGAAGTAGACATGGCAGTCAAAGCCCTGAGACCAGAGCAGACATACTAGTTCAAAAGGTCTGAGAAGGAAGTAGATGTGGTGGGTCAAAAGCCCTGAGAAGTAGTTAGACCAGGTGGCTTGAAGCTTTGGGATGTAAATAGATATGGTGTCTTGAAGCCCTGAGATGGAAGTATATGTGGTAGTTTGAAATACCTGAGTTTGCCAAACTCCAAAGAGTGCAATGATGTATGTAGACATGGTGGTTCAAAAGCCCTGAGAAGTAAGTAAACATGGTGAGTCAAGGTCCTGAAACAGAAAAAGACATGATGGTTGAAAAGCCCTGAGAAGGAAGTTGATGTGGTAGCTTGAAAGCCCTGATTTCAACCTTGGCACTGAAACATCAAAGAGTTCAATGACATATGTAGATATGGTGGCTCAAAAGCCCTGAGAAGGAAGTAGCTGTGATGGGTCAAAGCCTTGACATGGAAGTAGACATGGCAGTCAAAGCCCTGAGACCAGAGCAGACATACTAGTTCAAAAGGTCTGAGAAGGAAGTAGATGTGGAGGGTCAAAGCCGTGAGATAGCAGATAGCCTGACTCAAAAGCCCTTAGAAGGAAGTTTACATTATGACTTGAAAGCCCTGAGTCCATCCCTGACACTCCAACCCCAAAGTGTGCAATGACATCTGTACATGTAGTGTCTCCAAGCCAGGAGGAGGAGGAGATTGGATTTATACCACACCCTTTATTACCAAAGAAATCTCAGAGAGAATTACAATCTCCTTTCCCTTCCCCTCCCCACAACAAGACACCCTGTGAGGTAGGTGGAGTTGAGAGAGCTCTCCCAGATCTGTTCTTGAGCAGAACAGCTCTGTGAGAACTTGTGACTAACTCAAGGTCACATCAGCAGGTGGTTTTGGAAGAATGGGGAGTCAAACCCAGTTCTCCCAGATAAGAGTCTGCGTACTTAACCACTACACCAAACTGGCTCTCTCATGGTGAGTCAAGGCATGGTGAGTCAAAGCCCTAACAAGGAAATAGATATGGTTGTTTGAAAGCTCTGAATTAGGCTTCCCAACCCCCCTGCTCTGGCGGGGGACTTTTGGGTTCGCAGCCTAATCTCCCGCCCCCCAGAAATCGGGAAGCAGGGGTGGGCGGGGTGGAGGGGGGGGAGAACATACCTGCAGGCTTCATATTGTTGAGATACTGAGCCATTTGTAAAATGTGTGGCCCCTTTAAGGCTGGGCAGGAAGCAGGAAGAGCTTCGGAGAACAGCCCCTCCCTTTTTTTCTCTTTCGTTTTCACAGCAAGTAGAGTTCTCCAATCTGGTAAGTATTTGTGTGTGTGAGAGGGAGGGGGTAGGGGATTCCCTGGTTTGGAGGCCCTCCCCCCCTTTAGAAAGCGTGGGGGGGAGGGAAATGTCTACTGGCCACTCTATTATTCCCTATGGAGAATGATTCCCATAGGGAATAATAGGGAATTGATCCGTGGGTATTGAAGGCTCTGGGGGGGCTATTTTTTGAGGTAGAGGCACCAAATTTTTAGTATAACATTTAGTGCCTCCCCCCAAAATACCCCCCAAGTTTCAAGAAGATTGGACTAGGGGGTCCAATTCTATGAGCCCCAAAAGATGGTGCCCCTATCCTTCATTATTTCCTATGGAAGGAAAGCATTGAAAAGGTGTGCCGTCCCTTTAAATGTGAGGCCAGAACTCCTTTGGAGTTCAATTATGCTTGTCACATCCTTGTTCCTGGCTTCACCCCCAATGTCTCCTGGCTCCACCCCCAAAGTCCCCAGATTTTTCTTTAATTGGACTTGGCAACCCTACTCTGAATCTACTTATCATGATCCTACACCTAGTGAGGCCTACAGGCTCCAGGGAAGCCTGTGTTAGAGTAGTGACAGAGCCTATATTTCCCAGGATTCCTTCTGTCCCTCTTAATTGGGTAGGGAGAAGTCATGGAGGGAAAACTTTCTCAGTAAAGGCTAGAGGGGGTATGACCTGGGAGGAAAGCATAAAAGGCTAACTACAGACAGGGAAGTGTTCTCTTTGAAAAGACTGGGCTAGAGGAGGCTGCAGCTGGGGAGAGATCTCTTACCCAAGTGGTGATGAATATTTAGCATTAGAGCAAGGGGACATATAGCTAGTTACATTAGGGCTGTTATTTTGCTTTATAGCACCTTTGCTGTTGCTATCTTTCACTGTTGCACTAATAATTAAAATCACTTGTTTTGAGTGCTTACAATAAACTTGTTATTGTTATACTGCCTGGGTCTCCTTGGTCATGGATAAAAGGTACTTGCTAAGACAGAAGACAGGGGTTGGGTAAGTGCTCTGGGCCCTCCCAAGACAAATCCTTACCAGAGTGGTGGCAGTCAGTAAAGGCCCTTTCTGGTCCCCTGCCAGTGTGACAGCACCCCTGACACCCAAATTGCAAAGTGTGACCACCCCCACCATGACCTGAAACGTGTAGCTAGTACACAAAAGAAGAAGAAAAAAAATTGCAGATTTATATCCCACCCTTCTCTCTGAATCAGAGACTAAGAGTGGCTTACAATCTCCTTTATCTTCTCCGTCCACAACAGACACCCTGTGAAGTGGGTGGGGCTGAGAGGGCTCTCACAGCAGCTGCCATTTCAAGGACAACCTCTGTGATAGCTATGGCTAACCCAAGGCCATTCCAGCAGGTGCAAGTGGAGGAGTGGGGAATCAAACCCAGTTCTCCCAGATAAGAGTGGTGATCAAATACACCAAAGTGTCTCTCAAAAGAGAGATGGAAAGCCAAGCACCCTCAGACTTTGGATGGGAGCTCCTAAAGTATGCCCATGGCAGTGGGGAGGATGTGATGAATGTGGTACTCAACTGTGGCACCCACTTAGCTATGGTGGAAACGGATAGGTGCAGAGCACACCTACTGATGGAGGAGTTTTATTTAACTCTGCACCTGGGTCTAGAGTACACCCATCCATCATGGTGAATATCTCTACTGGGTGGATAAATGCAAACATATGTGAAGCTGGCAGCACAACCCCTCATGTCTAAAAAGATAGGTTAGGAGGAATAAAAAGGCAAACCAGGCATTCCCAGAGTTTCAAAGGGGACAGTTTTCTGTGCACTCCTCAGAGCCCAGTGAAGGTAATCTCATGGTACCCAAAGTACTCCCATGGCATATGGAAAGGTATAATGAATGTGGGTACTCAGTCAAGGAATCCATTAGCTAGGGTGGAACCATACAAATGCAGAGCATACCCACCAATGGGGGTGTTTTATTTGACTTTTGTGATTAGTTTCACTGGTAATTTGGACTTAATGTTTGAAGGAGGTGGGAGCCCTTATGCTGTTTGTAAGTTACATGTGGCTTAATTTATTATTATGTGTGGCTTGATTTTCCATTGCATACTTATATTTGTAATATTATTAAGTATTTATATTTTTGGTTTTCTGGTTTGGTTTTTTGAGGCTGGCATAATGGAACCAGTGATTCTCCTTACTCCCATCTTGTCCGTGATTTCTCTTTGGTTGCATCAACCTCAACCAAAAGCCTGGCAGAACATCTCTGCCTTACAGGCCCTGCGGAATTCCATAAGACTGAACCAGGACCAAAAAGGCCTTGGCCTTGGTTGAAGACAGCTAGACCAGGGATCATCAGAGTGTTGTTATCAGTAGAGCACAAAGGTCTTCCAGGGATATATTGGAGGAGATGGTTCCGCAGATACATTGGTCCCAGATCACTCAAGGCCCTGAAGGTCAAAACCTTGAATTTGATTCAGTACTCCACAGTGTTGTATCTATCAGAGTCCCCCTTTTCCTCCAATCAGGAGGCTCAATAACAAGATGAATAGGCAGATCTTTAATGTTTTCACATTAATGTGGGAAGAACAAAGCAATCTCTTCACCCCCTTTCTCCGTTCTCCTTCCAAATCCTTCCCCATAGTCACAACATCTTACACCCTCCTGTAAACAAAGGCCAATTTACAGATTGGCTACACCAGTCTTCACCTTTGACATTCTGATTACATTCATTGATCAAATAAGTCCCATATTCCAATTTAGAAGCAAGAGATTAATTGATATCACCCGAGGTCGCTAATCTGGACCTCCAACTCTCACTCCTCATACCTCATACCTGCGGTTTCTCCCCCTTCCCTGTTCGACTCCAGTGTAGGTCTCTGGCCCAGCTCCAGAATGTGCAAGAACAGAGATTCTGCTGTAGCAGGGGAAGTTGACCTTTTCCAAGATAGGCTCCCACAAACTCCCGGAGGTAGGAAAGATACCTTACTCTCCACCGAAAGATGTTTACAAAACAAATGCTGATAACAAGTCTCTGCTAAATAATAGGCTTCCTCCCATATCTGTTATGCTTAGTAAAGACTCTAATAGAGGCCTATTGTCCTTTGTTCCCCAGACTTTGGGCCTAAAATCCATAGAAAAGGCACTATATATATTTTAGGGCAAGTTATGATGCTTAGAATGTAATGGTTTTAATATAACTGTTAAGGCAGGTTAATGCAAATGAGTTCTATGATCAGGATTAGTGCAATTCTATTTGGCACTCTGTCCATGCTCTAATGCAAATCTGAATCTGCGTCCTACAACAGGGAGCCAGTGTAGCTGGCACAGCCCTGGTTGAATATGTGCTGTCCATATGGCATTTCCATGGGAGGAAGGGTGGCACAATATAGCCTGATCTCATCTAATACTGGAAACTAAAGAGGGTTGGTACTTGGAAAGGAGAGACTCTGCAGGGGAAGGTAATGGCAAACCACCTCTGCTTTTCACTTGCCTTTGCTGGGGTCACCATAAGTTGGCTGTAACGTATTATCACTTAACACACACACAACATTTATTAATCACCTTTCTTCCTTATGGAGCTCAAGAAAGTTTATGACTTAGATAAAAACACATAAAATACATTAAAACATTAACATTTAAAATAACGGGACTGCTAATAAACTTAACCAAGTGCAGTCCTAAATAAAACCACTTCAATTGTCTCCTAAAGTTTGAAAGTGAGGGGGTCAGGTTGTTCCATAATCTTGGGGCTACCATGGAGAAGATCTCTCTCATGTACCCACCAAAGTTTCTTTGATTGATTGGACAGTCAGGAGGGTATCTCCCTCTCTTAATTCCAGGGTGGGAACATGTGGGAGAAGACAGTCTTTCAGATTCTCAGGTTCCACACCATGTTAGGCTTCAAAAGTCAAAGCCAAAGCCTTGAATTGTGCTTGGGAATGTCTTCTTTCTTCTTCTTTCTTCTTTGCTGTCAAGTAACACAAACTTATGGCAACCCTGAAGGGTTTTTAAAGCAAGAGGCACTCAAATGTGGTTTGCCATTGCCTGCCTCCAAGTCATGACCCTGGTATTCGTTGGAGGTCTTTCATCCAAATATCAGCCAAGGCTGACCCTGCTTAGCTTCCAAGGTCTGATGAGATAGGGCTAGCTTGGGCTATCCGGAACATGACGGTGGATTGGTGGCCAGTGTAATTGCTGTAATATTAGGGTCATATGCTCTTGATAGTTGGCCCTGACCAACAGTCTAGCTGCAATGTTCTGAACTAGCTGTTGCCTCAGAACAATCTTCAACAGTAGCCCAAAGTAGAATGTATTGCAGTAGTCCAGTCTAGATGTAACTGAGGCATGGGTCACTGTTGCTAGATCTGACTGACTCATGAATGGACATAACTGATGCACCAGTCAAGTTTTCTAAGGTAACTGATGCATTTGAGTAACACTCCTAGGCTGTGAACCTTCCTTTTAAAGGAAAGTATAACACTATCTGAGACAGAATAACTCAAGTCCCAGGTCTGCTTTTCTATTAGCTCTATCTTATCATGATTACGTTTCAGCTTGTTCAGCATCATTCAGCCCAGAACTGACTTGAAGCACTAGTTCAGAACATCAACAGCATTCTTGGAATTAGGTGTGAAAGAAAGGTACAGTTGAATATCTAAGCGAGAAATGGGGGAGGATTAAAATGAGACCTGTACAAAAACTTTTAGAGCAGCATTTCAGTCACAGTGCATACATTAGTCCAAATAATAATAGGAAGTTCACGGTTTCTGTGCTTGTCTTTATCACACTGTAATGTGTGGTCTTTATATGACAGAAATATCAGCAGTTTATGCAGCTTTGAGGGAATATGCAAAAATCTCCCTTTTAAAAAACTGTAGACACAACAGGTTTGGATTCAATGCAGTTTTTCCAAGGGTGCAAGGATTTCCATTCATGGAGCATGACTTTCTTACTTTCCCCATATGTGGCAACCCCATATGTTTCCTGAAATGTTGATTAGGGAGAAGACAGTGAGAAAGTTGTGCTCTGCAGTCAGAAATCCTTGCATATATACACAAACGATGGTGGATCAAAGCTGTCTGTAGAAAGTACGATTCCTCTGTGATTCCTATCTTCACACATGCACTTCAAGGATTAAACCATTCACTATCTGATTTAAGGGATGCTGTACTTTTTGAAGTAAATATTGGTGAGAGACTGCTGCATTTAAATTCATTTACCAATTTGACTTCATTTTTTTGGCTTTAAGGATTACAGATGTTCTTTCTAGAAGAAGTAATTGCCTCCCTTTGCTTGTGCTTTGCACTCATGCTTAGTTTTCATATCTAATGCTCCATAAAATGTATAGGCTACATTCATGTTTAACACTCCACTTGTCAGGATAATGGTGTCTTGTTTTGTTTTTCTTGCCTATTATTTTTAGTTTCACCTTCAACTAATATAAATACATGGATAAATAAATATAGCTGTATCTATCACTTCTTCAGAGAATTTCCTTAGTCTCATGAAATACACTATGACCTACATATGCTCATGCCACAATATACCAAATAATTATTGTGGTGCCATAATTTTTTTTTTCTCATTTTGTTGCTGCTAGATAAGATGGCTCATTATTCTGGAATCTTCAGAAATCAACACTTAGATTTTCCTGAGAAACAAAGGCAAAAATCCTCAGCTGGTATCAGGGTTTTGAATTAACACCATTGAAACCAATAGTGAAGTACCAATATTATACCAGCTGAGGATGCGGCCCAATATGCAGATCCACTAATCATAGAGAACAGGGTAAAATCCTTTGAGACTTTGTTACAATGAAGGCAGGAAATGCTTCATTGCATGAAGTAAGGCAGGAGCAGCAGCACCTAACAAGCCAGCTATTCATGCTCATTACTGATAATTTCACGGCTGTTTCTCATAATATGAATGACCCAGTGTGCAGAGACACCACTGCTTGCTTTATGTTACACTGGATAATTTATGTATTGTATTCATTCCTCTACTGCTTTTGATCTGGTACATCAGAAGGAGGAAGTACTTAAAATGACATTAGACAAGAGCTGCCATCACTGATAGCTGATGGCAAAGAAAATCAAAAGGTCTCTTTTCAAGAGTAGATATGTGCTTCTTTAGGGGTTGTTGAACATTTTGGGTACTTGTGAAGTGTTTGACTAGGAAATCCAGATAAAACTCTAAGGGCTTCATATAAGTGGGACTTTCATTTTTCACAAAGCGGGCACTGAAGTAGAATGAACAGAAGCAGCATGCTCTGACAGTTTTGACTGTCAAGATAATGAAAATAGAGATTCATCACAAATTTTGCCCTGTTCATGATTCACAAAGTGAAGTTTGTGACAAGTGTCCTATCTTGAACTTCTATGAACATTGAATGCAGTTTGTGACGGTTCATGGATAGAGCAGAAAGCAGGACTTTACAGAGACTCTAAGTCTCTCTAAACCCCTGCTTGCAGTTTCCCATGAAAGTCACAAAACAGCTGAGCAGCAGGGAAGCACTCCCCACCTCTTAGCTGTTTTGGGCTGTCTTATAGAGTCCCTTTAAAGTTTAAACAGCTGAATGATGGGGAGGTGCTCCCTGACATCCAGCTGTTATTCATACTGTCTTGTGCAGACCCTTTAAACTTTAAAGGGAATGCACAAAACAGCTCAAAACTGCTGAATGGCAGGGAGCAGGCTGGTCCCCCTTGCTCAGCTGTTCTCAGGCTTTCTGCAAACCTCATTTAAAGGATTTTGCATGGGCCACAATCTATTAACCAGTTCAGTTCATGAACAAACCTACCAATTCAATGTTAATGGTTTGGTTCACAGTTCAGCCACAAGCCATTTTCCCAGTTTGTGCTCATCCCTAAATTAAACACCAAACAAACTTGGCCTTGCTAATTCAAATTTATGGACACTTGGCACAGGTAGTCTCTTTCTCTGTTATATCAATGATTTAGTGTGCTTTTGACAAACATTTATTCTAAATCCAGAAGTTTGGACATATGGACATATGGACATATATGAAGCTGCGTTATACTGAATCAGACCCTTGGTCCATCGAAGTCAGTATTGTCTACTCAGACTGGCAGCGGCTCTCCAGGGTCTCAAGCTGAGGTTTTTCACACCTATTTGCCTGGACCCTTTTTTGGAGATGCCAGGAATTGAACCTGGGACCTTCTGCTTACCAAGCAGATGCTCTACCACTGAGCCACCGTCCCTCCCCTAGTTTGGTACAACTAGCTGTAACTAATTCATCTTTATGCTTGAAAGATAACTGTATTCCGAAGTAAGTCATCTTTAGGAAGTATATATATCTCTGGGACTGCCTCTGTGACCCCCCCAGGCTCTGAGGTCTCCTACACAATATCTTCTTGTGATCCCTGGTCCTAAGGACACCCAAATGGCTTTAATGAGGGCCCAAGCCCTTTTGGTCCAGGCCCCTACCTAGTGGAATGAGCTCCCACTGGAGATCCAGGACCTGCAGGACTTATCCAGGTTTTGCAGGGCCTGCAAGACAGAGCTCTTCTGCCAGGCATTCTTCTGCAAGATGGAGCTCTTCTGCCAGGCATTCAACTGATCCAGTGGGCATCCTTTGAAAGCCATCACCTCCCCCAGCCTCTCCAATCAGATGACAAGATTAGATTCTCTGGAGGAAATAGCAGCTTTTGAGGGCAGACCTTGGCATCACACCTTGTGGAGTTGCCTCCCTTCTCCAAATTCTACTCTCTCCAGATTCTGCTCCAAAATCTGCAAGGATTTCCCAAGCCAGAGTTTGAAATGTAAATTTCACTCTAAAAGGATATGATTTATGAAGACTTTCAGATTCTGAGACTTGTATGGCACCAAAGTATCAGATTTTTCAGACTCATTCATATGATGATGGGTCACTGCTGATTTTTTTCCTGATGTAAGATATTTTACTGTTCCAAAATCAAATCTTTTTAAATCCATGGTATAACATATTTAACAGTTTCATTAAATATAAAAATACAATCCACAAAAATGTCAGTTGAATACATTGCCCCCCAAGGTCGGAATAAAGAGTCAGACACAATGCATTGGAATAAAATTGGGCCACTTTATTAACTAACAGCATAAACAGCAAGGGTACCCCACCAGCGGCTTGGTCAGGGCTAGGGGTCACTGTGACCGCTCCCCTGCCATTAACGGGCGAGAGACCCAGCCCCCCAGCCAGAGCTGAGCGACTCAGCTCCCTCCAGGCAGGCCCAGCAGGGAGGCATGCACCAGAGGGCCCCAAACCCAGACGCACGTCTTGCCAGAATGGCATCCTCTAGCCGAGCCTCCTGGACAGTCTGCAATCTCCAAACCCAGGTCTCCAAACCCCAGGTTGTTCATGCCAGACCCCAAATTCCCCAAAAGGGGGATGCTTCACAGTCCTCCCCTAGCCACATAGTGTCCTAAACCCCCAAAACCTGCCACTACTAAGGCCAAGTCTCTACTTAGGGCTTAGCGCCCATCGGGAGGCCCAAAGCTACCCACAACCCTTGCTGCATATCTCTCAGGAAAAGCATATTACCCTTTTCCGAGAGATGGACCCCATCTCCTCTGTAGAGGCCAGGACATTTTACCAAAATATCCGGTTGGGGCAAATAGTAGCCCAACCCCCTTTCCAGCAGCTTTTTAAGTTCCGATGGATCTGATCCCATTGAAGAGACGGATACAGGGCAGCCCTCATCCGAAATTCCTGGTCATATTGTAACTAGGCTGGTCTGCTAAAGGCCGTATAGCCCTTGTAGATTATATCCAGGTACTGGAACAAGGACGCCGCATGCCACGGCTGTGCCCTGGCAATCACCCCAGCATAAATACAGAACCCAGGAAGCCAATTTGCCCAAGTCCTGTCCACTTTTCGCTGCTTTAACTTCAACTTCTCTTTTTCATCTAATTCCTCCGTATCCTTTTTCTCCAACTCACAATAGAGAAGAGAAAAAATGACCACATATTCCCCTTTTAAAATTTCTCCCTGGCGGCAGGAAGCAGATGATCCCCAAGCGGTAAAGCAACCTCCCCAAAGGGCAAGGCTGCAAAAGGCACCATCCCATAAGGAGAAGGTGCCCCCATAACTGGTGCCGCCAAGTTCATCTGCCCTACACCTGATCCCCGACAAGGTATGCATACCTGTCCATGCCCAATTTTGCGGTACTCACACCCCGGAAGAAGCAGGCACCACAGTATTCACTCCTGAAGTACCCTGCTATAGCAGCGCCCACCTCACGGACACACTGGATCTCTTTAACGCAGTCTCTTCATAGGGGACCACAGCAGCTTAGTTAGTTTTTCCCAAAAATATAGTCTCTTGAGAACTTTAACTCAAACCACAGATTTATTATAACACAAAGTCTTTAACTTGGGGATATGGGAGATATTTACATGGGCCAACACGTTGCTCAGTTGTTTCAGGCTTTACAATAACTTTTCCTTTCTTGAGTCTCTCAGCTTCACCATTCACTGTTTCTATATAACACACTCTCCACCTCTAGCAAGGTCTGGCCTCTTGGGAATGATGTGCCAAGTCTCACCCCTCGACTGGATCCACTACTCCTAGCCCTTCTGGTGTCTCAGACCCACATCCACTCCCTCAACCACCTCACTAGTCCTTCAGAGTTGTATACAGGTGTCTGTGACTGTTTCGGTCTTGACTGACTCACACTTGTCCCACACACAGCCCTCTTAGCTGGTTATTTTCGAGCTTGCAGTCAGCTTTTCTTCTCTTGAAGACTTTCCCGCCACTGTCCCAAGCTCCGTCAAAGAATCAGCTGCCCTCTGAGCCTCTGTCAGGCACGAACTGACCCTCTTCGTCTCTGTCAGGCTCCAACTCTGACAGACTTCTGATAGGCACCAACTCTGTCAGACACCAACTGACTGAATGACTGCCTCAGCAGTTTGCTGTCACTCACAGACTTTCCCTCCCTGAGAGTTCCGAGCCCTCTGGCCTCCACCCTCAGGTCACCTGACGCAGGCCCTGTGCGTCTTCAGTTTCTGCTTAACCCATAGCTTTCCGTCACACCTGCCCAGCCGCCAAAGCAGGCCCCCATACACCCCATGGCCAAACCTGCCCAGGCCCCACCTGTAAGTTATAACACCTACCTCCAAGGCCAGCAGGAACCACTGACAAACCAACACTGGACATCCCAGCTGCATCCACCGCACCTGCATCAGGACCACTGAGACCGACATCTCTGCCAGGCATGACTCCACCATACCTGCCCTCAAGAATAGACAGCCTGGTGAGAATGTAAACTTGCCTTGCCTTTTTGGATTGCCTTATCCCTCCCCCCCCCCCAACTTGGAGAAGGGACACCTGTCGCCTGCTCAAGTGCCCTCAGCCTGTGCAGTATACTAGATTCTACTGCTGCTCCATCCTCATCCTCCGAAAATGACGGGGGTGGTGGCCTCCTAGCAGGCACTCTAGACGGTCTGGGTGCAGGCTTCTTGCCTTTAGGCTTGCCTACGCCCATACCCCCAGCCATATTGCCACAGAATTGTCTGAGCAAACAATCACCTCCGAAATAAGAACATATGAACATATGACGCTGCCTTATACTGAATCAGACCCTCGGTACGTCAAAGTCAGCATTGTCTCCTCAGACCAGCAGTTGCTCTCCAATGTCTCAAGCTAAGGTTTTTCACACCTATTTGCCTGGCCCCTTTAAGTTGGAGATGCCGGGGATTGAACTTGGGACCTTCTGCTTACCAAGCAGATTCTCTACCACTGAGCCACCATCCCTCCCCAAAATGGAGAGCTGAGTCAACCTGGAGCTGGCTACCTGAACCCAGCTTCTGCTGGGATCGAACTCAGGTCGTGCGCAGAGGGCACCGACTGCAGTACTGCAGCTTTACCACTCTGTGCCACGGGGCTCTAATCCAGTCCTAAAATGGCCGCCGCACACCCTACAAGAAAGGAGACTTAAAATGGCCGTTCCACTCTCTCACTAAGTAAGCAAAATGGCTGCTCTCCCTTTCCCCAGGGAAGACATACAAAATGGCTGCCACTAGTCTCTTAAATGCTCTATCTCCCTCCAAGAAAGGGCATAAAATGGCTGCCTAATCTTCCCCCAGCAACAGGACTAAAATAGCCACCAAAGGTCCCCTCCAACCCACCAAGGCAATCTGATCCCCCAAACAGCTGGGGGGGGGGTAGACCTGAGCCTCAAAATGTGGTCTTCAGGACCGCAGGCTGAGGTTTTTCATGCCTAACTGCCTGCACCCCCTTATAGCTGGAGATGCTGAAGATGACCACTGAGCCCCTGTCCCTCCTGGCCATCAGAGTCGCAGGCTGAGGTTTTCCACACCTATCTGCCTGCACCGTTTATAGCTGGAGATGGTGGAGATTGACCACAGAGCCCTTGTCCCTCCAGGCCGTTCTCTTCCCCAAAAATAAAAGGAAGGGAAAGGCAGACCACCCCACCTCCCGAGAAAACCCCCCGCTCAGAGACCCCTGGAGCTACACAACTCGCCCAAGACACCAATGACCCCTTCACAAACAGGGCGACCACCCGCAGCCCAACGCAGCTCAAACCCCCTGGGACTCAGCCAGATACCGCTGTCACTGCCGCCACCGCAAAACGCCGCCTAAACGATCCTCAGGCTAAAGGAACGGCCCGCCGATGCAGCGACAGGCTCCCGACCGTCTGATCAGAAGAGCCTGCAATGAAGCCCCCAACGTCGTCCGATCAATGACGGAATGAACTGAGGGGAACATTAGCCCTGCCCCTCACATTGCTAGCCCCGCCCCTCACATTGTGTGCCCAAACCGGCGACTTCTGACTCCTCCCTCCCAGGGAGGCAAACAGCGCAGAAGCAGCCTAGCAGCTACTCTGCAGGCTGCAAGCTTCCGAATCTGCTAACTTTTAAAACATTCCTTTTAACTGTTGAACTATGGTGAAATTTGTCCCTTACAAGACACACTGCTGTAAAACAACAAAGCTTTCACACTGAATTAAACTCAGGGAACAAATAGTTTCACACATTTGAATGTCATTAGTTTAATCCCTTATATCAAAATACAATTTAAGTTCATGGACTGTATTTAGCAGATGTTATAAAGGTCAATTTTCTACACCTGTCTGTTTCAATAAGGAGATAAGTAACCAGGAGTTGCATTTCACTCTGATGGATAAAAATACCTCATTTTAAAAAATACATTCATTCATTGAACATTGACCCTGAA
The DNA here is from genome assembly GCF_032191835.1 of Heteronotia binoei. Taxonomy (NCBI): domain Eukaryota; kingdom Metazoa; phylum Chordata; class Lepidosauria; order Squamata; family Gekkonidae; genus Heteronotia; species Heteronotia binoei. Next base: position 125,104,967 of record NC_083225.1, read on the forward strand.
TTACTGTTATCCAAATCTTTCACTTATTTTCCATTTAGTTTGTTACTTTATTCAACAGTACACTAGTAGAGAATTTGACCTCTACTACTGGTGTCTCAAGAGAAGGATCAAGTCACAGTGCTAAGGTAGTTGTAGATGTTTCACAGTGGCTCCCAAAGTTGTATATGGGCATAGATAAAAAGAAAAATTCAAGGCTACAAGCCCAGCATATTCACCAATATGATAAAGATAAGATTTATCATTCATTCAACCTTCTCTTTCCAATTCTCCTGCGACATCCCTCCTCTACTTTCTAAAAGAAGACATTAGAAAGATAGCATTGGGACAATTTTCAGTGTGCTCAACCTTATTTGAATTTCTCTGAAAAAGCTTTGCAGTTCCTACTGACTGTGCATTTCGTGCCATGTTGTTCTCACATAAATGTTATCAGGTAAGAAACACTGATCTTCCTAAAGGCACAAAATTAGTATATCAGAGCAGGATTTGAGCAGTTAACTTTGATCCAAGTTTAGCCGTCATTATGGTACAGTTCCTGTCATTGAGCCTATTCTCATTGTTTAATCTCAGCATAAAATTTCCCATATGCTCCTTCTAAAGTCATTTCCTAGTTCTGAGGAAGTAACTCCCACCTGCTTTCACCAACAATATTCTGCTCCCTAACACCTATGAGAAACATGCCTTTTCTCTTTTATTCATTGACTATATCCTGAACTTTTATTTTCTCTCCTGTAACTCTATAGATCTCTTCAAATGGGTAGCTGTTTTGCTGTGAAGCAGCAGAACAATGTTTGAGTCCAGTGTCACCTTTAAGACTAATAAAGGTGCCACTGGGCTCAAACTTTATTCTACAGATCTGTGTATTTCAGTCCACTATCACCCTACCAGCCCTTCCTGCTTCTGATCATCCTGTCACTTAATTTCCTGGCATCCTTGGACATTTTCTCCTCTGGGCAAAGCAGGCCACAAAATACAACTAAAAACATTGTAAATTTTATTATAAGCTAATATAAACAAATGTTTTGGCTTAGCATCTAAAGTAAAACAGGCATGAAATGAGCCTCAGCTGGAAAGGCTTTCCAAAGGTAAGGCAAGACCATGGAAATAAAATATTGTCTTTAACTGTATTTAGCAGGGTGGACTTCCGGCAAGATGGCCTGGTAACGCAGGTGCCTGTCCAAGCGCTCTTGGATGACACTTGGGTTGCAAGCCTTAGGGAGCGACCCCCGGCTGGGTCCCTTCTAAGGAGGTGTCTGGGGACACCCCCGCAGCCAAAGGGAGCTTACAGAGGATTGAAGGGAGCAGCGGAGGCTTCTCTTTTCAACTTCTGTCCTCCCTGGGCCGAGGCTTACAACTGCTCTATAGCTCAAACTGGGCCGCCGGAGAAAGGAGCGCCTGAAACTACAGCGACTCTAAACGTTAGCCCTGAAAGACTAAGTAAAAGAGGTTTGGAGAGATTTTGTATGAAACAGCCTGGACCGGGAATAAGGGGCAAAATACCTGGTGCTGAGAAGGCGAGCTTCCCTCAGGGCTGAAAAGCGAAGAAGCCGAAAACAATCCAAGTGGAACGGATAGCAGCAAACCGACGAGGTGAGCGAGGAGCGGATCCCCCCCCCCTTCTTACTCTTCTCTGAAGAGACGGGACACGCGATAGCTTGTTTGACTTCTTATTATCTTTACCCTCTTATCTTGGTGAAGTGGTAATAGAGGGGAGGACGGCCAGAAGGCATGGAAATTAATTAAGACTGAGAAAAAAAAATATAGAGTGGAGATGGGAACGGAGGAAGGGAACGTGAAGAAGGAAGGAGGAGGTTGAAAGGAAGGAGGGGGAAGTGGTAAAGATGGACATAAATAAAAAGATGAAAAGAAATGACTGAATGAGAACTTTGGAAGTGTGGAGAGTGGAGAACGGGGAGAGAGAAAGGGAAGAGCTGGAGAGCTAGAGAGTGCAGAGGCTTGAAAGATGGCGGAGGCTGGTAGCGTGTGAAGAGGGACAACGGAGGATGGAGTGGAAGAAAGGAGGTGGAGGTGGTTCTTAGCGGCTCCTGCCGCGGCTGCCTCCTCCTTGAAGAGTGGGTGATTATCCTGTTTCATCTTGAGGCTCTTGACTGCCGCTTTCTTGCTTTGCGCCCACGTTTTGGAACTACTTGGGCTTTATATGGCATCACTGAAAGCTTGATTAGAACTCATTAAAGGTGTAGAGGCTCCTGGGAAGAAGAAGGAAGAAGGGAGAGAAGACTTCTGGGACTTGTAGTCCGGGACTCCAAGCAAGGGTGAAGTATCTGCTTAGACTGAACTGACGTTACTTTGTTTTATTTGTTTTTCTTGTTGCTTGATACAACGCTGAACTAATTGAACTAACTTCTCCTACCCTGGTGATTTGAATGCTGATACCATGAATGTTGTTATAAATTGTTGAGTGCTGAACTCATTGGGACTTGTAGTCTGGAACTTTAAGCAAGGGTGAAGCTCTCAGTTAGACGGATTTGGCTCCACTTTGTTTTTCTTGTTCTCTTTGCTGCTTATTGTAATGTATTGAACTGATTGGTCTAACAACTTTGATCTAATTGATTATAACCTTGCTGTATTTTTCTGGGTTTTGAGCTCTCTGGTTAAATTGACCACCACAGTATACTGCCTGTGTTATTGATATAATTAAGTATTGAAATCCTAGCTTGACTATAGAACTCATATTAATATTGCTTGGGTTCATAAAGTTTTAGCAAATTTAAGGAAAAGCATAAAAGGGGTATTTGTGATAATACTGGAGAACATAAAGAGAGATAAAACCAGCATTTAAAATGGATCCTAAAATTAAGAAAGCACCCCCAGCCCAAGCTACCCCTCCTGGCCTAGGGAAATCTGCTACTTCAGCATTGAATCAGGATGCTGTTGAAAAATTACATGCCACAATGTTGGCGGGTTTTAAGCAGAACCAGGAGGCTTTGGAAGAGATTCAGGCAGAATTAAAGGAAGATATTAGAAAAACAAATGAAAGGATGGATGAATTTCAAAGGCAAGTCCTAGCAAATGTACAACAAGCACATAAGTTGACGGCTAAGGTTGATGTGCTGGAGGAGCAGGGGAAAACTATGGCTGCTTCGATGAGAGAAGTTAAAAACACCACATCAGACTTAGAGGATAGACTGGATAAAATGGAAATGGACCAAGCGATGTATAAACTGAGATTTCAAAATGTGCAAGAAGAAAAAGGCGAAGACTTACATAAAAAAATTGAAGAGATCTTGAACCCAGATGGGGAACAGGAGATGAAGGATATAGGCTTAGAAATTGATTGGATAAAAAGAATAGCAACGGCATATACAAAAAAGAACAACCTGCCAAGGGAAATTCACGTAAGATTTATGAGAGTCTCCACATGTGAGAAGATCCTGAGAACTTCAAGAGGAAATGAGATAATGTGGAAAGGAAACAAGATTAAAATCATGAAAGATATTCCCTGGAGGGTAAGACAAAGAAGAGAAGGCTACAGGAAGCTAGTGGCGTGGTTGGTTGACCAATCCATCTCCTTCAAATGGCTGATACCAGAAGGAATTTTTTTCGTGTACCAAGGTAAAAGATTCAACATAACATCCTCGGAGTTCTGGATGGAATATATTGATAATCAAGAGACTGAAACGGAAGAAGAGCAAGAAAGAGAAGAAAGAGAAGAAGCTTCAAGCAGCACCTATAGGCAAAGTACAAAGAAGAGGAAAAATGGAAAAATAATGACAAGATCGCAAGCATCGAAAGAGAAAAGAGAAATATTAGATAGTAATCTAGGACAGAACAATGGATAAGATGGGACTAAAGATAATATCAGTGAACATCAATGGCTTAAATGAACCGCATAAAAGGAGTAAGATATTTCTTCAGCTCAAGAAGACCCAGTCTGATATAATATGTATTCAAGAAACACACATCAAAAAGGAAGATCAAAGATATCTACAAAATAAGAAATTGGGTACCCTCTACCATTCTTCCGATCTCAGGAGAAAAAGAGGAGTAGCTATATATGTGAAAGAATGGATTAACTCTAAGCTACTCTATTGTGATGGTTCTGGCAGAATTGTGTTGGTGGAAGTCGAAGTGGAAGGTAAAAAGATGATTATAGGAAACATCTATGCTCCCCATAACAACCAAGATAAATTCTTTGCTGAATTGTATAAGAAGTTAATTGAATTTGAAAATACAAGTTATTGTATCCTGGGAGACTTCAATGCTGTACATGACGTTCTTAAAGATAAAAAAACTGGGAAGAAAGGGGGGGGGGAAAGGCTGCGTGGCCTACTTCCCCAAACCTTCTTTAAGATGGCAGATGAACTCAACTTGGTGGATACTTGGAGAATGAAGAACCCCCAGACGTCAGACTTTACCTTCCATTCTCAAGTGCATGATACATGGTCCAGATTGGACATGTGTTGGATGTCAATATCAGTGGCAATAGCAGTGGAACAGGCCGATATACTTCCAAAAGGTTTTGCTGACCACAGCCCATTACAGATAACTCTGGGAAAGTCAACCCCCAGGACTCGTTGGACATTAAATACGCAAATCTTAAAAGATAAAGAATTTGTATTGGACTAAAAAAAAAAGATAAAAGTGTTTTTTGAACAAAATCGGGAACATGATACCCCAATCCAAATAATATGGGACGCCTTTAAAGCTTTTTTTAGAGGTTTAGCAATTTCCTACTCAGCTAAAAAAAAAGAAACAAAGAACCCAAAAGTATAATGATCTATTGGACAAACTACGTAGACAAGAAAACATCCAAAAAGTAAATAATACAGAACAGATTAAAACAAGGATCTACGCCTTGCAACACCAAATAAATCTACTGCTATCAGAGGAGCTTGAGAGGAAACTAAAATGGACTAGACAAAATTACTTTGAGAACGCAAATAAAACTAGTAGATGGTTAGCCTTCAAGCTGAGAAAAGAAAGAGAAAAAAAAGTTATCAGATCATTGAAGGACGAGAACCAAATAGAAATGGTCAAAGAGGAACAATTGAAAGAAATCGTGAGGAAATTCTATCTGAAGCTATATAAGAACCAGCAAGTATCTGAGCCCCAGCAAGATGAATATTTAAAACAAGCCAAGATGAAACAAATTACAAACCAGCAATGGGAATCTCTGGAAAATCCGATAACAATGCAAGAAATTGTGGAAGCGATTCAAGGCCAGAAAAATAATAAGACTCCTGGCTTAGATGGTTTGCCGATTGAGTTTTATAAGTGTTTTGAAGAGGTGCTTTTAATACCATATAAACGTATTTTGGAAGGAATAAGAGAGACAACTAAAATACCTGAATCATGGCTGGAGGCGTTAATTACATTAATATATAAAGGTGGGACTGAACCTACAGACATTAAAAATTACAGACCGATCTCATTGCTGAACGTGGATTACAAAATTTATGCGACCATACTAACAAACAGGCTTAAAAAGATTATCCCGAACATTATACACGAAGATCAATCTGGTTTTATTCCCGGAAGAGTAATGAGACAAAACGTTAGAATATTAATGAGTGTTCTGGAATACTATAAAGAACATCCAGATAAACAACTTGCGGTAATTTCATTGGATGCAGAGAAAGCCTTCGATAATGTAAATTGGAGCTTTATTTTCAAAACCTTAACATCAATTGGCTGTGGAGAAAACTTTGTAAACTTGATCAGGTCTATTTATGCAAGCCAAAAAGCGAGAATAAATGTTAATGGCTCCCTGACGGACCCAATAAAGATTGAGCAAGGCACAAGGCAAGGCTGCCCGCTGTCCCCTATTCTCTTTGTTCTAGCATTGGAACCGTTACTGCAAATGATCAGAGAAGATTTGGAAATCAAAGGTGTGAGAATTAAAAAGGAAATCTATAAAACGCAGGCTTTTGCTGATGACATATTAATTACCTTGGAAAATCCAAACTCCTCAATTGGAAAGTTGATGTCTGCTTTAAAACAATATGGGGAAGTAGCAGGTTTCAAAGTCAACTATCAAAAAACTAAGTTCTTAGCTAAAAATATGACGAAAGAACAAATATCTGAATTAGAAGTTGAATCAGGATTTGGCTATGAAAAAAAAATTAAATATTTAGGTATAAATCTAACAGCAGAATTGAAAACTCTGGTAAGAGATAATTATGAAAAATATTAAAAGAAATTAAAACTGACTTAGAAAAATGGAATGAACTGCAAATCTCTTTACTGGGAAGGATTGCAACAGTCAAAATGAATATACTGCCGAGAGTGCTGTTTTTATTTCAGATGATCCCTATCATCCTCCCAAAATCCTTTTTCAAACAACTTAATAAAATAGTGGCAAAATTTGTTTGGCAAAACAAAAAACCTAGGATCAAACTGAAAGTCCTACAAGATAAGAAGGAAAGAGGTGGGTTTGCCCTACCAGAATGGCAGATCTACTACAAAGCGTGCATCTTGACTTGGATCAAAGACTGGCTGTTATTAGAAAATAAAAGACTTTTAACTCTGGAAGGTGCGGACCTTGTTAAAGGTTGGCACTCGTATATATGGTACGAAGACCCCAAAAAAGGGAGCATCTTTTTTAGACACGAAATAAGAAAGTCTTTGTTCAAGATTTGGGCTGAAATTAAAAAACAAGTATACAGATATACTCCCAGATGGCTCTCCCCAATGGAAGCTTCAGTGCACCCCAATCTTTTTTGCTGGGGAAACCACCTTACTTATGAATCGCTACTGGATCCTAAACACGAATTGAAAATCGAGGAAAATGTGGATATGGATTGGTGGCTTAAAATGCAAGTTAAATCAAGATATAAAAAGGACAACGAAGTAGGATTCTCCAAAAAGTTAAATGAATTTGATTGCATTATATTAGGAACTGACCGGAAGCTTACTTCAAAAATATATAACTGGCTACTCGATTTGAAAATGCAAGACGAAAATGTGAAGGAAAATTGGATTAAATGGTTACAGGATTTTGGTTATACCATCGAATTAAGCGAATGGGAGAAAATATGGAAAGAGAATTTGAGATTGACAAAATCTGCCCAGCTAAAAGAAAATCTATATAAGATGGCTCATCGATGGTATTTTACCCCAGAAAGGCTTTCCAAAGCCTTCCCAAATGTATCGGATAAATGCTGGAAGTGTGGCAAAGTAAAAGGTTCTTTGTTCCATATATGGTGGAAATGTGACCTTGCAAAAAAATACTGGGTGCAAGTTTCGCTCTGGTGTAAAAAGATGTTAAAGATTAATATCCCGCATGTGCCAGAATTGTACCTATTGAACATATGTAAAATCCCTATATCTAAAACAGCGAAAAAGTTATTGTTTTATATTATTACAATAGCGAGGACCTTATTTGCTAAATATTGGAAAACGTCTCAGATACCATCCAAAAGAGAGTTTATGTTAAATCTTTTAAATGCTGCAGAAATGGATATGTTAACATGTAGATTGAATGACGGGAACATGGAAGAGTGTGAGAAAACGTGGTATCCAATGTATGAATGGGCAAAAAAATTGGGATTTGGATGGTCTTGAATAGAGATATTAATATTACAAATATTTAGTTTCTTGTATATTCGCTCCAGAAGATAAAATGTATATAGGATTATGAATAACGTCTTTTTTGTTGTTGTTATTGTTGTGAATGCTGAATTGTTGTTTAGTTGTTATTTCTTTGGTTGTTTATTGTTGTTGTTTTCTTTTTGTTGTTGTGTAATGTTATAATAAAAATGTTAAACTGTCAAAAAAAAAACTGTATTTAGCAGGTTTGTGAAGGTGAGGAGTGACTCCAAAGAGCATGGATGTTAACAAGAACCTTAACTTGTGAGATGGACACTAGGAGATGAGACAGTCCTTCGAGTTCTCTGGTCCCAATTCATTTGAGTTTCTTAAAGGAACACTGATTTAAGGAATGCAACTAGGGTTGCCAAATCCAATTCAAGAAATACCTGAGGACTTTGGGGGTGGAGCCAGGAGACATTGGGGTGGACCTAGGAGACATTGGGGGTGGAGCCAGAGGCAAGGTTGTGACAAGCATAATTGAATTCCAAAGGGAGTTCTGGCCATTAAATTTAAAGGGACAGCACACATTTTAAATGCCTTCCCTCTATTGGAAATAATGGATAGGAGCACCTTCTTTTGGGTCAGAATTGGACCCCCTGGTCCAATCCTTTTGAAATGGAGGGTAATTTGGAGAGAGGCACTGGATGCTATGCTGCAAATTTTGTGTCTCTACCTCAAAATACAGCTCCCCCAGAGGAGCCCTAGATACCCGTGGATCGATTCTTCATTATACCCTATGGGAATCAGTCTCCATAGGGAATAATGAAGTGCCCAGCAGACATTCCCCCTCCCCTCGCTTTCTGATGACTCTGAAGTGGGGGGAGGGCCTCCAAACTGGAGGATCCCCTGCCCCCACCTGGAGATTGGCAATCTTAAACACAACACTCTGAATTGTTCCCAGGAACACATAGGCAATCAGCACAAATATCTCAGCACGGGGGGAATGCACCTCCTGATAAATAGCCTGATAAATAAATTTTGGACCAATTTAATTTTCTGGAAGGTTTTCAAAGGTATGACACATGTAAATCACATTACAACAATCTAACTTTGATGTGATCAAAACATGAATCATTATGGCCATATAATAAATGATGAAGAACAACCAAAGCTGGCATACCTGTTGGCTAATAAAATACAATATGTGCAACAAAGGAGACCTGAGCCTCCAGTCATAGACCAGGGCTGTGATTAGATGAGCATTTCAATCCAATGTCACTGCTGTTCCCTTCTGGATTTAAAGTGCATGATCAGACAGTGGTATCTGCCTCCCGTTTCTCAGTTGTTGACATCCCATTCTGACCCACCTTTAAAAACATAAGAGAAGTCATGTTGGATCAGGCCAATGGCCCATCCAGTCCAACACTCTATGTCACACAGTGGCCAATATATGTGTGTGTGTACATACATATATGCACACATACACACACATATATACATACACACACACACACATATATATATACTGTGGCTAATAGCCACTAATGGACCTCTGCTATGCTTGTACCTGCCACCACCTCCTGTGGCAGTGAATTCCACATGTTAATCACCCTATGGGTGAAGAAGTACTTCCTTTTATCCGTTTTAACCTGACTGCTCAGCAATTTCATTGAATACCCATGAGTTCTTGTATTGTGAGAAAGGGAGAAAAGTACTTCTTTCTCTACTTTCTCCATTCCATGCATAATCTTGTAAACCTCTATCATGTCACCCCGCAGTCGACGTTTCTCCAAGCTAAAGAGTCCCAGGCGTTTTAACCTTTCTTAATAGGGAAAGTGTTCCAAACCTTTAATCATTCTGGTTGCCCTTTTCTGCACTTTTTCCAATGCTATAATATCCTTTTTGAGGTGCGGTGACCAGAATTGTACACAGTATTCCAAATGAGACCTCACCATCGATTTATACAGGGGCATTATGGTACTGGCTGATTTGTTTTCAGTTCCCTTCCTAATAATTCCCAGCATGGTGTTGGCCTTTTTTATTGCAAACACACACTGTCTTGACATTTTCAGTGAGTTATCTACCACGACCACAAGAACTCTCTCTTGGCCAGTCTCTGCCAGTTCACACCCCATCAACTTGTATTTGTAGCTGGGATTCTTGGCCCCCATGTGCATTACTTTGCACTTGACCACATTGAAACTCATCTCCCACATTGACGCCCACTCACCCAGCCTCAACAAATCCCTTTGGAGTGCTTCACATTCCTATCTGGTTCTCACCACCCTGAACAATTTAGTGTCATCTGCAAACTTGGCCACTTCACTGCTTACTCCCAACTCCAGATCATTAATGAACAAGTTAAAGAGCATGGGACCCAGTACTGAGCTCTGTGGCACCCCACTGCTTACTGTCCTCCACCATTTATACTTACTTTCTGCTTCCTATTAATTAGCCAGTTTTTGATTCACAAGAGGACCTGTCCTTTTACTCCATGACTCTTGAGCTTACTAAGGAGCTTTTGATGAGGAACTTTTTCAAAAGCTTTCTGGAAGTCAAGGTAAACAACATCTATTGGGTCCCCTTTGTCCACATGTTGTTCACCCCCTCAAAGAACTGTAACAGGTTAGTGAGGCAAGATCTTCCCTTACAGAATCCATGCTGAGTATTCCTCAATAACTTGTGTTCATCAATGTGCCTACTCATTCTGTCCTTGATAATGCTTTCTACCAACTTTCCTAGTATTGAAGTCAGACTGACGGGCCTGTAATTTCCTGGATCTCTTCTGGAACCCTTTTTAAAGATGGGGGTGACATTTGCTATCTTCCAGTCCTCAGGAACGGAGGCCGATTTCAATGAAAAATCACATATTTTTGGCAGGAGATCCACAAGTTCAGCTTTGAGTTCTTTCAGAACTCTTGGATGTATGCCATCCAGACCTGGTGACTTATTAGTTTTTAATTCATCAATCAGTTGTAGGACCTCCTCTTTTGTCACCTCAATTTGACTCAGGTCTTTCAACACCCCTTCCAAAATTAGTGATTCTGGGGCGGCCAATAAGTTCTCATCTTCCACAGTGAAGACTGAGGCAAAAAATGCATTCAACTTCTCAGCCATTTCCCTATCCTCTTTCAGGAATCCTTTTACCCCTTCATCATCCAAGGGCCCCACTGCCTCCCTGGCTGGTTTCCTGCTTCTAATATATTTGAAGAAATTTTTATTGTTGGTCGTTATGTTTTTTGCAGTATGCTCCTCATAGTCCCTTTTTGTCTGCCTGATCACAGCCTTGCATTTAATTTGCCACAGCCTGTGTTCCCTTTTATTAATCTTACTTGGACTAGCTTTCCACCTTTGAATTGGAGTTGTTAAGCACTAGGGAAAGTTCTGCCTTTATGGATGTCAGCGCTTTCACCCCACATTTCTGGATATCTGAATCCCCTGTTGCAAACTCATGCTGGTTGGAAAGTGTAAACCTTCCCATTCATTTCTGCCCTCCCCACATTTGATCAGGAAGTGATGTGTGCATAAGTTCATAATTGCCCATGGGTCATCAATCACTACTTCTGCATTTCTGCATCCAACATTTCATCAGGATTGGGAATTCCTGTGGAAGTTGTTTTTGAGTGACACCCCCCAAAAAACCCCTCAAAACCTCTCCTGTTTCTTGGGGTTGGAAAGCTGTGCAAATAGTCCCCAGTTAGTCTCCCATATCAGCAGGGAGCCTAAGGAGACTGGCAGCCTTACTTCCCATTCCACTTTTCCCCATACAAACCGTGTTAGCAAAAAAAAGGGCTGCTGTTTGAGAGCATCCCATGATTGACACAGGAGTAAATCTACTACATTTTTATTTATTTATTTTATTATATTTATATACTGCATGATGCTTACACATCCCCTCCCCCCCTCCAAGAAAAAGAGGCAATACAAAGGGGGATGAGAGGGTAGTACTTGTTGAAAGAATTGAAGAGCTGTTAAAAAGAAGCTGGAGCTTCACACATGTGCTTATGTGCATTCATGAAAGACAAGCAAGAACAAAAAAAAAGGATGCCTCTGGACTGCCCACTCCATGGTTACCATGCAGCAACAATTTGAACAGTCAACCACAGAGTGAGCATGCAGTGAGACGAGTTAAGGGTGGCATGTTTGAACAAACCTCTCCAGAACAACTAACACTGAATAAAATTAAGGCATGGCCAGATCATGCCAAGCCTGTAATCTGACCATGGTCTAGGATTCAACAGCAACTATAAAGCATCTCCTACCAGGAGGTGAACAACTCCTTTCAGGAAAGGCTGCCTCCTTAGTCCTTGAGTGACTCTGGCATTGATTAACAGGTGATCAGTCTTTATTTGCCTTCATCAGTTCCATTACCTGTTCCTAGCATTTGTTAGAGCTCTATAAAAATACATGATAAAGCTCTGTGACAATTACCCCAGCAATACAGGACCCAACGGAGGGAGTGTCTGAAATAACCAATTACATCTGAATGCTGGGAAACAAAAAACGTAAGATTTTGACTCTTGGAGCCAAAGTACTTTGGAAGTTGAATGTTAAATGCTGAGAACTAGGAGTGAGAGAGTAGTATTGTTGAATGCTTTCTTCCAACTCTAAATTGCCAGCCAAGTAACTGTGGAACCATAGAAGTAAGGTATCCCTCACTCGCAACCCAGCTTACCTCTCCAAAAGGATACTGGATGAGGCAACAGGGATGTATTCTTCCATAACTCTACTGGTGAAGATGGTCAGTCAAGGACAGCAAGATTATTTCCATTCCAAAAGCAGGCCTGAATCTGGATTGAAATTGGTCAAAATCATCAGTCTCTTCCAACCTCATCCAAATATGTTTAAACACCACCCACTCAAGTGCCTTGCCCAAGAATGACTACTTCTTGCCAATGTAGAAGTACGTCCGCCCTCAGAGAAGAATTTATTTCATCCCAGCCTATTCAATAATCCTAACCTGACTAGATACTATCAGCCATAAAGGGCAAGCATTGAATTTAAGCCATACACTTTTAAGCATATTGTCCTCCCCAAGCATCAGGCCTCCCAAATTGACAATAGTACATTCATTACAATAAGCTCCTGGGATTGAACAGAACCAACAATGGCATTCAAGTCATGGCCAGTGTAAATGATTTTATCTGCAAAAGCTATTGCCAGGATCACAGTGAGTCTGTGCATTTTCTGGGTACAAGTTTCCTATCAATCCAGAAAAGCTCTACCAGACTTTGTGTGTGTGTGTGTGTTTGTGTAAAGGTAGTATATAGAAAGATACAAAACAAGTTACAAAAACACAAGTCTCCTTTAACAAAATTAAACAATGTACATATTTAAAATGCATAGATTAAAATGTAGCCAATCTGCCAAAATATATTACACTACACTATACTGTATTCTGAGATCAGGCTTCTTAAATGCAGCTAATGCAGGCACCCTCCATACATACCAGCTAAGCCAAATTTATCACAGAGAAAACCAATGGCCTATCTGTTGTAATACAGACAGTTCTAAAAGAGGGCACCACAAGAAGAAGGATACCTGATGAACATAAGTGGCATGCAGAAATGTACTGGGAGATGTGATTCAATATGCATGAGGAACCTTGTTTCTAATCCTTGTATAGTACTTGGAATCTATGGTGATAAATAGCATATAAATGCCATTCAGGTGAATGACTGATAAATGACAGATCTTGAATCAAAAGAATATGTATTGTAAGAAGGATTTTATATATAAAATGTGTGTCCATCCTAGCAATATATCATTAGAGGCAGTGATATCTGTCAGAAAAGGTTAAAAAAAGGAAGAAGTTGCTCAAATTTTCTTTTATTTCTATGTTGAAAAATGGAAAAGCTTTGTCATCACTGCCTTTGCACACTTGTTGAACTTTTAAAGAATCTTATCTCAAAGAAATTCAATATGATTACCCATGCTTCTTACAGTATTTAATAAATAGGCTATATGATAGTAAGGGAAAAACAGGTCTGAAAAGGAAAGTAATATTATGACATTGTTATGATTACAACTTTTATAAACTTTTAGAATTCCTGTTCTATATTAAATTATACTGTGTGGATTATCTTCTGTATACTATGTTATGCTATTACCTCTTTTGATTTTCAGTTCAAAGTTGTACAGACCTGTTTAACACATGAATGTCAAAGGAATCATTTTCCAACAAGTGCTAGCTCTTAGGACTTTCTCTTATTTCTGCAGGAATGTCTATTAGATGTTTTCATAACAAATACTAAAACATGAAATCAAGACTATCATATCTAGTCCAACCTATCCAAGAAAAGAAATACAAGATAAAAGTAGTCACTATTGTAGAAAGTAAGAATTTCTGAGAAAAGATGAGTGGACTCCTTTCTGCCATTAAATAAGAAGCGTGTCCCCCCTCAGGAAACATAACATGGTTTTGCATTTTGCTCAGATGAAAATGAATTATATAAATAGTAAAGAGACCATCTGTCTTTTCTATTATTTTCCATGCTTCATTCGTAAAGTGGTGGTTTGGGTTTTATTTTAAACTGAAATGCCAGAACTTATAAATAAAATATTTCCAGTTAAACAGAACATCATCTCACACCTTATTTATATTCACAATGCTTTTCCACTGTCCTTTATATGTACATATGAAAAGTTTAAGTATATTGTTAATATTCTAAAATAATCAAAACTGTGATCATTATGTATAGGGTAATGAATAAAGAGAAATGGATTACCATGTTAATTATAATTTGAGGGGCCAGATGATATCATTAACCACAGCTGCCAAGCTATAGACATCCTGCAATAACATTGAACCTCAGTATATTGATCACCAATATGGCAATCTATCTGTTTTACTTGTGATTTATAACGTGTATCTGTGAGTTTGTGTGCATATGGGGGGGGGGGCAAGAGTCCTTTTGTGAAGATCAAAACACACCTTAAGACCACAAAGATTCTGAACAGTGTAAGATAATAAAAGTTGACTAGTACAGAGTAGCAGAGTTACTTTGTATGGATGTTAGTATATTGACTTTCCTTCAGTATGATGTAGGAGTGTCATTTTAGATCATTGATTATCAAGTTATATTTTTTTATAAATTCTATTGGCCTGATGTACCTTGCTGTTTACACTATGGAGAAAGCAATGTGTTCAGGGAATCCAGATTATAGTGCAAGCTGAGGCAATCACCTCACAAGATCCTTTACCTCCTTGTGGCTCTTAAAATTGAGCTATGACATCAGAGAGAAAGCCAAACTTACAAAGAAGAAATGCTGACTCTGAGCCTAGGGGATTTTTTTTTTTAAATTAGTTATGTATCTATACCTCATAAAGTAAGGAAGATAATTTGGGATTTTTTTTGGGGGGGCAGGGTATTTGCATATTCATCCTATGAAGGGATCCATTGATAGAGTCCATTGCAGCCACTATATTCTAGGTATAATTTTTAAAAGAAAGATACGCTAATGGTGTTAAATCAAGTGTACTATTAGAAAGAAGGCACTGTGACAAAGAGTGATCTTGAAATCTAGCCTAATAGCAGGAGATGAGATGAGTGTTAGGAATATGAAACTGGGAGTAGAAATTAAAATCTAAGAAGGCATTAGAAAATGTGCAACAGCAACAACTCAAAATCTACCTAATCCAGTGTTCTGTTTCCTTCAGTGGTCAACCAAGTGCCTCAGAAAAAACTAAACACAAGATGGGAAGACAGTGGCTGGCATTCTGTGTAGATACTGTGTAGTATCACTGAGTACAGAGGTTTCCTTCAGCCATCAAGACTAATAGCTACTGATAGACCTATCCATGATAAATTCATCTAATCCCAACTCAGTGAGTGGCCATCACTCTATCAAATGGCAGTCAGCTTTGATTACAACCATGAATTCTATAAAGAGAGTGTGCATGTCTTTTTAAAATCTTTTAATAGCAGACTGAGGGTTGGTTTAAATCAGAAAAGCAATGGAAAACTTGAACCCCTCTGCTTCCAGACTGTGATCCCACTCCAGATTATAGGCCCTATAGTGCTATTTCCCTTTGACTAAAGATTAAAACTAATGGTTCACAAATTTTGCATTATGTCCAGTTTGGTGCTTATTATTTCAATTAGCAAGAAGCAGTTGCAGTTTTGGACTATACCTTTGTTTGATTTATAATATTTCAAACATAAGAGATAACTGTTGGAGCTTGATTTCCATAATGTAGTGGTAATACTGTCTTAATTAAAATATGATTACAGATACAGGGATGAATACTAGGTAATATGCACTGGAAATCCAGACTATTTAACAATTCTGCTGACTCTTATCTGGGAGAACCAGGTTTGATTTCCCACTCCTTCACTTGCACCTCCTGGGATGGCCTTGAGTCAGCCATAGCTCTGGCAGAGGTTGTCCTTGAAAGGGCAGCTGCTGTGAGAGTCCTCGCAGCCCCACCCACCTCACAGGGTGTCTGTTGTAGGGGAGAAAGATAATGGAGATTATGAGGTGCTCTGAGATTCGGAGTGGAGGGTGTGATATAAATCCAATATCATCATCATCTTCTTATCATAGAATCTTAGAATTGGAAGGGACTTCCAGCGTCATCTAGTCCAACCCCCTGCACAATGCAGGGAACTCACAAACACTTTCCCCTAAATTCACAGGATCTCCATTGCTGTCAGATGGCCATCCAGCCTCTGTTTAAAAACTTCCAAGGAACGAGAGCCCACCACCTCCTAAAGAAGCCTGTTCCACTGACGAATCGCTCTGTCAGGAAGTTCTTCCTAATGTTGAGTTGGAAACTCTTGATTTAATTTCAACCCATTGGTTCTGGCCCTACCTTCTTGGGGTCACAGAAAACAATTCCACACCATCCTCTACATGACAGCCCTTCAAGTACTTGAAGATGGTGATCATATCACCTCTCAGCCTCCTCCTCTCCAGGCTAAACATCCCCAGCTCCTTCAACCTTTCCTCATAGGACTTGGACTCCAGACCCCTCACCATCTTCGTTGCCTTCCTCCGGACCCATTCCAGCTTGTCTATATCCTTCTTAAAATGTGGTGCCTAAAACTGAACACAATACTCCAGGTGAGGTCTTACCAAAGCAGAGTAAAGCGATACCATCACTTCACGTGATCTGGACACTATACTTCTGTTGATACAGACCAAAACTGCATTTGCCTTTTTAGCCACTGCATCACACTGTAGACTCATGTTCAGTGTATTATCCACTAAGACCCTAGATCCTTTTCGCACATACTACTTCTAAGACAAGTCTCCCCATCCTATAACCATGCATTGGATGTTTCCTACCTAAATGCAGAACTTTATGTTTATCCCTGTTAAAATTCATTTTATTGATTTTAGCCCAGTTTTCCAGCCTGTCAAGGTCATCCTGTATCCTGTTTCTGTCTTCTACTGTATTTCAACCCCTCCCAATTTAGTATCATCAGCAAATTTAATAAGCATTCCCTCTACTCCTTCATCCAAATCGTTTATAAAGATGTTGAACAAAACAGGTCCCAGGACAGATCCTTGAGGCACTCCACTTGCCACTTCTCTCCAAGAGGATGAGGAACCATTCACAAGCACTCTTTGTGTGTGATCTACAACCAGTTACAGATCCACCTAACAGTAACAGGATCCAAACCACATTTTACCAACATCAACAAGGATAGTATGTGGAACCTTATCAAAAGCCTTACTGAAATAAAGAAAAAACAATGTCTACAGCATTCCCCTGATCCAGCAAGGTAGTCACTTTCTCAGAAAAAGAGATCAAGTTTGTCTGACATGACATCATCATCTTCTTCTTCTTCTCTGTTTGATAAAATCTGGATCCTTCATTGAGAACATTTCCAAGGATGTTAATGATAAGCTGCCATG
The DNA here is from genome assembly GCF_032191835.1 of Heteronotia binoei. NCBI lineage: Eukaryota > Metazoa > Chordata > Lepidosauria > Squamata > Gekkonidae > Heteronotia > Heteronotia binoei. The sequence continues at coordinate 125,122,319 of NC_083225.1, forward strand.
TAGGATCTTACTTATCCTACATTATCTGGGGGGTAAATTTACCCCTTCACACACACACACACACACACTTCTTGGTACTGGTTGAGAACAGTCAGATTTCTATTGGACTGCGAACCCTCAGAAGGTTCTTGCTTCTCAAGTGTAATGTTCTTCTAAGAGTATACTGAGAGAGGCTGTCCTGAAGATATGTCCTGACCACTAAGGGCCTTAAATGCCAAGTTCATAGAAAGCCTATGAACTTTGAGAGTACTTGGATATGGTTACAATATTTATTGAGACTTTTAAGATTTGGTTCTTAGTGATTTCTTCATGGTTTTCTCTTGTTTGCCATGTGCATGAAACTGTCATCACTTCTGAGAATGCTACCATTGAGGTCCTGATCTTTAACTTTCTGCCTAGTAACCTAAATATTTCCTTCAGGACCACATGACTATATTTCCCGATGTCATTGGTGTCAACAAGCACCACAACTGCTGACTCCTCTATCTAGATAGCCTTTGCAGTAGAAAGACACGTCACCATGCAGTCAAAACATCTGTCAAAGACTCCACTCTCTAGATTCCTAATGATAAAGAACTCAGTACCAGAAGCCTACCTCCCCCCAGTCCCCTAATGGTATTATTGGTATGAGAAGATATAGGTCTGTTGGCCAAGGGAGGGGTCCCTTCTAAGGGATCAAATATCTCTGTCAAGTTCTGTGCAGTTCTCATTAACTCAACCTCTTTGATATAATTCAAATAACACTTTTATTAAATGAGCTTAATGTTCACAGTCAAGGCATTCTTTGTTAGAGTTGACCCACCAGGTCCAAGCCATACATTTTTACTTGACCCCAACCTTATCATGTAAGTATTTTAGGTGCAAAGCTAGTGCTGGAAGAAAATTCAAAGATATTCCCAGACCCTCACCACCAGTTCAAGACCATGTGCAGAAGAATCAAAAGTTACTGTATCTGGCTAGACAAATCAAATGACTTTCACAGTTGTGCTGAGGAATGTCTCTTAGCCCAAAGAGAAGCCTTTCTGGAGCCAGGATACGAAGAGTACTTATAATATCATTTCAAAGAGATAATAGTGCAAATAGCAGAACTACACAGGAATATGAGACACAATGATTATTAATGCTGCATACAATATTGGCAAGAACCAATTCTTGACATAGAATCATAGAATCAGAGTTGGAAGGGACCTCCAGGGTCATCTAGTCCAACCCCCTGCACAATGCAAGAAACTCACAAATACCTCCCCCTAAATTCACAAGATCTTCATCGCTGTCAGATGGCCATTTAGCCTCTGTTTAAAACTTCCAAGGAAGGAGAGCCCACCACCTCCCGAGGAAGCCTGTTCCACTGACCTAGAGTCTAAACTAGAGGAATCGCACTAGACTAGAGGAGTCAGGAGGTTCTTCCTAATGTTGAGCCGGAAACTCTTTTGATTTAATTTCAACCCATTGGTTCTAGTCCTACCTTCTGGGGCCACAGAAAACAATTCCACACCATCCTGTATATGACAGCCCTTCAAGTACTTGAAGATGGTGATCATATCACCTCTCAGCCTCCTCCTCTCCAGGCTAAACATCCCCAGCTCCTTCAACCTTTCCTCATGGGATTTGGTCTCCAGACCCCTCACTATCTTCGTCGCCCTCCTCTGGACCCAGCTTGTCTATATCCTTCTTAAAATATGGTGCCCAAAACTGAACACAATACTTCAGGTGAGGTCTTACCAGAGCAGAGTAAAGCAATACCATCACTTCATGTGATCTGGACACTATACTTCTGTTGATACAGCCCAAAATTGAATTTGCCTTTTTAGCATCACACCTCCTCCTTCTCCGACTTATACCCTCTGACCTCAAAACTCTCATTCTCCACAACAGCAGAAGGGCTAAGCACAAGAGTGGGACTGTTCTGGTAATTCCACGAGGGTTTCTTCCTCAAATCGCTCTCTTTGCCTCAGCTTCTTCAGGCTGGCAACCCTAGCCTCAAGGGAATAAACCTGCTCCTTGAGAGTCATGAGCACCATACCCATCATTTCATATAAAACCCTTGAGTCTCTCTGGGTTTCCCTAGTTATATGGGATAAATATAAGTCTCAGCTAGTAAAATCAAATTCATTACTGTCAACTTTCTTGAATCAATATTGGTTCCCTCCTGGGCAAGACCACACAGCATTTGCCAAATGGAAACAAGCCAGAATTACTTGTATAATTGATTTGTTATGCAAAGGAAAATATTTAACTAAACAGGAGCTAGAATCTAAACTGGAGGAACCAATTCCATGGTTCAGATATCGTCAACTATCACACATGATAACTAATTTTAAAAATAAACATGAATCAGTGTTTGACCTCTCCTTAACACCTTTTGAAACATTACTTAATACAGAAGCTGGCTCCATAAAAGGCCTCATATCAAAACTTTACAAAATCCTGACTGCAATCAATTTCAACAAAAATGCTTCTTCTCACCTGGCTTGGGAAAGGGACTACCAAGACCTTACACAAACTATGGACTAGGATGACATATACAACTCTCCGAGTTTGCAGTCTCCAATTTTTAGCATTCGCTTCAATTCATTCAAATTACTACACAGATGGTACTTACCTCCAACACATCTGACCCACATATCTCCAACCCACAACATAAAATGTTGGAAAAAATGTGGTCTAGTAGGAGATTATATACATTGCTGGTGGTGTGGCCCATCAATTCGAGCATTTTGGTCTGAAGTCTTTAATCAAATCAAAGTTGCAAAGTTTCAGAATCTCCAGATGTAGCGTTGCTCTCTAACTGATCACACACCTCTGGTAATGTGACAAAAACTAAACTAATCTCCTATCTTTTGGCTATTGCATGTATACTAATTGCTCAGAAATGGAGAGACAATAAATCTCCCACAATTCTAATGTGGCAACATAAACTTTGGGAATTTTTTTAAATGGTAAAATTTCCAATCACTCTCTTGTTACCAGTTTGGAAAAGTATCGAAAACCTTTCCATGCCTTGTGGCACCCTGTGGTAGATTATCTTGTTGCAAAGGAAATATTACCTGCCAACCCTTATTATGCTAAATTGTTTTTCTTTTAATGAGATTATTGTTATGCTTATTATTTCTTCTTAGATCATTTGTTTACATGAATGTAATGTCTCTAATTTTGTTATAAAATATTTATCAATATTGTGGACCAATATCTATTCAATGAAATGTGATGTAACATTTCTATAACATGTACAATTTATTTAGGTTTTCTTTGTTGCTGTTGAAATACTTTGGAAATTGTTTTCCAAATGCTTAATAAAAATTAAATTCATACATACATACATACATACATACATATATATATATATATATATATATATATATATATATATATATATCTATATATCTATATATATATATATATATATCTATATCTATATATATATATATATATATATATATATATATATATATATATATATATATATATATATATATATATATATATATATATATATATATATATATATATATATATATATATATATATAAAAAGGAAAGGCAAAAGTCCTCAATTGTCTTCTGGGTTCTTCTTCGCAGCAGCTCTCTTCTGGGTTCTTTCTCCCAGCCCAGCTTGCTCAGTTCACTAAACAACTACTAAATTTCAAACATATTGGAGTAAAGAGACAAATTCTACAGGCTGAGCAAGCTCAATGCACGTTTTTGCTTTTATATTCTGTCCTTTCACATGTTTCACTAATGCAAACACTTGCTGGTAGAATCTCCTCAAAGAGGGGAAGGGGGGGGGAAGAATGTGAAAGTGACACTGGAACTGACAAGGGTTGAGTCCAACAGGAAGGAGGAGCAAAAAAGAAAAAAAAATCCCCCTCCACCCTCTTTCTGAGGCCTGGGGAAACCTCCCCCAGAGCACAAGTAAGATGGATGACACTGACCACTGTCATCTGAGCAGGCAGAGCCATACATTATTACATTTGTATTAAAAGAGGATAATTGAAATTTCCTATTTTTCCAGCACTGACAAGTCATGGCACCCCAGGGCTTTCCATACACAACAGAAATATTATTGTGGTGCAAATCATAGTTTCTGGCTGCAGTAGTTACATGAGTCTGTTTTGTTTTTAAAATCTGAGATATCCTTTATTGATATAGACTCCCATATGAATTATCTGACAGAAGAAAAATCATTACTAGAATGCTGTCAACCTGGTTTCTTTGAACTTCAGAAACTGAAGTTTTTTGGTTTAGTTTTGTGCTTTTCCTCAACCAATTACCAACACAGTTTTTGTATTGCATGGAAATAGGGTTGCCAAGTCCAATTCAAGAAATATCTGGGGGCTTTGGGGGTGGAGCCAGGAGACTTTGGGGGTGGGGCCAGGAGACATTGGGGTGGAGCCAAGAGCAAGGGTGTGACAAGCATAATTGAACTTCAAGGGAGTTCTGGCCATCACATTTAAAGGGACTGCATATCTTTTTAAATGCCTTCCTTTCATAGGAAATAATGAAGGATAGGGGCACCTTCTTTTGGGGCTCATAGAATTGGACCCCCTGGTTCAAACGTTTTGAAACTTGGGAGGTATTTTGGGGAGAGGCACTAGATGCTATACTGAAAATTTGGTGCATCTATCTCAAAAAACAGCCCCCCCAGAGCCCCCGATACCAGCGGCTCAATTCCCCATCATTCCCTATGGGAATCGTTCATGGTGGTGCATGATGGCTGTGGGGGTGGGGCTTCTCCCGCCGGCCAGCTGGCTGGGGGAGGGGGGAAGCCTGTAAAACCGGGGGATCCCCCTCTGGGACCTGGGGATTGGGAAGCCTACATGGAAAGAAAAGGCCACACCTCTTATTCGAGATCGTGAAATGTGAAGAATCTATCCATCCATCCATTCATCATCACTATAATTCTCCACTTATGAGTCATAGTATCTTTCCTTTTACATTCACCTCCCCACTTTACACTTGTTGAATAACGTAACAGGTATTCTAGTATTTTTCGTATTGTACAATCCTTTAATATTTTCCCAAGTCATGTCATATTTCTACTGTGTATGCAATTTTGGTTAGCTAATTTCTGAATGCAGAACTCTGTGAGAATTGACTATTTAGCTCAGTTTCAGCAATTACAATGCTATACAATGGCACATGTAAAGCTGGGATAACTTCATGGTCTCCCCCAATTCTTAGGTGTACACTATAACATCCAGGGCTTTTTTTTTTTTGAGCAGGAATGCACAGGAACACAGTTCTGGCTGGCTTGGTGTCAGGGGGTGTGGTGTAATATGCAAATGAGTTTCTGCTAATTAAGAGTGCAGGCTTTAGGGGTTTAATCAGCCAATAGTAGAGGTACTATAGATTTTAATAGTATAAGAAGGAAGGTGCATACTAATAAAACTTCAGAGAAATGTTTCACATTTGAAGAAATCTTACAGAATAAGAAGAATTTAGTAACTGTAACTGTTTGCTAGGATAAACTGTAGTATAAGACCCTTATGTGTGCATGTTACATGTCATCAAATTACTTTCAACTTATGGCTACCATGAATTAATGGCTTCTGAAATGTCCTATTATTATTTTTATTTATTTATTTTATTTATTTATCTGGGATTTATATCCCGCCCTTCCCACCGAGTGGCTCAGGGCGGCTTACAACATATATAAAACTAACATAAAAGTATAAAATTACACTTTAAATTAACATTTCACAATATATAATTAAAATCAAACATTTGTTATAACTATACATCATTAAAACAGCCAGCAGTCGTGGAGCTACACTCTATTCAGCTTCAGATAAAAAATTCAGTATACAATATACAGCATTCAGTAGTCGGTATACAGGGCCGTTAGTTGTGGGCCAGCCGGAAGAGGACTGTCTTACAGTCCCTGCGGAATTGGGTGAGATCCCGCAGGGCCCTTACCTCCTCCGGCAGCTGGTTCCACCAAAATGGAGCCATTACAGAGAAGGCCCGGTCTCTTGTGATCTTCAAGCGGGCCTCCTTTGGCCCGGGGACAACCAAAAGATTTTGAGATCCCGATCTCAGTGCTCTCTGGGGAACATGCGGGGAGAGACGGTCCCTATTATTAGCAACATTGTTCAGGTCTTGCAAACTGAGGGCCATGGGTTCCTTTATTGAGTCAATCCATCTTGGGTCTTCCTTTTTTTTCCTGCTGTCTTCAACTTTTCTTAGCATTATGGTCTTTTCTATCAACTCTAAATATGTTAGGTATACTTCCAATGGAACTAATACGCTTGCTTCCAACTAATGTGCCTGATCCTATATCTCACATATGTGGCTATGACCATCTATTTTTCATTTCTATCACATTCTTTGGGGTAATGAACTAAGAACCAACTGAAGTTGTGAATCATGCCCTGTGAATGACTTGTTCCTTGGTCAAGATATTCATTCAGTCATAGATTTGCATATCTAGCTTTATAAAGTATTTTTTTAGAAATTCCAATAATTTTGTGTCTATTTTTCTAGCATTTGAATCACCAACATAAAGATGAAAAGTGGAGAGATGACAGATAAAATAATCAGAAAGATTAGAAACCTATGATTCATTGCTGTGTTATTGTTATGCTGCCAACTGCAATGAAGAAAGCAACAGAAACACTTTTAAAGTATAGGAGGATAGATAGAGATTAAATTATCAGAAAAGTATCCAAGAATAGTCCAACATTCAAATATGCTCCAGGCTGACCATTTATACTGCTGCTAGTAGCTGCATTTATGTCCATCAAACAGAATAATTATATTGGTTCTGAAACTGGTCATAAAGTAATTCTAGAACAAGACAAGGGCAAAAATAAAAGTATGGCAATTGTTAGAATTCACAACATGAGGCCTGTAAAGAGTACACCAGTGGAGCGTCCAGAGTGGTGACATTCAGCAACACAAATTGCCTTCTGATGTATCACATGTCCCTGTAGCAGCATGCTATATAATAATTGTATAGAATGTATTGCTAGAAATTCCATAGTCTCCCCACAGCGTTATTCCAGCAGCACAGTGGGAAATCCTCGTTTTTTCATGTGACAGCAATTTAGCATGGTCTATTAGCAGGCAAGAATCTTCAGAGCACCTTAAATAGTGGTGGATAATAGCATTCTGCACTAGACATTACACATAGCCATTTTTCTTCAGGCTTTCTGTTTCTGAAAAATTCATGACCTTCATATCACAGAAATTCAGCTGTAAGAAATGCAAAAAGCATAATGTTTGAGCCCTCAAGACCTTTTTACTTTAATCATTGTCAAGAAGAATGATAATTTCAGAGTCTGAAATTTGTTCTGTGTAGTGGTAGACATGGCAAAGTCAAGTTAATTGAAGAGACCTGTTAGATAAGTGTTGGTATTTAGCATACTTGGAAGAGGTTTCAGCAAACAGAGATAATCTGTCCTGGAGAAAAATTGCTGACTCATCCCAAAGTGGCAATCAGCATTTCCCTGGATGTGCATGAAAGGGCTACAAGAACTAAGTACTGATGAAACCCTTTCTACCATCCTTCCCATGATCTGCCTACTTCACAAAATCGAGAAGGCCTGCTCCCTTGTCACTTTTAGTTTGGCCTCCTTTGGCCCAGGGATTTTCAGCAGATTTTGTGAGCTAGATTTCAGTACCGGCAATAATTGCTTCCTGAAATCCAAAAGAATCTCAAGAGGGCTGCTGAATGGGTTTTCCAGGCCTTTCCCAGGACTTCTGAGAGCTAACGCTACTAGATCTGTGGCCACCTCTAGAATCACAGAATCATAGAGTGGGAAGGGACCTCCAAGGTCATCTAGTCCAACCCCCTGCACAATGAAGGAAACTCACAAATACCCCCCCCCTAAATTCGCAGGATCTTCATTGCTGTCAGATGGCCATCTAGCCTTTGTTTAAAAACCTCCAAGAAAGGAGAGCCCACCACCTCCTGAGGAAGCCTGCTCCACTGAGGAATTGCTCTAACTGTCAGGAAGTTCTTCCTAATGTTGAGTTGGAAACTCTTTTGATTTAATTTTAACCCATTGGTCCTACCTTCTGGGGCCACAGAAAACAATTCCACACCATCCTCTATATGACAGCCCTTCAAGTACTTGAAGATGGTGATCATATCACCTCTCAGCCTCCTCCTCTCCAGGCTAAACATGCCCAGCTCCTTCAAACTTTCTTCATAGGACTTGGTCTCTAGATCCCTCACCATCATTGCCCTCTTCTGGACCAGTTCCAGCTTGTCTATATCCTTATTAAAATGTGGTGCCCAAAACTGAACACAATACTTCAGATGAGGTCGGACTTCCTGTTTGGCTGGAAGACAGGCTGCAGCTCCCTAGCAAAGGGGGATTTTATTTTCACTGTTCAGGGTATTAAAGACCTCCTGGGGGGGGGGGTCTATGCCCATTAACCCTAGTCAAGGGTTAATCCAAGATTACGTTTCTTTCTTTTAGCTGTTGATATCGATCTGGGGGGGACAGGGAGCTGCCTCCTCCAGGTCTTGATGTCTGGCATAAGGATTTGTCAGCCATTCTCTGCAGTGATTTTAAAGTCATAAATTTGACTCAAGCCTGTCGGAATCCAAACACCCTAAGACGGACTGACTTTAATTGCAAGATAACGAGAGCCGTGGTGTTGTGAACATCTGCAAGGTACATTAATCTATCCTTATCTTCACTCTGAGAGACTCTGAATACAGTCTAAATATTGAATGGATTATAAACAGACGAAGGCAAAGCATAATGGAATAAAAAATATTACCTTGTTAAGCTTGAACTCTGAAACTTTGAAAGTGAACAGCAGTAAAAGAATTTGAAAACAAGAGAGGGAGTTGGCAGTTTGAGCTTTGCTGTGTATTCACGCCCATAAACTGTTGAACTTTAAACAGATTGAGCTGAAAGAAGGCATAATTGGAAGAGAATTAAACTTGTGAAAATTGGATGCTGTAAAAATAATAGCCTTGAAAAATATTTGAAGAAAAGACACATTATTTTGAATTCCTGTGGTTGCAATTTCTTCATGAAGCTCAAAGACTGCAAGACTTAGACACGAGATTAGAGTAAGCTGCACCAGGAAGTAAAAGGAACTAGCCAATAATACAGAGTCTTTAAGGATTACAAAAGCTGTGACATCTGACCTTTGAACCAGGAAGGAATTGAGAGCAAGACCAAGAAAGGCCTCTCTGGATTTGAACTTTACCATAGAGAAAGAACGACTGCCATTTTAAAAGGGAGAAAAACTGTCAAATTTGTTAAAAATCAATATCTTTGCTTAGGAAGATAGGAGGAAAACGAAATTAGCCTTATTTGAAAGAACTTGTTTTAAGCTATTGGACTGGGTGCTAAATTTTAACTGGTGTTTTTTTTAAGGTTTGGTGACTTTTTATATGTAAGAAGGAAGAACAACTCGTACAAGAGCCCACTCATTTGACAAGATGCAATCCCAATTTGATGCTCTGGAGGCGAAAATGTTAAAAGCTATGGACAAATTGCAAATGGCAATGAAAAAAGACTTTAAAAAAGAAGTTGGAGAGCTTAGAAAAGAGATAGAGGGTTTCAAGGAAGAGACACAAAATAGAGTGAAGGAGGTAGAGGTGAAAGTGGATACACAGGCCTCTGCCTTGTTAAAACTTCAAGAGAAGGTCACAATACATGACTGCAAGTTGATGGAAACACAAGTTCGTTTGAGAGGAGTACCTGAAAAGGAAGAGGCAGCCTTAAAGGGCTATATAGTGAATATCATCACTGAATACTTAGAAGAATACCCTGATAAATTTAAGAGTATGCTGGAGGGTGCCTACAGAGTCAACTCAGTATACGCGAAGAATAAAGGCCTGCCAAGAGACATTGTCATAAGACTAAGATCAAAAGAGGTGGCAGAGAGGATTTTGAGTAAAGGCTACCAAAAAGCTTGGACTATAGAAGGGAGCAAAGTTAAAATAATGAAAGAGCTACCAAGACAAGTGATCAGTGATAGGAAGAAATACAAGAAGTTAACTGACCAGCTGCGTGCAGAGGGCACAAGATATAGATGGATAATACCGGAAGGTCTTGGATTTGAACAAAACGGAAAAAGGATTACAATAAGGAGTGAACAAGAGATGCATAGCTTTTTTGAAGAAAACAAAGAATCAACATCATAATGGAGTACAAACTATTATCTTGGAATATAAATGGACTAAATTCACCACAGAAAAGAAGGAGAACATTTCATTGGATTAAAAAACAAAAATGTAATATAATCTGTTTACAGGAAGTTCATATACAACGCAAAGACAGTAAATTTTTGTGGAATAGAAATTTGGGGTTGGAATTTTTTTCATTAGCAGAACACAAGAAAAGAGGGGTGGTCTTCTACATCAAAGAACAACTTGAGCCTAAATTAATTTTTAAAGAAAAAGAAGGAAGATATATTGCTGTCGAGGTGATGATAGAGGTGAAAAAAACGTTATTATTAGGGTTATATGCGCCCAACGGAGCGAAAGACAATTTTTTTAAAGACATAAATCGACAAATGGATGAAAAGACATATGATCAGGTGTTGATGATGGGCGATTTTAATGGGACAATACAAAATAATCTTGACAGATCAAGCCAAAAGAAGAATGATAAAGAAGGGAAGCTACCCAAAACTTTCTTTGAGTTGATAAAACAGGAAAATTTAGAAGACATTCGGAGAAAGTTTAACCCTAAAGTAAGAGACTATACATTTTTCTCAGCAAGACATAACTCTTTCTCCAGAATAGATATGTTATGGGGTTCCCAAAGCTTGGGCCTCATAACAAAAAAAAATTGAGATTCTACCAAAGGTCTGGGCGGACCATAACCCAATATGTTGGTCTACAAAATTGCAAAGGAAAACAAGAAGATGGAGAGTTAATGAGGATTTACTACAAGATAAAGACAATGTGTTATTCTTAGAAAAGGAGACTGCAGCATTCTTCCAAATAAATGAAACGGAGGATATGGAATTCAAAACAGTATGGGACACCTACAAAGCAGTAATGAGGGGACTATTAATTATATTGAATAATAAAGACAAAAGAGCAAAGGAAGAAAAGTTGTCAGCATTCCAAAACAAAATAAATAAAAAAGAGGGGGACTTGAAAAAAAGACCAGGGAAAAAGAAATTAATAAAAGAAATTATGATATTACAATCCCAAGTTAAGCACTTGATAAACAAAGAACTAGAATGGAATTTAAAAAATCTGAAACAGAAATCGTTTGAAAGTGCAAACAAACCTGGTAAATATTTGGCCTGGCAATTAAAAAAAAAGAAGGAAAATAAGACTATAAATAAAATCATGGTTAATGGGAAAGCAATAGTGGATCAAGAAGGAATTAAAAGAGAATTCTTTAAATATTATGCAAATTTATTTAAAGGTGTGAACATTAGCAAAGAAAAAGTGGAAGAGTATTTACGGAACATTCAGGTGGCGCCTTTGACGGACTACATGAAAAAGACATTAAATGACCCAATAGAGAAAATCAAAGTAGAAGCAGCAATAAAAGCAATGAAAGAGGGTAAAGCTTCAGGGCCAGATGGATTTATATCAAAATTTTACAAATCTCTTAAGGAGGAACTAACACCCAAACTGTTGAAGTTGTTAAATACGATAAGAGAAGAAGGGAAAATTCCGAAGACCTGGAGGGAAGCTGTAATTTCTTTGATTCCTAAGGAAGACAAAGACATCACAAATGTAAAGAATTATAGACCAATCTCATTATTGAATATTGACTATAAGATCTACTCAAGAATTTTAGCAGAGCGATTGAAGCAATATTTGATCAACTTCATAAACAAAGACCAAGCCGGATTTCTTCCTAAAAGACAAATAAGAGACAATGTAAGAGTTGTTATCAATGTCGTGGAATATTATGAGAAGCATCCAGAAAAGGAAGCGGCCTTATTTTTTGTCGACGCAGAGAAAGCCTTTGATAACTTGAATTGGGACTTTATGTTTGCGGTAATGGAAAAAATTAATTTAGGGGAACAATTTATAAAAATGACAAGAGCAATATATATGGACCAGTATGCAAAACTGTGTATAAATGCAGATCTTACCAAAGAATTGAAAGTGAGTAAAGGAACAAGGCAAGGATGTCCGTTATCACCATTGTTGTTTATAATGACTCTTGAAATTCTGCTACAACAAATCCAAAAGGATGAAGAAAAAGAAGGTTTAAAAATCAGGAGATTCTCTTATAAATATAAAGCTTTTGCAGATGATATAGTGTTTATACTGGAGAATCCGATTCAAGTGTCACCATTGTTGCTAGATAAGATAAAAGAGTATGGAGAATTAGCAGGATTATATATAAATAAAGAGAAATCGAAATTCTTATGTAAAAACATGCAACCAAATAAAATAAAAGAACTACAAAAGGTGACGGGTTGTGAAGTCACAACCAAAGTTAAATACCTTGGAATAGCGATAACAATGAAGAACATTGATTTATTTAAAAATAATTATGAAAAACTGTGGTGTAAGATGGACAAAGATTTGATGAAATGGAATAGGCTTAACTTGTCCTTACTGGGCAGGATAGCTGCAATTAAGATGAATATTTTGCCAAGAATAATGTATTTGTTTCAAACCATCCCGATTGTAAAAGACGTTAAACAATTTAACAAATGGCAAAGGAAAATTTCTGACTTTATTTGGGCCGGAAAGAAACCAAGGATAAAGATGAAGATCTTAATGGATGTTAAAGAGAGAGGGGGTTTTCAACTCCCTGATTTAAGATTGTATCATGATGCAGTTTGTTTGACATGGATCAAAGATTGGATAATGCTGTTAGATAAAAAACCTTTATGGTTAGAAGCCCACGGAAATAAATTCGGCTGGCACGCGTACATGTATTATGGGAAGAATAAAATGGATGGCTTTTTCTCTCACCACTATGTTAGAAATACTTTGCTAAGTACTTGGATAAAATACAAGAAATACGGAGACGAGAGAAAACCGCTGTGGATAGTGCCAGCAGAAGTAATAAAAATAACAGCTGAATCCGATGAAGAAAGAGAAATGTCATATAATCAACTGCTCAAGATTCAAGGAGACAAAATTGAATTAAAATCCTCGGAAGAGCTAAATAATAAGTATGATTGGTTTCAAATGCAACAAATCAAAAGCTTGATGGAAAATGATATCAAATCGGAGGGAATTAGACGAGAACAAACAGAACTGGAAAGGGTCCTGCTTGGTGATAATGAAAAACTGATATCAAAAGTATATAAGTTATTATTGAAATGGTCTACAGAAGAAGAAGTAGTAAAATCTCAAATGGTCAAATGGGCAATAAATGTGAATAGAGAAATACAAATGGATGCATGGGAACACCTTTGGAAGAACTCAATGAAGATATCAACTTGTCAGAGTATAAAAGAGAACTGTTTTAAGATGATGTATAGGTGGTATATGACTCCGAAAAAACTGGCTAAGATGAGCAAGAAAATGTCGGATAGATGTTGGAAATGTAAAAAACATGAAGGTTCTTTCTTCCATATGTGGTGGACTTGTGAAAAAGCGAAAGAATACTGGAAGATGATACAACAAGAAATCTCCAAAATTCTGGGCTATGACTTCAAGAAAACTGCAGAGACGTTTTTGCTTGGATTACAATTAGAAAAATTTCCAAAGGAAGACAGGACTCTAATTTGGTACTTGCTATCAGCTGCTAGGACATTGTACGCGCAGCTTTGGAAGCAAGAAAAAATACCGGAGAAATGGGACTGGACCATGAAAGTTTTATCGTAGAGTGAAATGGACAAACTAACTAGAACACTAAGAGACTATGATTTAGAGATATTTAAAAAGGAGTGGAGAAAATTTAAAGGATATATGGAGAAAGAGTGGAAAGTAAAAAGACATTGGACAATTTTTTAGTAGTAAGAACAAATATATTGAATTTTGATCAGTTAGTAGTACCTTTAGTATTGAATTTGAATTTATAACCTCGGGGAAGTCAACATTGGAGGGGGGTGGGATTGAAATGTCATATGGGTTGATACTGAAATAATTAAGAAACAATTAAGTTTTGTAACCATATGCTATCAATAAATTGTTAAAACACAATACTTCAGATGAGGTTTTACCAGAGCAGAGTAAAGTGATACCATCACTTCACGTGAACTGGACACTATACTTCTGTTGATACAGCCCAAAATTGCATTTGCCTTTTTAGCTACCACAGCACACTGTCGACTCATGTTCAGCATATGGTCCACTAAGACCCCTAGATCTTTTACACACATACTCCTGCTATGACAAGTCTCCCCCATCCTATAACCATGCATTGGATTTTTCCTACCTAAATGCAGAACTTTACATTTATCCCTGTTAAATTTCTTTTTATTGATTTTAACCCAGTTTTCCAATCTGTCAAGATCATCCTGGATCCTGTTTCTGTCTTCTACTGCAGGGGTGGCCAACGGTAGCTCTCCAGATGTTTTTTCCTACAACTCCCATCAGCCCTAGCCAGCATGGCAAAACACATCTGGAGAGCTACCGGCCACCCCTGTTCTACTGTATTTGCAACTTCTCCCAATTTAGTATCATCTGCAAATTTAATAAGCATTCCTTCTATTCCTTCATCCAAATCATTTATAAAGATAGAACAAAGCAGCAGACAAGTGCACCTTTAAGACCAACTAAGTTTTATTCAGAATGTAAGCTTTCATGAGACAAAACTGGAGTGGCAAGCAGCAATTCTTAATATAAGTGGGCAGTGAGTTGGTATGTAGAATCATGGGCCATCTAACCCATGATTCTACATACCAACTCACTGCCCACTTATATTAAGAATTGCTGCTTGCCATTCCAGTTCTGTCTGATGAAGTCTGCTTAGAGCATACGAAAGCTTACATTCTGAATAAAACTTCGTTGGTCTTAAAGGTGCCACTTGTCTACTGCTTTGTTCTATTGCTTCAGACCAACACATCTGCCTACTTGGATCCATTTATAAAGATGCTGAACAAACAGATCCTTGAGGCACTCCACTTGTCACTCCTCTCTAAGAGGATGAGGAACCATTCACAAGCACTCTTTGGGTGCCATCTGTCAACCAGTTACAGAACCACTTAAAGGTAATAGGATCCAAATCACATTTTATGAACTTGACAACAAGGACAGTATGTGGAACCTTATCAAAAGCCTTACTGAAATCAAGATAAACGACATCTATAGCATTCCCCTGATCCAGCAAGGTAGTCACTTGCTCAGAAAAAGAGATCAGGTTAGTCTGACATGACTTGTTCTTGAGAAACCCATGCTGGCTGTTAGTAATCACAGCCATCTTTTCTAAATGTTCCAGAACTTACTGATGATTTGTTCTAAAACTTTACCAGGTATAGATGTCAAGCTGACAGTTCAGTAGTTACCCGGATCCTCCTTTTTCCCCTTCTTGAAGATGGGGACAACTTTCGCCCACCTCCAATCTTCTGGCAGCTCTCCTGTTCTTCAAGAATTCTCAAAAATAATAGTGAAAGGCTCAGAAATTTCATCTGGAAGCTCTTTTAGAACCCTTGGATGCGGTTCATCTCACCCTGATGACTTGGTTTCATTTAAAGAAACCAGTTGTTTATGTAATACTTCTATGGTGATCCTAGGTTGGAACGCCATGCCCTCATTATATGCTCTATTTATGCCATGTTGAGCACTGTTTCACTCAGAAGCGAAGACTGAGGAAAAGTAGGAATTGAGCAGTTCTGCCCTCTCTTCATTACCTGTTAAAATTTCACTTTCCTGCCCTAACAATGGGCCATGTCCTTACTCTTTTTCTTACTCTGAACGTAAGAAAAGAACCTTGTTGTTTTTAGCATCTTTGGCTAGCCTAAGCTCATACTGAGCTTTAGCTTTCCTAACTTTTTCTCTACAAGCACTGGTAATTCGTTTATATTCATCCTTGGTTATAAGGCCCTCCTTCCAATTCCTAAAGGAATCTTTTATTTCTCAAGTCAATGCTGTATTTATATTATGTGAGCCGCCCTGAGCCTGCTTTGGCGGGGAGGGCGGGATATAAATTAAAAATTATTATTATTATTAAGTCTTTAGAGAGCTGTTTATGGAGCTTTTTTAGGCTTCCTCCACTGCATTTATGAGCAATATTCCTCTACATTATTATTTGCAAGGCATCTACCTGGGCTTCACCACATACCTTCATATGGCATTATGTGCTAGACATTTGTCCCAGCAGGTCCCGGCTGGGCCTCTTTCTTTCCCTAATTTCCATTAGGGAGAGAATGCAGAGAACAGCTGCACCTCCTCTCTGATCTAGGTGGTACCCCCATTCACACATGGGGAGATCCGATGACAAGTGTGTTGAAATGTAACTCCTTTAAGTTTAAAATATGAAACCAAGAGTCGCCCAGGTGGCAGTCTGGATGTCTGTCCCTTTCTACAGGGGGTGGGGCAGACGGGAGGAGAAAGGGGTGGGTGGCAAGAGAGCTGGGGAGGTATAAAGGGAGGGAAAGCAGTAGAGAGGGGGGCTGATGAGGAAGAGAGGAGTTGCAGCAGAGACTGAAGGCAGACCCATAGAGAGAGAGAGAAAGTCCAACCACCTGTGCTGCTGCTGCAGGAGGGTCAAGTGCGCTTAACCTGGCCCTCACCTGTATGAGGCCCTCCTGCTGCCTGCATGGGATAGTGCCCCACCCTGGCGACTGAATTACAGCCACCCCAGGGACAGGGCCACCAGAAGAGGTGGGGCGTGATGACATTTGTCAACATCATCAAACCAACATGGGCCACACCTTTCTACAGTCCACCTGCATCTAGCTCCTGTCAGCAGCCACCTCCAGGTAGGATTCAGCTTGCTACTCTTCCAACAGTGTGATGCACAGAGACCACAAAGAAGATAAACAGGTTGCTTACCTATAACTGATAATCTTTGAGTGGTCATCTGTGCATTCACACTCCCCATCCTTTCTTTCCTGTGCTGTGGGTCTAGTTGCAGTTTTTCTTTCTGGGTTCTTCAGCAGTCAGGAGGAACTGGTGGGATTCTAGCATCAGCCCCTGAGCATGCATGGTGGAGCTCCTGGGCATGCTTAGTGACTAGGAAGGTAAATACTTGACTGGAACTTTAGAATCACTATTTGAGTTGGCACACACACTGTCTATCCCAACAGTATGAATGCACAGATGATCACTCGAAGATCATCAGTTACAGGTAAGCAACCTGTTTTCCCCAGGAACAAGCCAGGCCCAGACCTGCATAGATTCAGTCACGGGGCTGCCAAGATAACCAAGAATGGACTGCCTATTCACTTTCAGGTCATCACACTAATGCAGGGTTTCCCAAGCTTTTCTTTCCCATGGCCTGGTTATTTTTACACTTTTCCTTCATGGCCCACTAAAATTCGGGGGTGGAGCCAAGAGATTTTGGGGTGGAGCTGGGAGACAGGAATTATGTTATTTCCTGTGGTGTCACTTCCAGGTAAAGGGCTGAATGATGTCACTTCCAGGGCACACTGAACCAAAACCAAAACTCTGTCTTTTCCTGTGATGTCACTTCCAGGGCACTCCCCCAAACCTGCTTCGTTTTCAGAAAAATCTCTCTGAAACTCATGCTGAGCCAAAATGGGGGTGGAAAGTGGGTGGTCTGCAACTTTTTCATACATTCCCAGGGTCCTCTCTTTCCACCCTCACACCTGCATGCACCTATCTGTTTGTGTGTTCTTCTCCAGCTTGCAAGCACTCCTAATGCCCGTGTTCAATTGCCTGCAGCACCTACACACCCTTTCGTCAACAGCACTAGCCAGTGTATCGATGTAATCGATGGTGTGGTCTCATTTGGAATACTGTGTGCAAACCCCCCCACCCCAGGCCCCCACCCCCAGCAGAACCTAACCCCAACCCCAAATAGGCTACCCACCCAGTACTCACCCACCCAAATCTGGATAAGCTGGGCCATCAGCTACATTGTTGTTATTTTGATCTTTTGCTTACTTGGGTATCCAAGTAAGCACTGTTGTCTGGCCAATCAGAGAGCAGTGCTATTTTTTGAAATTGCTCTCTGTAGGGCCAGAGAACCTTTTTAAGGAGCTGTCCTGGCTGGACTCCTCCATTGCTGCTGTGTTGGTGTACGTTGGTTGGTGTGAGAGATTGTGCTGCTGCTGGCTGGTCCTTGGCTTCAGCTGCTGCCTGCTGCTCTCTCACTCAGCCTTACCAGACTTCCCTGGAGTAGAGAAGAGAAGGTAAGACAGTTTTGGGGTTCTTCTTGTTTTAGTTTTTGTTGGTAAAAGGACTAGAGTCCCTTTACTTATCCAGATTTGGGTGGGTGAGTACTGGGGGGGTAGCCTATTTGGGGTTGGGGTTAGGTTCTGCTGGGGGTGGGGGCCTGGGGTGGGGGGGTTTGCTAATTTGCCCATATCTTAATTTAGTGAGAGGGCTTTTAAAACTGCAGTGTCCTTTTACTTCTCCTGATTTGGGTGGATTGGATTTCTTGGGGTTAGGGTGAAGGGGTTTTTTTTTGGGGGGGGGGGTTTGGCAAAGTTCCTGTAGTGTTAAAAGTTGAGTTTTTTACTGTTTTAAAAGTATTCAGTGTTTGATATGTTGCTGTGCTGCTGCTGTTACTCTTCTCTTTTGGTTCTTGCTGTTTGGCCTAATTTCCTAAGTTCCGGTATTGTTAAAAGTTAATTTTTTTACTGTTTTAAAAGTACTGTTTGATTTGTTTACTGTTTGATTTTTTGCTGCTGTGTTGTGCTGCTGCTGTTACTCTTCTCTTCTGGTTCTTGGGGGGGGGGGGGTGCTGTTTGGCCTAATTTCCATTGTTTAAAAGGCCACTTTTGTCCCCCTTTTCCTGGTTCAGGTTTTAGGGGGGGGGGTGTTGTTGACTTATTTGGCCTGAGCTTTCTTGTTGGTGAAAAGGCCACTTTTTTCACTTGGCCTTTTGTGATTCTGCTGGTTTTGTTTTGTTTTTTTAAATTACCTCTGGTTGGTGTGGCGGTTGGTGAGGGTGTGTGTGGGCTGGGTCACTTTCTTGTTTTTATAGAGTAGATTGTGTGTTCTGTGGCAGGGAAGCTGGCACCTGGGTGAGAAACCCAGAACCAGCAGGCTTGTTGTGGTTGGCCAGCTCTCCCCATGTTGTGTGGGGCAGGGCTGGAGAGCTGGCATCTGGGTTTGCTGCAGCCAGGTCAGCAGAGCAGACCTTGAGCCGATTGTGTTTTCAGTGGCAGTGATGTTGGCAACTGAGTTTATATTGGTTCCAGGCCTGCAGGGTTCATAGAGTAGATAGAGGGATGTAGTGCATTTGGGGCCTATAGAGATTCTCTGGTGTGAAGTTAGGTTTGGCTTTGGGTGCCCCAGGAATTGGACCCCCTGGTCCAATTTTTTTTTTGGCCTTGTGGGTTTTGTGTGGGACAGTGCCCTGAAGCTGCACAGCAGTTTGGGGGGCTCTCCTCAAAACCCTCTGCTCTCCAGAGCCACTTTTCCAATGACAATTACAGTGAGGATATGGCTAATTGGGCTTTCCCCATCATTGTTGGCAATGGGCCTTTGGGGGAGCCCAAAGACAGGGACCCCCTGGCCCAATCTTTTTGGAACTTGGGGGTTTTGTAGGGGAGAGTCCCCTGCACGTTCCCTGCAGTTTTTGGGCTCTCCCTCAAACCCCCTGCCCCCCAGTAGTCTCTAATTATGCCCTATGTTGCCATTGATTTCAATGGCCCATAGGGTATAATGATGGAATGGGGCACCCTCTTTGGGTGCCCCTGGAATGGGATCCCCTGGCCCAATATTTTTGGGACTTGGGGGGTTTGGAGGGGAGAGTCCCCTGCAGGTCCCCTGCAAATTTGGGGCCTCTCCCTCAAACCCCCTCCCCTCCAGGCGGCTTCAAATATACCCTATTTGCCATTGATTTCAATGGCCCTTAGGGTATAATAGGGCTGTATATTTGGAAATAGCCATGCATCTACCGTATATGCGGCTATTCTGAATGTGGTATTCGACAGTATACGGGGATTCTGAATTTTCTCCCCTCGTATACTTCCGAATCCGTGTAATACCGATTTTTTTTTTTTTGCACATCCCTAGTGTGGGGCAGAAAGAGATTATTGGAGATTACTGCTGTATATCTCAACAGCAATGGAAGTGATGGTACTATGAACCTGGCACAACAGCCCTGCAAAGCATGCATTTGCAATGCATTTTGCAAATGCATGTTTGGATTGGCTGCTGAGGCTCCACTTCCCCCTCCCCCCCTGATCCCAGGGAGGCTATGGGAGAGGCGGGAAGAGGCTACTAAAGGCGGGAAAGTAGGCAAGCAGCTCCCCTGAGGCTGCAGAAGCTACTTTCCCACCTTTTGCATTGACAGCCGTATACTTCTGAATAGCTATTCGGCAGTATACGGCGAGCCATATTCGGCTGCCGCATAATAGGCTTCAATAGGAATCGGCTACAGCCAATTCCGTATACAGCCGAATCAGTGGTGATTTGGCTGTATATACGGTTCGGCCGAACCGAATGCACACCCCTACCCCACACCTCACTCACACAGAAATCTCATAGAAAGGCCTGCTGGCTACAACTGGGGGTGCCAGTCTTTCATTGACAGAGCTCCTATATCTGCAACAACAGTATGATGAACAGAAAAGTTTCATCCAGTAAAAATGGGAGGAAAAAAGGAAAGGAAAGGAAAGGAAAGGAAAGGAAAGGAAAGGAAAGGAAAGGAAAGGAAAGGAAAGGAAAGGAAAGGAAAGGAAAGGAAAGGAAAGGAAAGGAAGTACATAAGAGAAGCCATGTTGGATCAGACCAGTGGACCATCCAGTCCAAACTTTTTTCATACAATGCCCAAAAAGCACCAGAATGTTCACCAGTGGGGCCAGGGCACTAGAAGCTCTCCCACTGTTGCTTCCCCCCACCCCCAGCACCAAGAATACAGACAGAGCATCCCTTGCAGATGGAAAAAGAAAGAAGGGGGGACAAAAGGGGAAAAAGCCTTACTCACCATCAAATTACCCCAGCCAGCAACAATTCTGCCCAGGGGTCATTTGGTAAAAAAAAAGCTATTGGAATGCCCACTCCCTGCCCCTCCTGGCTGAAAAAAGCATCCCCTTTTCTTTGCCACCCAGGGATCCCAGGGGAATCTCCCCAAAAGAACATACTGCAAGGCACATAAAAGCTCATACCTTGAAGAACACTTCATGGATCTAAAGTGCCAGTGGACGCCAGCTTTTCTCTCAAACACTGGGAGGGGGGAGAAGGAAGGAGAGGCAGCCCAGAGATGGGGGAAGGAAGGAAGCCAAATGGAGCTCAGGCTTTGCAGCCTGTGTCAGTCTTTGCAGCCTGTGTCAGTCTTTGCAGCCTGTGTCAGTCTTCAAGGCTAGCTTTTCTCTGCACAACAGAGAGATGGTGGAAGGAAGGAAGCAGAGCAGAGGTCATGCTTTTCTGGGGGAGGGGCTTGTTGATGCGCCTGTGCTTAGTGAGGGTGGTCTTTAGTGACGCAAAGAATGAAGGCTTGCACACAGCAGTGATAAAACCACTATATACAATTTATTTACACCTCCACTCTCCAAACCAACAGAATGCTCTGCTGCAACTCCACCATACATATCCCACACACAGTAAAGTGTCTTTGTATTTTTATACACACCATCCACCCAGGTAACAAATCAGCTTGCTGCTGAGTCATGCTGACATTGTTCCTCTCTCTCTTGGCTTGGCTTCGCGAACGAAGATTTAAGAAGGGTGCAATAGTCCACGTCTGCTGCAGGCTCGCTGGTGGCTGACAAGACCAATGCGGGACAGGCAGGTCCGGCCACAGTGGCTGCAGGCAAAAGTCTGATTTAGAGTTGGTGCTGTAGCAGTGTGATTCTTCCTCAATCTCCTTTTGTCCTCAAGACCAGCTATGCGTGCATTCTCAAAAGAAGAGACAGCCTGGTGGATGGTGTGCCTCCATGCTTTGCGATCTGAGGCTAGGTCAGACCACTGGTGATGGTTGATGCAACAGGTGCCAAGGGATTTCTTCAAGGAGTCCTTGTACCTCTTCTTTGGTGCCACTCTATTTCGATGGCCGGTGGAGAGTTCGCCATACAGGGCAATCTTGGGAAGGCGGTGGTTTTCCATCCTAGAAATATGCCCTGCCCAGCGCAGCT
This sequence comes from Heteronotia binoei, assembly GCF_032191835.1. NCBI lineage: Eukaryota > Metazoa > Chordata > Lepidosauria > Squamata > Gekkonidae > Heteronotia > Heteronotia binoei. The sequence goes on from NC_083225.1 coordinate 125,144,377, forward strand.
GCGTCTTCAACAGCAGTGCCTCGATGCTGGTAACCTCCGCCCGCTTGAGAACCTCAGTGTTGGTCACAAAGTCACTCCAGTGGATGTTGAGGATGGTGCAAAGGCAGCGCTGATGAAAGCGCTCGAGGAGTCGCAGGTGATGACGGTATAAAACCCACGATTCGGAGCCGTAGATGAGGGTTGTCATCACAACCGCTTTGTAAACATTGATCTTTGTGCCTTTTTTCAGATGCTTGTTGCTCCACATTCTTTTGTGCAGTCGGCCAAAGGCACGGTTTGCCTTTGCCAGCCTGTTGTCAATCTCCTTGTCGATCTTAGCATCTGAGGAGATGATGCACCCCAGGTAGCTGAACTGCTGGGCTGTCTTCAGAACTGATTCACCCACAGTGATGCAGGGAGGGTGATAATCTTCCTGGGGTGCAGGCTGGTGGAGAACTTCTGTCTTCTTCAGACTAACTTCTAGGCTGAATAGCTTGGCAGCCTCTGCAAAGCAGGACGTCATATGCTGCAGAGCTGATACCGAGTGGGAGACGAGTGCAGCATCATCAGCAAACAGTAGCTCTCGGATGAGTTTTTCCATTGTCTTGGAGTGGGCCTTTAGTCGCCTCAGGTTGAACAGGCTGCCATCGGTGCGATAGCGGATGTAGACACCATCGTCATCATCTAGATCTACTGTGGCTCTTTGAAGCATCATGCTAAAGAAGATCATAAAGAGAGTTGGCGCGAGAACGCAGCCTTGCTTTACACCTGTGCCTATTGGGAAGGTCTCCGAGAGGTCGTTGCAGTGTCTGACTTGGCCTCGCTGGTCTTCGTGTAGCTAGATGATCATGCTGAGGAACCTTGGGGGACATCCTAAACGTTCCAAGATTTGCCACAGGCCTTTCCTGCTAACGGTATCGAAAGCTTTGGTAAGGTCGACAAAAGTCACATACAGAGCCTTGTTCTGTTCCCTGCATTTCTCTTGGAGCTGCCTGAGAACAAATACCATGTCGGTGGTGCTCCTGTTAGCTCTGAAGCCGCACTGGCTCTCTGGGAGGAGTTCTTCTGCAATGGTGGGCACCAGTCTGTTCAGGAGTATTCTGGCAAGGATTTTGCCTGCGATGGAGAGCAGGGTTATCCCCCGGTAGTTGGAGCAGTCTGACTTTTCCCCTTTGTTCTTGTATAGGGTGATGATGATTGCATCGCGAAAGTCCTGTGGTAATTTGCCTTGTTCCCAGCAGGTGACAAGTACTTTGTGAAGTGAGCTATGTAGTACTGTGCCCCCATGCTTCCAGATCTCTGGTGGAATTCCATCAACTCCTGCTGCCTTGCCACTTTTCAGTTGCTTGATGGCTTTAACAGTCTCTTCTATGAGTGGGGATCTCATCCAACTCTGTTTTCACTGGTTGAAGTGGGGTGAGGTGAATTGCTGAATCTTGAACTACACGGTTGGCACTGAAGAGAACCTGAAAATACTCCGACCACCGGTTAAATATGGATGCCTTGTTTGTGAGGAGCACTTGGCCGTCTGCACTACGCAAGGGACTCTGAGTCTGATATGATGGACCATATACTTCCTTCAGGGCTTCGTAGAACCCTCTTAAATCACCAGTGTCTGCACACAGCTGGGTTCTCTCAGCAAGCTTGGTCCACCACTCGTTCTGAATGTCTCGAAGCTTGCACTGGAGGTTGCTACATACAGCGCGAAAGGTTGCTTTTTTTCCCAGGACAGGAGGGCTGAGCAAGATGTGCTTGGTAGGCAGATCTCTTTTTCGCCAGTAAATCCTGGATCTCTTGATTGTTCTCATCAAACCAGTCCTTGTTCTTCCTTTTGGAGAACCCGAGGACTTCTTCAGAGATCTGCAGGACGGTAGTTTTTAGGTGTTCCCAGAGTGCTTCTGGAGAAGGGTCTGTGGGGCAACTGGAGTCCTCAATTCTTGACTGGAGTTTTGCCTGGAAGGCAGCTTTAACTTCGGCTGACTGGAGACTGCAAACCTGAAACTTCCTCCGAGGGATACCTCCTCTCCTGGGTGTGGGTTTAAAGTGAAGACGGAGATTGCAGCGTACAAGACGATGATCCGTATGACATTCTGCACTGGGCATTACTCGGGTGTGTAAGACATCTTGAAGGTCTCTCTGGCGCACCAGAATGTAGTCGATAAGGTGCCAGTGCTTGGACCGTGGGTGCATCCAGGTTGTCTTCAGACTGTTCTTCTGCTGGAAGATAGTGTTGGTGATGGTGAGCTGGTGCTCCATGCAGAATTCTAGCAGGAGGCTCCCGTTGTCATTGCAGTTGCCAATGCCGTGTTTGCCAAGTACTCCTTTCCAGGCTTCCAAGTCTTTACCTCCTCTGGCATTGAAGTCACCAAGGATGATCACCTTGTCCTCTGTAGGGGTCTTCCGTACGAGGTTGTGTAGATCAGCATAGAACTTGTTCTTTTCTGCAGGATCTGCTTGAAGGGTTGGGGCATACACACTGAAGAGTGTTGCATGCTGCTTGTTTTGAAGTGGGAGGCGCATGGACATGATGCGATCTGAGTGACCTGTTGGCAGGTTTTCGAGTTTGGAGGCAATGGAGTTCCTGACCATGAAGCCAACGCCAGAAATGCGGCTCTCAGCCTTTGATTTACCTGACCAGTAGAGGGTATAGCCAGCACCGTGTTCTTGAAGACTACCTTCCTCAGGGAAACGGACCTCACTGAGAGCTGCTATGTCCATATTCAACCTGAGAAGTTCGTGGGCCACTAGAGCAGAGCGTCGTTCAGGGCGACCACTGTCTACTGTGTCAAGCATGGTTCTGATGTTCCAACACGCAAGCTTTAGTCTTTGCACACTTTGTGAGGCAGGTGCATGCCTTTTCTTTGTTGTTATTTTTTGACCGCAAGTAAGGATGCTTGTTGACCGCGGCTAGCCAACTGGGGTGGAGGAGACGAGCTTTGTTTAGGCCACCTTTTCTAGGCCCCTCTCCGTGTGGAGCAAGCAGTGCTGTCCCTAGATAAGGCTGCTTGTTCATTCAGGGTGCTGCCGAAAAATGCTTTCATCTCCGGGTTAGCATCAGGCGACCAATACCCTGAACCGCCTACATGCAGGATCGGGACTGCGGCTTCCAGTGGCACCTTCCACCTGCCGTTTCACCCCTTGCCCATCGCTGCAGGACTTGATGCGTTGTGGGTTGTGTATGTGGATATGCCCTTCAGGCCTGCGCAGAGGAATTTTTTAGGTGAAGCCCAGTGTGCGCGGTACTGGCTCCACCCTTTCACCTGGGGGTCATCTGCCATGGCCCAGTAAGCCGGGACGCCGGCAGCGAGTCCTCCAGGTGGTAGGTGTTACATTAACGAGCTCTATCTGCCCGGGTTTGATGTTAGAGTTTTCCTTCTCTTAGGCTGGCAAGGTTGGTGGGCCCAGCCTGCCCATCCGGTTATACCGTCGGACAATTCGGTCGCACCATGACGTAGCAAACTCTGTGAAAAAACGGGGGGGACCAGCGAGAAGGTGTTGCTATGGATGCAGTAATGCAGGAGAGGCCATTGCAGTGACCATCTGCCAGGCATAGCCAGACAGTGACCACGCGGCATTCACTACACCGGGAAGGAGAGGCTATGTATTGCGCATACACTTTCCCTGGGGGGGGTAGGATACCCAGAGGGAGCCCACCCCCCACCCCCCCTGACATTGTCCAGGCTGATGCAATCTGGCAACCAGCTACCTTCTGTCACTTAGATGATCTACCTGGCAGTTCTGTTACTTTCACTTCTCCCAGCATGTGCATAGAAACTGCTTGGCTTTGATTATAATGACAGGGCTAGCTTTGGCTTTTCTTGTGACCCGGTAGTGAGACTTCCGTGGCTTGGTACCGGATCCTGACCCTGCAAATGGGAAACAGTGCACTAATGCATCAGAAAGGACAGTGGAGTGTAACAGTTGAATTGACTGAGTTTTAAATAGAATGCACAGATATGCAAGGTGGAATGATACTGGCACTGTAAGGATTTAGCACTCTAATGGCAAACATATGAAACCTTCAAGATAACCCCTTTCTCTAAACAAAAAATAAGAATCCCCTTGAGGGAATAATTTTTTGCAAAAAGCAAATTCTTGGAGCATCAGGAATCAAAGAAAAGGTGATTAGGTTTTCCTCCTGAAAGTTCAACAATTTTAGCACTGAGTTCTTTTATTGGATTGTAGGTGGGGGAAGTCAGAGACTCAGTGTCCAGGAGAACAAAACTACAGTTTTTATTGATAACAAAAATAACCCTAACATACTCATTCAATGGATGAAAAAGCCTGGCCTTGATGCTGACTGGTCAGGAGAAATCTGTCAAGGGAGATTTTGGCCATACATTTTAGTGGCCTCTGATTTTATAAAGGACATGTCCATTCAGCTATAACGACTGGCTAAACCTGTTACTGAGTCTGACCTGTCCAGAGAGAACATATTTGGGGGGATATTCTCTTCCCTTCTAAGGTGTCTCAGATTTGTGTGTGCTCGTAGATGCAGCACCCAAAGAAAAGAGACCTCCTTCCTGTGCCAAGAGCTTTTATTATATCTGTTTCTCCATCCACAGACCAGGTCACATCAGGTCAAAGAGGTGTCTCCTGGAGTTTTCCAGGAATCTCTTTCCTGAAAATTATCTAGGATTTTATCCTGCAGATCTCTGTTCCCTGCTAGGAAAAAGGAGGAGATACCCGACCCATTATCTCTCCTGACAGAGAGGTGGGAGCTCCTGGCCCACCGTGAATCTGATCTCAAGTGTGAAATTCTCAGAACTAGTCCCAATTTGAACTGAAAAGGAGTAAAAAACCTACTGTTAAAGAAACAATCACAATAAAACAACCAAACTTGAGAAAACCATTCAAGTGTTTAAGTATGTCAATTTCTGCAACCACAATTTAATTGTAATTTGTGATTTAAATCAAATGATATTTCAGAAAATAGCATTACGGGCTATCACATTCAGTAAAGCTGGTTTTAAATTAATCCTTTCTTATTCACTTGTATTTGCTATATTACTTATTCAAAACAATATGCAGTCCTAAACAGATTTATATTATTTTAAACCCATGGAATTCTGTCAGTTTATAAGGATATAACTTGGTGCACTGTTCATCTTCTACCAAAAGATGATGCAAAATTAATATGACTTGAAAATAAGTAAGTGAAGAGAAGGAGGGATTCTCCTGGCATTTAGAGAAATCAATAGCACAAAACAGCCAGCTCCAAGTGTTTCTCAGTTGTTGTTGTCCCCTCCATACATAAGGGTGGGAGTTTTTATGCTGACAAAAAAGAATGAAATCATTCACCAGCAACTACACTTGACATTAATGCTGAAAGAAATGTATGAAAATAAAGTCTACTCAAAACCCTTTGTGTGTAGGAGTACTGATTAGCTGATTGAGGGCAAGACAATCATTTTTCCTCTGTTTTCCTAGACAGGATAACCCCACTTCCTTTAAAAAGTTAATACAAATGCAACAAAGGAGCAGTTAACTAGAACAGTCAGTGTTAGAGAACAGTGAGATAACAGTAATCATAACAAAGGACATTTGAAAAACAGGGGAAGGAATGGGAAATGCAATTTTCCTTTAAAAAAAATACCGATAGGCTTCAAAAATTTACAAAGGAAAGAACTTTTCTCATACTGTTTGTACTTATGTGTCAGCGGCACACCCTTTCAATCTTGTTTAATTTGGAAATTAAGTCATATTTTAGGGCTTTTTAAAAAATGGCTTGTATGTTATGGCCCAAACAAAATAGCCACAGAAAGGTATTTCCATCCACAAAGGAGCAGGGAAGATTTCTGCTGATTTTTCCCTCCCAATGAAGACATTCACTTTTTTTTAATAAATATTTTTATGTTTTATTGACTTTTGTACAATTGGCCATTACAGCATATGAATGTTGAAATTACAAATAACCCTCCCCCCCCCAACCCTCCCCATCTTCTCTTAGTCTTTTCCCCTCAGCCAAGGGCACAAAGTCCTGATCTTCCACTGAATGTCCTTCCTTGTTTCTCCTGAGATCCACTCTAAATAAGGGTTCCATCTTGTCTCGATTTCCTTGATTTTATCTTCCCACGTGGAATCCTTGTTGATTGTTGCCACGATGTCAGACTGTATGTAATCAAACAAATAGCTGTGCCAGATTTCTATTGACGATTTACTTTTATCTTTCCACCCCAAAGCGATGACTGCCTTCCCCGCTAGTATCATTGCCTTGACGAAGTTTTGAGTGGGTCAACTTAGTGCCGGACTTCCTATTGTGCTTAACAACATCATATTAAAGCCAATGGTTAATGGTACATTGCAGACTTTTCTAATAAATTGAATAATTTCCCCCCAAAAGGGTTTAACCTCTTCACACTCCCACCACATATGTGCAAACCAACCCTTAAATTGTTTGCAATGCCAGCACTTGGAGCTCATTCCTGGGAATATATTGGCTATTTGTGCGGGAGTTTTGTACCATTTTGTGAAAAATTTATATTCCAGTTCTTTAAATTTGATTACTTTAATCCTTTCTAGACCTTCCAAGATTTTCCCAGCCAACCCCTCTGTTAACTGACCTTCATGACTCCAAATCTTTTGTAAATGTTCTATTATTTTATCTTTATTTGAAATCATTTTCCTGTATAGTAACCCCACTAGACCCTTCCTTTGTTTGGCCATTACTTTATATATCTCTTCCATTGGAGTGTCTAACCAAAGCTCTCCCTTTTCACTGATCTTCTTAACTCTCTTATGCAAGCCTGCTATGTTTAACCAGTATTGATTACCTAAATCTTCTATAATTTCCTGTAAGGGTTTTAGTTTACCACCCCTAAACATATCATCCACTCTAAAATAGCCTTTGTTTTTAAGCCTTTCCCACCATTTTATAGCATGCACCTCCTTAACAATAGCTTCTAGGGGGCTCCACCTTGAAACCTTCCCTAGCCACTGTGGGTACCCTTTCATCCAGGTTTCTAATGCTGCTCTTCTGGGCCCTATAGCTAATTTTAGATCTTTTGTCGACACTGTGGAAAAAATTCCAAATCTTCCAATGCCACTGTTGACTGCATTCTCGAAATTAATCCACTTCTGTACCTTATCCTCACTCAAATCTAGTAATGCTCTTAGTTGGAAGGCCTCATAATATTTACTTAAATCTGGGATTCCCCAACCTAATTCTGATTTAAGGTTGTATAGAATTCTCTTATGAAACCTACAGTTTTTATTATTAAAAATCCACACTTTGATTGCTTTATTCCATTGTTCAATTTGATTTTTCCTCAAACCTAAGGGCAACGTTTGGAATAAATACATTAACTTTGGTATCATGAACATTTTAAGAGATCTTATTCTAGATGATATCCCTAGTATTTTATGATTCCATTTATTCATATCTCTCTCTATTTTCTTCCATATTTTACCATAGTTCTCCTTTATCATTTTGTCCATATTTTTTTGCAGGACTATCCCTAAATATTTAAATCTCTTGGCTCCCATTCCTATATTCATAATCCTATTTATTTCCTGTTTTTCCTCTCTATTAACATTAAGGTATAGAATTTCTGATTTTGCCATATTCACTCCGAGCCCTGAACACTTTTCAAAATCGTCTAAAATTATCTTAATCTCTTTAACTCCGTCTTTTGGGTTAGACATAATTACTATGATATCATCCGCAAATAAATTAATTTTCATTTCTTCATTACCTGACTTATACCCCTCTATTCTTCCTAATTCGCTCTGCTAGTTGCTCTATAGGTATTATAAATATAAGCGGGGATAGTGGACAGCCTTGTCTTACCCCCCTTTGAATTGGGAACACTTGTGAGTGGTCAGTGTTGACTCTAACTTTGGCCTTACCTCCGTTGTATATTTCCTGTATAGCGTGTAAGAACCGTTCCTCTAAACCTATCTTCTTTAATATTTGCCACAAGAATTCATGTGAGAGAGTATCAAAGGCTTTATAAACATCCAACTTTAACAGAGCTATTTTTTTCTTTTGGCCATGGTGCAATACATTTAAGATATTTCTAATAGGATGGGCAATAGATCTACCCTCAATAAAACCGTATTGGTCCCCTTTTATGATTGACGGGATAACTCTCTTAAGTCTATTTGCTAAAACCTTAGCAAAAATCTTATAATCTTATTATAATCTTGAATGGGTTTGAGTTAAAAAAGACGTCCAATTTTGTCTGTTTACAGACCGGGGGAGGAGTTGAGTCATCCGAGTCACATGTCCTCTTAATCTGTCCCCTTCCCATTGCTGAAGGGAGCAGACTGATTCTTCTTTGATTAAATTAGAAGGTATACAAGAGTAGCCAAATTAACACAATTCCCAAACAACATTTCCATTCATGCTATACTTTTCCAAGACGAGTCAAAGCACTGTAGTATTTTCAAAAATAATCCAGGCAAAAAAATTAATTCAAACAGGCTCCTACAGTTATTATAATAATATAACAAAATGAGAATGGGAGAGCCACAAGACAATGCTGCTGCCACTCCGAATCTACTCACAGTGTAAAATACATAAGGTCACTGTTATGCTAAACAGACCAAAAGCCGGCAGCTGATTACAGTCACGTTTATTATCAGTATTTCGGTATTTCACTCTTTCTCGCTTGCCAACAAATTCCAGACCACAGGGGTAAAATAAAATAGATGATTGCCGGGGAGTAAAAGTTCCAGTTTAGTAGATCTTGGAGTTGTGAATTAGGAAAGTCTATAATTTTCTCCCTGTAATCTTCATGTTTCAAACCAGCTGCAGATAGTTAAACTTTAGTATTCAAAATAAGATAAAATAAAACTTGGCAACTTGGCCAACCACCAAGTCCAGGAATACTGAAAACGCCAGCCAATTATCCAGTTAAGCCGGTGGGAGTTATATTCTTTAGTCAAACAGCCCGCAGTTGAAAGGTAAAAATAACAAAGATAAAATCCTCAAACTTAATACAATAGTTGAAGAATTAAAACCAATAAAACCAAGTTAAAAGAGACTTATCATTTCGGAGCTAAAAGACTACGTGTCTGCCTCCCTCCGACACCTGACCGGAAGTCTCCAGTAGAATAAGTATTTTAACACGATGGTATGCATTGGATAATGGATAATGATGGAACCCACCCTAAGCCCACTTGCAGAAAGGGTGGGATACAAATAAATAATTAAATATGCTTTATGGATTTTTTGTCAATTTAAAAAGCTAGTCTACTAGATTGCTCAGCTCTAGCTGACTTGCATCTGAAATTGGCTTGAATGAAAAGCACCAAGCATGAATGATCAGGTGATGTGAAAGTACTGCCTTGGGAGTTAGCAGTGAAGTGGCTAAGTTTGCAGATGACACTAAATTGTTCAAGGTGGTGAGAACCAGAGAGGATTGTGAGGCACTCCAAATGGATCTATTGAAGCTGGGTGAGTGGGTGTCAGCGTGGCAGATGAGGTACAATGTGGCCAAGTGCAAAGTAATGCACATTGGGGCCAAAAATCCTAGCTATAAATACAAGTTGATGAGGTGTGAACTGGCAGATAGAGATCTTGGGGTCATTGTAGATAACTCACTGAAAATGTCAAGTCAATGTGCAATTGCAATAAAAAAAAAGGCTAACACCATGCTGGGAATTATTAGGAAGGGAACTGAAAATGTTCCCCAGAGAGTTCCCCAGAGAGCACTGAGATCTAGCTCTCAAAATCTTTTAAAAATCCCTGGGCCAAGAGAGGCTAGACTGAAGACAACCAGGGAGCAAGCCTTTTCAGCAATGGCCCCTCAATGGTGGAACCAACTTCCAGAGATGATGCGAGCCCTGCAGGACCTGAATCAATTCCGCAGGGCTTGCAAAACCTTTCTCTTTCAGCTTGCCTTTAAGTTAGAACCTGGCTAAACCGACCTGTAGCCATCTAGCCATCTTATGCATGATTGTGATCTATAGCACCTTATAGTACCTGTTTTATCTATTTTAATTAACTTACGTAGTTGAATTGTATTTTTAAAACTCCTGTTTACATTGTATTTTATCCAAATCATGGTATTCCATGTCTGTGAGGCGCCCCGAGCCCGCCTTTGGTGGGGGAGGGCGGGATAGAAAAATAAATTTACTTACTTACTTACTAAAACAAATCAGCCAGTATCATAATGCCCTTGTATAAATCGATGGTGCGGTCTCATTTGGAATACGGTGTATAATTCTGATCACTGCACGTCAAAAAAGATATTTCTCTCTCTCTCTCGGCTTGACTTCGCGAACGAAGATTTAAGAAGGGTGCAGTAGTCCGCGTCTGCTGCAGGCTCGCTGGTGGCTGACAAGACCAATGCGGGACAGGCAGATCCGGCCACAGTGGCTGCAGGGAAAAGTCTGATTTGGGGTTGGTGCTGTAGCAGTGCGATTCTTCCTCAATCTCCTTTTGTCCTCAAGACCAGCTATGCGTGCGTTCTAAAAGGAAGAGAAAGCCTGGTGGATGGTGTGCCTCCATGCTTTGCGATCTGAAGCTAGGTCAGACCACTGGTGATGGTTGATGCGACAGGTGCCAAGGGATTTCTTCAAGGAGTCCTTGTACCTCTTCTTTGGTGCCCCTCTATTTCGATGGCCGGTGGAAAGTTCGCCATACAGAGCAATCTTGGGAAGGCGGTGGTTTTCCATCTTAGAAATATTCCCTGCCCAGCGCAGCTGCGTCTTCAACAGCAGTGCTTCGATGCTTGTAACCTCCGCCCTCTTGAGGACTTCAGTGTTGGTCACAAAGTCACTCCAGTGGATGTTGAGGATGGTGCGAAGGCAGCGCTGATGGAAGCGCTCAAGGAGTCGCAGGTGATGACGGTATAAAACCCACGATTCGGAGCCGTAGATGAGGGTTGTCATCACAACCGCTTTGTAAACATTGATCTTTGTGCCTTTTTTCAGATGCTTGTTGCTCCACACTCTTTTGTGCAGTCGGCCAAATGCACGATTTGCCTTTGCCAGCCTGTTGTCAATCTCCTTGTCAATCTCGGCATCTGAGGAGATGATGCACCCTAGGTAGCTGAACTGCTGGACTGTCTTCAGAACTGATTCACCCACAGTGATGCAGGGAGGGTGATAATCTTCCTGGGTGCAGGCTGGTGGAGAACTTCTGTCTTCTTCAGACTAACTTCTAGGCCGAATAGCTTGGCGGCCTCTGCAAAGCAGGACGTCATATGCTGCAGAGCTGATACCGAGTGGGAGACGAGTGCAGCATCATCAGCAAATAGTAGCTCTCGGATGAGTTTTTCCATTGTCTTGGAGTGAGCCTTTAGTCGCCTCAGGTTGAACAGGCTGCCATCAGTGCGATAGCGGATGTAGACACCATCGTCATCATCTAGATCTACTGCGGCTCTTTGAAGCATCATGCTAAAGAAGATCGTAAAGAGAGTTGGCACGAGAACGCAGCCTTGCTTTACACCTGTGCCTATTGGGAAGGTCTCCGAGAGGTCGTTGCAGCGTCTGACTTGGCCTCGCTGGTCTTCATGTAGCTGAATGATCATGCTGAGGAACCTTGGGGGACATCCTAAACGTTCCAAGATTTGCCACAGGCCTTTCCTGCTAACGGTATCGAAAGCTTTGGTAAGGTCGACAAAAGTCACATATAGACCCTTGTTCTGTTCCCTGCATTTCTCTTGGAGCTGCCTGAGAACAAATACCATGTCAGTGGTGCTCCTGTTAGCTCTGAAGCCACACTGGCTCTCTGGGAGGAGTTCTTCTGCAATGGTGGGCACCAGTCTGTTCAGGAGTATTCTGGCAAGGATTTTGCCTACAATGGAGAGCAGGGTTATCCCCCGGTAGTTGGAGCAGTCTGACTTTTCTCCTTTGTTCTTGTGTAGAGTGATGATGATTGCATCGCAAAAGTCCTGTGGTAGTTTGCCTTGTTCCCAGCAGGTGACAAGTACTTTGTGAAGTGTGCTATGTAGTACTGTGCCCCCATGCTTCCAGATCTCTGGTGGGATTCCATCAACTCCCGCTGCCTTGCCACTTTTCAGTTGCTTGATGGCTTTAACAGTCTCTTCTAGGGTGGGGATCTCATCCAACTCTGTTTTCACTGGTTGAAGTGGGGTGAGGTGGATTGCTGAATCTTGAACTACGCGGTTGGCACTGAAGAGAGCCTGAAAATACGCCGACCACCGATTCAGTATGGATGCCTTGTCTGAGGAGCACTTGGCCGTCTGCACTACGCAAGGCACTCTGAGCCTGATATGATGGGCCATATACTGCCTTCAGGGCTTCGTAGAACCCTCTTAAATCACCAGTGTATGCACTCAGCTGGGTTCTCTCTGCAAGCTTGGTCCACCACTCGTTCCGAATGTCTCGAAGCTTGCGCTGGAGGATGCTACATGCAGCGTGAAAGATTGCTTTTTTCCCGGAACAGGAGGGCTGAGCAAGATGTGCTTGGTAGGCAGATCTCTTTTTTGCCTGTAATTCTTGGATCTCTTGATTGTTCTCGTCAAACCAGTCCTTGTTTTTCCTTGTGCAGAACCCGAGGACTTCTTCAGAGATCGACAGGATGGTAGTTTTTAGGTGTTCCCAGAGTGCTTCTGGAGAAGGGTCTGTGGGGCAACTGGGGTCCTGAATTCTTGACTGGAGTTTTGCCTGGAAGGCAGCTTTAACCTCGGCTGACTGAAGGCTGCCAACCTGAAGCTTCCTCCGAGGGATACCTCCTCTCCTGGGTGTGGGTTTAAAGTGAAGACGGAGATTGCAGCGTACAAGACGATGATCCGTATGATATTCCGCACTGGGCATTACTCGGGTGTGTAAGACATCTCGAAGGTCTCTCTGGCGCACCAGAATGTAGTCGATAAGGTGCCAGTGCTTGGACCGTGGGTGCATCCAGGTTGTCTTCAGGCTGTTCTTCTGCTGAAAGATAGTGTTGGTGATGGTGAGCTGGTGCTCTGTGCAGAATTCTAGGAGGAGGCGCCCGTTATCATTGCAGTTTCCAATGCCGTGTTTGCCAAGTACTTCCTTCCAGGCTTCCGAGTCTTTACCTCCTCTGGCATTGAAGTCACCAAGGATGATCACCTTGTCCTCTGTAGGGGTCTTCCGTACGAGGTTGTGTAGATCAGCATAGAACTTGTTCTTTTCTGCAGGATCTGCTTGAAGGGTTGGGGCATTCACACTGAAGAGTGTTGCATGCTGCTTGTTTTGAAGTGGGAGGCGCATGGATATGATGCGATCTGAGTGACCTGTTGGCAGGTTTTCGAGGTTGGAGGCAATGGAGTTCCTGACCATGAAGCCAACGCCAGAAAGGCGGCTCTCAGCCTTTGACTTACCCGACCAGTAGAGGGTATAGCCAGCACCATGTTCTTGAAGACTACCTTCCTCAGGGAAACGGACCTCACTGAGAGCTGCTATGTCAATATTCAACCTGAGAAGTTCCTGGGCAACTGGAGCAAAGCGTCGTTCAGGGCGACCACTGTCTACTGTGTCAAGCATGGTTCTGATATTCCAACACGCAAGCTTAAGTCTTTGCACACTTTGTGAGGCAGGTGCATGCCTTTTCTTTGTTGTTATTTTTTGACCGCAAGTAAGGATGCTTGTTGACCGTGGCTAGCCAGCTGGGGTGGGGGAGACGAGCTTTGTTTAGGCCACCTTTTCTAGGCCCCTCTCCATGTGGAGCAAGCAGTGCTGTCCCTAGATAAGGCTGCTTGGTCGTTCAGGGTGCTGCCGAAAGATGCTTTCGTCTCCGGGTCAGCATCAGGCGACCAATACCCTGAACCGCCTACATGCAGGATCGGGACTGCGGCTTCCAGTGGCATCTTCCACCTGCTGTTTCGCCCCTTGCCCATCGCTGCAGGACTTGGTGTGTTGTGGGTTGTGGATGTGGATATGCCCTTCAGGCCTGCGCAGAGGAATTTTTAGGTGAACCACAGTGTGCGCGGTACTGGCTCCACCCTTTCACCTTGGGGTCATCTGCCATGGCCCAGTAAGCCGGGACGCCGGCAGCGAGTCCTCCAGGTGGTAGGTGTTACATTAACGAGCTCTATCTGCCCGGGTTTAATGTTAGAGTTTTCCTTCTCTTGGCTTGCGAGTTTGGTGGGCCCAGCCTGCCCATCTGGTTATACCGCCAGACATTCGGTCGCACCATGACGTGGCAAACTCTGTGAGAAACGGGGGGGGGGCAGCAGGAAGGTGTTGCCACAGATGCAGTAATGCAGGAGAGGCCATTGCAGTGACCATCTGCCAGGCATAGCCGGACAGTGACCACGCGGCGTTCATTACACCGGGAAGGAGAGGCTATGTATTGCGCATACACTTTCCTGGGGGGGCAGGATACCCAAAAGGGAGCCCACCCCTCCCCCCCAAAAAAGATATTATAGCATTGGAAAAAGTACAGAAAAGGGCAACTAGAATGATTAAAGGTTTGGAACACTTTCCCTATGAAGAAAGGTTAAAATGCTTGGGGCTCTTTAGCTTGGAGAAACGTCGACTGTGGGGTGACATGATGGAGGTTTACAAGATTATGCATGGAATAGAGAAGGTAGAGAAAAAAGTACTTTTCTCCCTTTCTCACAATACAAGAACTTGTGGACATTCAATGAAATTGCTGAGCAGTGGGTTAGAATTGATAAAAAGCAGTGCTTCTTCTCCAAAGGGTGATTAACATGTGGAATTCACTACCACAGGATATCTACAAGCATAATTAGCTTCAAGAGGGGACTGGATAAACATATGGAGCAGAGGTCCATCACTGGCTATAAGCCTCAATGGATTGTTGGAACTCTCTTTCTGGGGCAGTGATGATCTGTATTCTTGGTGCTTAGGGAAGGCATAGTGAGAGGGTTTCTAGCCCCTATGGTGGACCTCCTGAGAGGGGGGTTGTGGCTACTGTGTGACACAGAGTGTGGAACTTGATGGGTCATTGGCCTGATCCAACATGACTTCTCTTATGTTCATTTGCCTGTCGCTACCCAAATGATATACTTGTGTGTGACCTCCCCCAAGACTTGGAACATCCCCCTATCAGATTAAGTGCTGATTAATAACATCCCCCTATCACTTGAGTCAGATTGAGGTGACAAGAGAGGAGGTCCTACAACTGATAGATTAATTAAAAACTAATGTCACCAGGTCCGGATGGCATACATCCAGGAGTTCTGAAAGAACTCAAAGTTGAACTTCTGACAAAAATATGTAATCTTTCATTGAAATCTGCCTCCGTTCCTGAGGACTGGGAGGTAGCAAATGTCATCCCCATCTTTAAAAAGGTTTCCAGAGGAGATCCGGGAAACTACAGGCCAGTCAGTCCGACTTCAATACCGGGAAAGTTGGTAGAAACCATTATCAAGGACAGAATGAGTAGGCACATTGATGAACATGAGTTATTGAGGAAGATTCAGCATGGGTTCTGTAAGGGAAGATCTTGCCTCACTAACCTGTTACATTTCTTTGAGGGGGTGAACAAACATGTGGACAAAGGAGACCCGATAGATATTGTTTACCTTGAATTCCAGAAAGCTTTTGATAAAGTTCCTCATCAAAGGCTCCTTAGTAAGCTCGAGAGTCATGGAGTAAAAGGACAGGTCCTCTTGTGGATCAAAAACTGGCTAATTAATAGGAAGCAGAGAGTGAGTATAAATGGGCAGTCTTCGCAGAGGAGGACGGTAAGCAGTGGAGTGCCACAGGGCTCAGTACTGGGTCCCATGCTCTTTAACTTGTTCATAAATGATTTAGAATTGAAAGTAAGCAGTGAAGTGGCTAATTTTGCAGATGACACTAAATTGTTCAGGGTGGTGAGAACCAAAGAGGATTGTGAGGAACTCCAAAGGGATCTGTTGAGGCTGGGTGAGTGGGCGTCAACGTGGCAGATGAGGTTCAATGTGGCCAAGTGCAAAGTTATGCACATTGGGGCCAAGAATCCCAGCTACAAATACAAGTTGATGGGGTGTGAACTGGCAGAGACTGACCGAGAGAGAAATCTTGGGGTCGTGGTAGATAACACACTGAAAATGTCAAGACAGTGTGGAATTGCAATAAAAAAGGTCAACACCATGCTGGGAATTATTAGGAAAGGATTGAAAACAAATCAGCCAGTATCATAATGCCCCTGTATAAATCGATATATATTTTGGCCACTGTGTGACACAGAGTGTTGGACTGGATGGGCCATTGGCCTGATCCAACATGGCTTCTCTTATGTTCTTATATTCTTATGTTAGGAGATTATTACTCACATGTATTCTGGTAATAACCTCAGTGTTGTTACTACTATTATTTCTCCCAAACTTTAATGTAACTCTCACTTCATTCATTTCTCTCATTCTTTCTCTGTCTTTGCCTTTTTCTTTAATTTCATTTTCCGTCTCATTTTTCTTTCTCTCACTCCTTCCTCTTTCTCTTTTCTACCTTCCTTCTTTTTTTCCTCTCATTCTTTCTCTGTATCGCTGTCTTTTTATTTCATTCTGGCTGCAAGCACACACACTAAATATAATGCACTTTCAATTAGGGTTGCCAGGTCTAATTCAAGAAGGTAAAGGAGATTGTGAGTCGCTCTGAGACTCTTTGAAGTGGAGGGCGGGGTATAAATCCAATATAATCATCATCAATATCATCATCTAAGTAGAAAATACAGCACTCCTCTTTTAAATTTTGCATCCAGAATTTCCTGTACTTCATGGTGACTCTGAACTCGGATAGGTTGTGGAGCTGGTGGTTGAGGGTGCCAAGACATATCTCGGCGTAATAGGCTGCAATGAAAGACAGGGTGAATTTTACTAAACATTTTGGGTAGGTCTAATTCCACGGTCACTTTATTGATGACTCTTTTTATCTTGAATGGACCCAGGAACTTGTAAGCTAACTTTTTGGATGGTTGAGGCATTGGCAAGTTCTTAGTTGATAAGAAAACTGTCTCTCCTACTTTAAAATCCCACACTGGGATGTGATTTTTATCATAATGTTTTTTATAAGTGTCTTTGGCTGCCTCTAAATTTTCTTATATTACTTTCCATTCTTTTCCTAAAGTTCCCCACCAATGTTCAAACGATGAAGGCAATTCCGTAGCTTTCCCTCCTCGTAATAATGGGAAAGGTTTCCCTTCGAAACCATTCACTACTCTGAAGGGAGACATCTTGGTGGAACTGTGGACACTGTTGTTATATCCGTATTCTGCAAAGGGTAGCAATTCTACCCAGTTGGATTGTTGGTGAGTCACATAGCACCGTAAATACTGTTCTAGGAGCACATTTACTCTTTCTGTCCGTCCGTCTATCTGAGGATGGTATGCTGAGCTCAGACCTTGCTCCATGCCTGTTAACTTGCAAAACTCCCGCCAGAAGTTGGCAACGAACTGTGGCCCCCTGTCGCTAATGATCTTATCAGGGAAGGAGTGTAATTTAACCACATGTTGAAAGAACAAATAGGCTAACTTCTTCACATTGGGTAGTTGTGGACATGGGTTGAAGTGAGCTTGCTTTGAGAAAGTGTCCACTATTACCAATATCACTGTTTTCCCTTGAGACATGGGGAGTTCTACAATAAAGTCCATTGAAACTACTGATCATGGCCTGCCAGCTGTCTCTAAGGGTTGTAGCAATCCAGGAGGTTTCCCTCCCCTTTTCTTGGCCATGATGCATACTGGGCAGGTGGATACATAGCTCAAAATGTCTTTTTTCATATGCAGCCACCAAAATTGTCGATTGACCAAGTGTAATGTTTTCACATAGCCGAAGTGCCCTGAAATTTTACTGTTATGGCAAAACTGTAGCACTTCTTTCCAGAGGCTTTCTGGTATGTATGGCTTCCCTTCACAGTACCAGAATCCCCCTTCTCCCTTGATAACTCCTTCTGGTTTGCTATCTCCCTCTTTCTCTACTTCCGTGATTAGTTGTTCTCCTCCTCATTTTTCTTCTACGTTACCCTTTTTTGTTTTGGATCTAGTAGTGACTACCCCGACTAGGTGATTGGGTGATATGATAGAGTCAATAACTTCCTCTCTTTGACTCTTGTGTTGAAGAAGTCAGGATAGGGCATCAGCCAAGAAATTTTTCGATCCAGGGATATGCTTTAAAGTAAAATCGAATTTGGCAAAAAATCCCACCCACCGGATTTGTTTTTCAGTTAGTTTCTGACTCCCAGTAAGGGCCTCTAAGTTCTTGTGATCTGTTCAAATTTTGAATGGGACTCAGGCTCCCTCTAGCCAAGACCTCCAGGTTTTTAACGCAAAAGTCACTGCAAATGCCTCTTTGTCCCACATGGACCAATTCCGCTGTTCTTGGGAAATTTTTTTAGAGATATATGCACAGGGTCATAGCCTTCCCCCATCATCAGCCTGCATTAATATTGCTCCCACCGCGACGTCAGAGCCGCCACATTGGACCACGAAAGGTCGCAACTCATCTGGGTGACTAAGAATAGGTTCACTGGTGAACAGTCTTTTCAATTTATTAAGCGCCTTTTGGCACTTGGCTGTCCATACTAGTTTAGCACTTGGTCTTTTTGCTTCAGGACTCTTTCCCTTTGTTTTAAGAAGGTCTGTCAGCGGCAACATAGTGTGTGCAAAACCCTAAATGAAGTTACGGTAAAAATTCACGAATCCGAGGAAAGGTTGGAGCTGTCTACATGTCCTCGGGAGTTCACAATCTAATACTGCTTGTATCTTTGTGGGGTCCATCGCTAGTCCCTTTCCCAACACTGTATCCCAAATAATCCAGTTCTGTCTTGTGGAACTTGCACTTAGACAATTTAGCGTATAGTTTATGTTTCTACAGTGTGCTGAGTACTTCCCGCACTAATTTCACATGAGACTTTAAATCCTTGGAATAAATAATTATATCATCCAGGTACACCACGACCTCTTTATATAAGTACTCCCTTAGTACTTCATTGATTAAATTCATGAAAACTCCGGGCGCCCCTTGAAATCCAAATGGCATGACTAGGTACTCAAACTGACCCATGGGAGTACTGAAGGCAGCTTACCACTCGTCCCCTTCTTTTATGTGCACTCTAAAGTAAGCGTCCCTTAAGTCCAATTTTGTGAAGATTTTCCCTTCCGAGACAGTACTCAAAAGGTCATTAATCAATGGGATGGGGTGGGCATTCAAGGTGGAGATCCCATTATTCCCTTGAAAATCTGTGCAAAGTCTAAGCCCTCCGTCCTTCTTTTTTCTAAACAGTACTGGGGCGGCATGTGGGGCTGTTGCTGGTCTGATAAATCCTCTCTTTAAATTCTTGTTTAAGAATTTCCTCAGTTCAGCCTTCTCTGCCCACCCCATGGAGTATAGTTTTGCTTTGGGTAGTTCTTGCCCTGGGATTAGTTCTATGGCACAGTCAGTATTCCAATAGGGGGAAAGTTCATTCGCCTCCGCTTCGCTAAATACTCCTCTTAAATCCTTATATTCCTTGGGGATGGAGCGCACTTCTACTGTTAAGCATAGTCTTTCATTCCTGGGGGAAGTTCCATACCCCAAGCCTTATCCTATTGGTGACAATCACACTTACTATCAGTAAAGTCTATGATTTGGTCTCCCCATTTAATGTCTGGTTCATGCTTCGCCAACCAACCTACTCCTAAAACCACGTCAAAAGATGCAGAAGGAACAATCACAAAAAGTTCGGTATCCCAATGATTTTCTATGCCTACTGGCACTGCTTGTGTCTGCTCCACGCAGGGTTCCCTTTTCATTACTGTCCCGTCCATCTGTTCAAATTGCATGGGTTGGGACAAGGGAACTTTGGGGAGACCCAGAGCATCCACTAATTTGGGGTAATTATTTCTCTGGTGCATCCTGAATCAATCAGGGCTCGCACATGCACAAATCTCTTTAGCTTTGAATTTAATAAAGTCAATGGGACAAAAAATAAAGATCCAGTTATTCTCACCCTCAACGGTGCCTTTAATTCCACAACCTGCTGCTCGACACCTCTCAGTGCAGGTCGCTCCCATTTCCGCCAGCTCGTCCTCCCAGGACATCCCACTCAGCTCATCAATGATGATGGTTTCTTCATCCATGGAAGTAGTGCCTACGGTGCTCCCCTTTGCCGATTCTTTGGGACGGGTTGAAGTCTTCTTAGGTGTTGATGCCCTGGGCTTTGGGGTAAGGGGGGGCCTTGAGGTAACTCTGGGCAATTGGCTGCTAGGTGATTTAAATCCCCACACCGGAAACATCTGCAAGGAGTAGTCGGTTTAGTGGTTCCTCCAGCCGGAGTAGCCTTTTTCCCCTCAGATTTCGCCCCCAACCAAGACTCACATCCCCCCTTTCCCCCTTGCTGCTGTTGACGCTGTAGGGCCACTCTTTTCATGTTAGTCTCTACTTCACCTGCTAACTGCACCCATCCCACCAGCGTGGTGGGACGCGCTTGTTGTAGAGATCCAAGCCAATGCCACCTTGCATTCAGGCCCCTCTGGAACTGTTCTATTTTTATTAGTTCGTTCGTGGGGAGGGACGGTGGCTCAGTGGTAGAGCATCTGCTTGGGAAGCAGAAGGTCCCAGGTTCAATCCCTGGCATCTCCAAAAAAGGGTCCAGGCAAATAGGTATGAAAAGCCTCAGCTTGAGACCCTGGAGAGCCGTTGCCAGTCTGAGAAGACAATACTGACTTTGATGGACCAAAGGTCTGATTCAGTATAAGGCAGCTTCATATATTCCAACCCCGGACCTTGGCTGTGTTTGCTCTAAATTCTGCCGCATACTCACGTACCGATTTCGACCCCTGCTGCATATCTCTGAGGGCTGTTAGCGTTCGAGTTTCCTGTAGTGGGTCTTTATATTGTGTGAATAGAGCTTGTAGGAAAGTGGCTACCGTATCCAATTTGGGGTTCCTGGTCTCGTACAGGCTCACATACCATCGCTTGGCAGCTCCTTTCAGCATCGACCCCAGGTAGTCTACCAGGCTGAATTCGTCAGGAAGCGTTTTTTCCCCAATAGTGCATGTAACTATTGGCTTTGATGGAGAATTATTCCACTTCTTCGGGATCCCTATCAAATGTAGCACCTAGCTCCCTTCCTCTACTGTAATCTCGAGGTATTGGGGCTGGAAGCAGCAGCAGAAGAAGAAGATATTGGATTTATATTCCACCCTCCACGCCGAAGAGTCTCAGAGCAGCTCACAATCTCCTTTACCTTCCTCCCACACAACAGACACCCTGTGAGGTGGGTGGGGCTGGAGAGGGCTCTCACAGCAGCTGCCCTTTCAAGGACAACCTCTGCCAGAGCTATGGCTGACCCAAGGCCATGCTAGCAGGTGCAAGTGGAGGAGTGGGGAATCAAACCCGGTTCTCCCAGATAAGAGTCCACGCACTTAACTACTACACCAAACTGGCTCTCCACACCAAACTAGCGGCGGTGCAGCCAGCTGTCTTCCCAGGAGGGGTATTGGTATTCCCCTCTGGTCGGCGGATCTCAACACTCGGTCGAGTTGTCTTCTAATTTCTTGTGCTATGAAGGTGGCATTGGCTTGGATCTCATCCCTCAGGCCCCTTGCCATGTCAGCCATCTCATTTCTCATTGTCTGGAGTATTCCTCGTTCATCCGGCCCAATCTCTTCCTCCTCATCATCAGGGCCAAGTTGCTCAGGACCCTCACCTCCTTCCCCTTTTTTGGGTTGGGGTTCTTCCCGCTCCTCACCACAGATGGGTCGGGCACTCTCCTGTGCGCTTCCTGGGCCGCTCTCCCTGAGCATCACCCTCGCTCAGCAGAAGTGCCGGGTCAGGATGGCCTCTCTCCATGCTGGTGCCTCTTCCATCAGGGTGGTGGAGGTTCATGGCTCCCAATTTCAGGGGGTGATGAGAAGTTGCTGCACGTGCAGAGGAGACCCTCACCCCATGGCCTGTCAGGCATCTAGGATGTGCCATGGGGGGGGGGGTCCGCACCTTGATCTCGTCTTCTCGGCTCTTGCTTCTTCCTCTTTCCAGAGGGTTGGGGAGTTCATTGTTATCTGGAGCTCTCTCTGCCATTCAGTCAGAAAGTTACCAGTTCAGTTAAATTCCAGCTGGATCACTCTCAAAATGTCAAGCAGTAATCAAGCAGTTGTTGGATACAAAGAAGTAATCAAGCAGTTGTTGGATACAAAGACTTGGTTTATTGATAATCCATTGTTGCTCAAGGTGCAGCACCTTGAGAGTGATACAGAGTTGCTCATAGTATGGTGTTTTAAGGATTACATCAAAGAGTATAGGAAAAATAGCTTCAAGACATAACAAGCATGTGTGAATTGTTACAGCTATGCAAAATACTATCTTTCGGTTGAAACTTCCCTCCGTCTCATACATTCTTGTCCCTGTTGATAAGCAATGAATGGGAACTGTTCGGGGGAGGTGCCTCCTTTCTTTCTATCATCAAAGTTACAGCATTCCTACATTTGCTACCCAGAAGTGGGAAAGAGGAAAGGAAGGTGAGAAGGCAAGGGGCGGGGGGGTTGAGCTTTGATATGGAGCTATGAGAAAGGACAGTTGTCAGGACTAAAGAGGAAGAAATCAGAATCCAATAATGCAGAGAAATAGCATGCTTGACACTCATCTTCAAGGTGAAAACAGCTGGGCGGCTTCTCTAAGCTTGACTCAGAGGAGAACACCTCCACAGTGAACTCTCGGAGGTGCTCTGTGCCTCTGAGAGCATATTGTGCAAGCTTGGCTTGGCCGAAATCCACCCAGCCCTCCTTCCACACTCCTGTGCCTGCTCTACTCATGGGTGAGAGTGCAACAGCAGGTCAGGTGTGGGTGGGGGGCATGGGGTTAGTGCCAGTCTGGGGCTCCCAAGGCCCTAGCACCCTAGGCAGGTGAAATAGGTGGTGGGAAAGGAAGGCAGCCTCCAAATGGCAGCAGCAATGTGTGCACCACTGCTTTGGGGTCCTTGCTTGGGGCTTCCTTCTTTTTCAAATATATAAGTAAAACTCTGCAAAAAATGAGGAGCAAATTTTTAAATGTAAAAGCATTTTGTATGATATGAGTTTGTAGCAGGCAGATTCAGTGCTCAGTAGATCTGGAGCAAAGCTGAATGGAGAAAGGGCCTTTCACTATTTTCTCCCCAACCTTTTCCTAACCCCCACCCCTCTCTCTTTCATTCTGTTTATGTATTTTCCTTCCTGCCTGCCACCTACACATTTATCACCCCTCTCCTGAATCTTTTTCTAGGGCCCATAGTATTTCTTCCTGCAATGGGCTTTACTGCTAGTCAGGGGTTGTTTTGTAGAAAAATAAGTGGTGGGGCTAATTAGCATAACTCATTAGCATATGTCCCCCCCACCAGCCAAAAGCAATCCAGCACAAGAAAGGAGCTCCCAGGGTGAGTGAGGTCTGCTTGGGCTGGCTAGAGATCCAGCTAACCCAAGCAGGCCTCAATCACCTGAGATTCTCCTTGGCCACCCCACCCCCCACAGTCAAAAGGTCAGCAAGTCACCCACTGCTCAAAATCACATAAGAAGTAGAGAAAGGGTAGTGAAGTTTTCTCCAGGGGTTAATGAGGGTTTATGGGGGTGTGGCAAAGCTCCTGCTGGCTGGCTGCCCGCTTTCCTTATCCAGGAATTGTTATGCAACTGCACCTACTATTCAATGAACAAAGTATGTGGGGAGGAGGAGGGGAGGCTGTCAAAAAAGTTCAGGAGCTGTTCTGCTGTGAGCTCCTGCTGAATTCAAGACCTGCTGCTAGTTTATATATAATTATTTATTACTTTCAACTGACATTCTGCCCTCCCTGCAAGCAAGTTCAGTGGGTATCACAACAGCAGTTTTACAAAGTCATTAAAACAATCATAATATTTATTTTTATTAGATTTATATCCCACACTCCCTAAATTAAATAGTTAAAAACAATTAAAACCAACGGTACAGTAATTTAAGACAGCACTATAAGTAAAAAGGTGTAATAATCTCAAATGACTGAAGCAGCTAGGCCATATCCCAAAAATTAGGCCATGACTATTGAAATGGGGTTCAGGTAGCCGGCTCAAGGTTGACTTAGCCTTCCATCCTTCCAAGGTCAGTAAAATGAGTACCCAGCTTGCTAGGGTGGGGGGGAGTGGAGGAGAGAGAGAGGAATTTAACTCTAGGAAACCCAACCCCTAAGCAGGGCTTCTTCTGGAACCAATTTGTGGAAACAAAATTCTAAAAAAAAAATGTTTAGAAGTTTATGAAGGGTACCCATGTATTTCTCCTTCATTTCCCTCTTGAGAGTGATGGGAATAAACTGATCACTGGCTGGTTGAGAGGGCTGACTAAGAATCAGGAGTGAACTGGTGATCATATCCTGGGGAAACAACAGGATTAAGATAGGGATGATTGCTGACATAGTCCTTCTGTGCATTAAGGCTGTGTTATCACAACAGATCATTAAGATATTGCCTGCATTTTTAGAAGAGACAGGACTAATTCACTTAACTCCCTGGGTAAACCTATTAAGGCTATTTCCGTTTTTTATGATTGGAAGTGCCTTTAGGATTGAGTGGAATTTGGACTTATTCAGCTGCTTATCTATTGCCATGCTGGGAGATACCTTGCTGGAACCTATTTTAATTTTACTGTAATATGAGGGTTCCTTTATGGAGGTCTATATGTGCTGATGCCACTGTTTTTGTCTTATTTTATCATATCTGCAAATCACTGCTTGATTCCATTTAGAGACTATTCATGACAGCCCTGAACCTTGCTAGGAACTCTTTCCCCCCTCCACCTCCCATCAAATAAGAAGCATGTTGGAAGATTTCATGGTTTTGGAAGTCTCCAGTCTAACTCCAGTTTGCTTTGGCATCAAAATTAATGATGGTATATGGAAAAAAAACCAAAAATGCATTTTATATAAGTGGCTACTTTTGGACATCTAAACAAGCTGGAGATGGACTGGTCTTTGAAACCAGGAAATCTTCAATTGTGCTTAATGCATGAAGGAAAGGAGGGAAGCAGTGAGAGGAAGAAAGTACAAGAAGTTTGGCTTGTGCTTGTCATAGACAAACAATTGGTTTGTTTGACCTTTGATACTGGCCACATCAAGTAACAAGCACACATACATAAATCAGCCCACATATTTCAAACTAGAATTCTATAAACTTCACAAAGTTTTTTCTAGATTAGCCAGGCTGTAGCCAGTTTTTCCTTACTAAGATTTTTTAATGGAAAAACCCTTTTAAAATGTGATGTGACAGATTTTATTTAAAGATCGTTATAACAGGAAAATGGCAAAAAGTGGTAGTGCTCCAAATGCCTCCTATCTGACCTGATTCATGATCATTATTACTTCAAGCATTATTATGAATCCCTCAAAGTTATACAGAATTATAAGTAAAAGATGGCTTCCGGTCTGAGATTCCAGCTGTGCTGCTGCCCCCTGAATAAGGGGAACCTAATTCTCTGTTCAGGGTAGTAAAAAGCCTTCATTTTGACTTTCTGCCCACATCTCTCAGATAGAGATTTGACCAGGATACGTACAGCAACTTTGAGACGGGTAACCTTGGCTAAAATTGGTTCTCGGAGGAGATCTTTTTGAGGCTTTGAGGTCCGTCAAAGAAGAGTGACGTTTTCAGCATCTACAGAGGATTATGGAGCCATTTAATTGGCATAAGCCTGTCGGGATCTCATTCTCTTTTGGGACTGATAAACATCTGAAAACTGAGAAGACCGAAGTTGAAACTGCATAGCCGTTAACGAGGTACTTGATTACAATCTCTCGCTCCGAGGCTTTTTAAGCTAATCTAAATAACATTGGAAGGTGGGAAAGATTGAATTACAAAGGGGAGCTAAGGAAAAGGAAACTTAAAACTTGGACTCTGTTAAATTAAGGACTTTGATAGAAACTGTGAAAGAAAGGATTTGTTTTGAATACCTGTGGTGGCTGATGTTTGCATTCGTATCATAGCTCTGCACTTGCAATCAACATAACAAGCGCTCCAAAGATCGCGAGAATTGGAGAACGTGAACTGGGGCTTAGTGAACCAGGAAGTAAAAAGTGAAATGGGACTAATAGAGAATGTGAGAGGAGCAAGAAGAAGGCCTACACTAGGAATTTTAACCATAGAGAAATTACAAGCACCATTTTGAAGGAAAGAAAATTGTCAAAAACTGTTAAAATCAATATTTAAGCTCAGGAAGGTCGGAGAATGGCGAAATTAGTCTCATTTTAAAGGGCAAGTTCTAAGCTATTAGATTTGGTGTTGGACTTTAGAATTGGAGACTTTAGAATTTTGGAAGGTTTTTTTATGTCAGAAGAAAGACAAACTTGTGCAAGAGTCCACTTTGGACAAAATGCAGAGTCAGTTTGATGCTATGGAAGCTAGGATTATGAAGGGTGTGGAAAAGATGTTAACAGCTTGTAAAAAAAGAACTTAAGAAAGACATTGGAGATCTTAAAAAAGAAATTGAAGATTTCAAAAATGAGGTGGTTGTAGTGACAAATAGATTCAAGGATGTTGAAGAGAAAGTTAATGTACATGCTCCTACCTTATTAAAGCTACAAGAGAAGGTAACAGTACACGACTGCAGATTAATAGAAACCCAAGTGCATCTGAGAGGAGTACCTGAAGGGGAGGAAACTGATTCAATGGAATATATGGTGAAAATAATTGCTGACTTTTTAGAGGAAGATCCTGAAAGGTCTAGAAACATGTTTGACAGTGTATACAGAGTTAATTCATCATATGCAAAATATAAAGGCCTACCAAGAGACATAGTTATAAAATTAAGAACAAAAGACATGGCAGGGAAAATTCTGAATAAAAACTTTCCAAAGGCTTTGATAGTGGAAGGGAGCAGAGTCAAAATAATGAAAGAGCTGCCAAGGCAAGTGATAAATGACAGGAAGAAATATAAGAGATTGACAGAGAAGCTACGTACTGAGGGAATGAGATACAGATAGATAATACCTGAAGGTTTGGGCTTTGAGCTACGTGGAAGAAGGATTACAATAAGGAATGAGCAGGAGATGTGTAGCTTTTTTGAAGAAAATAAAGACTTTGCACCATAATGGATTACAAATTACTATCTTGGAATATAAATGGACTAAATTCACCACAAAAAAGAAAAGCAACATTTCATTGGATTAAAAAACAATAATTAATATAATTTGTCTACAGGAAGTTCATATACAACAAAAGGATTACAAATTTTTATGGAATAAACAATTGGGGTTGGAATTTTTTTCATTGGCGGAACAAAAGAAAAGGGGTGTGGTTTTTTACATTAAAGAACAATTAGAGTCAAAATTGATTTTTAAAGACAAAGATGGAAGATATGTAGCAGTGGAAGTAATGATTGACGCAAAGAAAACATTGTTATTAGGACTATATGCACCAAATGGTGCAAAAGATGTTTTTTTTAAGATATTAATCGACAGTTGGAGGAAGTGTCCTATGACCAGATCTTAATGATGGGTGATTTTAATGGAACAATACAAAGCAATATAGATAGGTCTGGCCAAAAGGGCAATAACAAAGAAGGGAAACTACCAAAGTCTTTTTTTGAGTTGGTTAAACAAGAAAGCTTGGAGGATATTTGGAGAAAATTTAACCCTGAAGTAAGAGACTATACCTTTTTTTTCGGCAAGACAAAATACTTTTTCTAGAATTGATATGTTGTGGGGCTCTAAAAATTTGGGCCTCATAACTCGAAAAGTAGAGATTCTACCAAAGATATGTGCAGATCACAATCCAATATTTTGGGCTACAACACTGCAAAAGCAAACAAGAAGATGGAGAATAAATGAGGATTTGTTACAAAATAAAGAAACTGTGACATTTCTAGAAAAAGAAACCATAGCTTTTTTCCAAATAAATGATACTGATGACATAGAATTCCAGACGGTTTGGGATACTTACAAAGCGATAATGAGAGGAATATTGATTACATTGAATAATAAAGATAAGAGGGCAAAAGAAAAACAGATGTTGGACATTCAAAATGAAATAAAGAAAAAAGAAGGGGAATTGAGAAAAAGACCAGAGAAAAAGAAAATAATAAGGGAAATTACCATATTACAAAATCAAGTGAAACATTTGTTGAATAAAGAACTGGAATGGAATTTGAAAAGTTTGAAACAGAAATCGTTTGAAAGTGTGAATAAACCTGGAAAGTACTTAGCTTGGCAATTGAAGAAAAAGAAAGAAAATAAAATTATTAACAAAATTGTGGCTAATGAAAAAGAGATAATAGACCAAGAAGGAATTAAAAGGGAATTTTTTAAATATAATGCAAATTTATTCAAAGGTGTGAAAATAAAAAAAGAAAAAATGGAAGAGTATTTACGAAATATTAAAATAACACCCTTGACTGAATATATGAAAAAGATTTTGAATGATCCAATAGAAAAAATTGAAATCGAAGCAGCAATCAACGTAATGAAAGTAGGCAAGGCTCCTGGGCCGGATGGATATACAACTGAATTTTATAAAATTTTTAAAGAAGAGATTGTACCAAAATTGCAAAAAATGATGAATACGATAAGAACAAAAGGGAAAATTCCAAATACTTGGAAAGAAGCTGTAATTTCGTTGATTCCTAAGGAAGATAGAGATGTCACAAATGTAAAGAATTATAGACCGATTTCATTATTAAATAATGACTATAAGATATATACAAAAATCTTGGCAGAACGTCTTAAACAATATCTGATTAACTTTATAAAGGAAGATCAAGCGTGATTTCTCCCTAAAAGGCAAATAAGAGACAATATAAAAACTGTTGTAAATATTGTAGAATACTATGAGAAACATCCAGAAAAAGAGGTGGCATTATTTTTTGTAGATGCAGAGAAAGCCTTTGATAATTTGAACTGGGACTTTATGTTTGCAGTAATGGAAAAGATAAATCTTGGAGAGCATTTTATAAGAATGACAAAGCAATATATATGGAACAACAAGCAAAATTGTGTATAAATGCAGATCTTACAAATGAAATGAAGGTGAGCAAAGGTACAAAACAAGGATGCCTGCATTCACCATTGTTGTTTATAATGACTCTTGAAATCTTGCTAAGACAAATACAAGATGATAAAGAAATAGAAGGACTGAAAATCAGAGGATTTTCTTATAAATATAGAGCATTTGCAGATGATATCGTGTTTATAACGGAAAATCCGATACAAGTGATACCTTTGTTGTTAGCTAAGATAAAAGAATATGGAGAAATAGCAGGACTTTATATAAATAAAGAAAAATTGAAATTTCTATGCAAAAATATGCAACTAAATAAACAGAAAGAACTGCAGAGACTGACGGGATGTAAAGTTACCTCTAAAGTTAAGTATTTGGGTTTAGAGATAACAATGAAGAATATTGACTTGTACAAAAATAATTATGAAAAGTTATGGCGTAAAATGGATGAAGATATGGCGAAATGGAATAGACTTAATCTGTCTTTGTTGGGCAGGATTGCTTCAATTAAGATGAACATTTTGCCAAGAATAATGTATTTGTTTCAAACTATTCCGATTGTGAAAGACAGTAAACAATTTAATAAATTGCAAAGGGGGATCTCAGAATTTGTATGGGCTGGGAAAAAACCAAGGATCAAGATGAAAATTTTAACAGATGCTAAAGAGAGAGGAGGATTTTAGCTTCCAGATTTAAGGTTATATCATGATGCAGTTTGTTTGGCGTGGATAAAGGATTGGGTGATGTTGTTAAATAAAAAACTTTTAATGCTAGAAGCTCATGGAAATAAATTTGGCTGGCATGCTTATATGTATTATGGGGGGGGGGAAGATGGATGTTTTTTTCTCACCATTATATCAGAAATAATTTGTTGAATACATGGATAAAGTACAAGAAATATGGTGATGAAAGAAAGCCATTATGGATAGTTCCAGCAGAAGTAATAAAAATAACGATTGAATCTGACGAAGAGAGAGGGTTATCATATAACCAATTACTAAAGATTCAAGGAGATAAAATTGAATTAAAATCTGCTGAAGAGCTGAACAATAAGTATGACTGGTTTCAAATGCAACAAATAAAAAGTTTGATGGATAACGACATTAAATCTGAAGGAATTAGACGCGAACAAACAGAAATGGAAAAGGTTCTGCTTGGAGATAATGAAAAATTAATATTGAAAATATATAAGTTATTGTTGAAATGGTCTACAGAAGAAGAAGTAGTAAAATTTCAAATGATTAAAGGGCAATTAATGTAAATAAGAAAATACAGATGGACACATGGGAATATCTTTGGAAGAACTCTATGAGAATATCAAAGTGTCAGAGTATTAAAGAGAATTGTTTCAAGATGATATATAGGTGGTATATGACTCCTAAAAAATTGGCAAAGATGAGTAAAAAGATGTTGGATAGATGTTGGAAATGTAAGAAACATGAAGGTTCTTTTTATCATATGTGGTGGACATGTGAAAGAGTGAAAAAGTTCTGGCAGATGATACAACAAGAAATATCTAAGATTCTGGGTTATGACTTCAAGAAAGTAGCAGAGACTTTTCTGTTGGGATTACAAATTGAAAAATTTCCAAAAGAAGATAGAACTTAAATTTGGTACTTGCTCTCAGCTGCTAGGACATTGTATGTGCAGTTGTGGAAGCAAGAAAAAATACCAGAGAAATGGGATTGGATTCTGAAAGTTTTATCGTGGAGTGAGATGGATAAACTAACAAGAATTCTAAGAGACTATGATTTGGAAGTGTTTAAAAAGGAGTGGAAGAAATTTAGAGGTTATGTAGAGAAAGAATAGAATGTAAAAAGACATTGGACAATTTTTAACAATGAGTATTAGATAAAGGTAGAATATGAATTTAGGTTGTTATAGTTAAAGGTACCTTTATAAGTGAACTTTAAGTATATAACTTCAGCGGGAGTCTAGAAATGGAGGGAGGGGGATTAGAAAATATCATATGGTTTAGGGATAGAGATGATTTAAATGGATATTGTTACCATATGCTATCAATAAAATTGTTTAAACACAGAATTATAAGTAAAAGATGAATGAAAGAAACACTTCTTACTTTTTTTGTTTTTTTTTCATTCATAGAAACTAAAGTACACATGGATTTAGCCAAAGGGTTGAAGAATGTTTTGACTACAAGGAAATGGTTGGTTTCTTTGCCAATTATTTCTTTGAAAATCCACCTAGAAATGTGTAAACCCCACCTAGTAAGACTGACTACAGCTGTGACTCCTTTTCATCTCTACCACTTTGACACAGAACAGCTTCTCTGGTATGTGCATCATTTTCTTGCTGCACTATCACTCTTTCTTTCTTTCATAAACTCCCGTTAATCCTTGCTGTCTATTTATCCCACCAGCTTTTTTGACAGATCTAATGAATGTCATCTCCTGTAACCTGTTGGCTAGGTAAAATATTTTAAAAACAAGGCCAAGATTGACTGGGGTCAGTAAAAATAAATAGCTTATCTGAACTTGGTATCTCCTTTTGCCTCACATATTCACCTTGTCAAAGATATCAGCAGTGTTCCATTTTCTGAGTCACCATTTAGAATGGCTAAGGATTTAAATGTCATACTTCATTACTATTTGATATGATAAGGGTTTCCTAGTGAAGACCACATTCATCCTGATAACTGTTTTTGCAATTCTTTCTTGGAAATGTATTAATATTATTTCTTCTAACTGTTCTCTATTGCCAGGGGTGGGGAATAGTGACTCTCCAGATGTTTTTGCCTACAACTCCCATCAGCCCCAACCATTGGCCATGCTGGCTGGGGCTGATGGGAGTTGTAGGTAAGAAAATCTGGAAAGCCACTGTTCCCCACCCCTGTCTGTCGCAGTCTCAGCTGCATAAAGCTTGTTTTAAACTTTGTTTAGAAATATGGGTATCTTTCCTACAGATTTTTCTAACTTTAACATTTACATTTTTCTTAAATTTTACTGGGTTCAATTACCTTTTTTCCATCTAAAGTGTCAGTGGTTTTATAGTACACAGCTTGACACTATGAACTTCAAAGCCTCACAAATAATGCTTTTGGATGAAGGTACAGCTACTTAGTCCAGGGGTGTCAAACTCATTTGTTATGAGGGCTGGATTTGACATAAATGAGACCTTGTCGGGCCGGGCCATCTGTGTCATAAAATGTAATGCTAGGTAGCGGACATATAAACTATATAAAGGGGGCACAGACAAGGACAATTTTTTTTTTACTTAAAACATTAGCACTCTTGCAATATTATGTTTTATAGTTTGATAAATGTCATTTCTTGCTATGAATTATGGCTTCAAAAACTGCAGACAATGTCTGTGCTGTACCAATCTTAAATATGCTGTTCAAGTGTTGTTCAAGTGTACACATCTGTAAGTTGCAAACCTACTTTTTATTTATACACATTCATTACAAAGATCTCATAGTCAATCCTTTGAGCCTCAGACCCAAAGGAAAACATGAAGCAGCTGGGTATTGTGAGTTTTTGTAAATAAGTTGCTTCATGTGCTGGTCAAGATTTTGTGAAGGCACCATGGCACAGACTGAGGGCTATGTGCTTGTCTACAAAACTATAGTCTTCCCGAGAAAAATAACTACAACTCCTATGTGGCAGTGCAAGAACAGAAGAAGAATAATTGCAGATTTATACCCTGCACTTATCTCTGAATCAGAGACTCAGAGCAGCTTAAAATCTCCTTTATCTTCTCCCCCTGCAACAGACACCCTGTGAGGTGGGTGGGGCTGAGAGGACACTCACAGCAGCTGCCCTTTCAAGGACAACCTCTGCCAGAGCTATGGCTGACCCAAGGCCATTCCAGCAGGTGCAAGTGGAGGAGTGGGGTATCAAACCCGGTTCTCCCAGATAAGAGTCTGCACACTTAACTACTACACCAAACAGAGAGACAGCCATGTACAGTGGTCAGTATCAGCCTACTACCTGGGAAGTCTAAGTTCAAGATCACCAATAAAAGGAAAATATGAAAGAAAAATCAAGGGAAATTTGTTAAGTAAGCCTGGGCTGGACACACTCAGCCTAACCCTGGCTTGTTGTTATTGCTCTTTGAAACAGTTCACATGCTTTCCTACTGAGAAAAAAGAGGAAGGAAAACCAGTTGTACCCATAACAAGCCCAACCAAACTCTCTCTCTCTGTGTAGCAAGGCAAAAAGCTGATACCTTCAATGAAATGCTGCTAGTCTTAAAAGTGCTTTCTTTGTATTTCTCATGATGGTGAGGACTGGGCAAAGGAAGCTCTGGTTCTTTCCTTCCTTCCTTCCTTCCTTCCTTCAGGGCACAAGGAGAGGGAGGAGCCTCAGCCAGGAAGGAAGAGAGGCTTGGCTCAGTAGCTCTGCAGGGTGATTAATTGAGTCTGGCAAACTAAATCACCCAGCAGAGCTATAGAGCCAGGCTCTTTCATTGGCTAAGGCTCCTCCTCTCTCCTCCTCCCTTTCGGAAAAGGGAGGGAGAGAAAGAAGGAGCCATGAAAGGCTGCTTTGCTGGCTGACTGATTGCTGGGGAGAAAGACAACATGGCAACCAAACACAGCAGGCAAGGTAAAATGAAGCAGACAACAGCTAGTTGCTGGAGGGCCTGATTGGAGCCCTCTGCGAGCTGCATCCGGCCCGTGGGCCGCATGTTTGACACCCTGAGCCCTATGGGAAATGGGCGGAATAGAAATATACTAAAATAAATAAATAAATAAATAAATAAATAAATAAATAAATAAAAGGCACCATTGCCAGGCTAGTCAGAGCTTCTGAAAATACCATGAATTTGTATGGAGTTGCCAGTGGTAATATTGTGCCTGGAGTGACACATCAAATCAACATGCAATAGATATTCCAGCTAATGCATAATGATAATATTGGCTGCACTGCTGCTGTGTACTTGTTCCGAGCATAAAATAAATCTACAGTTGCAAATCTCAGCTCAGCCATACCTTTCAGAACCTTTTTAGACCAATAAATGTAAGTCTTATAGTGCAAGCCAATGCAGAGTTACTCCCATCTGGAATAATTCTTAGAATGTGTAATTCTTCATAGAAGAAATAGCGCTGAAAGTTTCCAATATGTAAAATTAGAATAATGATACTGATCTACCTTACAATGTAGCGGGGAAAACCCTATTTATACATTACCAAATTCTGCCGGATCAATAACGGAGGCCGCGGAGACGAGGGATCAGGAAAACAGCTTCTTTATTTAACGTGCATAAGCGCTCTATACACGGGCATCAGAGAGAGAGTCTGGACTCTGGGCTCTGAGCAGCGAATTACAGTTGCCTGCCGCCTTTTATTGGGTTTTCTCCCCAATTGCCAACGTCATATTTTCACCACAATTCGAGTTGTTTTTCAACCCTCTGGGTTCTTCTTAGGGCCTTTCTTAGGGCCTCTGTAAACCCTGGTTCCTCTTTCTCTAGAAACAGTTTACCCAGACGCCCACAGCTTCTTACTTTTTCCCCAGTACCTATCTTGCTTCTCTTCAGGCCCTGTTCTATGTTTTTCAGCCTGCGGTTTTGAAAGGTCAACGACCTGTCACAGTTCCCTTTTCTTCTCTCTCTGCAAGCTAGCACTCCTTTGCTTCAAGCTGCTATAGAAGATTATTTCTGCAAGCATTTTTACATATTTCTAACATTGCTATATTGATTAGATATTGGCATTGTTTTTGGATCGATGCTACATTTCCCCTCTTTCAAATGGAGTTTGATTACTTATCATGACATCCACCAACCATCACACACATACTAACATCAACCTACTTAAAGCCAAACATCAAACCCATAATACATTTGATAACCCATCAGCTGGCTGTTGCTCGAGGAATTTCTTCTTCTTCCCGGAGTGTAGAGCAATCGAGCTCCCTAGCTGCAACCGCACGGGAGTTGACCGCTCCACGCCCAGGGAGAGTCATTTCTGATGCCTGTGGAATCCTGCCGTTTCCGGTAGGCCAGGATCCAGAGGGCGTTGCCTGTGGAACCTCACTACTGCCGGTGAGTGAGGTCCAGAGGTCGGGCCTCAAGCAATCAGGTCTGGGAGCAAGGCTGCACCTAGAAAGCCTATCTAGGAAAGCTTCGGTTAAAATTGCATAGTAAAACAATACAAAGTTCAAAACAAGCCTATCCCATCAGCGTAACATTTCTTTCTAGGGCTGGGTTTTCTCATCTTAACACTCTTCCAAAGGGCCTTTCATGCATAAAATCACAAAGAGCTAAACCTTCTCTCTTACTTAAGCATCACAATATATGGCCAAGGCACTGAGCAATGTGTCAAGCTAAAACTAGCTCAGAACACATTTTGACTACTTAACTCTTCCCAGGGACCAACCTACCTTTCTTCTGTGGCGAGCTCTTGCTAACAAAGGAAAGGCAATATTTCTCTTTATTATTATTTTAAGCGCAGAAAGCCAATAAAGCAAAGTTACTTCAAAAGGATCCTGGTCCCCTCTTCGTGGCTTCGCATCAAGGTTTTAACAGGTGGGATCCTCCTCCAAGCCTTCTTCTTCCTGGAAAAGCTTCTTGAGGTTCAAAAGGGCAGAAGCCGCTGCTTCTTCCTGGAGAGGCTCTTGTGGGCTCACATCTATTTCGGGGGCCAGGCCGGCTGCTTCGTCTATGCCTTCTTCGTTTCCGTGCTCATCTCTCTCTGGTATCGCCTCAATTGCAGCACCGGCATCGGAGACCTGGTTCCAAGCTGTGTGGTTTTGCTTGTAGGGGGCTAGATACCATCCTGTGGCCACTTTCATGACTCTAGGTTCACGCATCGCATGCCAGTGGTGGTCGAGCACTCCCCTTCGGCCTCTTCCTCTGTCGCGGAATTGGGGAGGGGCTTCTGGGCACGAATGGATCCAGTGCCCCCTCCCGCGGCAAAAGGCGCACTCGTCGCGTGCCAATGATGGTCTCGTGGCCCTGGGCCTACTCGGAGGTCGGGGCATCTTTTCTCCTTGATCGTCTGGGGGTCTTCTGCCTCTACCACGACCCTTTGAGGTCTTCTTTCCTGTCTCAAGGTCTTCCTGGGCATCTTTGAACTCTAGGGCTTCATTCAGCTCCTTAAACATCAGAAACCGTTCATGACCCTTGATTTCGAGGTTATAGGTACCCTCGTGAGTGCCGAAGGTCTTCGCAATGGTCTTCTTCCAGTGCTTCTTCCCAGCTGGAGCCGCTGTCTTTCTGGCTCGTCCCTTACGACCAACTTTAGGGGGACTATCTTCCTCCAGCTCCTGGCTCCAGTTGAGGCAGACGTCAATCTGGGCCTCCTGCGGTGGAGGGGACGATGCCATCTTCTCTCACTCCTCTAGCAGTGGCGTTTAGCAACTGTACAAGAGAAGAAGCTTATTTAAACAAATCTCACAGTCAGCCCTTTATTTTCCTGGGCAAGCAAGACCCCAATTCAGCCTTTTGCTGCTTTTCTTCACTTTCGTGGAGCCAAACTTGGTAGCTGCAAAAGTAGCCACGGTGAAAGTCGGACCAGAGGATTTGTCAGCAGATGGAGGTGGGGAGCCGGACAAGAAGGTCGTCTGACTCCTAGCGGGGACAAAAGCCGGAGCCTCAGGGTTGAGCCTGCTTCTGCTTTTGCTCTGTCCCTCGGCCGTGCTGCAGCCTTTATTGTCTTTTAGATACACGGTCTCGACTGGCCCTTCTTCCCCAAATCGGTAGGAGACTTCAAATGGGTCAATCCACACAGTCAATTCTGCAGGAATACTGTCCTGGACATCCTCTACAGTCAGTCCACTTCTTCTGGCAGCCAATTCTACTACAGAGTCTCTGGTCTTCTCTATCCAAATACAGCGATAGGCGGACCCCCTTAGGGGTGTCTCTGGGTACCAGTGGCCTTCATATTTCCTCTCAAGTAACTGCTCTAATTCTTCCCTAAAATGGTCAACCCTTCTCCGTGGGAGCCAATCGTACAGATAAAAGGTGATAACACTCAAGGCTTCCTTAACCTCTTGATACATGCCTAACGGAGATAGAGGTTGCCCTGAATGCCTCCAAGCCTAATCATGGGTCGGAAGTTGGGAAAGGGCATCACATGACTACCGTGGATTTCCTGTGCCAACTGACGCAAGGGGCAGGGGTCTGAAGGACCAAAAAGGCGGGGAGCCTTGCATTGGGCTTAAAGGACCAGCTCCCTACAACTGAGGGCAGCAGAAAACACTGCTCCATGTCTTAAATTTGATTCCCAAGGGGTTCCTTAACTACAAGTGCCTTGTCCAAGAGGTGACCATTCAGAGATGCCACACCCGGCAACCGCATACCACTCAAGCTACACACCCATATTCAATTAATGATGTGCAAGCTCAAGTAATACGCAGCCGCCGGATCCCTATGACATGAGCATGGCAATCCCATCACAATCATAAAACAAAGTAAAGCACAGTTTCCCTGGTTAACAGATAGCATCCTTTGGGGTCTCCAGGAATTTCTCTTGGGGTAAAAACACATTATTTCATTACATTGTAACTCATAATCATCAGCCGGCTAGCTAGCCTAACCACATTCGCACTTCCCGTTTTTTCTAAGGGAGGGTTATGCAATACTGCAGAAATATTTCACATCACCACAAGCAGCCTTTACACTGCCCTGCTGCCTCTAGTAATGTGAAGCGTTGACTCTGATCTTAATGTCTCCCTTCACTTCCAGCACAGGCATCCGCCTGGCTACAGAGGAAGTTTTTCTCCAGGGAACACCTGGTGCTACTCACACCAGTGTCATCTAAATACGCACATGCATTATCTCCTCGCACAAGAAACTGATCAGCAAACTCTGTGCCATTTTGCCATTTCCACACTAGGCCTGTCTGTTTGGAGAGGCCAATCCAGTGGTGTCCAGGGCGAGTCAGGTTTACTAGAAAACTCAGATCCCATTGTGAATCAATCAATGCCAACGTGGCACCAAATGCAAAGCATTTAGTCTCACTGCTATTCCAATCCCCTTCATCTTCAGATTTATAATAACATTTCCCATGGTACCCAATCCAATGTTGTGGGCAGGCAGTGATGCCAAGAAAGGGGCATGGTGAGCAAGGCTGTGTCTTTTGGACAGCCATTACAATGATAGTTATAAGCAGAACTGCACCCACTATGGGGACTGCTAACAATTTCTTCCACAATACACTTCGGGAGCCCACAGCTGCTGTACGCTGCTGCGGGGACCCTTCTGGGACATCTAAGAAATCCAAACTCCTCATTTTCCTCCAGGAGTTTGCCTATGCCACAGTCCTATTTATAATCTATCCCACACTCAGACCAATGATTTGACACGCTGCCCGTGGCCGCATTAGTCTAAGTTTGAAATAAACCAAGAAGGCGACTCGTCAAATCCTCAAAGGCGGCCCAAGGCTGGGTGGTAATTCAACCTCTAAGCTCCCTGGGGTGGCTGTCCGACCTTTGATCTTCCAAGCCAGTAGGGGACCTTCCCGAGTTTTCCTTAGGAAGCACCACCGTGTGCGTCCTACGCCTCCAGTCGGGCCCCTGATTTGACCTCCTACCAACCAAGCAGTCGTCTCCCCCTGTTCTCCTACCCACAGGCAGATATTGTGCCTGTGCCTACGGGGCGCTGGAGTGCGCCAGCAGAGGGTCAGTACGCCTGGGGTGTAGACCCAGGGTCCTACCAACCTACGGAACCTCCGACGGGGGCTCCAGTGAGGCTGATCCTGCAACTGAAAGTCTGGGGAGGGATTCATGCGGTTGTATTAGCGAGGTATCGTCGAGATACTGGCCGACTAACTGGCAGACCACCGCTTTAGTATTATAGGGGTCCCACCCAGCATCCAAAGTCGCTACGTACCAGGCCAGTTCAAGCTCGACCTGTGAGCTAAGGCTAAGTGTGTTCTTTCCTTCAGAGCAGCGCTTACAATTTCGTGAGTGAAAATCCTTCACAGCTAATGGGTGCTGGGCAATCAGGGGGAACCAATTCACCGCCCTCTTACTGATTACTGGATGGGCAGTTTGGGACTTAATCTTCCAGGCACAGATGCGATCCCCCTCTTTTTGTCTAAGAAAATACCACCGCGCCCAGGTGCCACCCCCCCCCAGCGAGAGTCTTCGCTCGTCGCTTAAGTAGCCACCCAGTGGTTGTATCGTTGGACCCCTCCCACAATTGGACCCGAAGGTAGGGGCAAAGGGCCTCTTCCCAACAGAGGGACAATTTATTTGGGGTGCGCACCCAAGGACGAACTATATAATAGAACTTATCGCCTGGAGCCTGAAAGTCACAATCTCCCCAATCGTAGAAATGCCTCCCCTCTTCCCTGGTAAGGGAGGGAGAACACATATGGGAGCCTATTCAGCTGTTTCTCTGTGGTCCCGGCCCACCGTGCTTACGCAGGCGGGAAACGCGGTACTGACAGATTCACTATGCCTTCAACAGCAAGTATCGTCTCAAGCACATGTCAAGCACACATCAAGCATACCAGACAGATTCAATTGCCTTAATAAAACTCTTAAGTAAGGAGGAGGCACAAAAACCCTCCTTTCTCTCCCCACTTATTCGAAAGCTCTGAAAAAAAGAGTGGGGCACCCTGCCAAAAACCCTGTGGCAGGATGGCAAGCACAAAAACAGCAGGGGCGTCCCCCAGATGATAAGTGCACTGATGGTTAACCAGACAGACAAAACATTGCAGACAGATCGGACCCACAGTGTTCCCTAAACATTAAACACAGAAATTTCCCCAAATGGAAGAAGAGGCGGCCTCTCCCTGGCGGGTGACTCAGCCGTTTTACTTTTCTCCTTCACTCAGTACCCTACCTATAGGAGGCAGAAGGGTCGAATTCGTCCCTTCCCCTCTTCGAATGCAGCCCGTAGCCTAGTGCAGTGGCTGCATGCGGAACCGACTAAGGCCCGCCGGCAGAAGGGGCGAATACCTTCCCTCCTCCGTCGATCAGACACTGTTAGAAGGCCGCAGGCGGAAGGCGACTATGTCCCTACCCGCTCTGTGGGTTCTGCGAGCGCTGCTGAAGCGGGGTGTACCTGCCCGCCCCTCAACGGATGCGGGCTGTCAGGCGACCCGGTATGGTCACCTACCCGACCATCTTGAAGAGGTTCATTACTGCAGTCAGAGTATGACACAGGAAAAGGTACGTTGAGCACAAGGGCCGAAAACAAAGTTGCCACGGCCTCGTGGTCAAGGTTCTAGGTTGGGGTTCAAGACTCACACCCCGGGGTCTGCAAAGCAGGGCTGGTTCCTGGTGCCCCGTTCCGCTAGGTCGATTAGGCGTGGTGGAAGGCAGCCGGCGACGGGGGAGACTGAGGACGGTCAGCCCAAAAGAGGGCCGGTGGCCACTACCGTTGCTCCAGTCCCACCAGTCAGCAGCCGCAGTCGGCCAGGCTAATAGAACCGGGCCAATGCACCAAAATATGTAGCGGGGAAAACCCTATTTATACATTACCAAATTCTGCCGGATCAATAACGGAGGCCGCGGAGACGAGGGATCAGGAAAACAGCTTCTTTATTTAACGTGCATAAGCGCTCTATACACGGGCATCAGAGAGAGAGTCTGGACTCTGGGCTCTGAGCAGCGAATTACAGTTGCCTGCCGCCTTTTATTGGGTTTTCTCCCCAATTGCCAATGTCATATTTTCACCACAATTCGAGTTGTTTTTCAACCCTCTGGGTTCTTCTTAGGGCCTTTCTTAGGGCCTCTGTAAACCCTGGTTCCTCTTTCTCTAGAAACAGTTTACCCAGACGCCCACAGCTTCTTACTTTTTCCCCAGTACCTATCTTGCTTCTCTTCAGGCCCTGTTCTATGTTTTTCAGCCTGCGGTTTTGAAAGGTCAACGACCTGTCACAGTTCCCTTTTCTTCTCTCTCTGCAAGCTAGCACTCCTTTGCTTCAAGCTGCTATAGAAGATTATTTCTGCAAGCATTTTTACATATTTCTAACATTGCTATATTGATTAGATATTGGCATTGTTTTTGGATCGATGCTACAACAACACCACTGTATGATATGTGAAATAGCTTGGGCCTTTCATAGGTTGCTCTGTGAGAAGACAGAGTTTAAGGGGGTGGAGAGTGGAGTTTTCATTTGGGTCTGTTTGGGTATTAAGTTTGGTCTGTTGCTCCTTGAACAAGGTCTGCTTGCCTGAGGCTGATTGCCTCTAAATACTGTTAAACCACTAGCCAGTTATGAAGGAAGAAAACTAGCAGGGGAGCAGTGGATATCCAGTATTTTCCAGAGAGTGCCAAATGTACAATTATCCACTCACTGGATGGAAATGATAGGTATGACACTCAGGGAGCAGGTTTATTCCCTTGAGGCTAAGGTTGCCAACCTGGAGAAGCTGAGGCAGAGAGAGGTTTGGAGAAGAGACTCTCAGGGTATTAACAGAACAGTCCTATGCCTGCATTGACAGGTCACCATATTTCAAAAAGGACATTGCAGAGCTGGAAAAAGTACAGAGGAGGGGAACTAAGAGAATGAAGGGGTTGGAGGACCTTACCTATGAGGAAAGGCAAAAGAATTTGGGACTTTTTAATTTAGAAGAGAGACAATGAAGGAGGGACATGACAGAGAGGTTTATAAAATTATGTCATCGAGTGGAAAAAGTTTACAAAGGGAACTTTTTCTCCCCATCTCAAAATATTACAACTCAAGGGCATCCAATGAAGCTGATGGGAATTAGGTTCATGATGGACAAAAGGAAATACTACTTAAAAAAAGGTAGCCCCTGTGCAAGCACCAGTCATTTCCGACTAGGGTGACGTTTTCACAACAGACTTTTAACGAGGTGGTTTGCCATTGCCTTCCCCAGTCATCTACACTTCCCCCCAGCAAGCTCATTTTACCAACCTCAGAAGAATGGAAGGCTGAGTCAACCTTGAGCTGGCTACTGAACCCAGCTTCCACTGGGATCAAACTCAAGTTGTGAGCAGAGAGTTTGGACTGCAGTACTGCAGCTTTACCACTCTGCACCACTTTACAGAGTGATTAACATGTGGCATTCATTGCCAGAGTATATAGTGGTAGAAAAAGGAATAAACAGCTTTAAAGGGGGATTAGATAGATACATGGAGTGTAAGGCTATCAATGGCTACTAGCCATGGTGACTGAGGGGAACACCCATATTCAGAGGCACTAATCCTCTGAATCTCAGAGCCAGGAGACAATATCAGAGAAAGGCCTCAGCCCCTACATCATGTTATTGCCCATCAAGAAGAACTGATTAGCCACTGTGTGAGACAGGATGCTGGACTAGATGGACTAGGAGTTTCTTATGCTCTTAGAAGCACCCTGTAAGTGACATAGTCAGACATATTTGTTCCACTTGTTAAACATTAGATGCCTATTAGCTAAATAGATACAAGCCATCAGATGTTGTCATGAATAACTAGAGTGGGCTTAAGACATCTGTTGTCCCATTGTATTCTGTATTTTACTAGTAATAAGCTCCAGCTCAATTATGAGAAGTCCAAAATCTTAGTTTTCTCAAAAAAAGTGGAGACTTTACAAATGGGTTATTGATGGTAAAGAGATAGAGCAAGTCAAGTATTTTAAATACTTAGGTGTTTATTTTCAATATGTGACTTGGTCTATCCATCGCAAGTATGCAGTGAAGATAGCTAACATCAGTGCATCTGCCATAGCTCGCTTTTTTATGGCAGAGGTAACCAACTTGTACCAGCTGCCATAAAAATATTCAAAGCCAAAGTGATTTCACAACTTCTGTGTGGAATCCCAATCTGGATTGGATTTTATGAAGGTGCTATCGAACGTGTCCAATCCAAATTCTTGCGTAAAATTCTGGGCATGCCAAAATGTGTCCCATATGCAGCTATCTGCTTAGAAACTGGCATGTCTTTAATGGTTACTAGTGCATGGCTCATGACCTTCAAATTCTGGCTACGCTTGCACTACAACTCTGAACTGGTGAGCTATATCTCTCAAATGCTCTCTGAATTTAATTTGTCAAATTGGTCAGCACAAATTGAGAAAAAAATAAAAGCAATGGGTTTATCCCTAGAACTACTGTCCATACTGTCCTTCACCACTGCAGTTCAACAAATTAAAAACAGGTTGCTAGATACTGGGCGCCAAGACCTATACAGTCTGGCTAAGAAAACTTGTTCCCCACTGAGCTTTGAGATCTCTCTTAGTACTGGGAAAATGGCCTCATATCTATCCATCTTGCAGGTGCCACAGCAGCGTAGAGCTTTTTCCCTTGCCAGATGCAACGGCATGGCCTCTGCCATTCTTTATGGCAGATTTAACAAGACAGCCTACTCAGTCAGATACTGTCTCCGTAAGCAAAAATGTGTGGAGTCAGTTACGCATATTCTTCTTTATTGTAATTTGTATACAGATCTTAGTCACAAGTGTTTGCATCCCCTTTTAGTTAGCATGATTGATTGTTCTGATGCACTTAAGGTCTATAATCCTTTGAATGATACTTCATCTAGTGTCACTGAGAAAGTGGCTAAGTTTCTTTATTCTGTTTTAAAGGCATGCCAGAGGATCTCATAGAAACAGTTTATGTTTATGCTTTTCCTGAAGTATATGTATGCAATTGTTCCATTTTATCTTTTTTTTTAACCAATTTGCTCTGATATATATATATATATATATATTGTGGAGAAACGCCATTTTAGTCAGTGGTGGTGCTTCATTTGGCAGGGATCAGTAAATCCCTCAGCAGGCTTTGTAGCCTTCCCCTCACTCCCCCCCTCCCTTCCAGAGCCAAACCAACAACGCTAGGGGGAAAATCTCCTAGAGAGGCAGGAAGTGCTGTTGTTCCTTGCATGTGTTAGGCAGGAAGAGAAGGCAGATTTGAACTGGGGCTCGAGTGAGCATGTGGTGAGCATGGAGGCTCCTGCCTGGGAGGGCCCAGGCAGGCAGACTAAGTAAGTAATTCTCAAGACAGGACAAGTTTAGATCAGGGCCAGCAGGACGCGTTTATAAACAACTTTCCTTTGTCATGCTGTTTGCTGTGCGTGTGCTGTGCTGTGCTAACTTTTTAAATGCAACTGTTTTTGTTTTGTTTTTCTTTTCCTATCTGTTTCTCTTTTTAAATAAATATATTTTTACTGTTTAAATGCTGGCAGTCAATCTCTGTACCACATAGATCCCCAGACCGCTTTAGACCACGCTGTTTTTAGGAAGGGGGCCCCAGGGAAGGGGGAAGGCATGCA
Organism: Heteronotia binoei; assembly: GCF_032191835.1. Taxonomy (NCBI): domain Eukaryota; kingdom Metazoa; phylum Chordata; class Lepidosauria; order Squamata; family Gekkonidae; genus Heteronotia; species Heteronotia binoei. The sequence continues at coordinate 125,188,259 of NC_083225.1, forward strand.
GTTGGATAAGGTGCCAATCCTCCAGGGGTGCCCCAAAGAAGTGCTGAGGTCTCTGTGAAACCCAAGTACAGGGTGGCAGAGGACCTGGAGGCCTAGCCTCACAGCTGGAGAGGGGGATTGGGAGTCCTGTTCCTCACAATCTGAACCCCGGGACTGAGCAGGTGGTGGCAGCGCGCCCAAGGGGCAGGAGGAGAAATAGCTCCCTCCAGGAGTTGGCGACTCAATAGGGAGCAGACGGGACCGGGTCTGAAGGCAGAATCGGGCCGGTTCCGTCACATATATATAATGCCAATAAAGGCTAACTTGACTTGACTTGACTTGAATACCTCAAACTTTTGATTTGAGCATGTGTTATTTTTTAACATCAGAAAGATAATGAATGTGAATCAAATGCCATACAGTTTTTTAATCTGAACTATCTAGTTCAGATTTGGTTGTTCTTTGTTGGCAATACTGCAGTGCTTGCAGATAATCTAAACCTTCAGCTTTCATATTCTACCCAAGGCAGTAGCCAGTCTTCCTTTCTAGATGAGGCTACTGCATTCTAAGTAGCTAAGGAAAAGTTAGTGACCCTGTTACAACTTGGAGAAATTTGTATAGTCCTGTTTCCAAGCCCAAGACAATCTGTTTGTATTTAGTCCGAGACAAAGTATTATTATTAGGAAGGAAATTGAAAACAAATCAGCCAGTATCATAATGCCCCTGTATAAATCGATGGTGTGGTCTCATTTGGAATACTGTGTGCAATTCTGGTCACCGCACCTCAAAAAGGATATTATAGCATTGGAGAAAGTGCAGAAAAGGACAGCTAGAATGATTACAGGCTTGGAACACTTTCCCTATGAAGAAAGGTTAAAACGCTTGGGGTTCTTTAGCTTGGAGAAATGTTGACTGCGGGGTGACATGATAGAGGTTTACAAGATTATGCATGGGATGGAGAAGGTAGAGAAAGAAGTACTTTTCTCCCTTTCTCATAATACAAGAACTCGTGGGCATTCAATGAAATTGCTGAGCAGTTGGGTTAGAACGGATAAAAGGAGGTACTTCTTCACCCAAAGGGTGAATAACATGTGGAATTCACTGCCAGGAGGTGGTGGCGGCTACAGGCATAGCCAGCTTCAAGAGGGGGTTAGATAAAAATATGGAGCAGAGCCACAGTGTATATATATATAAATTACTGGCCACTGTGTGATAGAGTGTTGGACTGGATGGGCCATTGGCCTGATCCAACATGGCTTCTCTTATGTTCTAAAGGAAGAACAAATTGAAACAATGCGGCTCCCAACCGGAGACAGACTGCACAGCCTTGTCTCCGGGGGCCGTTTTGCCCCTTCGTAAGGAGGAGGAGTGGGCAGGGCATTATGGGAGGTGAGGGTGGAGCAGGCATGCCTTAACAGTTGTCTCCGCTTCTGTCTCCGTTTCTGCCTCCCAGTCTTTGCCTTGTGCTCAGGGAGCAGAGAGCTTGGATGAGCTCCTCCTGTCCTGCCCGGCACAGGGCCTTTTGGCGCGTTGGTTTTCGTGCCGCGGCAAGTTGCGGTGGTGATCCCTCAGAGGCTGATCCCTCAGAGAAGGGGCCTGTAGTTTAGTGGTGGTGGTTTCCTGGTGGCCACAGCCGTTTTGGGGCATTGAGGGACAGAGAGCACCCATTTTTTGGCTGTGTGGAGGCGGCGGGAGCGCTTTTTGGTGCAGCGGTTTGCTGCTGGCTAGGTTCTTTAGTTCAGCCAGTGTTTTTTCTCTGCCTTTTTCTGGGGGTTGTTCCCCCTCTGTAGCTGGGAATATCGGGTCTAGTTTTGGGGCCCTCTTCAGTTCCCCTGTCCTGATTGTTGGGGTGGTCTGCACTGTTGCTGGGCGGGCTGTTTAGGGGGTCTAGCTTTGGACCCCTCTTCATTCCCCCGTCCTATTATTGGGGTGGTCTGCACTGTTGCTGGGCTGGGCGGTGGCCATTTCCCCTGTTTATTACTCCCCTGTTGCTGGACGAGGCGGTGGCCATTTTCACTGCTTATTACTTCCCTGTTGCTGGGCAGGGCGGTGGCCATTTTCTCTGCTTATTACTTCCCTGTTGCTGGGCAGGGCGGTGGCCATTTTCTCTGCTTATTACTTCCCTTTTGCTAGGCAGGGCGGTGGCCATTTTTTGTTAGTCTCTGCTTAGAGCCACCCCCCCCCCCCATTTTTTGCAGGCTAGATATTGGGCTCTCTAGCCATGCCTAAGGGGCAAGGAAAATCAAAGGGCAAGAGCCCTACACCAAAATCCCAGACTCACTGGCCAGTTTCTTATAAACGCCCAGACGAGGATGACTCCTTTGAGGCCGGCAGAGCAATAAGTATTGCTATTGCTCCTAGCACTAGAAAATCATACACAAGGGCAGCGAGCCAGTTTGAGAAGTTTAGGAGCGCCATAGGTTACAGCATGGAATGGCCTCTTCCAGTGGAGCATTTACTCCACTATTGCATATCATTGCAGCGCAGGGGCCTGGCAGTTCGATCCATTTGGGGCCGGTTGTCTGCTTTGACTTTTGCTGTAAAGCCATGGGGTTACAGGAACTAACTAGTAATTTCGGCATTCAAAAGATGCTTGAAGTGTGGGCCAGAGAGGCCGGGATTAGGTCGGATGCAAGGCAGCCAATTTCACCCTTAATTCTTAGGGGTTTACGGTCAGTCTGGAGCCAGGTGTGTCGGTCAAAGTATGAAACACTTCTCTTTCATGCTGCCTGTCAAGTCTGCTGTATTTTGATCAACCTATTTTCTAACCCTGGTTCAGAAGTAAGGGATTCTGGGTAGCTCACACTGAACACCGAATGCTGCTAGCTAACTCTCCTTCCCCCCTCCTAGCTATGCTTTTGTTATGTAGCCTGCTTTGAAATGCTGATATGTGAACAAGATAGTGGAACCTTCTCAGGCCGGGTGTCTGTGGGAGTGTGAAGCACCAAGGCCTTGGCTTGGGAACGAGGGAGTAACAGCCTAGTGTGAAAATATACTGCATAGAGTGCCCCGCCCGTAGGAATCCTTTGATCTATACCTTAAATGCTTGGTTAATGTCTATGTACCCCAGTCCTTCAATCTCTATCATGGTCTTCAGTTCTGCTTTCAATAAACTAGCAACTTTGTTTCAACCAAAGACTCGTTATTGAATCCAGCTGACTTGACATTTTGAAGGACTCCTATCTTGGAGTTCAACCTTTCCGGCAACTTGAAAAGGCGATGACCGACCAGACTCCGGACAACGGAGAACTCCCAACCAGAGCGGAGGGGGCCGAGACACCCTGGCACATCCATACTGCCAGAAGGACCGCGGCCTCTCCCCCCCAGTTTCAACTGGTGGTTACTCCCCAGCAATACCAACCGAGGACCACCACCACATTGATGGATCAGGCACCGATCTGCTGGGAGGCGATCATGATCCGCCACACCAAGCGGGTTCAACTGGCCGAGGCCGCGGCTGCCAACCCGGGCGAGTCGGGAGAAGGAGCCGAGGCGACCATGACTCAAGCCCCTGGCAGCGGAGGCGAGAGCGCGGAGTGTGGGGCGGAGGACGGAGGGCCGAAACCCAAGGGCCCGCACGATGAGGACTATGAGATGTTTCGGTCGATGGTCCGCCGTGAGGTCGACGGAGCGGTAAAGGACCTCAAAGACCAGATGCAGACCCTGACCACGCAGCTGGGTAGAGCGTTGGGGGTGACCGGGGCTCGTAAGCAACAGCCAGGACCGGCGGGGCCTCGGGGCCGCCCAAGCCAACCACCACCCGTCGCCCCCGCGGCTCCCCAAGCGCCAGCGGCACCCCAAGCGCCGGCGGCACCTGCCCCAGTCAGGCAACGAGACTTGGGGGGGGCTGGGAGCTGGATGCCACTTTCGACGGGGACCCGGAGGAAGTGAACTACTTTGCAATCCAAGCGAATAGCTACATGTACTATTGGGGAGACCTATTTCCAGACGAGATGAGCCGAGTTGATTACCTGGGGTCGAAGCTGCGGGGCGCGGCTAAGAAATGGTACGTGAGCCTGTGTGAGACCAACAGCCAGATCCTGCACTTCGTAAACACGTTTGTACAAGCCAATACGAGGACCCCCTGCAGGAAGCCCGAGTGCTGTCGGCGCTGCGGAACATGAAGCAGGGGGCCCGATCCATCCGGGAGTACGCTGCAGATTTCCAGGCTAACGCTGCCAGGGCCCGGAACTGGAACGAAGTAATGAAGATAGAGCATGTCACCAACGGGCTGAACCCTAGCATTCTGGATCGGGCGCTCACCCAAGCCAGCCCAGACACGCTAGTGGGATGGATCCAGCTGGCAGGAGAGGTGGAAACCAACCTGAAACGAGTGGCAATGCTGCGCCAAGCCCTGGCGGCGGGCAAAGGAGCACCCAAGACCACCCCCGGGAAGGCCGAGCCTCCCAAGGCCAAGAAGCCGCCGGCGGTTGCTCCGGTGGGGCCCCGCCGTTGCTTCCGGTGCGGTGACCCAAACCACCTCGCCTCCAACTGCCCCCAGCCTCCCGCGGGATCCACCCCGGCGCCGGGGTCGACCAGGCAGAGCACCCCGGGACCCAAGAAGCCCCCTGGCCGCCCTAAGGATGCGGTGAAAAGCAGCGCGTTGATGGTGCAGGAGGAGCTGCAGGAGGAAGAAGTCCGTCTGTCCGCAGAATTGGCCGACCTCGTGTGGGAAGAGGAGCCGGCGGGAAACGACTCCGACCTGCTCTGAATGGTGCCAGCCAGCAGGTCGATCAGGAAAAGGCACCACTGACGGTGAGAGCCACGGGAAGACTGTACTTTGTGATGGTGAAATTGTTGAACCCAAAATTGAGAAGGTTCCTACAAATCCGAGCCCTCGTAGACTCAGGGTGCAACCGAGAACTAGTCTCCCCCAAGGTGGTGGAGGCCCTGGGGCTAGAGTGCTCGCAGCTACCCCACCCCATGCTGTTTGAGCAGATGGACGAGTCAGTGATGGGGGGGGGAGCCCTGTACACAGGAAACAGAGCCATGCCCTTTGGGGATTGAGAACCATTGGGACCAGGAGACTTTTGTCATTGCCCCGGCGTGAGGCTATCCAGTAGTGTTGGGAGTGGGGTGGCTGGAAAGGCATGAGCCCCTCATTCGTTGGAAGGTGCAGACCATTAGGTTCCCCGACCCAGATTGCAGCGGGCACTTATGAAACACGGCGTTGGGGGCGCGGGCGCCCGCCGCCCAAGAGAGGGCGTGCGTCCTAGTAGAGGAGGTGCACCATGTCCCGAGCGCTTATCGCGACCTGATGGAAGTGTTTAGCGAGCGGGAGGCCAATCAACTACCCCCTTATCGGAACACGGACTGTGCCATAGAACTGATCCTCGGGGAAAGCCTACCCCGGGCCAAACTCTACCAGATGGGGTGGGCCGAGAAAAAGGAACTGCGCTAATTCTTAGACTTGAACCTGGAGAGGGGTTTCATTAGACCCGCAACGGCCCCCCATGCGGCCCCAGTTTTGTTTAGAAAGAAGAAGGATGGGACGCTTAGACTTTGCACTGATTTTCGCAGGATAAACGCGATTTCGATGTCCAACGCCTACCCCATCCCCCTCATCAAAGACTTACTGAACACGGTGTCAGGGGGGAAAATCTTTACGAAACTCGACCTGAGAGACGCGTACTTCCGGGTGCGCATCAAGGAGGGGGATGAGTGGAAGACGGCGTTTAACACTCCAATGGGACAATTTGAATACTTAGTTATGCCATTTGGGTTGCAGGGGGCGCCGGGGGTGTTCATGAACTTTATAAATGATGTGTTGAGAAAATTTCTGTACAAGGGGGTGGTGGTGTATCTGGATGACATCATTATTTACTCCCAGGATGAGCAATCTCATGTAAAATTGGTGAGGGAGGTACTGACCACCCTGCTAGAGCACCAACTGTATGCGAAACTCTCTAAATGCGAGTTTCACCGCACTGAACTGGACTACCTTGGGTTCCGAGTGACTAGGGAAGGGCTAGCCATGGACCCCGCAAAAGTGCAGGCGGTCTTAGAATGCCCCCCCCCCCTGAGGACACGTAGACAGCTCCAATCATTTCTCGGGTTCGCAAATTTTATAGAGGATTCATTGAGGGGTTCGCCCAGATCACCCTGCCCCTGACTGACCTCCTAAAGACAAAGGGGAAGGGTGAGGACGTGAAGTGACCTGGGGCCAAACTAAACTGGACGCCTGCCTGCCAGGCGGCTTTCGACCGGCTCAAGCAACTGTTCACTAGCGAGCCGGTCCTAAGCCACCCGGATGAGCAGAAGGGCTTCGTGATGCAATGCGACGCTTCCGACGTCGCCGTAGGAGCCATTCTCATGCAGAGGGATGGGGAGGGGAAACTGCGGCCCTGTGCCTATATCTCGCGGAAGTTCTCCGACGAGCAGAGGAATTGGTCGGTGTGGGACAAGGAGGCTTTCGCAGTCATGTTTGCATTAAAAACTTGGAGGTCGTGGCTAGAGGGAGCCAGAGTGCCATTTGAAGTGTGGACGGACCACAAAAACCTCGAAGCGCTAACGGGGAAAAGGAAACTGAGTGAAAACCAAATCAGGTGGGCGGGATTCTTTTCCAAGTTCGATTTCACCCTAAAACACATCCCGGGGACCCGGAACTTTTTGCCCGATGCTCTGTCCAGGCTCCCACAACACGAGAGCCAGAGGGAGGAGGTGGTAGACTCATTAATATCCCCCACGCAAGTGGCGGCCATGATCACCACCCGCTCACCGAAAAAGAGGGAGCTGGACGGGCTCAGCTGCGAACGCATCGCCTTGGAGACCGAGAGGGAGGGAGGTGGGCGGCCCGAGGGGGTGCAGAAGGGGAAAGACGGGTTGTGGTACAAAGGGGAGAAACTCGGTCTTCCACCAGTCGCGGATTAGCGGGCGGGGGGGCGGGGGGCGGTATTCATGCGGGAGGCTTACTCCTTTCGGGCCCTCCCAGCCCCAAAGATCGACGGTGTTGAATGTGTCGGCCTTGCGTTGGATGTCGGGGAGAGGTTGGCGATCTGGCCGGTGTACCGTCCGCCTAACGCACCGGCCAGCGCCTTACCATCCCTGATGGAGGCAGTGTCCGGCTGGGCGTTGGAGTACCCAGGGCTTCTGGTCCTGGGTGACTTCAATGTCCACGCCGATGACGCAGCTTCCACTCAGGCAATGGACCTAGTGTCTTCCATGGCGACACTGGGACTCTCCCAATTTGTTACGACTCCCACGCATCAGGCTGGGCACACATTAGACCTGATCTTTGCGGCCGTGAATGAAATCGCAATGGAGGCGATACCATGGTCGGATCACTTAGCCCTCAAGGCTCGTATGGAGACGCTACCACAACCCTGTAAGGGCGGAGAGCCTATTTTGGCTCTCCCGCGGAGCCTGATGGACCCGGAATGGTTCCAAATGGCTCTTCGGGATCCTTGGCCCCCTTGCGATTCCCTTGACGCCCTGGTTGAGGCCTGGTAAGACCAGCTATCTGGAGCAATCAATGAGATCGCACCCCGACATCGTCTGCGTCCTCATTCAAGGCTGGCTCCCTGGTATACCCCGGAGCTACGCCGGCTGAAACAAGGACTCCGACGACTAGAGAGGCAGTGGCGGCGCACTCGTGGCGAAGCGGCGAGAACATCTTACAGAACGTTTATGAGGTCGTATGAGATGGCAGTCAAGGCCGCGAAGAAGAAGTATTTCGCGGCCAAGATTGCGTCTGCAAATTCGCGCCCGGCACAATTGTTTAAAATAATTGGACATTTAACTATACTGCCCCAGGGCAGACAAAATGCTAGAGAATTAGAAATAGGCTGTGAGGCTTTTGCAAAAATTTTTGCAGACAAAATCACGTCGCTCCGCCAGGACCTGCCCATCACCTTAGATACAGTACATGAGCCCAAGGCCCCATGCCTGTCTTCTGATCTAACCCTGGATCATTTCGACCCGCTCAGCCTGGAGGAAGTTGACGGAATTCTCTCCTCTGCGCGCCCTACAACTTGCGATTTGGACCCATGCCCCTCCTGGCTAATTAAATCCTGCTGGAGGGAGCTTGAATGTCCTTTACGGGACATCATAAATAGATCCCTCTCAGAGGGGCGCTTTCCATTATCCCTGAAAGAGGCCTTGGTCCGACCCCTCTTGAAAAAAAGTACAGCAGACCCGGCCGAATTGGCAAACTACCGACCGGTTTCTAATTTACCTTTTTTAGGTAAAATAATAGAGAGGGCAGTGGCGTCGCAGTTGCAGAGCTTTCTGGATGACGCTTCCATCCTAGACCCTTGCCAGTCCAGCTTTCGCCCAGGTTATGGGACGGAGACAGTACTGGTCGCCCTGATGGATGATCTCCAACAGCACCTGGATCGGGGCGGTGTGGCGGTGCTGATGTTGTTAGATCTGTCAGCCGCGTTCGACACGGTCGACCCGCCGCCTCGCCGATATAGGGGTGAGGGGGTCTGCCTTACAATGGCTCTCTTCCTTCCTCGAGGATCGGGGACAAAGGGTGGCAATTGGTGGCGAGCGGTCCCGGAGGATTGTGGAGTGCCTCAGGGGGCAGTTCTCTCACCAATGTTATTCAATATCTATATGCGCCCTCTTGCCCAGATTGCCAGGAGATATGGACTTGGGTGCCATCAATATGCAGATGACACCCAACTCTACTTACTGATGGACGGCCGGCCTGACTGCATCCCTGAGAAGTTAGACCGGGCCTTGCAGGATATGGCAACATGGTTGAGGGGGAACGGGCTGAAATTGAATCCAGCGAAGACAGAGGTCCTTTGCCTGGGTCGGGGTACCTGGAAAGGGAAATACCTCTTCCGGTCTTCGACGGGGCGCCGTTGAAAGCGGCGCACCGGGTTAGGAGTCTGGGAGTTTTACTGGAGCCTTCATTATCAATGGAGGCTCAGATTGCAGCCACTGCCAAGTCAGCCTTTTTCCACCTAAGGCGGGCAAGGCAGTTGGCTCCCTTCCTAGAGCGCCAAGATCTGGCAACGGTACTTCACGCAATGGTCACCTCGAGGCTGGATTACTGTAATGCCCTCTACATGGGGCTGCCTCTGTACTGAACCCGGAAGCTGCAGCTGGTGCAGAACGCAGCGGTCAGACTGTTGCTGGGGCTCCCTAAATGGGAGCACATACAGCCTGGGCTGCGCGAGCTGCACTGGCTGCCAGTTATATACTGGGTTCGTTACAAAGTGCTGGTCATTACCTTTAAAGCCCTATATGGTCGAGGACCTGTCTACCTTAGGGACCGTCTCTCCCCATATGAACCCCAGAGAGCACTGAGGTCAGCTGGAAAAAACTTGCTGACCACCCCCGGACCAAGAGAGGTGAAGCTGCAATGCACCCACAATCGGGCCTTCTCCTCTGTAGCCCCGAGCCTATGGAACCAACTCCCAGAGGAAATGCGGGCCCTGCGGGACCTTGAACAATTCCGCAGGGCCTGCAAGACCTTCCTCTTCAGACTGGCCTTCGCTGAAGAAAGAAGCTGCTAAGGATAACCACCACCACAAAAGAACGAATAGCAATAGCACTTTTATTAATTTAATTTAATTAATTGATTAATTTTAAACTCAGAATTTTTAAATGTTGGATGTAACTTTGTTTTTTATATAATGCTGTTAGCCGCCCTGAGCCTGCTCCGGCGGGGAGGGCGGGATATAAATAAAATTATCTATCTATCTATCTATCTATCTATCTATCTATCTATCTATCTATCTATCTATCTATCTATCTATCTATCTATCATATATCTATCTATCTATCTATCTATCATCTATCTATCTATCTATCTATCTATCTATCTATCTATCTATACGTCCCGGTGACACTGAGAAGGGAAATCTTGCAATTATGCCATTCATCTAAGTTGGCCGGGCACTTTGGCTATGTGAAAACCCTGCACTTAGTGAACCGACAATTCTGGTGGCCGTCCCTGCGAAAGGACGTGTCGGAATTTGTAACCAGCTGCCCGGTGTGCATAATGGCGAAAAAGAGGGGGGGAAGCCCCCAGGACTGTTGCAACCACTGGAGACGGCCAAACGCCCCTGGGCCATCGTGTCCATGGATTTTATAGTAGAACTTCCCTCTTCACGGGGGAAAACAGTCATTCTGGTGGTGGTAGACACGTTTTCAAAATAAGCTCATTTCATCCCCTGTGCCCAACTACCCACAGCCAAGAAACTGTCAACCCTATTCTTTGATCACGTGGCCAAATACCACTCAATCCCCGACAAAGTCATTAGTGACCGTGGACCTCAGTTCGTTGCCACCTTCTGGCGGGAGTTTTGCAAACTGTTAGAGATGGAGCAAAGGTTAAGCTCAGCGTACCATCCCCAGACGGACGGACAGACAGAGAGAGTGAACGGGGTGCTGGAACAATATTTGCGGTGCTTTGTGAGCCAACGCCAGTCCGACTGGGTAGATCTCCTCCCCTTTGCAGAATATGCCTATAACAACAGCACCCACAGCTCCACCAAGGCTTCCCCCTTTTCAACAGTGTTTGGGTATGAGGGAAAACTGATCCCGATGCTGCCGGGGGGAGGGAGACCCAGGCACGGGCTCTGCCTTCGAACAATGGTGGCAGGGACCTAGCCAGTGCTGGCCATCCATCCAGGAGAACTTGAAGGTGGCAAAAGAGGCTTACAAGAGACAATACGACAAGTCTCATGTGCCGGTTTGGGAGCTAAAGGTTGGGGACTCAGTATTCCTGTCAACGAAAAATCTGCCCCTCTCTCAACCCTCCCGGAAACTGGCTTTTAAATTCTTGGGTCCCTTTAAGATCAAGCGAGTAATCAACCCAGTGACTGTAGAATTGGATTTGCCTCCTGCCCTTGGTAAAATCCACCCTGTGTTTCATTGCAGCCTGCTCCGTCGAAGTCCGGAACCGTCCAGTTGGCACCCTCCAGAATCAACACCCCTCCCCGTCAAGGGGGAGTGTCGGAGCCTCTCGGGCCCCGAAACACCAAGCTGTAATCGGGAGCAACTCCCTCCCTGAGCATGCGCCGCGGGAGGGGCTTAGGGGGGCAGTATGTCAAGTCTGCTGTATTTTGATCAACCTATTTTCTAACCCTGGTTCAGAAGTAAGGGATTCTGGGTAGCTCACACTGAACACCGAATGCTGCTAGCTAACTCTCCTTCCCCCCTCTTAGCTATGCCTTTGTTATGTAGCCTGCTTTGAAATGCTGATATGTGAACAAGATAGTGGAACCTTCTCAGGCCGGGTGTCTGTGGGAGTGTGAAGCGCCAAGGCCTTGGCTTGGGAACGAGGGAGTAACATCCTAGTGCAAAAATATACTGCATAGAGTGCCCCGCCCGTAGGAATCCTTTGATCTATACCTTAAATGCTTGGTTAATGTCTATGTACCCCAGTCCTTCAATATCTATCATGGTCTTCAGTTCTGCTTTCAATAAACTAGCAACTTTGTTTCAACCAAAGACTCGTTATTGAATCCAGCCGACTTGACACTGCCTCCCTAGTGGCATTTTTTGGGGCTCTCTGGGTAACTAAGTCCAGAGGGGATGTTTCTGGAAGGGCCTTATTGGCCTGAGACATTCACATTGCTGGTGGAGCAGCATATATCAGAGTGCATCATTTTAAGACTGACCAGTTGCAGCAGGGGAACACTATTAGTTTGGCTGCCTGTTCCGAGAGGGAACTGTGTCCTATTGCGGCTTTAATGCGCTATCTAGCTGCCCGCGGTTCTGGGACTGGTCTGTTGTTCCGGCATGGGGAAGGTAGTCCCCTGATGAAGCATCAGTTTTGGTCTCTGACTGTCAAAGCTCTCGCCAGACTTGGCCTGGTGGGGGTTAAGTTTGGCACTCATTCTTTTCACATAGGGGCAGCTTCTATGACAGCGGCTCTGGGGTACTCCCCACCGTCCATTCAGAAGCTTCGTAGGTGGTGTTCCTCGGCCTATAAAGGCTATGTCCGCCCTCTGGCGCTGCAGTAACTGGCATCAGGTTGTTGAGGGTGTGGTTATTCACTGTTTTCTTTTCTCAGGTGCTGTTGTCCGTGGGGAGAGATGATGCGTCCTCATATGTGGGCACAGCTTTGTGTTCTGGGCTGCCCATCGGGCCAGGAGGACTTCAGCCGGGTCACAGCTGGGGCTCAGCAAATGGGCTACCATAGAGTGGTGTGGACGGCAGGGTCTCCATTGGTCGGGCCTGTTGCCCTTGCTTTTTGAAAATGTTCATGTTTTGCCACCACATGTTGTGGTGATACATTTGGGAGGAAATGATCTAGGCTTGCTCAAGGATAAAGCCATTGTACTTCAGGCCAAGGATGACTTTCAAGTCATTAGGAGTCATTGGCCTCAGGTTTTGATTGTGTGGTCGGCCATGATCCTGTGTCAGGTATGGCTTCGGGCATGGGATCCACAGGCGATTGAGAGAGCTCATTGCAAAGCCAATTTAGAAATTTAAAAAGCCCGGGGGGGGGGGGGTTGGACCACTTTCTCCCTCATCCTGGGATCCGTGCTGATTGCACGGATTTATACAGAATTGATGGCGTCCATCTTTCCGATAAGGGAAACGATGCTTTTTTGGATGACTCAAAACTTGGGCTTTGGGAAGTGCTAGGCATTTAGTGGGCACAACTGCCTAAGCAGAGGCTTGGCCTCGCGGTGGCTGGGTTTTTTGCCTAACTTCTGTTATGCAGCTTGGTGAGCACCAATAGCACTCCAGTTTTGGGGCATAGGGTCTAGCTAAATCATTCCTGGCCCGTGCAGACTAGTTGAGTGATGAAGCAGACTGCCTTGGGTTTGCATGGACTGATCTGCCCTTCAGCCGTGTGGATGGGGGCTGGAACTCCAGGCCGGCCGGGTACGAGTCATGCATTTTAGCTATACCTAGGGGCAGGGTGGCTCGCCCGTCATGCAGCAGGGGAGTGGTATTTCATCCCCTGGCCCTGACATGCTGCCTGTTATGTCTATAGCCCTTGTTGTTAATTTAATAATAAAGAAAATGGCCCTTAGTTAACCAAATCTTTGTGTCTGTCTCTTCCTTCTGTCTGTGGGGCCAATGCATGCTAAAATGGGCCAATTTTTTGGATTTGACATACAAATGGAACAGTGGGAGAATATATGGTTGAAAAGGATGAAATTTTCATTAAGTTTAGGCCTTAAAGAGAGCTTTTATAAGATGATGTACCTCCAGGGCTGGTATGTGGGAATAGGCAACCTAGGCAATTGCCTAGGGCACCAGCTCCAAACAGAGGTAGAGGGCGAGCCAGTTTGGTGTAGTAGTGTGCAGTGAGCAGACTCTTATCTGGAAGAAGTGGGTTTGATTCCCCACTCCTCCACTTGCACCTGCTAGCATGGCCTTGGGTTGTCCTTGAAAGGGCAGCTGCTATGAGAGCCCTCTCCAGCCTCACCCACCTCACAGGGTGTCTATTGTGGGGGAGGAAGGTAAAGGAGATTGTGAGCTGCTCTGAGACTCTTTGGAGTGAAGGGCAGGATATAAATCCAATATCATCATCTTCTTCTTCTCATGCAGTCCCTGAGCCTTCGACTGAATGCTGAGAGATCAGAGGAGTTCCCCCAGCCCCTCAGCACCCAGAAACAACAGCACTTTCAGTCCTCTGAGCTCTCCAAACTGTGAAAGCAGCACATGTTCTTTCTGGCTGCTGAGGGGTCGAAGGGACTCTCTCGGCAAATAATGCATTTTAGATATAATCAAACAAATTTATCTTCATGTTGGTTTTTTATCCTCCACAGAGCTCATGTTAACTTATGTGGTTCTCCCATCCTCCATTTTCTTATCACAAGAAACATGTGAAATAGGCTAGACTGTGTGTGGGGGAGAAAAATTTATGCAATAGGTTTTATGGTTCAAGTGGGTCTTGGAACCCCAGACTTGCAAGTCCTATTGCTACACTCTTTACCTGGTTGGGTTGCCAATCTCCAGAAGGGGCCTGGACATCAGAGATCCATTTCCCTGGAGAAAATGGCTGTTTTGGAGAGCAGGCTCTATTATTTGTTTGTATGACAAGGCTCAGGGTGGGGAACAACCCTTCTGTTATATATGTGATCAGTAATGTGTTTATTATATGGAGTTATTGCTTGGCTCATTGAAACCTGTAGGACCAAGCTTGGGGGCTCGGGAACAATGGGCAGTAGGACCCAAATTCCTGCTGCCCTGATCCAATCACGGGCCCCCTGCTGGTTTGAATGGTCCAATAGGACGCTAGCAAAGGAACCTGGAATGTATATATAGTTGACCCTGTTGGCCCAGCAGTTAGTCTTATAGTACAGCCCTCTACTATGCTGTGTCTACTAAAGAGCTGATAATCACTACCGCCTCACCTCTTCCATGCGTTGAACCCACTATATTGTACCTTCCAATATACAAATTCAATTAAAATGATCTAACAAATCAGCAACAGTATACAAATAGTGCATACAATACAGATTAGTATCATTCCACAGTGAGGAGAGAAGGAAAGAGGATTGAGCCAAGCTAGATAAAAACCTGTTGCTGAACCATCTCTGTTTTGCAGGCCCTGTGAAACTGCATTAAGTCCCACCAGGCATCAATGTCATTTGGCAAAGAGTTCCTCCAGGTTGGTGGCAGGGCCCAAAAAGGCCTGGCTCTGGTTGAGGACAGATGGATACTTTGGAGCCACAATCATCAAAAAGTTCTTCTCACCTGAGTGTAATGCAGTTTGGGGGATTTACCAGGAGAGGCAACCCCATAGATACCAGATGTACCAGGAGAGGTGGTCTTTATGGCATTAAACTCTGCTGAGATCCCTCCCCAAGCCCCACCCCCCAAAATCAGGAAATTTCCCTGTCCATAGTTGGCAACCTATGCCTCTGCATGCTTATACTGGCATTTACAAGTTTCATTACTTTGCCTGGAGCATGTCTCCTATTTTAGCAACTACGTTCTGTTTCAGTCAAATACTTTCAGACTTCAGTACATATACACAAATGTAACATCCTATGTCCATTCTATAACAAAATATTTTGCATAGATTTTCTTTCAGTGAGGGAGAGCCTTTAATAAAAAATATAGACAAGTTACAAGACTTCTGAACCATGTGGAAATTTTACATTTGGCCCGGCCCTTCCCAGCCAAGCCAGCATCGCCGGCATTCAGGCTGAGGGCCGTCTTTGCCCCCTCGGAAGGAGGGAGCAAAAGAACGCTCGGCCCGGTACATCCGGGTCTGTTTCTGGGCGTGGCGTCAGGGCTATATAAGCCCCGGCCCCACCCAGAGCTCTTCAGTTCCTTTTGGGCTCTCTGAGTGAGAGCCACATGCAGCATCGGCGTGCTTAAGGACTAGGCCTTGAGCATTGGTGGACGGTGTCAACGGGTCCGAGGCGTGTGCGGCAGCGGTGCAGCGCTGGCGGCGGCTGAGGCGCAAGCGGCAGCAGCAGCTGTGAGGTGCGAGCACCGGGAGATGAGCATTGGGAGAGCTTCTCTTCTGTATTGAGTCTGGTGAAGTGCTTGGGGGTGCAATCGGCGGCCGTAGGCACTTGCGGCAGCCATTTTGAGGGGCGCACTTAGCTGGGCTGCAGGGGAGCGGGAAGAGCAGTGCGCGCGGCAGCCATTTTAAGGGCTGTTTGTTCTTTTTGGCGGCAAGGGGGAGGAGGAGCGAGTGCAGCAGACATTTTGGTTGGGGGAAAATGAAGTTTGGATCGGCATAGAGGCTAATAATATACATCGTTGGGGTGTTCGTGGGGTCCCTTAGGTGGATATCACCCCCCCACCCTTTCTGCCCCTTACCAGGCCTGGTAGTCTGCTCTTTTCCCATTACTGTTTGGGTGTGGAGTGTCTGAGGCGATGGGGGGGGGTTACAGCTTATACAGCCACCTATCCTTCTGTGAACACCAGCACCCTCCCTTCTATTTACACTGTGCCCACTGGCAGTTGGAAGAGCCCCTCGCCGCAGAGTGTTAAAGCTGCAGTACTGCAGTCCCACGCTCTGCTCATGATCTGAGTCGATCCCTGGTGGAAGCTGGGTGTTCAGGTAGCCGGCTCGAGGTTGACTCAGCCTTCTATCTTGGAGCTGCTGGGGGTCTTGCTTGATCTTTCTCTCCTCTAGTTGGGTCGGGTGGCTAAAGGGTGCATTAACCTTCTGGGCACCCATCCACTTATTGTATCAATTAGGCTTGACAGAGGAACTTCAGACCGGCTGGGAAGGTGTCGCACAGTTACTGCTGTGGGCCTGGTTGCTGGTTGGAGGCATCCTGATGGCACCCATGAAAGAGCAGGGCAGGTCTAAGGGCAAACAGCCCGCCTGCCCAGCCCGGGGGCGAGGCCTGCAGCCCGGTCCTGCTGAAGAGCCAGGGCAGGGGAAGAGGGTCCGAAGGGCCATTATGGGGCAGTTAGAGGCCCTCGAGCAGGAAAGAGTTGCTAGGGGTGCTCCCATTTGGGAGGGGCGTTGTCGCGCCTCTGGGCGCTCGGCGCGGCTAACTTTTGAGATGGAGGTGCTGGCCCGCTTGTCTGCTTTACAGGGCGGCACACCTGGGCCCGAACCTCAGTTCGGCGTGGGGACGCGGCGGCTGCTGCTGCTGCAGGGCGGCACGAGTTTGGCCAGTTTGGCTTGGGGACGCGGCAGCGGTGACTGCTGCTGCTGCAAGGCAGCACGAGTTCGGCCAGTTCGGCATGGGGACGCGGCGGCGGCTGCTGCTGCAGGGCGGCACGAGTTTGGCCAGTTTGGCTTGGGGACGCGGTGGCTGCTGCTGCTGCAAGGCAGCACGAGTTCGGCCAGTTTGGCATGGGGATGCGGCGGCTGCTGCTGCTGCAGGGCGGCACGAGTTTGGCCAGTTTGGCTTGGGGACGCGGCAGCGGTGACTGCTGCTGCTGCAAGGCAGCACGAGTTCGGCCAGTTCGGCATGGGGACGCGGCGGCTGCTGCTGCAGGGCGGCACGAGTTTGGCCAGTTTGGCTTGGGGACGCGGTGGCTGCTGCTGCTGCAAGGCAGCACGAGTTCGGCCAGTTTGGCATGGGGATGCGGCGGCTGCTGCTGCAGGGCAGCAAGAGTTTGGCCAGTTTGGCTTGGGGACGCGGCGGCGGTGTCCGCTGCTGCTGCTGCAAGGCAGCACGAGTTTGGCCAGTTCGGCATGGGGACGCGGCAGCGGCTGCTGCTGCTGTTGCTTCAGGGCAGCATGAGTTTGGCCAGTTTGGCTTGGGGACGTGGCGGCGGTGGCCGCTGCTGCTGCAAGGCAGCACGAGTTTGGCCAGTTCGGCGTGGGGACACGGCGGCGGCTGCTGCTGCAGGGCAGCACGAGTTTGGCCAGTTCCTGCTTGGGGATGCGGAGTGGTATCGTGGGGGTGCAGAGAGCCTGAATTTGGGGGGTTGGAGGGCTCACGCTGAGGCCAGAGGGCCTCCTGCCCCCCCTTTCCCCCCATGGTGGCTGAGCTGAGGGGGTGGTTTGAGGAGTGTGGGTTCCTTTTGCAATCTTTTGAGTTGTGGGTAGGCGCCCCCCCCTCCGCTTGTGGTCTTGGAGAGGGGCGTTGGCTTGGTTGCAGGGCATCTGCTTAGCAAGCCAAGGGGCCCAGTTGCTATCCCCAACAGCCCCAACTAAAAAAGGGTCCAGGCAAATGGGCATAGAAAACCTCAGCTGGAGGCCCAGTGAGCTGCTGCCAGTCTGTGCAGACAATACTGAATCTGACGGACCCACGGTCTGATTCTGTATAAGGCAGCTTCATATGGTCATATGTTAGTTTAATGTTCTCCCCTTTACCTCACGGCGGGCCAGCCGGTTCAATCCCGGCTGTTATGCTGGGAGTTTGCTTCTAAAGGCGTGTGCCCCAGAAAACCCTGCAATTTCAAGCGCAAGTGTCCACTTTGCAGTGGGGCTCACACCTTTTCTGCCTGTAGCAGGTCGAAGCCGAGGCCCGGGGGTAGGCACCCCGGCAGGGGCGGTGGTGGCAGTCAGCAGCCCCCTGGAAAAGGGGCCCAGCCCCATTCGACTGATGGTACTCAGTAAATTATTGAGTAAGTACCCACGTAAAGTGGATGGCCAGTATCTGTCAGAGGGGTTTTCTTTGGGGTTTCGGATCCCTTATCAGGGGCCTAAGGCCCCCCTTTTTGGCTGCTAATCTTCGGTCAGTGGCGGGTCTTGAGCATGTAGTTAGGGCTAAGATCGCCAAGGAGTGTCAGGAGGGCAGGGTCTTAGGACCCTTTGATACGCCGCCTGTACCCACATTGTGCATATCTCCCTTGGGGGTGGTGCCTAATAAGGCGCCAGGGGAATATCGCCTCATTCTTCACCGGTCCTACCCCAGAGGGGCGTCGGTAAATTATGGAATTATGTTCGGTACGGTAACTTCCTTTGACCAGTCGGTCAAAGTACTGCGGGGTTTCAAGTACATCAAGTCGGCATTTCGCCTCTTGCCAGTTCATCCCAAGGCTTTCGAGCTCCTGGGGTTTTTTGTTTTGAGAGTAAATTTTACATGGATCACGCCCTCCCGATGGGGTGCTCGGTCTCCTGCGCTGCATTCGAGCGCTTTAGCTCCTTGGTTGAGTGGGCGTTACAGGATAGGACCGGGCTTAATGACACGGCGCACTACCGGGGCAACTACCTTTTGTCGGTCCAGCGGGCACAAGGTGATGCGCCTGGCTCTTACATGCTTTTCAGGAGTTGGCCATCAAGCTGGGGTGAGCAACTCACCAACCAGTTTGTGCTTTTCTGGGGCAATAACATGGTGGTAGTACATGTTATCAACTCCTTGACCTCTAAGTCGTGTTGGTGATGAACCCGGTTAGGTTATTCACACTTCGTTACCTCCGGTGGAATATTTGGTTCCTGACAGGGCACGTACCCGGAGGCTGCAATGGGGTGGTGGACGCTGTATCTCGCCAATAGATGGAGCGCTTTTGGCAGCTCGCCCCGGAAGTGGACTCGTGGCCGGCGCGAATGCCCCTGGACCTCTGGTAACTTGGGAAGCTGAAGCTGGTAGGGACATTCAGCTGGCTTTGGCACCTAGTACCAGAAGGGCTTATGGTAGAGCGGCTTCCCTTTTCCGGGAGTTTCGGAGGGCCACTGCGCTGCAGGATTGCTGGCCGATTTCGACGGCTCATATTATGCAATTCTGCGTGTTTCAGAAAGAGAGGTTTGGGGTTGAGGACTATTTGGGGCCAACTGGTGGCGTTGGCCTTTATTAGTAAAGCCCATGGGTTCATTGAGAAGACCTACTAACAGAAGGGCATACGACAGAGCGGCTTCCCAATTCCGGGCATTTGGGAGCACCGCGGGACTGCATGTTAGTTGGCTGGTTCCGTGGCATGGGTTATGCAGTTCCCCTTTCGGGGCCGCTCTGCTTCATGCGGCCTCGTTGATGGCCTTTTTTGGCGCTATGTATTAGCGAGTTGGTTGTGCAGTCTAAGACTGACACTGCGGGGCAGGCGCCCCAGGCCAGGGATGTCAACATTGGTTGGCCTGTGCAGGGCGGCAGCCTTTTCAACCAGGTGCGCCCGTTGGTCACCTAGGGGGTATTTGTGCAGGGTGGTGGTTTCATCGCCTCTTGGTTATTATCTATTCTGACAATTTTCTGTTTTTCAGGTGCTGTGGCTTGTAGTGAGAGGCATCGTGTTCTCATCTGCACGCACAGCAGGGTGTCCAGGTGGCCCATCAAGCCAGGCGGTCTCCAACGGGCACCCAGCTGGGCTGCAGCGACGGGGCAGTTGGGGAATGGCTGGGTCACCGGGGGCCGGTGTTGGCCAAGGATTAGGCTATCGTAGTGCGGAAAGAGGAGGGCACCTCCTCCGCACATCTGGGTCATTCACTTGGGCGGTTTCAGGGGAGCACCTATGGCCTAGCACCAAGTATGCAGGTGGTCTGTATGAACCGCAGATGGGCTACACGGCTCAGTGCGGGGACTGCAGATCACGGAACAGCCTCACTTGAGCGTATCTTTCCATGGGGGATTGACGCTAGCACAGGTGGTGAATGGCTCGGGGCCTGGCCGCTCAACAACAACCCGAATCTGGCGGGCTTGTGCTGGGGGCAGGGTGGCTCGCCCTTTGGACAAGGCGGGGTCAGGGTGTGACCCCAGGGCTTGTCCTTCTTGGCTGGTCCTGGTATGGTCAGCTAGATCGCCACGCAAGAGTTGGAGGTGCCCCTTTCACCTGGTGGGATAGAGCGCGCTAGGCGCAAGGCCAATAGGGCCCTCTAGAAAGCCATGGAGAATGGCTTGGGGATTTTCTCCCTCATCCGACCATATGGGTCGAGGACGACGACCTGTATCGGCCGGATGGGGTTCATCTTTCAGAGTTGGGCAACCGGGCCTTTTTAGAAGAGATGCGACAGTATAGCCACCTTCAAGAGGGGTTTAGATAAAAATATGGAGCACAGGTCCATCAGTGGCTATTAGCCACAGTGTATGTGTGTATATAACATTTTTGCCACTGTGTGACACAGAGTGTTGGACTTGATGGGCCGTTGGCCTGATCCAGCATGGCTTCTCTTATGTTCTTATGACAGGGTTTGCGGTCGGCTCGGGGCTGTCCATTGGGGCGCTAATGCCTAAGCAGAGGCTTGGCATTGGAGGTGGCTGGAGGATGTTTTGGCCAAGGTGTTTTCAGGGGAGCACCTATGGCCTAGCACCAGTGGTGTGGGTGGTCTGTAGGAACCGCAGATGGGCTACACGGCTCAGTGCGGGGAATGCAGATCACGGAGAGCCTCACCTGGGCGGATCTTTCCATGGGGGATTGATGCTAGCCCAGGTGGAGAATGGCTGGGGGCCTGGCCACTCAGCTACAACCTGAATACAGCGGGCTTGTGCTGGGGGCAGGGTGGCTCGCCCTTTGGACAAGGCGGGGTCAGGGGGTGACCCCAGGGCTTGTCCCGTTCAGGTCCCATCCCTGCCAGTTATAGGTTGATTAATTATTTAATAAAGCGGCCCGGTTTTTTATACCCAACACTTTGTGTCTGTCTCTTCATTCCGACTGGGGGGACAAATGAGTACAGCTAACCCAGCATTTTAATCCAACCTTTGTGGAGATACTGCAATTTGCTACCTTATCATTGCTTGCATTTTGTTATCTATTTCTCTCAATTCTTTGGTTTCTCATTAATTCATAAAGACATTTTAGCATTCAAGTAAATTCCAATTCATGTTAAATTGTCCTTCTTATTAGTGAGCTTTTGTAGATAGGAGATTAGAGATAGGCTCCTGCAGAGGGCCTTGCTGACATTCTCAGCTTTGTTTTTGATGGTTTATCAGCAATATTAGCCCTATGCAATTGCCCATTTCTGTACTTCTATTTCTATTAAATTTTCATAATTAGGTGTGTGTAATTAAGTTTTCCATTATGTTCTCTTAATTCCCCCTGTCCTAATAAAAATGATAGACAAACGCCTTGAGACTTCTTAATGCCTTAATTGTTTCCCCAGAGTTAGATTACAGTTAAGGCCAGATATAAAGGAATGCTATGCTCCATTTCTCTGGTGATATTTTAAAAATACTATTTAGAAATTTGGATCTTCTAAGGAAAATACAAATACTTCTGATCTACTTAAAACCCTTGAGGTTAATCTCTACTTGCTTATTCTCTGCACCATAATGATGGGCATTTGGGTTGGGTCAGAGAGGGGACAGAAAGGGGGAGACAATAATCAGAATATGTATACCAGTTTTGTTTATGTAATTCATGCTGAGCATGAATATTAGTATCTTATATAGTGGAAAGGGGGGGATGATGTCTTAAAGATGCCCCAGCTATTGTTTCAGCATTGCAAGAAATATCAAACATGCCTTAAAACTTGAGATCAGAAAACTAAGAGAGAGAGTGCGCCCATATTACTGAAACAGTGGAAGCCACCAACAGGGAAGGACTAAGAAAGCAAGGATGTAAACATATAATATTGAGTGACTGAGGCCAAAATTTTGGGAGTTAAGATGGTAGTATAAGGGGATGTGGGAAATGTGAGTAGGCAGAAGTGTGAATTAGAAAAATGAGAAGGAAGAGAAGGAAGAAAGGATTGGTGCTCTCCCATTTCCCAAAGTTAAATTTCACTGGATGTTTTTTAACACACATTTAACTGCCAGCACCCAATGTTATATACTCTTTTTGCTCTCTAATGTGGTGAAATCCCAGGATGCCCAACTTCAGACTGCAAGTGGAGCATACCTAATTGAAAGCTGTTCCATACACATGTAAAAAATATTTTTACACATAGAAAACTAGATGTCAGAAAGAACTAGCCTAATATTTATCCTGACATCTAACTTTCCATTTTCTGAATATGTTTGTGCATGTGCAGAGAATTCAGTCATGGACACCTCTACCAGTAGTCTGCAGTGGTATCACCACCTTAGTGTGAACTAACGTAGTCCTCTGCCAGAAATATTGTGCTGGAATGTAAGAATTTTGAAAGGCAGAGGATTGGTTTTGAGATCAATATAGGGAATAGTAATATTGGCCTACCTTAGAAGAATATTGTAAGGATTCTGGGCAAAGTAATGCATGTGAAATGCTATATAATTACATTATTATTGTCCTCACTTAAGCAGTCATGTGTACTTCAAGAAAAGGCCTGAATGGATGCAAAGGTGGGAATTATTACAAAGCAGGAAGATCAATATCTGAATGTACGTCCCCAGTTATGTATTTTCACGGGATGCCTTATTCCTGAGAATTGTAAGAGAAACCTTCCCCCAACCTTCTCTCCGACCAAGGCCTAAATGGGGACAATAGGAAGCGGCAAGTAACCAGAGCTTATCACATTTCATCTCCCTTTGCTTTCTTCTCCCTTTGCTTACTAGTAGCATTACTGATCAACCATGACCAAAACCAGGCATTGTGCCACAACAAATGCCTGGCAAAAATATGCTCTTTATCTCATCGCTGTAATGCACAGGAACATCAGGGATGAGGACAAAGAAAGAGCAGGTGGCAAGAGAAAGAGAAGGGTAGTAAGAAAGAATTATAAGCTAGCTGAATAAAAGTTTGAATAACGCCTGTGAAATTATTAGCTGACACTGCAGTTCTGTTTGCAGGCTATGTATCAGTATTTTTCATGTCTATTCAGATATCCAAAGAAATATTTATTTTTTCCCAAATGCTAGTAATTGGGTACTGAAAAATTCCAGAAATATGAATATCTGAGGCCATTATTTTAAAACACCCAGGCCTGGAATGAGAGGCAGGTGTGTGAAGTGGAAATGGCATTTCAGTCAGAAGTTATTATTATTCACTTAAGAATTAGACTATAAACAACTTGAAACCAATATGCTTATCGTACAATTAAAGTTTTATTTTGTTTTATATTAACCTGGAATTCTATGATTTACATTATAAGAGTCTCATCCTCAGGGCCACATAGCCCAACAAAGAAGCCTTAGAGCAAGGGTGGCCAAACTTGCTTAACATAAGAGCCACATTGAATAAATGTCAGATCATAGAATCGTAGAATCACAGAGTTTGAAGGGACCTCTAGGGTCATCTAGTCCAACCCACATCTAGTCCAACTCACAAATACCTCCCCTAAATTCACAGGATCTTCATTGCTGTCAGATGGCCATCTAGCCTCTGTTTTAAAACCTCCAAGGAAGGAGAGCCAATTCTGAATTAAACTCTGTAGAGGCCCCTAGACCAGGGGTTGGGAACCTTTAACACTCAAAGAGCCATTAGGACCCATTTCTCATGGAAAAGAAAACACTGGGAGCCACAAAACCCTTTTGACATCTAAAATGAAGATAACAATACATATATCGGTTTTTACCTTTATGATAGTGTGTTGCATTTATGAAATCAATGAACTGCTGCAGAGAAAACAAATTTTTATTTCTGCATGCAACATAAACATTTTGAACTCTAAAAAAAAGACGCTGGGTTGAAAGTTATTTTCAAATAAAACACTCAATGTCTATTTGAGTCTTTCTCGTATTTATGAAATAAAAAGCCGGACTTAAATTATCCACCTGCAGCAAACCAAAAATGCTGTCTGCTTCTGTGTGCCACCATCCTTTTATCACGTGTACTGGAGTGTGCAGTCAGCTGTCAACCGGAATAAAAGAAGGCCTATTTCACTGAACAATGTAAAATATATATTTGAAAAATAATACCCAATTAAAATATTTATTTTACCTGGTTAATGTGATTTTTGCTCCTAAACCTCAGCGTACAACGTCTGTACATCGAGGCTATAAGACGTCACCTTCATCTTCACACAGGATTGTAAACATCCTTCACACAGGATTGTAAAAATCTCACAGAGGTCTGAGAGGAGCAGAACAGAGCAGAGCAGCTCTGATAGCTGAGACAGCTGGAGAGGTTGCTGAGAATTTCTGAGTTTTGAAAGACTTCATGCTGAGGTTTGTGGGACTGCCTAAAATTCTGAGTTGTGATAGCTGGGGAACTGCTATTTGTTTGGCTGAGTGGGCTAAAGGTGAAAGTGATTGAGAGTGATTGCTGCTGATTGCTTAGGAGTGCCTCTGCTCCACCCACTTTGCATTTTAAACTGCGCCTTGCCAGAAAGCTAAAGGGCTCTTGGCCTGTGGCTAGGCCTGTGGCCTAGGGGCTCTCTAAGGACCAGGAACCCAGATCCCTGATTTCCTTGTTCTCCCAATAAGGTAAGTTGACCCTCCAGAAGAGGAGCCACTTAAACAAACAGCATTTATAGAGGACTGTATATTTTATATATATATATTATATATATAATGAAGATAGAATGCCAGCAGGGGAGTGGGGGCTTTCCAGAGTTTTGCACTGAGTATCACATTTATAACTATCTGCCCAAAGGACAGAAGTCTTGGGTGTGTGCTCAATGCAAGGAGCTCCTGGTCTTCAGGGAACGAGTTCGTACCCTTGAGGCCGAGGTGACTGCCCTGGAGAAGCAGAGATGGTCAGTTAGGCACTTGGGGAAGACTCTCGGGGGCGTATTAGATGAGCCCCGCTCTGAACGTAGCAGCCCCGTTGCTGCCAGAGAGCGTGAGGGTCGAGAGGGAACAGGGCACCGAACTGAGGAAAAGGGGAATGTGCCCTCAGAAAGGACCTCTTCTGCAGTTGGTGAGCGGGAATCCTTTCGCACCAATGAACCATCCCTGGGCAGGGGGAGAGGGGGGGTTTTGGTAGTTGGTGATTTGATCCTTAGGCAAGTAGACAGCTGGATGGCGAAACCGCGTACTGATCGCATGGTGACTTGCCTGCCTGGTGCAAAGGTAGAGGACATTACGCGTGTAGTAGATAGGCTGATAGACAGTGCTGGGGAGGAGCCTGTGGTCGTGGTGCATGTTGGCACCAACGATGTGGGGAAATGCAGTCACCACCTTCAAGAGGGGTTAGATAAAAATATGGAGCAGAGGTCCATCAGTGGCTATTAGCCACAGTGTGTGTGTGTGTGTATTTATATATATATTTGGCCGCTGTGTGACACAGAATGTTGGACTGGATGGGCCATTGGCCTGATCTAACATGGCTTCTCTTATGTTCTTGTGTGAGGTCCTGAAGGAAAAATTTAGACTACTAGGCGGGAGATTTAAGGCCAGGACCTCCAATGTAGCCTTCTCAGAAGTGCTACCTGTTCCACATGCAGGGCAGGAGAGACAGGCACAAATTAGAAGTCTCAATGTGTGGATAAGGCGATGGTGTAAGGAGGAAGGGTTTAAGTTTGTTAGGCACTGGGATGCTTTTTGGAACAAGCTGGAGCTGTACAAAAGAGACGGTCTCCACTTGTCCCCGGATAGAACCAGGCTGCTGGCGCTTAAAATCAAAAAGGTGGCAGAGCAGTGTTTAAACTAAATCTTGGGGGAAAGCCGACAGGAGATGAAATGTCTCTGGTTCAGGAGGACTCGTCTCAAAGAGATGAAGGGTTGGCTGCTATTTTTCTACCGGGTAACGGATCAGAGTTGTCCACTGTGATGGTGACAAACTGTATGGACTGTCTGCCAGAGTCTCGAGGCGGCAGGAGGAAGGTGGCGGGCCAACTTGCCTGGGAAATTATAGATGTTTGTATGCAAATGCTAGAAGTGTTCAAAGTAAATTTGGTGAATTGGGATGTTTAGTGTTGGGAGAAAACATAGACATTATGGGAATTTCAGAAGCTTGGTGGAATGAGGAGAATCAGTGGGACACGGTGATTCCTTGATATAAGTTATATCGGAAGGATAGGGAGGGAAGGGTTGGAGGTGGGGTGGCTCTGTATGTCAGAGAGGATATACGGTCTAGTAAGACTGAGGTCAGAGAATTAGATTCCCTTTTAGAAATGCTTTGGGTTGAAATAGAGGGCCCAAAAGGAAATTTAACTATGGGAGTTTGTTATCGCCCACCAAATCAAAAGAGAGAGGACGATTATAATATGATGGAAAGCTTAAAGATAGCGGCTAAATGTAAAAACTGTGTAGTAATAGGTGATTTTAACTACCCGCAGATTGATTGGGTCAATATGTGTTCTGGTTGAGAGAAAGAGATTGAGTTTCTTGATGCTCAATGACTGTGCTATGGAGCAGATGGTCTCAGAACCTACCAGGGGTGGGGCGATCCTGGATTTGGTCCTAAGTAATGCCCAAGACTTGGTGAGAGATGTAAAAGTGATTGCACCACTTGGGAGCAGTGACCATAATGTTATTGATTTCACTGTTTGTATAAATAGGGAGTTGGCCAAAAAGACCTCCACAACCACGTTTAACTTTAAAAGGGGTAAATTCTCTGAGATGAGGAGGCACGTGAGGAGGAAACTGAAAGGAAAGGTAAATACGGTCAAAACCCTTGGGGAAGCTTGGAGACTATTTAAAGCTATAATCCTAGAAGCTCAGATAAAATAAATATCACAAGTTAGGAAAGGCACAAACAGGCATAAGAAAAGGCTTACATGGTTAACAAAGGTAAGAAGGACTCCTTTAAGCGGTGGAAAATCAGTCCAAGTGAGATTAGTAAAAGGGAACACAGGCTGTGGCAAATCAAATGCAAGACTGTGATCAGGCAGGCAAAGAGGGACTATGAGGAGCATATTGCAAAAAACATAAAGACCAACAATAAAAATTTCTTCAAATATATTAGAAGCAAGAAACCAGCCAGGGAGGCAGTGGGGTCCTTGGATGACCAAGGGGTAAAAGGATTACTGAAGGAGGATAGGGAAATGACTGAGAAGCTAAATGCATTTTTTGCCTCCGTCTTCACCGTGGAAGATGAGAACATTTTGCCCACCCCAGAACCACTAATTTTGGAAGGGGTGTTGAAAGACCTGAGTCAGATTGAGGTGACAAAAGAGGAGGTCCTACAACTGATAGACAAATTAAAAACTAATAAGTCACCGGGTCTGGATGGCATACATCCGAGAGTTCTGAAAGAACTCAAAGTTGAACTTGAACTTCTGACAAAAATATGTAATCTTTCATTGAAATCTGCCTCTATTCCTGAGGACTGGAAGGTAGCAAATGTCACCTCCATCTTTAAAAAGGGTTCCAGAGGACATCCAGGAAATTACAGGCCAGTCAGTCTGACTTCAATACCGGGAAAGTTGGTAGAAAGCATTATCAAGGACAGAATGAGTAGGCACATTGATGAACACGGGTTATTGAGGAAGACTCAGCTTGAGTTCTGTAAGGGAAGATCTTGCCTCACCAACCTGTTACATTTCTTTGAGGGGGTGAACAAACATGTGGACAAAGGAGACCCGATAGATGTTGTTTACCTTGACTTCCAGAAAGCTTTTGATAAAGTTTCTCATCAAAGGCTCCTTAGAAAGCTTGAGAGTCATGGAGTAAAAGGACAGGTCCTCTTGTGGACTGGTTGAGTAATAAGAAGCAGAGAGTGAGTATAAATGGGCTGTCTTCACAGTGGAGGACAGTAAGCAGTGGGGTGCCGCAGGGTTCAGTACTGGGTCCCATGCTCTTTAACTTATTCATAAATGATTTAGAGTTGGGAGTGAGCAGTGAAGTTTGCAGATGACACTAAATTGTTCAGGGTATTGAGAACCAAAGAGGATTGTGAGGAACTGCAAAGGGATTTGTTGAGGCTGGGTGAGTGGGCGTCAACGTGGCAGCTGCGGTTCAATGTGGCCAAGTGCAAAGTAATGCACATTGGGGCCAAGAATCCCAGCTACAAATACAAGTTGATGGGGTGTGAACTGGCAGAGACTGACCAAGAGAGAGATCTTGGGGTCATGGTAGATACCTCACTGAAAATGTCAAGACAGTGTGCGATTGCAATAAAAAAGGCCAACGCCATGCTGGAAATTATTAGGAAGGGAATTGAAAACAAATCAGCCAGTACCATAATGCCCCTGTATAAATCAATAGTGCGGTCTCATTTGGAATACTGTGTGCAGTTCTGGTCACCGCACCTCAAAAAGGATAAAAGCATTGGGGAAAGTCCTGAAAAGGGCAACTAGAATGATTAAAGGGCTGGAACACTTTCCCTATGAAGAAAGGTTGAAACGCTTGGGACTCTTTAGCTTGGAGAAACGTTGACTGCGGGGTGACATGATAGAGGTTTACAAGATAATGCATGGGATGGAGAAAGTAGAGAAAGAAGTACTTTTCTCCCTTTCTCACAATACAAGAACTTGTGGGCATTCGATGAAATTGCTGAGCAGACAGGTTAAAACGGATAAAAGGAAGTACTTCTTCACCCAAAGGGTGATTAACATGTGGAATTCACTGCCACAGGAGGTGGTGGTGGCCACAAGCATAGCCACCTTCAAGAGGGGTTTAGATAAAAATATGGAGCAGAGGTCCATCAGTGGCTATTAGCCACTGTGTTTGTGTGTGTGTGTGTGTGTGTGTGTGTGTATATACCGTATATACTCGAGTATAAGTCGACCCGAATATAAGCCGAGGCTTCTAATTTTACCCCAAAAATCTGGGAAAACTTATTGACTCGAGTATAAGCCGAGGGTGGGAAACGCAGCAGTTACTATTCCTGTGGCAGGTAAGGCCACAATGCTGCTTGCAATGAAAGATGAGGAGAATGGTGGTGCAGAACACAAATCAACAATACCAAGGCAGAAGTCATTTCTGGTCAGACTGAAAACACCAGTCCCAGCACGACCCCTCCCCCTTCACTGAGGAGAGGAGAGCAGGGGGCAGCTTTAGCTGTCCTTGGAATTCCGGGGATGCGGGCGGAATAGTGACTCGAGTATAAGCCGAGGAGGGGTTTTTTCTGCCCAAAATTTGGGCAGAAAAACTAGGCTTATACTCGAGTATATAGGGTATATATATATATATATATATATATATATATATATATATATATATTGGCCACTGTGTGACACAGAGTGTTGGACTGGATGGGCCATTGGCCTGATCTAATCTGACTTTTCTTATGTTCTTATGTTCTTAAACTGTCGTCTGTGAGGCATAAGCCATGTTTGTTTTTCATATAGTTCATGTGGGAGAAGACCTGCTCACATGAGTATATGAATCTGAAGATCAACAGGACCCTAAATGCATATTTTTTCATGTTCATATAAGTGTTGGGGATGGCATGCCATTTTTCAAATATAAGTTGGTCTGGTTTGGGAAGGTTTTCAATATCACTCCATTTGTGATTCTGAGCAAGAATGGCCTTCTGACGGGCAACATCTTCATTAGCTGTCAAGCATTTGAACTTGGACACCCATATATCTTTGTCGGCTATGTCAGCCAGTTCCATCTCAAGATCTGGTTGACTTACACCTGCAAATGCAGTCATATTCAATAGGGATGGATCGATGTTCAGAGGAGTGACAGGGAAGGATGTTTTTTTTTCCTCTTTGAACTCACAGAATCGTTTCCCAAACAATGTTTGCATTGCGGCGATTGCAGAATGCAAATACTCCATATTTATCATATTGTGAGCTTGTTTGAACTCTCTCAAAGAGGAGAAGTGAGACAGTGTACCTCTCTGTAAATCTCTGGCAAACACTGTCAACTTGCGCTCAAATGCCAGAACCTCCTCCAGCATGTGCAAGGCTGTACTTCCTTTCCTCTGAAGACTTGTGTTCCGGTGCACTGTCATATCTACCATGAAGTGTAGCTTTTCCAGGCACTCTGGCTGTTCCAGTTCATGAAAGGTGAACCCTTTGCTTCCCAGGAAAGTTTTCACCTCTTCCAGACATGTGGCAAAGCGTTTGAGTACCTCCCCTTTGGACAGCCAATGGACTCTGTTGTGCAACAGGAGATCAGAATATGTGCTTTCCACCTCCTCCAGTAGCAAACGGAACTGACGGTGATTTAAACCTTTTGCCATTATTTTATTGACAAACTGAATGACAACATTCATTACTTCTGTGCATTCTGGTGGAAATGTTTGAGCGCACAATGCGTCTTGGTGCAGAATGCAGTGTAATGTCATCAGCGTTCTACCCAGCGACTTCTGCAGTAAAGCCACAAAGCCCTTCTGCACTCCTGTCATAGTTGGTGCCCCATCAGTAGCCACTAACACCAGGTGAGTGGTGTTTATTTCTTTAGTTCTTAACGAATCCAAGACAGCCTCACAGATGTCTTCCCCCCGTGTCTGACCTTTTAGTGGTATCAAATCAATCATTTCTTCCTGTGGACCAGCAGAGCTCATATATCAGTAGAACAGCACTATTTAATATCACTTCTGTCTTGGGACTCATCACAGGCAATTGAGTACGCCATTGCTGAATTGATGCCTTTAATTTGCTGTCTGGTGATGTTTTCTGCCATTTTTATGGTTCTTTCTTTGACAGTCCTTGCAGAGAGAGGCATATCTCTGATTTTCTGCACAATTTCAATCTTGTTTTTAAAGTCTGAGAATAGATGTTCTGAAATCTTCATGAATGATTCTTTTATATAATCTCCATCTGTGAACGGCTTCCCGTGCCTGATTATTTCCTGAGCAGCCACAAAACTAGCATATGTAGTTGAAATGGCAGACTTAATCTACTTATTGAAGTGATTTTTACTTAAATCAACCTTCCGTATCAGTTGCAAAACAGATTTTCTTCTCTCATCTCCATCCAGATATTTTTCAGCAAAGGCTTTGTGTTTAGTTTGGAAATGTCTTGCAACATTCGACTTTTTGTTGTTTGCCAATTTCTCACCACATATTAAACATAATGGTAAACCAGTTTCATCAGTAGTGAAAGCGAATGAATCTGCCCATGCTCCACTAAATGTTCTGTTTTCTTCTGAAATTTTTCTTTTCTTGGATTTGTCCATGGTTGGCCTACCAGGGGTCAAAAGGCCCAATACATCTCCTGAGCCTTCTCTGCAGCGTACTGGTCAATCTAATGACCTAGAAGTAGGGGGATGGTGGTGGGGGGGAAGCAATATTCACACACTTCACTGAAGTGTAACTAAAGGAAAGAAATTTTTAAAAACCTACAAAGAATCACACTGTTTTTGCTCATATGTTACACTGTTGTTGCTCATCTATAACAGAAAGGTCAAAAAAAGCATTGGAAAAAAGGATGAAGTCATTTACTGAGGTTTACTTAGGAGTAAGCACCTTGAATCAGACAGTTAAATATATTTATGCAGAGGTCCACATGCAGCCAGGTTGGGAAACTGTAAAAGCTCGGACTCCAAAAGCCTTATAAAACGGGAGAGGGGAGAAAGAAGCACCTTTATATTCATATTCCTCCTCTATAAATAAGGCGGAAAGTGGGGGGGGGGGAGAGAGAGATTGACCTTTACTTTCTAACTCTTGAAGGAGGCCAGGGCCAAACACCACCTGGGTCCAGAGGGGGAGGAGGCTGTGAGGGAGGGAGGAAGGTGGCTGGGCCCCCTGAGGAGGCAATGTTCCCATGTGGCCTGGGCCTCCCCCCTCACTGCCACCACTCTTGCGTATGAGGGAAAGGAGCCTGGCAGCAGGAGGGAAAGGAGAGGGAGGCCCCACCCACCCGCCTGCCCACGTGCCCTCAGGTGCTGCCCACCCAGGAGCCCAGCAGCAGGAGGGAAAGGAGAGGGAGGCCCCCCCAGCTGCCTGCCCACCTGCTCTTAGGTGCTTCCCACCCAGGAGCCCAGCAGCAGGAGGAGCTGCACCAGCACCACCATCCCTTCCCCAGAGATGCTCCTTTTTCTCCCTCTCCCCCCACCGCTATCACCCCCTGCGGTGCAGCTCTAACCTGCCAGCCAAAGTCCCAGGAAAACTCTCAGCTTAAGCGGGGTTCCAAATTTGAATGCTCCTTTTTGCTACCGCACACAACTCCTCGCTCCAGTCAGCCAGTCCCAAAATGCGGCGCTCCAATGATGCTCTGTGCCCAAACCTCGTGAGAGTTTCCCCCTGCGTCCAAACCTCACGTGAGTTCCCCCCCTCCCTTCCACGATGCTGCTGCAAGCCAGAGACACTGCTGTTGAGAGAACAGCATGAGCCCGCAATGACATTTCCTCTTTGGTCCAGTCAGCCAGCCAAAGAGCCGCTAGTAAGTAATGAAAGAGCCGCATGTGGCTCTCGAGCCATACGTTCCTGACCCCCACCCTAGACAGTCAAAATTTCAGGGCCCCCCTTGCAGATTATCTCAGAGTCACAGCGCTCACCCCACTTCCCATTGCCCCTGCTGCAGCCTGCAGGAACCTTCTCAAAAGCCCTTTTGATAAATCTGCAGGGGAGAGGCAGAGAGAGGCAAACTTGGCAATGATGCCAGCAGCAACCACACCAAGCAGGTCAGGCAAAGAGGGGCTCAGTTGCTGGCTGTGTGTGCAGGCTCCAAGGGCTGTAAGCAGGGGGGAAACTGGGGGGGAGCCAGTGTTTGGGGGTGGTCCACCACACTCCCCCTTGAGCCAAGGATGTGGTCACCCACCCATCTCCCTCTGGTGACTGGGATTTGGGAGGTGGCCTGCCACACACACCTTTGGGCCTGGAGGAAGTCACCTGGTTGTGAAAATGGATTCTGGAGGTGGCCAACCCTTCTCATACACAGTAATTGGTCACCTGCCCACCTACCCTTGGTGGCATGGATTCTGGGGGTGGCCAACTCTTCCCCTAGGACCTGGGAGGTGGTCACCTGTCCACCTCCTCCTGGTGACTGGGGTTTTGGGCATGGCCTGCCATACTCCCCTTTATGTCTAGGACGTGGTCACCCAGTTGTGAAAATGGTTTCTTGGGGTTGCCAACCCTTCTCATGCAGGAGAGGTGGTCACTCATTTGCCTCACCTTGATTACATGGATTCTGGGGGTGACCAAGCCTTCCCCTCAGGCCTGTCTCCCCGGTGACTGGCATATCTAGTTTGGCCCTGATGCTGACAAATCTCACACTTCATCATAATCACAAAGTAAATTTAGATTAAGCACAGAAAGTTCTGAAATTCAGCCCTTCCTACTCTGATTTCTTTTCATGCCAAAAATGTTTCAGCAAAAATACTGGACACTGCCCTATGTTTATTGCCTCCTGATAAAAGGATTGCCTCTGGATACAGTAAACAACTGGCTTTTCAGTTGTAGAAGAGTATGAACATGCAACTGCCAACACAGCCAGAAGGGTTACAGTTCCAGGAAGACCTTGGCACAATTCCTATTCTGAACAGCTCCCTTTGCTTTTGACATTGCATATAAAGCAGAAGAGAATTTACTCTTTCATCAGTAAATTATCTAGCATCAAAATGCAATAAAGATTGTCCATGCCGAAACAAAATAAAGAAAATTAGAAAAAAAATCTACCCCATACACCTTTAGTTTGCCTGACACATCAGTTTTGTTTTTCTGCCCGGGGGTCCTCTGAATGTCACTTTCTAAAGTAGTTTCTTTGCCACTCCTGTGTCATAAATTTTATTGTCTTAATGGATTGACCTTGTTGAGGGGAAAATTGCTGCCTTTATTCTTTATGTCTCAAAGGCCTCTGTTGTTTGGATATTCCTTTTCTCCCCAAAACTGAACAACTGAATGAGACTAAAGAAATAATTTTTATCGTATATTTGCCCTGCCACAGTTTCTCTCCCACTCTCTTTTTATTTGTGGTGCACAGGATATCAGACATTTGTTCTATTCCTCTTGGGTTTTTGCCTCTTGTGAGTCTCTGTACTTTATCTGTCAATACTCTCAACTATAAAATATGCCCCCCCCCCTTTAAGAACTAAGACTGGAACTCTCTTTCACTGGGACTAATTATGAGAAAATATATTTAGGGTTGGGGAGCCTTTCCCCTGGAAGTTGTCTCTAGAAACGAAACCTGCATTATTAATACTTAGCTAAATATTAGAAAATCTAGCAGAAAAACTGGACTCTAGATAAGATGACAGTTGCAATGTAGTGGCTGCTTGTAAGCATCCAGCTATGTGGAGAGCCAATCTTCTCCAGAAGTGCATCTACCAAAATGAGGCAACTTTCATTGTGACCCTACAGACACACAATTCTAATTCCTGTGTATTATTAAAAAGTAGAGAACAAATTAGCAACAGTGACTTGCATTTCTTTCCCTGTGCTGCCTACGGCTGCTCCTTGGAAAAGTTTGATTGAATCCATAGGGATTCATGCTAGATGGTAGGTTTCAGAAGATGGTGCCAGGGTTCCACAGGGTTCCATCTTGCCCCCATGCTCTTAACATCTACATGCAAATACTCTGTGAAGTCATCCAGAGATTTGGGATGGGTTGTCACCAATATTCAAATGATACTCAGCTCTATCGCACAATTCCAGCTGATCCTGGGAAGGCTGTAACAATCTTGAACCAGTGCCTGGAGGCAGTATTGAGTAGATGCAGGCTCATATACTGAAGCTTAATCCTGACAAGACAGAAGTGCTGCTGGTGGGCAGAAGGTCTGAACCAGGATTTAAGGTGTCACCCATTCTGGATGGTGTTGCACTGTCCTTGAAGAAAAGGTCCATAGTCTAGAGGTGCTCTCAGACTCACACGTACTACTGATAAGCAGGTGGCAGCTGTGGCCAGGTGTGCCTTCTATCAGTATGAACTGGTTAGCCAGTTGCAGCCTTTTCTGGGCAGAAAAGATCAGGCTACTATGGTGCAGGCTACTATGGTTAGATTACTACAATATGCTCTACATGGGTCTGCCCTTGAAAAGTGTTTGGAAATTTCAGTTGATACAGAATGCTGCAGCCAGGATGCTGACTGGAATGGGTCATGCAGACCATACATCTCCATTCTTGGCCCACCTACTGTCATGGGTGAGCGTGATCAAACTAGTCCCAATGAGATGGAGGAGGCTGACAGAGACCAAGAAACTTCTGATGCAGGGCCCTGCCTGCAATCCACCAATGACAGAAGGGTATCGGAAGGAGCTGCTACTCTGCCAATGGAGGGGCTGCCAACTGAAGATAGTGCCCCAATGACTCAGGCCTCAAGCTCAGAGGAGACCCACTGGGTCATCTCACCCCCTCTGTCCCTGGAGCTGCAGGAATGCTGATGGCAAAGGGCATGGCATGAGCTACAGGAACAGAGATGCAGCACATGTTTAGCAGCTGGATGTAGAAGAAACAAGTCACTATACCTCTGTCTCAGTGACTACATCCCCAGACTACACTGTGCTCTTGCGACCTTCGGACCCAGGGCTTTTTTTTTAAATAGCCCAGCAGGAACTCGTTTGCATATTAGGCCACACAGCCCGATGCCAAGCCAGCTGGAACTGCATTCCTGTGCATTCCTGTTCAAAAAAAAGCACTGCTCAGACCTATTCTCAACCTTTACTCTAGAATCACCTTCTCTGTACATGTGAACAACTTTGGACTGCTTCTTGGACAATGTGTGAGGCTTTGCCTTGCTACTTTGATAACTGACTTTTGGACTGCATCTTGATTCTGATCTTGGAACTTGGCTTGAACTGAACACAGACTCTGACACATACATTGGCTTCCAATTTGTTTCCAGGCACAATTCAAGGTGCTGGTCTTGACTGTCAAAGCCCTATATCTGAAGGACCACCTAAGCCCTTATAAACCTGCCCATTTTAGGAAGCCTATACAATCATTTTAGGAGGTCCTGCTTCCAGTCTCCCCAACTTCTGAGATTAGGTAGGTGGCAACCTGGGGGAGAACTCTCTCTCTAGGGAGATTCTTGCTGTCTTCCACAAGTGGGTGAAGATTTTTTGTTTTGTTTGGCATTTCCTAAATTATCCCTCCTTCCTAATAAATGTTTTATATTTTGGCTGTATTTTAAATTGTTTATTTGTATATTTTACTCTATTTTTAACTTTTTAGAAAGTTGCTAAAAGGCAGGATAGAAATTTTGTAAGTGTGCAAACAAGCAATTAAAATCTATGAGACACAAGCTGATTTTTTCTGAAATTCTCATTTACTCTGGTAACCAATGGAAATTTGTAATACTATCTCTGGTGCCTCTTACTCTCTGAATCCAGCTTAACCAACTGGCATTTCTCTTTCCATATACAGAAACAATATTTGTTGTAAGACTTTGAGCATAACTTTGCTTGCAAGAGAAATTAATTTCATGGTCTGATAGCTGCTGTAGTCTTCAACATCTCCTTTTTTTGGATCTGAAATGTAAACTGAGCATTTCCAGTCTGTCAACCATTGTTTTGTTTTGAATATTTGGTGACATATTCTTGTGAAGATTTTGATGGACCCTGTTTCTGTGGCTTTAAACCCATCTATTCATATTGATTTCTTTTTATAAATTTGAGTTCAGCTTTCACTTTCTTTTTTAAATTTCAGGTTCTTCAAAAATTCTTATTGGAAGGAATCTATCATCTTTTCATCTCTTTTGTAAAATTCTTCAATGTATTGTTCTCATCTTTTCTTTATTTTCTCCTGTTCAGTTAATGCATTTCTGTGCTGATATTTCAGCATCCCTATTCATAGTTTAAATTTCCCTTTGATTTCAGCCAAATATTTGAATACTTAAATCCAGTGACTGGAGGTATGAAAGGGCAAGATGGATCTGCTTACCTTAGGGACTATCTCTCCCCACATGTTCCCCAGAGGGTACTTAGATCAGGAACACAAAATTTGTTATCGATCCCTGGGCAAAATAAGGCAAGACTGAAAACAACATGAGAAAGAGCCTTCTCAATTGCCACCCCTCATTGGTGGAATCAACTGCCTGAGAAGGTCAGAGCCTTGCAGGACCTTTCCCAGTTCCGCAAGGCTTGTAAGATGACACTGTTTCAGTTAGCATTTAACTGAAATGCTGACCACCACCACAAGACACTAGATCCAGTGGATGCTTAAGAACATCGAATGCCATCTTAAATCTATATCAAAACTAGCACCAAATTATTTTTAAACCATTTAATGCTTTTAATGTAAATGTTTTTTATTGTAAGCTATGTGTTGTGAGCCATCGTGAGCCTGCTTCAGCAGGAGAGTGGGATATAAATTCAATCAAATAAAATAAACATATAAAGGGTCCTAAGGTTTGCAGAATAATATGAAATCTTAAAAAATACTGTTTTTTTTTAAAGTCTGTAGCTTTTTAGAAAATGGCTCAGTGGCTGTTGCTAGGCAACCACAGTATTCCAGACTTCAGTTTCTGTGAATAAAGGGCAGGAGGAGAGGCAGCACTCTTTTCAGGCCTATTTTGCCCCTTGAGGGAAGACTCAATGTGGCCAGGTCTGGCTAGGGTTCATAGAATCATAGAGCTGGGGACCTCCAGGGTCATCTAGTCCAACCCCCTCATCTAGTCTAGGGTTGTCAGCTTAAGTTTAGAAAATGTCTTGAAATTTTGCGGTAGGGTTGCCAAGTCCAATTCACGAAATATCTTGGGACTTTGGGGATGGAACCAGGAGATATTGGGGGGTAGAACCAGGAGCAAGGGTGTAACAAGCATAATTGAACTTCAAGGAGTTTTGGCCATCACATTTAAAGGGACCACACATCTCTTAAATCCCTTCCCTCCATAGGAAATAATGAAGGATAGGGGGACCTTCTCTTGGGGCTCATAGAATTGGACCCCCTGGTCCAATGTTTTTGAAACTTGGGGGGAATTTTGGGGAGAGGTACTGGATGCTATGCTGTAAATTTGGTGCCTCAAAAAAACAGCCCCCCCCCAAGCCCCAGATTCCCGCAGATCAATTCTC
Source organism: Heteronotia binoei (assembly GCF_032191835.1). Classification (NCBI taxonomy): domain Eukaryota; kingdom Metazoa; phylum Chordata; class Lepidosauria; order Squamata; family Gekkonidae; genus Heteronotia; species Heteronotia binoei. Next base: position 125,226,037 of record NC_083225.1, read on the forward strand.
CATTATTTCCTATGAGAATAAGTCTCCATAGGGAATAATAGAGTTCCCTCCCTCCCCCCCCACTTTCTCTCTCTCACTCACACACATGCTTAACTGTCTCTGGTGCCTCCACAACGAGGTCTGAAAAGTACAGGAGCTTTGCTGCTCTCTTTTACACACACACACACACACTCACTTGTCTGAAACGAAAGCAAAACAAATGGAGGGGCTGCACTCTGATAAGGTGTGCTGTTGCTAACCCTTCCCCATGAAGTACTTCCGGCTCCAATTTAAAGGCACACAAACATTTTAAATCCGGACCTGTTTGCAGGTCCTGCCGGAGATCTAGAGGTACATGGTGGCTGTGGGGGAGGGGCTTCCCCCGTCGGCCAGCTGGCTGGGGGTGGGGGGAAGCCTGTAAAACTGGGGGATCCCCCACTGGAACCTGGGGATTGGGAAGCCTATTTTGAAGTGAAGTCTGTTAAGCAGAGGGGAGAGACCTCAGCATAGTATAATGTCATAAAGTCCACACTCCTAAGGAGCCATTTTCTCCAGGGGGACAGATTTCTGTTCTCAGGAGTTCAGTTCTAATTCTAGGGGATCTCCATCTGGAGGTTGGCAACACTAGGTTTTGCAGCAACCTCTTGGTCACCTGACTTGCATGACTCAACCAGACCTGGCTACTTGCTGCTGTTCAACAGTAGCCTCTCTATGTGTATTATAGAGTTTAGAGCTTCAGGCCAGGGTCTGTGAGTCCCAGGTTCGGATCCCCATTTTACTGTGGAAGCTGACTGTGTGATTTTGCACCAATCATACTTTCAGCCTAACCTACTTCACAAGGTTGTTGTGTGGATAAAAAGGAGAAGAGAATAATGTAAACTCTTTTAGTCTGCACTGAGAAGAAAGACTGTAGTTTTACTAGGTAGAAGCTGAAAACAGAGGCGCAGATAAGGGTAGGTTGGCTGTTGGAAGGGTAGGGGATAGGATTCCCAACTTCAGGTAGGAAAATTCCTGGAGATTTAAGGGGTGGAGCCTTGAGAGGGTGAGGTTTGGGAAGGGGAGTGACCAGGGCCAGCATGTGGGAGTCAGCAAAGTAGATGGCAGACAAGCAGGCAAGGGGCCCTTCCCCGGAGCCCTGTCCTGATGCACCCTGTTCGGAGCCACACTGGGTCTCCAGCTCCAGCCAGCGGGCAGGAGGCATTGACATCTCCACCCTGTTTCTTTCCCTTGCCAGTGCCACAGTGGCTGGGTCTCTCTCTCCCCTGCCCTTTCCTGCCAGTGGAACAGTGTGCCTCCCAGTCTGAAGAGAAGAGCGCGCTTGCAGTTTGCTCGGCTTTGGGAGGCGGTGACGATGAATGGGCCATGGAGCCACCAAGATAGGGCACCAGGTGGACTGCAAGGTAGGTGGGCTGGCCAGTAGGCCTCCCTTGTTTTCTTGACCCATCTCACCTCTGTCATCCTCACCAAGGCTGCCCTGCCCCTTGCCTGGCCCTCTCCTGCTTCAAAGGGAGGTGGGAAGAGTTCGCCTCCTTCTTTCTTCACAAGAAAGAAGGACATGGTCTCCTCCCATCTCCCTTTGAAGTGGGGGAGGGGCGAGCTAAGCATTTATGCAAAGCACACGTGGCCCAGTGATGTCATCAGGCCGCACATGCTTCGTGCATGCAAAGGGATCATAGGAGGGGTCGTGGCTGCAGCCATTGACCTGGGGCACTAGAACCCTTAGCGCCAGACCTGGAAGTGACCTCAGCAGAGTATTATACCATGGACTTCCTCCTTCAAAGCAGATATTTCCCTCAGGGGAACTAGCTCTACCAGGTGAGGGCTGGAAATGAGCCAGAATTACAACTGATCTGCAGATGACAGAGATCAGTTCCCCTGGAGCAAGTGGATGCTTTGGAGGATGGACTCTATGACATTATATTCTGTTGAGGTTGCTTCCCTCTCCAAACTTCACCCTCTCAAGGATCTATCCCCACATATCCTGGGGTTTCCTAACCTGGAGCTAGTAACCCTGTGGGGAACTGATTGCTGTAGTTGAGAAATCTGTTGTGATTCCTGGAGAGTTGCTATTGCTGCTACTGTTGGGAGGATCAGATGGGTGGCCAGGAGAATGATGGAGAGCACAAACATAGTCTGATTTGGTGTGGAGCAAAAGACTTATGGGGTTGGGAAGCAGAAAAAAGAAAGATGGGGTGGAGGAGCAGAAAAGAGATATAAAATTGCAATCATGGAAGAGAGAGTAAGAAAAGGCATGACAGGAGGGAGAAAGAGTTAGTAAATGAGACAAGCTGAGGTAGAGGGGAGGAAACAAAGGTGGGAGGAATGAGATAGCTGATCCTCCAAGTTTCTTTTTCTGTGTCTTTGCACTGGTTATAATTGTTCTCTCAAGGTGCCAGTCACTGGAACTCTGTATTTAGTTCTAATACTATTTCTATCACCCTTTACTTTTAATATGTTGCCAAAAGTTTCATGACCAGAATTTATTAGTTGTAGATTTTCCAGGCTGTATGGCTGTGGTCTTGGCATAGTGGTACCTGATGTTTCACCAACAGTTGTGACCAGCATCCTCAGAGGTATAGCACAGAAAGATAGAGTTCTCTGTGTGTCAAAGTGAGAGAAAATAAAAAGAAATGGTACAACTTTATATCTACACAGGAAGGTGGGGTTGGACTGAATCATTATCTTGTAGGAATTTCCCAGGCTGTGACATGTGAATAGAGCTTTCCTGAGGAGGTTCTTTGCATATGGAATGGCTGTTGGAATTCTAGTCTTATCTGTGTCAGGTCTGTAACTATCTTCAATAACAATGACTCTCCATGTATGCAGGATTCCTGTTTGTTTGTTTGTTTGTTTACATTATATTTATATCCCGCCCATTCTATACAGACTGAAAGTGGCTAACAGCATAAAATTCATAATAAACAATAAGCAATATTAAAACAATAAAACAAATAAATTGCAATGGTGCTACTTCAGGCGGATCATATAATATTTTCTTTTCTTAGTGTGTACAGATCCTAGGTAGTTAGTACTAAAGCGCGATAGATCCAGATGTGGTGGCAGCCCTTTCCCATTAAGATGTTATATGCTAACCAAAACAGTTCAGTCTTGCAGCCCCTGCAGAACTGCAATAAGTCCCACAGGGCCCTGATGGCTTCTGGGAGGGTATTCCAAAGTATTGGGGCTGCAAGTGAGAAGGCTCTTGCTCTGGTGGAATTAAGCCTTATTGTAAGATAGGCTTGTGACACTGGTAAATCCAGTGTCAAAACTAGAGAACAGTCACAGGTGGGTTTGTTATATACTTTCCATATAGCCGATACATGCATGTCTTTTGGATTAAGTGTGAGATTAGTTCAAATTTGTTACAAAACCGAGCATTCTCACACTACAAGCTCTTTCAAAAACACACCAGGAGAATGACCTTGAAGACCAGGCTCTTTCTCAAGGGGTGCAAAGCTTTTGTTTTGCCCCCCTAGTCGGAATAAAGAGGCTGACACAGAATATTGGGGAACGGGCCACTTTATTTAATTAACACAACTCACACAGCAAGGGCAACCTGCGGTGGGACAAGCCCTGGGGTCTTCCTCAGACCCCGCCAAGTCCCACGAAGGGCGAGTCACCCTGCCCCCAGCACAAGCCATAAGATTCTGGCTAATGCCAGGCCGGCCAGGCCAAAACCCTCCCCTAAACTTCTGCCCCGATACCCAGAAGGAGGCGAATTTAGGAGGAGGCATGAATACGATCTGCATTATACAGCATTGAGCCGTAAAGCCCATCTGCCGCTCCTGCGTATCGACTGCACCAACAGGTGCAGCTGCCTGGGTGCTCACCTGCAAGGTATAAACCCCTTGCACCTTCTGCCACCGCCAATGCCAAGCCTCTGCTTAGGCAATGGCGCCCCACCGAGCAGCCAAGGCCACCCGAGCCCTTGCCGAATGTCGCGAAAGAAGGCCCAATTACCCACATCGGCAGATGAATCACATCTGGCCGGCACTGCACCCCCATGCCCTTCCCGCCAGGAGAAGAAGGAAGGTACCCAGACCTTTGCCAAGGCCGCCACAGGGCCAGATTCGCCTTCCGTCAGGCCCGCTTGACCCAGCCGGGTCGCGAGCGTCCAGCCAGACCAGTATAATAGGCACCCGGTTAGTCAGACTCCAGGCCACCCCCACACGATGGCCCGGACCTCCACCACCGACTTTGCTGACAAAGAAAAAAGGGGGGGAGCTACCCCTCCAACCCCGATCATTCCCACAAGGGGAATGCAACAGAGGAAGGTACCCAGACCATCCAATCGAGGCCACCACAGGGCCGGTAAGCCTACCGTCTGGCCCGCTCGACCCAACCAGGCCAAAGCAGACAGCCCGACTCAGCCGATAAAGTGGCGGCCAGATGAGTCGGAGTCCAGGCCACCCCCACACGATGGCCCGGAGCTCCACCACCGGCTTGAGACAAAAAAGGGGGGCGGGGCTGTCCCTCCCACCCCAATCATTTCCCCCAAGGTGAATGCTGACAAAGGAAGGTACCCAGACCAACCACCAAGGCCACCACAGGGCTAGAAAACGCTTCGTCTGGCCCACTTGACCCGACCAGGCCCAAGCAGCCAGCCAGATGTACCGATAAATGATGGCCATAGGGGTCAGACTCCAGGCCACCCCCACATGATAGCCCAGAGCTCAGCTACCGCTTTCAATAATGGTGGAAGCCGTGGCCCACTCATCCCCAGGTGCCCCTGCGTTCCGCCACAGCCCTCACACTCAGCACTGAGGCTGCTGCTGGCAATTTCCTTGCATAATGGGCCACCCCAAAATCATACAGACCGCGAACGAATCAACCTCCTTTGGCGGGACACCCACCTTTTGATGGTCAGACCTGGAAAGCCCGCTGGTGCAGCAGTGGACGCGGCCCCCATTTGGCAAAATGGTTGCCGACCTTATACCAAGTCCCACACCGCTTAACCCGGGCCAGACCCACAACCGTCCGAAATGACTTAATGAAGCGGGAGTGACTCTGTACACTCCCCCCTCCACCCCATAGCGTTGACGCTTACACCATCACCCACCGGCCCCGCTCAGGGACGAATAAGCAACAAGTGCCCATAACCACTGATCCGGTGGATCGCCATACCTGCAGCACAACTCTTCCAAAATTTGATGTCGCCATGTGACACCCAGACCTAACAAACATTCCTGGCAGCCAAATCGGCCTCTACCCGAAGGATGCCAAAAACAGAAGTCAGTACGACTGCAGAAAATCGTGCCGTCTCCTGGCCTGAGCCGTCTCAGGCGAACCCGGTCAAACCTCCTAGTATGTACAGCGAGGAGGCTTGCAATGCGTATCCTGAGCACCCAGCTCACGCAACCACCCTTTCAACCACTTAGGACTCTAAATCCCCGACTGGATTTGAAACGTTAATCGTCTTGCTACGACTCTAAGGCGGCCAACTGCGCCAGATAGGCCTCACCTTTAGGCCCCATAAAACTCTGCTGCGCACAGAACGACATACAAACCACCGCAACATTGGGCCGACTATCCCAAAAGCGCATATGTCTACCCGTCCTACATTATCAAGTGACAAGCTCGGCACTTTCCGTGTACCTGGGGACAAGGTAACACAATTGCCCTGCCCCTGTCGCCTGACGAGCTACAATGACTCCCAGAGAATTGGTTACCACAGAAAATCTGCCTCCGCCACCGGCGTAATGCTCGTCCCTTCTCTAGACAATGTGTCCATCGCCAGTTACAATCCCGCAGTATGCTTATCCTGAAAAACAACACCTTTACCGAGGCACCGTACCGTAAAGCCATTACCGCGTTCATTACTGGCATGGACTGAGATATCAATGATTTAACAATGGGTGCTACCGGCATATTGACGCAACCAGCCGAACGCCTTATTAGCCATACGCACCCCCCGATCCCTACTACCACGACAATAGGAAAACACAAAATGCTGGGTTCCCGCACAATCCCCTGTACCGCTAATGCCGGTGCTACCGACCAGCACTCCGGTGCCACCGGCAAAGAACCCGAAACCGGACGACCCAGCTGCTCCAGAGGATATCAGAAGGCCACTTCGCTTTATGCCCTCGCGCCAAACGGAACGGCATCCACCAACTGCAAAAAGGTGACTCAACCTTGATTCGCTGCGCCAACTAGCTGTTAACGCGCACCATGATGGGAAGGGGACCCGAGGAACTGTATGGGGCCGAAAGATGCCACCAACCAACTCTCCCCGAGGCAACCCTTCTAACGGCGAAATCGGGCTCCCGACAAGCTTAAGAAACCAACACCGCACTCCATGCAATCTAGTAAAATGGCTGCGAGTTGCTACCGAGCTGATGTCCTCCCGTCGGGATTCGCGAAACCAACTCTATCGAGTCCAGTTCAATCCCCACTGTCAGGCAAGTCCCAGACCCTCCGTCTAGCCGTATGCCAAAGGCACATGCCCTTCCGAAAGAACTGAATCTCATAAAAGGCTGCGCAGAAACCAAGGGCACTCTGGCTAGAGCTCAATCCGTATCAAATTTCGTAAAACAGAAGCAACAGCTCGAAGACTTAAAGGTGTACGAATGAGAGGCGAAACGCCAACTTACTGCCACCTTTTCCCTTTTTGCCCCAGCCCTAGCGCACACGTCGCCTCGACCGCATGATCACGGAAGAGTCCCAACTGACCCAGATGTTTGAAAGCCTATATTCACCTGCTATGTACCCGGGAACCTGCCATGAGGGGAAACCCGTAAACATAAAATTAAGAGGGGGGGTGTCATGAAAGGTCAGGTAACTCGTCCCCACAAACCTCTTTTACCATCTTTCATTATCTGCCGAATGACCTGATCGGGTCCTAGATTAGGCCAGAGGCTGTGAACCCGCCAAGGTGCCCGATGCCCTGTAAAAGGTATGCCTACCCGGACCCTCTTTAGTAGGGTACACCGTAAATCGAACCTGGGACCCTGCACACCAAGCAGCCGCACAGCCATTGAGAAACCGACCACAAAAGGGCGGGACGGTAGCGAAGAAGAAAGCATAAGCCAGGCGTAAGGCCAGCAGCATCCCCAACTCTGGTCGCAAGGAACGGCCAGCCTGGCAATGACGCCCTTTACTTGGGTGGGCCGGGGACCACAGCCACAAACCCTGGCTGACTGTTCCCCAGAACCCCCGAAGAGGTCTCCACTGCCTACCACCTAAACATGAACTTTGTCTTCCTAAGAGGTCTCCCATTCCAAGAAATGACCCTGACAACCCCTGCCTGGCAACCTCAATACTAACCGTGGATGACCCGTCCAGCCACCGGGACTGACAGGACTAAGCCAGCCCGGACTAACCGGCTCAGGGAAACTTCGTCACGGCTGGGGAAGCCCTGCCTTTCCTAATGCATTTCCCCCCAGCAAACGACCCACCAGAACATAAGAGAAGCCACGTTGGATCAGGCCAACGGCCCATCCAGTCCAACACTCTGTGTCACAGAAGAACATAAGAGAAGCCAGCTGGATCAGGCCAATGGCCCATCCACTCTGTGTCACAAAAGAACATAAGAGGAGCCAAGTTGGACCGGCAAATGGCTCATCCACTCTGTGTCACATATGAACACAAGAGAAGCCATGTTGTGTGAGAAAATGACCCCTCTGTCACAAACAAGGTTGCCAGGGCGCCTGGAGAAGCAAGCTTGCATCCGCCTGGCCAGTGAATGCGAGTGAAGCTACCCAGGAACTACATAAGACTCCCGTGTACCTATGAACAAGTATATAAGCGCTTGAGTCAGGCACAGAGTGTCTGCAGCCGCGCTCTCATGTTTCCCCGCCATCGCGTGAAACCCGCCATGGTAAGGAGGAGGCTACGCCGCCACGGAGCTGTCCAGGCGAACGGTGTGAAGCGCTAAGCATGGGAACCACTGTGTTTCGCTAACACCACATGTAGCCATCTTCCTGCCTGGCTGGGTTTCATTCCTTCTATGTGGGAACCTCACGTACACACCTTGAGTCATTCCTAGCCCGCAAGCAACCCACCTAGTCTATGAATGGATTAATGGCTCCACTATTAATCCTGATTGCCCAGTGATTTCCTAAACAACTGTCTTCACCCCGGAGAGTTGAGAAAGAGGAAGGATCTCTCCTGATACCACCAAGCCCTTTTTGTCTACACCGGAATACCTAGGTGCATATCTGATTCTCTATTGTCCCTTTCCCAGTTAATCCCATCTCCTCCCAATCACCCAACCATTCCCACATTGATACCAACGGAGCCGCCCCAGGCCCTGTCGCAACCTGGAAGTTTCCAGGATGCCCAGGATGAAGGTGATGTTCATTGGTTGAAGCACACACCCAATCAGGTGTCGCCATTGACCCACCATTGGTCCAGCCGATGTCCAGCCCTCCTGGTCATCTGCAGAACCTCCCATTACCACTCCCAGTCACCTCCCATCCCCTCAGGACTAAGGTGACTCTATATAACCTGTGGACTAGCTACCCACAGGTGTGCCTTCTACTCAGTAAACCCCCATTCCCGCTGGGTAGTAACACCCCCGATTCCTGATCAGTTTCGGGACCTTTCCCCCATTTCCTCATTCGTCGCCATCGGAGCCTTCCATTGGAGTCTGCGAGAGGTAGTATTGCCCTGTATGTCAATTCCTTTTATGTTCCCCTATCGATCTCTCTCTATTTTTCCTAGACCTGTATGAATGTGTGATTGATTTTGTGCCTTGTGTGAACGAACTATTGTTTCAAAATAAACCACAATTGATTTTATTAAATTAGAGTTCTTTATTGAGCATTGACTCTCTGATCGGTTGAGCCTCGTATACACAGATAACAAAGATTCCGTTGTGGGGCTAGCTGTCTCTCACTCTAATTCCCCAACTTTATTTTGAGAGCAGTTTCCCTAACAGTTGGATCAGGCCAATGGCCCATCCAGTCCACCACTCTGTGTCACATAAAAACTCCAGAGAAGCCATGCAGGACCAGGTCAATGGCCCATCCAATCCAACACTCCGTGACACAGAAGAACACAAGAGAAACCATGCTGTATCAGGCCAATGGCCCATCCACTCTGTGCCACAGAAGAACATAAGAGAGGCCATGTTGGATTGGCAAATGGCCCATCCACTCTGTGGCACAGAAGAACACAAGAGAAGCCATGTTGGATCAGGCCAACGGCCCATCCAGTCCAACACTCTGTGTCACAGAAGAACACAAGAGAAACCATGCTGTATCAGGCCAATGGCACATCCACTCTGTGCCACAGAAGAACATAAGAGAGGCCATGTTGGATCGGCAAATGGCCCATCCACTCTGTGGCACAGAAGAACACAAGAGAAGCCATGTTGGATCGGGCCAAAGGCCCATCCAGTCCATCACTCTGTGTCACTGACGAACACAAGAGAAGCCATGCAGGACCAGGTCAACGGCCCATCCAGTCCAACACTCCGTGTCACAGAAAAACATGAGAGAAGCCATGCTGGATCAGGCCTATGGCCCATCTACTCCGTGTCACAGAAGAACATAAGAGAAGCCATGTTGGATCGGCGAATGGCCCATCCACTCTGTGGCACAGAAGAACACAAGAGAAGTCATGTTGGATCAGGCCAATGGCCCATCCAGTCCATCACTCTGTGTCACAGAAGCACACAAGAGAAGCCATGCAGGACCAAGTCAACGGCCCATCCAGTCCAACACTCCGAGTCACAGAAAAACACGAGATAAGCCATGCTGGATCAGGCCTATGGCCCATCTACTCTGAGTCACAGAAGAACATAAGAGAAGCCATGTTGGATAGGCAAATGGCCCATCCACTCCGAGTCACAGACAAACATAAGAGAAGCCATGCTGGACCAGGCCAATGGCCCATCCAGTCCAACACTCCACGTCACAGAAGAACCCAAGAGAAGCCTTGCCGGACCAGGCCAACGGCCCACCCAGTCCAACACCCCGTGTCCCAAAAGCACACCAGAGGAGCCATGCTGGACCAGGCCAACAGCCCACCCAATCCAACACTCTGCGCCACTCAGTAGACACAAATTCCGCATACCCCACCACCCTGCCTTCCCGAAGGAGGGAGGTGGGGGGGGACCATCCCCGACGAGTCGCGGCCCCAGGACTGTGGCTACTTGCCTGCATTGATGAGTGGGGGGGCGAGAGTGGATAAAAAAGCCTCGCCTGGCCCCCCTAATACGCCAGCTGCCGCTCGGCTCCAACGAGCTCCCTCAGAGGCCCCGGCCCTCAGGCCGGACGCCTCGCTGTCTGCTCTCTCCGGGAGCTCACCGCACCGACCTTGACACGGATGGCCGCAGAGCTGGTCAGCCCGACGCGGCCCTCCTCCGCTCTCGGCCCAGACGCCGGGAAACCTCCGACCTGGCCGAGAGCGGCAACGAGCCTGAGTTGGGAGGGCGGGGTCGAGGCTACAAATAGCCCTGACGCTCCACCCGCCTGCATTCCCGGATGGACGGGAAGCTCGATCGCAGCCTCCCCTCCTTCCAGGGAGGCAAAAAGCGGCCCCGTGGCGCGCAGCCGCTTTGCGGCACGGCCTGTGCAGGGCCGAATTCTCAGTAGACAAAGCAAGACATACATATGCAGTATACAGAAATAGAAAGAGATATAGCAAGGGATCTTGGCAATCTGTAGTGCTGTTGTAAACTGTAGAGCACCTTGTGCTTTTCAGGACTGGAAACCATGCCCTATTCATTCTTAAATTCTCTTCTTTCCTGTTGAAATTGTGTTTGTTTTACTTTTCTTTCTCATCTCTCTTCAGCAATTTTAAGAGTTTCCTCAGTCATTCATTGGTATTTTTATTTATTTTGGCTAAAGGAATAGTCTTTGTAAGTTCTTCCTTGATAATATCTCAGGTTTTAACCCATTATTTTTCTGGTTCACATTCACTCGAATTTACAAATGAAGATCTGTTCTTGATGTGGTGTTTAAACTATTCTAGTAAAGTTGGTTAAAGTATGTTTTTCTTCAGATTTATTCTGATTTTTATATTAAGAAAGACAATCAGCACCTGGTATTTCTGTGCAGAGAACAAAGCTTCTCCATCTTCTGTTTCTAATTACGTAAACAATTTGATCCCTATATTGGCTATCTGGTAATGGCCATGCACACAATTATCTTCTGACTGATCATGTAATTGTCCTAAATGCTCCTGGCCGGGACTTAAGCAGGTTGCCTCCCTTCCTCTGCCACCAGTAGGCCCTCCTCCCAACCCCCAACCCTGGAGCTTGACACCCCAACACCACCAGTAAGACTCCCTGCTTACCCAAGTGTCCAAGAAGCCAGCCTGGGGCTGGGAGAGTCCACGTCCAGTAGGCAGCCACCAGAAGCCCCAAAGCGGCCAGGACCCACTAGCATATGATCAATTTCTTTCTTGACACTTCCATAAAACTTTTCCATTCCTTCCTCTTCTGCATCTGTAGCATCTATAACTGGGGTGTAAATTGAATGATGGCTGTGTTGATAGGTTTTCCATGAAATCTGTTTGATATCATTTGGTTAGCTTTTGGATTTTAGTCCCTGATTGCTTGTGCTTCATCTCACTTCAGTATTAGAGTAACTTCATTTCTTCTGTGTTTGTCATTTCCAGAATAAAACATTTTGTAATTTTCTTACTGAAACTGTCCTAATCAAGTCCACTTTAGTTAATTCCAGGACTGCAACATTTAAATATTCCATTTCTCATTTCACAGTTTTGAGTTTACCTTAATTCATACTTCTCATATTCCATATTCCTATTACATGTGTTGAACAGCTTTGGAGTTTCTTTTTGCACCTATTCACATCAGTCACTAAATGCCCTTCTGGCTTTAGTTCAGTTGCATCATTAAGAATAGTGCTATTTATACTTGTCCTCTGCTCTTCCAGAGAAACTAGTTGTGTGCCATTAGACCTGGAAGTCCTGTCTTCTAGCACTATATCTACTTTTATTTTAGATTGTCTTATCATAGGATTTTTGAGGTATGAGATGATCAGAACTGGTTTACCATTGCCTTCTTCTACACAGTACTAACCAGGTAGACCCAGTGGACCCAGGTTGCTTTGCCCCTCATACTGGTGATCTATCCTTAGAAATAGGCATGAATATGTAGAAGAAAAAATGAGAGAAGAAAGTAAGTGAAACATAAGAAATTGTAAAGACTGGACAAAATAGGGTCCACAATTTGTGGAGGAAAAAATCTAAGTCAGAATCTAAAGGACTGTATAATTTGACCTTTCTAAGGAATTGAGTTAGACAGTTATTGACTATAAGGTTGGTCACAACTGCAGCAGACTATGATGTAGTTAAAAAGAAGGGTGTGAGACACCCCATCTAGCCTGTGAACTTTTTTTTCAGTTGACTGGGGGTAATGGAAGAGGTTAGGGCAAGAGGACAAGATCAATAGGAGCTGGAGCAAAATACAAGGGGAAAAAAACCCTCTAAATACCAAGTGGTAGCAAACGTGTCAGATGTGAACTTCACAAATACTGAAATGGCAAGGCTTCAAAAAGGATTATCATTTGTATTGACATGAAGGCATGAATCTTTCCAAAGGAGGATAAAAATAAAACATCTGGTCTGAAAAATCTCTTTTTAGAGGATCTAGAAAAATTTTGCCTAGCCCATGGAACAAATTGCAACCTTTCAGTCTTCCTACTAATTATATACAAGTCAAAGTATTAGAAGAAACAATCACCAGCAGCAGGTGGTATCCAGTGAGGCTAGTAGGGTAGAGCTCAGGGCAGCAAATGTTGGATGGAGCCAGACAAATTAATTCTGATTTTTGTCCCCATCCTTCTCCCTTGTAGTGCTGCAATAGCTTATGCACAGTAATCAGTTTAACAGAAAACTTCTAAATGAACTTAAGAAAAGTATCTTACCTTTGCTCAGCACGCTTATGTGTTGTCATATGTGGTTCTCTTAAGGGGGAAATGGTGTCCTCTACCACCCATTCCAACTACCTCTATACACACCCAGCCCTCCAATTAGTAAGTAATAACACTCATGTCTCAATTTTGAATTTAATTTCTTTTTTACACATAATAGTAATAAGCTTTGTTTATAAAAAGCTGCACAGAGCAATTCTGTGTATTCTTACTTGAAAACGAAACCTACTGGCCTCCCTGCTTCGGCGGGGAGGGCGAGATATAAATAAATTATTATTATTATTATTATTATTATTATTATTAGTTTACTTCCAAGTAAATAAGGATATGATACGCTTGACAGGTTAAAAAAGGCCAGGGGAGAGAGAACTGATTCTGCCTACAGAATGTTCACTTTACCTTTAAAAGCATCTCTCTCATCTAAAAGAGAAAATACTTCACAAGAGCTTTCTCTAGTATTCCCCAAAATTTCCCGTATTTCAACTGATTTTTTTTTTAAATTCCCTGGTGGGGGGGAGACCCTGAGGGTATTTTCCTGATTTTTTACATTTTTCTACCAAGCCTTCACATCTCTAGTAAATCCTGGTTACTACTTGGATAGGAGACCACCAAGGAAGTCCAAGGTTGCTATGCAAACAAAGGCAATGGCAAACCACCTCTGAATATCTCATCTTAAAAACTCTATGGAATCACCATGTGTCAGCTACAATTTGATAGGAAAAAAGAATGGAAAATAAAAACATTTTAACATCAAAATTGATTTAAATCAGTCCATTAAAATAATTTAAGTCTGCTCTTTTATATGTCTTCCTTACTTGATTTAAATCAATAAGAATGGAAGTTGACTTTGCTTTCTTTTTAAAAAGAATTGTTGTTTCTTTGTTTAAGAAGGAAGGAAGGAAGGAAGGAAGGAAGGAAGGAAGGAAGGAAGGAAGGAAGGAAGGAAGGAAGGAAGGAAGGAAGGAAGGAAGAAAGAAAGAAAGAAAGAAAGAAAGAAAGAAAGAAAGAAAGAAAGAAAGAAAGAAAGAAAGAAAGAAAGAAAGAAAGAAAGAAAGAAAGAAAGAAAGAAAGAAAGAAAGAAAGAAAGAAAGAACTACAGATTCGCACCCAACATCTTTTGGACAAACAGCAAGTAACCCACTTCTTCTTCCTCTTCCCTAACAAAGTGCTGGTATTTTGTTTGTTTGGTTGGTTTTTTTGTCTGTTTGGTATGTCTTTCAGCCCATAAAAAAAAAACAAAATGAAACTACGGTTTCTTCACATTAACTGTAATTGGGGATTACACAGTGATCATCATTGCATCACAACAACATCATATAGTCAATGAGACAGAGCAACATAACATCAGAAGTGTAATTCAGAATGAAGGAGATACATCTTGCCCTTGCATTGAATGGCTTTGCTGAAAGGGGATGATTTCTGTAGAATTTGAAAGAATAAAACACATGCACTCAGGCACACACACATCATTTTGGTTCTGTTTTAATCTGCATACAGATGAAAACAAAATTTAAGGGATACACTGGTTCATAGCAAATGAAATATGGATAACCCTGAAAGAAATAATTCAATTGATGGTAGAAGAGCTTTTGGCAATTTTCATTGCATCTGATGCAGTATATGTGACTGGAATAAAGGAATGAATACATTGAAAATCCAGTGGATAAACAACACTTTACAATCAAATAATTATTGTGTGTGTGTTTGTGTATAGGAGTATCAATCACTGTGTGAATTTGTGTCTAGATCACTGGGTATTGAAGATTTGTAGCATTATAAGATCAGGTAGGCCTGGTAAGGTATTTAATGTACTGAGATTTATATGACTCAATCAAATACCATTAAGATAGAAAAAAATGTTGGTTATGCAACCTGAAAAAGAGTGTATCAAAGGAGGCTGAATGAATTAGATTATAGTTTTGTAATAGAGGTTAGTCAATATGTTGCTTTATGCAATTTGAGTGAACAATTTGATTGAATTGAAAAGAGACTTATCATAGAATTGCTTTAAAGCATTAAGAAATTGATGAAAGATTGTTATTAAATATAATTAACATGGCATGTCTAGTTATTAGTTATGTGTTCATTATGATGGTTCACTAGAGAATGAATTCATTTTTTAATCTCTTTTTATTCAGCCATGATGATTTTTGGGAAGAATGAAATATATATATGTGTATGTGTGCGTGTATGAATGACAGGGGTGGTCAACAGTAGCTCTCCAGATTTTTTTGCCTACAACTCCCATCAGCCCCAGCCAGCATGGCCAATGTATGGGACTGATGAGAGTTGTAGGCAAAAAACCTCTGGAGAGCTACCGTTGGCCACCCCTGATATATGAGACAAAAAAACCCCACACATCAAATACATGCATTGCTCCTTCTGTGGTGGTTGCTTGCCTTACCCATTTTATTCCTCCTGCTAGTTGTAGAAATTCTTCTAAAACATGACCATGTACTATATGGAGTCTTCCAAACAGGTTATCTGCCCCTGTTAATGCTTTTGCGAAGTAGTTTTCCCCCACTACTTCCGCCCAGTATCATGGGACATTCCTGCACCTCTGGGATTTCTCCAGGTTTTCTCCAGTCTTTCTCAAATCTGCTTTGCTCCAAAGTTTTGGAAAAGATCTCAGTAAAGCCTGGATGGCTGTTGTGCAGGTGAGTAAATTTGGATTTTCTGGCACATATAGCAACCATTTTCCTTGACCCTATCCCAGTGATGGTAGTTTCCTCCTCCTGGCAGGAATTTTTATTTATGTTTTAATCTGTACTAGAATATCATATCAATATAAGGTCATACTCATAGATATAACAGGTTCTCTGAATTATCAGTTTCCATCCCCCCCCCCAAAGGCAAGTTTCTAGCTTCTTCCCATGTATAGATACAAGCAGGGCTTTTTTGGTAGAAAAAGCCCAGCAGGAACTCATTTGCATATTAGGCCATACCCCTGATGTCACCACTGTTTCACATAGGGCTTTTTGTAGAAAAAGCCCAGCAGGAATTCATCTGCATATTAGGCCACAACCCCTGACACCAAGCCAGCCGGAACTGTGTTCCTGTGCGTTCCGGCTCAAAAAAGCCCTGGATACAAGTAAAAAGTTCTATCTCCACAAGGAATGGGCTAGAGACTTGCTTTTTAAAACAAGAAATCTGGAATTTCAGTGTACCTGCTCACCTGATTGTTACAACAATACATTGAAAAATAAACAACTACATTTATGTCTGTTAACTATTCTGCAGCAACATAGGTGTCTTCTATACAGGGATAGGGTTTTTGTTGTTCTCACAGAGCTCATGAAGCTGCAGATAAAACACAGCAGCAATGAAGTTTCCATATGGCAGGTTTCCAAACATTTTCCCTGCCCTAGTTCCTGGAAATGGCCACCCACCACCCTTGGGGCACCAGGGCATTCACAAAATTACAATAACCATAGTCACAAGAATAAAAATCTGTCCTAGAATATTATTGTATAGATATTACAATGTTGTATACATGGTACGTACTATAGAAATAACAAGCATTTTCACACATGTTGTTTTTCAAATATACTGATTTTATTATTCAGAAAACTGTGAAACATTTGTGCAATTGTTGCTCTTTTTTTTGCACAATTGCTTTTCTTGTTTTGCTGTAATTTTCCTGACAGGGGAAAGGGGATCCCCAGTCCCTAGCTCCGGATTCCCACTGTCATGCCTGCAGCAATAGGGGGGAAAATAATGTTTAAAAAATGCCAATGTGAGGATAAGGAGGGATCTTTTTACCACATGTGGTGGACCTGCAGGAAAGCTAGGAGGTATTAGTCTATGGTGCATGAAGTAATTCAAAAAATGTACAACAATACAATTTTATTTAAACTGGAATTTTTCCTACTGAATATTATGTCAGATATAACATATAAGGGTTTGAATCGTGTATATACACCTAGTAACTAGAATGATTAAAGGGCTGGAACACTTTCTCTATGAAGAAAGGTTAAAACGCTTGGGGCTCTTTAGCTTGGAGAAACGTTGACTGCTGTGAGGAAAAACCCCCTTACAGAACATCGTGATTACCAGCTTGGTTGCCACAGCACCTGGAGAAGTGACTCGCACACGTCTGGCCAGAGAGTGTGGGTAAACCTATCCAGGGGCAAAAGGGACTTATGCAGTACTAGCAGCCATAACACTACAAAGGCACTCTAAACCGGTACAAGAGTGCCCACCAGGAGAACGGAAGACTTCCTGTCGTTCCGTATGATGTCCATCTCAGCCATGGAGCGGAGGAAACTGTGCCGCCAGGAGCTATCCAGGCGGACGGTTTTGAAGTTCTGACCATGGAATCCACCGTGGAGGACTAACACCACATGCAGCCATCTTCCTACCAGGCTTGACTCCATTCCAGCAAAGCGGACGGCTCACATACACACCTATGCCTGCAAGCAACCTACCCACCCCAAGAGTGGTTAATCATCCAACCGCCACATTCTTTGTTTAACAGAACTCTAGACAAAGACTGGTGCCCAGAAGACAGAAGAAGAGGAAGACCATCTTCAGCCAGAGCCAAGTTCCTTTGTACAAACTGGGTGTTACCCAGGCCATGATTTAACTCTTTATTGTTACCCTTTTAGATAAGTCCATTAGTAATAAGTATCTCCCCACCCAAGTAATCTCTCTATTCTTCATCCCAACTGTCATTTTTGGAGCCTCTCCCTGGTCCATTTCAACCTGAAAGTTCACTCAGGTATCCAGGATCCAGGCAAGTCTATTGATCAAGAGCAAGCACCCAAGTAGGTGCCACCAATGAACTTTCTATTGGTTGTCGCAGTAGTCCAGCCCTTATGGTCACTGCAAAACCTCCTCTTTTTGTGAGGTCATGCACCAGCTGACCACCTTTCTCCTCCCTCGTACCTCCCATTCCCTAAGGGCTCAAGAGAGTCCTTATAATTTGTGGACTAGCTACCCACAGGTGTGCTTCTATCAGTATCCCAACTTCCGCTGAATAGATCCATCCCCGATTCTAAGGCCAACTTTTGGGTTCCTCCTCCCACTAACTCGCTTGTCACGATTGGAGCCTTCTTTGAAGACAACGATTGGTAAATATCGCCCTGTTTGTCTACCCATGTGTTCCCCTATCTATCTATGTTTCCTAGGACTGAATGTGTGTTTTTATGAGTATTTTTTTTAATTTTAAATAAATTTATTAATATTAATATAACAATAACAATCCAACGCATACAACTATTACAATATCTATAACTTTAGCCATCCCATTATGATTACAGTATTATGTAGAGAGACTTAATAGAATACAAAGTCTATGTATTTTGTCTTGTATGGAAGCCTATATTTTTCTTAATAAATTATAATTGTTTTACCTAATTAGAGTCCCTAATATTTTAAGCATTACTTTTCTGGACGTGGAATCCTATATACACAGGTAAAAAGATCCTGAGTAAGCCAGGTGCCCACCTAACAATTCCCCAACCTCGTTTTGAGGGCATTTTGGCTTACACTGCAGGGTGACATGATAGAGGTTTACAAGATTATGCATGGGATGGAGAAGATAGAGAAAGAAGTACTTTTCTCCCTTTCTCACAATACAAGAACTCGTGGGCATTCAATGAAATTGCTGAGCAGTTGGGTTAGAACTGATAAAAGGAAGTATTTCTTCACCCAAAGGGTGATTAACATGTGGAATTCACTGCCACAGGAGGTGGCTGCGGCTACAAGCATAGACAGCTTCAAGACGAGATTGGATAAGCATATGGAGCAGAGGTCCATCAATGGCTATTAGCCACAGCTTATTGTTGGAATTCTCTGTCTGGGGCAGTGATGCTCTGTATTCTTGTGCTGGGGGGGGCACAGTGGAAGGGCTTCTGGCCTCACTGGTAGACCTCTTGATGGCACTTGGGTTTTTTTGGGGGGGGGGGAAGTTGGCCACTGTGTGACACAGAGTGTTGGACTGGATGGGCCATTGGCCTGATCCAACATGGCTTCTCTTATGTTCTTAGTAACCACAGCTAGAATTTTGTATGCCAAGGCCTGGAAGAAGAAGGAAACACCAATGAAACCAGAACTAATTGTGAAGTTCCTTGAGAAAGCAGAGATGGACATTCTTACAGACTTTTTGAAAGAAGATAGTAAAAGACATTTGAAATAAATATGGTCACCTTTCTACTCATGGCTTGAAAACTCTACTAACAAACTATTGAAGGTAGTATAAGATGAATGGTATAGAGATTCAGAGTTTGTTGTTTTAGAAGTGACATCACGATAAGGTACATAAGCTAACAAATGGAGAAATATGTAAAGTTTTATTAATAATATCCTTACCCCTTTCCCATAGCTTTCCCATTTGTTCCTATATCCCTATAACCTTAATAAATAGTTGAGACATGGGGAAAAAATGCCATTGGAGACATCAGTCCACTCTAGGAATCTCCCAGCTTTATGTCCGTCCACACAGACTCCCACTAGTTGCCAGGTTGTTCTTGGCATCCCTACAAAGTTCTGGAATAGGTGGAAAGACATCATATCAAAGTTTCTTCCATTTGAGGAAGGTTCTGCTGAAACAGAATGATAGGCTCCAACACTAAATGTTTTAATAGATAAAATAAATATGACTATCCAATTAAAAAAAAGAAAAAAACCCTCCAAAATATTTTAAAGAAACATCCAGCTATAATATATTTGCGACAGATATTCCATAACACACATGCGCATGCATGTACAAAAACACTCAACTTCTCAGAAATACATTTCCTTTGAAAAAACAGTATAAGAAACAATAAAGGAAAAAGTGCTTTCTTGATAAGCCCCATTCCTGCTTCAAATAGTGTAACAATGCACATGGAACTGAGTTAGGAAGGTAGACAGGAGAATAACTCAGAGACACAGGGGAAGATAGCATGTGTGGGGACAGCTTAAAGGTGCAACTCAACAGAGAAGCACAGAGAGTTCAAGAGTTCCAAGCAGATTTGTGTAATAAAGACTTTCTTGTTTCTCTTTCCTGACTTTCAGTTAAGTGCTCCTCTACTTGAAACAACCAGGAGTTAGACATTTTTGGACATACCCCCTTTGGGAGAAAGGAAGCTGAGACATGCTGGCCATTGATGCTTTGTGTACATTAGAACATAAGAACTTCAGAAGAGCTCTGCTGGATCAGACCAATGGTCCATCTAGTCCACAATCCTGTCTCGCACAGTGGCCAAGTGCTGGATTAGGTATGGGGCACTGGTGTGGCTTTTTTAAAAAAGCCTCCACCCCTGTAGACAAGTTGTGCTCATAAAAGGAAAAAAGCAGCCAATTCCTCCATTTTACACTTGAGCCTATGGGAGTGCTACTCAAGCATCCAATTACATTTCAGAGAGGGAATGGAAATATTTGAAGGAATCCCAGCAGATTTAGTTCCGGTCTGACTCAGGGAGAGTGCAGTCATAGTTTTGGGTTTGCTTCAGTAAGAGAGCAATTTAATGTGGCAGAGTGGTTTAACTCTATCTCTGGAAGAGGACAGAATACCCAGTTGTGAGACCTGTATATACAGATGCTGTACAATTTAATCTGACTTTTAGAAAATGGCAGGGTGATGTGGATGGAATTTGTGTCATTGAAAATATGCAGCCTGGTAGATCATAAAAATCTGTTTCTACCTGTAAGTGTTAAAAATGAATACAGACCACACTTGTCAAACAGGTCGAGGGGGTTTGGGCTATGCTTCCTCAGACCTTGGAGGGGAGAGGAAGGAAAACGGATGCTAATTTAAAAGATTGAACCAATACCTTTAAGAGGAACCGGATTCTTATGATCTGGTAGGCTCTTTAAATAGCGGCCAGTCTACAAACGCCAAAACAAACTTTACAAACTTAGAAATGGTTTATTTACAAGGCAAATGGTTTATATACACAAAGACTTGCAGTGTTTAGAGATGAGGAACAAATATAAAACAAAAAAAAGCTATTGGCAACCAGCCAGACTAACTCTTAAACTTTGTTATTATGCTAGTTGTCTCAAGCTGCTTGCCCCAAGCAGTTCCTTGTTCTCTGCTTCAGAGCCCAGATCAGGAAAATCTGCTGTGCTTTATATTTTGTCACCTGTACACGAAATCTACATACATAGATACATACCAAGCTCCCACCCCCACCCCATATTGTACAGTAGCTAGAGTTCAGCTGATGCTGCCCCACACTAAGGGAACCTTCTCCCAGACTTCCTCTGCCATGTGCAAGCAGTCTGCTGAAGCTGCTACCTAGGGGAAGACCCACACTCAGGAAGTGAATAGTATTTAATGATCTTAACTAAAAAAGATCCTGCCAATCAGTCATTAATAAAATCTCATAATTGTGTCTCATGTTTTCATTCAGGGTGCAGGGGCACCAAAACCTGCACCTGATTATCTCTATATTTAACAGTGGAAGAAATGGAGCAATTAATAAAGAATATGCTATATAGAGTATGGACAAAACATCTTTTCTCATGCGTATGTCAATTTAGTCTTAGTGTTTTCTATAATGGGGTTGCCACTCACATGTATGTTCAGAATGTACAAATTCCTCTTTAACTTGGCATACACATACACACATAAATTTCTTCCCAAATTTTGGTTGGCAATCATATAATATTTCCTTTTTACTATAAGTGATGCAAACATGAGAGAAAACAATTACCTGGCAACAACTTCAAGTGTTCATAACTATGACGAGAACAGTTCCACTGAAATCTTTGACAATAATTAGGCCACTTCTTAAAATCAAGCAATTATCTCCTTCCAAGTGCTTGTACACTTCTTTTTGCAGATATGATGGTTGTTCAAATTACTTCAGAATGGTCATCTAACTAATTTGCCTTAGAAAATTCATTGTTACGTGTACTTCAAAACATGGTGTTATTTTCCAATTTGTGTGGAGCTCCCTCTCATTATCACAAGGAAGAAATGAACATTCTTCAGAAGAAGGTGACAGTACAAAGACTTCATTAATTCAACTAGAATCTTATCAGAGGCTAGGTTAACTTCACATGCTCATGTTTTAGCAATGTATAACAATGGACATATATTTTCTCAGTGATAAATCGTTTCAAGGCTTAACGTTTTTTCTTAGTGGGCTCATTATTGATGTTATTTTTGAGACTCATGGGTTGAAATCTAACAGCAGTGAACAGAAAGCACTCAAAGTGAAGGAACTGCACCTTTCCATTTCCATAGTAGCCTCCTGTGAACTTAATGGAGAGTCACATAGATTACAAAAAAGCAAAATGGTAAGGGGGCTGCAGCATGGAAAATTGGGAAAAACTGCAAATGTTGTTTATGCACAAGTGGAAAACTTGCTCTGCAAAACTTGCTCCACTAAGGGATAAGAGAGTGGGGTGGGTGGGTGGGTGTCATTTTCATGTGTGCATTGTTTAACATGTGAAGAGCTTAGCAAGGAACAATTTAGTTCATTGGGGGAATTATTCATTTTCCCCATAAACAGGAGGATGGTGGGATTTACTACCCTCCCTATGGTACCCAAAACCTTCACAGATTGCTGGAGAAATGCTATGCAAGGCAAGAAGAAGCATCAGGTTGGATTGCAGTGCACCACTATACATGAGCAAAACAAAATGGAATTATAGAATAACACTGGGACAGTCTGTGTATTTATGCCCAAATGGGTTATTCCCATTCCCTTTTCAATGTAGCTTCCTAATGAGTATGGCCTTTCAATGATGAATGGCTGGAAAGAAGTGGCACACACACAAGTGGCATTTTCCTTTGTATACCCATGCTGCTCCAGAATCCATTTGAGGCACTTTCCCTACTGGATTCAGAACCTGGTTCACCAGGAGGACAAGTTCCTCTTTTTAAGAGAACCAGTTTGGTGTAGTGGTTAAGTATGTGGACTCTTATCTAGGAGAATCGGATTTGATTCCCCACTCCTCCACTTGCAGCTGCTGGAATGGCCTTGGGCAAGCCATAGCTATGGCAGTTGTCCTTGAAATGGCACCTACCTTCCAGGCAGTGTTCCCTCTGAGTTAGTGTGAGCTAGCTCACAGTTTTTTAGCCTCCAGCTCACACATTTTTGCCTTACCTCAGGAAAAATGGCCTCAGAGCAAACTAATTAATGCAGTAGCTCACAACTTTAATGCCAGTAACTCACAAAGTAGATTTTTTGCTCACAAGATTCCACGGTTTAGAGGGAGTATTGCTTCCAGGGTGTCTGTTGTGGGGTGAGGGGGAGGGTAAAGGAAATTGTGACTAATCTGAGACTCTGAGATTCAGAGTGGAGGGCGGGATATAAATCCAATATCTTCAATATCTTCTTAATAAGGCTCAGAGATCAAGCAAGTATGGCTAGTAAAAAAATGGTTACTACAGAGCTACCAAATCTCAGTATGATTGTATGACTGAATATATGATTACTTCAAGAGTCTTTGGGTTTTTTTTTTTAAATCAATGTTGTAAAGTACTGGGGTTGGCGCAGAAAGAGACCAGAGTCGGAGAGTGATTTCAGCAAGCTTTACTTCAGGAACACACACACAGACTGAGCTCTATTCAAATTTCCCGCTCTTTTATACAATTCTTGCCCCCTTCTGATTGGTCCTTAACTATCTACATGGATTGGCTATTTACAGGGCCCTAAGGGCCTATCAGGGTACAGTATGAGCCTAGATGTTGATTGGCTACGTAAGTTTCAATCCTTCCCCTGATTGGGCACGCTTAGGCCTTCTCTGGAACCCTGGTGAGGAGTACAAGCTTTGGCTTGTTCAGCTTCCCTCCAAAAGTAACAGTTCCCTCCAAAAGTAACAGTTCTCCCATTTAAGCCTAGGACACAACACCCCTCCCCCCATAGTTCCAGCTATCAGGTGACATAGTCCTGGAGATATGCCGGAGGGCGGCGGTCTCGTGTCGAGCGTCGGAGTTCTGAGGGGACTGGGCGTTCCGACTCGGTTGGTGGTTCCGCGGCTGCAGAGCTGGAGACATCTGGGACGGCGGCCCCAGGAGACCTGGGTTCAGCTGCGCGGTCGGGGGTCTCCTCCTGCTGGGCAGAAGCGGTCTCCACGGAACCCTGTTCTGTGTCAGGCTCTCGGGGACTTACGTTGTCCGGATCTAGAGCCTCTGACCTTGGCTCCCCGGCAGGCAGGCGACCTCGGAGTTGGTCCATGTGCCGCCTCAGGAGATGTCCACCCTCCAAGGTCACTGCATAGGAGACCGGTCCGGTGACGTGGTCCACCTTTCCAGGGAGCCAGGCGGGGCCAGTGGTGGCATAGTTCCGTGCCCACACTGTCTCACCTGGGTAGAACCCTCTGGGGGCTTTAAGGTGTTCCGGCGCCGGTCGCCTGTCTGGGGCTCGGTCAGGGTGCAGCTTGTCCAGCAGGGTGCAGATGCGGCGGCCCATGAGGAGTTCTGCTGGACTGCGACCTGTGGAGGCAGTAGGTGTGGTCCGGTAGACCATTAGGAAACACGCCATGTCTTTTGGCCAGTCTGAGGGGCCCAGACGGTTCAAGGCCTCCTTTGCCGTGCGCACCATCCGCTCTGCCTGGCCATTGGTGGCTGGATGAAACGGGGCAAAGCGAATGTGCCTGATGAGGTTCTTGGCCAAGAAGTCCTGGAACACTGCGGACGTGAATGCTGTGCCGTTGTCGGTGACGATGGTCTCCGGCAACCCGTGGGTTGCAAAGATGGCCCTCAGAGCCGTGATGGTCGCCTGCGATGATGGCGAGGGCACCTGGACCACCTCCAACCACTTGGAGTATGAATCCACTAGTATGAGTAGAGTCCACCCATGGAAGTAGCCAGCAAAGTCCATATGCAGTCTTGACCAGGGGGTTTTGGTGGATTCCCATGATTGCACTGGGCCACGTGGGGGGTCAGGCCTTGACACCTGGCATGTCGGGCACCTTTTAACCCAAGCCTCAATTTCTGCATCGAGGCCGGGCCACCAGACATAGCTCCGTGCGAGAGCCTTCATGCGGACTATGCCCGGGTGTGCCTCGTGCAGGGCTCTCAGCACTTGGTCTTGCAAGGGTTTGGGGATGACGACTCTGTTGCCCCATAGTAGGCAGCCTTTGTGGGTGGATAGTTCGTCTTTCCGGGCTGCAAACGGAGTAAATTCCGGCCCAGTCGAGCCCTTGGGCCACCCCCTCCCCACCCAGTCCAAGACACGGGAGAGGACTGGATCACGAGCGGAGCGGGCAGCAACGTCGCGGGCGAGCAATGGCCTGTCCGGAAGCATGTCCATCAGTAGGATCTGATGAGCCGGGGCTGGATTGGGATCCACGTCAGGCAAGGGCAAGCGGCTCAGGGCGTCAGCATGGCCCATTGCCTTGCCCGGGCGATGCACTAGGGTGTAGGTGTAGCCGGCTAGAAAAATGGACCAATGGAGGACCCGTGGGGACAACACCTGAGGGGTCTGCCGGTCCGATGCAAAGAGGCCCAAGAGGGGTTTGTGGTCCGTATAGAGGGTAAAGGGCCGGCCGTAGATGTAATCATGAAATTTTTTGACGCCGGCCACAACTGCCAACCCTTCTTTGTCGATTTGGGCGTAGTTCCACTCCGCTGACGAGAGGGTCCGTGAGTAGTACGCGATAGGGACTTCAGTCCCATCAGGGAGTCGGTGGCCCAGAACTGCCCCCACGCCATAAGGGGATGTGTCGCATGCAAGGACCAAGGGCAGGGTCTCGTCGAAATGGGCAAGGACGGAGTTGGACATCAGGAGGCCCTTGATATCCTGGAAGGCTTTAGCGTGCTGGCGGCCCCATGCCCAGGGTCGGTTCTTGTCTAGAAGTCGGTGCAGGGGTTCGGCCACCGCTGCCTTGTGGGGGAGAAAAGCATGATAAAAGTTTAGGAGGCCGAGGAAGGCCTGGAGTTCTTGCTTGTTGGTGGGCGCTGGAGCATCTCTGATGGCACGCAGCTTGGCGTCGGAGGGGTGGACCCCCTGGGCATCGATGGAGAACCCCAGGAATTCCACCCGATCCACGCCCAGGAGGCACTTCTCCCGTTTGACCTTGAGGCCGGCTGTTTCAAAATGTTGTAGGACTCCTCTAAGGCGGCCGGCGAATTCTTCAGGCGAGGCTGCCGCGATCAGCACATCATCGAAGAATGGAGTGACTCCGGGAAGTCCTTTTAAAAGAGAGTCCATGAGTTCCTGGAACAACCCCGGAGCCACACTCATGCCAAATTGCAACAGCATTACTCTAAAGGCCCCCCGGTGGGTCACAATTGTTTGGGCGTTGGCCGTGGCCTCATCCACCGGCAGCTGTTGGTAAGCTTGGGCCAAGTCCAACTTGCCAAAAAATTTTGCACCGGCTAGGGTGGCTAAAACGTGGCTGACAATGGGCACAGGGTATGCGTGGGCCTGAAGAGCCTTGTTGAGGGTGCACTTATAGTCTGCACAAATCCGCACCTCCCCACTGGGCTTGACTGGAGTCACGATGGGAGTTTCCCAGGTTGCGTGGGTGACAGGCTCTAGTACTCCCTGTGCAATCAGTTTATCCAGTTCCTCCTCAATTTTAGGCTTGAGCGCGAATGGAACTCGCCGCGCTTTAAGCCTAATAGGCCGCACTGTGGAGTACAAGCTTTGGCTTGTTCAGCTTCCCTCCAAAAGTAACAGTTCTCCCATTTAAGCCTAGGACACAACAAATGTGTATGTCTACTTTTGTGTCCTGATGATATGTCAAAACAAATTGTCTCTGTGCATACAGTTTTACCAAGATTCTTTTATATCTGGAAGAGAGACTACATCCAAGGCTTCAAGCCTGCTAAGAGGGCTGTATGGAAGTAAACCTGGCAGCTAGATCAGAGGGAGAAGAATACTACATGCTCTTGGGTGAGTAAGCTAAACCTATATTATGATGGACAGATCACATAACTTAACATCTGTTCAGGCAGCATGCATGATTGGTGGTTTGCCACTTAATGGTGTATATTTTCTATGCATAGTGTCTAGAAATCATGTGTGAGAATTAAATTATACTGCTAAACAGTTAGAAAATTGTTCGTCTAAGCATGGTAAAATATTTATCTCCACTTATATGAGCTACCCTCAGAATGGCTCAGCAATGCTTTGTGCTGTGACTTGGGTGAATGATACAGAATTCTGAATCTGTTTAATGGCTGTAGTACTAGGTAAGCAGTGCTAAACTTTTGAAAAGAAGAATATTAGAACAACTTTTCTTAGTAAATAAATATGTATTTTCAGAGTATCTTTATAGATTTTTTTCCTAAATAAAAAACCAGAGGTCAAAACAGACTTCTATGACTAGAACGTATTATGTTTTCTCAACTCCTAAGCAGCCAGCAGAAATTTAATTGGGAGGTGGGGGGGATTTTTACTTCATTTAAATCTGGCCCCATGCTGCTGGGGAAAAAGACATCCTAAAAATATCTGAGTTTGATTCTGTGCACCCTTTTTGTTAAATGCTAAATTCATTTCCAATGGGAAAAACCTTCTGTCCACAGATCAAGGTCCTCAGCTGGGTAAGGTGCCTTTTTCTGGAGCCATATTTCTTCACTAGAGCAAAATACCTTATTCAGCAAAAGGATCCAACACCTTGTATCCACCCCAACTGTCTAATACTGGATTCAGGAGGAGGGTGAATGATTGGGAAAGGTAAAGGGTTGAATATAGGAATGCAGTAACACCTGCCAGTTTGGCTCATGTCCTGTTAACCACTTGCGAACAAGGAGCTGATATTTTGATGATCCGTTCAACTATCTGTTGACTGAATAGTGACAATCTGGCAGGTTGCTTCATTTTATTATTTCTTAACAATGCAGTATAGTGCAATGGATATTTCACACCTGCACAATCTCACTGAACTCTACTGAGTTCTACTAGAGAGGGCCTTCTCGATTGCTGCCCCCCTATTGGAGGAACCAGTTGCTGGAGGAAGTTAGGGCCTTGCGAGACCTTGCCCAGTTCCACAAGGCCTGCAAGACAACACTATTTCGGCTAGCCTTTAATTGATTCTGGAGTACTGATATAGTAGTAAGGAATGATACCTAATAAATATTGAATGCCTTTGGAAATGAAATGACATCAATCAATATTAGCACCTGACTAATGTTTAATTTAAATAGGATGTAATTAATGTGTTGAATGTGTTGAAATGTTATTGTTATGTATGTGCCTTAAAGTATGTACTTCCTGCCAGCTCATTGGAGCCAGTAAATCAGAGCTTGGGGACTGTATAACAATGGGTAGTGGGATCCAAAATACCCGCCACCCTACTCCAATCACAGACCCCTGCCTGTTTGAATGAACCAATGGTAAGCTAGCACAGGAGATTAGAGTTGTATATAGGTTTGGCCCACAGGCCCTTAGTCAGTTTTTGTTAGAAACAGCCTTCACCATGCTTCCCTTAATAAAGAGCTGTCCTCACTATGATCTCATCTCTGCAATGCTTTGAACCCACTATATTATAGTTATTATGATTTTATTAGTTGTGAGCCGCCCTGAACTTGCTTCTGTGGGGAGGGTGGGATATAAATCTAATAAACCATAAACCATACTATACCCTGGAAAATTTATGTGATTATCTCTGTTCCAAAAAAGCCGCTTGAGTTTGGCCTGTTTCAGAGGGATCAGACACTGGCCATTGAAGTAGCAGGATCCCAGCAGCGATCCATGGTTGTCTATTTACACTGCAAGCACACCTCAACCATGGACTCACCATGGAAAGGATTGTTTTGGTTTTTTTAAATTCCCCCAGTGTGTATGCTCAAGCAGAGAAGTGCACTAGTGCTTCTTAGAGCAGGATTGGGGTGAAAAAACCCTGAAATGCCAGAAAAAGCTTGGCATGATCATACTGCTCTTCTGCTTATGAGTTGCACCTGGGTGTTCAGACAGCCAGTGTATATGCAACCTAAATGCGATTCATGGGGAAACTACTGGGAAGATCCAGGTGGCTTTTTAATCCAGATAGGAGGCGTCTGGAGACTGGGTGAGAATGGATATGGTTTGTAGGGCAGATGTGCTTGTGTAATCAGGCACATTTAATTCAAATGGGAGGCAGGGCTAGGTCAGGCCAAATCTTTTGTGTGAAAGCACCCAGAAACAGCAATGAGTCACAGAGCAATATATTTAGAGAGCTTTTGCACTCTAAAGATAGCAGCCTCTTATACTCACCGAAGGTGGGCAGGGGTCAGAGTACATGCCACATAGATCAAGTCTGTTTCTTCATCTCCTTTCAGGGCCCATGTTATGGGTTACCATTTGTCTGTATCTGAGTTATTGAGCCACAGACACACAACTGGTACCCATTGCCTAGGTGCCCTATATTCTGTAGGTAAAGATATATGTTGAACACTGAATGTTTGTAGATGTGTTCTGTTTGAAGGGTAGACACCCAACTGGAACCCATTGCCTAGGTGCCCTGTATTCTGTAGGTAAAAATATATGTTGAACACTGGGTATTTGTAGATGTGTTCTATTTGAAGGGTATGCAGGGACTGTCACAGTTGCAACCCTAGTGACATTAATGGCTGCGGATGGGTTTGAAATGCCAGTATGTGTTTGTATGCAGATTGGAAAAACCCGTTCAGTAGGTGGTGGCAGCTGTTCAGCATGAACTGAACAGACTGGGTGATTGGCTTAAGACTGATTATCCTCTTCATATATGGTACATTCTGCTGTTGAATGTGGTCAGGGCAAAATTTTCAGTAACCCCAGTTGGGTCCAGCAATCTGTTGGGGCATAGATCACAGTTCTTTCCTGTGTTCTCCTCCAAAGAGCAGTACCTTCTGATGTGGATCATGGGATCTGTGTTGATCATGAGTCAGGGGGTTGCACTGAGCAGGAGATGAAATTACCTCTCCTTTCTCTTTTGCAAGTGCTCACCTTACTGATACAATAAACAGGAGGGTGATTTTTCCTTTTCATCCTCATTTTAGCCTCAAAAGCTACATGGCTATTGGTCTGTGAGATTCCAGGAAAACTTTCCTTGGTTTGGGAGAGACTAATGGGAAGAAGTGCAGCCAAGATCTACAATTATCAGTGTCATTTATTGATGAATTGCTGGGCCCATCCCAAACCATTAATCATGCCCTCCTCTGTGTCAGGCATGAGATCTCAAAATAACCAGTCCTTGAATCTTGAAACAAAGTTTGGTTTATTGATAATCCATGTGGCTCATCCGAGCTGGGAGAAATTGGAACTGATACTTTGTAACAGAAGAATACAGGCTTTAAAATGGCACATCAAAGGTTCTATAAACAATTCTACATTCACATGTGAAATTCACATGCTAGGTTTCTTATCTATCTTGCGGCTAGCACATCCTGGGTTCAGTCCCAGGAGGTCTTATCTCCAAAGAGGACATTCCTGCATTTGTTAGTAGAAGCGAGAGAAGAAAGGTGGGGGTTACTACTTTGATGTGCCTTGGTTTAATTCAAGATTAGTAACAAATCTATAATTCTGAATACTATAACAGAAGATGAATATACAATGCTTGACACTCTGGCACTCCTCCTCTGAGCAATTTAGAAAATCCTCTATGACTGCATTAATGTAAAACAAAATTTTAAAGATCTGACTGTGGATCTCTAGCATCAAGTTTGGTTTCTTTTCAGTCTATGAAAAGAAAGCCAAGACTAAATAGCCAAGGCATTTTCATTTGATGATGTGAGAACAGGCCAAGCTCCAAAAGAGATAATGGTGGGATATGTTTTATTATTGGCAATTTAATGCACATATGTCATTCCTACTTGTTAACATTTAATGGTAACGATTAATAAGGTTCTGATAAAAGTTAGCAAATGATTATATTTATGGAAAAAGAGGTTATCAGAAATAACAGATGGTGCCATTATCTCCACATTCTGCTAATGCAGGCAATTTTTGAAAGGAGGTCTAATTTATGTGATCCCTCTCAAGAGGTACCTGTCACAACTTCTCAATGAATGCTAAGTGCATCAATTCATGGCATTTTTACTTAAGCTTTCATGAGCTACAAATCCTCCTGTGTTCTCAAGTTAAAGCATTGTTTGTTATGAGATAGCAGTTAGAAGTACTATCATGTTGATGGTTTAGGAAGTAAGATTAAAAGGGGCAATAAATATTTTACAGTTTTCTGAGATATCAGGTGTGAGTTCAGTACCTCTGCTCCAGTCTCTCTTGGGGGACCATGCTTACATGAAATCTCAACTGAATGAGAAACTGCATGTGCAAATGGGTCCCGCATATATTGTTCCTCCATCTGCTCAAGTAGCTAGGGCTACACATGTAGTAGGCTTCCCAATTCCCAGGTCCCAGCGGGGGATCCCCCGGTTTTACAGGCTTCCCCCACCCCCAGCCAGCTGGCCAGTGGGGGAAGCCCCGCCCCCATGGGCACCATGCAGTTCTAGATCTTGGGCAGGTTTAGAAACCTGCAAACAGGTCCGTTTCAAAATGTGCGTGTGTGTATGTGCCTTTAAAGTTGAGCAGGAAGTACTTCATGGAAAGGGTCAGCAACATTCCCTTGGTTTGTTTTGCTTTTGTTTCAGAGCAACTGTGTATGTGTGTGTGTGAGAGACAGAGAGAGAGAGAGCAGCATAGCCCCTGTTCTTTTCAGACATCGTTGTGGAGGAACCAGACCCAGTGTGTGTGTGTGTGTGAGAGAGAGAGAGAGAGAGAGAGCATTGCCAATCCCCAGGTTTGGAGGCCCTCCCCCCCGCTTTAGGGTCATCAAAAAGTGGCGGGGGGGGGGAGGGAAATGTCTACTGGGCATTTATTCCCTATGAAGAGTGATTCCCATAGGGAATAATGGGGAATTGATCCGCAGGTGTCGGGGTCTCTGGGGGGCTGTTGTTTGAGGTAAAGGCACCAAATTTTCAGTATAGCATCTAGTGCATCTTCGCAAAATACCCCCAAGTTTCAAAACGACTGGACCAGGGGGTCCAATTTTATGAACCCCAAAAGAAGGTGCCTTTATCTCTCCCAAGTAGCCCCGCCTGGGTTCTCTGTCCTTCACCAGGCTCGGACTAGCAGGCGGGGGGGGAGGGGTGGCATTTTTCATATGGGAGGATTGCTCCTTCAGGGCACTCCCACTGCCAAAGATCATGGGTATGGAGTGTGCTGGCTTGATGTGGGATGTTGGGGAGACGTTGGTAATCTGGCTGGTGTACCGTCCGCCTAATGCACCAGTCAGTGCTTTACCGTCCCTGATGGAAGCTGCAGCAGGCTGGGCATTGGAGTACCTTCGGCTTATAGTCCTGGGTGACTTCAATGTCCATGCCGAGGACGTGGCTTCCACTCGGGCGGTGGACCTAGTGTCTTCCATGGCAGCACTGGGACTCTCCCAATATATAACAGCGCCCACGCATCGGGCTGGACACACATTAGACCTGATCTTTGCAGCAGGAGTTGTATTGGATCAGATTTCTGCTGAGGCAGTGCCATGGTCTGACCATTATGCCCTGAGGGCCCATGTGGATACACCACCCTTACCCCGTTTAGGCGGCGAGCAAGTTTTAACTCGCCCACGAAGGCAGATGGACCCCTTGCAGCTTCAAATGGCTTTGCGGGATCCCTGGCCCTCTAGTGACTCGTTAGATGAGCTAATGGAGATCTGGAATAGCCAGCTTTCCACCGCCATTGACGAGATCGCTCCCCGACGTCCTCTCTATCCCTGTTCACGATCCGCTCCGTGGTATACCCCGGAGCTGCAATCAATGAAATGGCGATTGAGACAACTAGAGAGACAATGGTGATGTACTCACAACGAAGCTTCGAGAACATCTTATAGGTCATTTATGCGAACCTATGAGATGGCAGTCCAGGCCACAAAGAAGGTTTACTTTGCGTCCCAGATTGCGTCTGCGACCTCGTGCCCAGCACAATTGTTTAGTATAATTTGATCATTAACAGTTTTACCGCAAGGTAAACCGAATGTTAGAGAATTGGAAACTGGCTGCGAAGCTTTTACGAGTTTTTTCGCAGATAAGGTCTCGTCGCTCCGACGCGACCTCCCCGCCATAATCGAAACAGTGAAAGAACTTGAGGCACCGAGTGCGTCTTCTGGTCCAATTCTGGACTCCTTCAACTCACTCAGCCTGGAGGAAGTTGATAGGATCCTTTTCGCTGTGCGCCCTACGACCTGTAGGTTGGATCCGTGCCCGTCCTGGCTTATAAAAGCTAGCCAGGTGCTGTTACGCGAGCCACTACAGGGTATTGTCAACAGATCCCTGGTAGAAGGGATCTTTCCCACACCTCTTAAAGAGGCTGTGGTCCGTCCTCTCTTGAAAAAACCATCTGCAGGTCTGGCTGTATTGGCAAACTATCGGCCGGTATCAAACCTTCCCTTTCTGGGTAAGGTCATAGAACGGGCGGTGGCAACTCAGCTACAGGGATTCCTAGATGACACTTCCACACTGGATCCATTCCAGTCTGGCTTTCGACCAGGTCACGAAACGGAGATGGTTCTGGTCGCCCTCATAGATGACCTCATGCGACATCTGGATCAGGGCGGCTCAGCGGTGTTGTTATTATTAGATCTGTTGGCCGTATTTGATACGGTTGACCATCAGCTACTGACTAGCTGCCTTGCCGACGTGGGGATTCAGGGGTCTGCCTTACAGTGGTTGACCTCTTTCCTTCAAGATCGGGGACAAAGGGTGGTGATAGGGGAAGAATCATCCCGAAGGCACCCACTTATATGTGGTGTGCCACAGGGTGTGGTTCTGTCCCCGATGTTATTTAACATCTATATGCACCCCCTTGCCCAGATTGTCACGAGGTATGGGCTGGGATGTCACCAATATGCAGATGACACCCAGCTTTATCTATTGATGGGTGGTCACTCCGATTTCACCCCGGAAAATCTAGACCTGGCTCTTCAAGCCGTAGCATCTTGGCTCAGGCTGAGTCGGTTGAAGTTGAATCCGACGAAGACGGAGGTTCTCTATCTGAGTCGGGGTGGTCCAGGGGGGGAGATCCCGCTGCTGGCTCTTGATGGGGTGTCACTAATCCCGGCTTTCAAGGTTAAGAGCTTGGGTGTGCTCCTAGAGTCCTCTCTTACAATGGAGGCCCAGGTAGCAGCCACTACTAGATCCGCCTTTTTTCATCTTCGGCGGGTGCGGCAGTTGGCCCCCTTTCTGGAGCGCAACAACCTAGCACTGGTGATTCATGCTACGGTCACCTCAAGAATAGATCACTGTAATGCTCTCTACATGGGGCTACCCTTGGCGCTGGCCCGGAAACTACAGCTAGTGCAGAACGCTGCAGCGCGGCTGCTAATGGAGCTCCCCCGGTGGGAGCACATTTGACCAGTGCTGAGAGAGCTGCACTGGCTACCTATTGTGTTCCGAGTCCATTTCAAGGTCTTGGTATTGACCTTTAAAGCCCTCTATGGTAAGGGGCTTGTCTATCTGCAGGACCGCCTTTCCCCACACGTTCCCCGGAGAGCACTGCGTTCAGGGACAAAAAATCTGTTGTCCATCCCTGGACCAAGAGAGGCTAGGTTGCGGCAGATGCAAGCTAGGGCCTTCTTGGTGGCAGCGCCAGAATTGTGGAATACTCTCCCAGAGGCCATAAGGGCCCTTTGGGATCTTTCCGCTTTCCACAGGGCCTGTAAGACCGAACTGTTTCGACAGGCCTTTGAGATCTAACCTAATTTGGGAGAGAGCTGCCACTCTACACCATTAAAGAGTACCATGATCACCATTTACATTTATATTTATGTTAAATTATATCATAGTGATACAGCACCAAAAATGCAATGGAATGTTTTAATGTTTAAGTGTTTTAAATAATTTTAATTAGCACCTGTCACATCAACCATCACCAGTGGTCTGACCTAGCCTCAGATCGCAAAGCATGGAGGCACACCATCCACCAGGCTGTCTCTTCCTTTGAGAACGCACGCATAGCTGGTCTTGAGGACAAAAGGAGATTGAGGAAGAATCGCACTGCTACAGGACCAACCCTAAATCAGACTTTTCCCTGCAGCCGCTGTGGCCGGACCTGCCTGTCCCACATTGGTCTTGTCAGCCACCAGCGAGCCTGCAGCAAACGTGGACTATTGCACCCTTCTTAAATCTTCGTTCGCGAAGCCAAGCCGAGAGAGAGAAATTGTAGTTTTATTGATTAAATTGTAAAAATGTATGTTGTTAGCCGCCCTGAGTCTGCTTGCAAAGAGGGCGGGATAGAAATTTAAAGTAATAAATAAATAATAAATAAATAAATTATTTACTATGGAAGGAAGGCATTTAAAAAGGTGTGCTGTCCCTTTGGATGTGATGGCCAGTACTCTTTTGGAGTTCAATTATGCTTGTCACACCCTTGCTCCTGGCTCCGCCTCCAATGTCTCCTGGCCCCCAAAGTCCCCAGATATTTCTTGAATTGGACTTGGCAACCCTAATATGTAGACTTTTCATAAGTTGCACAGAAAGGAGAACAGTTTCCGCACTTCACCTTTCCTTCAAAACAGCTCATTGATGCAACTCTACACTTTTCAAGAACTCTGTATGCATCTCTCTCACACACACACTGCTCCAGTGAAGCTGCCTGGGATCAGGATATCAAGCATTGAGATAATTTGATCCCAGTAGCTTTGCCTAACAATATAAGTTTAATATTCCATACCTTATTTATTTTATGGGATTTTTTATTGATCCTCACAGCTTGCCATACACTTTCGTAGAATACATAAGAACAAAAGAGAAGCCATGTTGGATCAGGCCTAACCTGACTGCTAAGCAATTTCACTGAGTGCCCACAAGTTGTTGTATTGTGAGAAAGGGAGAAAAATATTTCTTTCCCTACCTTCTCTATCCCATGCATAATCTTGTAAACTTCTATCATGTCACCCCTCAATCATCATTTCTCCAAGCTAAAAAGCCACAAGCACTTTAATCTTTCTTCATAGGGAAAGTGTTCCAACTGTTTAATCCAGGGGTGTCGAACTCATTTGTTATGAGGGCCAGATCTGACATAAATGAGACCTTAAGGGGCCAGGCCATGTGGGGTTGGGCCGAGCCATGTTGGGCTGGGCCATGCCTGTACCTATTTAAGATTAGGTAGCAGAGATATAAATTTTATAAAGACACAAACACATTTTTTTTAAACTTAAAACATGCTTAAAATGTTAGCACACATTAGTTTTAAAGGTGCTTTTTTGTATTTCTCCCATGGGATCCAAGGAACTGGGAAAAGGAAGCTCTGGCTCTTTCTCCAGGGACGGGAGAGGTGAGGGGAAGCCTCAGTCAATAGAAGAAAGAGAGACTTGGCTCAGTAGCTCTGCTGTGTGATTGAGGGAGCCTGGCAAAGCAAGCTATTCCTTCCCCCTTCCTCCCCAAGGGAGGAGCCTCAGCCAATGGAGAAAATAGAGGTTTTGCTCCGTAGCTCCTGTGCAATTGAGCAAGCCTGGCAAAGCAAGCTGTTATGCAGAAGGAAACAAGATATAGGGAGAAGGAAGCAGATACAGCCAGTTGCTCTGAGGCCTGATAGGAGCCCTCTGGAGGCCTGATTCAGCCCCTGAACTGCATATTTGACACCCCTGCTTTAATCATTCTAGTTGCCCTCTGCATTTTTTCCAGGGCTATAATATCTTTTTTGAGGTGTGGTGACCAGAATTATACACAGTACTCCAATGAGGCCGCACCATCGATTTATACAGGGACATTATGATACTGGCTGATTAGATCAAGGTTTCCAATCACCTTCCTAATAATCCTCAGCATAATGTTGGCCTTTTTAATTGCAGTCTCACATTTTCTAGACATTTTCAGTGAGTTATCTACCATGACTCCAAGATATCTCTCTTGGTCAATCTCCACCAGCTTGGACCCCATCAATGTGTATTTATACTTAGGATTTTTGACTCCAATGTATGCATTTGTATGTTGACATCACATTGCACTTGGCCACGTTGAACCTTATTTGCTATGTTGACACCCACTCATCCATCCAATTCAGTTCAGGTCTTGCTGGTAGCCATTTCTCTTCAAGGACTCCTCCTCATTTCTATTTACAATAAAGTTATTAGTTGGATATGTATCTTCTGTGTAGCCTCCTCTTCAAGATCCATGCCTCACAATCTTGATCCTGCAGCCTGCAGCGTAGCTGCTAGGCTGCTTGGATCTGTTTGCCCACCAGGGAGGGAAGGGACGGAGTTCGCCCGTTTGGGCGCGCTTTGCTGGGGGCGGGGTTTAGCCGCGTTATCGGCTAGCTCCTCGTTCCTTGTCAGTCCCTCAGCGATCGGTGCGCTGGTCGGGAGGCTGTATTCCTGGGGTTTCTTGCCTGGCTGTGCGTGCGTTGTGAGGCTGTATTTCGTCGGGCTTCTTCATCGTCGTTAGGGTCCAGGGTTCCTCGAGCAGCTCGTGAGGAGCGGCGGCGGCAGCTTCGTTCAGCGGATGGAGTGACAGCGGACGGAGTGGCATTGGCTGGCTGAGTTTTGCTTGGGGCTGGGTGTTCGGCGTGGGGAGGTCTGATTGGTTGGAGGTGGGGGGTTGTGTGTTTTGCTCCTGCATATTGTGTGTTTCACACATATATATTGCAGGAGCCTGGGGTTCAGAGTGGTAGAGCTGCAATGCTGCAGTTTTAGCTCTAGTCACAGGCTGAGATAGATCCCGGTGGAGGCTTGGGTCAGGTGACGGGCTTTAGGTTGCATTGGCCTTCCTTGACCCTGGGGGCGATTGGCCATTGGTGTTAGGTGGGAGGTAGAGTCTGTTGAACCCCCCCCCGCCCTTGGTTATAGTGGCTTAGCCTTAGGCTGTGTGGTAGCTCGCCCTTGGTTATAGTGGCTTAGCCTTAGGCTGTGTGGTAGCTGGGGCTGTTGCCAGGCAGTTTTGGGCTGTTGCCAGGCAGTTTTGGGCTGTTGCTAGGCAGTTTTGGGCAGCCATTTTAGGGAAGGGGCAGAAAGACAGTTGGGTGGCCATTTTGAGGTGCCTTTTATAAGGAAGGTAGGCGTGGCCATTTTGGTGGTTGTCTGGGTGGCAGTTTTTGGTAAAAATGGCTGGGGGTAAAGGTTCAGGCAAGTCAAAAGGTAAGAAGCCTGCACCCAGACCATCTAAAGCACCTGCTAGGAGGCCACCACCCCCGTCATCCTCTTTGGATGATGAGGATGAAGTGGCTGTGAATTATAATATTCTGAGCAGGCTGCAGGCCTTAGAGCAGGCGTCGGGTGTCCCTTCCTTGAGTGGGGGTGGAGATGTGAGGCAATCCAAAAAGGCGAGGCAGGCTAATATTCTCACCAGGTTGTCCATTCTTGAGGGCAGGTCTGGTGGAGTCGTGCCTGGCATGGATGCCAGTTCCTTTGGCCCTGATGCAGGTGCGGTGGAGGCGGCGGGGACGTCGGGCATCAGTTTGCCGGGGACGCCTGCTGGACTTGGAGGTAGGTTTGGTGATGGTTTGCAAGTTGGGTCCGGGCAGGTTTGGCCATGGGGGACATGGGGACCTGCTTCGGCAGCTGGGCAGGGTGCTTCAGGGATAAGCTTAGGTGTGCCTACTCCTTCTGGGGCAGGGCTGGTGCAAAATTGGGCATGGCCAGGGAGGCTGGGCATACCCTGTGTGCATCCAGGTGCAGGGCAAATGAACTTGTCAGGTCCCATTGTGGGAGCACCATCTCAGTACGTGATGGTGCCTTTTACAGCCTTGCCTTTTGGGGAGGTTGCTCTGCCACTTGGGGACCATTTGCTTCCTGCCACAAAGGAAAAAATTTTAAAGGGAGAATATGTGGACTTATTTTCTCTCCTTTATCGGGAGGTAGAGAAAAAAGACAAAGAGGAATTAGATGAGAAGGAGAAGGAGAAGTTAAGGAAACAAAAGGTTGACAAAACATGGGCGAATTGGCTGCCAGGGTTCTGTATTTACGCCGGGGTGATTGCTAGGGCGCAGCCATGGCGGGCAGCGTCCTTGTTTCAATACTTGGACATAATCTATAAGGGCTATACGACCTTTAGTGGACCGGCCTGGTTACAGTACGACCAGGAATTTAGAATGAGGGCTGCCCTATATCCGTCCCTCCAGTGGGATCGGATTCATCAGCAGCTTTGGCTGCAGGTTATGTCCCCGGCTAGGCCTAACCTGGGTGACCGATCAGATAGCGGTCATTTAGTGAGCAGGTCGCCCGCATCTGCTTCGTTAAGCTCTCCCCGTGGTACAGCGGGGCAGGCGGTTCAACCGCGCTTGCTCTGCTGGGATTTTGGATCCCTTGGGGTGTGTAACAGAAAGGCATGCCAGTTTAAGCACGAGTGCCCCATGTGTGGTGGATCCCATGCATTTGACAGCTGCCCAAAAACCCGGGGGCGGAAGAATTCTAAGAGGCCGGGGGGGGTGCGGAGGAGCTTTTCCAGCCAAGAAAGGGGCCCAGCCCGATAAGGGTGGGACCGCTTGAACGGTGGCTGGCTAGGTATCCTAGGAGGGTTGACAGTTCGTATTTGTTAGAAGGTTTCAAGTTTGGGTTTAGGATCCCTTTTCAGGGGCCTCGAGTTTCGTTCAGGTCTGGAAAACTTAAGTCTGTTCAGGGTTTGGAGCAGGTTGTTAGGGACAAGATTGCCAAGGAGTTGGCTGAGGGAAGGATTTTGGGTCCTTTTGTGCAGCCTCCAGTGGCTACTTTGAGAGTCTCGCCGTTAGGTGTGGTGCCTAAAAAGACGCCTGGTGAATTTCGTTTGATTCACCATTTGTCTTTTCCTAAGGGTCAGTCAGTGAATGATGGGATTCCGGAGCATTTGTGCTCTGTTAGGTACACCAGCTTCGACCAGGCTATCACCGTGGTGAGGCGTTGCGGGGTGGGGGCAGAATTGGCAAAATGCGATATCAAGTCTGCATTTCGCCTTTTGCCCGTCCACCCTGATGATTTTGACCTATTGGGGTTTTCTTTTGAGGGCCAATTTTACATGGATAGAGCATTGCCAATGGGCTGCTCTGTGTCATGTTCTGCTTTTGAGCGTTTCAGCACGTTTTTAGAATGGGCTGTGCAGGAGAAAGTGGGTTTGCAGGATGTCGTTCATTATTTGGATGACTACCTGTTTGTGGGGCCTGAAGGGACAGGACGTTGTGGGCGGCTGTTGGCAGGTTTTACTGAGCTGGCACCTGAACTTGGAGTCCCCTTAGCGCCAGAAAAAACGGAAGGTCCAACCCAGAGGTTGACTTTTCTGGGGATTGAGATTAACACGATTGATCAGTTTTCTAGGGTGCCCTTTCAGAAAGTAGTGGAGCTGAGGGCTAGGATTGATGCCTTTCTCCTTTAAAAGAAGGTCACTTTGCTGGAGTTGCAGCAGTTAGTGGGGCACCTCAACTTTGCTTGCAAAGTGGTTGCGCCGGGAAGGGCTTTTCTTAGGAGGCTGTGTGATGCTATGGCAGGGTTACGCTTGCCTCAGCATAGGACTAGGGTTACCTGCAGCATGAGAGATGATCTGAGGGTTTGGCAGGAATTTTTGGAGTCTTTTAATGGAGTCTCCTTTTGGAGGGAAGACTTGAGGCTCGAGGCCGAGCTCCAAGTCATGTCTGATGCTGCAGGATCTTTAGGCTTTGGAGTCTACTTTCGCGGACATTGGTGCGCGGATGTTTGGCATGATTCTTGGATACAGGTAGGTGTGAACCGAGATCTTACGTTTCTTGAGTTCTTTCCCATTTTAGTCGCGGTTTGGCTGTGGGGGAAGGATATGGCCAATCACACTGTGCATTTTTGGTGTGATAATATGGCAGTGGTCCATGTCATTAATTCCCTTTCATCCAAATCGGGACGGGTTATGAGACTGGTGAGGGCCTTCACTCTGCACTATTTGCAGCTTAATATTTTGTTTTTAGCCAGGCATGTTCCTGGGGTGAGTAACGGGGTGGATGACGCTCTATCTCGTAAACAGATGGAGAGGTTTCGTCAGCTGGCCCCAGAGGCAGACGGAGAGCCGGTGCCAATGCCCCAGGAGTTATGGCGGATTGGAGAGCCGAAGCCTGCAGAGCGATAGGTCTAGCCATTGCGCCTAGAACTCGGAAGTCTTACGAACGGGCTGTGCGGCAGTTTGAAGACTTTCGGGCTGAGGTAGGGTATCGCAGGGTTTGGCCCCTCCCGGTGGAGGAATTGCTCCATTACTGTGTTTTGCTACGAGGTAAGGGGTTGGCCGTGCGATTGATTAGGAGGCGCCTGTCTGCATTGGCTTTTGCAAGTAAGGCGCTGGGTTATAGGGAGGATACAGCAGATTTTCGTCTTTGAAAGATGCTGGAGGGGTGGTCTAGAGAGGCTGGGCCCACGGTTGATACGCGGAATCCGGTGTCTCCGTCGATTCTGCGGGGTTTGAAGAGGGTGTGGGGCGTGGTTTGTGCCTCGTCTTTTGAGGCGTGTTTATTTCACGCTGCGT
Organism: Heteronotia binoei; assembly: GCF_032191835.1. Lineage (NCBI taxonomy): Eukaryota > Metazoa > Chordata > Lepidosauria > Squamata > Gekkonidae > Heteronotia > Heteronotia binoei. The sequence goes on from NC_083225.1 coordinate 125,267,089, forward strand.
CCTTGCTAGCCTTTTTTGGGGCCCTTAGAGTGAGTGAGCTGGTAGCTCAGTCTAGAAACGATGTTTCTGGAAGAGCTTTGCAGATGAGGGATTTGAGGTTGTTTGGGGGTAAGGCAGTCGTTACTGTCCGTCGCTCGAAGACGGATCAGTTGCAGCGGGGTACTGTGCTCGAGCTTGGTAGTTGTTCAGAGCTTGAGCTGTGTCCAGTTAACGCATTGACTGCTTACTTGGCAGTGTGCGGGCCCAAGGATGGATTTTGTTTATACACCTGGACGGTAAGCCATTGACGAAACACCAGTTTTGGGCTGTCACGTCCAGGGCTTTGGATGAATTAGGGTTATCTGGGGTGCGGTTCGGGACCCACTCCTTTAGGATCGGGGCGGCCTCGACAGCGGCTGCTATGGGGCTTCCTTCCACCTCCATTCAGAGGTTGGGGCGTTGGCGTTCTTCGGCCTATAAGGCCTATATACGCCCCTTTTTCGGGCAATGAGTGCTCTGGGTTGTGGAATGTTTTGGTTCTGTTTGTGTCTAATGGTTTTTCTCTTTTTAGATGCTGCTGTTCCTGGCCAGAGGAGCCAGAGCCGAGTTCTCATCTGCGGCCATAGCTACGTGTTTTGGGCCGCTCTTCAAGCACGGAGAACTGCGGTCGGCTCTCAGCTGGGACTCAGCCAGCATGCAGTTATTGAATGGCAGGGGCGTCAGGGCCTTCAGTGGCCGGGCTTGCTGCCATTGTTATTTAAGGGTAGAGCGGGTCCTCCTCCTCAGGTTTTAATGGTTCACCTGGGAGGTAATGATCTGGGGTTATTGAAGGGTAAGGCCTTGTTGTGGCAAGCCCGTGATGACTTCCAGTGCATTCGGGAGCGATGGCTGGAGACCATTATAGTTTGGTCAGCCATGCTGCCCCGCCAGGTGTGGCGTTATGCTTTGGACCCCGCAGCCATAGAGAGAGCCAGGTATAAAGCCAACAAAGAAATCAAAAAATTACTGGAGAGGGGATTGGGCCACTATTTACCCCATCCGGATATTTCAGCGAGATGTCCTGACCTCTACAGAGGGGATGGGGTCCATCTCTCGGAAAAGGGTAATATGCTTTTCCTGAGAGATTTGCAGCAAGGGTTGCGGGTGGCTTTGGCCCTCCCGGTGGGTGCTAAGCCCTAAGTAGAGACTTGGCCTTATTAGTGGCAGGTTTTAGGGGTTTAGGACACTATGCGGCTAGGGGAGGACTGTGAAGCATCCCCCTTTTGGGGAATTTTGGGGTCTGGCATGATCGACCTTGGGGTTTGGAGACCCGGGTTTGGAGAATGCAGACTGTCCAGGAGGCTCGGCTAGAGGGTGCCTTTCTGCCGAGACGTGCGTCTGGGTTTGGGCCCTCTGGTGCAGGCCTCCCTGCTGGGCCTGCCTGGAGGGAGCTGAGTCGCTCAGCTCCGGCTGGGGGGCTGGGTCTCTCGCCCGTTAATGGCAGGGGAGTGGTCGCGGTGACCCCTAGCCCTGGCCAGCCGCTGGTGGGGTGCCCTTGCTGTTCATGTTGTGAGTTAATAAAGTGGCCCAATTTTATTCCAATGCATTGTGTCCGTCTCTTTATTCCGACCTTGGTGGGCAATCCTCCTTGGTTCTCACCACCCTGAACAATTTAGTGTCATCCACAACTTAGCCACTTCACAACTCCAAATCATTAATGACCAAGTTAAAAAGCAATAGACCTAGTACTAAGCCTTGTGGTACACCACTGCTTACCATGCTGCAGTGTGAAAATTACCCATTTATACTCACTCTCTGTTTCCTATTAATTAGCTAGTTTTTGATCCATGAGAGGACTTGTCTTTTTACCCCTTGACTATTGAGTTTACTTAGGAGCCTTTGATGAGGAACTTTAGTTTCATTTTTCCCCCAATTCCAATTCAGTTCAGGTCTTGCTGGTAGCCATTTCTCTTCAAGGACTCTCATTTCTATTTACAATAAAGTTATTAGTTGGATATGTATCTTCTGTGTAGCCTCCTCTTCAAGATCCATGCACATTTTCTCCACAGAAACCCTAAAATTACCAATTCAGCTATTTCTTTGTTAGTTATATTTTCATGGCCTCAGATATCTCTGAACTCTTCCGCTTCTTAGAGCCAGACTGTATGAGATGTTGGCAGCTCAGCAAGCAGCTCTTCAGAGCATTTTTGACAAATAGTGTCCCAGTTTAGATCAAGGCTATGAGTTGAGCGAAAATGGGATTTCCCTGTTTTGTGCAGTTCCCTATAACTATAGTGTCCTTTGAGGAAATACATCAATGTATGTATCAGTGGAGAAACTAGCAGCTTTGGAAACTTAAGGTCAGAAAAATCACATAAGAGAAAATGTTAAATCCTTTTCTACCATGACATTGCCCTAATCTGAATTAAAATACTCTTGACCTTAGATCCATTATTGGATCTAGTAAAGGTAAAAGTCGTTTTTGCAAGCACCAGTCATTTTTGACTCTGGGGTGATGTTGCTTTCACGTTTTCACGGCAGACTTTTTTGTATGGGGTGGTTTGCCATTGCCTTCCCCAGTCATCTATACTTTCCCCCCAGCAAGCTGGGTACTCATTTTACCGACCTCGGAAGGATGGAAGGTTGAGTCAATCTGGAATTGGCTACCTGAACCAGCTTCTGCTGGGATTGAACTCAGGTTGTGAGCAGAGGGCTCTGACTGCAGTACTACAGCTTTACCACTATGCGCCATGGGGCTCTATTGGATCTACTGGCCCTTAAATACCAAGAACTTTTCAGATCTTATAGTGACACATTTTACCATTTGGAAAATCTTTTTAAAATCTTAATTAAGATCACCTAAAGTTATGCTTGCCATTTACCTACCAGTAGAGGACCTCAATGTGATGCTTCCCATCCTCTACCATTGTTCAATGTAGCAGCAGGGGGGGGGGGATTGAGAGGGGAACTGTGTCAATCATTTCCTGCATGTCATTTCCTGTTTTGGAAATCATGATACTCTTAAGAATTTCAAAAAGTGTACTAACATTCCTTGAAAATCCATATTGAACAGGACAAATGACTGTTTTTTGCATTGGGTACTCACTAATCTAGAAGCCTAGATAAACTCAAGATCAGCAGTCAAAGCATTCGGTTTTATACCTAGGACATCCATTTGTAAATACAAATTACACTTTAGCTGCTATGGTTGAAAGTGTTTGTTTTCTTACTTTTAGAAGTGGGTAGAAACTTTCTTTTTAATTGTGTGTGTCCTCTGGTTTCAGGTAAGCATTTTAATCTAAAACATAAATGATTCAGTATGTAGGTGTTCAGAATACTGCTGGGGAAGCAGGAATGTGATGTAAGGAGAAAAGTCACATACTTCTAGCCTGCAGCTCACCTACTGCAAAATGATCCTCTTTCTGATGTTTTACAGCAGTCTGACACTACAGCAGGCCAGGTTCCCAGTCCTGAGACTGCTGCTGAAGATCCCCTTCATTCTTAAATTCACTACCAAAATAATTAATCAATTAGATTTACAGACCTTTCATGGAGCCAGAACAAGAACAACATAATGGGAAACACAAAGGAAACAAATGATGAGAAACAAGTTATTTCCCAAACTACATTTTGTTGCTGATTTTAGCATAAATCTTGTTTAACTGTGACCGATTTCACACTCACTCTTACTCCACCCTCATGTCCATTTTTTCTGCACGGCGTCCTCCTGATTTCTCACTATTTGTGCTGGGGCTACAGCAAACATCACAGTTTTTGCGCAAAAAACAGAAACTGCTAAAAACCAGCTTCCATTTGCTGTGCGAAAACTGCAATGTTTGCTGCAGCCCTGATGCAAATAGTGGGAAATTGGGAGGATGCTGCACAGAGAAAACGGACGTGAGGTCGGAGTAAAGTGAGTGCAAAATTGGCCTGTGTTTTAATTACCTATGAAGGAATGAAAATGTTTCACTGAAAAAAATTCTGTAATTAATTCCAGGGAGGACAACAATGCAGGCCTCCTTCAAGAACAGTCAGCCTAAAATTACATATGCATTTTAAACACAAGAAAGCTAGAAGGAGATAGGGAATCCACCTTTCTGCATCATCTATTGATTCAGAAACCTGATATAATTTCATTTAAAGCAACCATTCTGTTTTTCACCTTCACCTCACAGTATGCAAGCCAATGAAAAGTGAGTGTGCATTAATTTATTTACTTATTGGCCCAATATAGACTATTTTACACCACTGGCCTAAAAAAAAAAATCCTTTTTTATTATTGTGGAAGCTAATATTTAAATGGAAAGGTCACCCTACATATGTTCTCCAGATCTCACTGGGTACTTTGGTTCACTAACACTAACTGTTCCTGAAAGATCTGTGGCAAGATTGGGAACCATCTGCACAATAATTTCTATGCGCTGGAGTGTTTCTGAGCTGAAAACAATTCCCAGAGTTCCAAGGGAAATACTTGACCATATGTCTTTTCTTTACCCTTTAGGATTTCTCAGAGACATATTTTTGCTTTCACAATTGAAGTACAGGTCATTTTTCAAATAGAAATGCACTTCAGCTTGTTGATTGGTTTGTCAATGTAAATAAAGGCTGGACTTATCAGAATTGGGTTGACATCACCATGACCTTGCAGTGTACAAGAGAGAAAGATTGTCACAAATATTATGGTTGGTTTGTATAAAATAGTTCTCTATACAACTGTTGGTTTGTAGAAGTGGGGCTGTTATATGGCTTTCATAGATATCTTATATTTTTGGGATGGCATTTCAAATACAGCTACTATCAGCTATTATCAGGAATTAATATAAATTAGAATGGTCACATTCTTTTTGAATGAAATGTAAGTAATGAAATTTGGGTTTCTCATTCTGATTTCAAAAGCATTTTCTTCTATATTTTCCTGGTGTAAATACCACATGAGTTTATCTATTTAATTTGCTAAGGATTTTGCTTCTTTTTCTGAAGAGTGCTTTATTTATTCATATAACATGACATGTCACAATATTATAATGATTATCCTATTGCTTTATCCATGGTCCATAATACCATCTGGTATAAAGCTAGCCTTCTCATTGCATGTGCACCATCTGGAACACCATCCATCTACATTCTAATTATTGTACAGATGAGATTTTTGTTTCTACAGAAACACCATATTGGCTGTATCCTTCATTGCTTAATTTGGAAAAAAACCACAATGCAAGTAGAAACAAAATCTTGGCATCTTTAATTATTTTTAGTTGCTGTATTTTTCATCGCCCTGTTTTGAAAGCCATTTCAGAGAATAATTGCAGTTTCAAATAGCTGCAAAGGAGTCATGATCAGACATTTCCACTCTCTATTGTCCATTGTGCGATTTATTTCCATACAGGTGCTGGGTCAAAAGCTACTTTCATTAATACTTTAAATCAAATGGAATTCCTAAAAAAACAAAACAAAAAGAAAGCCTGTGTTTTAATTATAAAATATAATGCAGTGGTCTGGTTTTATATCATTGTTTTGTCATAGACAGAGACATGAATTGCAAAGGAAACATTTAGATTTTTTGTTTCTTGAAATGAAGATGTGTATTATTTATACAGTTATATCTCTTGGCAAGGTTTGGCTGTAAGAGCCCCACCATAGGTGCTAGTTTAAAGTTCTTTAGGTAAGCTCTAATCTTACAATTCCAATTCATAACTATGGATCAACAACTGACATTCTGTGGTAAAGAATAAGCAAGAGCATCACATAACTTGTTAGCTTGATCTCCACTGGGTGTATGGTTGCCAACCTTAAGGTGGGGCCTGGAATTGTCCTAGAATTTCAACTCATCTCCAGACAACAGAGATTAGTTCCCTTAGAAAAAATGGCTTCTTTGGAGGGAAGAGTGTATGGCATTATATCCCAGTGAGCATTTTCCCGTCCTGAAGCCTCACTCTCTCAAGGCTCCACACCCAAATCTCCAGGAATTTCCCAGCCAGGAATTGGCAACTCTAACTAGATGCTTCACTTAGGAAATCAATCTCACTGAGAACCATTTTTGAGATTGCCTTTCCCCGTTTTTTAGGAAGAGGGAATCGTAGCGATAAAGAACTCTATTTGCACAGAGTATCTTAAGTGCTATTTATATAATAGAAATATGTACTTTGCATCTCTATCAAATGAAATACAGATATGTAAAAATATGCAACCAAATAGACTTAAAGAATTGCAAACGGTGATGGGTTGTGAAGTCGCGACTAAAGTTAAATATCTTGGAGTGGAAATAACTATGAAGAATATTGATTTGTTTAAAAATAATTATGAAAAATTATGGTGTAAGATGGACAAAGATTTGAGGACATGGATGTAGTGTATGGCGTTCGTAGAACGCCATCATTCCAGACAGCGCAACCATTTCGTTATGACGTACCATCGATAAAGCGTTAGTCCGCTAAAGCCGCGGAGGCAAAGGTGACAACCCGATGCCTCCGCGAAGAGCGCTGGTCATCCGCCAATCACAGCGAGTGGCGGGAAATATGGCTGGCCAGCATTGGACTGGCCAGCAGGGTGAATAGTTCCGGATCTGTATATATGCGGGACCCGGCCCGCGTGTTCTCTCTCTTACCTCGTGTTTGTACCATGCAATAAACTATGTTGCCCTACATGCGTCTCCCAGACTGGTACATAACAGTGGCGACGAGGATGGGATTTTAGTCCTTCGACAAGGGCTACGAAGGAGACGCCCGGGCAACTCGTCGTCCCATCGCTTCATCGCTGTATCGCTACTTCGCAACGACCGCCGCCATGACCAGTACCAGCGGGAACACCGGTCACATCGAAGCTTTCGACCACACGAAGCCCGAGGGATGGGAATCCTATTCGGAGAGAGTCGATTGCTACCTGAGGGCGAATCGAGTAACCGAGGACGGCATGAAGCGGGACGTGCTCCTGAGCGTCTGCGGGGCCGCCACCTTTGAGATCGCAAAGGGTCTCTCGGCGCCCGCCCGCCTCACGGAGAAAACGTACACGGAGGTCGTCCGCCTCCTCACGGGCCATTTCCTGCCGCAGCCGTCGCGGGTGGCCCGACGGTTCCTCTTCCACAAGAGGGACCAGGCCCAGGGAGAATCCGCTGCAGACTACCTGGCCGCCCTGCGCCAGATCGCCGGAAGCTGCAACTTCCCGAATTTGGAAGAGACCTTGGCCGACCGGTTCGCTTGGGGCCTCCGCGACGAGAGGCTCCAGCAAAAGCTCTTCGCAAAGGAAGAGCTCACGCTTCAGGGCGCCTTCAGCGAGGCCGTGGCCTTTGAGCGCGCCTCCCGGACGTTCTCCAGGGCCAAGTCGGAAGCCGTCCACCACGAGGAGCTGGACCCCCATCACCCGGACGAAGGAGAAGCGCTCCAGATGCACCGCTCGGCAAGACCAGCCTCCCGAGCCCCACAGCGGCCCCGGGCGAACGAAAGATCGAACCAACGCAACAACGAAGGAGCGAACTGCGCCAGTTGCGGCGACCCCCACGACCGGCGGGACTGCAAGTACAGGACCTGGGACTGCAGGAGCTGCGGGAAGACCGGTCACATAGCGCGGGCTTGCCGAGCCAAGCCCCACCGCCCGCGGCCAACCACGCACCACGAGGCCGCTGAGTTCCACTCCACGGCCTCCACCACGCTACAGGTACTGAACCTGCCCCTGGCCACCCCCAACAAGATTAAGGTGTCGGTCCGCATAGAGGGGGCCCCCTGCCTCATGGAGGTGGACTCGGGCTCCTCCATCTCCATAATTGCGGAGGAGACCCTGAGGCGGTTACACCCCGGCTACAAGAGACAGCTGCGGTCGGCCGACTTTGTACTGCGGGACTTCCAGAAAAACCCGGTCCAGATCGCGGGGTGGGCGAGGGTGCGCGTGGAGCGAGGGTCTTTCAGAGGCCCGCTAGATATCCTGGTAGTCAGGCGACCACTGGCGACCCTGTTGGGCCTCACGTGGTTCGGCCCCTTAGGAATCAGAGTTGAGGTGTCACAAACGACCATGGCCGGGGGGTTCGGGGAGGTGTGCCAAGAATTCCCAGAGGTTTTTGACGGGTCGTTGGGTAGCTACAAGGGCCCGGCCATCTCCCTGCCGCTCGACCCCACGGTCAGACCAACCCGGCTTAAGGCAAGGAGAGTCCCCTTCGCCCTAAAACCTAAAATCGAGGCTGAGCTGGACCGCCTAGTAGCACAAGGGGTCCTAGAGCCGGTCGATTACGCCATGTGGGAAACCCCCATAGTGACTCCGGTCAAACCGAATGGGGACGTGAGGATTTGTGCCGACTACAAGTGCACAATCAACAAGGCGCTCCAGGATAACCCCTACCCAGTGCCGGTTGTCAGCCACGTCCTGGCCGCCCTTGCGGGGTCCAAAATTTTCGGGAAGCTGGACTTGGCACAAGCCTACCAGCAGCTTCCGGTGGACGCCAAAACGGCCGAGGCACAGACGATTGTGACCCATAGGGGGGTGTTCAAGGTGAACCGGCTACAGTTTGGGGTCAGCGTAGCTCCGGGGATCTTCCAGAGTATAATGGACGCTCTCCTCAAAGGGATCCCAGGAGTCCAGCCCTTTTTCGACGACGTTTTAATCGCCGCCCCGAACCCTGAGGAGTTCAGCAACCGTCTCAGGGAGGTGCTCCGTCGTTTCCAAACCGCTGGACTCAAGGTGAAGAGGGAGAAGTGTTTGCTGGGGGTACCGCGGGTGGAGTTCCTAGGATTCGCCGTGGACGCAGAGGGAATCCACCCGACCGAGGAGAAAACCAGGGCCATCGTACAAGCCCCAGCCCCCACGAGTAAAGCGGAGCTACAGAGCTTCCTGGGGGTGCTCAACTTTTATCACACGTTCATACCCCACAAAGCGGCCATCGCGGAACCCCTACACCGGTTACTGGACAGAAAAGCTCCTTAGGTGTGGGGGAAGAAGCAAGCCGCTGCGTTCCAGGCAGTGAAGGACGTCCTGGTCTCTAACGCGGTGCTTCACCACTTCGATGAGCGCCTTCCAGTCATTCTGGCATGCGATGCATCGCCGTACGGGGTGGGCGCTGTTCTGGGGCACCAACTATCGGACGGCCGGGAGGTACCGGTCGCCTACTATTCCCGCACCTTAACGTCAGCGGAGCGTAATTACGCTCAAATAGATAAGGAAGCCCTGGCGATCGTAGCGGGGGTTCACAAATTTAACGATTATTTGTATGGTCGCAAGTTCACGATAGCGACCGACCACAAGCCTCTCTTGGGTCTGCTAGCCCCCGACCGGCAAACCCCCCAAATCCTGTCTCAGAGGGTGCTGAGATGGAACCAATTCTTAAATTCATACACCTACACACTGGTACACAGGGCGGGCAAGGCAATGGGCCATGCCGATGCCCTCAGTCGTTTACCACTGCCGGACACGGGGCCCGACCCAGCACCAGCCCACCAGGTGATGTCAATAGAGGCACTCCCTGACCAGCCCATACACGCTGCCGAAGTGGCAAAGGCCACAGGGAAAGACAAAACCCTGGTGAGGGTGCTCGACTGGGTGGTGAGGGGGTGGCCAGAGAGGGACCTGGGGGGAGAGTTCAAACCATACAAAATGAGGCGGGAGGAACTCGCGGCCCACAAGGGGTGCCTGCTATGGGGGAGCCGGGTGGTGGTTCCCCCTCCCCTTCAGAAAAGGGTCCTTGCATCACTACATGAAACGCACCCGGGCATGGTGAGGATGAAGGCCCTAGCCAGGAACTATGTGTGGTGGCCGGGAATGGACGGAGAAATAGAGGACTGGGTCCGGAGATGCAGTGCGTGCCAGGAATCGCGGCCGGACCCACCCAGCGCCCCGGCCACAAGGTGGGAAACCACTAGGAAACCCTGGTCCAGGCTCCACATAGACTTCGCGGGGCCGTTCCAGGGGCAGATATTCCTTATAATCATGGATGCATACACAAAATGGTTAGAGGTCCTCCCTGTAGCATCCACCTCCTCGGCAGCCGCCATCCGAGCCCTGCGCCGGGTCCTATGCACCCACGGCATCCCAGACACCCTGGTCTCGGACAACGGGGCCGCCTTCACCTTGGGAGAGTTCCAGGCTTTCCTTCAGAGGTACCTCATAAGGCACATCAGGTCGGCCCCCTTTCACCCCGCCACCAACGGCCAGGCCGAGCGGATGGTCCGCACTACCAAAGAGGCCCTGGGCAGGATCGTGCAGGGCGACTGGGATCACAGGCTGGCCACATTCCTTTTTGACAACAGGGTCATCCCAAACCCAGCCACAGGGGTCAGTCCAGCTGAACTCCTCATGGGGCGCAAGCTCACCACAAGGCTGGACAGGCTGCACCCCGACCGGGCCGCTGACACACGAGGGTCCCCCGAGGTCCGCGAGGCAGCCAGGGGGTTCTTTGCCGGGGATCCAGTGTTCGCCCGCAACTACGCCGCGGGACCCGAATGGGTGGCTGGGCGGGTGCTACGGGTCATGGGCTCCCGTCACTATGAAGTATCCACTGAGGGGGGCCAGATCCTACGCCGGCACATCGACCAGATGCGCCGCAGGACCCTACCCGAAGCACCCACAGAAACAAGAGGGGCAGCCCAACCCGAGGAGCCTACCACAACCCCGCCGCCATCCATGTCGCTGCCGCCTCCTACAGAAGCCAACCAAGCCCCCGAACTCGCCCCGCAACCCTCGGATGCTCAGGCTCCCGAGGAGACGCCGGGGCCCGAAGTCATCACGACTCCGCAAGCCACCCCACGACGTTCGACTCGAGAGCGCCGGCCTCCCACCTACCTACAGGACTATGTTACTAACTGAGGGGGGAGGGGTGTAGTGTATGGCGTTCGTAGAACGCCATCATTCCAGACAGCGCAACCATTTCGTTATGACGTACCATCGATAAAGCGTTAGTCCGCTAAAGCCGCGGAGGCAAAGGTGACAACCCGATGCCTCCGCGAAGAGCCCTGGTCATCCGCCAATCACAGCGAGTGGCGGGAAATATGGCTGGCCAGCATTGGACTGGCCAGCAGGGTGAATAGTTCCGGATCTGTATATATGCGGGACCCGGCCCGCGTGTTCTCTCTCTTACCTCGTGTTTGTACCATGCAATAAACTATGTTGCCCTACGTGCGTCTCCCAGACTGGTACATAACAATGGAATAGACTTAACTTGTCTTTATTGGGCAGGATAGCTGCAATAAAGATGAATATTTTGCCAAGAATAATGTATTTGTTCCAAACTATCCCGATTGTGAAAGATACCAAACAATTTAACAAATGGCAAAGGAAAATTTCTGATTTTGTATGGGCTGGAAAGAAACCAAGGATTAAGATGAAGATTTTAATAGATGCCAAAGAGAGAGGTGGTTTTCAGCTCCCAGACTTAAGATTGTATCATGATGCGGTCTGTTTGACATGGATCAAAGATTGGATAATGCTGTTAGATAAAAAACCTTTATGGTTAGAAGCTCATGGGAATAAATTCGGCTGGCACGCATATATGGAAAGAAGAAGATAGACGGCTTCTTCTCTCACCATTATATCAGAAATAGTTTGTTAAACATAAAATATAAATATAAGATAAAATATAAGAAATATGGCGACGAGAGAAAGCCGCTTTGGATAGTGCCAGTGGAAGTAATAAAAATAACTGCTGAATCTGATGAAGAAAGAGCGATGTCATACAATCAACTGCTTAAGATTCAAGGAGACAAAATTGAATTAAAATCTGCGGAAGAGCTAAATAATAATTTCAGATGCAACAAATTAAAAGCTTGATGGAAAATGATATTAAAATGGATGGAATTACACGTGAGCAAACAGAACTGGAAAGGATCCTGCTTGGAGATAATGAACAATTAATATCGAAAGTATATAAATTACTATTGAAATGGTTTACAGAAGAAGAAGTAGTAAAATCTCAAATGGTAAAATGGGCAATTAATGTGAATAGAAAAATACAAATGGATACATGGGAGCACCTTTGGAAGAACTCGATGAAGATTTGAACCTGTCCGAGTATTAAGGAGAACTGTTTTAAGATGATGTATAGGTGGTACATGACTCCGAAAAAGCTAACTAGGATGAGCAAAAAGATGTCGGATAGATGTTGGAAATGCAAAAAACATGAAGGCTCTTTCTTCCATATGTGGTGGACTTGTGAAAAAGTGAAGGAGTATTGGAATATGACACAAGAAATCTCCAAAATTTTGGGCTATGACTTCAAGAAAATTGCAGAGACTTTTTTGCTTGGATTACAATTAGAAAAATTTCCAAAGGAAGACAGGACTTTAATTTGGTACTTGCTCTCAGCTGCTAGGACATTGTATGCACAGCTTTGGAAACAAGGAACAATACCAGAGAAATGGGACTGGATTGTGAAAGTTTTATCGTGGAGTGAGATGGACAAATTGACTAAAACTTTAAGAGACTATAATTTAGACTTATTCAAAAAGGAGAGGAAGAAATTCAAAGGATATATGGAGAAAGAGTGGAACGTAAAAAGACATTGGACAATTTTTTAGTATTAATCAAAAGTATTATATTTTGATAGATTAGTGGTACCTTTAGAATTAACTGGAAATTTATAACTTCGGGGAAGTCAACATTGGAGGGAGGGGGGGTGAAATATCATATGGTTTAGTATAAGAAAGAGTTAATTAAATATTGTAACCATGTGTTATTAATAAATTGTTAAAACACAAATGAAATACAGATATGGACTGGGGCAATGCGTGCCAAACTGTGTGCGTCAACCTTTGTGTACTTTTTGTAGGGATTCTTATAAAGATTGTTGGAAAGACACATGTGGTATATAATGTAGCAGCCTAGCTGCTGTTTAATTTTAGTTCCAAGAAACAATACTTAAGAACATAAGAAAAACCATGTTAGATCAGGCCAATGGCCCATCCAGTCCAACACTCTGTCACACAGTGGCAAAAATTTTATATATATATACACACACACACACACACACACACACACACACACACAGAGGCCGTTTTCCCACTCACGTTTTACTGGCGCCACGACCATCCTGACGCCGGCGAATCTGCCTGGATTTCGCATCAGAAGCTCCGGCGCTCCCAGAAGCGCCGGCTACTTCCGTCGCTAAGCCAGCGCAAACGGAAATCGCAAAGATGCAGGAAAACGTTTGCGCTGGCTTAGCGACGGAAAGCGCCGGCGCTTCTGGGAGCGCCGGCGCTTCTGTTGCGAAATCCAGGCAGATTCGCCGGCGTCAGGATGGTCGTGGCGCCAGTAAAACGTGAGTGGGAAAACGGCCAGAGAGTGGGTAATAGCCACTGATGGACCTCTGCTCCATATTTTTATCTAAACCCCTCTTGAAGCTATGCTTGTGGCCGCCACCACCTCCTGTGGCAGTGAATTCCACATGTTAATCACCCTTTGGGTGAAGAAGTACTTCCTTTTATCTGTTTTAACCTGTCTGCTCAGCAATTTCATCGAATGCCCATGAGTTCTTGTATTGTGAGAAAGGGAGAAAAGTACTTCTTTCACTACTTTCTCCATCCCATGCATTATCTTGTAAACCTCTATCATGTCACCCCTCAGTCGACGTTTCTCCAAGCTAAAGAGTCCCAAGCCTTTCAACCTTTCTTCATAGGGAAAGTGTTCCAGCCCTTTAATCATTCTAGTTGCCCTTTTCTGGACTTTCTCCAATGCTATAATATCCTATTTGAGGTGCGGCGACCAGAACTGCACACAGTACTCCAAATGAGACCGCACCATCGATTTATATAGGGGCATTATGATACTGGCTGATTTGTTTTCAATTCCCTTCTTAATAATTCCCAGCATGGCGTTGGCCTTTTTTATTGCAAGCACACACTGTCTTGACATTTTCAGTGAGTTATCTACCACGACCCAAGATCTCTCGGTCAGTCTCTGCCAGTTCACACTCCATCAACTTGTATTTGTAGCTGGGATTCTTGGCCCCAATGTGCATTACTTTGCACTTGGCCACATTGAACCGCATCTGCCACTTTGATGCCCACTCACCCAGCCTCAACAGATCCCTTTGGAGTGCCTCACAATCCTCTCTGGTTCTCACCACCCTGAACAATTTAGTGTCATCCACAAACTTGGCCACTTCACTACTCACTCCCAACTCTAAATCATTTATGAACAAGTTAAAGAGCATGAGACCCAGTACCGAGCCCTGCGGCACCCCACTGCTTACCATCCTCCAGTGCAAAGACTGCCCATTTATACTCACTCTCTGTTTCCTATTACTCAGCCAGCTTTTGATCCACAAGAGGACCTGACCTTTTACTCCATGACTCTCAAGCTTTCTAAGGAGCCTTTGATGAGGAACGTTATCAAAAGCTTTCTGGAAGTCAAGGTAAACAACATCTATTGGGTCTTCTTTGTTCACATGTTTGTTCACCCCCTCAAAGAAATGTAACAGGTTAGTGAGGCAAGATCTTCCCTTACAGAACCCATGCTGAGTCTTCCTCAATAACCCGTGTTCATCAATGTGCCTACTCATTCTGTCCTTGATAATGCTTTCTACCAACTTTCCCGGTATTGAAGTCAGACTGACTGGCCTGAAATTTCCCGGATCTCCTCTGAAGTCCTTTTTAAGGATGGGGGTGACATTTGCTACCTTCCAGTCCTCAGGAACGGAGACAGATTTCAATGAAAGATTACAGATTTTTGTTAGAAGAACTACAAGTTCAACTTTGAGTTCTTTCAAAACTCTCAGATGTATGCAATCCGGACCCGGTGACTTATTAGTTTTTAATTCATCCATCAGTTGTAGGACCTCCTCTTTTGTCACCTCAATCTGACTCAGGTCTTTCAACACCCCTTCCAAAATTAGTGATTCTGGGGCGGCCAATAAGTTCTCATCTTCCACAGTGAAGACGGAGGCAAAAAATGCATTCAGCTTCTCAGCCATTTCCCTATCCTCCTTCAGTAATCCTTTTACCCCATGGTCATCCAAGGGCCCCACTGCCTCCCTGGCTGGTTTCCTGCTTCTAATATATTTGAAGAATTTTTTATTATTGGTCTTTATGTTTTTTGCAGTATGCTCCTCATAGTTCCTTTTTGCCTGCCTGATCACAATCTTGCATTTAATTTGCCACAGCCTGTGTTCCCTTTTACTAATCTCACTTGGACTGATTTTCCACCGCTTGAGTTCTTCTTACCTTTTACAGCTTCCATTACTTTGTTTGTTAACCATGCAGGCCTTTTCTTATGCCTGTTTGTGCCTTTCCTAACTTGTGGTATGTATTTTATCTGAGCTTCTAGTATTATAGTTTTAAATACTCTCCAAGCTTCCCCAAGGGTTTCGACCATATTTACCTTTCCTGTCAGTTTCCTCCTCACATGCCTCCTCACCTCAGAGAATTTACCCCTTTTAACGTTAAACGTGGTTGTGGCAGTCTTTTTGGGCAACTCCCTATTTATACAAAAGGTGAAATCAATAACATTATGGTCACTGATCCCAAGTGGCGCAATCACTTTTACATCTCTCACCAAGTCTTGGGCATTACTTAGGACCAAATCCAGGATAGCCCCACCCATGGTAGGTTCTGAGACCATCTGTTCATTGAGAGCATCAAGAAACTCAATCTCTTTCTCTCGACCAGAACACATATTGACCCAATCAATCTGCGGGTAGTTAAAATCACCTATTACGACACAGTTTTTACGTTTAGCCGCTATCTTTAAGCCTTCCATCATATTATAATCATCCTCTCTCTTTTGATTTGGTGGGCGATAACAAACTCCCATAGTTAAATTTCCTTGTGAGCCCTCTATTTCAACCCAAAGCATTTCTAAAAGGGAATCTAATTCTCTGACCTCAGTCTTACTGGACCATATATCCTCTCTGGCATACAGAGCCACCCCACCTCCAACCCTTCCCTCCCTATCCTTCCGATATAACTTATATCCAGGAATCACCGTGTCCCACTGATTCTCCTCATTCCACCAAGTTTCTGAAATTCCCATAATGTCTATGTTTTCTCCCAACACTAAACATTCCAATTCATCAATTTTACTTCGAACACTTCTAGCATTTGCATACAAACATCTATAATTTCCCAGGCAAGCTAGGCCCGCCACCTTCCTCCTGCCGCTTTGAGACTCTGGCAGACAGTCCTTGCTGTTTGTCACCATTACAGTGGACAACTCTGATCTGTTACCCAGTAGAAAAATAGCAGCCAACCCTTCATCTCTTTGAGACGAGTCCTCCCGAACCAGAGACATTTCATCTCCTGTCGGCTTTCCGCCAAGATTTAGTTTAAAAACTGTTCTGCCACCTTTTTGATTTTAAGCGCCAGCAGCCTGGTTCCTTCCGGGGACAAGTGGAGACCATCTCTTTTGTACAGCTCCTGCTTGTTCCAGAAAGCATCCCAGTGACTAACAAACTCAAACCCTTCCTCCTTACACCATCGTCTCATCCACACATTGAGATTTCTAATTTGTGACTGTCTCTCCTGCCCTGCATGTGGAACAGGTAGCACTTCTGATAAGGCTACCTTGGAGGTCCTGGCCTTAAGTCTCCCACCTAGCAGCCTAAATTTTTCCTCCAGGACCTCATGACTGCATTTCCCCACATCGTTGGTGCCAACATGCACCACGACCACAGGCTCCTCCCCAGCACTGTCTATCAGCCTATCTACTACACGCGTAATGTCCGCTACCTTCGTACCAGGCAGGCAAGTCACCATATGGTCAGTACACGGTTTCACTGTCTATTTGCCTAAGGATCGAATCACCAACTACCCAACCCCCCCCCTTCCCCCTGCCCAGGGATGGTTCCTTGGCGCAAAAGGATTCCCATTCACCAACCGAAGAAGAGGTCCCTTCTGAGGGCGCATTCCCCTTATCCTCAACACGGTGCCCTGTTCCCTCTTTACCCTCACGCTCTCTGGCAGCAATGGGGCTGCTACGTTCAGAGCGGGGCTCATCTCATATGCCCCTGAGAGTCTTCCCCAAGTGCCTAACTGACCGTCTCTGCTTCTCCAGGGCAGTCACCTTGGCCTCAAGGGTACGAACTCATTCCCTGAAGACCAGGAGCTCCTTGCGTTGAGCACACACCCAAGACTTCTGACCTTTGGGCAGATAGTCATAAATGTGATACTCAGTGCAAAACACTGGAAAGCCCCCACTCCCCTGCTGGCATTCTATCTTCATGAGATATATATATATATATATATATATATATATATATATAGGGTCAACTTACCTTATTGGGAGATCAAGGAAATCAGGGGTCTGGGTTCCTGATCCTTAGGGAGCCCCTAGGCGAAGAGCCACAGGCCAAGAGGTCCACAGGACTTAAGAGATCCCAGTGGCCCTACATAGACACAAGGCCAGGAGATAGATTTCCTAGAAAACTGTGGAGGTTCTAACATGTATTTTTGCCTTAAAAGGCAACTGGGTGAGGGATCAAGTATTAATTGAGACAAGGTTTAAGGAGAAAGCAGAGAGAGCTCTTTTCCATATGCTGTTTTGAAAGAAACTATTATCCCTGCCTGTCTGAATCCTTGGTTGGGAATTTTTTACCCCTGCTGGGGCTAAAAACATAATGGAGTGTTGCTGGTGATGGTATGGTGGATTTGAAAAAGGAAACCACACGAAGGAAGTATTAAACCTTCCCTTTCACAGTACCTTACCCATAATCCATTTTTTTCACATTGCAGCTTTTAAAGAGTATTGGAAAATTTACTCTCTGATTCCCTCATAGCACACCCCAGGGCCTTTTTCTATACTGGTTTCCATGTAATTGGCATTCATCAACTGATTCTGCAGCTTAGATGCTGAAAACTATCTTCTAGCTGTTCTGTTCAAAATCCTTGCTTCCAACAGGATAGATGGCTGTCCAAGCAGATGGCTAGAAATGTAGTCAGGTCTCTTGCGTCTCAACATAAAATATTGTAGGCAGTCATCATTCTCCACTTAGGGAAATCATACAGGCCTAGGTAGTCTGCCAGTCCAAGTCTATATGGAAAAAAACTATAAAACTGCCCTGAAAGAAAAGTAGATTGCTTGGTGATGTGTATGTGTGAAATTTCCCAAGCTGGAGTTAGCAACCTTGATATTATGCATGTGTCTCGATGGGCAGCAGCAGCTAAGTTTACATTCTTGAACTTCCTGTTTTGCATGGACTTCTAATTTGGAAGGCCCAATAGTCTAGATGGTGTTAGGTTGCTGTATAGTGGCCTAAATAGTACATGGATAGCTGAGCTTGCTGGAAGAGGACTTGTCAGCATAAGCAACAGCTTACTCTTCAGAGGAACTACTCTGACCCTCCCTGGTATGTATTGCATCCTTCTTCATTGTGCTACAAAATTACAACAAAAGTACTAGGCCCCAACCATTACTTAAGAAAAAAAATGTCTAAAATTGCACATGAATAGAATGTTTGTAATTATTTCTCATGAAAGTCGATAATTCTGTATACAAATACTATTTTGAACAAAAATAACTTTCTGTTTTATTAATTGTAATAATTGCATGCCAGATTTAGTGTCTCAGGCATTCTTTTGAATGTGATTGAAAATCTGGATAAAATAAAGTTTTCTGAGATATTTAAATTAATAAGGGAATAATGACTAATTAGGCATGCTGTTCAATTTGTGTTTTTCTTAGTAATCTAAAATTCAGGTAGAACAACTGCTTGGATAAAAGGTTAATAAATAAAACATTATTAAAAGTTTATAAAACTCCCTTAAAATCAGAAGCTTCAGCAAGCTGCAACTGCCCCCAGTGAAATGCGGCTCTTTTGTAAATTGCTCCCCTTTGGCAAAAAATCAATAAAATACAAAATTCTCTAATTAGCTGGAAACTCAGACTAAGTAACCTTTCTTTTCAAATTTTAAATCATTATAGAGGTGGGGAAAAGCCTGAAGAAATTAACTCAGCAGAAAAAAGCAATATGGAGATCACAAGATTTAAAAAAAAAATAAGTATTAATTAATTGAGTCCCTCTTGGCATCAGTAAAAATCTTCCTTAGCACAAAAGTTGTTCATCAAAGCTCTCTGCCATGGTCAGCTTCCACAAGAAATATTTCTCTGAAGATTGGGCTGCCAGTTGGCTTTTGTGCCTATTTGAGGCATAGGCTTTTGAATGCCAGTCCATATTATTATTGCCTTAATATTGGTTGTTTCACAACCCAGTCAGAATTAAATATATAGCAGTACTTGGGTAGAAGGTAATCATCAGCTCACGAGGCTACTGCTCCTATCAGTGCTGTTTCTGAACTTAAGAAGACAGGGTCTTTCAAGGGTTGTAGGCCTGGGCCCACCAAAAGGCCTCCTGTCCCACATTGTTCTCATGCTGAAGGAGGGAAACAGCCAGCACAACACCATTCTGATTGCTTAAAACTATGAATGTCAGTGACAATTAGAACCCTTTGTAGGAATCCATAATTACTTATTTTAAACATTTGCTTGACTGGTAATCACAGCAAACCTTCTCCTGCAGCAAGAAAGCACTTGCTATATGTCCAGTGAGAGTGTGTTCATGAAACATTCTGTTTAAGCCAGTTAAGTATTGATCACTCATGTCTTGTTTTCTCTGGGTAGCTCTGTTTCCTACAGAAATCTAGCAGCAAGCCTTGCAATCCACCATGTCTAAAAAAGCTCAGTGGCCATATTGGCAGCATGAAAAGAGCTTGTTATATTTTCCAACATGGCTGCCTTCTTAAACAGCAGAATTAGGAAGCTTATTACACTCTTGACAACTAACAAGACATAGCAAATAGGATCTGATCAGCGTAGAAGATAATCAGTTGTGCATCCCAGAGTTGGGCTAGGGCTTCCAAGCCCCTGGTCAAGGAAATAAACCACCTGCCCCCTTTCTCCCACTGCAGAAAATTAACCCCATGCCACCTGAGGCATCACTTGTGGGAAAAAAATGGGGTAGCTCTAAGAATCACTTCAAACTCTATGGCAACCATGGAGTTTCTGGTGATTCCTAGAACCACCTAAGGCTTAGGGCTACCCCCATGCAGCAACTGTTCTTCCCTCATATCACTCTGCTGAGGGCATGTAGCTGGCCCAAGATCACCAAGGAAAGTTCCTTGGCAGTGTGGGAATCAGAGTTTGGTTTTCTCAGATCCTAACTGTCACTCTAACCACTCCAAAATACTAGCTACTGGAGGGCCAACATACTCTCCAGAGTCCTTCTGGAGGCCTCAAAAGATCCCAGACTATAGAGGGGAAGGGGTTAACAGCACCAAGCCCTCCTGCTCTCTTTCTACTGTCCTCCCCTGAATCCAGTTATGTAGCAAGAGGGCTAATCTATCCTCTGACTCTTATGAGGCCTAAGTCTCTGAGGTATGCCTGCCTCTTACTGTTATTGCTGCCCTGAGCTCCCTCTTCTCCTCAACCTCTGCCTTCCTCAGGCACCCCCCCCCGCCCCATTTTACAGGAATTTCCCAAGTTAGAGGGTTTTTTAAAAAACAGATTTTTTTTTCTTAGACTTCAACATAGTTTTTTTTAATTGTAATTGTATTAATGTTTTATAGACTTTATTCTTACTGTTTTAAATGAATGTTGTGAGCCGCCCTGAGTCCGCTTGCGGAGAGGGCGGGATAAAAGTGTAATATAAATAAATAAATAAAAACATGCAACAACAAAACATCTTAATACAACTCAGGTAACCAACTGAATATCAGTGAAATGTTATACCACTATAATTGTATTATTGGTTAACATAATCTTATATTAGTAAAATATGTAAAGATAACTTATGTTACATTTATGTTACATTTTAAAATGTAACAAAAACATTTATGTTACATTTTAAAGCAATAACTTCTATGTATAATATCGATAATTAGACTGTTTTTTTAAAAAAAAAATATGAAACCAGTGCGGAACTTAGGGTTGTCAGGCAAGTCTCTGAGCAGAGATATGGGGACTATTGTCATGTCACTGCTGGTTAGAAATGACATCATGTCACTGCAGATTAGAAATCTGCTGGGTTGGATGTGCTACTAGCCTCTTGGGCAGGTCCACCTTCAATGGAGGTCCACCAGCTGGAGGGCAGACAGTCCTGCTATGTCAGCTGACAGAGGTGGTGCCAAATTCTGATCTATGCGGGCAAGCTGCTTTATTTGGCCCACTACACCTCTGGTAACTACAAGGGTGCTGAGCCTACCCCCAGATACTGGCAGGAAATGGCAGCTCCAGAGGGTGGATTCTATTTCATCACATCCACAGGCTATTATTGTCTGCTGTGCTTCAGGCTCCCAAGATGCCGCAGCCTAGCTGGCATCAGCATAAAGTCATGGCCTGTGCCAGTTCTTGAAAATGCTGTTCCTGGAAATGAGATAGCATATCAGCAGTACTGTTATCTAGTCTGGAAAAATGCCTTGCCCTAGACAAAATATTAAGTTCTAAGCATTTCAAAACCAATGACCTAACCAAATGCATGACCCTGAGATTCTTGGAGGACTGCCTATTCCCAATCAGGAATACCAACTCCCACACACACATACACCAGCATCCCTAAACTGATCCCCACAGATGTGTACAGCCACAAGAATGGGAAACAACTCCAAAAAGGTTAGGTACCACAGGACACCTTCCCATCTATGCAGTCACAGCTGAGCACATCAGTGATCCCTAAACTTAAACTCCTTGCTGCATTAGTTTGAAGCTGAAAATTGTCCCCCAAGAGATGCTGTCTCCAGAAGGACATCCCATTAAGGTTTGATAGAAAAGCAAGCCAAGTATGGGCATTCACCTTCATTGCACCAGGTACTCTAGTCAAGTGATGAGGCTTCTTTGCACCCCTAGTCACATCAGCCAGATGTCTAAGGAAGGATGTGCTACCATCTTACATTCAAAGTTCAAATGCACTAACACAACTTATAGCTGTTTTAGGGTCACCTTTCTTGACTCACATAAATCTAGTAAAAACTCTCTGCACTTCTCAGTTTTATCCCCAGCCTCTGCTAAAGTATCAGTTTCAATGCCCCCCAAAAAACAGGCAATGAGTCAGGCCCTTGGTCTTTTCCTTTGCCAGAGGAACCCCTAGTTCCACATCCAGTTTCTGAAATAGAGCCAACAACCTAGCACATTCCTTTGTCAAAGCCAGGCCCACAAAAAGCAAGCATCTAAATAATGTGTGACTTTATCAGACCCAGCTTTCTGTGAAAAGGCAATTCCAACATGGTGCTAAACCTCTGAGGCAGAACAAGATAGAGAGAAACCAATGGGAAACACCTTGTCAAAGTAAGACTGGCCCTGAAACTGAAAACTTAAGAACTTAAGATCAACATCCTTTGGGTGATCTGGTAGCAATGAAAGGTTGAATTTATGCCATATTTTTTGCCAACATGGCTCCCGTACCACATGATCTAATAATTTCTACAGCCAAATCAAAAGCAGCATAGTGGACTGATTTAGCTTTTCAGAATGCCATCATTAATTGATCCATTTGGGAAAATTCAGGTAACCAACTGAATAACCCTAAATTTCCATGGTGCCATTTTAGGAATAATGCCCAAAGGGGAAACGCACAAAGAGGCAAACAGCAAGACTGGAAAGGGGTCTGCCCTTTTTCTTCTCTTTCAGTAATTTACTTGCCACTACATGCTTCAAACATAACACTAACTTTAAATTCTTACCTTTAAAGAATTGGCAGGGCCAAAGTATGAAAGTTGACTCAGTGTCTTCCCTGTTTGGATATCTAGCCAAGCAAATTAACATTCTTTCAAGTTGTATTGAACTGGGTGCCTTTTTGAGGCTCACCACCAGCCCCACCTCAACAACCACTCCTATTATCACCCTGTCCTTGATCACCCCTTTCTCTAATAATGACCGAGCATAATTCTCTCCGCACCTACTGTACACATGCTGAAATCTGCCCACTCTCATGTTACAACCCCACCATTGCTGAAATCCTGAAATAGAAAGTTGAATTCTTGGGCTGGTTACACATATTAATTTAACACACCAATGTAGTAACTGCAAATACTAAGCCTTAAAACTGCGGGAAGGGTTATGCTCCCCGCAACCCCGGAGGTGGTGGTGGGGATGCAGGGTTTCTCAGCATTGCTGTGAGCACCAGCTACTCAAAACTGGATGAGACATTATCATCTGCAAAATATGTAGCCCAAAAGTGATGTCTGACTTATGAAAGCACCCCTACAAACAATGGGATTCCTATATTCAGACCTGAACCAGAGATCCCACAAAAACAGACCAAGTGAAAACACTCTTTGCTTGGGTCCAAAACCAGCCAAGGCTCTCCAAAAAGGGTTTCTGTCTAAGGTTACAAAATAGGCATCCTCAAGGCTAGTTCCAGTCTCCTTCTTTCCCACACCCCATGAAGGAATGTAATGAACAAATGAGTTCTTCCAGGTATAGTATCTGCATTTCTATAGCTGGCTAGCAGTATCTGTCTAATCCTCTCATGTCTCCAAACATTCCACCCAAACACCTTTCAAGTTACCCTATGTTAATGTGCAAACCCCATCGTACATAATGTTCAAAACCCCTTTCCTTCCTGCCTTTATAATAGAAAAGAGAAGGGAAGCATCAACATTCTCAGAAGTCTTCAGTCTTACAAACAGAATATACAACTCGCACGAGCTTAAATTCAGTCATGTTATACAGTGATGAATACAGGATTTATCTATATTAATTGTTCAAAATTAATATAGATAAATCCTGTCTTCTATTGATGGTTGTTGTAAACTGATATATTTGTTTAGTATCTCACTGGAGGGCTTTGGCACAGCTGGAGTAAACAGAAGCCAGTATCCAGTGGGGAGCTTGAGGCCTCAATATTCCTTGTACATTTTGTTAACAGTTTAGCACATAATGTTTTAAATTAGCTAGTTGTCTACTTTTCTCCCAGTTTTGCTGATTAAGTTTTGTTTTAAAACATGTTATATTCACATTCTGTTTATTTCAATGGTGTAACAACATATTTCAACTGTCAAGCATGCGGGTTCAATGACGAGTCGAAGTTGATACAAAGACTACGTTTATTGATAGACCGATACTTTGGCCGAAGCCGTTGCTTGAGAAGAATGAAACCGATACATTGATACACAACTCTTAAGGCATACTTCAAAGGGATTCCAAAGGGAGGGGGATGCAGGGGAGCGTTCACACATAGAATATCAAAACTACATACATTCCCAGGGCGTTATCAGGCATTCGGCCTTGCTATGCCCAGATGGCTCATCCTCCCGGAGGAGAATTCATGGGAAGGTGCTGATTGCTTTGTTCCCTCTAATTAAGCAGTCATAAAGTGGGAGGAAAGCCAGGAAAGAATAATAAACTAACAACATTTGGTTCTCTGGGATCTTTCCCAGATCTGTTTTTGCAAGGCCCTAAAACCATCAGTTATTGATCAGAATTAGCCATGCTTGACATCAACAATATGTAGAAACTTCTTGTACATAAAATATACATCCATACCTATGTAGAAGTAATCTGTGGGCATTAAATGAAAGCGATAATATTGTGGAGAAATGGGTACATGGTATAATAGATCATAGACACAAACTATCTATCAGGGTTAGTAAGAAGCACCGCAGAAATAATTTCCATAGATTTTATGCATATCTGCCAGATTCTTCTCCTAGCTGGACTTAGATATGATTCTTTGATGAAAAGAGTGATTCAGTGTTTGGTGATTAAAAAAAAAATTACACATGGAAACAGCGCATATTCATCATAGAAGAGAGGTTATTCATTTTCAGACTTTTCAGAACATACCATGGTTTTCAAGCCAAGAACTTTGGCAATGGATGCATACAGGTGGTATAAGTCAGTACTGTTTTAGTAGCAGCTTACTAAAGGAGGAAGATGTCAGTCTTCTCTTAACTGTATTTTGGGACTACTATTACAGACGGCTGGAGGAAAGCATTGCAGTTGTTACCAGCTCAACAGAGGTCCACTAATAATAGGAATCAAGTCAACAGAGTTCCAACTTATTTTCAGTTTCAACAATTAATTGGTGAAAACTAGATACACTCAGAGATTTTCTCCTCCCTGCTTCCCTACATGTTTGGAGTTCAGTGCAATCCTAACAACTGTGACTATCTGCTTCTTTCTAAACTTGCTTCCAGACTGCCTACCCTGGCACTTTCCTTATGATATGGTAATGACTTATGTGAACACTCACAAGAAGGATTTGTGATGAGAAGTTGCTGAGATAATGTCAAATAAATGTGAAACTGTGCTGTAATCATTAAACATATAAAAGGATCTGCACTGCAGTTTCTCCTCTATTGTGATAGGGTTTTTTTTTTCAGTTGTCTGACACTAGACCTGGATGGACTAGGCTAGCCCTATCTTGTCAGAGCTCATGAAGATAAGCAAGACAACACCAAGGTGATTCTAGGACCGCTATGCAGAGGCAGGCAAGTGCAGAGTCGATTCAGTGGTACTGATGTTTTTAGACCTGTCAGCCACATTTGACATGGTCGACCATCAGTTACTGAACCACTGCCTTGCCGACGCTGGGATACAAGGTTGGCCTTACAGTGGTTCTTCTCCTTTCTCCAGGATCAGGGACAAAGGATGGTGATAGGGGAGGAGCTATCCTGATGGCACCCACTTTTGTGTGTGGTTATCTCCCTGATGTTGTTTAACATCTACATGTGCCCCCTTGCCCAGATTGCCCACAGGTTTGGGCTGGGATGTCATCAGTACACGGATGACACCCAGCTCTATCAGTTGATGGGTGGCCGTCCAACTCCTCCCCAGAAGATCTGACCATGGCACTACACAGCTGTGGCAGTGCCGCAGTGCTTGTAGCTGTGGTGGCTCAGGCTGAGTAGACTGAAATTGAATCCGACGAAGACGGAAGTCCAGTATCTTAAGTCATGGCGGTCTGGGAGCAGAGGTCTCACTACCAACCTTTGATGTAGTGCCACTTACGTTGGCGCCTAAGGTTAAAAGCTTAGGGGTGTTCCTGGACTCCTCTTTAACAATGGAGGCTCAGGTGGCAGCCACTGCCAAATCAGCCTTTTATCACCTTTGACTGATAAGGCAGTTGGTCCCTTACCTCGAATGTAATGACTTGGCAATAGTGATTCATGCCACAGTCACCTCGGGATTGGATTACTCTGATGCCCTCTACATGGGGCTGCCTTGTCTCAAACCCGGAAGCTTTAACTAGTGCAGAATGCTGCAACCAGGCTGTTAATGGGCCTTTCCTTGCAGGAGCACATTCAACTTGTGCTGAAAGCACTGCATTGGTTGCCCATAGCATACCGAGTTCGTTTCAAGGTGCTGGTTCTTACCTTTAAAACCCTATATGGCCAGAGACCTGCATACCTTAGGGACTACCTTTCCCCACATGTTCCCCAGAGAGCACTTGGGTCAGTGTCATAAAATCTGCTCTCAATCCCTGGCCTTAAAGAAGCTAGGTTCATGACAACTAGAGCCAGGGCCTTTTCTGTTGTAGTCCCAAGCTGGTGGAATGAGCTCCCTGAGGATGTTAGGGCCCTGCGAGTGCTTGCACAGTTTTGCAGGGCCTGTAAGACAGCACTCTTCCACCAGGCATTTGTAGATTAAGATCACAGACTACAACAGACTCTGAAACAACTGGACCACCTTGAACATGAACCTAAGATCAGTCTTCCTATAGAATACCTAGCTGGAACAACAAAACAGAAAAATTCAAAGATCATTATAGCACTTGAAATGGTTTGATTTTTGTTTTTATATCTTAAAGTGGTTTTATGTTCCATGTATTTACATGAATGTGTAAGCCGCCCTGAACCTGCTTTCGCAGGGAGGGTGGGATATAAATTGAATAAAATAAAATAAATAAAAATATGTCTTGTCAAAAGTCTTAATCCAAACCCCAGTTTAAGGAATTTTTTTTAGCTGTAAACAATGTTACAAAATACCAGAGTGAGACTGCTCTCACCTTAGCCTTAGTAGCTACCACCAGTCTTTTTTAGTCTATCCCAAAAGCTCTGGAGCAAAAGGAAAGATCTCCCAGCCTTTTAGGGAATTAACAGGAAAGTCAGTCCTGCAGAGTGGGCCTGCAGACTGAATCTCCATATGCAAAACAGTACCCAATAAGTACTCACTGGATCAAGGGTTCTGGAATTAGATCTGAGGTCAGTGAAGGCAAAAACCACAACAAAGTAAAAATATAATTATTTTTATTAAGATACAAAAATAGTTAAAAGACAAGACTGTGAGAGGAAAATAAAAAGTCTAAATAGGGTTGCCAAGTCCAATTCAAGAAATATCTGGGGACTTTGGGGGTGAAGCCAGGAGACATTGGGGTGGAGCCTCTTTAAGGCCAGGGATCAAGGTTATGACAAGCATAACTGAACTCCAAAGGGAGTTCTGGCTATCACATTTAAAGGGGCCACAAATCTTTTAAATGCCTTTCTTCCATTGGAAATAATGAAGGATAAGGGCACATATATACATATATGAACATATGAAGCTGCCTTATACTGAATCAGACCTTTGGTCCATCAAAGCCAGTATTGTCTTCTCAGACTGGCAGCGGCTCTCCAGAGTCTCAAGCTGAAGTTTTTCACACCTATTTGCTTGGACCCTTTTTTGGAGATGCCAGGGATTGAACCTGGGACCTTCTGCTTCCCAAGCAGATGCTCTACCACTGAGCCACCATCCCTCCCCTTCTTTGGGGGCTCATAGAATTGGACCCCCTAGTTCAATCATTTTGAAACTTGGAGGGTATTTTGGGGAGAGGCACTGGATGCTATACTGAAGATTTGGTTCCTCAACCTAAAAAAAACCATCCCCCAAAGAGCCCCAGATACCCACAGATCAATTCTCCATTATTTATTTATTTATTTTTCGTATTTATATCCCGCCCTCCCCGCTGCAGCAGTCTCAGGGTGGCTAACAACATGGGAATCTGTCTCCATAAGGAACAATGGAGTGCCCAGCAGACATTTCCACCACCACCACCCCTGCTTTTTGATGACCCTGAAGTGGAGGGAGGGCCTCCAAACGGGGGGATTCCCTGCTCCCACCTGAAGATTGGCAACCCTAACTCTGGGGTGTGAACTGGCAGAGACTGACCAAGAGAGAGATCTTGGGGTTGTGGTAGATAACTCACTGAAAATGTCAAGACAGTGTGCGTTTGCAATAAAAAAGGCCAACGCCATGCTGGGAATTATTAGGAAGGGAATTGAAAACAAATCAGCCAGTATCATAATGCCCCTGTATAAATCGATGGTGCGGTCTCATTTGGAGTACTGTGTGCAGTTCTGGTCGCCGCACCTCAAAAAGGATATTATAACATTGGAGAAAGTCCAGAAAAGGGCAACTGGAATGATTAAAGGTCTGGAACACTTTCTCTATGAAGAAAGGTTGAAACGCTTGGGGCTCTTTAGCTTGGAGAAACGTCGACTGTGGGGTGACATAATAGAGGTTTACAGGATTATGCATGGGATGGAGAAAGTAGAGAAAGAAGTACTTTTCTCCCTTTCTCACAATACAAGAACTTGTGGGCATTCGATGAAATTGCTGAGCAGACAGGTTAAAACAGATAAAAGGAAGTATTTCTTCACCCAAAGGGTGATTAACATGTGGAATTCACTGCCACAGGAGGTGGTGGTGGCCACAAGCATAGCCACCTTCAAGAGGGGTTTAGATAAAAATATGGAGCAGAGGTCCATCAGTGGCTATTAGCCACAGTGTGTATGTGGTGTGTGTGTGTATGTGTATAATTTTGGGGGGCCACTGTGTGACACAGTGTTGGACTGGATGGGCCATTGGCCTGATCTAACATGGCTTTTCTTATGTTCTTATGTTCTTAAACATGTAAGCATTAGCTAATACAGTAAGACATAGGGTTGCCAAGTCCAATTCAAGAAATATTTGGGGATTTTGGGGGTGGAGCCAGGAGACAATAGGGGTGGAGCCAAAATCAAAGCTGTGACAAGCATAATTGAACTCCAAAGGGAGTTCTGGCCATCACATTTAAAGGGACAGCATACCTTTTCAATTCCTTCCTTCCATAGGAAATAATGAAGGATAGGGGCACCTTCTTTTGTGGCTCATAGAATTGGACCCCCCGGTCCAATCTTTTTGAAACTTGGTGGGGATTTTGGGGAGAGGCACTAAATGCTATACCAAAAATTTGGTGCCTCTACCCCAAAAACAGCCCCCCCAGAGCTCCAGATAACTCGCGGATCAATTCTCCATGATTTTCTATGGGAATAAATCTCCATAAGGAATAATAGAGTTCCCAGCAGACATTTCCCTCCCTTCCCCCCGCTTTCTGATGACCCTGAAGTGGGGGGAGGGTCTCCAAACCGGGGGTCCCCTGTCCCCACCTGGGGATTGGCAACCCTAGTAAGACAAGTTCCAAGTTACTAGGTGTTAATCCATCTCAGACTGAAGGTTTCTGCAGCAAAGCAGCTCTTGTTCTTCAGAGAAGCCCAGGGCCAGGAAGCTGTTTGGCCCATGTGAGCCAAGCAGATGGCTGCCAAGAGCATAGTAAAAGCGTGGTGGAGCAGTCACCGCTGAACTGAAGAGCTACCGATTGGCAGAACCTAACTGTCTTTATGTTAAGGGTCTCAAATTTCCTCAGTTCTGTTGAGCCAATCAAAACCCTGAGGGGGATGTAACTCTCTTTGTGTTGCTAGACACATGATCTGTGATGTGACTTTACCAAACAGAAGAAATGAAGCTTTTCTGCCAATAGGCCTCACTGTTAGGCCCAAGCCCTCTTCCTCAATCTTTTAATGGATGGAGTTAACTCTGATCTAGTGTCAGAAATGCAAGACTCTTATTGTCATGAACTTATATTATGTGAACACAGGAAAACTGCTTTTATGGACATGATAAGCAGCAATATGGACATTAATGACTGACAATTGCCCACCTGTCTACTTTCTATAGGCAGTGAATCCTGGGTGATCTTAAGCATTTGACAATTGTGCCAGCTTCAGTATGGACATTTTACTCTGTGGGGCCAAGCAGCAAACACCCCAGCTTGGCTAAGAGACCTCCCTGCTTTCTCCCCATGCTGTAACTGCATTCCTCCTGCATAGAAGGACTCTATATCAGACTTCCCCAAGAAGCTGCCAAAGCCATGTAGATCATCACTGGAAGGAAGACAGCATCTAAGAACAGCCCTTAACCAGAAGCCATGCTGGATGGGGAAATACAGACTCCATCTTGGGCCTGCACAAGCAGCCAGGAGGACAGAGCTAAGGTAACATTCCAGGTGGGTCAATGCAGATGCAAATATGAGTAGCCAGCAGCTAGACAAAAGGGTTTGCTGCAACGCTCGCGCATGACAAAACCAGTTCTTGCCATCCTACGCATCAGAAAAGAGACTTTTTCCTGTCAGCCATTAAGTGGACCCTGGAAACAAAGAAACAGCCCAAGGAAGTAACTGCCACTGGAGAGCCCAGTTGTGTTAGCTCTGGTGTTACAGCAAGAAAGGATTCTGGCTCTAAATTGTCCAAATATCTTTTTTTTGTTTAAGGTAGTTTTCCTTTGTTTAAACCCATAAGTACTTGCTAATCCTTTCAAACTACTTGGAGACTCCTCCTTTCCTCCCCCTGTTCACCCCTTTTGGTTACATAGGAGTCACATGTTCTGACACTGCAGTCAGCTGACCTCCTTGTCCCACACCTCATGACCTCATTATCTGAGGGCACAAATCAGGTGATATAAGGCCAAGCACATGGCAGTCCAGTGTCTTGTCTTGTCTCCCCATCCCACAGACATGCACCCTCAAACTCTGTTTGGGCCACTTTGCACTTTCCTGTCTTCTGCTTCAAAGGATCCATGGACCAGGTTTTATCAGCCCCCCCCCCCACACACACACACAATATTCCTAATGGCCTCTAATGGTCTCTGGGAACATTTATCTAGGCCTCTTGCAGTCTGGACCAAATTTCTACAAAGGCGAAAGTTTTCAAGGAACTATTTTCTTTACAGTTTTGAATTACATACCATTTGTAACTATTAAACATCATGTGATACTTTTCACTGAGTTTTTTAAGAATCTTCCCACTCTTTTTTTCTGTTTATCATCTTCAAAAAGGAGATTATTGTAATTCTGTCTCAGTTGTTGCATTCATTAGCCTTGTGAGGGCTAATGAATGATTTTAAATGACTTTGCAGATGAATAATAATAGTTTGCGGGTAAATAATGGTAACAACCCCAACCATAATGCTCAATGAATTTTCTATCATACTTAGGAACCCTTTTGTTACTCAACAAGAGACTATTGTCTGCATACTACGCAGTATACATTTTAAAAGTTTAAAAATAAATGCATTATAGTTTAAAGAAGGATCAAATAGGGCAGCTGGCAAGGAGTGCATACCTTGTGTGTTGCAATTCTCAATGAGATTATAGTTATTCACCACCAGCTGTTCACAGTACAGCAATGACTGTGGACCAATTGACCAGGGATTATTGCTTCTACCTTACTGAAGTTGAAGTGTTTTCATATTCTATCACTACCATTGATGAAGGGCCACATGGGGAATGGAGCCAAGTGCTGCATGATAAAATAGTTATCCAATTAATATTATCTTTTAAATTGACCTATATATTGCATCAAACTAAACTCATCATGATTATTGTTCTGTATGTTCCATGATACTTTAAAAAAATCTTAGAAATATGACAGCTTTTAATTTGGTTAGTGGAAGAGAGTATAGGAAATTTAAGAGGGAAGAAAATATACATGCAACTACTTTCATACATGCTAGAAACAGAAAAAGACAACAATTGGCAATTTAGATTGGCCTATGTCTTCCTCACCAGAAGATTGTACCCATTTACACAAATGATGGTCTGTATTTCATAATTTCAAGAGGATTTAATTACTTTATACTGTGGCTTTATACTAAGCCACTTTTAAAAGGCTTAGAAGTGCTGTACCAACAACTAAAGGACTATGAAGGGCTAATTCTTCACAAAGGAAGAAAACCTTGAGTGACAGGCTACTCTAAACAATCTGATTGGTTAGCATCAGCTAAGCAAAAAAAAAAAAGTATTAAGAGAGCAAAAAAAAAAAGTTTTGAGGGCTGGGTCCAGACCATCATTTTGACCTGGTAGATGGAAGGGATGTGGGTGGACCAAAAAAGCATGATGAGACATGCGTGTCCACCTCCTCTCCTGCTCCTTCCCCCAGACCATCCCACTCATACTGCAGAAAGCTACCACTTCTGAAGTGGTAGTTTTTTGTAGCACATGTGGGATGGCCCTTGGTGAGGTTGGGTGTGAGAGCAGGACGGGAGGCGGACGCGCATGTCTGGTCACACTTTTTTGGTTTGCTCACATCCTGTACGTCTGCTGGCTCAAAATGCTGGTCTGGATCCAGCCGAGGATATTCAGTCAGTTTCCTGCCTTAACTGAGAAGAGATGTATACTGAGACCATCTGAGAATAGCCCTAGTAGAAAAAAGGTTTAGTGCTGCTAGAGTCAGATTTCAACCTTGACTGAACACAGTCTGAATTCAGCATTAGCTGAGAGCGGTTTGAATACAGACAGAGAACTGGGGGAAAGTTTGGCTAGAAAGTTTGGGTAGTAGAGAAGACTCCCATTCAGGACAAAGGAAAGGGAATAGGTGTTCTAAAGAAAGAAAAAGATTCCCTACCCAGTCAAACAGGGAGAGTTATCTCTGTGGAGTATAGAATTCCCTGGTCTGTTGTGTTTAGAAACTGCCTGTAGAGACCTTAAAAGTCACTGAACAACTCAAGACTAATACTGGTGTTCCAAGAGAAGGGATTTGCGTAATGGGAAGCACAAAAAGAGTCAGCAGTTATTCAAACAAAGTATATCAGAGTGTCTTGGAAAACACTGAAACAAAAGCCTCTCAATATAGATATCGAAGCAACTGAGAATAATTTAAGAACCTCTCATTAGCCTGACATATAAGAATCAAAATTCTGTGCTTGTACTAGTTTTATCTCAGTAATTTCAACCCCTGATTTAACCTGACCTTTGATGTTAAATAAAAAAAAAATATTTTATTTTTTAATTTTAAATGATCTCAAATGCTATTGTCAAATTTCAAAGTGAATGGTGATCCTGTCTCCTTCTTCTGGTTCCTGGGCTTAGCAAATATATCTTACTGACAGGGTGGGACCAGTGTTCCCTCTAAGCACCAGTGTTGTGAGCAGGCCTCATTTGGGGCAGGAGCTCACAGGAGTGGAGCTCCGAAACATCTAAATTTTATTGTGCTCTTTCTTTCTCCCTCCCCTGCCACAATAATAAAAAAAACCCTTGCTTCTGGGCTCCATTGTTCAAATCTCCTGGGAGAATTTTGCTGAACTCTAAGATCTGACAAATTTTCTAATATTCTTCCCCACAAAAAATGGGAAAATAACCCCAAAACATAAAGTAGACAGATGGAAATCTTCATCATTCCACTGTGGCCACATAAATGAAAGTAATTTTAAAAGTATGACAGGAATAAGGTTTTATCATGACAACTATAATTCAAGAAGCATTTTAAGGTGGATGCTGAGGTGATATAATTTAGTACACCTTCTGGTGATGTCAGGGGTGTGTGGCATATGCAAATGAGTTGTGCTAATGAGCTCTGGCACCTCTTTTTCTATGAAATGACCCCCATTGTGAGCACAAATTCTACCACATGAGTGAAAAAACCTAGTAGCGTTAAAATTGTAAGTCTACATTTGTCTCTCGCATAAATTAGTTTTTAGAAGATTATTTCCTTAGCCTTGTAAAAATCTCCAAACAAATTCTTGAAAACTATATTTAAACTATATTTTAAGAATAATTTAAACTTTATAAGAGAAAACAGAACCAAGTCACATTTAATTTCAGAAAATGTCCTCTGTGGGGGTAGACCAGGCCTCTAGAGAACAGGTCTACCCTCCCCTTTCCACTATATCAGTAACCTGACCTTCAGAGAACAGGTCTACCCACGTCTTTCCACCATATTGGTAGACCTGGCCTTTGGAGAACAGGTCTACCCTTCCCTTTCCACTATATTGGTAGACCTGACCTTCAGAGAACAAGTTTACCTGCCCTTTTCCACTATATTGGTAGACCTGGCATTGGACTGTTGCCTTGCACTCAGCTTTAGTTTTTGGCCAGCATGATTTTTAATGGGTCTGTAGTTTTTTGGCCAGCATGAATATAAGGAATTTGACAGCATTTGGAACATTTTAGCAAGGAGGTAAAAGAGGTGGAGGAATGCATTGTACACAATTCAAATGTGTGTGTTAGAGCCTCTTGGATGAACACTGACCTTCTGAAAATCACTAACTAAACATATGGGCTTGGATCCTAATTTGTAGGATCAGAGCAATATGTGGAAGCAAATCTCTCCCCTCCCACTTCAAATTGCTCTGACCCCCAATCACACCAGCAGGAACTGGCACACCCCTACAACAAAATGAATGTCTGTAGTGGTAGAGATGAGTAAAGAATGCCCCTCTTTACAGTGACAGAAACACATTTCATTCGTGGAAAGCATAAAGAACTAGGCTATCAAATTGTTCTCTATTTGTGGGAAGAATTCCCCCTATAAAATAAAATAAAACGTTCTATGTCCATATTGGACACTAAGGAAGCTGCATGGTCTCCTTTGCTATATTTTGACCATGAATCATATTTTTCCTGTTCCTCCCTTTATCCACAGAAGCTAAATAAAGTGCATATGAAATGAAAGCTATGCCCCATTCCACATGTTATACTTATTAATACACGCAGACACTCTAATTATGTATAGCACTAGCTGAAAGCTGAAAGCTAAACCAAATGTACGATAGCCCAAAATTAATTTTCTGCTTTTACTAATAACAAAGTTAAACAATGCAGAATATGTGTTTCTTTAAAGCACTTATATCCCACCTTGCTGCCCAATCAGAGCCACCAAGTCAATTAACAATTAAGACTGTATAATAAAAATGCACTATAAAACCAACTTAAACCCCAAGCTAAAAATACACAAATAAAATAGAAGACAGCAAGTCTGAACATAAGATAGGAAAGAGGAATCACTGAGGGAATACCAGATAAAACAAAAGTGCCTTCATCCATGGGAGGTAGACAGAAATAGAAGGGGACAAATTTATCTGGTGATGGTGTTTCATAACTTTGGCAACATGCTATAAAAGACCCTCTTTCATATTATCATCCATGTAGCCTCCCCAAAAAAAGAAAAGCATCACTTTAAACAGGCCTCAGAGGATGACTTTAACTGTTGGGTAGGTTAGTACAGGAGTAGGCAATTCTTGAGGTATGCTGGTCCCAAACAGTATATCTGTTTTAATAAATAAATAGGATTTACAGAGCAAAACCAGCACTTTGAATTGGGCCCAGAAACAAATTGAAAGCCAGTGTAGATGGACTAAGACTGAAGAGACATGGTCCTTATGACCTGTAAAGATAACAGTATGGGGAGGGACGATGGCTCAGTGGTAGAGCATCTGCTTGGGAAGCAGAAGGTCCCAGGTTCAATCCCTGGCATCTCCAAAAAAGGGTCCAGCAAATAGGTGTGAAAAACCTCAGCTTGAGACCCTGGAGAGCTGCTGCCAGTCTGAGAAGACAATACTGACTTTGATGGACCAAAGGTCTGATTCAGTATAAGGCAGCTTCGTATGTTCGTATGTATGTTCAACTTTTTGAGTTACTGAGAACTGAAAATTATGGGTGGTTGTGGACTGCCCACTGTATTGTTCCTCCTGGTATTGCTATAAATCTGTAGTAAAAAGAACAATAGCATTGCAACTACAGTGGATCTTATATGCTGTAATCATCCCCACCAGAATGGGTTGCTCATTCACAACAATAGAAACGGAGAGTGGAAAATGCAAGAGAAAGTGCAGCAGAGAAATCTTTCAGTAGGAAAAAATTACCAAGTAATAATTCCAAAAAGACATTCCAAAGATGAATTCAAACTAATAAAGTTTCATACCAACTGTATTAAATGCAAAAAGAAAATCTGATTAGAATAGTATTAAAATAGCAGTTAAGAGTCACTACACATCAGGAAATGCGCAAACTGAATTTTCACTTGCCATACTAATTCATATGTATTAAATATCCTTTGTGGTTTTGTGTGCATTTTGTAATAACAATAATTTATTAAATACACATTTTATTTAAAATGAGATGCACATTGAATTTATCTGTATCAGTACTCTCATCCCTTTCTCCTCCATGTTCCCAACAATTCTCCACATTGCCTTAGTGTTATATTAAAGAACACAATGGAACAGCAGGATTCTTATAATGGGGAAGGAATCCAGGGAAGTGTTCTTAAAACTGCAATCTTAACTTCTAAAAAAGGTTGAGTTCTGCTCTGAAATTTTAACTAGAATTCTGGTGTGCTTTTTAACTTTATTTAGCTCATTTATATGTCACCTCTTCAGATACTTGCTCAGTACATCATCAGAATTAAATATAATATATTTTACTTATATAATTTTGAAAATAAATTGTAATGTATGCGGACTCAAGTGAGAACTGAAAGCGTGCTTCTGCCAGGCTCATTGGAGCCAGACAGCCAGAGCTTGAAAACTTGGGAACAATGGGCAGCAGGATCCAATCACGGGCCAAATCACGGGCTCCAATCACAGGCCCCCTGCTGGTTTGAATGGTCCAATCACATGCTTGCACAGGAACACGAGAGTGTATATAGTTGGCCCTGTGGGCCCAGATAATCAGTCTTATGTGTATGCCTCAAGATGCTGTAATCAATAAAGAGCTGATGATTTACTACCACCTCGCCTCATCCATGCATTGAACGCACTATATTATAGTGGTGACTGTGACGGAATTGGAAGGGTGACTAGAAAAGCTAAGGACTCAAGGAGTCCGAGTCATGTGATCTGAGGGTGGGTGCTGGAGTGCTCAGAACTCTCAGGATGAGTGAGTGACAGATAACGGCTGGAGAGTCAACTGTCAGAGGGAGACAGTTGAAGTGAGTAGTAGATGGTCAGCAGGAGAGCTGAAGAGAGAGCTGATTCAGAGAGCTGTGAAGAGACTTCTGGTGAAGTGAAGCTCGCTATTAGCTCTGTGGAGACAGCCAGGTGGCTGAGAGTGACAATCGAGTGTCACAGTGAAAGACCTGAGGGGTCACAGAAATATTTACCCTACTCTTAAGAACTAACAAGGGTGCTGAGGGAGAGATGTGGGTCTGAGGGAGTCAGGAGGGCTGGGAGCAGACACACCAGTCAACTCAAGAGACCAGACACATAAAGCCCAAGAGGCCAACCTAATTAGAGTTTGGAGAGTGAAGAATATAAGAACTGTGGACCCTGAGATACCTCAGTGAACCTCAGTATTGTAAAGCCTGAACTGTTTAGCAACTGTTATTCATCCAAGATACAAAATACACCCCTTCCCCCCAGCTGAAGACTGTGTGTAAATAAAAATCTGTGGTTAACTGTTAAGTTCTCTGGTGCCTGAGTATTTGGGAATCAGCAGCAAATCAGCAGTGGTCCCCTACATACATAGTTATCCGTCTATCTGAAAATAAAAGAGAACCCCAAAGAGACTAGAAATCCTTATTATACCCACCCCCTTTACTCAGTAGCCGTGAGGTAACACCAGAAGGAAGAAACAAAGTCTGCAGGAGGGGCTGGGGTCACCATAAGTCGCCTTAAATGGTGCAGGGCGGTCATAGTGATGAGGATGGGATCCTAGTGAGTGGCCCAGCCGGCATTGCATTGTGCATTGCTGTTTGGATCCAGCATTGCCCTCGGCCTGCCACTGCCGCCAAGATAGCCACTACACCAGGACCAATTCAAGCCTTTGATGTGGGCCACCCGGAGAGATGGAAGACCTTGTTGGAGCAACTGGCGAACCACATAGACTACAACGAAGTCACGGGGCACAAAAAGAAGTTGTTGCTGCTCAGCTCCTGCGGCATGGACTTCCTGGAGTTGGCCCAAGGGCCAATGCCTGTGACCCTCAAGGCGGCTGCCTTCGATGAGATCATCATGGCCCTCACAACGCACTTTGCCCCACAACCAACCGTCCTGGACTGCCGCAGCGAGTCCTTGGAGTGCCGCCAACAACCAAACGATTCAGTGGCAGAGTTCAGCACTGCCTTCCACCAGTTGTCGCTCTGCTGTGAATTCCCAATCCTTGATGAAGCGTTAAGGGACCGGTTCATCGACCTGTGGGACGAGACACTGAGATGGAAGTTGATGGGAAAGGATGACACTGACCTAGCCAAGGCCATCAAGGAGGCTACGGTGTACGAGAAATTGAGGAAGGAGCGAGTCATCACCTCTGCGCATCAAGCTACCACCTCCCCATCCGAGTCAGAGGACTCCGGGGAA
Source organism: Heteronotia binoei (assembly GCF_032191835.1). Classification (NCBI taxonomy): domain Eukaryota; kingdom Metazoa; phylum Chordata; class Lepidosauria; order Squamata; family Gekkonidae; genus Heteronotia; species Heteronotia binoei. The sequence continues at coordinate 125,305,246 of NC_083225.1, forward strand.
GATGACGCCCACAAGCTATGGCACGCGGCACAGAAGAAACCGCCAAACCATACATCCGAGACAGTGCCTGCTCAAGAGTGCGCCAGCTGTGGGGACCCCCATAAGTGACGTTCCTGCTGATTCCAAGAGACACTCTGCCACCAATGCGGGAATATGGGCCATCTTGCAAAGGTCAAACGTTCCTGGCCCAAGTGCTCCACCCCCAAAAGTGCCAGCCAGCGGGACCCTGGCAGAAACCAGGATGCCACCAAGATGGAAGACCTCCACTACATTGCCACTTTGGAAGAGCAGGTATGCCAACTTTCCCTGCCCTCCCCCGGGAAATTGCAAGTGACTGTTAACATCAAGGGCAAACCATGCAAAATGGAAGTAGATTCGGGGGCCGGACAGACTATCATTTTGCTGAGGGCTTTCCGGAAGCTATGCCCTGGGGGGGAAACCAAACTACAGCCATCCCCGTTTATAGTTTGGGACTATCAGAAATGGGAGATTGCAGTTAAGGGAGTGGGGCTCCCGAGGGTGAAGTACGGCAACTTCTCCGGACGGTTGCCCCTGATAGTCGTGGAAGGGAACTTCTGCAGCTTGCTGGGCTGAACATGGTTTAGGCCTCTAGGGCTCCAAGTAACGGGATTACATCAGGTCCCCACACGGCCCAGAGACTTCCAGAGCAACTGTGGGGAGTTCCCAGCAGTTTTCGACGGGACCCTGGGGACTTACACATGCCCCCCAGTGTCTCTACAACTGGACCCAAATGTCCAGCCCATAAGGCTAAAGGCATGGCGAGTTCCCTTTGCCCTCAAACATAAGATAGAGGATAAGCTAGACCTCCTGGTAGCACAGGGAGTCCTAGAGCCAGTCGCTAATGCATGCTGGGAAACGCCTATCGTCACCCCATTGAAGCCTGATGGCCGCGTCCGCCTCTGCGCGGATTATAAGTGCACCATAAACAAAGCGCTGCGAGGCCACGCCTACCCGGTGCCAGTAGAGAGCCAGGTGCCAGTAGTGAGCCAATTTTGGGAAACTGGACTTGGCCCAGGCCTATCAAAAGCTTCCAGTGGATGCTGCCACAGCCGAGGCGCAAACGATATCAATGCATTCAAAGTCAAGCGCCTCTAGGCTTCCGGTTTTGGTCATGGAGGATTGAGCTGCGTTTCAGCAGACGGGCAGATCAGAACCTCTGTCCTGGGCAGAGAAGGTGACTTCAACACCTGCTACCTACTCCTTCCAGGTAGGGAGGGGGCCAAGAAATGCATGTGAAGTTCTGAGGGCATTTACTTTGGCTGATGATCAACTCCAGTGGGGTTTCTTTTTGGCTTTGAAGAGTCCCCTGAGAAGGACTGCATTCCATCATCTACAGAGGATCTCTGAGGCCATTAATTGGCTTAAATCCACCAAGATACAAAGCTTCTAAGAGACTGATTAACATTTGAGAACTTATGGAGCAGTGCGAAGAAGGATAGAAGAACTGAAGGTAATAGATTAATATCTATCACTCCGGGGCGAATAAAAGACTAAATAAAACTAAAAGCAAAGGTCTGCAGCCAGAAAAGTAATAATATACCTAAGAGTGTAAAGGAGGGGCTGAAATTAGGACTTTAAAATTGTGAGAAACAAACTTAAAAGAGGAAAAATAGATGTTGTTTGACATACCTGCGGTTTGAACAAAAAGCTCCTCCCAGAAGATCAGCTGAGCTGGTGACTACAATACAGGAAGTTTTGTCATTGAAACAATGTGAGACTTCATAACCATAGCAAACGAGACTTTGTGTCAAGAAAGGAAGGAAGGTAAAGGATGGTGCCATTAAGAGAAGGGGAAAATAACAAGTGCTCCAGCCCTCTCTAGGACACAAAACCATAGAGAAGTATCAGATGCCATTAAAAGGTCAAAATTGTAAAAGTTAATAAAAAGAAATTTGGACATTGAAAAATAGCAGAGCCAACAGATATCATCATTAAAAGGTAAAAACTATTGGACTATATACGTAAAACTAATTTTAGTGCTGTTTTGAGTAAAAAGGAAAAATATTTTTAAACTGATAGAAAAACTGAGGCTGCCATTTTGTGCAAAAAATTTTTTTAAATTAATATCTTGACTGAGGAGCATCAGAGAATGGCAGTTTTGGGCTTATTTAACAGGGCATGATCTAATCTATAAGACTGTGTGTCAAGTCTGCTGTACTTTCTCTAGAATGCATCTTTGGTTCAGTAAAAGGATCCTGGGTAAAAACCACACTGTATACCAATGCTGCTAGCTTGATCTCTCCTTTCCCCCCTCCTTCCCTTTGTTATGTAGCAATGCTTTGAAATGGGAATATGGGAACAAGATAGTAGTGCCTTCTCAGGAGAGCGTGGGGGGAACTGGTGCCAAGAAGGCGCCCAAGGCCGACCAGGCCTGAGAACGAAATAGTAACAGCAATGTGTGAATGTTCCCTGCATAGAGTACCCCTCCCTCAAGAATCCCTTTGATGTATACCTTAAATGCTTGCCTTGATTGTATACTCGCCAGTCTTTCAACCTGGCTCTATAGTCTAACAACATGTTACAATAAACTAGAAACTTTTATCAAGAAGGTCTTGTTATTGAAACATCACACTTGACACTGTGTGCTCAAAATTTGAATTTGAGAGGTCAACTTTTGAACCTATTTAAAGCAACAGCCAAGCAGCTATGACGGAGCTGAGATCAGCAGTAAAGCAGCAACATATGAGGGCTGGATCACTTGAAGGAGAGGGAATGGCTAAATCTAAACCAGACAAGATAGATAAAGCAGCATGGCAAGTAGTAATGGATGCTATGGAAGCAAGATTGGCAAATATAATTAGAGAAACAAAAACAGAGCTAAAAAGAGACATTGAGATAAGTGCAGAAGATGTGAAAAAAGATTTGAAAAAGGATATTGAAGATCTTAGAAAAGATTCACAAGCAGCTTTGCAAAAAGTGCAAAAAGTAGAAGAAAAAGTGAAAGACCTGGATATGAGAATGGATCATGCAGATTCCACTATGCAAAAATTGCAGGAGAAAGCATTACTAGTTGACTGTAAATTTATGGAGAACCAACTACGGCTAAGAGGTGTGCCTGCATCTACTACTACTGTTCTAAGGACATATATAATTAAAATTATTGCTGAATTTTTAGGAGAGGACCCAGAAGAAACTGATCAATTACTATGATTATATTTACATAGTAAATTTGGAATATGCCCCCCAAAGATAAACTTCCAAGAGATATGGTGGTAAGATTTGTGACAAGAGACATGGTGGGAAGAATTCTTAGTAAACAATTTAAGAGCCCACTGGAGGTGGATGACAGCAAAGTAAGAATCATAAAAGATTAACATTAATTAACAAAATTGTATCTGGAAAAAAAGACATTATTGACCATGAAGGCATTAAAAGGGAATTTTATACATATGCCAAGCTGTTTAAAAGCCGAACTGTTGATAGAAAAAGAATTGATGAGTATCTCCAGAATATTAAGGTCAACTCATTAACAAAAAACATGGAGAATTTGTTGAATAAACCAATTGAGAGAGGAGAAATAGAAGAGGCGATCATTGAAATTAGAAAAAGCACCTGGTCCAGATGGCTTCACCACAAAATTTTATAAAGTTCTCACTGAGACGCTATTACAAAAACTTCAGACATTGATGAACACTATAAGATTAGATGGGAAAGTTCCTAGTACATGGAAAGAAGCAGTAATCACTTTGATACCAAAAGAAGACAGAGACACCACAAATGTGAAAAATTACAGACCAATTCCATTACTAAACAATGGCTATAAAATATACGCAAGGATCTTAGCAGTATGCCTTAAACAGCATTTGAACAGTTCTATTAAAGAAGAACAAGCAGGATTTCTTCCCAAGAGACAAATCAGAAACAACATAAGGACAGTTATAGATATAATTGAATATTATGAACATAAGAACATAAGAGAAGCCATGTTGAATCAGGCCAACGGCCCATCAAGTCCAACACTCTGTGTCACACAGTGGCAAAAAAATTTATATACACACATACACTGTGGCTAATAGCTACTGATGGACCTATGCTCCATATTTTTATCTAAACCCCTCTTGAAGGTGGCTATACTTGTGGCCACCACCTCCTGTGGCAGTGAATTCCACATGTTAATCACCCTTTGGGTGAAGAGGTACTTCCTTTTATCCGTTTTAACCTTTCTGCTCAGCAATTTCATCGAATGCCCACGAGTTCTTGTATTGTGAGAAAGGGAGAAAAGTACTTCTTTCTCTACTTTCTCCATCCCATGCATTATCTTGTAAACCTCTATCATGTCACCCCGCAGTCAACGTTTCTCCAAGCTAAAGAGTCCCAAGCGTTTCAACCTTTCTTCATAGGGAAAGTGCTCCAGCCCTTTAATCATTCTAGTTGCCCTTCTCTGGACTTTCTCCAATGCTATAATATCCTTTTTGAGGTGCGGCGACCAGAACTGGACACAGTACTCCAAATGAGACTGCACCATCGATTTATACAGGGGCATTATGATACTGGCTGATTTGTTTTCAATTCCCTTCCTAATAATTCCCAGCATGGCGTTGGCCTTTTTTATTGCAGACGCACACTGTCTTGACATTTTCAGTGAGTTATCTACCACGACCCCAAGATCTCTCTCTTGGTCAGTCTCTGCCAGTTCACACCCCATCAACTTGTATTTGTAGCTGGGATTCTTGGCCCCAATGTGCATTACTTTACACTTGGCCACATTGAACCGCATCTGCCACGTTGACGCCCACTCACCCAGCCTCAACAGAACCCTTTGGAGTTCCTCACAATCCTCTCTGGTTCTCACCACCCTGAACAATTTAGTGTCATCCGCAAACTTGGCCACTTCACTGCTCACTCCCAACTCTAAATCATTTATGAACAAGTTAAAGAGCATGGGACCCAGTACCGAGCCCTGCGGCACCCCACTGCTTACCATCCTCCACTGCGAAGACTGCCCATTTATACTCACTCTCTGCTTCCTATTACTAAGCTAGTTTTTGATCCACAAGAGGACCTGTCCTTTTACTCCATGACTCTCAAGTTTTCTAAGGAGCCTTTGATGAGGAACTTTATCAAAAGCTTTCTGGAAGTCAAGGTAAACAACATCTATCAGGTCACCTTTGTCCACATGTTTGTTCACCCCCTCAAAGAAATGTAACAGGTTAGTGAGGCAAGATCTTCCCTTGCAGAACCCATGCTGAGTCTTCCTCAATAACCCGTGTTCATCAATGTGCCTACTCATTCTGTCTTGATAATGGTTTCTACCAACTTTCCCGGTATTGAAGTCAGACTGACTGGCCTGTAATTTCCCGGATCTCCTCTGGAACCCTTTTTAAAGATGGGGGTGACATTTGCTACCTTCCAGTCCTCAGGAACGGAGGCAGATTTCAATGAAAGATTACAGATTTTTGTTAGAAGATCCACAAGTTCAACTTTGAGTTCTTTCAGAACTCTCGGATGTATGCCATCCGGACCCGGTGACTTATTAGTTTTTAATTTGTCTATCAGTTGTAGGACCTCCTCTCTTGTCACCTCAATCTGACTCAGGTCTTTCAACACCCCTTCCAAAATTAGTGGTTCTGGGGCGGGCAAAAAGTTCTCGTCTTCCACAGTGAAGACGGAGGCAAAAAATTCATTTAGCTTCTCAGCCATTTCCCTATCCTCCTTCAGTAATCCTTTTACCCCATGGTCATCCAAGGGCCCCACTGCCTCCCTGGCTGGTTTCCTACTTCTAATATATCTGAAGAAAGTTTTATTGTTGGTCTTTATGTTTTTTGCAATATGCTCCTCATAGTTCCTTTTTGCCTGCCTGATCACAGTCTTGCATTTGATTTGCCACAGCCTGCGTTCCCTTTTACTAATCTCACTTGGACTGGTTTTCCACCGCTTAAAGGAGTCCTTCTTACCTTTTACAGCTTCCATTACTTTGTTTGTTAACCATGCAGGCCTTTTCTTATGCCTGTTTGTGCCTTTCCTAACTTGTGGTATGTATTTTATCTGAGCTTCTAGGATTATAGTTTTAAATAGCGTCCAAGCTTCCCCAAGGGTTTTGACCGTATGTACCTTTCCTTTCAGTTTCCTCCTCACATGCCTCCTCATCTCAGTGTATTTACCCCTTTTACCCCCTTTTGAAAAATGCCTTGAAAAAGAAGTAGCATTATTTTTTGCAGATGCAGAGAAAGCATTTAATAACGTGCATTGGGACTTTATGTTTGCAGTGATGGAGAAATTGAGATTGGGAGAAAATTTCATTAGAATGGTAAAGGCGATATATTCTGAACAATCAGCAAGGCTCTGTATTAATGCAGACTTAACAGAAAAAATGATGATAAATAAAGGAACAAGACAAGGCTGCCCTCTATCTCCACTGATACTTATAGTTACTTTAGAGGTTTTGTGAATTCAAATCCAAGACGATAAAGAGATAAAAGGGCTAAAAATGAAAGATTTTTCTTACAAATACAGAGCATTTGCAGATGACGTGATGTTTATAAATGAAAATCCCACTCATGTAACACCATTGCTGCTTTGTAAGATACAAGAATATGGAGAATTGGCAGGTTTTTATATAATAAAAATCAAAAATGTTGTGTAACAATATGATAAAGAGCAAACAGGAAAAACTACAGTGATTAACAGAGTGTGAAATTACTTTAAAAGTAAAATATTTAGGTATGGAAATAACGGAAAAATATTGATTTGTATAAAAACAATTATGAAAAACTTTGGTGCAAGATCGATGGAGATATGATTAAATGGAACAAATTGAACCTGTCTATGCTGGGTAGAATCTCTGCAGTTAAGATGAATGTTTTACCGAGAATTATGTTTCTGTTTCAAACAATCCCAATAGTGAAAGACAACAAACTATTTGATAGATGGCAAAGGAAACTTTCAAAATTTGTATGGGCTGGGGAAAAAAAACAATAATTAAAATGAAGATTCTGATTGATGCGAAAGAAAGAAGTGGATTCCAACTGCCCAGTTTAAAGCTATATCATGATGCAGTTTGTCTGGTGTGGATTAAGGAATGGATGACATTATCAAATAGAAAGTTATTGATATTAGAAGGGCATGGAAATGTCTTTGGATGGCATGCTTATATGTACTATGGGAAAAATAAGATGGATGGTTTCTTCTCACATCACTATATCAGAAACAATCTGTTAAATACCTGTAAAATAGAAAAGATATGGTGATGAGAGGAAACCGCTTTGGATCGTACCAACAGAAGTAATAAATTTGTATTCCGATATTAAAGAAGAGAAGTGGCTAACATATAAACAACTTTTAAAGATCCAAGGGAAAAAGGTGGGATTAAAAACAGCTGAAGAAATACAATATAAATATAATTGGTTTCAACTGCAACAACTAAAGAGCTTGCTTGAACAGGATATTAAGAACTATGGAATAAGACAAGAACAAATAGAACTGGAGAGAATGCTATTTGGAGAAAGTGAAAAGCTGATTTCAAGGACATATAAACTATTATTGAAATGGTCTATGGAAGATGAAGTAGTTAAATCACAAATGATAAAATGGGCGATAAATATAAATAAGGAAATACAGATGGAGTCGTGGGAACGCCTATGAAAGAACTCTATGAAAATTTCTACATGTTATAACATTAAAGAGAATTGCTTCAAAATGTTATACAGATGGTACATGACACCTAAGAAACTGGCAAAAATGAACAATCAGTTGTCGGATAGATGCTGGAAATGTAAATGTCATGAAGGATCTTTTTACCATATGTGGTGGACTTATGAAAAGGCGAAGCAATTCTGGCAAATGATTCAGCAGGAGATCTCAAAAGTTTTGGGATATAATATTAAGAAAGCACCAGATATCTTCCTGCTGGGATTACAAATGGAAAAATTTCAAAAGCAAGATAGAACAATAATTTGGTATATGCTTTCAGCTGCACGGACATTATATGCGCAAATGTGGAAACAAGACAAAATACCAGAAGTATATGATTGGACTCTGAAAGTTATGCATTGGAGTGAAATGGACAAACTTACGAGAATCTTAAAAGAACAAGATTTAGAGAAATTTAAAAACGACTGGGGAAAGTTTCAAAAATACATTGAAAAACAATGGAACGTTAAAGGACATTTGGTGATCTTTGACAATAATTAATTTTTAAAGAAACGATTACAGTTTAAAAGACATGATTATTGGATTATAACCTTTTTTTCTTATTCTTAATGACTAAGAAGATATATTATGAAGATGGATTATAACTTTTGAGTTGTTCGGAGAAAGATTTTCTAATAGAAAAAGTATTACCTTATAACAAATTAGATTATATAATAATATGGGGACGTTTGATAAGGGGGCATGCACTGCTGGGGGTCACAAAAGGGGTGGGGTGGAGAAAATGTTATATATGTGTACTAACATTTAATGACAAATGAAGATATGTTATTACAATATATTACAATAAATTGTTTTAAAGAAAAGTCAAGCGCCTCCAGTTTGGGGTCAGTGTGGCCCCGGGAATCTTCCAGAACCTAATGGACTCTCTTTTGAAAGGTATCCCTGGGGTCCAGCCAATTTTTGATGATGTGTTAATCTCCACAGCCACAGAAGACGAGTTTGCCTCCCCCCTCCACTCAGTATCCCAACATTTCAACTCAGCGGGCCTAAAGGTGAAGAGGGAGAAATGTATGCTGGGGGTGCCCAAGATTGACTTTCTGAGGTACTCGGTGGATGCGAATGGAATCCACCCCTCGAAGGAAAAGGTGGAGGCCATTTTCAATGCCTCCACCCCCATTAATAAAGCAGAACTACAAGCCTTCTTGGGCCTCCTCAACTTTTACCACGCCTTCCTTCCCCACAAGGCAGCAGTAGCGGAACCCCTCCACCACTTCGTGGACAAAAGGGCCCCATGGGTGTGGAGCAGCTGAATTCTAAGCGGTGAAGGGCCTACTGACGTTGAACAACCAGCTGGCGCACTTCGCCGAGTGGCTGCCTTTGGTCTTAGCCTGTGACACATCTCCTTACGGGGTGGGGGCAGTCTTAGCGCATGTGCTGCCGGATGGCCGAGAGGTTCTGGTGGCTTACTGTTTGAGGACGTTGCAGAAACCGGAGCGCAACTATACGCAAATAGATAAGAAAAGGTTGGCTATTGTAGCCGGGGTTAAAAAATCCCCTGATTATCTGTATGGTCAGCCCTTCACCATACTGACTGATCATAAGCTGCTCCTGGGATTGTTTGCCCCCAACCGCAAAGGCCCCAGATGCTGTCGCCCAGGGTCCAAAGGTGGTCCATTTTCCTAGCAGGGTACCAGTATGACTTGCAGGACCATCCCAGAAAGGCTATGGGCCACGTGGATGCCTTGAGCCGGTTGCTGCTACTATCTGGGGACCTGGATCTGGTGCCAGTGCAACAGATAATGTTGCTAGAGTACCTCCCTGACCACCCAGTTCATGCAAAAGACATTGCGCGTCTTTCGGTCAAGGACAGAACCCTCTCCCAGGTTCTCAACTGGGTGTGGAGGGGATGGCCCACAGGCCGGGTGGGCTCAGAGTTTGCAGTGTTCACTTCCCGCTAGGATGAATTATCAGTCCACAAGGGCTGCCTGTTATGGGGGAGTCAGGTAGTGGTGCCCCCCGATCTGCAGCAAAGAGTCCTGACTGCACTACACAATTTGCACCCGGGAATAGTGTGGATGAAGGCCCTTGCCCGCAGCTACGTCTGGTGGCCCGGAATCGATGACGCCATTGAGTCTTGGGTAGCTAGGTGCCAACCATGCCAAGAGACCCACCCAGCACCACCCTGAGCACCAGGCCAGAAGTGGGAGTCCACATGTAACCCGTGGTCCTGTTTGTACCTGGACTTCGCGGAGCCAGTCCAGGGCCAGCTATTTTTCCTAATCATGGACTCCTACTCTAGGTGGTTGGAGGTAGTCCCAGTGGCCTCCACTTCCTCCTGGGCCGCCATTACAGTGCTCCACAAGGTTTTCGCCACCCAGGGACTCTCCGACACTCTCGTCTCAGACAATGGGACCACCTTCACATCAGGGGAATTCCAAGACTTCTGTGGCCGGAATCTAATTTGGCACATCAGGTCAGCCTCTTTTCACCCAGCCATCAATGGCCAAGCGGAGAGGATGGTCTGATCCATAAAAGAGTCCCTCTGCCGCATCATCCAGAGGGTCTGGGAGGCCTGCCTTGCAGAATTCCTGCTAGCCCAGCATGCCATCCCCTGCACTGCCACTGACTGCAGCCCAGCCGAGTTCATCATGGGCTGGCGGCTGTCGACGCTCCTAGAGCGATGCACCCTGATTGGGCCCCGGACATGCAAGAGATGCTCGACATGGTCAGAGTGCCCAGGGGTTTTGATACAGGGGACTTAGTGTACGCCAGGGGTCCTCAAACTTTTTAAATAGGGGGCCAGTTCACTGTCCCTCAGACTGTTGGAGGGCCGGACTGCCATTACTGTACAAGGCCGTGGGCCGTCAGTTCTCCGTCTTCTGCATCTCTCTCCCTTCCCCACACCACACACCCCGGCCTGGGAACTCACCTCGCCTCGGTATCACCTCACACTCTGTCTCCACCGCCTCAGCCCAGTGCCGGAAGTGTGCGTTGCTAACGTGAGTTTAGGTCGAACGTCACTTCCGGTCTGATTTTGCCATAACCCGGCGGGCCGCATAAACGTCCTCAGCGGGCCGCATCTGGCCCGCGGGCCGTAGTTTGAGGACCCCTGGTGTACGCGCTCCAGCGCTCCTGACAGTTTTTAAGAGAAAAAAAGACAGAAGAGGCTTGGGTCGGCTTGGTGCTTTCACACAGTCAAGTCATCTTGCATCCACCCTGCCACTTCCAGATGGCAAGAAGGTGACTGAGAGTGGGCTGAAAGATTTGCTACCACTTTGAACCTTTTCAAAAATTTTATTAGTTTCAGAAAAGATTGAGGAATGGGGATACGCAAAAAGAAAAATGAAAGCACAATACATTCTGTCCTTGTTTTACAAAAAAATACTTTCCAAAAACAGAAGGATAATTCTACAATATTTTCTTTACATAAATTGTCCAATATTATTTTTTTCTAAGCTATATATGAACCATTTTAAAATTTAATAGTATAAGTCTTTTGTTATTATCTAATGATTTGACAATTCCATTAAAGATACATTTGATAATTCCAGTAAAGGTAAACGTTATAATGTAAAATACAGGAAAACAGAAAAACAAAATCAGTTCACACCAGAGAATCTTAAAAGTCTTGAGTGTCCAACCAGGCATACAGTTTCATCCAATTTTTCCTTGCTTCTTCTTTAGCTTTTCCAGCCATCAACTGGGATAAAAAGTCCAGCTCTGCTGTCTCTAAAACTTTTCCCACCAAATCCATTTTCGTGGGAATTTCCTGAGATTTCTATCTCTGCACCAGAAGGATCCTAGCTGCTGTATTAAAATGTGCCAAGAGGTGTCTCATCTCTTTAGAATAGTCCTCTGGAAATACGTTCAATAAAAAAGTTCTGGTTTGAAATGTATCTGAGTCTTCATAATCTTCTGTAACATTTCATGTACCATTTTGCAGTAGTTTTTCATCATCTCACACGTCCACCATATATGGTAAAAAGTACCAATCTGTTTAGTGCACTTCCAACATTTGTTAGACATATTGATATAGATCTTACACAATTTCTGTAGGGTCAAGTACCATCTATAAAACATCTTGTAAAGGTTTTCTTTAAAGCTTACTGATCAGATTAATTTAACATTAAACTTCCACAGTCTTTCCCATTGTTCTAACGTAATATTATAACCAATTTTTTTTTGCCCATTGAAGCATGCAGTCCTTTACTTCATCTTGTGTCTTCATTTGAAGTAGATATGCATATAATTTGGAGATTCGTTTTTCTTGTGGTCCCAAAAGAATATTATCAAATAAGTATTGTTCAGTAATGAAGCCTATCGCCTTGTCTTTAGTATATCTAGATTCAACTTGCATTCTCAACCACCAATTCATTTTAATGTCTGTATTTTCCAATTCTTTTTTGGTTTTCAGTTGATTATCTCTCCCCAACAAATCCTCATACCCGTAACTCTGGTTTAATTTTAAAAGATTTGGGTGAGTAAATGCTACTGGTGAAACCCATCTTGGAATTTTTTTATAAATTTTAGGCTTTAACCATGACCAGGTATGATATAATGATTTCCGAAACCAATGATACTTAAAATAAGAGTGGCCTTCAAGTCTTTGATACCACAAATAAGCATGCCATCCCATAGTCAAATCATGTCCTTCTAACAACAGTTGTCTCTTATCTTTCAACAATATCCAATCTCTTATCCACAGAAGTGCAGATGCTCTGTAATACAATTGCCAGTCTGGCAGGCCCATACCTGCTCTTAATTCAGAGTCCTTCAGTGTCTTTAATTTGATTCTAGATTTTTTACCTTGCCACACATATTTAACAACCATCTTGTTTAGTTCTTGAAAAAATCCACTATTTAAAAATATTGGGATAGTTTGAAACAAAAATAGTAACGTTGGTAAAATATTCATCTTTATTAAGGCTATCCTTCCCATTAAAAATAAGTTCAAATCATTCCGTTTTCCCAAATCTTTTTAAATTTCTTTAAGTAGTTTGTCATAATTATCTGCTTTTAAACTGCTACATCTGTTTGAAATAATCACACCTAAATACTTGATTCTTTTTTTCATACAAAAAATCCTGATTTTTGCTGGAAGGCCTGAATTTGTTCCACTATCATATTCTTTGTCAAAAATTTTGTTTTGTAATAGTTAATCTTTAACCCTGCCCCAATAGCCAAATTGTTTAATCTTATTTATAACAGTCTATTGAATCCATTGGTTGTTCTAATATAAAAACTAAATCATCAGCAAAGGTTCTGAGTTTATATTGTTCATCTTTTATCACAACTCCCTTTATACTTGTATCTTCCCTTATTTGATTGTTCAATACCTCTAAGGATGAAATAAAAAGTAGAGGAGACAGTGGACAGCCTTGTCTTGTACCTTTTTGAATGTTAATTACTACTGTTAGTTCACCATTCACTGTCACCCTAGCATTTTGTGAAGAATATATTGCTTCTACCTCTCTCAAAAAATTTTCACCACATTCCCTGCCTTTCAATTGCTGTAATATAAAGTGCCAACGAACATTATCAAATGCCTTCTCAGCATCTAAACAAATTAAAGCCAATTGCTTCTCTGGATGATTCTCATAGTATTCTAAAATATTACAAACTGTTCTGACATTATCTTTCAAATATCTTTTAGGAAGGAATCCTGCTTGATCATAGTGTATTATAGATCATAAAACTTTCTTCAAACGTTGTGACAATATTGCAGCAAAAATTTTATAATCCACATTTAAAAGGGAAATTGGACGATAATTTTTAATGTCTTTCAAATAATTTTGCCTCCCAAGTCGGAATGAAGAGTCGGAAACAAATGCATTGGTATAAATAATGGGCCACTTTATTAGTCATCATAATAAAAGGCAAGGGCACCCAAACTGCAGCCTGGTCAGGGCTAGGGGTCTCAACAGACTGCTTCCCTGCCATTCGCGTGTGAGAGACCCAGCCCCCAGCTGAAGCTGTGTGACACAGCTCCCACCAGGCCAGCCCAGCAGGGAGGCACGCCCCAGAGGGTCCAAACACCAGACGCACTTCTCAATGGAAGGCACCCTCTAGTCGAGCCTCCAGGACAGTCTGCATTCTCCCCACTCTGGGCCATCAAACCCCAAGGTTGATCATGCCAGACCCCTAATTCCCCAAAAGGGGGATGCTTCATGGTCCTCCCCTAGCCGCATAGTACCATAAACCCAGGAAAACTTGCCAACTAAAGTGTCCGCCTACTTAACAGCACCTCCTGATAGTCAAATCCACAATCCGCTGCTTAGCTATATAGGGTAGGCAAAAAACACACCCCAGCACCTGCCAATCAGCTAGGGAGTAAAAAATTCCTACCCGGCCCCCCAAACATGGGATGACCAGCAATCACCTACATAACAAACAGGGTGGGCAAGAGGGCCAATCTTTCTGAGGACTGCAACAGGGAGCGGAGGTCTGGCCATTACAATGGCCTGGCCCTGCCCTCTAAATTACACCCCCAAATGGGCTATATCTCCTCCCTTCCCTCCCAGGGAGGCAAAGTCTGCTTTTGTAGCCTAGCAGTTTTGCTGCAGGCTGCAAGCATCTAATTGCCCCCACAAGTCGGAATGAAGAGTCAGAAACAAATGCATTGGTATAAATAATGGGCCACTTTATTAATCATCATTATAAACGGCAAGGGCACCCAAACTGCGGCCTGGTCAGGGCTAGGGGTCTCAACAGACTGCTCCCCTGCCATTCGCAGGCGAGAGACCCAGCCTCCAGCCGGAGCTGTGTGACACAACTTCTGCCAGGCCGGCGCAGCAGGGAGGCATGCCCCAGGCATAAAAGGGGCCCGCGGCCCCTGAAAAGGGATCCTAAAGCCTAATCACAACCTTTTAGCAAGTAAACGCTGTCAGCCCTTTTCGGGTACATAGACAGCCAGCGCTCAAGCTGACCCACCCTTATCGGACTGGGCCCCTTTTCCAGCCTGATAAGTTCCTCCCCCCCCCTGTGGGAAGAGTCTGACCCTGCTGAGGAGTTCGCACCAGACCTCGCCACCAAATGACCGCTATCAGAGCGGTCGCCTAAATTTGGCCAAGTCGGGGACATGACCTGCAGCCACAGCTGCTGATGAATGTGGTCCCACTGAAGGGAAGGATACAAGGCCACTCTCATCCTAAACTCCTCATCATACTGCATCCAGGCAGGCCCGCTAAATGCCATGTACCCTTTGTTAATTATGTATTGGATAAGGGCAGCCACCCTCCAAGGCTGAGCCCAAGCAATCACCCCAGTGTAGATAAAAAAAACCCCAGGCAGCCAATTCACCCAGGTCCGCTCCACTTTACGCTTCTTCAACTTTTCTTTCTCCTTTTCATCTAACTCCTCTTTGTCCTTTTTCTCCAACTCCCGAAAAAGGAAGGAGAAAATATCCACATAGTCACCCTTTAAGATTTTTTCCCTAGTTGCAGGTAACAAATGGTCCCCCAAAGGCAACGCTACATCCTCAAAGGGTAATGCAGTAAAAGGAACCATCCCATAAGGAGAAGGGGCACCCCAATTCCCCATAAAAGAGCCTGCAACACTCTGCTGCCCTGCACTCAGCCAAGCTCCACTAGGGCCACCTTGACCAGTTGGCCAAGCCCAATTTGATAATGAGCTCGTACCTAAATGGGAAGCAAACCCTGTACTCACAGCAGGGATGCCCTGCCCTGCAGGCGCAGCAGAGCCCCAAGGCCCCCATGGCCAAGCCAGCCCAGCATAAACCTGAGAAATGTCCCCAGCCTTACCCACATACCACAGGTACCAGCACTGACGCAACTCCAGGAGCTCCTGACGATGACACCGATGCTGCGTCTAGACCGCCAAGCCCTATGGCACTGCCATCGATGAAAGCAACAGATTTGCACTCAAGGATAGACAACTTGGTTAATATATTTGCTTGGAACCCTCTCTTAGAAGCCTTTTCCCTTTCCCCCCGCTCAGAAGGAGAAATATCAGACACCTGTTCCAGCACCCATAGCCTCTGCATAATGTTATCACTAACTGCCTCATCACCTTCCTCATCAAATGATGACAGCGGGGGTGAAGGCCTCTTAGCAGGAGCCTTAGGGGCCTTGGGTGCCTGCTTTTTCCCCTTTGACCTACCAGACCCTTTTCCACCTCACATCCTAATCAGCTAAACTTGACTCTCAAAATGGCCACCAAACAAGAGCCCACTAAAATGGCCACCTTCCCCTAAGGAAGAAAGGGAGTCCAAAATGGCCGACACCCCATAGCAATAAGGGGGAAGCAAAGTGATTAACTCAGCTAAAACACAACTCTCCCCCCCCCCACAACTCCCACCAAGAGTCAGAAGGAAGAGGGCGAGCCACCCAGCCAAAGACAATAAAAATAATACTTCCGCCTTAATTGAAGATCCCTCTCACAACCACCACAGGCCCGAAGACTGCTGACAAGCCCCAGGAGCCCCCAGGCCCTACTTGACAGGACCCTCAAGCGCCCAAAGCGGCCTCCACCGCACTCAGAGACACGCGACTCATGTCTCCTGCAGCCACTTGACACAGACGAAGAACAAGCCTCCGTCTCCATCCAAAACGCAAACTCCTCGCCCGAGCACGTTCCTAGCCTGATCTTCCCGAGAACTGCAAAAAGGAGCAGAGGTCTGGCCATTACAAAGGCCTGGCCCCGCCATCTATATTACAACAGCCTGGCCCCGCCCCCTAAATTACAACAGCCTGGCCCCACCCCCTAAATTGCATGCCCAAATGGGCTGTATCTCCTCCCTTCCCTCCCAGGGAGGCAAAGTTTGTTTTTGCAGCTTAGCAGCTTTGCTGCAGGCTGCAAGCATCTAAATTTTCTTTCGGAATCAAAGATACCATGGCTTCTTGCCATGATGTTGGAATCTGACCTTCTTCTTGAATCTTTTCAATCAGGCATTTATGTGGTAAAAGTAAAGACTCTTCATAAGCTTTGTAGAATTCTGCAGGTAATCCATCTGGCCCTGGAGATTTACCATTCTTTTGGGATGTTAATGCCTCTCCAAGCTCCCTTATCGTTATAGGCTCATTCAAAAATTTTTGTTGCTCTTCTGTAAATTTACTGAGATTATTTTATTCAACATATTTTTCTAAGTCTGTTTTATGAACTTGCTTATCTTCATATAATTTTTTATAAAACTATTCCACGATTTGTCATATTTCTTGCTTTTGAGATTTCTCTTTATTATTCTCATCTCTCAATGTCGTAATTATTCTTTTAGCCTTCTCTTTTCTCATCCTATAGGCTAACCACCTGCCCGGCTTATTGGCATGTTCAAAAATTTTTTGTCTAGCATACCTTAATTTAATTTCCACCTCTTCCATAAGCATTAAATTCAATTTATGTTGCATTTCTTTCACCTTTTTTTGAAATTCATATTTTGTTGGTTGTTTTTAAAGATTTTTCTCAGCTTCTCCAGCTTGTGACATTAAATTTTGAAAATTTTCAGTTCTTTCTTTCTTTCTTTCTTTCTTTCTTTCTTTCTTTCTTTCTTTCTTTCTTTCTTTCTTTCTTTCTTTCTTTCTTTCTTTCTTTCTTTCTTTCTTCTTCTTAATGTTGTATCTAATTGCAAGACCCCTGTAAAAAGCTTTAGCAGTGTCCCAAACTACATCTTTACCTCTTGTGTTATATTCTGTTTGAAGAAAGATTCCACTTCTTTAAGAAAATCTTTATTTTTCAGGATTGAAGTATTTAACTTCCATGATCTTCTCATCCGGGAACCTTTTAGTTTTATCATTACTGGGCTATGATCCAAAATGACTCCTGTTGGAATTTCTGTATCCACTAGATCTTTGATCAAACTTGTAGAAAGCCAGCACATATCAATTCTTGACCAAGTTTGATGGCTAGGAGAATAGTAAGTAAAGTCTTTGGAATTGGGATATCTTGTTCTCCAAACATCCACCAAATCTATTTCTTCTGCTAATTTCCAGAAACTTATTGGGAGTTGAGGACATTTACTTTTCATCTGTTTGTTAATTTTTTTGTTAATCCGTCTGTCAGGAACAGCATTGAAATCTCCTATTAAACAGTATTCTACATATACCAAATTTGATAATTTAAGACGCAAATCTTGAAAAAAAATTATCTTGATGATCATTTGGAGCGTAAATATTTGCAAGTAAAATTTTCTTCTTGTCGACTGAAATTTCTACTAATAAAATTCTTCCATCTTCAGAAGCAAATTGCAGTTGTGGATTAAATTTATCTTTAATATAAATTGCCACTCCCCTTTTCTTCTTGTACATATCTGTTGCTGTAAATAAATTGCCAAGTTTTTTTTATTTTTCAAAAGATTTTGATCTTTAGTTAAGATATGAGTTTCTTATAAACAAATTATGTTCATTTCCATTTTTGCCAAATATCTAAATGTCTTTCTCCTTTTGGCAGGACAGTTAAGTCCATTCACATTAATTTAAACAATTGAAGCCATTATGGATTTTGCTTATCATTATCTTTCTTATCTTTTTTAGAATGCTGTCTTCACCCAAAGGGTGATTAACATGTGGAATTCACTGCTGCAGGAGGTGGTGGCGGCTACAAGCATAGCCAGCTTCAAGAGGGGGTTGGATAAAAATATGGAGCAGAGGTCCATCAGTGGCTATTAGCCACAGTGTGTGTGTGTGTGTGTGTGTGTGTGTATATATATATATATATATATATATAAAAATTTGGCCACTGTGTGATACAGAGTGTTGGACTGGATGGGCCATTGGCCTGATCCAACATGTTCTTATGTTCTTGAATGGTATCTCTGTGGTTCATTTGGGTCTTCTTTACCAGAGCCTTCTTCCTCCTGCTCCTCCTCATCGTTCTTTTCTTTGCCTTCTTTTTTCTTCATTCGCCAAAAAATTCTGAGCTTTGAAAGTAGAGTTAATCCTATATCTGTTCTCCTGGTATGTAAAAAGAAGGCCTTCTGGCATTAACCACATATAGGGAATCTCTCTTCCTCTCAGAAAATCTGTTAATGCTTGATATTCTCTCCTCTTTTGTCTCACAGGCCAAGGAACCTCTCTTAAAATTTTCACCATGTTTCCAGCTATCACCATCGGTTTATCTCTTACTTGTTTCAATATGTGATCTTTGGTCTTCTTTCTTGTAAATCTCAAATGAACTTCACTAGGTAATTTGTTTCATCTTGTATAACTCAATGACACCCGTCTAACTTGATCAAACGCTTCCTCCATCCTCTGAGGAGTCACCTGTAAGATTTCAGCCAAGGCTTCACTTAACATTTTCTTTAGGTCAACATTTTTCTCCTCTGGTATATTTTGAAACCTCAACATATAGGCTGCTTTATCTACTTCCAACTGCAAAAGTCTGGAGTCTTGTATACTCTGGTCTTTTCCCAGATGTTCCATCTTCTGGATATTCTCCGTCACCTGACCTTCTAATGCCTTTAAGGCTTTATTGGTCTCCGCTGTCTGTCTGCTATTCTCCTTAAACTCTTGTTTAATCTCTGCCATCTGTTCACCTATATTGTCTACTTTACTTGTCAGCCGTGTTATAACAGTGATTAACATAGTTTGCCATTCTTTCATGTCTCCTTGCATAGGTTTAAATTTCCCTGGCCCCGACAGGCCACTGGGTGAAAGAAATGACTTTCCTTCTTTGATTTCTTTTTAAAAACAGTTTCCTTGGGAATGGCCCCTGCTTTATTTTCCATTCTTATTAAAGTAAGCACACTCACAACCACAAATTCAATAAGGTTTTTTCAACGTTTGTTTTAGAACTCTGTGCTCTGTTTATGGCAGGTGAATAATCTTCTCCAAACAATGCTCTTGTTACAAAATAGTTCTAAAAAGAAGACAACCTTCTAACTTCTCTCAACAACTTATTCTAGTCAAAACAATGTTTCATGATAATAAACAAAACTGTTCACCACAGTAGATATTCAATAGACAAAACGAGTACAGCAGTTCACTGTCCAGTGACTTCTGACAATGTTAATTCAGGTGCAAACCAGCTCACCACTTCGCCTTTCAACTATCTTCTAAGCACAGCAACTACAAAGTATAAATTTGTAATCCAGGGCTGAATACTTTATTTGTAATCCAAAAATGGAAACCAAAATTGAACAATAAAACAATAATCCAAACAAAAAAGGGAGAAATCCAGCAGGACCCAAAAACTCAAAAATAAGAACAAAAAGTATTAAACCAAGTCCCCCCCCCCCCAAAAAAAATCCAATCACAGGTAAAAAATAATCCACAAATAAAAAATAACCCACAGGTAAAAAATAATCCAACCACAAGTAAACAAAAGGCAAAAGGAAGAAAAAAAAAACAAGCTTAAAAATTATATCCATAACATCCACAGAGATAAATCAGAATCCACTTTGAAAGTTTATAAAAATATTCTTCTTACAGCCAAAGATCCTACAATGCAATATCAGGTATCTACCAGCTTTTAAATGTTAAATAGAAAGTTCTTATAAATTCAGTCTGAGCACTTCAGTACTTTAGCTTTGCTTCAAAAAATATTTTAGCCAAATCTCTTTCACATCCATGTATCAACAAGCATCTTCCCCCAAAGCCAAAGTCTTTTTCTCCTTCAGCAAGGTTTGAAATAAGTCAATTAAATTCAGCCATCAAATCTCATATAAATTACAAATTGGTGTAGTCTTCTGCAGGTATTTTTAATATTCAGGATAGGAATAAACTTTTGCAAGCCTTGAAAGAGAATGGGAGAGAGTCCCCCCCCTTTCTCAGTCTTTTGCCTCACTTAAAGTCTGCAATTCTCCTTATTCCTGCTTCTCAGACAAGTCACCCATCCAGAAGAAAATATAAGAAAAGGCACTTACAGTAGTAGAAGAATCCATATAACTTACCTTGAAGTTACAAACTTGCTTGAAGATCCAGAATGCAGAGTGTAGAAAGGAGAAGAAGTTGGTGGCTGACCCTCTTGCCATTTAAAAATGGCAATCGGAAAGATGAGGCTTGGGAAAAGCAGGATCGGGAAGCAGCTGCCTCCGCTGACATCCGCAATCCACCACTTGTGTTCTTTTGCCTTCTGGGACCCTTCCTGGGCCCCAGAGTCAAGCCGTCCTTTGAGGGGTGAGCCCTCAAAGAGCCGATTTGAAAGCGGCTCCGGACGTGACGGTCCGAGCTGCTTTCAATAGCACGCCGCCGAAACCGGAAGTCCTGATTTGCTACCACTTTGAAACTGTAGCTCTTTGAGCTGCTCTGCATAGCCTGGAGGATGCGGTGAATACGGAATGGGGATGGGCAGCAGATGCTGCCATCTGGAGGGATTTCAGAGGCATTTCTGAGTCAGTCCAAAGTGTCGGTCTGTAATCACCCATAGTAAATCAGATTTTAACACATTTTGTCTCTATACGTAGTGCCATTTCCA
Organism: Heteronotia binoei; assembly: GCF_032191835.1. Lineage (NCBI taxonomy): Eukaryota > Metazoa > Chordata > Lepidosauria > Squamata > Gekkonidae > Heteronotia > Heteronotia binoei. Next base: position 125,326,222 of record NC_083225.1, read on the forward strand.
ATCACATCTTGCATTCTGTCAGAAAACAGTACTTTTGATAATGTAGCTCTAGCATTATTTGTCAATAAGAATACTATTTTTTTCTGAGTTGACCATTTTCTTTCCCAGACAACAAAGGATTAATCAATGGTTCTCTTGATAATTGATAGTGTTACCCAAATTGAATCCCAAAAAGGAGAAATTGACTTTAAAAAGGTTCCAAAAAGGAATAACACATGACTTTGTAAGTCTGTTTATACCAGGGTGCATCTCAGTGAGGATACCCCAAAATAAAATTATGAAGAAAGATTGTGAGAGAGTGATTGTAAACACAAACAACTTTATTGTATAAAAATAAAATAAAAATAATAAAATGTGAAGAACCTACACTAGGAACCTGAGAACGAATCCTCTAACAATTTTATTTATTTATTTATTTATTTATTTATTTATTTATTTATTTATTTATTTATTTAGTGGACTTATATCCCGCCCTTCTCACCGAAGTGTCTCAGAGGGCAGATTTATAAAAGGTATGAGGGAGGAAACTGGGGAGTCTTAGGGAAGGGGCATATGACCTGAATCCTGGGCCTGAGATCTGGAGAGAGTCCAAGAGTAAGCACAGCTAGGGTCTAAAGAGTAGAGCAAAGAGTCAACTAAGCAAGGAGAAAAAACCTTCAAAAGTGCAGCAGGGGTTCTAGGAAACCAGAGTTCTGACCAGAAGAGATCTGGGCCAGCAATCTGAGGAACCATTTGCTATGAGATGCAGTCCTTCTTTTATGGACAGAAGACCTTCAAGATAGGTGGGATTTGGGCCATCATGACTTTATATTGGATCAAGATTGGCTCAACAACTCTATCTGTTGATGGATGGCCATTCAGACACTACTCTTGATCATCTGACCGGGGCTTTAGAAGTGGTAGCTGGGGACTTCTGGTTTTCGGCGGGGTGAAGCAGTCGAGTCTCTGGAACTCTGCTCAGAGATGGGCTGAATTAAGGCTATTTGGGGGACCCTCATGTCCGTACAGACTCCAGTTGAGGAGTTTGGTACATAGAAGGGGTGAGGGGGAGTTGCTAGGGGCATATTTTGCTTAGGGCTACTCACCTTCTTACCTTTATCCCGGAGCCAAGTGGCGTCTTCGGACAATTCAGCCCCAGCCGCCAGAAACACTGAAGTGGACTGTGGAAGGCGGTGGAGGGAAAGCCTTCGGTTCTTTTTTATTTTTATGGGTTTTTTTCTTATTATGTATGCGTGAGTTCATTCTCCTTTGAGATATCCAACCCAGTAGCTGTGAAGTCAGTGGAGAGGAGGCTCTCTTTTGTCTCCTTTGGAGGTGGAGAGACTAGGAAATCGAGGTGGAGTGATTTGGCACCAGCTGGGAAGCTGAGGCGTGATTGGTGACTCCTGAGGTGAAACGCACACCCGACAAGCAGTTTGTATACTGCTATGGGAGTAGCGGAGGAAACGGGGTGTTGACGGTAGAGCCGAAGGAGACTCGTATTGGGAAGATTGGGCTGCCAGAGTGACTGAGGCTGCGGAGGTGGAGAGCTGTGCTGAAGCATAGACTGCCTGGTGTGTTGAATTGACGCAGTGACGGTTTGAATGGATGGACAATGAAATGATGGATTGTCAGAGTGAAGCTGCAGTGGTGTTGTGACGCTGTGGAAGCAAGGACTCTAGGTGCGAAGGTGGTGAGATGTGACAAGGACTGTGAGAGTCTATGGATTTGAGGGTGAGACAGGTTTGGCTACTAGACTGTATGAGAGGTCTGATTTGATTCGTTAAGGGGGAAAAAAAGAAGGTGATAGAACAAGTGAGATTTGGGAGTAGAACTTTTAAAGGAATACCGTCTGGTTTGACAATTGATTGAGTGGGATTGTGAAGAAGATCAGAGAAGACCAACAGTTGATGACCATTATCAAGAAGTACAGTAAAAAAAATAGGGGGGCAGAGAACTTGGACAAAATACTGATCTGGTAAAAAACTGAGAAGTATCAGCTTTATTCTAGGATATAAGGTGGTAATTTGAATGAGATATTAAAGTATATGTTAGGTAGTAATTACGGTTGTTAAAGGTTGTGGGAAATATATACTATTTGGTATAGATTATTAGAATGTCTCAACAAGGTAAGACAAAGCTCTCTCCAGGGCAACCGAAGTCAGTGGGAGCAATGATCCCCCAGGATACTTTTAAAGAAATACAACAACATTTTCTAGAAGCTTTAAACCAGTTGCAAGTAATGTTGAGTAGTCAGATGAAAGGACTAGCAGACAAATTGGAAGGTCTTTATAACAAATTCAAAGATACAAAAAAAAGATATTTTGGAGGTGGTTAAAATTATGAAGTCGATAGAAGATAAGCTTATACAAACAGAAAAACGTGTAAGTGAAATAGAGTTGAAACAAGATGAATTTGATGGTAAAATAGCCCAAATGGAAATGGGACAGGCAGACTATATCCTCAGATTTCTGAATATTCCTGAGGAGAAAAATGAGAACTTAACTAAGGTAATGTCTGAGGCATTGACAGATGTACTAGAGATGAAAGAGGATGAAATAGAAAAGGAAATAGATTTTGTCCATAGAGTCAACACCCAATATGCAAAAAAAAAAAATGTCCTTCCTAGGGAAGTGCATTTAAAATTTGTTTGAAGGGGTATAAAAGACAGGGTATGGAGAGAAGCCAGAGGAAAGCAATTGATGATCAAGGGGACTAAAATTAAGGTTATGAGAGAAATTCCCTGGGCGATAAGGAATAAAAGAAAAGAATATATGAAATTAGCCATGATGTTGCAAGAAAAAGGAATAATGTACAGATGGTTAGTCCCAGAAGGTTTGTTATTCACATTTGCAGGAACTAGATATAAGATTGACTCAACGTTTAAATTAGAAGAATTTATAAAAAATCAAACTAAGAACTGGTAAAAAAAAACAGGAAGAAGGAACTCGAAGGAGATAAAGGAAAGGGTAGGCCAGCGCGAGTCTACAGATTTGGTGGATTTATTATATCTAGAAGAGGAGGGAGAGGTTATACAAGGGGAGGAATTGAATCAAAGGGAAACAAGACTAAAGAAAAAAAAGAAAATCCAGCAAGGCAAGCGTAAGGAATTCTAAAATTTAATAATGATAAATCAATTGAAAATATTATCGTTGAACATTAATGGTTTGAACTCTCCACAAAAAAGAAACGAGTTATACTTCAATTTAAAAAATTAAATGCAGATATCATTTGCTTACAGGAGACACATATAAGGAGAAAAGATGAATCTCTGTTAGTGGATAAAAGACTAGGCAAGGCAATAGTGACTTCTGAGTTGGATAAGAAAAAAAGAGGATTAGTAACATATGTCAAAGAAGGCATTCAGGCTGAACTGATTTTTCATGCTAAAGACGCACGATATCAAGGTTTTGAAATAATAAAAGAACAACAAAAAAATTATTGGTAAATATATAAGCACCTAATGATAAACAACGAACATATTTTAAGGATTTATATCATGATGTGAGTAACTGTAATTATGAAAATATCTGCGTAATAGGAGATTTTAACGCGGTTAATTGCCCAAAATTAGATAGAAGTCTCAGAAACAATCAAAAATATAAGGCGGTGGGAAGTAACATCCTTCCAGAGGCTTTTTATAGAATGGCAGATGAATTTGTTTTAGTGGACGTGTGGCGCACTTTGAATCCGAATAAAAGGGATTTCACGTTTTTTTCGAACAGACATAATTCATGGTCACGTATTGACATGGTCTGGGCATCTTTGGGATTTATGAAATTAGTAGAAAATGTAAATATTCTCCCGCGTACAATAGCCGATCCTAATCCTACTATGTTACATATGAGGGGAGGCAGGAAAAAAATGGGATGGAGAATGAACCATAAATTAACGGAAAATAAAAAATTAAAGAATATATAGACGAGGAGATGAAACTTTTTTTCAATTAAATATACAGGAGGAGATATCTTATAAAACTGTTTGGGATACAAGTAAAGCATTTTTTAGAGGTTTAGTTATAAATTTCAATGCCCATAAGAGACGTGAAGAAAACAGTCTTAGCAGAATTGACAGAATCAATAAAACGAAAAGAAAGACAATTAAAGGGAAACCCAACATCCCAAGAAATTGAAAATGAAATCAGAGTTATACAACACAAGATTCATTTATTATTTTTGGAGGAAATGGAGAAAAAAATACGTTTAACCAAACAACAATTCTTTGAGAGTGCGAATAAACCAGGAAAATGGTTAGCATATAAAATTAGAAAGGAAAGAGAAAAAATAATAATAAAGGTTTTGAAAGATAAAAACGGGAGGCACACATCTCTTTTAGAGGAAATGAAAACTGCAGTACGAGACTTTTATACGAAGTTATATAGTGCGACGGACATAAACAGATTTAAACAAGAAGAATTCTTAGCCAATAAAGTACTTCAAAAATTAACGGAAGAACAGAAAACATTGTTGAATAGCCCTCTTACGATGTTTGAGTTAGATGAAGCAAAGAAAAATAAAGCGGTTGGACCAGACGGTATTCCTGCAGAGTATTACATTGTTTTCAAGGATAGTATTATAAATCAGTTTAAAAGCCTAGCCGATGAGGTGTGGTTGTTAGCTAAGATGTCAGATTCATGGAAACAAGCGAATGTAGCTTTGATCCCCAAAACAGAAAAAGAGTCAGACGAGATTAGGGATTATCGACCAATATCACTACTTAATGTGGATTATAAAATCTATACTTCAATTTTAGCAAATAGATTAAAGAAGATTCTGAATATATTAATACACCCGGACCAAACAGTTTTTTCCCACAAGAGGTACATGAGAACTAATATTCGAATTCTTTCAAATATAAGGAATATTATGAGATAAATAAAGATAAACAAGTGGCATTGTTTTTTCTAGACGCAGAAAAAGCATTTGATAACTTAAATTGGGAATTTATGCTTAAAGTATTAAGAGTTATGGACTTTAGAGAGGACTTTATTAAAAATATGCACGCAATCTATAGTGAACAGGTAGCTAAAATAATAGTTAAAGGCGAACTGACAGAGGAGATTAAGATATGTAAAGGCACGAGACAAGGATGTCCTCTGTCGCCGTTATTATTTATTTTATCTTTGGAGATTTTAAACAACTCAATATGAAGTAATAATAAAATTAGAGGACTAAAGGTTAAAGGGGAAACATAGAAGATCTTAACATACGCTGATGATATGGTTTTGATTTTACAAAACCCGCTAGAATCTGTGGATGAGATCTTGAAAGAATTAAATGATTATGGAAATGTTGCAGGATTAAGAATAAATAAGCAGAAATCAAGAATTATAACAAAAAAATATGACCATACGGGAAGCTCAGGATTTAGAAAGAAGAATGGAGTTTAAAATAGAAAAGAAAGTTAAATATTTGGGGATAATAATGACAAACAAATGCAGTAATATATATGACGATAATTTTGTTCCTATTTTAAAAGAGGTTGATGGTGCTTTAAAAAAATAGAGTAATTTAAAGTTATCTTTTATGGGAAGGATTGCACTGATCAAAATGAATATTCTCCCAAAAGTGATGTTCTTATTACAGATGCTTAATTTTGCTATTAGGAAATCTCCTTTTTTGCTAAATTAGATCAATTAATAAAATCCTTTCTCTGACAAGGTAAAAAGCCAAGGATCAAATGGAAAATTCTAATAGATAAAAAAGAAAATGGCGGATTAGGCCTTCCGTATTGGGAAAGTTATCATATTGCATGTGTTACATTGTGGATAAAAGACTGGATAATGTTGGAAAATAAGCGATTACTAGCCCTAGAGGGATCTTCAGGCTGGATGGCATGCAAATTTATGGTACATAGAAAAAGCCCAAAAGTATTTTAGAAACCACCTAATTCAGAAAACTCTTTATGATGTCTGGATAAAAATTAAAAGGAAAATATATAAGAAAACACCAAGGTGGTTATCCCCAGAAGAAGCGGGGACAACCACAATTATGGAACTATAATAAGGTGATAAGATACCAAGATTTGTTAGACGAGAAAGATAAATTAAAGAAGAAGGAGGACTTGGAATCTACAGGGATAAAATTAGATTGGTGGGTAATGACTCAGATTGTCACAAAATATAACAAAGATAAATTATTAGGTTTTACAAAATATAATTTTGACTTTGATAGAATAATATCTACAAGAGAAGATAAAGTAATCAAGAAGGTTTATAACTATTTAACTCAAATAAAGTTAGAAGATGAAATAGTGAAAGAAACGATGACAAATGGTCAAAAAATCTGGAGAGAAATATCAATCTAGAACAATGGTCCCTCTTTTGGAAAATGAATTATAAGATCATCAAACCTGTTAATTTTAGAGAAAATTTCTTTAAACTTTTCTATAGATGGTATATTAACCCGGTGCAATTGAATAAAATAAACCAAGCAATATCACCCAAGTGCTGGAAATGTGGAATATCGTTGGGTTCCTTTTACCACCTCTGGTGGACGTGTAAAACATCTAAAAAAATTTGGATAAAAATACATGGAATGTTAAAGGAGATATTAAATACAGATCTACAACTTAAGCCTGAGATAGTATTATTATCATTAGTTAGAAATGAAGTCCCACAAGAAGATGAATACCTAACAGTATATATTCTTATGGTGGCAAGAATTGTATTTGCTTAATATTGGAGACAAGATAGATGCCTGGAGCAGGATGAGGTGGTGGATAAGATTTTACAAGCCGCAGAAATGGATATTTTGTCTAATTTAATGAAAGGGATGTCGAAAATGGATGCTGAAAAAAAATGGGAAAAATTTTATATTTGGTTAAAAAAAATAAATTGGGTTTAGAAAATACTGTTATATTAGGGAAGAATTATAGTGTTATAATTTTTTATAATTTCAATTAGGATATTTATTTAAAATTATTGTAGTTTGTTTCACAATCAACCTCTGTTAGGATATATTGCAAGATGAGTTGTAATGCTGTAGACCAAATTAAAATGGTTCCTCTTAGTTTTAATTTGGGCAGGCTTGAGGCCTGCTTGTAAGTTTTTAAACTTTTTTTTTTCTTTGCAAAGTCTTAGAACATAAAGGTCAGGCCTATTAGTGTGGGCCTTGAGCTCAGCGCACCTGTGGATTGTTGCCTAGGAAACAAAAGGGAGTCACCTGTTGTTGCCTCCCTTATCTGTGTCTTATTAGTGCTATTCTGCTGAGTTTGGGTTTTGATTGGGTTATTTGAATTTACCCATGAGGGTTTCCTAAGCATAAAGGATTCCCTTTCCTTATTCTTTTTGCCCTCATTTTGGGACAACTTGACTAGACTCTGAGACCCGCTCCACGCTGGGCTCTTCGTTTATGGATTACTGAGGGACTTTGTTGTTTGACTAGCTTGGAACCAATTAGTATGTTTAGATAAGTATATTTTACAACGTTCTTATTTTGGTTCACAGCTCCTAATGTAAATTCTTATGCTTATTTCAAATAAACTCTTTTTGTTTTAAAAAAGAGATTTTATTTTGTTGTTTTGTTGGGGGGTTGTAACAACTGAATGCCAAAAGCTTATCTAATCGCCCCGAAGTTTGCCTAAACTACCATAAAGAAAAGTATTTTGTCCTGGGGAACTCCTGGCCACATCTGCTGTGGTTTGGCTTTCCCTGGTTTAGGATTAAAAAACCCTGAGGTTTGACTGGGGCCTCACTGCGTGAAAGTATCCAGTCTGGTGGCAGCTCTACTCCAGGACCCGGTTTTGGGCCTGGTTTTTTGTGTTATTGTCTTAGCCACCATCCTAACGGCCCGCCTAATCTCGGTCACAATGCGAAGGACCATTAGAATTAGAATCAGCCCTCCGACTCCCAACCCTGGATGATGCATCTTTTGCGCCAGCTCAGAAGGTGAAGAGTCTGGGAGTGATACTGGACGCCTCACTTACCATGGAGGCCCAGGTCACAGCAGTTGCTCGATCTGCCTTCTACCATCTTTGGCAGGCCAGACAGCTGGTGCCCTACCTATCCCCCCAGGATTTAGCTACAGTGATCCATGCAATGGTAACTTCCAGGTTGGATTACTCTAACTTGCTCTATGCAGGCTTACTCTTGCAGCTGATCTGGAAACTCCAGCTAATGCAGAATGTGGCAGTACAACTGTTAACTGCATTGCCTCTATGGGCAAGCATTCAGCCAGTGCTGCACCAGCTGCATTGGCTACCTATTCTGCTTCAAGGTTCTGGTACTGACATTTAAAGCCTTATGCAGTCTGGGACCAACATACCTGAGGAACTGCCTTTCCCCATATACGCCCCAGAGGCTATGCAACACCTCTTGACCACCCCTGGCCCTAAGTACTTCTGACCTGCCTCAACCAGGGCCAAGGCCTTTTCAGCCTTGGCCCTGCATGGTGGAATCAGCTCCCTATGGAGATCTGGGCCCTACCTGAGCTACTGTCATTTCGTAGGGCCTGCAAGACAGAGCTATTCCACCAGGCTTATGGCTGAGGCAGCGGGCGTCCTATTCCAATTATTATTCCATCAGTTGGCCTCCCTTGTGGTAACATTGTGCCCTACTGCAGTGCTATCCTACTACTATTACCATAATTTAATCTGTGCCTATAACTGTTTATCTACTATGATGTGCTCTTCCCGCTGGTGATGCACTCTATTTACTGTTTTATTGTTTTACTGTTTAATTTTAATGTAGTGTTTTAACTTTGATCTGTAGGTTTTTTATTGTTATTACTGTATGTTGTGATCCACCCTGAGCCCATTTACGAGAAAGGGCGGAATATAAACTACTAAGTAAATAAATAAATAAAATAAGATAAAAGGTTTGAGTCTTACTGGCTGGTCTGAAGTTAACTACTGTCAAACTTCGGTGGGAAAAGTGGGGAAAATACTTTGGTTAGGCTATTGTGAGCCAAATCGTCATGAGCACAAGGAGCCTGGGTAAAGCAACATGATTAACACATTTTAATTAGGTTGAAGTGAGCCAGATCTGCATTGACACAAAAGTCTAGGTGAGTCAAGATAGCTCCTAAAACAGGATGAAATGTAAATTAATGACTTGAGTGCTCTTCTCAATTGAGTTTTAAAAAGGAAAAAGAGGAACAGAGCATTTGTTAGTGAAACAACTTCCTTGGGCTGGGCAGACCTCTCTGGGGTATGCCAGGATGTTCCAATGTTGAAAAGTCTTTTGTCATTGAGACTATTACCCTGAGCTGGGCAAGATTGCATTTAATGGTTTTCTGATTCCTGCTCACCCTTCCCCTTCTTCTGTGGGATTTTTCAATGAATAATTGTTTTACATCCCACCTTTGTCAAGGGGTTTCATGAGATCTCAGAATAATAAAAAAGGGAAAACAATGATTAAAATATGGTAAAATATTTAAAACAAACAAAAATGAAAACAGAATAGAAAGCAACCGAACTCAAAATCAACACCTAAACATAACAGATGTGACAATTATGGGAAAAAATATTGCAAACTGTTTCAACATAATTCTCCAGAATGGATAATTTTTTAAAGATAGACCTTAGCAGTCACTTGAAATACAAGAAGGATGGTACAGAGTGAACTTCCTTGGTGAGGCAGTTCTACAGTTACCATATCAAAGACAGTGCTGATTAGGTAATTTGTGACCATCCATTAATACCTTTAATAGAAAAATTGCATTCAATAAAGATTTCAGAAACTGATTTTATATTATCTTCAATATATTATGGGTAGGGTTGCCAGTCCCCAAGTTCAGGTGGTGGATCTGCTGGTTTTGCAGTCTCCTTCCCTCTGCCAGCCAGCTGGCTGATGGGGGAACTACTACCCAACAGCCATTATTTGCCTTTAAATCTTGGCAGGTTTAGAAGAAGTTTGCAAGTTGTGTTTTGGAATGTGTGTGTGTTTTTAAATTTCAGTGGGACAAAAGCTGTATGGAGGGGCAAGCAGGCAGAGCTGCGTGGTTCTTCTGATGAGTGTGTGAGAGAGGAAGAGAGCACAGTTCCTTAGTCTTTGATTCAGCAAACTATGTTAAAACATGTTGGCTTCAAAGTCATCTTTCACCATTAGGCACCAAAAGCAAGACCCAAAAAAGATCTGAGGAAGTTGGTAACATGCCTAAAATTTGGAAACTGTTTTAAAGTAGAGGTAAGACTGTAGCAGAAGAGCCCCATGGTGCAGAGTGGTAAAGCTGCAGTACTGCAGTCCTAAGCTCTGCTCATGACCTGAGTTCGATCCTGGTGAAAGCTGGGTTCAGGTAGCCGGCTTGAGGTTGACTCAGTTTTCCATCCTTCCAAGGTCAGTAAAATGAGTATCCAGCTTGTTGGGGGGGGGGGGGAGAGCGTAGATGACTGGGGAAGGCAATGGCAAACCACCCTGTAAAAAGGTCTGCTGTGAAAACGTTGTGAAAGCAACGTCACCCTAGAGTCAGAAACTACTGGTGCTTGCACAGAGGACTACCTTTACCGTTTTTAAAAAAGTCTGTAGCACATGAAAATAATATTGTTTCTAATAATCCTATGTTCTGCCTTCATTTCCCTTTTGAGAGTTTCAGCATCTCTTTTTCCAGAAAAAAAAGCCCTGAATCTATACATATGCAAATGGATATTATAGGAAAAACACCTATGGAATTTGGTGCTTGTAGGTTTCCAGGCAATTCCTGGAGATTCCCCAGAACACCTTCCAGGAGGACTCCCAGGATGCACCTGAGACCTGAGTGAACTGATCAAAGGGGTGGAGGGAATGATGTAAATAGGGTGGAGACACTGGTTGAATAAAAGCCCTTGCTCCGAGGAGGAAGAGGCTCTTGGTGCTGATTCTTTGAAGGGAGCAGACTTTTGAGCAATGATCAGTTATGGTGGCCATTTTTTACTGACCATGCAAGAACCTTGTAACTCTTTAATATTATTAATGCCTGCTCTATTTTAACATCAGTTATATGTCTAGAACAGGGAAAGAGGATTGCTTTTATGACCAATTTTCTTTTGAACTTTGTTTGCTGATCTAGTGCTGTGCGTAAGGATGCTTGTAACTGCTTAAGGATGTTTGTAAACAGGGCTTTCTGGTAGAAAAAGCCCAGCAGGAACTCATTTGCATATTAGGCCACACCCCTGATTGGACCATTGCTCCACACAGGGCTTTTTTGTAGAAAAAGCTCAGCAGAAATTCATGTGCAAAATAGGCCACACCCCTTGACAGCAAGCCAGCTGGAACTGCATTCCTGTGCATTCCTGCTCCAAAAAAGCCTTGCTTGTAAATACTTTCTTTTCATTAAATCTTCTTTGACTTTGGTGGTTGGTTCCCAGTCTCTGTACCACCTAGATTCTCCCATCATCTTGAACACACTAGTGCAAGAAGGGCCCCTGGGGTTGGGAGGAAAATAGTCAGTATGCATGTGGCTATTTCTCCAGGGGAACCCCAAAGTTGAACCTGGTGTCCGTGGTAATCTGTTGCTGGGTAGCAGTAGATACTAAGGCCAGGTCTCAGCACCAGGAAGGAGAACCGGTAGTCCTGTTCCTTCCATTGGGAAATCTCTAAAATCAGCAGGTGGTGGCAGTGTGTACTTCAGTGAAAGGAAGAAGTAAACCCCTCCAGGAGTTGCCACTCCAAGGACGTGTGGGCAGAGTAGGGTCTGCAAATCAAAGCAGGCCTGTTCTATCACACAGCATTTTTCTTAAGTCATAATCATCTTTTTAATGTGCTGTGAAAGGCCTTTTGCCTCCCAAAGTTGGAATAAAGAGTCAGACACAAAAACATTGGTATAATAATTGGGCCACTTTATTAAACATCATAATAAACAGCAAGGACACCCAACCAGTGACCTGGCCAGGGCTAGGAGTCTCCCCAGACCGCTCCCCTGCCATTCACGGGCGAGAGAGCTGAGTGACTCAGCTCCCGCTAGGCAGGCCCAGCAGGGAGGCCTGCACCAGGGGGTCCAAACACCAGACGCACGTCTTGATGGAAGGCACCCTCTAGTCAAGCCTCCAGGATGGTCTGCATTCTCCCCACCCCGGGTCACCAAACTCCGAGGTTGATCATGCCAGACCCCTAATTCCCCAAAAAGGGATGCTTCACAGTCCTCCCCTAGATGCATAGTGCCCTAAACCCCAAAAACCTGCCACTACTAAGGCCAAGTCTCTACTTAGGGCTCAGCGCCCACCAGGAGGCCCAAAGCCACCCGCAAACCTTGCTGCAAATCTCTCAAGAAAAGCAAATTACTCTTTTCTGAGAGATGTACCCCATCCCCTCTGTAGAGGTCATGAAATTCTGACGAAATATCCGGGTGGAGTAGATAGTGGCCCAACCCCCCTTCCAATGCCTTCCTAATCTCCTTATTAGCCTTATACCGGACCCTCTCAATAACTTCAGGGTCCCACACACAGCGCCAAACCGGGTGGGACAGCATGACTGACCAAATTATGGTAGTCCCAGGCCATCACTCCCTAATATACTGAAAATCATCGCGGGCCTGCCAAACTAAGGCCTTGCCCTTTAAAAGCACTAGATCATTACCTCGCAGATGAACAATTAAAACCTGAGGAGGAGGACCCACACTATAATGAAATAACAAAGGCAGCAGGCCCAGCCACTGAAGGCCCCAGTGCCCCTGCCAGTCAATAAAAACATATTGCCTGAGTCCCAGCTGAGAGCCGACCGAAGTTCTCCGTGCCTGATAAGTGGCCCAAAACACATGGCTATGGCCACAGACGAGAAGTCGGCTCCTCTGGCCAGGAACAACAGCATCTAAAGAGAAAAAACAGTTAAACAAGAACATAACCAATAACAGTCCAACAAACAAGCTACTTAAGGCCTGAGGAAAGGTTGAACATAAGATTTGTAGGCCGATGAACACCAACGGCCCAAGCGCTGAATGGAGGAGGAAGGATACCCCATGGTGGCAGCTGTCGAGGCTGCCCCAATTCTAAAGGAGTGGGTCCCAAACCGCACCCCATACAACCCCAGCTCACCTAAAGCCAGTGACGTCACAGTCCAAAACTGGTGCTTCATCAACAGACTACCATCATAATGGCAAAACAAAAACCCATCCTTGGCCCCCGGACTGCCAAATAAGCAGCCAGCGCAGTAACTGGACACAGCTCAAGCTCTGAACAACTTCCCAACTCAAGTACGATACCTTTTTGCAACTGATCCGTCTTAGAGCGATGGTCTGTAATAGCTGCCTTACACTCAGATAGCTTCAGGTCCTTAACAACAGAGCCTTACCAGAAACATCGTTTAAGGACTGTGTCACCAGCTTGCTGACTCTAAGGGCCCCCAAAAAGGCTACTAAAGACACAGAATGAAACAAACATGCTTCAAAAGAAGAAGCACACACCACGTCCCAAATCCCCTTCAACCCCCCCAGAATCGACGGAAATATAGGATTCCGCGTATCTACCCGGGGTCCAGCCTCCCTGGCCCAGCCCTCCAGCATCTTTCGAATACAAAAATCAGCTGTTTCCTCCCAATAACCCAGCGCCTTACTGGCAAAAGCCAATGCCGACAGGCGCCCCCTAATGGATCACATGGCCAATCCCTTATCTTGAAGCGAAACACAGTAATGGAGCAACTGCTCCACCGGGAGGGGCCAAACAATGCGATAACCTACCTCAGCCCTCAAGTCTTCAAACTGCCGCACAGCCCAATCGTAAGATTTCCTGGTGCTGGGCGCAATGGCTAGGCCTTGGCTCTCTAATCAGCCATAGCTCCTGGGGCACTGGAACCGCCTCTCTGTTGGCATCTGGGGCCAGCTGACAAAACCTCTCTATCTGTTTACGAGAGGAGTGTCAGCCACCCCGTTACTCACCCCAGGCACATGCTTGGCTAAAAACAAAATATTAAGCTGCAAACAATGCAGAGTGATGTCCCTCACCAACCTCATAACCCACCGGGATTTGGATGAAAGGGAATTAATGACATGGACTACCGCCATATTATCACACCAAAAATGAATGGTGTGATTGGCCATATCCTTCCCCCACAGCCAAACGGCGACTAAAATGGGGAAAAACTCAAGAAACGTAAGATCTTGGTTCACACCTACCTGTATCCAGGAGTCTGGCCAACCCTCAGCGCACCAATGTCCGCGGAAATAGACTGCAAAACCCAAAGACCCTGCAGCATCAGACATGACCTGGAGCTCAGCTTCCAGCCTCATGTCCTCTCTCCAGAAGGAGACTCCATTGAAGGACTCCAAAAATTCCTGCCAAACCCTCAAATCATCCCTCATGCTGCAGATAACCTGTGTTCTATGCTGAGACAAGCGTAACCCTGCCATAGCATCACAGAGCCTTCTAAGAAAAGCCCTCCCCGGAGCAACCATTTTGCATGCAAAGTTGAGGTGCCCCACTAGCTGTTGCAACTCTAACAAGGTAACCTTCTTTTTAAGAAGAAAGGCAAAAATCCTAGACCTCAATTCAACTATTTTTTGAAGAGGTACCCTGGACAGCTGCGCCACAGTGTCAATCTCAGTCCCCAAAAAGGTTAGCTTTTGGGTCGGACCTTCCGTTTTCTCTGGAGCCAAAGGGTCCCCAAGCTCCACAGCCAGCTCTATAAAGCCAGACAACAGCTGCCCACAACGCCCTGTCCCCTTGGGACCCACAAAAAGTTAGTCATCCAAATAATGAACGACATCCTGTAAACCCGCTTTCTCCCACAGAGCCCATTCCAAGAATGTTCTGAAACACTCAAAAGCAGAACATGATACAGAGCAGTTCATAGGCAATGCTATATCCATGTAAAATTGACCCTAAAAGGAAAACCCCAAAAGCTCAAAATCATCGGGATGCACTGGTAGAAGGTGAAATGCAGATTTAATATCGCATTTTGCCAACTCTGCGCCCACCTCACAGCGTCTTACCATGGCTACAGCCTGGTCAAAGCTGGTATACCTAACTGAGCATAAGTGCTTGGGAATCCCATCATTCACAGACTTCCCCCTGGAGAAGGAGAGATGTTGAATCAAATGAAATTCACCAGGCGCCTTTTTTGGCACCACGCCCAACGGCGAAACCCTAAGGTTACACACTGGAGGTTGTGAAAAAGGACCCAAGATCCTACCCTTTGTCAACTCCTTGGCAATCTTGTCTCTAATGACCTGCTCTAAGCCCTTAACTGACTTAAGGTTCCCAGACATAAATGGGACTCGAGGCCCCTGAAAAGGGATCCTAAAATCAACTTTAAAACCTTCCAACAAATAAAAACTGTCTGCCCTTTGAGGGTACCTCGACAGCCAATGCTCAAGAGGCCCCACCCTTATCGGGCTGGGCCCCTTTTCCAGCTTGATACGATCCTCCACCCCCACCAGGCTTCTTTGTATTCTTACGTCCCTGAGCTCTGGGGCAGCTATTAAAGGAGTGGGACCCACCACACATGGGGCATTTGTGCTTGAACAGGCAAGCCTTCCTGCTACACACTCCCAGAGACCCAAATTCCCAGCAGAGCAAGCGGGGTTGAACTGCCTGCCCCGCTGAACTGCGGGGAGAGCCTGATGATGTTGAAGAGGTTGTAGATGACCTACTCACCAGATGACCGCTATCAGAGTGATCACCCAAGTTTGGCCTAGCCGGAGACATGACCTGCAGCCACAGCTACTGACGGATACGCTCCCACTGAAGAGACGGATACAGGGCAGTCCTCATCTGAAACTCCTCATCGTACTGCAATCAGGTGGGGCTGCTGAAGGTCGTGTAGCTCTTGTAAATTATATCCAAATATTGGAAAAGGGCAGCCGCCCGCCAAGGCTGCTCCCAGGCAATCACACCGGCATAAATAAAAAACCCCGGAAGCCAATTTGACCAGGTCCGATTCACCTTACGCTTTTTAAATTTCTCCTTCTCCTTCTCATCCAACTCCTCCTTATCTTTTTTCTCCAACTCTCGAAAGAGAAGAGAAAAAATGTCTACATACTCCTCTTTCAGGATTTTTTCCCTGGTTGCAGACAACATGTGGTCCCCTAAAGGCAAGGCAACATCCCCAAAGGGCAAAGATGTAAAAGGAACCATCCCATAAGGAGAAGGTGTGCCCATAAGAGAACCTGCCATACCAAGGTGCCCTGCACCCGGGCAAACTCCGCAAGGACCACATTGCCCACCTGGCCAAACCCAATTTGAACAGGACCCCGACCTAGAGGAAGCAGGCACCCCCGGACTCACAGCAGGAATACCCTGCCCGGCAAACAAGGCAGGACCCCAGGGTCCCCATGGCCAAGCCTGCCCAGCACAAGCCTGCCACTTGTCCCCAGACTTAACCACAAATCCAGCAGGAACCAAAGACAATCCAATTCCAGAGCTTCCAGCCGCTGACACCGCACCCACATCTGGACCGCTGGGACCAACATCCCTGTTGGCTACAACTCCACCAGACCTGCCCTCAAGGATAGACAGCCTGGTAAGTATATTAGCTTGCAGCCCCCTCCTAGAGGCCCTATCCCCCTCCACCCCTCCTGGAGAGGGAATGCCCGATGCCTGATCCAAAGCCCGCAACCTGTGCATAATATTGGCATCAAACGCTACATCGCCTTCCTCGTTAGATGAGGATAACGGGGGTGGGGGCCTCTTAGCAGAAGCCTTGGGTGCCTTAGGCACTGGCTTCTTGCCCTTGGACCTGCCAGACCCCTTACCACCTGACATTTTCGCAGGCACAATAGCATCCTCAAGATGGCCGTTCACAAGTGCTCTCTAAAATGGCTGCCTCCCCTCCTACAAGAAAGGGACTTAAAATGGCCAACTCCGCTCCTCCTACAAGAAGGGGACTTAAAATGGCCAACTCCACTCCACCCTCACAAAAGAAAGGCAGCCCCAGCAACCGAAGCCACCCTATACCCCCCCCCCTCGGACTCAGACCTACCACCCCAAATCCCTTTCACCAAGAAAGGGAGAGGGCAGACCACCCCAGGCTTGACCAGAAAACACTAATCCTGAGCCCCCAGCAGACCACCCCAGCCCAAGGAAACCACTCAGCCACAGGAAAAAAGACCACCGCCACAGCCAAGCCTCCAGCCACTCTCTGAAGCCCTCTGGGACCCTCCGACGTCACAGCAGCCCCTGACGCTTCAAAAACACTGATGCAAACATGGAGGCCTCCCCGCATGACTCAGAGAGCTCTCCTTCCCTGAACCAATCGTCTGCAGGACTGATAGGAGAGAGCAGAGGTCTGGCTGTTAAGACAGCCTGGGCCCGCCCTCAGCACTGCATGCCCAAATGGGCCCACGTCAACTCGATCCTCCCAGGGTGGCAAACCAGGCTGAAGCAGATTTGCAAGCCTCAGATTCTTCCAGCTGAGGAGACCTACACAGCCTCATGATTGGGAGTAAGCAGGTTTGTTTTAAACTGTAAAGCTTGCCCTCAGTTCAAGATGTTCTTAGGGTAGCAAAAGGCTTTGGGTTCATTTCTTGGGGTAAGTTTTGTAGTGAGCAAGTAGAACATGGAGATCACTGAGGCAGGAGTTGCCTCAGAAACAAAGAATGATTTGTTTACTAGTAGGTTTTAAAGAACAGATCAGTAGCACAGATCTCCAGACAGTAAAAGGAGGAACCTGGCTTAGGCACATTAATTTAATCTATTTATGACTCCAGAGTATTGTTGAATTCTCTTTAATGCTTGCAAGTATAAATAGGCTTTTACCAACTAGCTACTAGGGTAGATCCTTTCACACACTCACAAGATTACACCCAGACCAGCCTGCCCTTTCCCAAAAGTCAGAATAAATAGTACAAGGTCTGCTCATCACTAGAGACAGACCTAACAATCAGGTACTCTGTTCTGTCCCAGAGGTAGAGTTAAACCACTCTGTCATACTACCAGGCAGAGCTACCTGTCAAACTGTCTGCTCTTTTACTGAGGCAGAACCAAAATTCTGACAGCCCTCTCTCTGAGGCAGACCTGAACTAACTCCTACCTTCCTTCCCTCCAACATTCTGTCTCCCTTCTGAAAGGTGATTGGATGCTGAAGCAGAACTCCCATCAGCTCAGCTGAGTGGCTGTTTTTCCTTTCATGGGAAGGACAGTGTCCAGTCTGTCACACGTGCCCTCTTTTTTCTTCCCTTTTCTGACATCCATCTGTGCTTCTGGCCACCTTTTCTAGTTTTCACTGCTGCTATCTCTATCTGATCCACCTGTTTATGTAGCATGTACTGCTCCCTGCTTTTTTCCTTTCTTCCCCCCATCTCTTCCTATTTTTCTGCTCCAGTTCCCTCTCTCCTATCACTTAGGTCAGGGGTCCCCAACCTGGTACCCATGGCTGCCATGGTGCCTGCCAGCACCTTTCCTGGTGCCCACCAAATATTTTTAGAAAGTGGGTGGGGCCAGATGCAGCTTTTGCCCAGCAAGTCTTCTGATTGGGCATTGAAAGTTTGATTGGCTGTGGAGATTCTTAAAAACATTGCTTTGGCAGCAACTACCACCACACCTCAAGGCTTTTTACTGTGTGACTGAAGATAAGATATGGCAACCATTTTGTGGGGGCTCCATCTCCTGTGGCAGCTGATTTGTGGTAGTCATTTTGTGGCTGTGCCCTCCACATGATGATAGAATTTCAAAGATGCCTGCAGGCTCAAAAACACTGGGGACCCCTGATGGAGGTGATTTCTTTATTCTTCTTTCAACCCTTGGATTCCTCTGTTCTCTTGATTTTTTATTTTGGTGAGATATGCAAGACTGTGAGTCAGACTACAGGCAAACACAAGATACTTGTTATGTATCTGGCACCACTATCTTTTTTAACATTTTAAATGACCCTGATTCATAGTGGATTGGATATAGTTTTCACTGCAGTGGCACAAGTAAATCTTTGGGATCATCCTATTATCTTGAGCATTGCCTCATGCGATAGTACTAGTCATTATAATAAAATAGAAAATGCTTTCCATTGGAAATACTCAACTTTAATGCTATGAAAGATCATTATGAACCAAATTTCCTCTATTTACATCAGTGGTACCGTTGACTTTTGTAGGTTTGTATGCCATTGACAGGAACATAATTTGGATTTAAAATGCCAGAAGATGGAATAGAAGAGCAGGCGATTTTGATACAGTAGAGGTGTCTGCAAAACAAAACCAACCAGAGCACAAAGCAATAAATGGGATGTTTTAAACTGTGTGTTACAGCTCTTTTGTTGATATTCTGAAAATAATTATTGTCTCCCCAGTCGGAATAACAAGACAGACAAAGATATGGATTAAAGGGCCACTTTATTAACTTAACTCAATGGCAAGGGACAAACGATGGGGACAGGAAAATCCAGGGGTCAATACCAGACTTGAAAACCTTAAACCTGAAAACAGGGTGAGCCCCAAAGCCCCGGGTGTGAGCCAACCAAATGGCTCAGATCCGGCCAGCCAGGCCACGAGATCCCCTTTCACCTGAGCTCCACCCTCACCCAAGCCGTACAGCCTGGGATATGGACAACTCTCCATGTGACGGGATCCCTAAGCTCCCTGGAGCCAACCTTGGGCCGTACAGCTTAACAGTCACCCCAGGAAGCCACTCAGCACAATGGTGCAGTGCCACGGGAGCTCACCAATCCCCCACAAAACATGTTCCCAACAGAAAACGGCCAGTGACCAACCTGTTGAAGGCACCGCCCTAACCAATTGCCAGCGCCCATCAACAACAGTACAAGGTAGGCAAAAACACCCCCAAACAGGCCAATATGTTTGGAGGCGAAAAATTCCTACCTGGCCCCTTTCAAACAGGCGAACAGCCTTTGCCTGCACTGCATGACAGGTGGGTGGGCGGGCCAAACGCGGCTTCAAAACTGCACCACCAGGGGCAGGTCCAGCCTTATAAGGCCAACCTTGCCCCCGCCCAGCGAGGAAGAGTCCACTGCCTCCCATCCTTCCGGGGAGGCAATGGCCAGTCCCTAGCCTTAGCAGCCAATTGGCCGTTCAGCTGGGTAGGGGCCGAATTGTCTCCCCAGTCGTAATAATGAGACAGACAAAGATATGGATTAAAGGGCCACTTTATTAACTTAACTCAATGGCAAGGACCAAACAATGGGGACAGGAAAAGCCAGGGGTCAATACCAGACCACCTCCTTAACCTGAAAACAGGCGAGCCCCAAAGCCCTGGGTGTGAGCCAACCAAATGGTTCAGATCCAGCTGGCCAGGCCATGAGATCCCTTTTCACCTGAGCTCGCCGTACAGCCTGGGATGTGGACAACTCTCTGTGTGACAGGATCCCTAAGCTCCCTGGAGCCAACCTTGGGCCGTACAACTTAACAGTCACCCCAGGGAGCCACTCAGCACAATGGGGCAGTGCCACGGGAGCTCACCAATCCCCCACAAAACATGTTCCCAACAGAAAACAACCACAAACAGAGCCAAGCCTCAGCTTAAACAACTGTACCCACACCAACGGCTAGAACATGTTCAAGCCCTTGCCATATATCGGCCAAAAAGGCCTCATTGCCCTTTAATGAAAGATGGACCCCATCTGCCCTGTACAAGTCCTGAAAACCAGCCTTAATGGATGGATGTGGCACATAGACTTCAAGCCTCCCCTCGAGGGCAAGTCGCAAGGCCCTATTGGGCTTCTTCCGGGCTCTCTCCAAACCTGCTGGATCCCATGCGGCCCGCCACTCCCAGCGCAGCAGCATGGCCGACCACAGGATAAGGACACCCAGCCACCTTCTCTTGATCAAAGAGATGTCATTCCGGGCCTGAAGTGAAAGGGCCTTACCCTTCACTTGGCCCAAATCATTCTCCCCCAGGTGGATCACCAACATATGCGGTGGCAGGCCCCTCCTTTCCTTAAAGAGAAGCGAAAGGAGCCCCGGCGGCCCTGCCACTCAATCACGGCTCGCTCACTCAGGCCCAACTGTGAGCCAACTGCCGTCCGTCGAGCCTGATGTGCTGCCCAGAAAACGATACTGTGGCCACATATGAGGATCCTCCTCCTTTCAGCGCCAGCCACAGCACCTAAAACAGAAAAACCATTAGAATTCTCTCTCTCTTTTTTTTAACAAAACAGAACACTGAACAGTGCCAAGGGCGAGGTTGCCACAGGAAGACCTCCTTACGGCCCCAAAGCCCCAGATCTCCATCGTCCCACACGACGAATGGCCTCGCCCCTGTAACCCAAAGCTGGGGCTGTGGACGTGGCTCCGATCCTGAAAGAATGGGTGCCAAATTTGACACCCTGAAGTCCTAACTTAGCCAAAGTCTGGCTAGTAACCGTCCAAAATTGATATTTGGTCAATGGGGTGCTATCATGATGGCAAAACAAAGGGCCATCCGATGACCCTCGCAAGTCCACATAATGCGTGAGGCCAGCAACCGGACACAGATCCCTCTCCAAGCAAGGTCCCAAAGTAACCGTGCAACCCCACTGCATCTGACCTGTCTTGGACCGTCGAATACATAGCACCACCTGACCATCAACAAATTTAACATCCCCAACCTGGAGAGCCCTAACAGAAATATCCTTATGGGAGAACAACACCAACTTGGATACCCGCAAGGCCCCGAAAAAAGCTATCAAGGTGGCTGCGTGAAAGAGCGCCTCCTCGAAAGCTGAGGCACAAACCAAAGCCCAAGTGGCATACAAACCTTATAGTATGGCTGGGGAAATTGGCTGCCTACGATCAACCCATTGCCCCACCTTCTGAGACCATCCATCTAACATCTTTAGAATACGAAAATCTTTAGTCACCTCCTGATACCCCCGGGCCTTACTTAGAAAGGACAAGGCGGCTAGCTGTCCCTTGATGGATTTCACTGAGAGACCTCTCTCTTTCTGCCAAACACAAAACTGCAGCAGATGCTTGACTGGTGCCGGCCATGTCACAGGTAGCCCCGCCCCTTCCCGAAAAGCAGTAAACTGACTAGCCGCCCGGTCATACAACCTTTTTGTGCTAGGTGCTATGGCGAGGTGGATTGCATGGCTAACTTCATCCCTCCAATCTGCGACAATTCCACGGGGATGCGAGTGGGTAATGGGTCAGGCGCTGGAGCTAGCAGATGAAATTGCACCATCTGTTGGCAAGACAGGGCATCTGCCACTCCATTACAAATGCCTGGAACATGCTTTGCCAAAAACAGAACGTTTAACTTAAGGCAACGCAAGTAACCACCCGCACCAGCCTCATAACTGGCTTGGACCTGGAGGTAAGGTTGTTGACCACATGGACAACCGCCATGTTATCACACCAGAAGTGAATCGTGTGGTTGGCCAGAGAATGTCCCCATAGAAAAACAGCAACCACAATAGGAAAAAAATTCCCCAAAAGTCAAGTTACGACATAACTCAGAGCCCAACCACTCACTTGGCCAATGTTCGGCACACCAATGCCCCCGAAAGTACACGCCAAAGCCAGTAGAGCCGGCAGCATCCGAGACAATCTGAAGGTCCGTATTCAACTGCATAACCTCCCGCCAAAAAGAGATGCCATTGAAATCCCTCAAAAACGATTCCCAGACCTCCAGGTCACTGTGCATCCCTTCTGTAACATGGGTATAATGATGCGGTGCATGCAGGGCAACCATGCCATCACAAAACTGCCTAAGGAACGCACGACCGGGGGCAACCACCTTGCAGGCAAAGTTCAGGTGGCCCACCAGTTGCTGCAACTCTAAAAGGGTGACCTTACACTTAACCAGCATGGCCTGCACTCTAGCCAACAGGTTACTCAACTTGTTGTGCGGCAGTCTTGATAGTTGATGCACAGTATCAAGCTCGAAACCCAAGATGGTCAGAACTGTAATTGGGACCTCGGTCCTTTCCCTAGCTAAGGGAACACCTAGCTCCTCCGCCAAGTGTTCGAACGCCACCAACAAACAAGAACATTGCCTGGAGCCCGCGGGGCCCACAAAAAGAAAGTCATCCAGGTAATGCACCGTATCGCGCACCCCTGTCCTAAACCGTAGCGCCCACTCCCAAAAAGTACTAAAACGCTCAAACGCAGCACAAGATACCGAACACCCCATCAGCAGCGCTCTATCTAAATAAAAACTGCCTTCGAACGAAAAGCCTAACAATTCAAAATCATCTGGGTGCACGGGGAGAAGGCGAAAGGCTGACTTAATGTCACATTTCACCAGCTCGGCACCGACGCCACAACGACGCACAATCCGCACTGCCCGGTCAAAGGACGTGTATTTAACTGAACATAATTCCGAGGGAATGGCGTCATTCATGGACCACCCCCTCAGGTAGGACAAATGGTGAATTAAACGAAACTCACCAGCAGCTTTCTTAGGTACCACACCCAAGGTAGAAACCCGCAAATTGAGCACCAGAGGAACCGTGAAAGGGCCCAACACTCGTCCCTCCACGCACTCCTTGATTTTAGCCCTAACAACGTGCTCTAAACCATGAACAGATTGTAAATTACAACAAGAAAACGGGGTCCGGGGACCCTGGTAAGGAATTCTGAACCCCAGGGAAAACCCTTCCCACAGATAACTTCTCTCCTCGGCACGAGGATAATCCTGCAATAACTCCTTAAGAACCATCAGCTGTATGGGGCTGGGCCCCTTTTCCAGGAAGCTGACTTGGCCCCCCCAGGCCACCTGTTGGCCCCTTTTGGTTTGGACCTATTGCAGGCCATGAAGGCATTCGGCCCTCCACACAGCGGACACTCATATTTGTACTTGCAAGCCTTTCTGGCACACGCGCCTTGGGAGGTGAACTCCCAGCAAAGCAGCCATGGTTGAACCGACTGCCCCGCAGCCGTGCGGGTGCCAGCTGAATGAGCAGTCTTCTGTACAAGGTGACCACTATCCCCAGTATTTGGCTTCACGGATGCCATAAACTGCTTGATCTGGTCCCATGGGAAGCCAGGATTAACCACCGCTTGCATACGGAATTCTCCATCGTACTGCAGCCATGCCTCTCCCGAAAAATCGTTATACGCACGGTAAATTATATCGCAATACTGGAATAGCAGGGCCGCCCTCCAAGGTTGGGCCCTGTCAATGACCCCCGCATATATAAGAAATTCCGGCAGCCAATTCCACCAAGACCTATCTACCTTCCGCCGCTTCAACTTATCCTTCTCGTCTAGCTCATCCTTGGATTTCTTTTCCAACTCTCTATATAACAGGCTGAACACATCCATGTATTCACCTTTTAAGATCTTCTCCCTGGTCGCCACCGTAAGGTGATCGCCTAGTGGCATGGCTGGATCACTAAAAGGTAGAGCATGAAATGCCACCATACTATAAGGGATTGGGGGATGGGATGGAAATCCCCAACCACCCAACTGTTGCGAAGACCAGGCTGGAGGTGAAGAAGCCGCTTGCTGCCAGCTCCAAGGTAACACGTTTCCTGCCGCTGAAAACCCCACTGCCCCGTGCTACCAACATGACCTCCTACCGCTGTAGCCAAGCTCCAAGGCGGCCAGACCTGGAATGGAAGCGAGCTACCCAACTGATGAGGTGGTGCCCCAGACGCCCCTTGGTGACTTATGAGTGAACCCCTGCCGCCATAGGGTGACCCTGAAGCGGGAGACACAACCGCCGGCCCTGAACCTGAGGCAACACTTGGGCACCAGGGACCCCATGGCCACACCACCCCTTGTTGCCGACTCGGTGTTTTACCTTCCACATTGGTAGGCGCCACCGCAACCACTTCAGGCTCCTCCCGCTGTTCCTCATCCAAGGGCACTACATCACTCAGGCTATTCACCCCTTCCTCAGCACCCTGTAAGGCAGAAAGCACCTCTCTCTGAAAAGAAATGGTGGCAGCCCTACCAGAACCCTTAAGCCCAGCAAATCTTTGTGATGGGCCTGCCAACCCTCTTGCCTCCTCCAAAACGGCCAGGCGATCCAGGATGGCCTGTCGTGTCACCACCTCATCCCCCTCATCAGCCGGGGGCTGGGCAGGAGCCGGCCTCTTAAGAGGCCTTTTGGCTGGCTGTTTCCCTTCGGATGGGCCTTGCCCTTTTTTAGGCCCATGCTCTCTTAAAGACGCCCTCGGAGGACTCCAAACGACCTACCTCTCAACCCAGAACTCCTCAAGGCCTAGCTACCAATAGTGAAGCTGGCCCAAACATGACTCAGAAAGCCTCAACCGACCCCCAAATGTTCCTTTGCCCCTGACACCCAAAACAGCCACCCCCCTGGAGGCCGGCCACAACACGCTGACCAGCCCCCTCTAACAGATAGGCTGGGGGGAACCCTTCAAGACCCCTTTAGCTGCCCCGGTGCTCCTCTTCAGCCAGCCGCCCTCGTCCCGCCGAAAATCACCGCCAGCTCCACGGCGCGATGAGCCGTCCACTCGATGACGCCCACTTCACCCGAGGCCGAGGCTCCCAGCCGCTAACCGCCGCGCACTCTATGCCACAAAAGACGTCACCCTCACGGGTTGGGAGAGAACTTCCCAGCTGCCAAAAGCCCCCACGCCGCGCCAAAAGCCGCTGGAGCACTCAGCCGCCGTGCGCTGATCGGCTCCACCAAACGCGACTTCAAAACTGTGCCACCGGGGGCGGGTCCAGCCTTATAAGGCCAATCTTGCCCCTGCCCAGAGAGGAAGAGTCCACTGCCTCCCATCCTTCCGGGGAGGCAATGGACGGCCCCCAGCCTTAGTGGCCGCTCGGCTGGGTGGGGGCCGAATTACTGTGAGCTGTCAGAAAGATTCAGTGCAACAATTATGGTCATCACCAGCTGACATCCCACCTAAGCAAACCTTTTCAGACTCCAAGCCTTCTGCAACACTAATGAGCTATTAGAGGGTGGGGGTGGGGTGGGGAAACAGAACTCCTATGAGTTACAGGCTCAGCATCATAGCTGAACACTACTGTACAGAGTAAGCTGTCACATATGCCTAGTAGAAATAATGTTCCACAAACGTCAGCCTGTCTTTTTACCCTTAAACTCATGAGTAATAGATAATTCTACTTTTTTCATACAGGTCCCTATTCCACAATAAGTGGGGATGGAAGCCTTTATGATGTTGGTTTATATTAGAAATGAACAAGGGTTGACTAGGAGGCCTAAATGCCCCTGGAAAGGGCTGCTCTCTATCCTAAATCCACACATCCCTCCCACCTTGACCTCCTTACCTAATGGAGGGCTGAACAGCCATTTTGAGAAAGGAGGCACTGCGGTGCTCCTCTTTTCTGTTAGTCAGTTCATTATCCAGAATCAGAAATCGACTCTGGAAACATACCCTTTAGATACTTATCTCAAATATACCTTGTAAAATGCATTGGTTCCATAAAATTTGTCAAAACAATACCATTTTCTTCTGTCTAACTGAACATACCAAAGTACAAAATCTGGCTACTTTAAAAGTAATTTAATTGCATTGATCACTGAGAAGACAAGAAATATAAAATTGGTTAGATCTATCTGGATGATTGCTCATCATTGGATTAATATACATATTCTAAATGTTCTGGTAAAACAATACAATAGGACCTGCTCAATTGTCTCTACCCAACTGGCATGGGCAAATTCTCTATTCTGACTGCACCCCACCATAGCCAGTAGGACAAAGGTGGGAACTGCCCTGCTTCTTTTATCTATACACACAGTGCCTCAGCTGATACAGGGTGAAGCCAGGTGCTGCTCTACCTGAGTTCCTCCTCACCAGCCTGGGCATAGTGGGGATGGCAAGGAGAAATACAGGTAATACTATGTTCCTTGCTGGCTGCACCACATGTTCACCAATAGGGCAAAGTCATACATTGCTGTACCTATGTCTTCCTCATGAGATGCACTGGCCCTGGGCCAGAACAGGGTGAAGTCAGACACCCACTGTGCTCATTCACCTCACAGACTGAAGGCAATTCCATGTACTGCTGTGCTCTTGCTTCTCCTCATCAGCTGCACCATGCCAGCACAAGTGAAAGTGAGCACTACCGTGCCTGTGCCTCTCCTTTATGGCCTGGGTATGGCAGGGCTAATGAGGTGCACAGGCATTGCTGGCATGGAGTGAAGCCTGGTGTCCTTCTCACCATCTACCTGGCATCAGCACAGATCAAAGCCAGAAATTGCTGGGCCCATGCTTCTCCTTGATAGCCAGAGCACAATAGGGTGGGTGAGGAGTACAGGCACTGCTGGCACAGGATGAAGCTGGGTACCACCATGCCTGTCTTTCTCCTGCTTGGGCTCATTCAATGGGGTTGATGAGGAAAAATAGGGTGCTGCTGCCATAAGCAAAGTTGGGTGCTGCTGTGTCAATGTTTCTCTGAGATTGCTCACATATGTTAGGACTGGCAAGGAGAAGTACAGGTGAAGCTAGTAGAATGAAACTAGTGAGGTGAAACTAGTAGGAGAAATTTTTGTAATTCCTCTTTACCTGATTTCTCTCTGAAATCCAGAAGTCTATTTCTTTCCCTCTTTTTAGGAATTTAGAGTTAGTTTCTAATCAACCATGAATTTGGAGTTAGTTTCTAATCAATCAATATAGCCCTGATATTACAGCAATTGCACTACCTAATGATCTGTTCCTGTCCTTTTTTAACTCTAAGGCCCTGTGTGGCTTGGGACTGGAGTAGTCGAAGGATCATTTTCTCCCCTATGTCCCTGCCTGGGAATTCAGGTCATGGGGAGAAGCCCTCCTGACTGCCCCTACAGTCAAAGAAGCTCATTTGGTGGGTACATGAGAAAGGGCCTTTTCAGTGGAAGTCCGATGATTATGGAACAATTTCCTCTGGAGGTGCATCTGGCCCCCTCACTTTTGATCTTTAGAAAACACTTGAAGTTGGTTTTATTTAGGAACATATTTGGTTAAATTTACTAGCAGTCCTGAGCTGTATTTAAATGTCAGTTTTTATCTTTTAAATGTATTTTATGTGTATTATCTGTCCTGTAAGCCACCTTCAGCTCCATAAGGAAGAAAGGCAACTAATAAATGTTTTAAAGAAATAAATGAATACAATTAAATAGGCCTGTGATTTAAATAGAATTTGCTAGAGAGAGGGTTTTTTTCCAAAACCTTTAGAGGAGGCAGCTCCCCTCAACATGGTGCCCATGGGTACCATGGCACACTCTGGCACCTTTCATGGCATCTTGGGTGGTCTAAGAGGGGCTTTTTGAGTTTCTGATTTTAGGGTATAGTGCTGACAGTGGTTTTATGTTTTACCTGTGTAAGTAACAGGATGGTATTCTAAAAACACAGTAGGACTTCCTTCTAACTATACACAATAGGTCAGCATGACTAAAAGTCACACTGCTGTTGGCTGATCTTTTGATCATAACCAATATTGGTAATGAAGACTAAAAGGCTTAATGCACGCAACTGGAAATTATAATGAAGTCGTCAGATCTTTCTAATTCGATGATTAGATAGATAGATAGATAGATAGATAGATAGATAGATAGATAGATAGATAGATAGATAGATAGATAGATAGATAGATAGATAGATAGATAGATAGATAGATAGATAGATATCTTTTATATATAATTCCCCTTTCATCTTGGAAAAAACAGAGTAACCTGATTGGTTGAGACTGGGTCAAACTGTGGTGCATGAATCTTTTGCCCATCAAACCATCAATCAATTGTTCTTGCATCACATTGGCTGACTCTGCTCTCCCCCACCCACTGATGGCCCTAGGACAGATGAGGATTGGCCCTCTGGGGAAACTGCAAGCCAGTGGCTGCTGCTAGGCAATTAACATTGCTTCTCTCAGTAAAAAGCAACCAAGTCAGATCAATTCCTCTACAGGAAATGACTGCCTTGGGTGGGTGGGAAGACACCAAGGTTGTGAATGCCTCCACTTGGGTGAGTGAGTGGAAAGACAACAAAGGTGTGGGGGGGCATATGCCCAGAGCCTCTTTCTGGAGCTCGTTGTATTTCTCATTACAATGGGCCTTATTCCTAGTAGATATATAATTCAGGTGGTTTTTGATAAAACAAAACAAAACATCAGATTGCTAACCTTTCAAAAACTCTTCAAAAACAATTTATGTTCCTATCAAAACCTGGCCAAAATCTCTCTCTTAACGTACACATTGCATGTGCAATGCACTGTCAACAGCCATCTCACCAACAGGTTAAATAAGAGAAATTCATTCATCATGCAAATAGACACACTCAACTTATTCAGGATACATCTAAAAAGTTCAACATCTGTGCTGTTCCCTGCTTACCATCAGCAAGCAGGACGTGAGCCTAATTGCAAGCTGTGTGATCATAAATGGAATAAGAAAACAAAATTAAATACAACATTACTGACTTGTGCAGATGTTTGTGGTCTAGAAAAAATCTCAGTTTATGCAGAATCATATACAGGGTTGGTCCTAGGGTATGCAATGCCCCAGGCAGAGTTGCCATGCCACACCCTTCTGTGCAACATGGTGCCATGCTGAGGGGGCAGTGAATTAGGCATTTGTCTGGGGTACTGGGAGGGGGGAGCCCAATTTGGCACCCCCCCCTCCTGGTGCCCAAGGCAAATGCCTAATTTGCCTAGTGGGTGAGATGGCCCTGACCATATATATAAATTTTAAAAAGCAAACTATAATATAGAGGGGATACAAAAGGAAAAGAGGGATTCTATAACAAATTATATGTATCAAGATTGCTATACATTGCAGGATCTTACAGTTTTTAAGAAATTTTCTATAGGATAGTAATCCTTACTTCAGATATTTTAAATTTCAGATTTCATTACTAATTTATTCTATAGCTATGTTATTAATTTCACAATCATTGGGTGTTCTATGTTATGTTTAATCATTTCTATATGCTTTTAATATACTAAAACTTAAAGGAAAATCTATTTTATATATCTCACATGTAAGATAAAAATAACAGATTTTTGTTCAAAATTCACTTCCTCATACATTTATATTAAAAACTTATTCTTATTCTATTTCTGCATTGTAATACATTTATATTCATAGCAATTCATTTATGTACAATTTTAAAACTATTTCTCATTCTAAATTCACCTCCAGCTTAGATAATAAACACTCCATCGCTCCTCAAATTTTGAAATTGATCTCTTTCTCAAATAGGTTGTTAATTTATCCATACTGCATAATCCACAAGTTTATTTTCTAAATTTGGCCAGATCTCTGATTTCTATTTTGCTGCATGGATGATTCTAGCTCCAGTCACCATGTTTTTGAATATCTCTTCCAAAACTTTTGGTGATTTGTTGGGCAATACTCCTAATAGCATGTCCCTAACTTCCTTAGGGAGTTTAAATTTTAATATGTTCTGCATTTTTCCACATATTTATTTTAGTATCTTGTGTTTTTACAAGTCCACCACATATGGTAGAAGGTTCCATACATAGCTTGGCATTTCCAGCATTTTTCTTTGTAATTTTGTCTCCTTTCTCATTATCTGTGATTTCTCAGCAATATAGCTACTTGGGGAATCTCCTATATGATTTTTTTTTTAAAATATCTCTATTATTATGTTTCTTTTTTTTCCCCAGGAAAAGATCCTTTTTCAAGTGTTGTGCTTACTATTGAAAAGTGCCACAATCTTTTGTCATACTGTGTGCTGCAATGTAGCCATTTGTCAGAATGTCAAACGCACCGCAGGATCTCATTGAGGTGTTATGCCCTCAAACCCATTCCTCCTGCCAAGAGAAAGACACAATAAAACATGGCTAAGCACTGTTAAGAAAATAAATCGCTTTGTTTGTCAGGATTGTTGGGTGATGTTAGCTTCACTTGGAACAGCATTCCCTCATGTTATCTAAACACAGTTCATCACATGCACATATAGCAATAGTGAAACAGATCTGAGTCATTATTTATGTAACTTCCAGAAAAATTTGTAGTGCCAAGGAATAATATGCTAGTAGTTTCTTTTTCTTGTTTCTTATTCATTAAAAATGAATTGGAGAATTGACTTTCTATATAAAAAGTGTGTTGTTGGTTTTTTAAATAACTTTAACTGTTTTCTAAGAGTAAATGAGAAGTTTCAATAAATGAGTAAACAACTATTTGTTTTGAACACTAGATTTGCTGAGTGTGAATTGAGTTTGAAAATCAAATTGAAAAAACTTGCGTTGTGCAATGTACAGAATGGGAGGTTTCATGCTAGATATGGTTGACCCACACTGAAGGTACTATTGGATGTGAATCTAGCTATTAAACCATAACAACTCTCAATGGATTGCCTTCAGTGAGTCATTTTATACCCCTCATAGTAATATATATGTTGGGGGAGGGGTGGGACAACATGAGACAGGATATTAGTCTATTGCAACCAATGCTCCCACTAAGCTGTAGAGTCCAATGAGAAAAACTTCTACTTTGTGAGTTACTGGCATTAAAGTGGTGAGCTACTGCATAAATTAGTTTGCTCTGGGGCCTTACTTGTTTATAATACATTTTGTGTAAAGACATTTTGTTGTTATTTTTTTTTAAAAAAAATTGAAATCCTAGTCTTATTGCTGGCCTTGATAGGAATTAGAATGGGAGACCACCAAGGAACACCAGGGTCATTACACAGAGGCAGGCAGTGGCAACCACCTCTGAATGTCTCTTGCCTTGAAAACTCTATGGGGTTACCATCAATGTTCCATCTAAGCTGTGGGGTCTTGTGAGCAAGAGTTCTACTTTGTGAGCTACTGGCATTAAAGTTGTGAGTGAGCAATTTGGCTTCTGCATAAAGTAGTTTGTTCTGGGGACATCCTTCCTGAACTAAGACAAAAATATGTGTGTCTGAGGCTAAAAAACTGTGAACTGGCTCACACTAACTCAACTTATGGTAACACTGGTCACCATAAATCAGCTGTGATTTGATGGCAAAAACAAATCAAAACAAAAATGTGCTATTGCCTTATTCACTGTATGTCTTATGGTGTCTGACTGCATTGTTTTATATTCCATTATTTGCTTTGAGTGACAGTGAGCAAAGCGGGCTGTATGTAAATAAATAAACTGTCCAACTTTCTGATATATTTGGAACCCCCCCCCCCAAAAAAAAAAATCTCTATAGCAAAGCAGCATGACAGCTGATTGAAGAAGGAAATATAATTAAGCTAAAATAGGCATCTTCTCCTCTAATTAAGATAACTGCTATAAAATTAGGGATTGTTTAAATTTCACAATGAATATATTCAATAGTTGAATTTACCTGGTCTGACAGCTGCAGTAAAAGAAGAACCAATCTTCAAATGTGCGTAGTTTGGCAGCAAATAGCTTGAAAATGTTTGCAGTTACAGACTAGAAGTGCTTGCTATCTTTCACTTGGTAGAGCATGTGAAGACAGCCTATCACAACACTCTTTGCCCAATATGAAATTGGCTTCCTAACAAAAAGCGCAACTAAGAGCTTTTCCAGAATAATGTATTATCCATTCCCAGAGATTATATGGCAGTATCTTTTTTTCTCAGCATGTTTAGGGAGTACCTGCTTTCAAAGGTTTCTTTTAAATTTTTGGATGCTTCTCACAGCTCAGTATATTTTTATGTTGAAACGGTTACTTTTTAGATTAAAAACATATGTGGGGGAACCACAGCACCTATGGTTCTTTGCAAAATAACACACATGTGAAAACAGATTGAAGTGAAGTAACAAAAAAGAGATTGGGTTCACTGGGCTGTATGACAACACATGTGTGAAAGTTTTAAGTAAAACAATTTTTATTAAATTGCAATATATTGTTATGATATTCTTTTAAAAAAGTTAATATGAAATTAACACCAATACATTACATTTTTTTCCTCCTCCCCTCCCCCCTTTCATAACCTCTGCCGGTGTTTACTTAAATTGCTAAAGAAAAACAAGGTAATTGTATCAATCCTAGAATTTTCATATTAAAAACCTTATAACAAACAAAAAAGAAAAAGTAAATAAAGGAAAAACCAAACTCTATAAAATAATTATAGTCCATCCTCATTCTTATCTTTTAACCCTCATCAAGAAAAAAATACAGATAACAGTGAAAAAAAAACCAAAGAAAATTATTCCTTTGCAATTTTAGTCCGTTAATCCACAGGATTTCAATTGTTGTCAAAAATCACTAAATGTCCCTTTACCTTCCAATATTTTTCCACATATTTTTGAAATTTCTCCCATTCCCTTTTAAATTTTTCCAAATCATAGTCTTTTAAGATTCTTGTAAGTTTGTCCATTTCACTTCAGGACAAAACTTTCAAAATCCAATCCCATTTTTCTGGTATTTTATCTTGCTTCCATAACTGCGCATATAATATCCTTACAGCTGAAAGCAGATACCACACAATCGTTCTGTAATGGAAGCTGTAAAAGGTAAGAAGGACTCCTTTAAGCGGTGGAAAACCAGTCCAAGTGAGATTAGTAAAAGGGAACACAGGCTGTGGCAAATCAAATGCAAGACTGTGATCAGGCAGGCAAAAAGGGACTATGAGGAGCATATTGCAAAAAACATAAAGACCAACAATAAAACTTTCTTCAAATATATTAGAAGTAGGAAACCAGACAGGGAGGGAGTGGGGCCCTTGGACGACCATGGGGTAAAAGGATTACTGAAGGAGGATAGGGAAATGGCTGAGAAGCTAAATGAATTTTTTGCCTCCATCTTCACTGTGGAAGACGAGAACTTTTTGCCCACCCCAGAACCACTAATTTTGGAAGGGGTGTTGAAAGACCTGAGTCAGATTGAGGTGACAAAAGAGGAGGTCCTACAACTGATAGACAAATTAAAAACTAATAAGTCACCGGGTCCGGATGGCATACATCCGAGAGTTCTGAAAGAACTCAAAATTGAACTTGTGGATCTTCTAAC
Organism: Heteronotia binoei; assembly: GCF_032191835.1. Classification (NCBI taxonomy): domain Eukaryota; kingdom Metazoa; phylum Chordata; class Lepidosauria; order Squamata; family Gekkonidae; genus Heteronotia; species Heteronotia binoei. Next base: position 125,359,805 of record NC_083225.1, read on the forward strand.
AAAAATCTGTAATCTTTCATTGAAATCTGCCTCCGTTCCTGAGGACTGGAAGGTAGCAAATGTCACCCCCATCTTTAAAAAAGGTTCCAGAGGAGATCCGGGAAATTACAGGCCAGTCAGTGTGACTTCAATACCGGGAAAGTTGGTAGAAACCATTATCAAGGACAGAATGAGTAGGCACACTGATGAACACGGGTTATTGGGGAAGACTCAGCATGGGTTCTGCAAGGGAAGATCTTGTCTCACTAACTTGTTACATTTCTTTGAGGGGGTGAACAAACATGTGGACAAAGGAGACCCGATAGATGTTGTTTACCTTGACTTCCAGAAAGCTTTTGATAAAGTTCCTCATCAAAGGCTCCTTAGAAAGCTTGAGAGTCATGGAGTAAAAGGACAGGTCCTCTTGTGGATCAAAAACTGGCTGAGTAATAGGAAGCAGAGAGTGAGTATAAATGGGCAGTCTTCGCAGTGGAGGACGGTAAGCAGTGGGGTGCCGCAGGGCTCGGTACTGGGTCCCATACTCTTTAACTTGTTCATAAATGATTTAGAGTTGGGAGTGAGCAGTGAAGTGGCCAAGTTTGCGGATGACACTAAATTGTTCAGGGTGGTGAGAACCAGAGAGGATTGTGAGGAACTCCAAAGGGATCTGTTGAGGCTGGGTGAGTGGGCGTCAACGTGGCAGATGCGGTTCAATGTGGCCAAGTGCCAAGAATTGGGGCCAAGAATCCCAGCTACAAATACAAGTTGATGGGGTGTGAACTGGCAGAGACTGACCAAGAGAGAGATCTTGGGGTCGTGGTAGATAACTCACTGAAAATGTCAAGACAGTGTGCGTTTGCAATAAAAAAGGCCAACTCCATGCTGGGAATTATTAGGAAGGGAATTGAAAACAAATCAGCCAGTATCATAATGCCCCTGTATAAATCGATGGTGCGGTCTCATTTGGAGTACTGTGTGCAGTTCTGGTCGCCGCACCTCAAAAAGGATATTATAGCATTGGAGAAAGTCCAGAGAAGGGCAACTAGAATGATTAAAGGGCTGGAGCACTTTCCCTATAAGAAAGGTTGAAACGCTTGGGACTCTTTAGCTTGGAGAAACGTTGACTGCGGGGTGACATGATAGAGGTTTACAAGATAATGCATGGGATGGAGAAAGTCGAGAAAGAAGTACTTTTCTCCCTTTCTCACAATACAAGAACTCGTGGACATTCGATGAAATTGCTGAGCAGACAGGTTAAAACGGATAAAAGGAAGTACTTCTTCACCCAAAGGGTGATTAACATGTGGAATTCACTGCCACAGGAGGTGGTGGCGGCCACAAGTATAGCCACCTTCAAGAAGGGTTTAGATAAAAATATGGAGCACAGGTCCATCAGTGGCTATTAGCCACAGTGTATGTGTGTATATAAAATTTTTTGCCACTGTGACACAGAGTGTTGGGACTTGATGGGCCGTTGGCCTGATCCAACATGGCTTCTCTTATGTTCTCTTATGTTCTTATGTTCTGTCATTTTTCGGAAAACTTTCCATTTGTAATCCCAACAAAAAAAATGTCTGGAGACCTCTTAATGTCATAAACTAAATTTTTTGACATTTCTTTCTGAATCATTTGCCAAAATTGTCTTGCCTTTTCACAAGTCCACCACATATGGTAGAAAGAATCTTCATGTTTTTTGCATTTCCAACATCTATCTGACACTTGATTGTTCATTTTTGCCAGTTTCTTAGGTATCATATACCACCTATATAGCATTTTAAAGCAATTTCCTTTAATGTTATAACATGTCAATATCTTCATAGAGTTCTTCCATAGATACTCCCATGATTCCATTTGTATTTATTAATATTAATTGCCCATTTTATCATTTGAGATTTAACTACTTTTTATTCCGTAGACCATTTCAATAACAATTTGTAAGTTCTTGAAATCAACTTTTCATTGTCCCCAACAGCATTCTTTCCAATTCTGTTTGTTCTAATCTTATACCTTCATTTTTGATGTCCTGTTCTACCAAGCTCTTAATTTGTTCCAATTGAAACCAATTATATTTATACTGTAGTTCTTCAGCCGATTCAGCCATGTATTTTTAATAATTGTTTAAATGTTAACCGCATCTCTTCATCAGTATCTAATGATAACTTTATTACTTCCATTGGCACAATCCATAATGGCTTTCTCTAATCTCCATATTTTTTTTTTATATTTTGACCAGGTATTTAACAAGTTTCTTCTTATATAATGATGTGAAAAAACTATCCATCTTGTTTTTCCCATTATATATATAAGCATGCCAGCCAAAAATATTTCCATGACATTCTAAGACCAGTAATTTCTTATTTAATAATGTCATCCATTCCTTAATCCACACCAAGCATACTGCATCATGGTACAGTTTTAAATTTGGCAATTGGGAACCTCCTCTTTCTTTTGCATCAGTTAGAATTTTCATTTTAATTCTTGTTTTTTTCCCGGCCCATACAAATTCTGAAATCTTCCTTTGCCATTTACTGAATTGTTTATTATCCTTCACAATTGGAATTGTTTGAAATAGGAACATAACTCTTGGTAGAACATACATTTTAATTGCAATAATTCTGCCCAACATAGACAAGTTCAATTTATTCAATTTAATCAGATCTTCATCAATCTTACGCCAAAACGCCTCATAGTTATTTTTATGCAAATCTATATTTCTCATAGTAATTTCCACACCTAAATATTTTACTTTTGCCGCAACTTCACATTCTGTTACCCTTCCTGTTGGCTCTTTGTCATATTTTTTCACAACATTTTTGATTTTTTTTATTTATATAGAAACCTGCCAATTCTCTGTATTCTTGTATCTTACGAAGCAGCAATGGTATTACATATATGGGATTTTCATTGATAAACATTACATCGTCAGCGAATGCTCTGTCTCTCTCTCGGCTTGGCTTCGCGAACGAAGATTTAAGAAGGGTGCAATAGTCCACATTTGCTGCAGGCTCGCTGGTGGCTGACAAGACCAATGTGGGACAGGCAGGTCCGGCCACAGCGGCTGCAGGGAAAAGTCTGATTTAGGGTTGGTCCTGTAGCAGTGCGATTCTTCCTCAATCTCCTTTTGTCCTCAAGACCAGCTATGCGTGCGTTCTCAAAGGAAGAGACAGCCTGGTGGATGGTGTGCCTCCATGCTTTGCGATCTGAGGCTAGGTCAGACCACTGGTGATGGTTGATGTGACAGGTGCTAAGGGATTTCTTCAAGGAGTCCTTGTACCTCTTATTTGGTGCCCCTCTATTTCGATGGCCGGTGGAGAGTTCGCCATACAGGGCAATCTTGGGAAGGCGGTGGTTTTCCATCCTAGAAATATGCCCTGCCCAGCGCAGCTGCGTCTTCAACAGCAGTGCCTCGATGCTGGTAACCTCTGCCCGCTTGAGGACTTCAGTGTTGGTCACAAAGTCACTCCAGTGGATGTTGAGGATGGTGCGAAGGCAGCGCTGATGAAAGCGCTCAAGGAGTCGCAGGTGATGACGGTATAAAACCCACGATTCGGAGCCATAGATGAGGGTTGTCATCACAACCGCTTTGTAAACATTGATCTTTGTGCCTTTTTTCAGATGCTTGTTGCTCCACACTCTTTTGTGCAGTCGGCCAAATGCATGGTTTGCCTTTGCCAGCCTGTTGTCAATCTCCTTGTCGATCTTGGCATCTGAGGAGATGATGCACCCCAGGTAGCTGAACTGCTGGACTGTCTTCAGAACTGATTCACCCACAGTGATGCAGGGAGGGTGATAATCTTCCTGGGGTGCAGGCTGGTGGAGAACTTCTGTCTTCTTCAGACTAACTTCTAGGCCGAATAGCTTGGCAGCCTCTGCAAAGCAGGACGTCATATGCTGCAGAGCTGATACCGAGTGGGAGACGAGTGCAGCATCATCAGCAAACAGTAGCTCTCGGATGAGTTTTTCCATTGTCTTGGAGTGTGCCTTTAGTCGCCTCAGGTTGAACAGGCTGCCATCGGTGCGATAGCGGATGTAGACACCATCGTCCTCATCTAGATCTACTGCGGCTCTTTGAAGCATCATGCTAAAGAAGATCGTAAAGAGAGTTGGCGCGAGAACGCAGCCTTGCTTTACACCTGTGCCTATTGGGAAGGGCTCCGAGAGGTCGTTGCAGTGTCTGACTTGGCCTTGCTGGTCTTCGTGTAGCTGGATGATCATGCTGAGGAACCTTGGGGGACATCCTAAACGTTCCAAGATTTGCCACAGGCCTTTCCTGCTAACGGTATCGAAAGCTTTGGTAAGGTCGACAAAAGTCACATACAGAGCCTTGTTCTGTTCCCTGCATTTCTCTTGGAGCTGCCTGAGAACAAATACCATGTCGGTGGTGCTCCTGTTAGCTCTGAAGCCGCACTGGCTCTCTGGGAGGAGTTCTTCTGCAATGGTGGGCACCAGTCTGTTCAGGAGTATTCTGGCAAGGATTTTGCCTGCGATGGAGAGCAGGGTTATCCCCCGGTAGTTGGAGCAGTCTGACTTTTCCCCTTTGTTCTTGTATAGGGTGATGATGATTGCATCGCGAAAGTCCTGTGGTAATTTGCCTTGTTCCCAGCAGGTGACAAGTACTTTGTGAAGTGAGCTATGTAGTACTGTGCCCCCATGCTTCCAGATCTCTGGTGGAATTCCATCAATTCCTGCTGCCTTGCCACTTTTCAGTTGCTTGATGGCTTTAACAGTCTCTTCTAGAGTGGGGATCTCATCCAACTCTGTTTTCACCGGTTGAAGTGGGGTGAGGTGGATTGCTGAATCTTGAACTACGCGGTTGGCACTGAAGAGAACCTGAAAATACTCCGACCACCGGTTCAATATGGATGCCTTGTTTGTGAGGAGCACTTGGCCGTCTGCACTATGCAAGGGACTCTGAGCCTGATATGATGGACCATATACTGCCTTCAGGGCTTCGTAGAACCCTCTTAAATCACCAGTGTCTGCACACAGCTGGGTTCTCTCTGCAATCTTGGTCCACCACTCGTTCTGAATGTCTCGAAGCTTGCGCTGGAGGTTGCTACATGCAGCGCGAAAGGTTGCTTTTTTCCCAGGACAGGAGGGCTGAGCAAGATGTGCTTGGTAGGCAGATCTCTTTTTTGCCAGTAATTCTTGGATCTCTTGATTGTTCTCATCAAACCAGTCCTTGTTCTTCGTTGTGGAGAACCCGAGGACTTCTTCAGAGATCTGCAGGATGGTAGTTTTCAGGTGTTCCCAGAGTGCTTCTGGAGAAGGGTCTGTGGGGCAACTGAGGTCCTCAATTCTTGACTGGAGTTTTGCCTGGAAGGCAGCTTTAACTTCGGCTGACTGGAGGCTGCCAACCTGAAACTTCCTCCGAGGGATACCTCCTCTCTTGGGTGTGGGTTTAAAGTGAAGACGGAGATTGCAGCGTACAAGACGATGATCCGTATGACATTCTGCGCTGGGCATTACTCGGGTGTGTAAGACATCTCGAAGGTCTTTCTGGCGCACCAGAATGTAGTCGATAAGGTGCCAATGCTTGGACCGTGGGTGCATCCAGGTTGTCTTCAGACTGTTCTTCTGCTGGAAGATAGTGTTGGTGATGGTGAGCTGGTGCTCCATGCAGAATTCTAGCAGGAGGCGCCCGTTGTCATTGCAGTTGCCAATGCCGTGTTTGCCAAGTACTCCTTTCCAGGCTTCCGAGTCTTTACCTACTCTGGCATTGAAGTCACCAAGGATGATCACCTTGTCCTCTGTAGGGGTCTTCCGTACGAGGTTGCGTAGATCAGCATAGAACTTGTTCTTTTCTGCAGGATCTGCTTGAAGGGTTGGGGCATACACACTGAAGAGTGTTGCATGCTGCTTGTTTTGAAGTGGGAGGCGCATGGACATGATGCGATCTGTGTGACCTGTTGGAAGGTTTTCGAGTTTGGAGGCAATGGAGTTCCTGACCATGAAGCCAACGCCAGAAAGGCGGCTCTCAGCCTTTGACTTACCCGACCAGTAGAGGGTATAGCCAGCACCGTGTTCTTGAAGACTACCTTCCTCAGGGAAACGGACCTCACTGAGAGCTGCTATGTCGATATTCAACCTGAGAAGTTCGTGGGCAACTAGAGCAGAGTGTCGTTCAGGGCGACCACTGCCTACTGTGTCAAGCATGGTTCTGATGTTCCAACACGCAAGCTTTAGTCTTTGCACACTTTGTGAGGCAGGTGCATGCCTTTTCTTTGTTGTTATTTTTCGACCGCAAGTAAGGATGCCCGTTGACCGCGGCTAGCCAACTGGGGTGGGGGAGACGAGCTTTGTTTAGGCCACCTTTTCTAGGCCCCTCTCTGTGTGGAGCAAGCAGTGCTGTCCCTAGATAAGGCTGCTTGGTCGTTCAGGGTGCTGCCGAAAGATGCTTTCGTCTCCGGGTTAGCATCAGGCGACCAATATCCTGAACCGCCTACATGCAGGATCGGGACTGCGGCTTCCAGTGGCACCTTCCACCTGCCGTTTCGCCCCTTGCCTATCGCTGCAGGACTTGATGCGTTGTGGGTTGTGTGTGTGGATATGCCCTTCAGGCCTGCGCAGAGGAATTTTTTAGGTGAAGCGCAGTGTGCGCGGTACTGGCTCCACCCTTTCACCTGGGGGTCATCTGCCATGGCCCAGTAAGCCGGGACGCCGGCAGTGAGTCCTCCAGGTGGTAGGTGTTACATTAACGAGCTCTATCTGCCCGGGTTTGATGTTAGAGTTTTCCTTCTCTTAGGCTGACGAGGTTGGTGGGCCCAGCCTGCCCATCCGGTTATACCGCCGGACACTTCGGTCGCACCATGACGTAGCAAACTCTGTGAAAACGGGGGGGACCAGCGAGAAGGTGTTGCTACTGATGCAGTAATGCAGGAGAGGCCATTGCAGTGACCATCTGCCAGGCATAGCCAGACAGTGACCACGCGGCGTTCACTACACCGGGAGAGGAGAGGCTATGTATTGCGCATGCACTTTCCCTGGGGGGGTAGGTTTCCCAGAGGGAGCCCACCCCCCACCACCCCAAAAAATTTTACGCTTGCAGTTTTTAGCATCCAGCCTGCCATCTAAAACTGGCAAAATGTGTGTACTCTGATATCCAGAGGAAATTACAAGTCCACTGCAAGGCCAGTCTTGCCTTTTGTTATGATAGAAGCTGTACAAACTGTCCACACCATAAGAAACTTTGGGGACTTGGTAGCATTCGAAGAGGAGCTCTGACATCATTTGTCGTGAATAGAGTGGGGTGCATACAGCCTCTGTTACCACAACAGGATGATCAACACAGCCCTGCGAGGAGACGCCAAGGCGCTGGAAGCCGTGGTCGAAGAGCAGCTCCTGGAGCTCCATCTGGACGGGCACGTTGCGGTCGAAGGGCGAGCAGAGGAGCCATCGGAGGGGCTCGGGGCTGCCCAAGTCGTTGCCTACCTGCGTCTTGACGCCAGCCCCGCCGCGGGCTCCCCGGCTCTGGGCCACCAAGGAGCGGAAGCAGAGCAGCGGCTCAGCGGGCACTTCGGGGTCCGGGCAGGCCCAGCCCAGCCGTAACTGGAAGGAGCCGTTGTCCAGAGCGAATGCTCTGTACTTATCAGAAAAACCTTTTAATTTCTGTCCCTTTATTTCCTTATTGTCTTGTATTTGCATGAGCAAAATCTCTAAAGTTATTATAAATATCAATGGAGATAGAGGGCAACCTTGTCTTGTTCCTTTACTAATTACCATTTTTTTCCGTCAAATCTGCATTCATACAAAGTCTTGCTTGTTGTTCAGTATATATTGTCTTAACCATTCTTATAAAATCTTCTCCTAATCCCAATTTCTCCATTACTGCAAACATAAAGTCCCAATTCACATTATCAAAAGCCTTCTCTGCATCTGCAAAGAATAATGCCACTTCTTTTTCAGGGTGTTTCTCATAATATTCAACAATATCTATAACAGTTCTAATGTTATCTCTGATTTGTCTCCTGGGAAGAAATCCTGCTTGCTCCTCTTTAATGAAATTGTTCAAATGCTGTTTGAGTTGTTCTGCTAGTATCCTAGCATATGTTTTATAGTCATTATTAAGTAATGAAATTGGTCTATAATTTTTTTCATTTGTAGTGTCTCTATCTTCTTTCGGTATCAACAAAATTATTGCTTCCTTCCATGTATTTGGTATTTTCTCATCAATCCTTATAATATTCATCAACTTCTGAAGTTTTGGTGTTAACGTCTCTACAAGGACTTTGTAGAATTTTGCTGTAAAACCATCTGGACCCGATGCTTTTCCCAATTTCATTGAATTTATTGCTGCTTAAACTTCAGTTTTTTCAATTGGTTCATTTGATACCTTTTCCATACTTTCTATTAAGGGATTTACTTGAATTTTCTGTAAATAGCCCCCCGTTGGTGGAACGACCTTCCAGAGATGGTGCGAGCCCTGCGGGACCTGAATCAATTCCGCAGGGCTTGCAAAACATTTCTTTTTCAGTTGGCATTTGAGACAGAACCTGATTAACTAACGAACAGACGCTTAGCCATCTTATGTACATCAGGACTACATCATTTTAGCACCTATTTTTATATGTTTTATCTATTTTAATTAATTTATTGTAATTGATATTTACTGCTATGTTTTATGTGAATCATGGGATTCCCATGTCTGTTATAATGTTTAATGTGAATCATGGGACTCCCATGTCTGTTAGCCGCCCTGAGCCCGCCTGGCGGGGAGGGCGGGATATAAAAATAAAATATTATTATTATTATTATTATTATTATTATTATTATTATTATTATTATTATTATTATTATTATTATTATTATTATTATTATAAATATGCATCTATTTTTTTCTCCACCTTTTGTCCTTGAAATAACTTAGCATAGTATTTATAAAATTCCCTTTTAATTCCTGCTTGGTCAACAATTTCTTTGCCTCCCAATACAATTTTATTAATAAATTTATTTTCCCGTTTGTTTGTTTTTTCATTTGCCAAGCCAGGTATTTTCCATGCTTATTTGCTCCTTCAAAGGATTTCTGTTGTAGTCTCTTAAGATTCCATTCTACCTCTTTATTTAACAAATGTCTCAGTTGATTCTGCAATATTGTAATCTCCGTTATTATTTTCTTCTTTCCTGGTCTTTTTTTTTTAGTTCCTTTTCTTTTTTTTCCGATCTCTTTTTGAATGTCCAGCATTTGTTTCTCTTTGGCTCTTTTATCTTTGTTATTCATTGTAATTAAAATACCTCTCATTACTGCTTTGTACGCATCCCACACAGTTTGAAATTGAACATCCTCTTTTTCATTTATCTGAAAGAAAGCTTTAGTTTCTTTTTCTAGAGACGCTACTGTCCCTGTTTTCTGTAGCAAATCTTCATTTATCCTCCATCTCCTAGTCCTTTCCCCATTTTTTGCCGACCACATTAATGGATTGTGCTCAGCCCCAACTTTAGGAAGAATCTCTATTTTTTTCATCATAAGTCCAAGTCTTCCGGGGTTGGATCATGGAGAATTGAGTCGCTTCTCAAAGAGGAGCGGACTGGAGCCTCTGTTCTGGGCAGAAAAGGCGATCCCAACACCTGCTGCCTACTTTTCTCAGTGAAGGAAAAGGCCAAGACATGCTTAGGGAAATTCTGAAAGGATTTACTTTGGCTGATGAGGAGTCCCAGTGGGGTTCCTTTTAGACTTTGAAGAGTCCCTGGCGAAGAATTGCATTCCAGCATCTACAGAGGGTCTCTGTGGTCATTAAATTGACTTAAATTCATCATGATTCAATCTTTCTTTGGACTATTCTAATATCTAAATATCTATATCTGGAAAGAACGGTGTTAAGAAGGATATACTTGGTTGCAAGGTAAGAAGATCTTTATCTATCATTCCGGGACTAAAATCATTTCTACTTGAGATAAGGGTTAAGATTTGGATTTAACTACAATATTCTAAAGTTGTGAAGAAGGGAAGGGGGTAATTGTAGGACTTTTGGAATTTAAGAAGCAAAGTTAAAAGACAAAAAACAACTTTTGTTTGGAATACTTGCGGTTTCTGCAAAAAAACCCCATCGTCACTGAGTTGCTGAACTGGAAGACATCACAGGAAGTGGTGTCATAAAAGTATTGCGAGATCTCTCAACTATTGAAGAATGTGACTTCATGGCAAGAAAAGAAGGAAGGAGCCATCAGAAGAAGAGAATTTTTTAAACCTTTTGGCCTTCTCTAAAATTTTAAAACCATAGAAAAATTGCAGCGGCCATTAAAGGAAGGTCAAAAAAACTTAAAAATTAAATAAAAAGGAATGGGACTTTAAAAATCAGTGGAGCCGGCAGATATAATGATTACAAGGTGAAACATATTGAATTATATAACTGGAATTAATTTTGGTGGACTTTTGGAGAAAAAGGGAAAATTTTCCAAAAGGGTTAGAAAAATTACGGCTGCCATTTTGTGTAATTTAAAAACTTTAAAAATTAATATCTTGAGTTAGGAAGCCCTGAGATTGACGATTTTGGGCTCATTGAAAAGGGCATCTCATAATCTACAAGACTCTGTGGTTTAATTTTAATTTGGAGAGACCAACTTGAGAGCCTATTTATGTAATGGGAAGACAGTAATGTCTGAACACAAGCCAGGACCGAAATTGACATGTGCAAGGGCCAGCTCACTTGAGGAAAGGAAAATGGCTAAAATACAAGAACAACTGATGCTATGGAGGCAAGACTGGTCAAAGTGATGAAAGACTTAATAACTGATAATAAGAAGCAATTAATTAAAGAATTAAAAAAAGATATTGAATCAAGTGCAGAAGTGGTGAAGACAGAAATCAAAAAAGAAATTGAGGATCTCAGAAAGGACTCACAAGTAACATTAAATAAAGTACATGTGGTTGAAAATAAAGTAAAAGATCAAGATTCCATTATTAATAAATTGCAGGAGAAAGTAGTTTTGCAAGACTGTAAGTTAATGGAAAACAGATACATATAGTGCAGAATGCCGCTGCCCGGCTGTTATTAGGGCTCCCAAGATGGGAGCACATTCGGCCAAGGCTTCGGGATCTGCACTGGCTGCCAATAATATTCCGAGTCTGGTACAAGGTGCTGGTCATTACCTTTAAAGCCCTATATGGCCTAGGACCTGCCTACCTTAGGGACCGTCTCTCCCCACATGTTCCCCAGAGAGTACTGAGATCGGGTTCGCAAAACCTGCTAGTAATTCCCGAGCCAAAGGAGGCCCGTCTGAAATCCACCAGGGATCGGGCCTTCTCGGTAACGGTGCCTTACTGGTGGAACCAGCTGCCGGAAGAGGTGAGGGCCCTGCGGGACCTAGGGCAGTTCCGCAGGGCCTGCAGGACAGTCCTCTTCCGGCTGGCCTACAGCTAATCGACACTGAGAATTTTTGGATGGAGCTAGAATGCATTCTGACAGACTGCTGGTTTTTATGTCCTATGTTTTATTAATTTATTGTTTTAACTGTTGCTATGTAATTGTTTTTAAGCCAAACCTATGTAAGTTTTATATGTTGTAAGCCGCCCTGAGCCACTTCGGTGGGAAGGGCGGGATATAAATCGAAATATAAATAAATAAATAAATCTGAGAGGAGTACCTGAAAATGAAGGATCTGACTTAAGGACATATATAATAAGAATCATTGCTGAGTTTTTGGAAGTGGACCCTGATGAATCTAACTATCTTTATGACTATATATATATAGGGTCAATTCATTGTATGCCAAGAAAAATAAGTTACCAAGAGATGTGGTAATAAGATTTATATCAAGAGATATGGTGGGAAAGATCTTAAGTGAACAATTTGAAAAAACACTGGAAGTTGATGAAAGCAGAGTAAGAATCATGAAAGAGTTGCCAAGAAAGGTTATAAATGACAGAAGATTGTATAAAAAACTAACTGGCAAGCTGTGGGAGAATGAAGTGAGATACAGATGGATATTGCCAGAAGGTCTAAGTTTTGAATAAGGAGGAAAGAGGATTACAATTACAAATATACAAGAACTGAGGAGGTTCTTTAAGGAAAATAGGGGATTTGGGGATACAGAATAAAAGAAAAACCATTATGGATTACAAATTAATATCTTGGAACGTAAATGGACTAAATAAACCGCAAAAAAAAGGCTACATTTCATTGGATTAGGAAACAAAAAGGTAGTATAATTTGCCTACAAGAAGTGCATATCAAACAATTGGATTACAAATTTTTATGAAATAAACAATTGGGTAAGGAATTTTATTTATTGACTAAGGAGATAAAAAGGGGAGTGATTTTTTATATTAAACAAGAACTAGATCCAAAATTGATCTTTAAAGACAATGATGGAAGATATTTAGCAGTGGAAGTGATGTTGAATGACAAAAAGACATTGTTATTGGGACTGTATGCCCCAAATGGGGCAAAAGACTCCTTCTTTAAAGATATTGTGCAACAATTAGACCAAGTGACATATGAACAAATAATGGTAATGGGAGACTTCAATGGAACAGTATAAATACTTTGGATAGATCTGGAAAAAGAAATAATGAGGGGAAATTACCGAAGTCATTTTTTGATTTAGTTAAAAGAAAGTTTGGAAGATATATGGAGGAAATTTAATCCTAAAGTGCGTGATTATACTTTCTTTTCAACTAGGCACAGCTCTTTCTCAAGAATTGATATTCTATGGACTACAAAAGATCTTGGACTTATGATGAGCACACGTGTGAAAGTTGATCCCCTCCCCCCAATACAGCAATTCTTCAGACAGCCACAGTTGGGTCATGAGCAGTCAAATGAAAAATATACAGCTTGATCACAACTGGTGGGCAGAACATGATCCAAACTGGCTGGGTGCAAGTCTTTTAATACAAATCCACTCTCTGCAATGGTGAACCACTGTCCATTATCAATGATGTACATATTTCTGATTCCTGCTGTTTCTACTAGAAAATCTATGTTACAATCTCACTTGTCCCTTTTGCAAACTGTAGCCATTTTTCATTACCTTGCACTCAGGGCTTTTTTTTGTAGAAAAACCCCAGCAGGAACTCATTTGCATATTAGGCAACACCCCTTGACCCCAAGCAAACTGGAACTGCATTCCTGCTCAAGAAATGCCCCCTTGCACTGATTATTTCCATAAAATATATACATTTTCAATATCATTTGTGCATTAGCACTGCATTTATTTATAAAACATATATATTGCATCTTCATAGAACTCGAAGTGTCAAACAAAATAAAATAATAACATCATTATAGCAACGTAAAAGGTATAAAAACAGCATGAAAAGCACAGCAGTCTCTACTATCTAAAGTTTGAGTCTGAAGGTGGTCAAATCCTGTCTGTGGTCAAATCCTTGACTGATTACTGAGAGGTCCAGATTAGTGGTCATAGGGATAGATAATGGGAGAGCTTTGTTCACCTCCAAGTCTGCCTTTGTTCCCAGTGAGTATGATGAGGTTTTGAGGAATTAGGCAAATAACTGCTCCTTTGCTACTGGTTTTAATCCTTTGCACAGTAGATGGCCTGAAACTCATTTCCTGAATCTCCTTGATTGACAAAGAGCTAGTCTGGGACACCATGAAGGGGAGAGAGGACAAGACAATAGAGGTTTGAGGGCAGCAAGTGTGTTATGGTTTCAGATTTCCTCTTTCCCAGATAACTGGTTGCATACAGTTTTATACTCTTTCATGAATGTGGTACAGAAACATTAAAAAAGACATGTGTGAACAATAATTTTCATTAAATATGTATCTCTTGTCACTATCTCTATTTAATGTTGCTTTAGGAAGTCAAAATGGTTATAGCATCATGAACCCTTGACTCACAACATGTATTAGCATAAGGTCAGTGTATCATTCTAAAAATATAAATTAGATCTGTCCCTAGTTCAGATTTTTAAAAGGAAAATGAAAAAAGAAAATAAAGAGGGTATCAATTCTGCTCTCATCTATGCACATTAAATTCTAATTGCGTTCATGATTTTGAGGTACCTGTGGGAAATATTAACTCTGAGATTTAAAAGAAGAATTATTATGAGGTAAGCCATTTTTATTCTTGCCGTATCTTGACAACACATTCTGCATGCACATTGGTCCATAAGAAATGGCTCTGTGAAACATGGAGACATCTTGACATAAAAAAACACAAAACAAAACCCAATTTATCACTGTGGGTGCTTACTGAACTCGGTGTCTTTTATGTGATGTACAGAACATTGTTTCAGAAACTATAACAGAATTATTCTCCACAACTGACTTTTGGAAATAATGGGCTAAAGTATTTCAAAATCAGCTTAACCTTACTATAAGAGTGATTTCAGCCAGACATTTTTATTGTTTAATTAGTTACGCCATTTATTCTTTTAATTGATCTAGCTAAGCAATTTTATGGTGACTTATTGATTGTATACACACAAAAACTCTCCTCTTCTAGTTATGCAGTATATCTGAGAAGTCCTTTGAGTGCCTATAGCTTTTCAGGCAATGGGGTTATGTGTGAAACAAATAAAAGAATAAACACCCCAACCCTGCCCCAATAATAACTTGCATTATCAAGTATATTGCAGTCTTCCACATAAAAGATTCTGGCCATTGCAGTTCATTGATTTAGCAGTGTGTGCTGCATTTCAATGTTATACACAGCTCCTGCAGTGGTTTTTGTTTTTGTTTTGGGTAGGAGTGTTTTTGTGGGGAAAGGGGACTGACATGCCTCCCTTCCTTTTAGATGTTTTGGATTAGAAATTTGTTACTATTTAATTATTTTAATAAATAATAATAATGATTGTGGCTGAGGTTACTGATCTTAAGATAAATGCAAGAAATCGAACCTCAGTCTTTCCAAAGCAGCCAAGAGGACTAAATAGGAACTCTCTAGTCCTCTTACTGAGTGATGTTTTTTGTAATATTGGTGTTGCTGTTGCTGTTGCTGCTGTTTTCTTTTTCTTTTCTTTTTTTGAATTTTAAATAGTTTATTAAAATCTCAAAGTTATACAAAAATAAAATAAAATAAAAGTGCAACTCAAAATTACAGAGCAAAACTAAAACAAAAACAAAATAGAGCAAGACTGCAAAATAATACATTTTTCTTTTTCATAACAATAACAATAATTCAATTATTATCACCCCATCCTGGCTAGGCTGGGCTCTGGGCAATGTGCAGATAAAAATACATAAAACGGAACAAATATATCATTTAGTACAATAAAACAGTAGCAATAAGAATTCCAACCTCCAATAGTGGTTGGCTTATTATACTCATTTCTTATCAGAATGTTGGAGCATATGGGGTGGGGGGAGGAAACACTTCTGAAGCGAGGGGGGGAGAGTAAAAAAATAGGTGCCAAATATCAGTGCCTCAATCAAGAGCCTATCAAAAGTCTAGTGGAACATCTCTGTAAAAGATTCCACAGGGCCTGGACATTGACCGATAGAGTTCCACCAGGTAAGGGCCAGGTGGAAATCTTTTCAAGTGAGGGTGAAAGAGTCATTAGAAACATCCTCAATGCTTCACTGTCTGAGAGAGATTTCCAAGGTCTCTAAAAGAGGCAGTAATGTACTCCCTCTGTGTGTGTGTGTGTAAAGGTTTATGGTCAATTATAAACCAGTTTTATGGGGAAGTTCATAGGGAAAGTGATAGAGCATGTTGAGGCAAAGTAGCTCCATGAGTTTCTGGAGGACATACATGTCCTTCACCTTTTTCAGTTTATCTTCAGATCTGGTTACAGAACAATCCGTTCACTATACTCTGTACACTCCTAAAATTTAGTTTTGTTTCTCAGAAGCTGCTAGCTCTAATTTTCAGAACTATTTATCTCCCAAGTGCAAATTTTCTCCCATTCATGGTCTGATGCCAACACACCGCTCTTAGAATCTACCTCTATCCTGTTAGTGGACATGAGCAGACCTTTCAAATGATGAAGGACATATCTCTTATCTGAGTGCCCTTTAAATATCATTTATTGGTAGTGGTCAACAATGCCAGCACTAGCATGAGTTTTCATACTGTGGAAGAGAATGACACATAAGAATACATTAATGTGCGTAGTCACTGGTTAAAATGTCATAAAGTGTCACGGGTTTGTCATTAATTTGCCATTTACATTTTATGCTGACAATATTAGCTGGCAATTTACTGCCAGTTTTTGCTGAAAGTTCATTCATATTCAGTTTCTACTTATGTTTTGCATGTGGGTGTAGTGGTTAAGTGTGCGGACTCTTATCTGGGAGAACTCAGTTTGATTCCCCACTCCTCCACTTGCAGCTGTTGGAATGGCCTTGGGTTAGCCATAGCTGTCACAGGAGTTGTCCTTGAAAGGGCAGCTTCTGGGAGAGCTCTCTCAGCCCCACCCACCTCTCAGGGTGTCTGTTGTGGGAGGAGAAGATATAGGAGACTGGAATCCACTGAGTCTGAGAAGGGTGGGGTATAAATCTGAGGTCTTCTTCTTCAAATACCCTGCCTGTTACTAGCAAAGCAATATATGTGTTGCAACGAAGATCTATCTATCTATCTATCTATCTATCTATCTATCTATCTATCTATCTATCTATCTATCTATCTATCTATCTATCTATCTATCTATCTATCTATCTATCTCTCTCTCTCTCTCTCTCTCTCTCTCTCTCTCTCTCTCTCTCTCTCTCTCTCTCTCTCTCTCTCTCTCTCTCTCTCTCTCTTTGGGAAAAAGAGAGCCATATAACACATACTGTATGTAGGTTGGCAGAGAATATGGTACTTGAAGTTGTTTCTTCTTCTTCTTCTTGAATGAAGGCAGATAAAGCCCAACTTCTAATAGAAATGCTGTTTGAAATTCACTGGCAGATCACAGCCCAGTTTGGCTACCTGAATTACCAATAAACATTTCAATAGCAGTAATTTATTGAAGGCTGTGTTTGACATTGAACGCCATTCAAATGAATGGAAGTTTAGCTATGCCTACAAATATCAACAGGACCTATCTTAAATCATGCTTATTTCATTTCACTGTCATTTGAATTTGCCTGATTTGCAAACATAGACTTCATTTAATATCTAGTCTAAAAAATTGCATACCGAACACTACAAACTTTTGGGAGATGTATTTTAATCAGTTTTTTTTTTAAAAAAAACTTTTGTAGAGAAAGAAAATAGTATTTGATTTTACTGATTGTTTATTGGCAGACTTATTGGAATAAATCCATAAAAGAATGGAAAGTGAGAAATTTTCTGAAAAGCAATTTCTTTACTGTTCTTGACATTTGCCAACCTATACTAATAAATTCCAGTATTTGCCTGTGACAGATCAAATAAGTATGAAGCTGAGTCATTTATTAATGGATCATTCTATGTATTGGTGAATGTCCAAAGTAACTGTTTCACAAGGTTCCTTTTGTACCATTGCTAAGTGCTTTGCCAAGTTGCCCTTAATCAGCAATCTTGTAAAATCTTACATTTTAAGATATTATTCAGGCAACATAGAAGGCTACCTTATAGCATATGGTAAATCATTACAGAGCAGCTCAGAATCTCAGTGGCACTTTCAGAGTTATATCTGTGACAAATACAACCAGGGACAACATAGATTGTACAAATTAAAGGATGGTCCTGTCCCAAGGAAAAAATGGAATTCGAACAGATGGTATGATGATAGAATAATGATTAGAAACTGGGAATCTTACCCTGAGATATGGTGTGCTTTCATAGTAAAACATTTCAAAGATATGTCATCAAGGGAAACTAGGGTCAGATATGATTGCTGTGAGCAACCAGAAAGGCTGAACCTTCTAGCAAGACTGAATCTTCCAGTAAGTCAAAGAGAAAAGAATGACTGACTTGTCAGTGTGGAAGGGTTAGTGAGTATCTCATGACCTACACTGGCCTACTGGTATACGAGGCTTCCTTTGTAAATGTAGCTGTTCTCCTTTTGTTTCTCTCATCTGCCCAGGAAAAGGTGGAGGGACACAGACTGAATCCTAGCCCCATATCCTCAGGTCATCAGTTCAAGATCCACTGTAGGCCTGAGTTGTGATACCAAGGTTTGTTATGGAGGCCTGGGGAAATCATTTGCCTCATACACTGTCAAAAGAAAACAATGTATAACATACAAAATACTGTTTGGTATGGTGGATGAAGGCAAGTGGGAATTTCTGCCTTTATCTAAATCATTATTAGAGGAAATATAACAGCAAAACAGTGAGCTCATATATTCATGGCATTTTCTGTGCACGATATAAAATTAACAGCTTACTGTGTTGGATCCACAGAGTTAATGCAAAGGAATTTCAATTTAAAGGAAACCTTTTTCCTTAAATAGAGACAATTCAATATAGCTCTATTTTGCCAGGATATCCTCCATTCTTGGTAAAGTGATGCAAATATGCCTGTGGCAGTCTATGACCAGGTCTTCCCTCCCTGGTCCACTCCATACAGAAATACATCCAGGTCAGGCCTGCTGGTCCCAACACTCTCCTTGTGCATGCCAACAAGTCCTGTCTCTTTAGGTTTCAGTTTATCAGCACTATGCAGGCTCGCATCATAGCACTGGGGCTTTCCCCCTATGAGGCTCCCCCCCCCAATACATCCAGTGTGGTGCAAACTGCATTGGTTGCTGATGGATCACTGGATCTAGGGTTGCCATTCCCTAGGTGGGAGCACAACCTTTATCCTGGTTCCACCCCCAATATCTCCAGGCTCCACCCCTGAAGTCCCCAGATATTTCTTGAATTGGACTTGTCAACCCTAACTGGATCAGATTCAAGGTTTCGGTGCTTATGTTTATAGTCAGGGACCCACGTACCTTCAGGACCATCTCTCCCAATATGTCCCTCAAAGGGCATTAAGATCAGCAGATAAGAACATTCTGGTGGTCCCTGGCCCAAAAGATATCTGGCTGGCCCTGACGAGGGCCAGGTTTCCTGGCCCCAGCCTGGTGGAACTGTCTGCTGAATGACATCCTTGTCTTTCCTGATCTATTAAAGTTTCACAGGGCATGTAAGGCAGAGATGTTCCGAGGCCAGCAATAGTTCTTTACATGTGCCTGGCATCATCCCCTCCCTCAAAACTGAATGCTAGCACTGCCATCTTGTTTTAAACTTTTTAAATGTATTGAATGTTTAAATATTGTGTTTTTATGGTTTTAAATTGGTTTATATTGCATTGATTCAAATTATTGTAAACTGGCCTGAGCCCCACACAAGGTAATTTAATAAATAAAGTTGTGCAGTTTGTTTTTAAATATCATTTTAAACTATATAAACAGATGAAGAATGAGAATGTGGATTGAGAAAGAATTATAAAAACAGACGTGCAGAATATTTTGAATAGTTATCGATTTTCCTGAATAATAGCCTTATATTGATGATCCTTTTATATTTTTGGTAATCCAAAGGCCAGCTCCTTGGTTTCCTGTTCTGGATATGTTTAAAGAAATGTTTATTATTTGTGTTCCTTGACTTGTGTTAACCATGCAGACTTCTGTGTTCACTGTGGAAAGTTTGGGGGCATATACTCATGCTACAGCCGCTATTTTCAGGAAGAGAGTCTAAAGGACTGATGGATGTAATAAGAGATGAAGTTCTAGACCTATTAAGGAAATTAAAAACAGTAAGTCTCCAGATCCTGATGGCATACACCTGAGAGTTCTTAAAGAACTCAAATATGAGATTGTTGATCTTACAGCCTGTATATGATTTCAGAGAAAGAACTCCAGACGTTTACTGAGGCAGGATTCCCCTTTGCAAAAGCCATGGTGATTTCCCCCCAATAGGCTTTGTCTCTCTTTGTCCCCAATAATTATATATCTTTGTTTACAGTTCCTACTAATTTGCATGGAATTGGCTAATTGGCCTGCAACTGCCTGATTCCACTCTAGACTACTTTTTTTTTAAATGGTGTAACATCTACTCTCCAGTGTTCTGGTAGAGCGTCTGACTTCATTGATATGTTATATATACAGAGTCAAGTGCAGCAGCATCCTAGAGGCCAACAAGATTTTTGAGTATAAGTCTTGACAGTCAAAGCTCCCTTTGTCTGTCTCTTCTACTGCAGACTAGTAAGCTACCCTCTTATATTCCTTCACTTCAAAAGTGAAGAAGAACGGCAACTGAACTTTTTCTGGGAATGGACACATCTACCTTCTCCCTTCCCTTTTCCAGACTAATAGCAGTGTTTCAGTTAATTGATTTCTTTATTGTCCATATACACAACAGGTTTTGCAGGATATTTGGCAGTAATGCATGAATACATTTATCTCTCAGGTTGATATTTTTATTCCCCTTAGTATGTTTTCCTCCTCAATGCAATCTCACCAAATAGCTACAAATATAACTCGGTTTGGTATTCTTTTAAAACTAAGAGACATTGCCACCCCAATGTTTTCATCTCAGAGACAACATTTTCCTGCTTAACTGTTATCTACCTGATCAATCAACTTTTGGCTGATGCAATCCCATTTGAGGATCACCTTATTTACCTCTAACTACACTCTTCTGAGGTATAAATATGTTTAGAGTTCACTGGTACTACTTGGAAGAAGGTAGACACAGTGTGGCATGGCATGGAACAGTAAGTGATATTTGGATAGAAACAGCAACAATATCTCAACAGTTAACATACTGCCCTGCAACCTGGTGAAGGTACCATGGAGATTGTAAACTGGTTTCAATTCCTCTCCCACCACCTCTTCTATTCTTTTCATCAGCCTTCTTCTCCAGACAGGCTTGTGCATTTATTTTATTTCTCCCCACACTTCTCTCCCTTTTATACTATTAGAATCTAGTATAAGTAAGGATTTATAGATAAGTTGTTTGTGTGTGTGTGTGTGTTTGTGTGTGTATGAACATGTGTCTTTATACTTTATATTTTTCTTGCTAATTCCATATAATATTACCTTTCTTAATAATGTTCAAACTTCAACCTATGTCTATTTATTTCTGGGAATTTCCCCATTCTGATACAGAGTGCTGCTCAAATCAAGAACACTGGGCAGATGACCATTGCATAGGATGCACATGGGTGCACCTGACACTAAAAGTGGGCACTTCTCTGGTTGAGGGACAATAATGTGTAAGCTATTCAGATAAAATAGGCTGTACAATGTCCTTGCAAATTATTGTATTTGGGGATGACAACAAGAATGTTCAACACAAGGCTCTGTGAGCATAAGAATAACATAAGGAGTAGGAAAATGCACACTTCACTGCATTTCATTAATGTGAGATAACAAAGTTTGAGTCCAGTGGTACCTTTAAGACCAACAAAGTTTTATTCAAGGTTTAAGCTTTCTTGTGCAAGCACACCTCTTCAAATAGAGTGAAACAAAATTTCCCCAATCACACATAAGAAGAAAGAGGTGGGGGAATTAGTTGCCAGGAAGGGCTAGTTAGAGTCAAGATGCATAAGATGCTAGTTAACATCAAAATGCTGAGATTGGATTAAAGCAGTTGGATTAAGGCATTTCTTGCATGTCCCTAAGTGAATCCATGATTGTATCATTTGTTCCAATACCACGCATGTGCCTGATGAAGCTCAATTGAGAAACAGCTTTAGATTACCGGTCTGCTGTTGCATGCTTCTACTGGGACATTTGGACTGGGTCCTATTAAATTCCACGTGAGCAACAGAAGATAGAGCTTTGCTCTCATGTATTCAAATGAGCTCTTGTGTTGACTATTTTCAGTTCTTTGACAATGTGTACATGTGAACTGTACATTTAAGCTGTCTGTCAGTGTGATTTTGTCTGTGTGAAGAATTTTTTTACCATATTAAGAAACATTTTATTGAACATTTTCATAAATATATAACACATTTTGCAGTAGTTGGCCATGAGCTTTTGTTTTTGTTTGAATTGAGATTGGATTAAGGAAGTTGGTAAAATCTGTGAATGGCAACAAATTAGCATACAAGAGTTAACAAACAGATTTGAGAATGAAGTTTGAGCCCAATGGCACCTCCAAGACCAACTAAATTCAATTCTGGGTATAAGCAAGAACTGAGAGACTTAGCACATGTAGATGCACACTCCTTTAGATACACTGAAAGGTATTTCTTCAGTCAGCCGAAGTTAAAGCTGCCTTCCAGGCAAAACTCCAGTCAAGAATTGAGGACCCCAGTTGCCCCACAGACCCTTCTCCAGAAGCACTCTGGGAACACCTAAAAACTACCATCCTGTCAATCTCTGAAGAAGTCCTCGGGTTCTCCACAAGGAAGAACAAGGACTGGTTTGACGAGAACAATAAAGAGATCCAAGAATTACTAGCGAAAAAGAGATCTGCCTACCAAGCACATCTTGCTCAGCCCTCCTGTCCCGGGAAAAAAGCAATCTTTCGCGCTGCATGTAGCAACCTCCAACGCAAGCTTCGAGACATTCAGAACGAGTGGTGGACCAAGCTTGCAGAGAGAACCCAGCTGTGTGCAGAC
Source organism: Heteronotia binoei (assembly GCF_032191835.1). Classification (NCBI taxonomy): domain Eukaryota; kingdom Metazoa; phylum Chordata; class Lepidosauria; order Squamata; family Gekkonidae; genus Heteronotia; species Heteronotia binoei. Next base: position 125,382,146 of record NC_083225.1, read on the forward strand.
ACTGGTGATTTAAGAGGGTTCTACGAAGCCCTGAAGGCAGTATATGGCCCATCATATCAGGCTCAGAGTCCCTTGCATAGTGCAGACGGCCAAGTGCTCCTCACAGACAAGGCATCCATACTGAACTGGTGGTCGGAGTATTTTCAGGTTCTCTTCAGTGCCAACCGTGTAGTTCAAGATTCAGCAATCCACCTCACCCCACTTCAACCAGTGAAAACAGAGTTGGATGAGATCCCCACCCTAGAAGAGACTGTTAAAGCCATCAAGTAACTGAAAAGTGGCAAGGCAGCGGGAGTTGATGGAATCCCACCAGAGATCTGGAAGCATGGGGGCACAGTACTACATAGCACACTTCACAAAGTACTTGTCACATGCTGGGAACAAGGCAAACTACCACAGGACTTTCACGATGCAATCATCATCACTCTACACAAGAACAAAGGGGAAAAGTCAGACTGCTCCAACTACCGGGGGATAACCCTGCTCTCCATCGCAAGCAAAATCCTTGCCAGAATACTCCTGAACAGACTGATGCCCACCATTGCAGAAGAACTCCTCCCAGAGAGCCAGTGCGGCTTCAGAGCTAACAGGAGCACCACCGACATGGTATTTGTTCTCAGGCAGCTCCAAGAGAAATGCAGGGAACAGAACAAGGGTCTATATGTGACTTTTGTCGACCTTACCAAAGCTTTCGATACCATTAGCAGGAAAGGCCTGTGGCAAATCTTGGAACGTTTAGGATGTCCCCCAAGTTTCCTCAGCATGATCATCCAGCTACATGAAGACCAGCGAGGCCTAGTCAGACACTGCAACGACCTCTCGGAACCCTTCCCAATAGGCACAGGTGTAAAGCAAGGCTGCGTTCTCGCGCCAACTCTTTTTACAATCTTCTTTAGCATGATGCTTCAAAGAGCCGCAGTAGATCTAGATGATGATGATGGTGTCTACATCCGCTATCACACCGATGGCAGCCTGTTCAACCTGAGGCGACTAAAGGCTCACTCCAAGACAATGGAAAAACTTATCCGCGAACTACTGTTTGCTGATGATGCTGCACTCGTCTCCCACTCGGTATCAGCTCTGCAGCATATGATGTCCTGCTTTGCAGAGGCTGCCAAGCTATTCGGCCTAGAAATTAGTCTGAAGAAGACAGAAGTTCTCCACCAGCCTGCACCCCAGGAAGATTATCACCCTCCCTGCATCACTGTGGGTGAATCAGTTCTGAAGACAGTCCAGCAGTTCAGCTACCTGGGGTGCATCATCTCCTCAGATGCCAAGATCGACAAGGAGATTGACAACAGGCTGGCAAAGGCAAACCGTGCATTTGGCCGACTGCACAAAAGAGTGTGGAGCAACAAGCATCTGAAAAAAGGCACGAAGATCAATGTTTACAAAGCGGTTGTGATGACAAGCCTCATCTACGGCTCCGAATCGTGGGTTTTATACCGTCATCACCTGTGACTCCTTGAGCGCTTTCATCAGCGCTGCCTTCACACCATCCTCAACATCCACTGGAGTGACTTTGTGACCAACACTGAAGTCCTCAAGAGGGCGGAGGTTACAAGCATCGAGGCACTGCTGTTGAAGACGCAGCTGCGCTGGGCAGGGCATATTTCTAGGATGGAAAACCACCGCCTTCCCAAGATTGCTCTGTATGGCGAACTTTCCACCGGCCATCGAAATAGAGGGGCACCAAAGAAGAGGTACAAGGACTCCTTGAAGAAATCCCTTGGCACCTGTTGCATCAACCATCACCAGTGGTCTGACCTAGCCTCAGATTGCAAAGCATGGAGGCACACCATCCACCAGGCTGTCTCTTCCTTTGAGAATGCACACATAGCTGGTCTTGAGGACAAAAGGAGATTGAGGAAGAATCGCACTGCTACAGCACCAACCCCAAATCAGACTTTTCCCTGTAGCCACTGTGGCCGGATCTGCCTGTCCCGCATTGGTCTTGTCAGCCACCAGCGAACCTGCGGCAGACGTGGACTACTGCACCCTTCTTAAATCTTCGTTTGCGAAGTCAAGCTGAGAGAGAGAGAGACATATAGGTAGAGAGAAGGGGTCAAGTTAGCTGCCAGGAAGGGATAATTAGAATCAAGATTCATAAGTAACTGAGCAATAAATACAGCTAAGACTGGAATAGCACATTTGGTAAAACATGTGAACAGCAGCAAATTGGCATACAGATAACGAAGGAGTTAACAACAGATGTGAAAACTAAGTTTGAGTTCAGTGGCACCCTTAAGACTTAAGTTTAATTTCTGGGCATAAGCAAAAACTGAGCGACTTAGAATGTATAGTGAGATAAGAAGGTGATATTTCTTTTAAGTCCTGGGGGTTCCATTGTTCTGAGTGTTGTCATAATTTGACTTTCGGCAGTCCTGTTCCAGTTTGTTTCTGAAATTCCTTTGCAATAAAACAGCTACTTTGAGGTCCCCCCTTGAGTGACCTGGAAGGTTAAAATGTTTTCCTACAGGTTTCTCTGTTTTGTGATTCTTGATGTCAGACTTGATGTCAGATTCTTGATGTCATTAATCCTTTGTGTAGGGTTTAGGGTTCAAGTGTTATTGAACTAAATTGTGTTTATACTCTTGAAATTTTACTGTGTGTACTTTTATAAATCTATACCACTTTTAGACAAGACTACTTAGTTGAAATGTGTTTGGTTTATATGACCTTTTATCTAAATATTTTCTTTCCTTGCTCTGTATAGATAACTTATGATCTGCTTATGATAACTTTGCTTTACAAGGATTGCTTTACTAGGATTATATATCTTCTTGTAATAAATTTGATCTCTTATGCAACCTTTTTATTGTAGAGGATATGTTTGATCCAATTTTATCCTTTTTTTTTTAAAAAAAGCACCTTATTGGTTCAGGTGTAGTGTATGGGCAGTTGAGAACAAATTGCAATTCAAACAGAGGAGTGATTATATAGCTAAGAAACCCACACATCAATGAAAGATTTGCAATACATTGGTTCCACTTTGTAAACAAATTTGAAAATCCAACAGTCCAGGGACCAATTGGGTTGATGAGAATTTTACAAGCTTACATGAACAGAGTTGCAGGGACAACATACCAAAAACAGGTAGCAATATGATTGCCCTTGTGAATGCATTCTTGCTATTTTTTCTCCAAAAATGATATTAGAAGTCCTCAGTATAAGAGTTGGCTAATTAGTTCAAAACAAAATGTAAATTTCAGCTATATCACTTTGTGCTTAGGAATGGGGATGAACTAAAGACTGATGAATTTTTGCTGGTTCATATTTTGCAAACTGAAGTTTGTGGCAGGTGAACTGGCAAAACTTTCTTCGAACTTTCAAATGGTTCATGAATGGATGCATTTCAATTCAGATTGTGTTCACTCATTCAAAATGTTTACCAAACTTCAAAGCAACAGGGGGGTAAAATTCTTCATCCTTGGAAACACCAATAGGAGCCCTCCAAAGGTTAACAGGCACTGCTGGCTGCCAATATCAGAGCCTCCCATTCTGCTTTATGGGATCAGAATGTTATATATATATACCCTCAGCTTAGCTTTGCACACTATCTAATGTTGGGTGTTGGCAGTTTGACAAATAAGCAGAGAACCTGTTAAAAACAGAGCACATTCATTTATTCCTGTTTGTGTGCACCTCTCCCCTGGTGCAGTTTGGATGTAAGGTGGACTAAGGTCTCTAAGCCACTCATCTCTCTGCTCATGCTGAGCAGGGGGACTTAGCTACTGGGTACCTCAGCTGAGGACCCAAATTTATTCCCTGCCACCCTCCTGATTGTAAGCATCTCTGTGTGCCATGAGGGTGAAAATGGGTGCAAAGTGTGCTCATAATGGAGGAAAGAAATTCTCCACTCTTTGCTTACCACAAGCCCCCTTCCTTGGGCACCAAACCTATTCTATTAGCTCCCTGAAACTCAGCCCTACGGGACATGACCCCAGGAACAGTCTTAGAGCTTCCATCCCCTGTGCTGTTCCTGGGGTTCGCCACAGAGGCAAAAGAGTTGTTAGTACTGCCCAGACACAAGCAGTTGCTAGCACTCTTTGGAGTGGAGAACTCTGACTGCAGTGATTCAGAGGGTGGTGGAAACATCCTTCTCTTCCACATCCTAACTCCCTGTTGCTACTCCCACCCTCCATGATCCCTCCCAGCCAAGCATCAGAAAGCAACTGCGCCTCCCTACAAGTACCTAGGTTTGTAATTCCAAGCTACTGCAACATGGACTCAACAACGCAGAGCAATAACTAAAACTCTAAAGCAAATGTAAATACACTTCTGCATTTCTTTTTCTCTGAAAGAGGGAACCAATATGTACCAGCTGTTTTGAAAGTGCTCAATCTGAAAATAGGTCCCCAAATATTATATGGTGCTCCCATTTGGATTGACCCAATAATTAAAACAGTTGAGCAGGTACCTGGTACAATCTGCTTCTTACGGAAGAGGCCAGATTGAAGACCACCTGGGATCGGGCCTTCTCAATTGCAGCCCCACTATTATGGAATCAACTCCCGGAGGAGGTACGGGCCCTGCGATGCTTAAATCAATTCCGCAGGGCCTGTAAGACCTACCTCTTTAAAACAGCCTTCACCTAATGCTGAGCTAAGGAAATGCTGCTGGATATGTTTTTAGACACAGAATGTATTAAAGATCGAAGTTATAGCACCACAATTAATTAATTTTAATACAATTTGTAAATGGTTTTATGTCGATTTTATAACTATAAATGTGGGTACTGTGTATGGTTTTATAATTTTATTGTACTGGATTCATATGTTGTGAGCCGCCCTGAGCCTGCTCTTGCGGGGAGGGCGGGATATAAATAAAAAGTATTATTATTATTATTATTATTATTATTATTATTATTATTATTATTATTATTATTATTATTATTATTATCTTGGGCGTCCCATTTTGTGTCCCCTACACAGTGTCCCATTTTCTGTACCATAGGTGGCTTTATGTGTAGAATGTGGCCAGAATTCTATGCTCAAAAGGGCATGGCTCATGACACTCAAATATTGGCTGTGTTTGCATTATAATTTTGACCCTTCCAGCTACTGCTTCCAACTATTAATTGAATCTAATCATTTATCCTGGCTGGCTAACATAGGAAGGAAACTGGAGGCACTGAGTATTTCTCCCAAATCTCTCCTTCCACTTTCAGAAACAGAGGCACTGTGAATAATAAGGAATAGACTATTAGAGGCAGAACTAGTGGAATTGTACAGCACAGCCAATAAGACGTGGTCTCCCCTCAACCATGGGATACTACCTATTTTGGGTCATTCTCCCAGTTATCTTTGCCAACTTCAGAATTCAGCATACTAGGCTTGCAGCCCAATCCTAACCTCCGTGGAGGCCAGTCATGGCATAACTGAGGCGCCACCAGTAGACTTCCTAAGGACTTTGGCACGCTTGGGTGTGGAGAGAAGAGAAGCAACGTTTGCCGTGAGGGAGACCACTGCCATGGCAACTCTGCTGGCATAGGACTCCCAGTGCGTGAGAGAGGCTGAGGCAGCCAGAGGGGAGGGCCAGCCCACCTCTTCCATATTGGCCAGTTTTGGCGCATGCACCATGGCACATGTCAGAGGTGGGAAGAGGCGGCCACGGAGAGGCTGATCGCTGCCACCAATGTGTCCCCTTACAGAGAACTGAGCCAATCATGGGCAGACAGTCGAACTCCATGCCAGCAGGGGACATAGACATTCTTCCCGGCCTCAAAGACCCTCCGTGATGCCCCCTGCAGTGTGCACAGAGCTCCTCCCCCAGGGGCCGCAGAATGCAGAGTGTGAGGCACGGGCCATATGGCCACTCCATTTGCCTCCCCCTCGTTCGCTGTAGGTTGTGCCCTGAGCACAACAGCCCTGTTGGATTGGGCAGGCTGTCGGGCCAACCAGGCTGAGGTGCAGCACCCGTCCTCCTGTGGGAGGAGTGGGGCAAAGACCCCCCTCCCCTATCCAGCCTTGCACATGCAAGGTGGCTCATTGTCTCCCCCCTACCCTCCGCCAAGGTCCAAGCGACCCCACCCCCAAGATGTTCCCTCGGAGAAGCCACTGACAAAGTGGCAAAGGGGAGGGGCATAAGGAACGTGCAGCATACAACAAGCAGGAGAGACAAAGTAGTGCACATCTCAGACTTTATTGTGCTGGAATCAAGTGCAACAGTATCCCGGGCACAACTTGGACAGTCTTGCAGGGTGTGTGGCTCCACTCAGAGAGGACGGCAGGAACAGCTGACTGGGGGGGGGGGGCGGCCTTGAACTGCCACACAAGGAAGCCTCTGTGTTGACTTCTCACCTGCAAAACAGAGACAGTGATCAAGAGCCCCGAAGGGGCATCAGCTGCAGCATGAGGCTGTGTTTTGCTGAGGGGATCTCTTAAAGGGAAAGTCCCTGACCCACCTCACCACAGGCATCGGAGCAGCTGCCAGACCTCCCTTCCCCCGGTGCCCGGCCAGTGGTGGGAATGAGATAGAGGACAGACCAAGGGGGGGGGCCTCAAGTGACATGCAGGGGCCGCAGCATGACCCCTACCTGAGCTTGCAGCCCAGGTCAAGCACCAGAGACGCTGTCACTCTGCCCAGCTGTGAGCGACCAAAGAGGGAGGGACTTTGGGGTGCGCAGTTGCACTTACCCATCCTTGTGCGACTACCTCTGCACACTGAGCCCCTGGAGGCTGGGTACCTGTTAGGAGAGGTTAGCCACAGAGGAGAGACCTCGCTCTCTTCCTCACAAGTCAAAGAGCTTGCCTTGTGCTGCCTAAGCAACCTCGCTGTGCCGTGCCCGTCACCAAAATGCCCCATCCCTTTTAAAGTTTAATAAAACTTATAAAATGGGGGGGAGTGCCCCATCCCTCGCTCTAAGTCTGTGCGGCAGGGAGCTCCCCATCATAGTACCTCGCTGTGCGGCCTTTTCTACCTAATGAGTCATGCGAGGCCGGAGTGGAAGTATTTCTAGGAGGTGGGAAATAGCAGTTGGGGAGGGGACTCGCCCAGCCCAGGATGCAAGGGGATTGGTGAGGCAATTACATGGCTCCCTAAGGGGTTTGCAAGCTCCCACAGTGGTGGCGACAATCATTGTTTCCAGTCTCCGTGAGTGCCTATAGGATAAGCCGCCATTTTCCTGGTTGTAACTTTATGCCTCTCGGGGGAGGGGGGGGGGCATGTCATGACCAAAAGTTCTTAGGGAGCCGTCTAAGCCTGGCCATGCCCCTGACTCCACCCCCTCCTGCACGGCTCGCTGCAACGGACTTCAGCCTCTGCTCGGATACAGCCCTCAGGCACCACTGCCCTCCGGTGGGGTGGAGCTCTGGTGCAGCAGCGCTCTGGTGGGCCTGCACCCACATAAATTACCTCCACCATGGCACAACTGGACTCCCACCAGCAGAAATGCAACTTGCACCAACGTAGCAGATAGTTTGCTCCCAAAGCACTTTCGCCTCCCCCCATAGGATCGTGCTCTTAATATCCTCCCCTCAGCGATCCTAAGAGGAAGAGTAAATGACGCACGTTTCCTTAATAGATTATGTCCCTGTGCAAGTGGTGCCATTGAGACAGTATCCCATGTGCTATTAGAATGCTGTCACTACATCAATGTATGGCATAGCATTTTATCACCGATTCTTGGTAGTATTTTAGATTTACCTGAGTCACACAAATTCCTTTTTCTGCTAGGCTGTGTTGATGATATTATTGAACCTGTGACAAAGTTCCTCTAAGCAGCTCTACTTATACATAGTACTATGGAAAAATAAGCTATTTTATAATGATTTAATTCATAACTTATTTTAGAATGGAACTGGAATATGGAATATGTTTTGATATACGTGTATGCTTCATTTCTGCATTTCCTTTTATCCTACTCTTATCTATGCTAACATTTTTTATAATGCCAATAAAGGAAATTGCTGTGTGCCTTCTACCTTCTCTAATCCTGGAATCCTGTTTGCAGCCCACAATTTGGAAACAGATCCACACTTTCCCCAGTGACCCCTGTGTGGCAGGTGTGACACACCCATGTCTTGAGGCATGTAAATCCCCAACACTTGTCCTCCTCCATCCTCCACAGACATGTGGAAAGAGTGCACCCAAATACGTTGCCTCCAGATGACAGAACTGTGCAGACTTCTGAAGCAGTCAGGAGCACAGCAACCTTTCCCTAACTGCTCACTTGTGGCAACCAGAGGACCTCTGTCCAGACTGCCAGGGCATGTCTTAAGAGGGATCAGTCCACCCACCTGGCTACAAAGTGGTTCTGCTCCACGCATAGGAGATGGATTCAGACTACATGGTGCAAAATTTGCTTCCATGATACAGAGTAGCCTGAGCAATTAGGTGGGTGGTGGCAACATGGCTACATAGTCATGGATGCTGGTACCAAGATGCTAGCAGCAGTCAAGACTGTTGCCACAAGAGCATCATATTCCAATGACTGGTTGACCCTGGTTGACCCTCTCTCAAATGGTGCATGTCTTCAAGCCTTTCCAGGACACTACTAACATGCTTCAAACCCATAGACCAGCCTCAGGAAAGTCATACCCCTGATTTAAGGGCTGGACCAATCGCTGGCCTCCATAAAGCAGCTGGGCCCTGAGGTGGATAGCTGTTCTCCCATGGGTCAGCACCTTGCCATCACCACCAGGCTGCATCCTATCTGCAAGGAAAGAGAGCTGGTTTGTATCTGTAACCCCTGGATAAAAGGCAACATTGTTCTTCAGAATGCAGAGCTCATGCAATGGAAATATGACCTCTGCAAAGAAGTGCAGAGGCTACAGCCCAATAGATGTGGCCAAAGGCAACAGCCCAGCACCTCTGCCTTAAAGATTCCAACTAGGGAAAAGCCCCACTACCGGTTGTCAGCAGTGAACTGGGAGGTCAGAAGCAGCAGGGGTGCCAGACATGCATTGGTGGAGGATTCAGCAGAGGTGTTGGTGAGGGGGTCTTCTGAGCTAGTCGATGCTGATCCCCTGGAGTACTGGTAATGCAAAGCTGTCATCTAGCCTAGCCTTTCTTGCATGGCCAGGAGTCTCTTCTTCTGCCTTCTCACTGGTGTGCAGAGTGAGAGTGTTCTCCCACTCAGGAAACATTCTCAGTCCTCATGACTCCCACCTGGACCTGACCATTGTAGGTGCCGTCAACATCCCCCTGCTGGGATACCCACTCTGGACCTCACAGATCCAGGCCTCGTGTTGTCCCCCTGCATGTCACGCCCCCCCCCCCATTCCTCCTCCTCTCTAGTTGATGTAGCAAGTGGCCTGTGGGTTGCTTCTTTGGTGCTTGAGTGGGAGAATGGCCTGCATGGGGATGGGCTGGCTCCATACCCAACCCTTTATCACTAAAATTCCCCCACAGTGAAAACCCCTGGATACCCCCTTTACTTTAACTATCCAAAGAAAATCTCCCTCACCCAACAGCTATTTTATGAAACAACATCTACCTTGTGGTTTCCTATTGTTTCTTTCTTGAATGAGCTGGAGATACTTCCACAAAATCCCACCTTCCACAGCTTGATTTTTTTCTAGAGTTATGTGGGGTGTGAAGGAGGAAGTGGTAGGTTTCTCATGGATGTATTTGTTTGTTTTTGCTGTTCATGTGGTAATTTGATGTAAGCAGGGCTTACAGGAATTCCTTTGCATATTAGGCCACACACCCCTAATGTAGCCAATCCCCCAAGAACTTACAGGGCTCTTAGTACAGGGCCTACTATAAGCTCTAGGAGGATTGGCTACATCAAGGTTGTGTGGCCTAATATGCAAAGGAGTTCCTGCTACAAAAAAAACCCAACCCTGGGTGTAAGGAGCTGTTAAAGGCTATTTTGGTGTTATATGTTGGGTTGTTGGGGTTTTAGTTGATATACAGTTGGTGTGTGTGTGTATTTGAGGTTACAGTTGGTATTCTTATTTTTTATCATATTTTCTATATTTTTGTATATTTTAAAGAAAAACTTTTATTTTAAAACAAAAAAACAAAGCACCACCAACAACAAAATAAAGCCCATGGTGTGGCAGAAGACTGAGAGTGGGGCATTGAGATAGCCCTGGTCTCCTTAAACCAAAAGAAGCAGCCATTTTTGGATTGACAGAAAGCCAGCAGGGGGTGGGAGCTACTGACTTGTATGGTCCATCTGCTGCCAAGCTCTAGTAGCTCCACCTCCTTGCAGATGAATTGTTTTCTTGAACTATGTGATTTTTATATGTACTTTATTTTGAATACTATTTTGATGTCTCAAATGTTTTGACTTGTTTTATTGTTTAATTGTTAAATTGTTCTTATTTTGCTGGTTGTGAGCCGCCCTGAGTCTGCTTCAGCGGTGAGGGCGGGATATAAATCCAATAAACCTTAAACCTTAATGTTGAAATGTTTTGATGTTTGCTGCCGTGGGGAACCTATTTGAGTGGAAAAGCAGCATAGATATGTTATACATACATAAATATTGTATTAGCATTGAATAATAAAAAAAATAAAAAATAAACAGCATCTACCTCACAGCAGCTACCACATAGAACACATCCTCCTCAGCAAACATTTATACAATTTCCATAACACTTGTACAATTCACAAAAGATGATATCTTAAATGTCCAATGTGTTTTGCTAATAGTGAATAACCAGAAATTTCACCTAGGGGTAGGATATGACTAGAGGGTCTGTGTTTTGGCCTAAAAGGAATTGGGAGTGGTGTGGGCACACCTTTCTGAGTTCCAGTGTTTGCAAGGACTGTTTGTCAAGCTGCTGTAGGGTTACTTTGGGGAGCCCCTGTCAAAAATCTGGGTATGTCTGCATTTCTGTCCTTCACAACCTGTCTTTGGAAACTTGTGGGTGGCCCTGTCATCTCAACATGTGTTTTCATTTCTTGGCTGTGTAGAAGAATACACCCCAGTTGATAGGTGTGCTCTGGACCTATGTGTTTCAGCCCTGGGAGCGTTGTGGGCATGCTTTCCTTGCTTGCATTGTGTGTCTTTGGTGCCTGCCAAGCTCCCAGAGGGTTACTTTGGGGACCCCCTGCCAAAGCTCTAGGGATGTCTGCCTTTCTGTCCTCCAGATCTGGCCTTTGGAGATTGGAGGGGGCTGCGAGAGTAGGGGAGATCTTCCCTTGCTTCTAGTGTCTTACTGAGGGTTCTGCCCAGGTAAAGTTTCTCTGAGTTTGGTGTGACTGGCTTGTTACTGAGTCAGTCAGTAGTCTCCTGTAACTGCAACTGTTTTTACCAGATAGAGCACTTGGGCGACCTTTTAAGGGGGCCCATAACTGGGACCCCAGAAATGTAATCTGCCCCCAAGTTGGAGATATTGTAGAGGAGTGGGCAGCAGAGTTAGGTTTTCTGTGTATTTGGTGTGTGTAGGCTGCAGGGGGTCCATTCAATACACTTTTTAAACACTTCCTGACATTTCCCCAAAAGCACTTTCCTGGGGGGCATCTTTTTAGAGGCAATAACTAGGGCCTCCTAAGAAAAATATGCACAAAACGTTGAGGTCTTATAGAGAAGCATCAGGGGGAGCTTCCCTGCAAGATTGATGTGTAAGCACACAGGGTCCATTCCATACACTCCTGAACCTCCTGAACCTTTGACTGTCATTTCCCCAGAAAACGCTTCCCTGGGGGCACCTTCTTTGGGGTGCTGTACCTCAGACCCCCAAAATCCAATCCTCACAAAACTTATAAGGCTAGTAGATGAGAGTCAGTCAGAACCCCCCTGCAAATGTTGTGTTTTTAGCATTTGGGAAGGGCCAGTATTATAATGCCCCTGTATAAATCGATGGTGCCACCTCATTTGGAACACTGTGTACAATTCTGGTCACTGCACTTCAAAAAAGATATAGCATTGAAAAAGTGCAGAAAAGGGCAACTAGAATGATTCAAGGTTTGGAACACTTTCCCTATGAAGAAAGGTTTAAACGCCTGGGGCTCTTTAGCCTGGAAAAACATCGACTGACCCCTCAGTTGATGTTTTTCCAGGCTAAAGAGCCCCAGGAGTGAGGTTTGGAGTGGAAGGACGGCTACAGGTGAACTGAAGTGTGTGTGAGAGGTGAAGGATGTGGCAGATGCTTTCAGAAAGGGCGGAGGTACGTGGTCAGGGGAAGCATCGGAGGAAGCAGCCAATGGAAAGGAAACAACAAACTGAAAGACTGTGCTGTATAAATTTGAACATTGGAGCTAACATGTAAATAGAGGACCAAACTGTTATATGAGGGAATTCACTGATTAAAGCACAAAAGTTTCTGGGGAAACATTACAGAAATGGTGGATTGACTTTCTTGCTGGTGATATTTTCTGAAAGGGGCAGCAGGGGCACACAAGATTTCAATGGTAGTGAGCAAAGTGGCTATGAAAAAGTGGCTGGAGACTGAAAAAAAGTTATAAAGGTTATATAAGAGAATATACAAGAGACAGAAACTGTGCTGAAAAGTGGGAAAAAGAATAAACAAAGAGGAAGAAGTAGAAGAAGGAAGAGAGAAGATAAAGAAGAACCATCTAGAGTTAAAAAAATCTTTGGGACTGACAAATGGTGTGGTGCAGTGTGTGTGTTATATTCAAATATGAATGGGTTTGAGTGCATACTGTGTGTGTGTAGTGAAAGAGTTCTAAAATGAAATGTAATGAGTGAAGGGTTAAGAGTGCCTTAAATTGAATTTGCAGTTGAATGATTTGGGATGAGTGAGTAGAGAAAGTGGAAGGCAAGTGGTGGAATGTGAAACAGAGTGTAAGGTATAAGTTCAAAGTAGTGTGATGGAAAAGTAATGCAAGAGTATGTGAAGTTGGAGGTGTGTAGGGAGGAAGTTTGAAACCTAAGAGGTCAGATATAAACTCAGGAGTGTATGGCAATGAATGGGAACATACAGGAATAATTTGGAGAGACTTTTGGCAAGCAGTATTTTCCATTTTTTTCTCTTTGTTCCTGTACTCTCTTTCTTTTGGATTGTAAATTTGTTTTGGATCTCTCTTGGAGAGGTGGGATAAAATAATAATATTTATATGTAAAGGGTGTGATAAAAGGTGAAGAAAGGGGGGAAAGAGGGTATAAGCGGAGAAAGGGTTGGTGTGCAATATACAGCAAATTGGGAGGGGAGTAGAGGTTTTCAAATAGAGTGGTACAGAGGTAGTTGTGAAAAGAACTTCCCATGTCAACATATTCCCCCTTTAGGATTTTGTCTCTTGTGGCAGGCAGTAGGTGATCGCCCAAAGGCAAGGCATAGCACCAAAAGGGACTGCTTTGTAAGGAGATGGGAAACCCTATCCACCAGTTAAAGCTGCAGCTGCCCCCTGCTGCCCTACCCCAGGCCAATTACCGAATGAGCCAAACTGACCATGTGGCCACATCCAATTATTCTTCTATCCCGCACCCGAAGTTGAAGGAGTCCCAGAACCACCTGAAGCAGTACCAGCCCCATTAGATGCGGCAGATCCCCAAGACTCCCAGGGCCACACAGGCCCCGTATAGGGCAAAGACCCATCCCCTAACTTACCAGGAGGTACAGCAGGCACCAATGCTGTTTCCATACCAACCGCACCGGACGACAGGCCAGATCCAGCATCCAAACCGACCAGTCCAACAGCTCCTCCATTAGCAGTCGCAGCAGACCTGCCCTCCAAAATAGACAAACGGGTCAGTATATCTGCCTGCAAAGCCAGCTTGGGAACCCGCCCTTTCCTTGGCATCTGAGAAGGGGGAATTCCAGATGCCCGTTCCAGGGCCTTCAGCCTCTGAAAAATGACTGCGTTCACCTAGTCCTCTCCCTCCTTGTCTGAAGACGAGGGGGGGCGGAGGATGCTTCTGGGGCGGCTTAGGAGCCTTATGAGCAGGCTGCTTACCCTTTGATTTTCCACCATCTTTACACCCCGACATGTTAGTCACCCTAAGGGATCATGGCACGAGACAAAATTAAAGAGCGTTTGAACTGCAGTAAAGCAGCTTTACCACTCTGTACCAGGGGCTAAGTCTCAAAAACTCCCCCCAAAACCACTCAATTTCTTCACCTGAAAAAGGCCAAAGCCCACACCTAAAATGGCTTCTGCCTCACTGGCACTTAAAATGGCCACCAAAAACAAGAGGCAAGGAGGAAGAACCAGCATAAAATGGCCGCCAAGGACCAGAGGCGAGGAGGAAGAACAAACAACCCCAGTGCCTCACAAAATGGCTGAAGCACACCACTCCCTGGCTGCCACCTCAGCCCAACTTAAAATGGCCGCCAAGGCCACAGGCCATAAGAGAGGCTCTGTAAGTAAAAAAGTGGACCTTGGAAAAATGATGCCTTCAAATGAGGCAGCCCCCCGACACCCCTACAAAGTGCCCCTGCAATCCCCCCCCGCTAAAATGCCAACAATGAGGGGAAAATGGAGGTCCTAATACAGTGCCCCTGCAATCTCCCCCCAAAAATGCCAACAATGAGGGGGAAATGGGGGTCCTAATACAGCACAACGCTGCACAGGATGCAAAGAGGGCCACCAGTAAGGAGAAAAGGAGAATGTCCTGCCACGCTAAATTGGCTCCCTGAAACCAGTCTCATGATGCGCTCTGAAACTCCCGACGCAGCAACACACTTTGCGCAAAAATGGCCTCCAAAGGCCTAATCCCCCCCCCAGTGCTGGCTACGAGCCTGATAGCATGCTCCTTCCAATCCGAGCACCACAGGAGGACTGCCGAGAGGGGAGCGGAGGCTTCAGAAGGCACGCTGAAGCCCTGCTGAAGCCCCGCCCCCTAAAGATGTGCCTAAAGCACGCTAAATCGCTTGCTCTTTCCTCCAGGAGGGGCAAAATCTCCCCGGCAGCCACGCCGCAATGCGGCGGGCTGCCGGAGGTTCCATTAGTGGAAGTCCAAAGAAGCAATAAAAGGTGTTAGTGGCAAATATATATGCTCCTAATGAAAAGCAGGAGGGTTTTTATGAAAACTTGTGACAAATTCTAAAACAATATGAATACGATGATGTATGTACAACTGGGGACTTTAATGCTGTTTTTGATGGTAAAGAAGATAGAAAAATGTCGAAACAATTGAAGAAATGAGGGCAACTCCTGCCAAAAGATTTTTTGTTATTAGCAGAGGAGTATATGCTGATGGACGCATGGCGATCTCGTAATCCAAAAATAAAGGATTTTACTTTTTTTCGGCAAGACATGAGTTATGGTCGCAAATAGGTATGGCCTGCATATCCATAACAATGATGAGAAATATGGAAAACAGAAATTCTACCCAGAACTTTTGTAGACCACAGTCCTATTCTAATGACAATGAAAGATGAAGTTAAAAGATCTAGGTGGAGACTAAACACACAGATTCTGAAGGTTGAACAATTTGTGATGGAAGGGAAAAAAAGAGCTACAAAGTTTTTTTGAATTAAATGTCAGAGGAAACACCATACCATATAATATGGGATGCCAGCAAACTGTTCTATAGAGGTCTTGCAATAAGATACACAGCATATCAGAATAAAGTTAGAAGGCGAAAGCATGAAGAGATACTTCATGCGAAAGCATGAAGAAATACATAAAGACACACTTAAAAAAATCCCTCCATCAAGAATTTAAAAATGGAAGTCAAATTGCTACAACATCAGATGAACCTATCGTACTTGGATGAGATGGCTAGGAAAATCAAATATGCCAAACAAACCAGGGAGGTGGCTAGCCTACAAAATTAGGAAAGAAAAACAAAAAACCTCAGATCTACCTCTTAAAGGATAACACAGGAGCCATTAAGTACTCAATGAGAGAAATAAAAGATATTGTAAAAAGTTACTATAAAGAACTATACAAAAAATAGATCTGGGGAAAAAAGAGCAGAAGGAGTATTTGAAGGATAAAGAGCTTCAAAAATTGAAAGACATTCAAAAAAACCTTCTAAATGATCCAATTACAATGCAGGAAATAGTGGAGGCAATGAAAAGTTTAAAGAAAGGGAAAGCTCCAGGACTTGATGGTCTTCCCTTGGAATTTTATCTAACCTTTGAAGATGTCCTATCAATGCCTTATAAAAAACTGTTAGAATATATTTGGACAACAAATAAAATACCAGCTACATGGAAAGAGGCCCACATAGCATTATTACCTAAGGGGGAGCAGGATTTAGATGAAATTAGAAACTACAGACTGATATTATTGGATGATAATTATAAGATTTATGCGGCAATCCTGTCAAAGAGACTGAAGAAGGTATTAGAACTGTTGATACATCAGGATCAATTGGGATTTTTGCCTAAACGGCAAATTAAAAACAATACCAGGACTGATCTAAATGTGTTGGAATTCTATGAGACCCACAATGAAAGAAAAATGACCATGATTTTCTTAGATGCTGAGAAGGCATTTGACAATGTAGACTGGGGGTTTATTATTGAGCAGTTAAGGAAGATGTTTGGAGAGGATTTTATCAAACAGGTTCAGTCATTTTTCTCAGAACAGAGAACTAAAATAATTGTAAACAGGGATGTAACAGATGAAATAAGGCTATCAAAGGGGACAAGACAGAGATGTCCCCTGTCACTGTTATTATTTATCTCATCACTAGAACCTTAAATATTGCAATTCGAAGTAATGCAAACATTTAAGGGCTGAAAATAAGGGGGGGGGGAAGAATTCAAACTACAGGCCTTTGCCGATGGCCTTGTTTTTATTTTAGATGACCCACTTAAATCTATTGGCTCCTTCAAGGAAAAACTCAAAAATTTCTCAAATGTAGCTGGAATGAGAGTAAACAAGGAAAAGACAAAGGTTATTATCAAAAATATTTCTAAACAAGAAAGTAGAGACCTAGAGGACAAATCTGAGTTCCAAGTAGTCAAAACAGTACAATATCTGGGTATAAGGTTAACAAACAGGTGCAGTACAATATATGAACAGAATTATCTAAAGTTAATTAAAGAAATAGAGCATGATTGTAACAAATGGCAAAGGTTGCGATTATCTTTTTTGGGCAGAATTGCTGTGGTGAAAATGAATTTTTTGCCAAAGTTCATGTTCTTGTTCCAAGTTGTACCAGTAATTCAAGGAAATGGCATAATTGGTGGTTTTGTATGGCAAGGGAAAAGACCTCAAATAAAGTGTAAAGTATTACAAGATTCCAAAGAAAGAGGAGGTTGTGCCCTACCAAACTGGGAGCTATATTACAGAGCATGTGCTCTGGTATGAGTGAAAGAGTGGAAAAGTCTTAAAAATAAAAGGCTGTTGATTTTGGAGGGGCATGAACTAAAAATGGGATGGCATGCTTTTGCTTGGTATGGAATTGAAGGGCATAAACATTTCTCTAACCACTTAATTAGGAAATCTTTACTATTCATATGGAAAAAAGTAAAGGATTTGATATATAGGAAAATACCCTATTGAGTCTCACCAATGGAAGCTTTTGCACAGCCCCATATGCTAAAATTTCAAGACGCAATTAGATATGAAGATCTCCTGAAACAAGATATGACTTTAAAATTCAGTATAGAACTGGTAGAACAAAATATCATATTAGATTGGTAGCCAATGCTGCAATTAAAGTCGAGATACAATAAAGATAAGGAGAAGGAATCTGAGTTACAGAAATGTATATTGGATAAGTTGTTGTTGAAAGTAGATGATAAGTTGATTAGTAAACTACACAGACACTTATTAGAGATTGACATGATGGATGAGGAAGTAAAAGAGACGATGATAATATGGGCTAAAAAATTTGGTTACAGTATAGAAATGGACAGATGGTTGAAACTGTGGAAAGTTAATATGAAAGCTACAAGGTCAACTGCTTTTAAAGAAAACATATACAAGATGTTTTATCACTGGCATACAACGCCGGAAAAACTTGCAAAAATGTACCCTGATCTGTCAATTTCATGTTGCAAATGCAACAAATGTGTAGGTACATATAATTTATGGTGGTCCTGTAAGAGAATAAAAGAATGTTGGATTAAGGTACATGATTTGCTTCAAAAGATATGTAATGTAATCATTCTTTTCAAACCAGAATTATTTTTACTAAATTTGACACCTGATAAGATGAGGAAACAAGTAGAGCATAACAGCTGCAAGAATATTGCACTGGAAAAAAGAGATCTACGGATGTTGGATGATTTGTTAGTAATGATCCTAGATATAGCAAAAATGGATACCTTGTCTGATATGTTAAAAGAAAAAGGAAAGTAAACAAATAGAAGGTAAATGGAATCTGTTTTATGAATGGTTATGTGAGAAAAATAAGAAGGTAGGAACTGGCAAGTTACCAAATATAGAGAAAGGGTAACAAGAAAATGTACTGGATTATTATAAATGTATAAATCTCTGCCTCCTCTTCAATTACATGTTTGTTCTTATATGTTAGTGAAGTTGGGTGAGGGAAATGGGAGTGGATATACAATGCTTTTGTGATGGTTTGTCGTGTAATGTGTATGGTTGTTATAATAAACTAAAATAAAACTGTAAAAAAAAAAAAGAACAGATAAAAGGAAGTACTTCTTCACCTAAAGGGGTTGTGGTAGATAACTCACTGAAAATGTTGAGACAGTGTGCGATTTTAATAAAAAAGGCCAACACCACGCTGGGAATTATTAGGAAGGGAATTGAAAGCAAATCAGCCAGTATCATAATGCCCCTGTATAAAGTGATGGTGTGACCTCATTTGGAACACTGTGTACAATTCTGATCACCGCACCTCAAAAAAGATACTATAGCATTAGAAAATATGCAGAAAAGGACAACTAGAATGATTCAAGGTTTGGTACACTTTCCCTATGAAGAAAGGTTAAAATGCTTGGGACTCTTTAGTTTGGAGAAATGTCGACTGAGGGGTGACATGATAGAGGTTTACAAGATTATGCATGGAATAGAGGAAGTAGAGAAAGAAGTACTTTTATCCCTTTCTCACAATACGAGAACTTGTGGACATTCAATGAAATTGCTGAGCTGTTGGGTTAGAACAGAAAAAAGTGCTACTTTACTCAAAGGGTGATTACCACATAAAATTCACTGCCACAGGAGGTGGCAGCGGCTACGAGCATAGACAGCTTCAAGAAGGGACTGGATAAGCATATGGAGCAGAGGTCCATCAGTGGCTATTAGCCACAGCATATTATTGGAACTCTCTGTCTGGGGCAGTGATGTTCTGTATTCTTGGTGTTTGGGAGACACATAGTGGGAGGGTTTCTAGTGTCCTGGCCCCACTGGTGGACCTCTTGATGGCACTATATTTTTTTTTCACTACTGTGTGACACAGAGTGTTGGACTGAAACACTGTGAAGAGGAAACTGAAAGCAAAGGTAAATACAGTCAAAACCCTTGGGGAAGCTTGGAGGCTATTTAAAACTACAATCCTAGAAGCTCAGATAAAATATATACCACAAGTTAGGAAAGGCACAAACAGGTATAAGAGAAGGCCTGCACGGTTAACAAACAAAGTAATGGAAGCTGTAAAAGATAAAAAGGACTCCTTTAAATGCTAGTCCAAGTGAGATTAAAAAAGGGAACACAGGCTGTGGCAAATCAATTGCAAGACTGTGGTCAGGCAGGCAAAAAGGGACTATGAGGAGCATATTGCGAAAAACATAAAGACCAACAATAAAAATTTCTTCAAATATATTAGAAGCAGAAAACCAGCCAGGGAGGCAGTTGCTGCCGCCAGCATCAAGATGCACCATGCCCCTCTCCTCCTGTGATCCGGGCCCTAGAGTGCACAGCACACAGAGGCAGAGGAGCACAGCCCGGAGCAGAGGGGGCACCCGGAGGCCACTTCCCTCTCCCTTTCCAGGTCTCCTGTTGGGGGAAGGAGGAGGCAGCCCTCAAAAGTTGCAGACCAATTGCGATAATTGGGGGGGGGCAGATGGGGAAGAGTTAAGGCTCCAGCACACCGCAGGGCAGGTGGGAGGTGTCACTTCCTCCCTAACATGTTGGGCATGAAGCGGGACTTCTTTCTGTCCTTCCTTGCTTTTTCTCTTCCCCCTCCCCGCTTTCTCCTGAACATGGGGGCTCTTCCCTCTCATTCCCTCTTCTTTATGTCCTTCCTTGCTTTCTCTCTCCCCGGCTCACTTTCTCCTGGACATGGGGGCTTTCCCCTCCCATTCCCTCTTCTTTCTGTCCTTCCTTGCTTTATTCTATTTTGTGATCACTGGTAAATTGATAGTGTTCACTGATCAAGGTTTAAGCACTGATCAAGATCTAGCAAGTGGAATAGTTCACTGACTTTTTCAGATGTCAGATGATGAAATCATAAAAATGTTTCCCAATTGTACAGCAATTGTCAATTCATGATTTCACTTTAAGTACAATTATACAGGTGGCTTTTCCCATCTTTTGCCTGTGCTGGTGTTTTTAATGATGGGTTTTGCAAAATTCTACTGGAGGCTGCCTATTCCACCATAAAAGCACCAGGAAGTCATGGTGACAATTCATCTGTTTTTGAACATTGATTATGAGTGAGGGGAGGGAGTGCCACAACCCAGTTTTACCCAGGGCACCAGATAGTCTAGGACAGGCCCTGTTTGAGAGCCGCAAGACGTAAACAAATATCACACATCTTTACTAAAACTTTTAATACTTAATTTGCACAGGAAAATATGAATGCATATATGTATGCACTTTACAACATGGAGACTTTGTTATAAAACAAAGCTGGGAATAACAGTTCCCATAAGGCTAGCGTAGAGAAAAGTTAGGGGATTATTTTTGGCACCAATGGGAGAAAAAGATATAAGAACATAAGAGAAGCCATGCTGGATCAGGCCAATGGCCCATCCAGTCCAACACTCTGTATCACACAGTGGCCAATACACACAAACACACACATAGAGTGGCTAATAGCCACTGATGGACCTCTGCCCCATATTTTTATCCAATCCCCTCTTGAAGCTAGCTATGCTTGTAGCCGCCACCACCTCCTGTGGCAGTGAATTCCACATGTTAATCACCCTTTGGGTGAAGAAGTACTTCCTTTTATCCATTCTAACCTGACTGCACGGCAATTTCATTGAATGCCCATGAGTTCTTGTATTGTGAGAAAGGGAAAAAAGTACTTCTTTCTCTACTTTCTCCATCCCATGCATAATCTTGTAAACCTCTATCATATCACCCCGCAGTCGATGTTTCTCCAAGCTAAAGAGCCCCAAGCGTTTTAACCTTTCTTCATAGGGAAAGTGTTCCAAACCTTTAATCATTCTAGTTGCCCTTTTCTGCACTTTTTCCAATGCTATAATATCCTTTTTGAGGTGCGGTAACCAGAATTGCACACAGTACTCCAAATGAGACCGCACCATCAATTTATACAGGGGCATTATGATACTGGCTGATTTGTTTTCAATTCCCTTCCTAATAATTCCCAGCATGGCATTGGCCTTTTTTATTGCAATCGCACACTGTCTTGACATTTTCAGGGAGTTATCTACCACAACCCCAAGATCTCTCTCTTGGTCAGTCTATGCCAGTTCACAAACCATCAACTTGTATTTGTAGCTTGGATTCTTGGCCCCAATGTGCATTACTTTGCACTTGGCCACATTGAATCTCATCTGCCATGTTGACGCCCACTCACCCAACCTCAACAGGTATCTTTGGAGTGCCTCACAATCCTCTCTGGTTCTTACCACCCTGAACAATTTAGTGTCATCTACAAACTTGGCCGCTTCACTGCTTACTAGGGGTGTTCATTTGCTTCGGCTGAACCGAATAAACCCCCGAATCACCCCTGATTCGGAAGTATTCGGCACCATATACTTCCAAATCCATTTTCAGCCCATTAAACGGGAGCTGTATATATATTCAAAAGTATTCGGAAGTCAATGCAAAAGGTGGGAAAGGAGCTTCTGCAGCCTCAGGGGAGCTGCTTGCCTCCTTTCCCGCCTTTGGAAGCCTTTTCCCGCCTCTCCCATAGCTTCCCTGGGATCAGGGAGGGAGAGGGAGAGGAGCCCCAGCAGCCAATCCAAAGCATGCATTTGCAAAATACATTGCAAATGCATGCTTTGCAGGGCTGTTGTGTAGCTGATGGCTGGGCTAATCCCCCAGCCATCAGCAACATGGTTGTTCTTTTGTTTACTTGGGTATCCAAGTAAACAGTGTTCTCTGGCCAATCACAGAGCAGTGCTATTTTTTGAAACTGCTCTGTGTAAGGCCAAAGAACATTTTTAAGGAGTCTGCCTGGCTGGACTCCATTCCATTGCTGCTGTGTTGGTGTGTGAGAGAGATTGAGCTGTGCTGGCCCTTGGCCTCAGCTGCTACTGCTCTCTTTCAGCCTTGCCTGACTTGACTGGAGTAGAGAAGATGTCTAAGGTAAGACAGTCTTGGGGTTCTTGTTTTTATTTTAGTTAATAAAGACTTTTTAAGACTCAGAGAGTCCCTTTACTTATCCAGATTTGGGTGGGTGAGTACTGGGTAGCTTATTTGGGGTTAGGGCGTTCTGCTGGGGGTGGGGGCCTAGGGTGGGGTTTTTTTGCCAATTTGCCCATATCTTACTTTAGTGAGAGGACTTTTAAAAGTGCAGTGTACTTTTACTTTTCCTGATTTGGGTGGCTTGGATTTCTTGGGGTTTGGGTGAAGGGTTTTTTTTTTTGGGGGGGGGGGTTGGTAAAGTTCCTGTATTGTTAAAAGTCAAGGCTTTTTTTACTGTTTTAAAAGGATTCTGTTTTTGATTTGTTGCTGCTGTGTTGTGCTGCTGTTGTTGCTTTTCTCTTCTGGTTCTGTTTCTTTGGGGGGGGGGCTGTTTGGCCTAATTTTCATTGTTGAAAATTGTTGTCACTTTTTTTAACAGTTGAGTTAGTTGGTTTTTTGTCAGTGATATGTTTAGATCTATTCACTGTTGCTGTGGGTTTTGCATCCTCCTGTCCTATTGTCCCTTTTCCTGTTTCTGGAGTGTTTTTTTTTTTGGGGGGGGGGGTGTTGTTGATCGATTTGGCCTGAGGTTTTTGTTGACCTTTTGTCAGTGATATGTTTGGATCTATTCACTGTTGCTGTGGGTTTTGCATCCTCCTGTCCTATTGTCCCTTTTCCTGTTTCTGGGTTTTGTTTTTTTGTTTTTTGGGGGGGGGGTATTATTGACTTATTTGGCCTGAGGTTTTTGTTGGCCTTTTTCAGTGATCTGTTCACATCTATTCAATGTTGTTATGGGTTTTGCATCCTCCTGTCCTATTGTCCCTTTTCCTTGTTCTGGTTTTTTTTTTTGGGGGGGGGGTTAAAAGTTAAGTTTCTTTCTGTCACATTTTGGGTTTTTTTAATTACCTCTGGTTGGTGTGTGGGCTGTGTAGGGTGGGTCACTTTCATGTTTTTATAGAGTTATTTTTGGAGTCTGAGGGTGCTTCGGTTTGGCTAGGGCCACTAAATAGGCTGCCCCACTAATAAGGGTGTTTTTAGAGATGGTGTTTTTTGAAATTTTAAAAAAAAATAACCCAGTTTAGGGCTTTAACTTCTTTCAAAATTCAACTAGGCCAGATAGGGGATTTTAGGTTTCTCATAAAAGGCAGTGTGACTACTAGGCCACATCAAGCTCCCTTTTAAAGAGACTAGGGTTGCAGTGCATCTTGCTTTCAGCCACTGAAAGCCGGTGCATCCTTAAATTTCCATAGGGTAAACCACAGCTTCTCTCTAGTTATAGGGGACACCTGATTTTTAGTTTGCAAGGAAATCAAGTTTGTCCCAGGATCTAGTTAGGAAAAGTTTAACTAGGAGGATATAACAAGGATTGCCTTCATCTCAAGGTAGCCTTTTAAAAACTGTAGCCAGGTAGAGACAGGATCACCTAGTCTCCTAAACTTTACCAGACTACTACTACCCCAACCCAAAGAAGGACAGGTTAGGGACCAAAAAAACAAACAAACAAACAAGTTTTGGTGGGAGGGTTTTTAAAAAGAAGTCAGGACACCTGTTGGTTCAGGGTACAGTGTAGTGAATTAGGTTTGTAAAAAACTCCACTCTCAGTTCAGGTTGTGTGAGACTGGCCAAGGGTGACATGAGTGACAGGCAACAGAAAAGGGGCCCTGGGAGCAAGGCCAAGGTGAATACTAGAGGGGTGGAGGGGAGGGGGAGGATCCAGGTTTCCCCCCCACACCTGTGCGTAGGGCCACTCCACAGCCACCTTCCAGCACTCCGACCTCTGGCCAGAGTGTGACGAAGAAGGCCCGCCTTGGGCCCTTCATTAAGGCTGCTGCTAGGGCACCCCAAGCAGAGGTGCCATTAGGTGCTGGGACTGAGCAAGGGCCTGCTGCTTGGGCAGTCTTTCCTCCAGCTGATGTCGCTCAGCCTCAGCAGCTGGAGGAGGGGCAGCAAGAGCAGCCCTATTTGGAGATGAGCCAGACTGTGATGAAGAAGAAGGCCTGCCTTGGGCCCTTCATCGAGTCTGCTGCTGGGGCGCCCCCAGCAGAGGTGCCATTAGGTGCTGGCACTGAGCAGGGGTCTGCTGCTCAGGCAGTCTCTCGGCCAGCTGACGTCTCTCAGCCTCAGCAGCTGGAGGAGGGGCAGCAAGAGCAGCCCTCCTTGGAGATGAGCTTTGGGGACAGTTTTCTGTCCAAAACAATCACCCCAAGGAGGGTGCAGAGTGTCGTGCAGGAGCTGGAGGAGAAGCTGGTTGAGGAGGACCAGCCCCCTTCTTCGGTTCCTTCGGGCACCTGCAATCCTTCAGGGGATGGCCACACAAGGTGCCTCCATATCCGCCCACTTCCCCCCGGCGGCCAGCCCCTCCTGCCACCCTGAGACACGATGTGTCTGCCCCTCACAGGAGGTTGCTGCGGACACCCAAGCTGCCAGTCAGCTTGGGCATCCGTACACCTCCAAAATCTGTAAGCATTTCCGACTTATGGAGGATCCACGCTATGCGCAGTGCCAGTTGTGGGTGGTACCCGGCCCATCTGAATCCGGCGGGGGGGGGGATGCAGAACCACCTGCAGAAGCACCACCCGGCGGTGCTTCTTAAGGGGGAGAAACAGGCTGGTGCTGGGGTGCCCAAGCAGCCAACACCACCCAGCCAGGAGGTCCATCCCATCGCGACTACCTCCGGAGCACTCCAGGAGCGTTCCGTGGGAGTGCAGGAATGCCAGCCATCTCTGCCTGAGATGTTTGGTGGGGGTGGCACCTGTGTTCCAAGAGGGGGAATCAGGTACGGCAGGAGGGTGATTGCCTGGAATCTTGCCAGGTCGATCGCCCATGGGCTTCCATTTTCAGTGTTCAAGAATCCTGGGGTGCTAGGCTTGCTCGAGTACCTGGTGCCCTGGTACAGAGTTCCTGCCAGAACCACCATTAGCAGGACCATTGTGCCAGCTGTTTTCAGGGTGACCAGATCTGTGATGAAGGCACATTTGTCCCGTGCTGCCGGGGGGACTGTTCATTTCACCTCAGATATCTGGAGCTCCCAACATGTGTTTGCGGGGTATCTCTCCCTGACTGTGCATTGGTGGTAACCCAGTGAACTGCAGAGTGGGGGTGGCAGTAGCGGCAGGCAGGGTCAGGGCCGCCAGGCCGGCTATCACTAGGCCTTGCTGCACACTGAAGCAGTCGACGCGTTGCACACAGTGGACACTCTCAGAGCCATCCTCTCACGGCAGTTAGAGGGCTGGATAGGCAGCGGAGATGTCGCCATAGGCTTCGTGGTGACTGATGGTGGCTCCAACGTCAAGGCGGCTGTCCAGCGTCAGGATCTACAATGCCTTCCTTGCGTGGCCCACCTTTTCCACCTCATGGTTAAGGATGCATTGGGCCAGATGAAAAGCCAGGATCATGGGTATCTAGCCGCGACCCATGAATACCAACTTCTGCTCCAGAAGTGTTGGCACATCACAGGTCACTTCTCATGCAGCAATACGGACTCCAGCAATACATGGCTGGAGAGCTACGTGAGAAACAGACACTGACAGGCGTGTCAGGGCACCAACTGATCAGTGACGTCAGCACACGCTGGAACTCCACCTGTGGCATGCTGGAGTGCATGATGGAGCAGAGAGCAGCCCTGATGCCTTTGTCTCTGAGACGAGGGTCTTACGGGATGAGAACCATCTCAACCAAGAGGATTGGATGGTCATTTCTTAGACTGTGGAGGTTCTTGTGCCCTTCAAGACCCACACAAAAATGCTCTTGTCTGACATGGCGAACATTGCACTGATTGTCCCCATGGTCCACATGGCCCATGAGGATCTGGCCTTGTTTCTAGTGCCAGCTCAAGGCCGTGCAGACGTTCTTCCAGTGGTGCACACTTTGGTTGTTAGGCTGCAGGAAGGGCTTGAGCTCTACTTTCAGGCTTTCACCCAGGATAAGGTCTACATGATGGCGACCATGTTAGACCCATGCCTTAAGAGCACAGTCGCTGAGCGGGCCAACGAGCTCGATTGCTGGCAAGATGAGCTCTCCCAGAAGGTTGAGCATTGCAGAGTCAAGGGGGCCCCAGTGCCGGTAACTGAGGAGGAGGGGGGTGGAAGCAGCTCATCTGCCACTTCCACTGCTGTTCATCCCGAACCTCCCCGGCTAGGCATTGTTTCCCGCCAGACTCACACCACGAAGGGTCCTGAGATGACACTCATTAGGCGGCTCATTGGCCCCTCTGGGAGTGGTAGGCCCCTGAGAGTGGAGACGGGTGCTGCGATGGTGATGGACTATCTTTCAGAGCCCAACGTGTAGCAGGAAACGTCTCCTTTGGACTACTGGATCACGAAGGAGGGGGTCTGGCCGGCCGTCTCCACCGTAGCCAAGGCGTTCCTCTCATGCCCACCAACGAACGTGCAGAGCAAGCACGTCTTTTTGCATATGGGCGACATTGTCTGCCCACATCGCAATTGCCTGCAACCCTGGACAGTTGAGCAGTTGGTCTTTCTGAAGGTCAACTTGCCTCTGTTCGGCTTCCCGAACATAGACTTTGAGAGTGAATGAAGTGAACACCTACTTATACCTGCATCCTCTCTTGGCCCGCATTTGGAAGGTGGTTGTAAAACGCTCTCCCACTAAGCAAAGCAAAGCAAAGCAAAGCAAATTTTATTTTTATATCCCGCCCTCCCCCGCCAGAAGGCGGGCTCAGGGCGGCTCACAGACATGACAAGCATGATTCGGTTAAAATAGACAGCAATGGTTTAAATAATACAATTACATGAATTAATAAAGTTTAAAAATATAAAAATAAGAGAATAGGAGATTAAAAGATATAAAAATATAAAGTAGGTAGAAATAGGTGCTATATTTCTGTCGGTCATAGTTTACATATTGTCATACATCAGTTCCAATTTCAACATAAAGTGGCTAAAATTACAATAGTTAGTCAGTTTGGTCAGGTCCTGTTCCAAATGAGAGCTGAAAAAGATGGGTTTTGCAAGCCCTGCGGAACTGATTCAGATCCCGCAGGGCTCGCACCATCTCTGGGAGTTGGTTCCACCAACGAGGGGCCATTAGTGAAAAGGCTTGCTCCCGGGTTATCTTGAGTCTGGCCTCTTTTGGCCCAGGGATTTGTAGAAGGTTTTGGGAGCTGGATCTTAGTGCTCTCTGGGGAATATATGGGGAGAGGCGGTCCCGTAGGTAGGCAGGTCCTCGGCCATATAGGGCTTTAAAGGTGATAACCAGCACCTTATAGCGAACACGGTAGACAACCGGCAGCCAATGCAGATCCCGCAGCACTAGAGTCCAAAGACAGCCTAAAAACTCACTCACAAAGTGATTGGTATTGCACCCCCCCACCCCTCATCCATCCCACAATCAAAAGTGAATGCTGCTTTTAAATCTGAAAAACAATCCAAATTTCCCCAGTCCCCATCCACACATGCCTAATAATACTGAAAGGGCCATTGCAGCCCCCAGCTGTAACCGACAGCACCCACAGGCCCAGCCAGGATAACCCAGGTTTTTTTTTTTCAGGGACAGGAGGAAGAAAGAGGGAGGTGCCAGTGATGATGACAGGCAGCCAGCAGCCATACCAATGCTGAGGTCCCTCTAATGGGACAGTGATAGCTGGTGTGTTGCTGCTGAGCTGAGAGAGAAGGAATGGTTCCCTTCCTCTCACACAATCTGAGGCCCTCCCAGTGATCTTCCACTTTTGGGGTGCAACTCTGGCTCACCTCCTCGTGGTTCACCTTGGGTAACACAAAAGAGCCTGGACCAGCCAACCATCCATCACTCAAGGTAAGTCTAAATGCTTCTTGCTTTGTGTCAGATACAGAATGATGTCGAGCTATGTGTGGTCCACTGCTTCTCTTGTTTGAGAGTTGTGTTGTTTGGAGCAGGGTTGGAGAGCTGGCATCTGTAGACTGCATATTCTGTGATAGAGAAGCTGTCATCTGGGTGAGAGACCCAGAACCAGCATTCTTGTTGTGCTTGGCCAGCTCTCCCTGTGTTGTTTGGGGCAGGGCTGGAGAGCTGGCATCTCAGTTTGCTGCAGCCAGACCTTGAGAAGATTGTGCTTTGTGTGGCAATGGCATTGGCAACTGGGTTTATATTGGTTGCAGGCCAGCAGGGTTCATAGAGTAGATAGATGGATGTAGTGAATATGGGTCCTATAGAGATTCTCTGGTGTGAAGTTAGGTTTGGCTTTGGGTGCCCCAGGAACTGGACCCCCTAGTCCAGGTTGGTTTTTTTTTGGCCTTTTGGGTTTTTTGTGGGACAGTGCCCTGAAGCTGCACAGCAGTTTGGGGGGGCTCTCCTCAAAACCCCCTGTTCCCCAGAGCCACTTTTCCCACGACAATTACAGTGGGGGAAGTGGCTCTAATTGGTTTTTTCTCACCATTGGGAACAGTGTTCCTTTTGAGGTGCCCACAGATGGGTGCAGTCTTTTTGGGCCAGGGGGGTTGCATGCGGGGGAGTCCCCTGAAGCTGCCCTGCAGTTTTGGGGCCTCTCCCTCAAACCCCACTCTGGCCAGAGCCACTTTCCTCACAGCAATTATAGTGGAGGAAGTGGCTAATTGGGCTTTCCCCAGCATTGGTGGCAATGAGCCTTTTGGAGAGCCCAAAGACAGGGACCCCCTGGCCCAATCTTTTTGGGACTTGGGGGTTTTGAAGGGGAGAGTCCCCTGCGAGCTCTTGGCAGTTTTGGGGGCCCTGTCCCCCAGTAGCCTCTAATTATGCCCTATGTTGCCTTTGATTTCAAAGGCCCATAGGGTATAATGGTGGGATAGGGGCACCCTCTTTGGGTGCCTCTGGAATGGGACCCCCTGGCCCAATCTTTTGGGGACTTGGGGGGTTTGTAGGGGAGAGTCCCCTTCAGGTCCTGTGTAAATCTGGGTGCTCTCCCTCATACCCCCTCTCCTACAGATGGCTTCCAATATACCCTATTTTGCCTTTGATTTCAAAGGCCATAGGGTATAATGGTGGCATATATTTGGAAATAGCTGCACATCTACCGTATATGAGGGTATTCCGAATACTGCTTATCGTCTTCCATTGCGAAGACTGCACATTTATAGTCACTCTCTGCTTCCTATTAATTAGCCAGTTTTTCATCCACAAGGGGACCTGTCCTTTTACTCCATAACTCTCGAGCTTACTAAGGAGCCTTTGATGAGGAACTTTATCAAAAGCTTTCTGGAAGTCAAGGTAAACAACATCTACTGGTTCCCCTTTGTCCACATGCTTGTTCACCCCCTCAAAGAACTGTAATAGGTAAGTGAGGCAAGATCTTCCCTTACAGAATCCATGCTGAGTCTTCCTCAATAACCCATGTTCATCAATGTGCCTACTCATTCTGTCCTTCATAATGGTTTCTTCCAACTTTTCCGGTATTGAAGTCAGACTGACTGGCCTGTAATTTCCCAGTTCTCCTCTGGAACTCTTTTTAAAGATGGGGGTGACATTTGCTACCTTCCAGTCCTCAGGAACGGAGGCAGATTTTAATGAAAGTTTGCATATTTTTGTCAAAAGATCCACAAGTTCAACTTTCAGTTCTTTCACAACACTTGGATGTATGCCATCCGGACCTGGTGACTTATTAGTTTTTAATTTGTCTATCAGTTGTAGGACCTCCTCTCTTGTCACCTCAATCTGACTCAGGTCTTTCAACACCCCTTCCAAAATTAGTGGTTCTGGAGCAGGCAAACACTTCTCGTCTTCCACAGTGAAGACGGAGGCAAAAAATGCATTCAGCTTCTCAGCCATTTTCCTATCCTCCTTCAGTAATCCTTTTACCCCTTGGTCATCCAAGGGCCCCACTGCCTCCGTCGCTGGTTTCCTGCTTCTAATATATTTGAAGAAATTTTTATTGTTGGTCTTTATGTTTTTTGCAATATGCTCCTCATAGTCCC
Source organism: Heteronotia binoei (assembly GCF_032191835.1). Taxonomy (NCBI): domain Eukaryota; kingdom Metazoa; phylum Chordata; class Lepidosauria; order Squamata; family Gekkonidae; genus Heteronotia; species Heteronotia binoei. The sequence goes on from NC_083225.1 coordinate 125,412,292, forward strand.
TTTTTGCCTGCCTAATCAAAGTCTTGCATTTCATTTGCCACAGACTGTGTTCCCTTTTATTAACCTCACTTACACTAGCTTTCCACAGCTTAAAGGAATCCTTCTTACCTTTTACAGCTTCCATTACTTTGTTAACTATGCAGGCCTTCTCTTATACCTGTTTGTGCCTTCCCTAACTTGTGGTATATATTTTATCTGAGTTTCTAGGATTGCAGTTTTAAATAGCCTCCAAGCTTCCCCAAGGGTTTTGACTGTATTTACATTTCCTGTCAGTTTCTTCTTCACATGCCTCCTCATCTCAGAGAATTTACCCCTTTTAAAGTTAAACGTGGTTGTGCTGGTCTTTTGGGGTAACTCCCTATTTATACAAATGGTGAAATCAATAACGTTATGGCCACTGATCCCAAGTGGTGCAATCACTTTTACATCTCTCACCAAGTCTTGGGCATTACTTAGGACCAAATCCAGAATCACCTCACCCATGGCAGGTTCTGTGACCATCTGCTCCATAGCACAGTCATTGAGAGCATTTAGAAACTCAGTCTCTTTCTCTCGACCGAACACATATTGACCCAATCAATCTGCGGGTAGTTAAAATCACCCATTATGACACAGTTTTTATGTTTAGCCACTATCTTTAATCCTTCCATCACATTATAATCAGTCTCTATCTTTTGATTTGGTGGGCGATGACAAACTGCCATAATTAAATTTCCTTTTGGGCCCTCTATTACGACCCAAAGCATTTCTAGAAGGGAATCTAATTCTTTGACCTGAGTCTTACTGGACTGTATACTTTCTCTGACATACCGAGCCACCCCACCTCCATCCCTTCCCTCCCTATCCTTTCGATATAACTTATATCCAGGAATCACCATGTCCCACTGATTCTCCTCATTCCACCAAGTTTCTGAAATTCCCACAATGTCTATGTTTTCTCCCAACACTAAACATTTCAACTCACCAATTTTACTTCGAACACTTCTAGCATTTGTAAACAAACATCTATAATTTCCCAGGCAAGTTAGGCCTGCAACCTTCCTCCTGCTGCCTTGAGACTTTGGCAGGCAGCCGATACTGTTTGTCACCACCTCAGTGGAAAACTCTGCTCCATTACCCTGTAGAAAAGTAACAGCTAACCCTTCATCTCTTTGAGATGAGTCCTCCCGAACCAGAGACATTTCATCTCCTGTCAACTTTCCCCGAAGATTTAGTTTAAAAACTGTTGTGCGAGCTTTTTGATTTTAAGCGCCAGCAGCTTGGTTCCATCTGGGGACAAGTGAAGACAGTCTCTCGCTTGTTCCAGAAAGCATCCCAGAGCCTAACAAACTTATACCCTTCTTCCCTACACCATTGTCTCATCCACACATTGAGACTTCTAATTTGTGCCTGTCTCTCCAGCCCTGCACATGGAACAGGTAGCACTTCTGAGAAGGCTACCTTGGAGGTCCTGGCCTTATGTCTCCTGCCTAGCAGCCTAATTTTTTCCTCCAGGACCTCACGACTGCATTTCCCCACATCGTTGGTGCCAACATGCACCACGACCACTGGCTCCTCCCCAGCTCTGTCTATCAGCCTATCTACAACACGCATAAAGTCTGCTACCTTCGCACCAGGCAGGCACGTCTCCATACCGTCAGTACGTGGTTTTGCCACCCAGCTGTCTACTTGCCTAAGGATCAAATCACCAACTACCAAGACCCTTCCCCCTCTCCCTGTCTAGGGATGGTTCCTTGGCGTGAAAGGATACCCGCTCACCAACTGAAGAAGAGGTCCCTACTGAGGGCGCATTCCCCTTATCCTCAGCCCGGTGCCCTGTTTCCTCTTGGCCCCGCATGCTCACTGGCAGCAACGGGGCTGCCACGTTCAGAGTGGGGCTCATCTAATACGTCCCCTAGAGTCTTCTCCGAGTGCCTAACTGACTGTCTCTGCTTGTCTAGGTCAGTCACTTCGGCCTCAAGGGTACAAACTTGTTCCCTGAGGACTAGGAGCTCCTTGCATCGAGCACACACCCAAGACTTCTGTCCTGTGGGCAGATAGTCATACATGTGACACAGTGCAAAACACTGGAAAGCCCCCACCCCCCTGCTGGCATTCTACCTTCATGAAAGCTTTTTTCAAAAATATACTGTCCCCTTTTAAATCCTGTTTGTTTATGTGGCTTTCCTTCTGGAGGGTCTACTTACCTTATTGGGAACACAAGGAACACAAGAACTCGGTCTTTCACCAGTCCCGGACTAGCGGGCGGGGGGGAGGAGTGGCACTACTCATACGAGAGGCTTACTCCTTTAGGGCTCTCCCGGCCCTGGAGATCCCAGGCATCGAATGTGCTGGCCTGATGTGGGATGTTGGGGAGGGGTTGCCGATCTGGCTGGTGTACCGACCGCCTAACGCTTCAGCCGCCGTCTTACCATCCCTGGTGGAGGCCGTGGCGGGCTGGGCGTTGGAGTGCCCAAGGCTATTGGTCTTGGGTGACTTCAATGTTCATGCCGACGACACGGCCTCCAGCCAGGCAATGGATCTAGTGTCATCCATGGCGACACTAGGACTCTCCCAGGTTGTTACAACGCCCACTCATCAGGCGGGACACATGTTAGACCTGGTCTTCGCGGCGGGAGTACAAGTGAATGATATTGCAATGGAAGCAGTGCCATGGTCGGATCACTTCGCCCTCAAGGCTCGTATGGATATGTCACCCCAAACCTGTTTAGGCGGAGAGTGGATTTTGGCTCACCCGCGGAGTCTGATGGACCCGGAACGGTTCCTGACGGCCCTGCGGGATAGCTGGCCCACTGGCGACTCCCTGGATGATCTGGTAGAGTCCTGGAACGATGGACTCTCCAGGGCCATCGAGGAGATTGCGCCTAGGCGTCCTCTGCGCCCCCGCCTTAAGCCGTCTCCCTGGTTTAACCAGGAATTGCGGCAATTGAAGCGGGAGGCAATGGCGGCGTACTCGAGACGAAGTGACCCGAACATCTTATAGAGAGAGTTTGAAGACCTGTGAGATGGCAATCAAATCCGCAAAGAAGACATACTTTGCGGCTCAGATTGCGTCCGCAACTTCGCGCCCGGCACAATTGTTTGATATAATTCGGGATCTTACTACGCTGCCCCAGGGCAGACCAAATTCTATTGAATTGGAGATAGGCTGTGAGGCTTTTGCGAACTATTTTGCGGACAAGATCGCATCACTCCGCCTCGACCTCCCCGTCAACTTTGAGACAGTTAACGCAACCGAGGCTCCGAGCAGGTCTCCGGATTATATTCTGGACGGTTTCAGCCCCCTCAGCCTGGAGGAAGTTGACAGGATCCTCTCATCTGCCCACCCAACAACTTGTAAATTGGACCCATGCCCTTCCTGGCTTATTAAATCTTGCAAGGGGGATCTCAGATATCCTATACGGGATATCATAAACAGATCCCTGACGGAAGGGCTTTTTCCAGTGCCGCTTAAAGAGGCTGTGGTCCGTCCCCTCCTAAAAAACCATCGTTAGATCCGGCCCAATTGGCACACTATAGGCCGGTCTCAAATTTGCCCTTTTTGGGCAAACTTATTGAAAGGGCAGTGGCGAGGCAGCTACAGACTTTCCTGGAGGACGCTTCCATCCTTGACCCACTCCAGTCCGGCTTTCGCCCAGGTCACGGGACAGAGACGGTGTTGGTTGCCCTGGTAGATGACCTTCAACGGCATCTGGATCGGGGTGGCTCGGCAGTGCTGATGCTGTTGGACCTATCGGCGGCGTTTGATACGGTCGACCATCGGTTACTGACTTGCCGCCTCGCCGACGTGGGGATTCAGGGGCTGGCCTTGCAGTGGCTTTCCTCTTTCCTCAAAGGTCGGGGATAAAGGGTCGCAATTGGGGGGGAACTATCCTGGAGGCACACACTTAATTGTGGAGTGCCCCAGGGAGCGGTTCTCTCCCCGATGTTATTTAACATCTATATGCGACCTCTTGCCCAGATTGCCCGAAGGTATGGGCTGGGGTGTCACCAGTATGCTGATGACACCCAGCTCTATCTACTTATGGACGGCTGACCGGTCTGCACCCCAGAAAATCTAGATCGGGCACTACAGGCCGTGGCTGAGTGGCTCAGACTGAGTGGACTGAATCCGGCGAAGACAGAGGTCCTTTGTTTGGGCCATCGAGGACCGGGGGGGGGGAAATCCCCCTGCCAGCTTTTGACGGTGCGCCGCTGATGGCGGCGGACAGGGTCAAGAGCCTGGGGGTGCTACTGGAGCCGTCCCTAAAGATGGAGGCTCAGATAGCGGCCACTGCCAAGTCCGCGTTTTTTCATCTTAGACAGGCAAGGCAGTTGGCCACCTTCCTGGACCGCGACGACCTAGCAACAGTGATCCATGCTACGGTCACCTCAAGGTTGGATTACTGTAATGCCCTCTACATGGGGCTGCCCCTGTGCCGGACCCGGAAATTGCAGCTGGTGCAGAATGCCGCGGCCCGGCTGTTATTGGGCCTCCCAAGGTGGGGGCACATTTGGTCGGGTCTTTGGGCTTTGCACTGGCTCCCAATAACATACCGAGTCCGGTACAAGGTGCTGGTCATTACCTTTAAAGCCCTATATGGCCTGGGACCTGCCTACCTGAGGGACCGTCTCTCCCCACATGTTCCCCAGAGAGTACTGAGGTCTGGGACTCAAAACCTTCTCACCGTCCCCGGGCCTAAGGAAGTCCGTCTCAAGACAACTAGAGACAGAGCCTTTTCTACAATGGCCCCTACATGGTGGAACCAGCTACCAGAAGAGGTGAGGGCCCTGCGGGATCTTACTCAGTTCCGCAGGGCCTGTAAGACAACCCTCTTCCGGTTAGCCTACGCCTGACTGGATAAATGTAGCTTATTAGACTTCAGTGAATTATATTGAATAGTTTTAATGTTAAGAATTTAAGGTTTTTAGATTTTTAAATGCTTCGATTTTTAATTGTAATAATTCTGTACTTTGTTTTATTGTTTTATCGTTTGCTGTAAGCCGCCCTGAGCCATTTTATGGGAAGGGCGAGGTATAAGTTATAGAATGAATGAATGAATGAATAGATAGATAGATAGATAGATAGATAGATAGATAGATAGATAGATAGATAGATAGATAGATAGGGATCTGGGTTCCTGGTCCTTACAGAGCCCCAAGGTCAAGAGCCACAGGCCAAGAGCCCTTTAGCTCTCACCCTTTGGCTCAGCTTAATAATGCAAAGAGGGTGGGGAACACAGCCACTCCTAATCAATCAGCAACAATCACCTTCAGCCCACTCAAACCAAACAAACAGCAGTTCCCCAGCAACCACAAACTCAGAATTTTCAGCAATCACACAGTCACACAAACTCAGAAATTCTCAGCAACTTCCATAGCTGCTTAGAAAACCAAACTTCACCCTTGCAGCACTTCTTCTCTGCTCTCTCTCAGGGCTCTCTGAAATGACACACGTGTACCATATAAATCACTGACCACTGTTTGCATCATTATTCATTTCTCTTTACTAACACAAAGGTTAGTAAATACAGCTCCTACAAGAGCTATGAAACTAAGGAGGATGGCCCTCTTTAATTCCATCCCTCCTTCCAGTGGCTCCCTTGACTCTTGCACTCTCTTTCCCCACTCTAGGTCTCCAGAAGACCTTTGTGGTAGAGTAGAAGAGCTTGCAAGCCTGTTCATTTCCTTCTCCTTCCCTGCTTCACACCTACATACTTGTACGTTTCCTGCATTGTGCAGGGGGGTTGCACTAGATGACCCTGGAGGTCCCTTTCAACTCTATGATTCTACATACAGGTCAGCATTCAGAGTCTAACTGAGGCCCCAATGCTAAGCATGCTTACTTGAGAGTAAGCCTGCATTATGTTCCTCCTTGACCTTCAGGAGCCACACAATATGTGTGAAAGAGCAACAAGTGGCTCCCAAGTCACAGTTTGGCCACCCTTGGGCTACAAAGTCCATGTTTAGGAAGCAGGAACGTGGAATATTAAGAAGTTTATTTTGAATTGCACTATTTTGGTAATACTGGTTCTAGCTTTGTTCTATTATATGAAATCAGAAAATTAAAGTTTTCTATACCCATGCATCCTGACAGGGCCATTTCACACAGTTATTGGTTTAAGATCTTATATATTCAAAGGAATAACAGATGAATCCTATATTCCATAACTTTAGTGCAATAGAAGCAAGCAGTATGCCTGTATGTTTATGCATTTGACTGAGCCACTAACAAAATCTAAATCTTTTGAGCTTCAGTGACTCACTAAATTATGTTTATTATACTAGGTTTTGTTGGTCTTGTTTTAAGACTGAAAAATAAAAGCACCTGGATGGGACATACAAGTAATCACAATGGTGTACTTCCGCGTGCTCTGTCTCATATTCCAAAAAGATGCCATCTCAACAGTGTTAGTATCTCATTCTTTTGTATGCATCTTCTCTTAGGAGAGATTAATCTCTCCAGCCAACTGATAAAAGCCAACTGGCTGTAACAAAGCTCAGTCTCTAAAACGTCAAAGATAATGGAGAGAAAGGTGACTGAGAGAAAAAGAGAGAGAGGAGACCATGCTGTCTTCCACATGAGTTATGCTCTGATTCCTTGGCTCATTGACCCAACCTAGGTGACCAACACAGCATTCGTCTTCTCTCTGGTGTTTTCTTCCATAGTGACAATGTGTCAAGGATTACATAGTATCAGCACTGGCTGCCAGCCCAAGAAATATGGCTTAAATGCCGAATTGCTTGAAGGCTAGTGAGGAAATGGCAGAGTCAAAGCTTAAAAATCCACCTAGTAGAAATAATGTAACAAAGAATCATTGGTTTACTGATACTGAAAGCCCTTTGGTTGGGAAAAAAACTCATTATGTGCACAACAAGCAGAAAGAACACAAGCAGATAAGCCATAGTCTAAAGTGACCCCAGAAGAATTTTCCTTGTCATTGACGGCTCTAACTGGCCTGAAGTGAAAATGATGTGTGGCATGCCAAAGACAGCAGTCAAGCAAGGATAAGCCTGTAAATTAAATGCATGCCCATTTATACCATCTGCCACCAAAGTGTCAATAAAAATACAACAATGGCACAGCTGAGACACCATGGATAGAAATTCTGTGTCAGGATATGGTACATTGCAAGTAGTTGATGGGCATTTAACCACACAGCTATAGAGAAATGTTGTGTTGATTAACATAACATTATAAGATTTCTTCATATTGTTGCTACTATCTAATATGTCACGGCCCTAACAGGATTTGTACAAACAGTTTAAATTTAAACATCAGGAACTAAAAGATGAAAAAGTTCAAGGGGGAGAGGCAAGTTTATAATGATTAATATCTGCATTCTAGTCAAATGAGGATGTGATTGGAGGATCAATAGATAGAGACAGGTAAGGGGGTCAGAAACCTCATCATCCAATCCAGGGCACAATCTTTTCACAGTCATGAGGAAAGTTTGCTTATGTGTTCTTAGGACCCAGATACTTGGCACCTAGAAAAACCAGAGTCTTCTGAAAAAGATTTCTGCAGAGCACATTAATTTAACCTTCTTCCCTCTTCTGCTTTGCCTTTTAAGATATAAAAAACAATAGCCATGTTACAGAAGAAATCAAGCAACAAAACAAGAATACCCAAGAAGATCAAGAATTCGGCCCCCTCCCAGCCGAGCAGTCATTCGCCCGCTGAGGCTGGGGGCCGTTCTTTGCCTCCCCGGCTGGAATTGTGGCTCACCGTACATCCGGGCGGGGGCGAGGCACAGCCTTAAAAGGCTGCCCCTGCCCCCGAACACACAGCAGAAAATTTGTTCTCCGCCCACCCATCATGCAGTAAAGGCAAAGGCTGGTCTCCTGCTTTAAGGGGCCAGGTAGGAATTTTTCGCCCCTTGACAAATTGGCCGGTTAAGGAAGTGTTTTTGCCTACCCTGTGCTAAGGGCATTGGGTGCTGGCAATTGGATTGGTGGTGCCGTTAAATAGGTTGGTCACTGGCTGTTTATTGTTGGGAATATGTTGGGGATTGGTGAGCTCCCGTGGCACTGCACCATTGGTGGTGAGAGGCCTCCCTGGGTGACAGTTAAGCTGTATGGCCCAAGGTCGGCTCCAGGGAGGCCGGGAATCCCATCACATGGAGAGTGTCCACATTCCAGGCTGTATGGCTTTGGGTGGAGCTTTGTGACCGGCGATCATATTGCTGGGCTGGTCAGGTCTGAGCCATTGGGTTAGCTCATACCCAGGGCTTTGGGGGCTCGCCCATTGTCAGGTCAAGGAGGTGGTCGGGTTTTGACCCCTGGCTTGATCTGTTCCCAGGTTTCCCCCCCTTGCTGTTTAGTTAATAAAGTGGCCCTTTATTCCAATTCTGTGTCTGTCTCGTTTTTCCAACCGGGGGGGGGGGCAAATACAACAGTAGGTTTCAGCAATACAGACAAAACTGCCAATTCCAAACTAAACAAAGACAGTTCTATACAGTAAATCACTAGAGGAAGAAGAAAAAGTAGAGATAAAGCCAAAGAAAGAACTCTGGGAAGACTCAAAGAATACAATAAAAAGTCACCTGGATCATGGATGTGGAAAACAAACTGAAAGGAATGCAATTTGAAGATCTTACAATCTCCCCAGCCCACCTGCTGGAACAGCAACATGGGATGGAAAGTCCAGATGTGTCACATGGGTGCAAGTCACTGCATGGTTCCCTTGCAATCTGAAGATTAAGCCAAGCAACAGCCCCCAAGTTGGACACGTAACTGAATGGCCCTACCCACAAGATGCCTTACAGGTCCCCAGACCAGGGGAAACAAAAATATAGGCTCAGACACCCCCCCCCCCCCAATGGATATGGCTTGGTGATTAATTGCCAAAAAATATAGGCAACCATTCAACTCCTGTTAAAGTTCCTGTGACAGCACCCAAGAAAACAGTTCATTGCTAGTTCTGTGAAGTTGAATGTCCTGACTCCAGTCAGAGGGATGCATGCCATCTGCCCATAAGAGGGCCACCTGTCTAAAGGAAATATTTGGATTCCATATGAGGGAGCCACCTAAGGCCTCATTGAGCTGTCCAGCTGCCTTGCTCAGTTTCCATCCTACAACATCAGTCTTGTCCAGAGACAGGGCCCCACACCATTCATATCACTGTATCAACTCAGACTGGAATGCAAATCTGCCTCTATGGCTAACATTAGGCTCACCCCTTTTCTGCTGATGAGGTTAATTTTGCCTAGCTGGATGGTAAAAGCATCCAAAGATTCAAGCTGGGCAATGTGCCAAGTGATGGGCAATGTGCCAAATGATGGTTGATGCAAAGACTTCCCAATGCATTCCTATGCTGCTCCCCCAGTCCCAGGGCTGGACCCCATCCAAATAATGCTACATAGATCCCAGCCCAACATATGATGCTGTGGCCTATGATTCAAACTGACCTACACTGATTTGCGGGAACTAAAAGAAAAAAAGTTAGCAAATGGGTCCAGAGGTAGGGTAGATATAGGTCTTTAAGGCTGATGATCTCCAGTGCACTATAGCCTGTATGCAAGCAGGAGGGGGCCAAAGCTGTGCTGCCACTGTGGACATCCCAATCCAAAAGCATCACACCCCAATGTCCCCAAGATGGAGCCCTAGGGCAGCTAATGAACTGGAATCTGGTCAGGAAGGTCCCATCAGTGAGGAGGAGATCAGGACCTAGAGTGAAAAGCCTTTTTGTGAGGTATACCCTGCCTGCCCAGACTGGGCAGGGCTGGTCTCTGAAGGCAGGCTGTAGGCACATGCTGGACCCATGCCCCCTCTGGTTGGTTTTGGACTCCCTGTGTGATCATTTGTTGCCAAGAACTTACACCTCCTCTGGGAAGAGGTCTGGGTATTGAATCACATTGAGAAGCAGTGCTGGAATCTGTCCTCCTAAAAGCAAAACAAGACATTTTTGGTGTTGTTATCTGTAACTGCAATGTATCAGACTGAAAAGGAGATGTTAGCAGAAAGGCAGATCAGGACAAACCTATTTATCATGATCCTGGGCCTAGTGAGGCCTGCAGGCCCCAGGGAAGCCTGCTTAGGAGTTACTGGGAAAAGTCTACATCTTCCAGGATCTCCTCTGTCCCTCTGATTGGGTAGCGAGGGTTTTGGAGAGAAACAGGCCCAGAGAGGGGTGGGGCCTGGAAAGAGAATATATAAAGGCCAAGCCCAGGAAGTGGGTGTTCTTTTCCCAGGAGGCAGAGCTAAGGAAGGCTGCTGCAAGGAAGAGAAGAGACCCTCGCCCTTAGAGAAAGGGTGAGTAGGCCCAGGTTTGACTGAGACAGTAGGGACTGTATAGAGAGACACGTTAGGGCATTTGTTTATTTTTCCTTCACCCCTTTACTCTTCAATGCACCTTGTTTGTTTATATTGCACTGAACTTCCCTCTTAAAATAAAACCTTTGTGTTGTTGTTCACTCTGCCTGATCCTCACACCTATTATTTGGCCTAAGCTACAGGAGGCCTGAAGGGCTTGGGAGGGTAGTCTGGGACTGATTTTACACTCAGCTTACCCCACTGTCACGTTCCTCTTCTCCACGCAGCATTCTTTGGATTTCCCACTAACTGATCCAGAGCTGCAGCAAACATTGTAATTTTCACACGGCAAATGGAAACCGCTAAAAACCAATTTTGTTTTGCCCCGCAAAAACTGCAATGTTTGCTGCAGCTCTGGAGCAGATAGTGGGAAATCCAAAGGATGCTGCGCAGAGAAAAGGAACGTGACAGCGAGGTGAAATCAGTCTGGGCCTTCTCAAGGGGAACCCTTAACCCAGAGTGGTGGCAGCACTTGGTAAGACCCCCCTGTGTTGTGACAAGCCATATGCTTTATGCTTAACTCCTATTTATGTTAGATTCCTGTGTTGTAAGCCGCCCTGAGCCACTTGTTGGGAAGGGTGGGATAGAAGTCATAAAATAAATAAATAAATATGACCCACTCAGAACAATGAGGTAAAATGGTTAACAACACTGACCACAAACTGGTTGTTGCACCAAAAGAGCACATACCTGTTCCTGAAAAGTCCTCCTATAGGGTGATTGATTTCCATCAAGATGGAAAAAAAACTTCAAGGAAAGTGAGGTTCCTTAAAATTCCAATCCCACCCTAATGAGAAGGTCACCAGGGAGCACACCAACAGCCCGTGAGGTAAACCCAAATCCTAAGCTTCCTACAATGTTTATGTGCACCTGCAGAAAATTATGCAAGTCTGAAGGTGACTGCCAACTGAACACATATTGAATTTCAGGGGGAAGGTGAGCAGTCAGGGGGAAAGGTCAGCCTTCATGCCTTGGAAACCCTAATGTGATGATGTGGGGAGGTAGTCTCTCTGATGGACTTTGCAAGGCAAGCACAGAAGGCCCAGCCAGATAACGTCATTCTACAAGCAAAATTAAGGTGCTCAAGGAGAGCTTGGAGCTCCTTTTGGGTGTGCTTCTTGCTAACAAGGATCAGTGGAAGAAGAAGAAAAGGAGGAGGAGGAAGAGGAGAGGGAGCTTGGATTTATACCCTGCCCCTCAATACCCAAAGAAGTCTCAGAGTGGCTTACAATCTCCTTTCCCTTCCCCTCCTCACAACAGGTACCCTGAGAGGTAGGTGGGGCTGAAAGACCTCTCTCGAGAACTGCTCTTCAGCTCTGAGAGAACTGTGGCTGACTCAAGATCACATCAGCAGGTGGATGTGTAGGAGTGGGGAAGTCAAACTTGGTTTACTCAGGTAAGAGCCTGCATACTTAACCATTACAACAAACTGGCTCTCAAGGATCCTTAAGGCCCAGATAGCAGCCACTGCCAAATCCGCCTTTTTCCACCTTAGGCGGGCGAGGCAGTTGGCTCCCTTCCTGGAGCGCAGTGACCTGGCAACAGTGATCCATGCAATGGTCACCTCGAGGCTAGACTACTGTAATGCCCTCTACATGGGGCTGCCCCTGTGCCGAACCCGGAAGCTGCAGCTAGTGCAGAATGCAGCAGCCAGACTGCTATTGGGCCTACCTCGGTGGGAACATGTGCGGGCTGGGCTGCGGGAACTGCATTGGCTGCCAGTTATTTACCGAGTTCGTTACAAGGTGCTGGTTATTACCTTTAAAGCCCTATATGGCCGAGGACCTGTTTACCTTGGGGACCGCCTCTCTCCATATGTTCCCCAGAGAGCACTGCGATCCAGCTCACAAAACCTTCTGGAAGTACCTGGGCCAAAGGAGGCCAAACTAAAAATAACCAGAGAACAGGCCTTCTCTATAAAAGCACCCCAATGGTGGAACCAGCTGCCGGAAGAGGTGCGGGCCCTACGGGACATTAGCCAATTCCGTAGGGCGTGCAAAACTGCCCTCTGCCGGCTAGCCTTCCAAGATGAAACCTGAAATGAACACCATGCCATCACTAACATCAACAATTGAGTTAGCAATAAAATAAGATTATTTTAGATTGATTTTAGATTTTTATATTATGTAAATTTAATGGTAATTTTAAATGGTACTGAATGTATAATTGTTTTATTGTTTAACATGGCTTTTGCCACACTCTGTAAGCCGCCCTGAGCCTACCTCGGTGGGGAGGGCGGGGTATAAATAAAATTTTATTATTATTATTATTATTATTATTATTATTATTATTATTATTATTATTATTAAAGCATCCAGATTATTGTCTGGTAAGAGGGAGGTACCATGAACAGAATCCAATAGGATCCCCAAGGATGTTGCTTAAATGGCAGGGTCTTTGGTTTTATTTTGGGTCAGCACACCCTGAGATCAGCCCCCAAGCCTCAACTTATCCTGAAGGAAGTGTGCACATGCTTGGTTAGGGTAACAACTGGGCATTGCTTTTGTTGCAAGAGTAGGAAGGTCTGGGGTGGGGGCAAAATGGCCATCACAATTGTGCTCAAATTTACAGCAAGAATGCTGACACTTTCACTGATTATAGTCCAAACAAACTCACAGCCAGATCCCTGTTTAAATACTGCCAACCAAGCAGGCTTGGGCCTACCCTTGATGTGTGGCCCAGTTATTAACAGCAATAATGGTTCATTAATCAGGTCATACCTGACCCCCTGGCTGCCTGAAACCTTCATGAGGAATGCTTCATCATAGTCTATGGCCACAGTGTCATCTGATAAGGTCCAGGTCCTTAAAATGTTGTCCAAATGGTTGGAGACATGCCAACTGCAATCAGGGTAAGCAGACTGAACCTCCCTCATAAAGATATCCCACCATCCAATTATAAAAGGTGCATTCTGCCCCCCCCCCCCCACACACACACTTTTATTCCCTTTTTTGTCATTCTGCTACCCATGCCTGCCCTGTTCAGCTTCTGGCTTAAAGAGGCAAAATATATCCATATTGTGACTGTACAGGATATACTCACACAATTTACGAGTGAGGTGGATGCCAGGAGGGTCTTTGTGGTTGCCTTAGGTGGATGGGAGTAAAGAGGGACATTGTGGACACTTGGCCCTCCGGAACATTGGCAGTAGCCACCCAATGTCCTACCGCATCATGAATAGATTCCTTGCCTTAGGAGGATTCACCTGAAGTCTTATGGCTGTTGGATGTTTCTTTGACCTATGATACTTTATGAGCCTTGCATTGCTGTCTGTCCCTCCTTCTGGTCAGAGCACACCTTCTTGGGGCTTTATCCTCCAAGCTGCTGCAGCTGCTGGGCTCACGGGGGGGGGGGGGGGGAGCAGGCCCTTTGCATACCTGGCAACATGTGAGCTATCACACCTTTGCTGCAGAAATGCCTTAGGTTCAGTGCTGTCTTCCTGCATCTGTGGAATTGTACTCAGCTGTTCAGTATATTCAGTGAGGTGCCTCAGAGCCTGGAAAATGCCTTGCAGTTTGACTATGGTCCTCAAACCAGAGACCTTCCGGGGGTGGGGGGAGACTCTAGGGTGTCACCAGATAGGTCACTACTCAGAGAGAAGGAACTAGGTGGAACGAGGTAGAGTAGCCTGTAGGAGGTAACTCAGCCAGTCCCTTGTTGGGGAGGAGAGGTAGAATGTGCCAGGCTTAATGGGCCATGCTGTCACTCATTATGGTCAAACTGCAACCTTAAAATGGCAGGGCTAATTCTCACCAATCTTGCCCATTAGGAAGTGATCTCAGTTGCAGAGACCAGAGGGAGGTCATTTCAGAGGGTGAGAATGGAAGTCACTTCAGCTCTGTGGGAGGGGTGATTTCAGCTTGTGGGGATACAATTTTCACCTTGGGAGGGAAGAAGCAGAGTGAATTTGGCCAGAGAAAGAAAAAAGAGAAGGGGTGCATGCTATGGTAGGATGGCCACTCCTGGACTATGTGGATGGCTTGCTGCCTTGTGTCCTTAAAAATGCCATGGGAATAACCTACTGCAAATTTACCACAGCTATCAAGAGCTTCACCCCCTCCACTGCTGTCAAGCACTTTTTCTTTGCTGCCACCACTGAATTTACTGTCACTGATAGGGTTGCCAAGTCCAATTCAAGAAATATCTGGGGACTTTGGGGGTGGAGCCAGGAGACTTTGTGGTGGAGCCAGGAGACATTAGGGGCGGAGCCAGGAGCAAGGGTGTGACAAGCATAACTGAACTCCGAAGGGAGTTCTGGCTGAAGGGGGCTCGGAGCCCAGCCCGGCCCAGACGCCCCCTCCTCCCCGCGGGAGCCGCCGAAGGGGGGGGAACATAAGAACATAAGAGAAGCCATGTTGGATCAGGCCAATGGCCCATCCAGTCCAACACTCTGTGTCACACAGTGGCCAATATATGTGTGTGTGTGTGTGTGTGTGTGTGTGTATATATATATATATATATATATATATACACACACACATACAAACATATACACGCATACACACACATACAAACATACATATACATGCATACACACACACACACATATATTGTGGCTGAGGAAGCAGCACAAGCGATGCCGAACCCTCCCGGGCCTCTCACCAGCTCGAAGAGGTTGGCGACGCGCCCTGCCGCCTCTTGCTGGGGCTTCCTCCGCCTGCCGCTCACTCCATCCTGCCCAGACCGTGCCGGGAGCTGCTGCTGCTCCTCCTCCTCCTCGGCCTCCGGCAGCGCCTGCCCGTGCAGCTCCCCCCGCAACCGCCTCAAGGCCCGCCGCGATATCCCCAGGCTGTAGCAGGCCGGGCCAGAAACACCAATGGACCGGAAGCCAAGCCGGAAGAGGACCCGAAAGAAAAGAGGACCCGAAGGAGACAACTCATTCTCCTTCGCCGAGGGAGCAAGGCCAAAAGCGGCCAGAGGGCGGTCTGCCCAGGACAAACGCTGCTGGAGCGTGGCCCCTGCCACTCACCGGGCCATGCTCCTTGGCGCCGTTTCCCCCTCCCCCCGCTTCCATTTTTTTGGGGAGCGGGGGAAGAGGCTGGAAATCCTGGGGTCCCCCGCCAGGGCGGGAGGGTTGGGAAGCCTAGTCACTGAGCTTGCCACCACATTCACTCCTCAGTGCTGCCCAGATCCACTGTACTCCAAATCATGGCCAGCTGATAATACTGGCCCCAGCAACAGTCCAACAAATATAGGAGTAAAAACTCCGGCTTTCAGATCTGGAAGCTCTGCCCCTTCCATAGGACCCAGGTGCCCCATTGGCTGATCACACTTCAGCTGGACTCAAGTACCATGGTTCCTCACTCAGTCCCAGAGCCAGGAGGGGAAACATTCTCATTCTAAGTACAGCTCCAGGTTAGTCCAGTGGTCACTGCTTCATTTCAGTTATTGCAGACTATGCTCCATGTGGAACTGCTAGCATTATGCATGAAGAGCTGTACAGGTTTCATTTTCAGGTTAAGAACAGAAACTTGCACGAGGGGCATAAAGACAACACACAAAATATTGCTTTATTTTGTGGTCAAGTGATGTCTTACATGGTCTGTACTGCTGTTCACGGATCTATAAAACCACTTTGTTGGTACCATAAGGAAAATATAGTTACCCTTCCCAAATGACAATGATATAACTTTTTAATTGCCGTTATGGGATAGCTACCCCTTTCTGGCTGAAGACTTGGATTAAGATCACCCCACTGTCCTGTACTTTTTGGCTGTCATGTGATTGCCTTATATTATAGGATTCCAGCTGCCCAGGTCTCTCTGATTTTGTACTCTCTGCATTCTCTGCACTCTTTGTATTCAATTTCAGGCTATAGTTCAACACGTTCTGCTGTGGAATGCTTCCTTAATGCAGATAGCAATGAATGTCAGCAACCACAACCTAAAAACATTCCTTAAAGGTACAGAGAAATGGCTAATCTCATTTATGATAAAATTCAAGGCTAGCAAAATTTTGGATTGGCTGTAGAAGGCATAGCAGAAAATGCAAAGCCGCCAGAATCTCGTAGAGCCTGCTAAAATTATAAAGAATGTCACCAGAAGCTATAGTAGTGTTTAATGGCAGCATTCAGATGTCATTATAAATTATAACAATTGTTTGTAATTCAACCCCCCCCCCCCGACAAAAATAAATTATAACAATTTAGATTTGAGTCCAGTAACACCTTAAAAACCAACTACCATTCTAACCAAGTCCTACTAACTGACAGCTGAGCGGCACTTCAAGTGTGTGTCAGACTTCAAGACCAACCGACTTAAAAACCAACAAGTGCCGCAGGCTATAAACTACTAAAAGCTCCCTTTGTCAGACACAAGTAGGAATGGGTATCTCAAGTCCTTTGATCTCAGTCAGAAGGTGGCACTTGATCAAGTGAGCACTGGGAGAAAAATGAGGGAGGTGCTCTGATGTCACTTCTGGGTAATCAGCTAGAAGTAATGTCACACCATTAGTAATGCTTCCACCTCCAAGGCTCTACTCCTCCCCTAGGATCCATGGGTGAGGGCCTGGCAACCCTGTAATGCTTCCCCTCACAGACTGCAATTCTAAACTGGTATTAAACTGTGCTTTATAATTCTGGTTTACACTGGGAAAGAAGTCCAGTCTGCTGAGGTACATGACTCAGAACCGTATGGTGCTTGATCAAACTGAATACTTTTCAAGCAAGCTCAATTTGCTAAAGGAAAACAGATGGGAGAAAGGAGAGGCGCATAGCAAACAAGCTTTTTGGGTGCCTGATATCAACACATCTATTTAATTACAGTTCACTGAGATGCAGTCAGTAAGTCAAATTAATTGATATCAAATGTATTGTATGTATTTCAAACACAGGCAGCTAGGCTTCCCAACCCTCCCGCCCTGGCTGGGGACCCCAGGATTTCCACCCTCTTCCCCAAAAAACGGAAGCGGGGGGAGGCGGTGGAAACGGTGCCGGGGAGCATGGCGAGCCGCCACATCCCAGACCCGGCGAGGCCGCCGCGCCGCTGCTGCCCCCTCTCCTCCCACCACAGCTGCTCCTCCAAGATGAGCCCAGGCTGAGCCCATCTCAGAGGAGCAGCCAAGAGGCGGCAGCAGCGCAGGGGAGGGCGAGGCAGGCCAGGAGCATGGCGAGCCGCGAATCCGGGCCCTTCTAGGACCCGGACTCGTGGCTCGCCATGTCCCCAGCCCGCCTCCACCCCCCCTCCGCTTCTACCCCAGAAGCGGAGCGGGTGAGGCGGCAGTGGCGGCCTCTTCTCCGCTCGCCGTGGCTGCTCCTCCAAGATGGACTCAGATGAGCCCATCTTGGAGGAGCAGCCATGGCGAGCGGAGAAGAGGCCACCGCGCCACTGCCGCCTCGCCCGCTCCGCTTCTGGGGTGGAAGCGGAGGGGGGGTGGAGGCGGGCCGGGGATGTGGAGGCGGGCGAGCAGAGAAGAGGCATCAGCTGCGCGGCGGCCTCTTCTCCGCTCGCCGTGGCTGCTCCTCCGAGATGGGCTCAGGCTAAGCCCATCTTGGAGGAGCAGCCACGGTGAGCGGAGAAGAGGCCGCCGCTGCCGCCTCGCCCGCTCTGCTTCTGGGGTGGAAGCGGGGGGGGGGTGGAGGCGGGCCGTGGACATGGAGGCGGGCCGGGGCTCGTCGTTTCCCCTCCTCCCCCCTAGCTCCACCCCAGTGTCTCCTGGCTCCACCCCCAAAGTCCCCTGGCTCCACCCCCAAAGTCCCCAGATATTTCTGGGGATGGACTTGGGAACCCTACAGGCAGCCTATGTTTGCATTATATCTGTTGTATCTGCAGATCTTCATTGGTTACAAGGATGATGTACTACCATCCTAACCAAGTCCTACTAACTGACAGCTGAGCGGCACTTCAAGTGTGTGTCAGACTTCAAGACAATATAACAGTATGGAGGCCTAGGCAAAGGTTCAGTGTAGTTGTCTATGAGCCATTTGAGTAATGTAATTTCCAGATTCTGTCATATCCAAATATTCATTTATCATGGGATGTAAAATACAGCACAGTCACTCTTTTTGTTTCCTGTATCAAGGCAAAAATTGGAGGAGAGATGGACAATTTGGGGAACGTTTATGTAAGTCCTGATATGATGAGTGACACTGTGCCCACTAAACTTGCTTTATTCTCTTCTAAAATGTCCCAGAAGTTCACAGTATTTGTTGATAATCTGGAAAATGATAGGTGTAGCTTTATAGTTTGGACTGGAAATAACCTTTTGTCTGGACAGTCAAATGTATTAAAAGCGGAAGAAAAAACTTAGATGAGCAGAAGTGTTAAATGATCAGAAAAATTAAATAGGAAGAATATTTTGCCTGAAACATGGAAATAAGATGACTGCTGAAGTATGAAGCCATAAAATATTAATAAGGTAAGGTTTTCAATATGTTTTTTGGGCTGAAAGTTACAGATGTGTGGGGACCTTCTTAAACATTTCTCCATAAAACATAAATTTAGTAGAAGGCTTGTAACTTTAGTATGTGGGAGTGATTATCAATAGTATTCAGACCATAAGATGCTGTTGTGAGGAAAGACTGCTGTATTCCAACAAACCTCTCTCTGTTTCTCTCTCTCTAAATTTTGATTTGGCTCAAGACTTCTCTAGAAAAGTTAGTAATTTATCACCACTAGTAATATAACTGGCTATATGATTTGATGAATAATTCAGTCAATGGTCATGAAGAAGAGACATACTTGGGCAGATTTCCAGACTTGTAAAACTTCGCTATGTCCTTCCTAAAATGGCAGATATGTTCTGCCGGTATCATAGCTACAGGTTTCATGGAGTAGACTCCATGCAGTGAATAATCTAAATCAAATAACCACTGCAGTTTTGTGTGTTGAATGACCAACAACTATAACAAAGATTCAGTAACAAGTGTAAACATTTATTTATTAGACCAACCTAAAGGGAGATGGAAAGTAAATGCTGAGAAATAGTTAAGATGGATGGGGAAAAGTGAAACAAACCCAACCTAGCTATGAAAAAACAAAAAGAAGTGAAACTATAGAACGAAACGTCTGGAAGAAAAACTTTCTCCTGTAGAACATGGCACTTGAGCCCGAAATATTCTACAAACCCTAATGAAACTATATTGATTTATGATGTTCCAAGCCAATGAAGGTGGACATGTTATGCTCCCCTAAATTTAACAGTGGATAATTCATCACTACTCTATCACACACATACACAAACATACACAACACACTTATTTGCATTCTATTTTGGTTTTGGTAAGGAAGGAGATTTGAAATATTTGGGCAATCTCCTTAGAAATATAAATGCATGGCTAAACAGTGTTAGATGTTGCTGAAGTCAGTACACAGTCATTCTTGTGAAAAATCCAGTTACCTCACAAATGGCAACACAAGATAGCAAAGTGCAGGTTCAACTAGTTTTATATATTTATTTAAGTATTTAAATTAATTAAATGGTTGATCTGAGGAAATCTTCCTTCCTTCTTGCTAATACCTTCTCTCTTTCTTCTCCATCTTGTGACTATGAGTGCAGGGCATGGTACTCACATCACCATCCATCCTAGTTAGTCAGAGTAAATTAGAATTTTTTTCTCTATCTTGCCTAGAATGGAGTTCTTTACAGTAAAGGACTCATATTAGTTTGCTAAGATAAAAAGGCTCCATAACTTAATTTCCTCAGCAGGTCGCACCCACACCAGGTAATTCCACTGTGCCATGTACCTTGAGCACTTTGATAATATTTGTTAGAGTATTTTGCACGCAGCAGAAGAGCTGAAGGAGAGGGACAGGCAAAAACACAGGAATTAATAGACAAGAGAAACAGCTGTATTCAATGGTAGATATATTTACCAGGAAAGTATCCAATATTCAGAGTCGTTGCCAGGCCAAGGTCATACACAGTAATCAGTACACACTCCAGTAGATAACAGTATACAGCAGTAAGTATACACAGCACGATCCAAGCACAGTAGCATAGGATCCAACACCAGCAGTGATCGCTGCCACCCAGATAGCGGGCCTCACAGAACCCACAATCCTTACAGGCAGACTGAGCAGGCTCACTGAGCTTCCCTAAGTACACGTACCAATCATCAGGGTTGCATCAGCTCTGTGAGTCAGCACAAAGCCTAATTACAAGTGAGGTCATTCCACCTTACCTCAGTAACAGGTAACAGCTGGATCATGATGCAGCATGACTCAGCATGACATTGCAGAAACAACATTACTATTACTAAGATGGAGTCAGTCAGCCATTTTAGGACTGAGTTCCAACATTCTCCTCTTAATAGTTCTGTTCGTTTCTCAATCCGAGCCTTTTACAGTGCTCATTATGCTTTTCCATAGTCTGGGGTTTGGTAAACATATCTGCTGTATTGTGGCCAGTATCACAATACCTTATGTTTATCAACCCTTCCATGATACATGATCTGACATTTTGGTACCTTATGTCAGTGTATCTATTCCTTGTCTTTACTCCTTCTGCTTTTGCAATCTCAATCACAGCCTGATTGTCTTCCAGAACTTCAACAGGCTTCTCTGCCTCTATATGCAGGTCCTTTAGTAGCTGTCTAAACCATTCTACCTCAGTACAAGCGGTAGAAAGGGCGCAGAACTCTGCTTCTGTGGTGGACAAGGCAACCACACGCTGCTTTTGTGTCTTCCAGCATACTAACACCTCTCCCAAATATATGGAAAGACCTGTTGTTGACTTTCTGGTTTCACAGTCACTTGCAAAACTTGCATCTGTATAGACTTTCAGTGCTAGCTCCCCCCTAGGTTCGATATAAAGACACCAGTCAGCAGTGTTCTTTAAATATCTCAACACTCGCTTAGCAGCAATCCAGTGATTCTGCTTAGGGTTCTGGGTAGCTCTTGCCAACAGATTACAGGCTACTGATATGTCTGGCCGTGTCCAATTACTGATATAGCTCAGACTACCAATTAACGACCTGTACATTTCAACATTACATGGTGGGCTATCAGTAACATCATTTACAAAGCCAGTCACCATAGGGGTTGAAACAGTTTTGCAATCAGTCATCTTGTACTTGTCCAACAAATCTATGATTTTAGGTTTTTGTGACAGTTTAAAACCTTGTGTAGTTTTTGCAATATCTACACCCACATAGGTCTGCACAGTACCAAGATTTCTCAGTTTAAACTTCTTACTTAAGGCTGAAACAATATCATCTGTTTGTTTCTTTGTCTTGGTTAGAATCCCCAAGTCATCCACAAAAGTAAGAACAATACATCTTGTTTCACCACTTCCCTTGGTAAACACACATGGATCAGCAATGCTCTGGGTAAACCCAAGCTGTTTAAGTGTACCCACTAGGCATTTTGACCATTGATGACCACTTTGCTTTAGACCATACAAGCTCTTATTTAGCAACCAGTATCCCTTTCCAGTACCAGGAATACCTTCTGGTCTCTTTAAATAAATTTGGTGCTCCAAATTAGCATTTAGGTATGCCACACAGACATCCAAATGGGTAAAATGGAGTTTTTCTCTGGCTGCCACAGTTAACGCAGTCAGAAGTGAACTGCTCTTTAACGTTGGAGCAAACACTTCGTCATAAGTCTCATTAGTCTGTCTGCAACCTTGTGCTACAAGCCTCGCCTTATACTTTTTTCCCCCAGACTGGTCTGTTTTCACCTTGTATACCCATCTACTGCCTATGGGTTTTACACCAGCAGGTACAGTATCAGTCTCAACATAAACATTTAAACGTTTCAGGGAAGAAAGTTCATCGTCCATAGCAGCCTTCCAGTTACACTGCTCTTCCTTGGACAAAGAGAAAATGTCAGTATATTTCTCAGGCTCATGTATAGCAGACATTACAGGACTAAATCTCTCAGGAGCTCTTCTTTCACGTGTAGATCTCCTCAATGCAGGCTCATCAGTTGGCACATCCCTCCCGGATGATTCCTCACGAGTAGGCTTCTCCTCCATCTCCTCCTCGTCAGGCATCTCTTCTTTTGGGGTTAACTCAGCCGCCTCTCCCTCCTCTGGGTTGCTAGGCATCGAGCTGACTTGTAACCGGATTCCTTGGTCATCCTCAGGACAGAACGCTGGCGATTGGGTGCAGCGATCCCAGCCCTCTGATCTCTCCAGAAACGTGGCTGAAGCACTAATCACCACCTCACGACTGTCGAGTGTGCCAAAACGATAACAGCTCCCGTTTCTCTCATACCCGAGAAACCTCATACGTCTAGCCTTCAGTTGGCCTTTACGTCTGAGCTGTTGAGGAATATGAACAAAAGCTGTAACTCCAAATACATGCAAATTTGCCAAGTTAGTTACCTTGTCATGCCATAGGCTTGCTGGTATTTTGCCAGTAGATGAACACCAAACTCTGTTCAGGTTGTAGTTGGCACAGCACATAGCCTCTGCCCAAAATCTCCAGGGCATATCTGCATCACGTAACATACACTGGCACATGTCTTGCAATGTACGGCCTCTCCTCTCACAAAAAGCATTATGGGTAGGTCTGTACGGAGCAGTCAATCTGTGCTCAATCCCAAGCTCTGCAAATAAACTTTGAAAACGTTTATTAACAAATTCCGAGCCTCTATCAGAAATAATGCATGCAGGCACATTTCCAGTTTTTCTCTTAACAAACCTTAGCCAATTCTGCACATTTTGAAAGGTTTCAGTTTTAGCTTTCAACAGGTAAACAAAACCATACCTTGAATAGTGATCTTCTATACTTAAGACATATTTGGCCCCGCCCACTGACTCCTTAAAGGGCCCTATCAGGTCTAAGAACACTAGGTCAAGAGGTTTTTTACTAGTAAATTTACTTGGAGTACGCACAGGAGCTTTTGTAGACTTTACCAGCTTGCAGATTTCACAGTCAAGAAATTCCTTGCAAGGTTTAAGATTAATACCTTCTGCCTGTTCAACAGTCTTCTTTAGAGCAGGAAAACCAGCATGGCCTAATTTCCTGTGTAAAAGATGACAGCAATTATCATGCACTGGTTTATTTACACAGACGTTATTACACGTTTGTACCTTGGTATGCAAGAAGTATAAATCTTCCTTCAGCATTGCCTTTACACACACACCGTCACTGGTCCTCAGCTCACAGCACAAGGTGTCAAATTGCAGTTTGAAACCTTCCCTGCACAGAGCAGACACAGACAGCAGATTCATCTTAAGTGAAGGAACAAAACCCATTTGAAGCTCCTTCCTTAGGCTTGGCAGGAACACTTTCCCTCTGCCAAAAACAGTTGCCTTAACTCCATCTGCCAAAACAACAGACTGGTTATCAACAGGTGTGTAAGAAGTAAACAAACTCCTCTCTCTACAGAGGTTCTCCGACGCTCCGCTGTCAATTAGGAAAGATTGAGTGTGATTAGTTGACTTACCAGTAGTAACGAGATGCACATTACCACTCTTATCAGCAGACCTCATTTCAGACCGTCTCTCTTTCCCTTTCTGGCCTTGACAATTCCTAAACAGATGTCTAGATGAGCCACACCGGAAGCATTTCTTCCTTACAGCCATTACATTACCTGTTTGACAGTCAGGATCCTCCTTAACAGTAAATCCACTGCCCCTCTCTGGCTTACAGACAGGCTTTTTCTCCACACGTAGAGAGGAATTGGACTGTCTCTTGCCATATTCATCAAGAAGCCGTCCAGTTACGACGTTCATGGTTAACCCTGTCTCAGGCAAACCCTCCAGGCTCGTTATCACAGCGTCATATGATGCATCTAAAGAACTTAAAAGTATGCACACCTCCTGTGATTCAGAAAACATTTGGTTATGCTCTCTTAGCTCTAGAAACATCCTACGCATAGACTCTATATGAGATAACATATCAGCATTAGCTGCCAGCCTGGTATGCAGAAGCTTCCTCACCAAACGAATCTGAGAACCGACAGTTCCTCGGACGTAAATTTCCTTCAAAGCATTCCAGCAGTCATTAGCCGTCTCCAGTCCTGCTATATGCACCAGCTGGGAGTCGTCTAGAGAAAGACCTATTAAAGACAAAGCCTTAACATCCTTTTTACGCAAAAGGTCTACAGCTTTTCTGTCCTCAGCAGCTTCCTCTGCCTCCTCAGCAGCCTCCTCTTCACCCTCCGGGCTACTGATAGGAGCAGCCACCACCTCCCACAGCTCTTGGTGCTTTAATAACAGACTGACCTTCTGGGACCACGTAGCATAGTTAGTCCCGTTCAGCTTAGTAATGCTGAGCCCAGAGAAGGAAACAACATTTGCGGCTTCCATCTCTGCTACTTATCACTGGACACCTGGGCAACTTGGCAGTCTGCCTCCGTCTCTTCCAAAACACTGTGTTGCCTCCTCTGTCTTCAGAACAGCAGCACCTCTAGAAACACTGGGAGCTCTGGGAGCTCTGGGCCCATAACCGATGTTAGAGTATTTTGCACGCAGCAGAAGAGCTGAAGGAGAGGGACAGGCAAAAACACAGGAATTAATAGACAAGAGAAACAGCTGTATTCAATGGTAGATATATTTACCAGGAAAGTATCCAATATTCAGAGTCGTTGCCAGGCCAAGGTCATACACAGTAATCAGTACACACTCCAGTAGATAACAGTATACAGCAGTAAGTATACACAGCACGATCCAAGCACAGTAGCATAGGATCCAACACCAGCAGTGATCGCTGCCACCCAGATAGCGGGCCTCACAGAACCCACAATCCTTACAGGCAGACTGAGCAGGCTCACTGAGCTTCCCTAAGTACACGTACCAATCATCAGGGTTGCATCAGCTCTGTGAGTCAGCACAAAGCCTAATTACAAGTGAGGTCATTCCACCTTACCTCAGTAACAGGTAACAGCTGGATCATGATGCAGCATGACTCAGCATGACATTGCAGAAACAACATTACTATTACTAAGATGGAGTCAGTCAGCCATTTTAGGACTGAGTTCCAACAATATTCCATCACATAACTCTCCCCTGGTTAGTCACAAGGTTCCTACCAGGTTCAAAAGATGTCACTCAGGGCACTCTTTCAGTTTGGTATAGTGGTTAAGTGTGTGGACTCTTATCTGGGAGAGCCAGATTTGATTCTCCACTCCTTCACAAGCACCTGCTAGAGTGACCTTGGGTCAGTCATAATTCTCTCAGAGCTGTTCTACTCAAGAGCAATTCTTGGAGAGCTCTCTCAGACCCACCTACCTCACAGAGTGTCTGTTGTGGGAAGGGGAAGAAGATTGTAAAATGCTCTGAATCTCCTTTGGGTAGTGAAGGGTGGGGTATAAATCCAATCTCTTCTTCTTCACAGCACATCCAGCTGCAAGGCATGTGACAGCCTGTTCCACACCACCCCTATCATGCCAGATGCCTCAAGATGCTTGCTGCTTAACCCTACCTATCCTGAGCAATCTCAGGAGCCCTGTTAAGCTGACCTTGAATCACTAATAAATGTAACAGTGAGCCTATTATTCCAAGTTCTTTCTGCTGGCATTTTAAAATTCTCTCCCATTCCGTTTCTTTGCCCTTAGTATCCTCAGCAGTAAGGAAAAAGCTCTTCATACTCCTTCTGCTGTGTTTTTTTTTAAATTGGTGATGGACAGAAATGATAGGGTTGCCAATCCCCAGTTGTGGATGGGGGCTCCCCTAGTTTGGAGCCTATCCCTCCCTTCAGGGATATCAGAAAGTGGGGGGAGGGGCAGGGAGACTGGTCCCCATAGGGTATAATGGAGAATCTATCTGTGGGTATCTGGGGCTCGGTGGGGGGGCTGGTTTTTAAGGTAGAGGCAACAAATTTTCTGCATAGCTGTTGATGCCTCTCTTCAAAAATACCAAACCCTAAGTTTCAAAAAAGATTGAAGCAGGGGGTCCAATTCTATGAGCCTCCAAAGAAGGTGCCCCCAGACTCCATTATTTCCAATGGAGAGAAGACATTTAAAAGGAATGCAGTCCCTTTAAATGTAATGGCCAGCTCACTCAAAATTCGCTTCAGAGTTTGATTGTGCTTTTTCCTCTCCTCTCCTGGAGCTTCCTGGTAAGTCCCCTGCCAGCTTGTCAGCCTCACTTGGCAACCCCCAAAAGTAATGAACCTTCCATATACAGGACTGGCCCTGAAAACTGTTTCCCTTTGGATGGAAATGCTCCTCAAGAGCAGCCTTGTAAAATGGCAACTGCTGTTAGGTTTCTGAACTGGCAGCCACCCAAGTCACAGGAAGAAAACCTCATGCTCAGGAAGAAAATTCCCACAAGCTGCATCTGTGCAAATTGTGGCCTGTACACAGAGCTGCAAGCAGCTGCTTGAAAAAGGTGACCCATAGAAGCCCATACAGACACAAAGAGCTCAGCCCCTTAACACAATCACAATGGGGAAGGACATCAAGGAGTTTAATCCCCCCCCCCTTTACTCCCTCCCCAGAGTCTGAAAACCATGTCAAAGCACTCTCTAGCACTTAGGGTTAGCAGCCTCCAGTTGAGGCATGAAGATCTCCCAGAATTGCAATTGATCTCTAGAAAAATAGATCTGTTCCCCTGGTGGGGCTTTTATTTGGCAATATGGAAAGGAAGCAGGTAGTGCTAGTTGTCTTGGTAGGTAATTCCAAAAAAGACCAGCAGGTGGCAGTGTACTGAAGGAGAAGCATAAGAGAACCCTTCTGAGAGTTGGGTGAGACAGAAGAATGGCATGTCATCAAGTGGAGACTTGGAATGACTCTGATGCCTCATGCCTCAGAGAATCAAAACAAAGTACAGGCCCATAGGTCAGCAGGGCTGTTTTGCCACGGGGTGCAATTGTGTAAGCCTATGCATCAGCAACATTAATTGGACATGAATGCTTCAGTGTGTTCTTAAATTCCATGGGGCACAATGGGATTTAATACAGCTATGCTGTTGTTTTTTTAATTGAACCCAATATAGTTATTTATTTATTGGATCCCACACACAAAATAAGCCAAAGGAAAATAACTGCTGGCATTGTTGCAAAAATATTTGCACAAAATTTGCACAGCACTAAACAGAATTCTCACACTTCCATTTGTTTGAGAGTTTGTGCAAATTCTTATGCAATTTCTTGGCAAGCAAAAATTACAACCTTGGGGGTAATTTTCCTTTTCTCTTACAGTACTCTACTGTGAAGTATAAACAACCTTTTCATCAGTCACTTTTCCATGTGCAAAAGAACATCTTTGGGTTCAGCCCATTGTTTCTTACTGGGTAATGCTAGTTCTTTTGTGCATTTAATCCAAACTTCATTCACTCTTTAGAGTGATTTCATCCTTTTTTTCCAATCAGAGGCTACTCATTAAAATATCTCTAATTTGTTCCTTTCTTAGAAGAGGGGTTTCAATGAAGATGAAAACATTCTTTTTAAACATTTCACATATAATTGGCATATAGTAATTAAAATGCATTATGACCATTCTTGGAATTTTTTTTTCTTCCAGGATTCCAGTCCTATGCAATTCAGGAAACAGACCATTGGCAGCAATGAGCAGTATAAAATGAAATAGGAAAACATAGTAGCAGTTATATTTGATGCACTAGAAATTATACCAGTTGAGTAGCATAAACTGTGCACCTGTGCCTATTGTGACTGTACAATAAACATAAGAGTAGAATAAACATTTTGTCATATGCCCAAAGCTGAATGCAATTAGTTAATAAATCTCTATTGCATACAGAGAGAGATTTACATGGGTGCAACTAGTGAAATGTCATAATTCCCAGTATGATAACTAGATGGTCCTGTATGCTAATGTGTTCACTTCTGTTTTTCAGAACATTAGGAGACATAAGAATGAATGATAGGTACTTTATACTCTGCTAGTGTAACCTCCAGATCAGGCTACTGTAATGTACTTTATGTGAGGATTCCTTTGGAAATGTCTCAGAAGCTTCAATAGCTACAATGAGACTGCTGTTTGGGTGAAACCACTCAGAACATATCTCTCTGCTGTTGCACCAATTATACTGGTAACCTGATTTCTTCTGGGTCAAGTTTAAAGTTTTAGTTGTCACCCTTAAAGCCCATCACAGCTTGGGTTCCCCAAACTTATTGGACCAGATACCCTGACCAGCCTAGCCTAATCTTGTCAGAAAATAAGCAGGGTCAGCCTTGGCTAGTATTTGGAAGGGTAATCTCCAAGGAATACCAGGATTGTGACACAGAGGCAGGCAATGGTAAACCATCTCTGAAACATCTCTTGCCTTAAAAACAAGGATCTCTTGGCTATTCTACACACAATGCCATATGATAAATAAATAAATAAATAATTGAACTAGATCTCCCAGTATACTAACACCTGCCAGTAACAGTATCCAGACAGCTCTATCTTTGTGATGACTTCTCTTAGAATTTATATATATGTGTGTGTGTGTGTGTGTGTCCACACAGAGCAGGATCCCAAGTTGGCAAACAATCAGAACTTTAAAATAAATTTTAAAATGCATACATATAAAATAAAAACAATAGAATAAAACACAAACACATAGATACATACACAAAAACACATAAACAGGAAGGAAGGTTAATTATGGTCACTGAGGGAATGCTGAACATCTGCTGGAAGACAGAAGTAGAGGAGGACAACTAAATCTTGGGTAGGGAATTACATAATTTCAGTTCCACAGCTGAACAGGCTTGTTCTGAAGTTCCCAGCTATCTAACCTCAGATGGCAAAGGCATCTGAATCAGAACTTCCAATGATAATCATAATGGTTGGTTTCATTCATATTGGAGTGGGCAATTCTTAATGTATGCAGGCCACAAGCCATATAGGGCTTTAAAAAACAATACCAGCACCTTGAATTGAGCCTAGAAGTGAGAACCAGTGTACACAGAATAAGACTAGTTAGGCTGGTATGATTTTTAACCTGCTTCAGCCAGTATTTTGGCCAAAACATTCTGTACCAATACTAGTTTCTGAACAGGGTGCTGAAAGTCACTATGAGCACTTGAATATATGACACTATGAGCTCCCCATATGACACTGATCCAAACAAAAAAATCATAACAAAACATGAAACTATAGTAATAAAAGAATTGGCCTGTTCATCCATTGTCAATTTGTGGCAGGCACAACTCATCAGAGAATAAAGCTAGGAGACTCAGATTTGACTGTTAGCTTCGGGATGATTGTGGGAGTTCCAGAGCCCAAAATGAAAGGTATGGGAATATTCTAGCCCAGGTTATCTTGAGCTCCCCCCCCCAATACTATTTGTAAGAGTCTGTGACAGGTATAACTCATCAGAAAATAATGCTGCATGTTTGAAAACTGGCCACCAACTCCAGAATGGTGATTGAAGCAGTGCCAAAATGAAGAGAATTGGAACACCCCCAACCAGGTTATATTCATGATAGTCAACAGGTAATAAAAGAACTTTTAAGCAGCCCTCCATGTGTCTCTAATACTCTTAGTAAGGTCTACCTCACAGGGTTCTTGTGAGGATAAAATGGGGGGCAGGAGAACAATACAGCTTTGGATCCCCATTGATGGGAAAGACTGGCTATGAATTTATTATAAATCTAATTTTGCCTACAGTTTACAAAGGGGGGGGGAGATGTTAGCTAGTGCTTTTGCTTTATCAGGTATTGCTACTATGCTTTTGGCAGGTGAAAGAATTGATCATTCAGTATTCAGACTATTAAATATTGTGACCATAGTGACTGGGGCAGGGCTATCTATAGATGTAAACCAAATTGCCCTCAAAAGAGGTTGGGAGATTAGTCTGGTGGGCAAAGATGGCCAACTTAAGCAGGGTTAGAAACCTGTGTATACAGGAGGTGGACTCTCAAGAATTTCCTTTTTAAATAATGAAAATTTTGGTAAACTATAATTGGTTTTACTAGAATTCAAACATACAGGAAAATAAAATAACTCATCAATCACACAGTTCCTATGAAAAATAGAGATGAAAATTACATAGAGAAACATACATTACATAGGGAAAGACATACAGGGCTTATACTTTACCTATCTTGAAGACTGCAAATGGAATGGTCTGGCAGTGAAAACAATAAGGGGAGGGGGAACCAGAGATGACCAGCATCATTAGCTATAATAGGGCCCAATTCAGGTAATTGGGGATGGCTCAGACAGCAAAGTAGAGACACTTTAAGAGATACACCTGAGTGGTCAAGCACATGACTTTTTATACCCTAATTCCTATCCCCAGGCAGTGATATCAGGTGATCCATGACACAGAGGTCAGATGACCCATTACACTATCCCATGTGTTCCCTGATATCACAGAGAGGGAGGCTTCCAGTCATGTTTGGAAAAGGAATTAGGAGTGTTGATGAACATAACTTACTTAAAACCTGATGGGATAATAGGCCAAATTGCAACCTATGGTGACACCAGAGCTGAGCACAATGGGGACGGTCTCTGTGGCTGGAGTTGTGTTGTGTATGTAACTGCTTTGGCTGTCTGGCAATAGAAGTCTTTTGCCCAGATGAGAAGATAGCATTCACAAGTCTATGGTTTACCTAGATTTCCCCCATTTGCACCTCCCAGACATATCCTGAGTAATGGGGCTCCTGCTTGGTTCTCATGGCATCCAGAGAGGCTTGACATTGTTGTTTCAGGACAGCACAGGCATGTGACTTCTAGACTGCTTAATTGCTCCCAGGAACAGGAATGCAGTTAGGATCTGCAGGGCTGAACAGCTCAGAGAAGTATGATCTGGAGTCCTTTTTGCAGCAAGGGGAGCGTGAAGTCACAACAAGGGCAGGAACAAACAGGAGGTCTCCCTCAGCTTAGCTGGAGTGCTTGTTATATAGTCTATCAGAGTAGAACGCCCACAGGGGCTGGTGGTCACGTATTTTGGCTGGACTCAAGTATGGCTGAGAGTTCAATAGATCAGGCCACAAGTGTTTATAAGGATACATAGTCCATAAATAACTAGGAGTCCAGGGCACCTGGCACCAGGGTCAGTGTGAACATAGTTCATTAAAGATGGAGGAAGGACTTGGGCTTACATAGAAGCCATCATAACTGTAAAAGAAGCAGGAGCAGTTTTCCTCCCTCTTTCACAAGAAGCTATGCCTGCCAAAAGTGCCCTCCACATCCACTCCATTTGCACAGCCAAAGCCTCTCAGTATTATTCTCTATAGTTGTGTGTCTAATTTTGTAATTTTATACTTTCACACACTTATATATGTCTACCAATATAGGGTACATGACTTATATCTAGTGAAGTGAGCAAAAACTTCACAAAAACTTCATATCACAAAAGGATGCTTCCTTAATTCTTTATTAAGTATATCAGTAATAAATCTATCTTAGTTTTCCCATGTAACTTTACCTAGGACTAAAGCAGGAGCAAATTGGGTTATGTAGTGGTGCTGGATGAGAAGTATTGGGACCACTGGGATTGATTTTGCTGACATGAAAAAGATTACATTATTTATCGGATGGCAAAGTATCCTTTACAAAGGGCTATTAGATGTCCCACCAACACAATAATAATGATAAGAACCCAGAGCCTAAATGGGCAGATCTACCTTCTGTCCACGCATATAACTGCTAAAACAGATGAATATTCCATTATAATGTACATAAAGGGTGGAGGGAAGGAAGCATCCTTTTCCTACATTGCTAGATGGGGAAATATTAATTCCCTTTTCATAATATCAATAAAGTTTTGCTTCTATATTAATATTAAGTATATCCTAAGTTGCCAAGCAGAGTAGAGATGAGTAGGAGTTGAAACTAAGACTTAAAAATAAAGGGAGATGGAGCGGAGGGGGGGGGGGAGAGGCACAGAAAAATTAGATGGGACAGAGACATGAATGAGAAAAGTGTAAAAAGAAGGAAAGAAGTTAAGGAAAAGAGAGGGGACATTGGTTATACCTTACTGCAACATACTAACTATGGCTTTGCAAGGTCTGGATGGGCAGGCAAAACTATGGAGCTGGGTGCAAAGAAAGTAAGGGGGGAAAAATAGACTGCTGGAGACAATGGCCTAGTTAACAGGCTACAAGCTGGTAATTGCTGCAGCTGAAATCAGCTGTCCTGGCTTGTCTTGCTCCAGTGCTGGCTTGGTTGATGGGTTTAGCATGATCTGTTAGGCAAATTTGCTTCAGTCTTGCAGAAAGGCAAGTCTAGCTGATATTTAGAGTGTTTTTCACTGTGATCAGACTTCCTTGCATCCCTAGTAGCTTCAGCCAGAATTACTTTAAAATAAAAGGTTGCATGAAACATGACGCTGGTTTCAGGGCCCCTGGAATTTTATTTCCCAATCCCTCCTCCTCTGGGTGGCCCTGCTTCTGAACATTCTTCAAGGGCATTGTTATGTAGAGTGATTGCAATAACCTCATTTAGGCATGTATCACAGTGGCAAAACCTTTTTTTGTTGTTGTTCAGGAAGGGCTGAAGATAGCTCACCAACCAAGGATGTTTCTGCTGGCTCAAATGGTATGGGATTGAAGTCTGAAGCCCCTTCTCCCCTTTGAAGTTCTCCACAGCCAATTGGAACAACAGAACAATTTTAATTAATTAATTTTAATTTTTGGAAAAAATCAAACCCCTAAAACTCCAACTCAGTGATCTTTTAGTAAGCTTCGATGTCGTCTCGTTGTTTACCATGGTTCCCGTCAAAGAAACCCTTGTTCAACTACAACACATCTTTCCTGATGACATCACTGCCCTATTCCACCACGTGCTCACCACTACCTACTTTCAATGGAACAATAACTTTTATGAACAGATCAATGGAGTTGCCATGGGAAGCCCCCTTAGCCCTGTCATCGCTAACTTTTACATGGAAACCTTCGAAGATACAGCACTAAGATCTGCCCTCCTAAAACCATGTTGCTGGCTCCGATATGTGGATGATGTTTTTGCCATCTGGAGTCATGGAGAGGCTGCTTTGAATAACTTTCTCCTTCATCTGAATTCAGTCCATCCTCATATCCAGTTCACCGTGGAGAAAGAAAACAATGGTCAACTTGCCTTTCTTGACGTCCTCATTACCAGGAAAGATGACGGAAAACTCGGCCACACTGTATTCAGGAAACCCACACACACGGACCGCTATCTAAATAAGAATTCCAATCATCATCCTCGCCAAAAACGTACAGTTGTAAAAACCCTCATCCACCGAGCATCATGCATCTGTGAATCAAGCCAACTCTGGCAGGAACTACACCACCTCAACCAGTCACTGCAGGCCAATGGATACTCCCAACAAGAAATTAGAAGAGCCCTCCATCCCAGGAGACCATCCACACCAAATCCCGAGCCACACACAAATGTAGGTGCAGCCTTCCTGCCCTACATAAAATCTGTCACCGACCGCATTGGCAAAATTCTCAAACGCCACAATATTGACACAGTCTTCAAGCCCACACAACAAATCCGCCACATGCTGCGCTCGGCCAAAGATATGAGAGATCCACTTTCAACCCCTGGAGTCTACAAAATACCCTGCTCCTGTGGTGCAGTCTACATTGGCACTACCCAACGCAGTATCAACACCCGCCTCACCGAACACAAGAGACACTGTCACTTGTTTCAGCCAGAAAAATCAGCTGTAGCTGAACATGCACTTCAAGAAGGAGAGCACGTCATCCACTTTGAAAGAACTGAAGTCCTTTCTACGGTCTCACATTATCATAGCCGCCTGAACAGAGAAGCTATTGAGATTTACAAACACCAGCACAATTTTAACAGAAAGGAAGAAGGCATTTCCATTCACCAATCTTGGTATCCAGCTCTGCAAAACACCCTACAGACTATAAATTGCAGAAAGTCACAGAACAACCAGCACATTCCACAGAACAATCAGCACAGTCAACAACCATCTTCCTTATCTTCACACCCCTTCCAACCCTCCCAGCAATTAACACAGAACAATGGTCACATTCAACAGCCTGTTTCCTTATCACTACCCTTCCAGGAAGCCCCACCAAACAATGGGCACATCCACAAACCAATTGCCCTTTCACCACACCCCCTCCAGCCTAGAAATAGCAGCTCTCCAGCAGCCCTGGCCTCACTCAATGCACAGCAGCCAAGAAGGTCAGAGCGCCTGCTCCGGCTGCAATGCCACTGAGGATGTTCTCCGCAGCTGAGAACAAAACGTTTGGAAGAAAAACTTTCTCCAGTAGAACATGGCACTTGAGCCCAAAAGATTCTACAAACCCTAATTTTAAGGTCAGTTTACTAGTGCATACATGTCACTGTAAATTGGGCTTAGTCTAACTCACCAGCTGCTTATTTTAGTTGGCACAGTTGACACAGCATATTCCAGTTGATGCATCAACTTCCTCCAGCTAAATCTACAGATTCTTCCAAAACCATTAGAATAATCATGCAAAATAAGACCCGTGTCCAGAAATCCACACTCCTTTTCACACCATAGTACAATGTACAGTTAAGCATGTCAGCATATGCTTGCTAGTACGACTTCAGGCTGGAGTCTAATGCAAATGACAGTTCATGATCTGTGACAGTTCCTGACAGCTTCCCTTAGCAGGTGCATACCGGTTCTGTCCAGAGTACTCGTGCCTATGCAGGATGACTCAGCGCTGTGTGCTGATTGATGCTTGTGTACAGCTATATGTATACAACTGGGAGTAGTTTGTACAGTGTATTCTCCGCTCTCAAATGTGGTGTCTGGTGAAGCACTTTGTTGAGTGTATACCAGAACAACTATAAACTTGTATATTTGTAAATAAATGTAAATAGTTAGCACAAGTCAGTGTGCTGTTCTTAAGCCTCACACATCCAGAGCATACCAGCGAATATGCCAACCAAATACTGGTAAGGTCACTTAGAGAGCTGGGTATTTTGTTATAAAAATCTATCTAAACTAGCTATCCCTGTGAACAAAAGTTTAAGTCAATATGAAGATGTGTTTTATATTTGTGTTAGAGCTACTTAGCAGCCCCGTGGCACAGTGGTAAAGCAGCAGTACTGTAGTACTGTGGTCTGAACTCTCTGCTCACAACCTGAGTTTGATTCTGACGGAAGCTGGATTCAGGTAGCCGGCCAAGGTTGACTCAGCCTTCCATCCTTCCGAGGTCGGTAAAATGAATACCCAGCTTGCTGGGGGGAAAGTGTAAAAGACTGGGGAAGGCTATGGCAAACCACCCCATAAAAAGTCTGCCATGAAAACGTTGTGAAAGCAACGTCACCCTAGAGTTGGAAACGACTGGTGCTTGCACAGGGGACCTTTCTTTTTTTTCTAGAGCTACTTGCTGTTAGACGTTATTTCTGGAATACAACACAAGGCCCCAGTGCTGTATCTCTGCAATCTTAGCAAAAATTACAGTTTATGATGGCAAACTATGCAGATTCAGAGTCTGAAATCCATTTTGCTCAATGATGAAGGCTCTAATTGAGCTAATCTGGAGCCAAAATAACAAGTATCCCCAGTTCCGTATGTTTGAAAACTCAACAAATTTTATTGTCTAGTCATTGGAGTACCATCAGATCTTTTCTTTAAATGTTTGCTAACATTCTCCAATGAACATTTGTCTAGTAAAAAAATTAAATCATTCCAGATATCATTGTAGACTGTGTAGCTAAATGACACCACCAAAAATAATACAAAAATGCAAGTCATTAAATGATTACTCCCAGTCTTATGATGATTATGGTTAATAGGGCAATCAAATCCTGCTGTATTGTTCTCTAACTACATGGCTGTTTAGTGGGAGGCATACATTTTCATTAAATAAAGACTTATGGTAAGAAGAAGAATGCAATCAACATTAATGACCTGGAGTCTAATTGAAAATGCTGCCTCAGTCACTATTCTACCCAGCCATTAAAAAGGACAATCTCAGAATTTTTGTAGACTTATCATTTACATTTCTCCCACATGGTCACATTTTTAGTTCAATTCAAGCAGTTCAAATTTCAAATTAAAAAATACATTGTGTTGAAAGGGGGGGGGAGAGAACTTTTGTATTGGCAGTTGGTTCATACATCCTTTCACGTTTTAATTTTCATCATTTAAGATATTTAAAAATGTATTCCATTGAAAAGTATTATATTCAAGGCAACATCAAATGCTATAAAAGAAGGTGTGACAGGTTATTTATACAGGTAAGTTATAACGTAATATTACAGTCATCAGGTGATAGGCATGCAATCATATATTTCCCTTGGATTGTTGCTGTTTAGTATATAATACAGCAGTAAACTCAATAGGCTTAAACGGGAGTAACTCTTTGCAGGACTATGATTTAAATTATTTGATGAACCAAGACATTTTGGGCCTGAGGCAGACAATAATAATAATAATAATAATATATTGGATTTATATCCCGCCCTCCACTTCGAAGAGTCTCAGAGCGGCTCACAATCTCCTTTACCTTCCTCCCCCACAACAGACACCCTGTGGGGTGGGTGGGGCTGGAGAGGGCTCTCTCAGCAGCTGCCCTTTCAAGGACAACCTCTGCCAGAGCTATGGCTGACCCAAGGCCATTCCAGCAGCTGCAAGTGGAGGAGTGGGGAATCAAACCCAGTTCTCCCACTTCACCACTACACCAAACTGGCTCTCAATGTGAACAATGCCGCCCTATGGTGATAAAAGAAGATAATGGAAACTACATAATGACAATGTGCTGCCCTTTAACGATACACAAAAATCTGGCACCTGATACAGGCCATATTCTGCCTAATAGCAAGACCTGCCTAGAAATTAATGAGTTTTTGTAATTGCAACATTTTCCCCTGCTACTTTCTACCAGTTCTACAATTCAAACCTTTAATATGTCACAGCTTTATATTGGAATGAAATATTGTTCTCAAGTACATATTTTGTTTTTCTTGAAGAAAAAAAAATATAATGTTATTTTCTTCATTTTCTCATTGGTAATTTATATTTGATTCTAATTAAATCAGTTTAATTTGCTCAGTGGGCTACGACCTTAGGATGAATGGTGAGATTTATGAGCTCACTAGCCTGGGAGAAGTGGAAAAATCATAGCCTAGAACTTTAAATATTACTTCTAGTTACAGATTGAACAGTTAAACAGATTGAAAGATCAAGTATCTGAAAACATTTCTTTCAAGAGACTTAGGTTAGATAACAGGAACTTAAAATACTTGCATATCTCCATTAAAATATTTTAGTCATTTATTTTAGGCTTACATTCCTCAGACAGGATGATTTTTTCCCTTAGACATATCTGTTACTCTTATCTGTAAGAACCAACGTTGCCAGGTAGGGATGTGCAAAAAAAAAAAAAAAAATCTGAAAAAATCAGATTCGAAAATATACGGGGCCAAAAAATTTGGAATACCATATATTTCTGAAAACCGGTACTCGGAATAGCAGCATATACGGTATATGTGCGGCTATTTCCAAATATATGGCCCCATTATACCCGATGGCCATTGAAATCAATGGTAAAATAGAGTATATTGGAAACCACCTAGAGGGGAGGGGGTTTGAAGGAGAGCCCCCAAATTTGCAGGAGACCTGCAGGGGACTCTCCCCTACAAACCCTCCAAGTCCCAAAAAGATTGGCCCAGGGGGTCCCATTTCAGGGGCACCCAAAGAGGGTGCCCCTATCCCACCATTATACCCTATGGGCCATTGAAATCAATGGCAACATAGGGCATACTTAGAGGCTACTGGGGGGCAGGGGGTTTGAGGGAGAGCCCCCAAAACTGCAGGGAACCCGCAGGGGACTCTCCCTTACAAAAAGATTGGGCCAGGGGGTCCCTGTCTTTGGGCTTCCCAAAAGGCCCATTGCCACCAATGCTGGGGAAAGCCCAATTAGCCACTTCCTCCACTATAATTGCTGTGAGGAAAGTGGCTCTGGCAAGAGGGGGGTTTGAGGGAGAGGCCCTAAAACTGCAGGGCAGCTTCAGGGGACTCACCTGCATGGAACCCCCTTGGCCCCAAAAGATTGCACCCATCTGTGGACACCCCAAAAGGAACACTGTTCCCAATGGTGAGAGAAAAAAAACAATTAGAGCCACTTCCCCCACTGTAATTGTCGTGGGAAAAGTGGCTCTGGGGAACAGGGGGTTTTGAGGAGAGCCCCCAAAACTGCTGTGAAGCTTCAGGGCACTGTCCCACACAAAACCTACAAGGCCAAAAAAAAATTGGACCAGGGGGTCCAATTTCTGGGGCGCCCAAAGCCAAACCTAACTTCACACTAGAGAATCTCTATAGCACCCAAATGCACTCCATCCATCTATTTACTCTATGAACCCTGCTGGCCTGGAACCAATATAAACCCAGTTGCCAATGTCACTGCCACACAAAACACAATCTGACTGCAGCAAACCCAGAAGTCAGCTCTCTAGCCCTGCCCCAAACAACTTGGGGAGAGGTGGCCAAGCACAGAAAGCATGCTGGGTGTTCTGGGTGTCTCACCAAGATGCCAGCTTCCCTGCCACAGAGCACACAATCTCCAGATGTCAGCTCTCCAGCCCTGCTCCAAACAATGTGGGGAGAGCTGGCCAAGCACAACAAGAATGCTGATTCTGGGTCTCTCACCCAGATGCCAGCTTCCCTGCCACAGAACATGCAATCTACAGGTGCCAGCTCTCCAGCCCTGCCCCAAACAACACAACTCTCAAACAAGAGAAGCGGTGGACCACACCTAGCTCCACATCATTCTGTATTTGACACAAAGCAAGAAGCATTTAGACTTACCTTGAGTGATGGATGGTTGGCTGGTCCAGGCTCTTTTGCGTTACCCAGGGTGCACCACGAGAAGGCGAACCAGAGTTGCACCCCAAATGAGGAAGATCACTGGGAGGGCCTCAGATTGTGTGAGAGGAAGGGAACCATTCCTTCTTTCTCAGCTCAGCAGCAACACACCCGCTATCACTGTCCCATTAGAGGGACCTCAGCATTGGAATGGCTGCTGGCTGCCTGTCATCATCACTGGCACCTCCTTCTTTCTTCTTTCTTCCTCCTGCCCCTGTGGGTGCTTTCGGTTACAGTTGGGGGCTGCAATAGCCCTTTCAGTATTATTAGGCACGTGCGGATCGGGACTGGGGAAATTTGGATTGCTTTGCAGATTTTAAACCAGCATTCACTTTTGGTTTGGGGATGGATGATGGGTGGGGGGTGCACTGCCAATCAATTTGTGAGTGAGTTTTTGGGCTGTCTTTGGACTCTAGTCTATGTTTAGTGGGAGAGCGTTTTACAACCACCTTCCAAGCGTGGGCCAAGAGAGGATGCAGGCACAAGTACGTGCTCACTTCATTCACTCTCAAAGTCTACATTCGGGGAGCAGAACAGAGGCAAGTTGACCCTCAGGAAGACCAACTGCTCAACTGTTCAGGGTTGCAGGCGATTGCGATATGGGCAGACAATGTAGTCCATATGCGAAAAGACACGCTCGCTCTGCACACTCGTTGGTGGGCATGAGAGGAACAGTCGGCCAGACCCCCTCCTTCGTGACCCAGTAGTCCAAAGGAGACTTTTCTGCAACTCGTTGGGCTCCAAAAGATAGTCCCTCACCATCGCAGCACCCGGCTCTGCTCTCAGGGGCCTACCGCTTCCAGAGGGGCCAACGAGCCACCTGATGAGTGTCAACTTGGGACTCTTCATGGCGCGAGTCTGGTGGGAAACACTGCCTAGCCAGAAAGGTTAGGGATGAACAGCAGTGGAAGTGGCAGATGATCTGCTTCCACCTCCCTCCTCCTCAGCTACCGGCACTGGGCCCGCCCTGATTCTGCAGCGCTCGACCTTCTTGGAAAACTCATTTTGCCAGCGATTGAGCTCGTTGGCCCACTCAGCAATCATGCCCTTAAAGTGCGGGTCTAACATGGTCACCATCATGCAGACCTTATCCTGGGTAAAAGTCTGAAAGCGGGCCTCAAGCCCTTCCTGCAGCCTAACAACCAGGGCACGCACCACTGGAAGAACGTCTGCATGGCCTTGAGCTGGCACAAGAAACGAGGCCAGGTTCTCATGGGCCATGTGGACCATAGGGACGATCAGTGCGATGTTCGCCGTGTCAGACAAGAGCATTTCTGTGTGGGTCTTGAAGGGCCCAAGAACCTCCTCAGTCTGAGAAATGACCGCCCAATCCTCTTGGGTGAGATGGTTCTCATCCCAAAAGACCCTCGTCTCAGAGACAAAGGCATCCAGGGCTGCTAACAGAAGCAGAAGAGATCAGGAAGAGGTGGCAAGAAAACAAAGAAGAATTATACAAGAAGGCTCTCAATGTCCTTGACAACCATGACAGTGAAATCGCTGACCTTGAGTCAGACATCCTGGAGTGTGAAGTCAAATAGGCCTTAGAAAGCATTACTAACAACAAAGTGAGCAGAGATGACAGTATCCTAGTTGAGCTATTCAAAGTCCTAAAAGATGATGCTGAAGTAATGCACACATTATGTCAGCAAATTTGGAAAATGCAACAGTGGCCACAGGATTGGAAAAGGTAAGTTTATATTCCAATCCCAAAGAAGGGTAATGTCAAGGAACGTTCAAACTATTGCACCATTGCACTCATTTCACATGTCAGCAAGGTCATGTTAAAGATCCTACAAGCTAGGCTTCAGCAGTATGTAGATTGGGAACTACCAGAAGTGCAAGCTGGGTTTCGGAGAGGTAGAGGAACTAGAGATCAAATTGCCAACATTTGCTGGATTATGGAGAAAGAACGGGAGTATCAGAAAAACATCTATTTCTGTTTCATTGACTATGCTAAAGCCTTTGATTGTATGGATCACAACAAACTGTGGCAAGTCCTTAAAGAGATGGGAGTACCAGACCACCTCACATGTCTCCTGAGAAACCTGTATAAGGGTCAAGAAGCAACTGTCAGAATGGGATATGAACCAACTGATTGGTTTAGAATAGGAAAAGGAGTTCGACAAGGATGTATATTGTCACCCTGCTTATTTAATTTATATGCAGAATACATCATGCGGAATGCTGACCTGGATGAAGCAGAAGCCGGAATTAAGATTGCCGGGAAAAACATCAACAACCTCATATATGCAGATGATACCACTCTAATGGCAGAAAGTGAGGAGGACCTAAGGAACCTCTTGTTGAAGGTGAAAGAGAAGAGCACAAAAGTAGGCTTGAAACTCAACATAAAAAAAAACTAAGATCATGGCATCTGGCCCCATCACACCTTGGCAAATAGAAGGGGAAGACATGGAAGTCACGACAGACTTCACATTTCTGGGATCCAAGATCACTGCAGATGGTGACTACAGCCATGAAATTAAAAGACATTTGCTCCTTAGGAGGACAGCTATGGTGAACTTGGGCAGTATAATAAAAAGTAGAGACATCACCTTGCCAACAGTCCATATAGTCAAAGCGATGGTATTCCTGGTAGTAATGTATGGCTGTGAGAGCTGGACCATAAGGCAGGCCTAGCTCAGAAGAATAGATGCTTTTGAGCTGTGGTGCTGGAGAAGAATCTTGAGAGTCCCTTGAACTGCAAGAAGATCAAATCAGTCAGTCCTAAGGGAAATCAACCCAGACTTTTCCCTGGAAGGTCAGATGCTGAAGCTTAAGCTCAAATACTTTGGCCACCAAATGAGAAGGGAGCACTCACTGGAGAAGACCGTGATGCTGGGAAAAACAGCAGGCAAAAGAAGAAGGGGATGGCAAAAGAGGAGATGGCTGGACAGTGTTACTGATGTAATTAACACGAATTTGAGCAGACTTCGGAGAATGGTGGAAGACAGGAGGGCCTGGCATGACTTTGTCCATGGGGTCACAAAGAGTTGGACTTGACTGTGAGACTGAAGAACACCAAACAACAAACATAATTTACTGACCCATGTGAAAGATGCTTAGACAGGGAGAATAATTACATCAATAATTGTGTTTTCTTTACATGACTTTTTTCTCTTTTAATATGGATGCC
Source organism: Heteronotia binoei (assembly GCF_032191835.1). Classification (NCBI taxonomy): domain Eukaryota; kingdom Metazoa; phylum Chordata; class Lepidosauria; order Squamata; family Gekkonidae; genus Heteronotia; species Heteronotia binoei. The sequence continues at coordinate 125,454,314 of NC_083225.1, forward strand.
CATATCTTCACTTTTTTCAGTGCTTAACCATGTTGCATTCAAACACTTTAAAGATTTAACAGAAATAATATCTAATTGATGTAGCAATAAGCATCTAGCTTACTACCTTACTACCAATTCAGAGTGGCTGAAAGTTATGTACCCCTAAAATATAAATAAATAAAACAGGACATGGAGGAAAAGTCTAAAAGGAAGCAGAATTAACTTTGCTACTTGTTTCCAAAGAGCAGGTCTCTCATGTGACTAGTTGTGCGTTCCTGTGCATACATATGCATGTATAGCAAATATTATATGTGTTTATGTATGCCAAACAAGTGTAGATGGATATACTTTCCATTGAATTCTATTTCTATATTCTATGAATTCTGTCTATATTATCTGCTATCAATTGTACATAATTTTCAAAAAAAGTTTTATACAAATTAATGTCATATTTTCTAGATTCAGGTGAGTAGATGTGTTGGTCTGAAGCAATAGAACAAAGTTTGAATTTTGATGAATTCTGCAAAGTTTGTATCTGATCAATTGTGTATGCACACAAAAGCTTATACCCTGAATTAAACTTCGTTGGTCTTATAAATGCCACTGGACTCAAACTGTTCATATTTTCTGGGATTTTAAAGTTCTATAGCATTACAATGTAATGTTGTTTGAACTGGTATAATCTGGAATTTTCAAAGCATGCATTATTTTCAAGTCTTGCCCTGTGTCTTCATTAGTCTGGGCTAGTGCCCTGATTGTTGTTAATGAAGGAACTTGTTTTGTATTGTTCATCAAGTTGTAATCATTATGCAATTTAGGACTCGGTGTCATTTATGAATTTTTGTATATTACACATATTTATAGTTATTGTATTTAAAGTGGTATTCTTTTTGATGAAATACTCTTTCATAAAATTGGGAAATGTTTGTTATATGGCATTTTAGTAATTTGATCACAATTACAAGAGTAGTTTTCCTTCAAGCCAAACTGCATTGATGAGGTAGCAACCTGGTGGTTGTAGACTTGCTGTTTCAGACTGTTTACTAGAAAGCATACAAAAGACTTCTAACAAGCTAAGCATGTCAGTAATAAGGCTGACCAGGGCAGATTGAGGGAAGTCAAGGAGAAACAGGACAGACCAAGTAAGTAAGGGGGGGCGGGAAGATGGCTTTAGGAGTAGACTCGCAGAGATCATGGGGAGGGGAAACAGGAAGACAGGATTCACATATCAATGAAAAGAGTAACCAGGAGGGAAAATCATATCATACATTGTCTGTTACTAAAGTCTGTTCTTTGTCCAAGTGTCATGACACTAAAATGTAGCATTGGGGTAAAAAGCTGAACCTATGATTGCCGGTCTAGAAACATAACTTAGTATTTTCAAAATTCTCACCTTATCAAGTGATAGTTTGGGAAGAGCAGAGGGAGTTACTGTGGGGGCTATGCTAATGGCAACAGGAGATAATTCTTACTTTGTAAATTTACTCAGGACAGTACATTGATGGCTTGGTCTTATTGCCCCCCAAGTCGGAATGAAGAGTCGGACACAATGCATTGGTATAAATAATGGGCCACTTTATTAATCATCATAATAAAATGGCAAGGGCACCCAAACTGCAGCCTGGTCAGGGCTAGGGGTCTCAACAGACCGCTCCCCTGCCATTCGCAGACAAGAGACCCAGCCCCCAGCTGGAGCTGTGTGATGCAGTTCCCACCAGGCTGGCCCAGCTGGGAGGCACGCCCCAGAGGGCCCAACCACCAGACACACGTCTCAATGGAAGGCACCCTCTAGTCGAGCCTCCGAGACAGTCTGCATTCTCCCCATCCCAGGTCATCAAACCCCAAGGTTGATCATGCCAGACCCCAAATTCCCCAAAAGAGGGATGCTTAATGGTCCTCCCCTAGCCGCATGGTACCCTAATCCAGAAAAACCTGCCAAACTAAAGTGATCAACCTATTTAACAGCACATCCCGATAGCCAAATCCACAATCCACTGTTTTGCTATGTAGGGTAGGCAAAAAACACACCCCAGCAACTGCCAATGATCTGGGGAGCAAAAAAATCCTACCCATCCTACATGAGACGACCAGCAATCACTTACATAACAAACAGGGCGGGCGGGAGGGCCGATCATTGTCAAGACTGAAGCAGGGAGCGGAGGTCTGGCCGTTACAATGACCTGGCCCCGCCCCCTCAAATACATGCCCAAACGGGCTGCAGATCCTCTCTTACCTCCCAGAGAGGCAAACCTTGCTAATGCAGCCTAGCAGCGTTGCTGCAGGCTGCAAACATCGAATTTTGGAAATTTGTAGAGTATGCTGGAATGCTTACTGCTATCTCACAAAAACAAGTCATACTATTAATGTGGTTTGGGGCTGATTACATCAAATCACAGTGCAAGCTCTTAGATGTGTGTGTGTGACTCTTGGATGCCTCATTGTGATAACCACATTTTATTCAATTTCATTTCCTCCAAGAGTTGGTTATAATGACTTTGGCCTTGTTAACTGGAATCTTTCTTCACTCGTTGAAAGATTATATTGTAGTGTTAAAGAAAGCTATAGATTAAACCCATTTATCGTTCACATACATGGAAAGCCACATGATAGTCATGCAACTAAAAGGTATATAATTCATATGACTTGCACCAAAGATTGATGTCATAAAATTTACAGAATATACTATATTTATTTCCTGTACAAATCTTAAGTCCATGAGCAAGTTGACTGGATGCTTTAAAATATGTATCTTTCATGTCAGTTTTAACAACTCTTTTTAAAATTAAAAAACTGTATAAACATACAAACATTCATTTTTGTGCAGATCACTTTGCAATCATAAGCAGATATTTCACTGTTTTTTGGAAGCTGCAATTTTCCCATTTCCCTTATCAGACAGCATGAATAACACACCTGTTCACTAACTGATTTCATGGCAGTCCCTTGTGTTACTTACTGGATCCAGAGGTTTTGTCATTGACATTTAATCTTTTTTAAAACTAAAATTTACATTTTGCTTTCAACTTCTCTTTACAGCAAACTTTCAAGCCTATGATCCTGAGCACATTTGTTTATATACAAGTTTCTTTGAAGTCAAAGGAACCTACTTCCAAGTTAAACTTCTTGAGGATTATACATTAAAATACAATAGGCTGTCCTGAAAAATAGTCCAAGGTTTCAGTTTTATACTAACTGTATTCCCCACCCCCCATGGATCTGTATAGTCAAACACGCTTTGTTTTTAAATTGGTGCTACTCTTCTTTTTTCTTTTTCCTGGATGCTACATTCATTTGGATACAAACACAGGAAATGTAAAGGAAATTAAATTGGTTAACAAATAAGAAGAAAAAAGCATGGATTATGTCAATCTGTTTGCTCCTAGTATTGCCCTTATATCAAGTGACTGTTAGGCTTTTGTGTCTGTCTGTCTGACATGTATGATGGTAGAAAGTGTTGTCAGATCATTGCCAATTTATAGTAACCCAACAGGGGTTGTATGCAGGGGTGGAATTCTAGCAGGAGCTCCTTTGCATGTTAGGCCACACACAAACTGATGTAGCCAATCCTCCTAGACCTTACAAATTTTTTTTTGTAAGCCCTTGGAGGATTGGCTACATAGGGGGTGTGGCCTAATATGCAAAGGAGCTCCTGCTAGAATTCCACCCCTGGCTGTATGTATATTGTTTGCCATTGCCTTTCTATACACAACAACCTGGACTTTCTTGGTGGTCTCCAGTCCAAGTACTAAACAGATCCAGTTCTGCTTAGCTTCTGAAATCTGATGAGATTAGGCTAGCCTGGCCACACACACGTAAATTAAGATACTTAATCTGATACTAAGGGCACAGCTAGATGTCATGACAAAAATGAAATTACTCTTAAAAGGCAGCTCCATTACAAGTTACTCCTGTAGTTTATGTAATTAAATTTACTTATGAAAATTCGGCCCCTTCCCAGCCGAGCAGTCCATCGACTGCTGAGGCTGGGGGCCGCCCATTGCCTCCCCACGCGGATTAGAGGCAATGGTTTGTTCCCTGGAGGGAGGGGGCAAGGAGCAGCCTTAAGAGGCTGCCCCCGCCCCCTAGTACGCAGTTTGAAATCGCTCTCGGCCCACCCATCAAGCAGTACAGGCAGAGGCTGGTCTAGGGGCCGGGTAGGAATTTTTCGCCCTCGGACGGATTGGCTTTGTTCGGGGGTGTTTTTGCCTACCCTGTACTGCTGATGTTTGGTGCTGGCAATTGGAATGGTGGTGCCGTTATATAGGTCGGTCACTGGCAGTTTGTGGTTGGCATTATGTTTTGGGGATTGGTGAGCTCCCGTAGCATCGCGCCATTTTGGTGCATGACTGTCCTGGGGAACCGTAAGCTGTACGGCCCAAGGTTGGCTCCAGGGAGTCTGTAGGATCCCGGTACGTGGTGAGCGTCCACATCCCAGGCTGCATGTCTGTGGGGATGGTGGAGCTCAGGTGAGCAGTGATCAAGTTGCCGGGCCGGCCGGGTCTGAGCCGTTGGGTTGGCTCACACCCGGGGCTTAGGGGGCTCGCCCAGTTTCAGGTCAAGGAGGTGGTCAGGTTGACCCCTGGCTTGATCTGTCCCCATGTTTTGCCCTTGCCGTTAAGTTAATAAAGTGGCCCTTTAACCCAACTTGGTGTCTGTCTCGTTATTCCGCCTGGGGGGGCAATAGTGCTTTCCTTTGCATATGCTCCATATAATAATGCCACAACAGGTTTCACTACACATTGCCAAAAGACAGACTTGATACGGGGCTGCCCTTTATGACAGCACCTGTGACAGACTACATTTTTAAGAGGCTTAGAAGTGCTGTACCAACAACTAAAGGACTGTAAAGAGTTAATTCTTCACAGAGTCAGAGATCCTAGAGTGTCAAGCTGTTCTAAGCAATCTGATTGGTTAGCATCAGCTGAGCAAAAAAAGATGCTGAGAAGATTCAGTCAGATTCTTGCCTTAACTGAGAAGAGAAATGTACCAAGACTGTCTGAGAATAGCCCTGACAGAAAAAGGGTTTATTGCTGACAGAGTTCATTTCCTACCTTGACTGAATGCAGTCTGAATTCAGCATTAGCTGAGAGCAGTTTGAACACAAACAGAATGGGGGGAGGGGATGGTAAGGAAGTTTGGGTAGTAGAGAAGACTCCCATTCAGGCCAAAAGAAAGGGAATAGCTCTTCTAGAGAGAGTCCAACTGGGAGAGTTATCTCTGAGGAGTGCAGAATTTCTGGTCTGGTGTGATTAGAAACTGCCTGTAGAGACCTTAAAAGTCAGTCAAAAACTCAAAAAGAGGGCTGGGGTTCCAAAGAGAAGAGGTTTGGGTAATGGGAAGAGGATACCAGTCTTCTGGGCACCAAAACAGTCAGCAATTATTCAAAGTCCACTAGAGTGTATGGAAAAACACTAACAAAAATCTCTCAATATGAAAATCTAAGTAACTGTGAGCCCCGTGGCGTAGAGTGGTAAGCTGCAGTACTGCAGTCCAAGCTCTGCTCACAACCTGAGTTCCATCCCGGCGGGAGTTGGGTTCAGGTAGCTGGCTCAAGGTTGACTCAGCCTTCCATCCTTCTGAGGTTGGTAAAATGAGTACCCAGCTTTCTGGGGGTAAAGTGTAGATAACTGGGAAAGGCAATGGCAAACCACCTTGTACTAATATTTCTCTCATTTCCTTGTAAAATTCAGCTGAAAATCCATCCAGTCCGGGAGATTTCTCTATCTTTAAACTATCTATCACTCTTTCAATCTCTTGTCTTGTTATATTGTCCTCTAATCCTCTCTGCTCTGTATCTGTCAACCTTACTCCTATCTCTTCTTCAAAATCTTTCACTCCTTTTTCGCCATATAAATCTTTATAAAAACCCTCAAATGCTCTTTTTATTTCCTCTAAATTCTGTGTTAGCTTTTTATTCACCCTAATACTTCTCACACTTTGCCTTTGTTTCTTATTTTTTAGAAAATTTGCCAGTCTCTTAGCTGAGTTAAGGTTGACTCAGCCTTCCATCCTTCTGAGGTTGGTAAAATGAGTACCCAGCTTTCTGGGGGTAAAGTGTAGATAACTGGGAAAGCCAATGGCAAACCACCTTGTAAAAATGTCTGCCACAAAAATGTTGTGATTCAACATCACCCCAGAGTCGGAAGTGACTGGTGTTTGCACAGGGGACTACCTTTACCTTTTTTAACTGTGAATTATTTAAGAACCTTACATTAGCCTGATATATAAGATCAAAAGTCTGTGCTTGTACTAGTTTTACCTTAGTAATTTCAACCCCGATTTCACCTGACCTTTCCCATTGATGTTAAATAAAACCTTTTGCTATTTTTTAATTTTAAAAGCTTCTCAAGTGCCATTTTCAAGAGTTTAACTAAATGGGTGATCTTGTATCTTCCCTCAGGTTCCTGGGCTGAGCAAATAGCCAAAATTATATGTTACTGACAGGGTGGGACAGCCAAAGTTCTTCAAATGAGAAAAGAAAACATGTTACCAGGGCTGATCTCTCAGTGAAGGAACAGAGAAACGGAGGGAAAATCCTCTGAGGGAGGGAAGTGGATGGGGTGTGTCATAGCAGCCCAGTACTTATCAGCATCTTGTTCTGCCCTAATATTCACATTATTTAAAGCAGGGATAAGAAGTATTGCCGTATATAGCAGCATAATACTGTATTCAGGAAATCAGAGGTTATACAAGATACATTTGGATCTGGTACCCTATCAATATTGATGGACTAGAGTAATGTATGAGCAAATGGCATAGATGATGATGATGATGATAATAATAATAATAATAATAATAATAATAATAATAATAATAATAATAATAATAATAAATTTTATTTATATCCCGCCCTCCCCGCCTAGGCAGGCTCAGGGCGGCTAACAACAGTTCAATAAAATTATACAATATACAATATAAGGTGATTTAAAACAACATTTAAATTATACATTAATTTAAAACAACAATCTAAAACCAGTTCCAACTGTCTGGGTCGTTCCATAGTTTAAACGGCGGTGATCTTCCTGATGTTATTCTGTACACTTTTATTATGGCAGGGGTCACTAGATAAATCGTTGGTGGATTAAATAGCCATCCTATCAACGTCTACAAAAGCCTGCTTGAAAAGAATGGTCTTACAGGCCCTGCGGAATTGGTCCAAATTCCGCAGGGCCCGTACTTCCTCCGGAAGTTGATTCCAAAGGCACGGGGCTATAACAGAGAAGGCCCGTGCCCGTGTACTCTGTAATTTTGCCTCCTTTGGCCCAGGGATAGTCAGCATGTTCTTCCCTGCTGACCTCAGTGCTCTTTGGGGCTCATAGACTATCCTGGTAAGGAAGGTTGCTTTTTATACTGTAAAGTACCACCCGTGGAGACGAGAGTAGGGCAACATGGGTTTATTCCATGGTACGATACAAGATGGAGAGAGAGAACACGCGGGCCGGCTCCCGCATATATACAGTTGCCGGACTATTCAACCTTCTGGCCGGTCCAATGTTGACCGTCCGAATTTCCCGCCACACGCTGTGATTGGCGGATTGGCGCGCCCAGCGCGGAGGCACTTGGGTGTTACTCAGTTGCCTCCGCGGCTGGGGTGGATGGGTGTTATTCTGCTATCGTGGTCTTTATGAACTGGTTGCCTTCAGTGGGCGCCATACACTACACTCCTCCCCCCTTAGTTAGTAATATAGTCCTGGAGGTAGGCGGGGGGTCGACGCTCCCGTGCAGAACACCTCGGTGTTGCTTGTGGTGCCGGGGTTGCTTCCGCCTCTGGGGTTTCCCCGGGGGTCTGAGCGTTGGTGGGTTGTGGGTCGGGGTCCGATGGTGGGTCCGCCTCTGCCGGTGTGTGTGGCCTTGGTGTCGGTGCGGGTGTCGTTGGGCTCTCCGCGGGCCTGGCCCCCTCCCTCATTTCCAGGGGTACCTCCGGGAGGGTCCGGCGACGTAACTGATCGATGTGCCGGTGTAGAATCTGGCCCCCGTCGGTGGAGACCTCGTAGTGGCGGGAGCCCATAACCCGTAATACCCGCCCGGCGACCCATTCTGGGCCTGCCGCGTAGTTGCGGGCGAACACCGGGTCTCCCGCGAAGAACCCCCTAGTCGCGTCTCTGACCTCTGGGGACCCGCGCACGTCTGGGGCTCGGTCGGGGTTTAGCCGATCTAGCCTTGTGGTGAGTTTGCGTCCCATGAGGAGCTCGGCTGGGCTAACCCCTGTGACTGGGTTGGGAATGACCCGGTTGTCAAAGAGGAACGCGGCTAGCCGGTGGTCCCAATCGCCCTGCACTATTCTGCCCAGGGCCTCTTTTGTTGTTCGGACCATCCGCTCGGCCTGGCCGTTGGTGGCCGGGTGGAAGGGCGCTGACCGGATGTGCCTAATGAGGTACCTCTGGAGGAACCCCTGGAAGTCCCCCGAGGTGAATGCTGCCCCGTTGTCCGAGACTATGGTGTCCGGAATACCGTGGGTGCACAGGACCTTACGTAATGCCCTAATGGCTGCAGCTGATGAGGTAGACCCTACGGGGATGACCTCTAACCATTTTGTGTATGCATCCACGATGATTAGGAAGATCTGTCCCTGGAACGGCCCAGCAAAATCGATGTGTAGCCTGGACCACGGTTTCCTGGTGGTCTCCCATCGTGTAGCTGGGGCACTGGGTGGGTCCGGCCGCGACTCTTGGCATGTGCCGCATCTCCGGACCCAGTCCTCTATCTCACTGTCCATCCCCGGCCACCATACGTAACTTCTGGCTAGGGCTTTCATTCTCACGATGCCTGGGTGTGTTTCGTGGAGTGATTCCAGGACCCGTTTCTGCAGAGGGGGGGGGGGGGGACTACTACCCTGCTTCCCCATAACAAGCACCCTTTGTGTGCTGCGAGTTCCTCCCTCCGCATTTTGTAGGGTTTGAACTCTTCCCCCATGTTCCCCTCTGGCCACCCCCTCACCACCCAGTCAAGCACCCGCGCTAGGGTTTTGTCTTTTCTGGTGGTTTTAGCCACCTCTGCCGCATGGAGGGGTTGCTCCGGCAGTGACTCGATTGACATGACCTGGTGAGCTGGGGCTGGATCGGGGCCTGTGTCCGGGAGCGGCAACCGGCTGAGAGCGTCCGCGTGGCCCATTGCCTTGCCCGCCCTGTGAACCAGCGTGTAGGTGTACGAGTTAAGGAATTGATTCCATCTCAACACCCTCTGGGACAGGATTTGGGGAGTTTGTCGGTCTGGGGCCAGCAGACCCAAGAGCGGCTTATGGTCCATCGCTATTGTGAACCGGCGCCCATATAAATAATCGTTGAATTTATGGACCCCCGCCACTATGGCCAGGGCCTCCTTGTCGATTTGCGCGTAGTTCCGTTCCGCCAAGGTCAGGGTGCGCGAGTAGTATGCGACCGGGACCTCCCGGCCATCCGGTAACTGGTGCCCCAGGACAGCGCCCACCCCGTATGGCGATGCATCGCAAGCCAGGATGACCGGGAGGCGCTCGTCGAAGTGATGCAGCACCGCGTTGGAGATGAGGACGTCCTTAACTGCCTGGAAGGCGGCGGCTTGCCTCTTTCCCCACACCCATGGAGCTTTTTTGTCCAGTAGACGGTGTAGGGGTTCGGCAAGGGCCGCCTTGTGGGGTATGAACGTGTGGTAAAAATTGAGGACCCCCAGGAAACTCTGGAGTTCCGCTTTACACGTGGGGGCAGGGGCTTGCACGATGGCCCTGGTCTTTTCTTCGGTCGGGTGGATTCCCTCTGCGTCCACTGCGAATCCCAGGAACTCCACCCGGGGCACCCCCAACATGCACTTCTCCCTCTTAACTTTCAGTCCAGCGGCTTGGAAACGGCGGAGCACCTCCCGGAGGCGGTTGCGGAATTCCTCCGGGTCCGGGGCGGCGATTAAAACATCGTCGAAAAACGGCTGGACTCCGGGGATCCCTTTAAGGAGAGCATCCATTATGCTCTGGAAGATTCCCGGAGCCACGCTAACCCCGAACTGTAACCTGTTCACCCTGAACGCCCCCCTGTGGGTGACTATCGTTTGTGCCTCCGCTGTTTTGGCGTCCACCGGGAGCTGCTGGTAGGCTTGGGCCAGGTCCAGCTTCCCGAAAATCTTGGACCCCGCAAGGGCTGCCAGCACGTGGCTGACCACTGGCACCGGGTATGGGTTGTCTTGGAGCGCTTTGTTAATTGTGCACTTGTAATCTGCACATATTCGCACGTCCCCGTTAGGTTTGACCGGGGTCACTATGGGGGTTTCCCACGGGGCGTAGTCGACCGGCTCCAGGACCCCTTGGGCTACAAGGCGGTCCAACTCTGCCTCGATCTTGGGCTTTAAGGCGAAGGGGACCCGCCTTGCTTTGAGCCGGATCGGTCTGACCGTCGGGTCGAGTGGTAGGGAGATGGCCGGGCCCTTGTAGCTCCCTAGCGACCCATCAAAAACGTCGGGGAATTCTCCGCACACCCCCCCGAACCCCCCAGTAGTGGCTGTGCGCGCCACCTCTACTCTGATTCCCAGGGGGCCAAACCATGCTAGCCCCAACAGGGTGGTAAGTGGCCGCTTGACCACCAGGATGTCCAGGGGGCCTCTGAAGGACCCCCGCTCCACCTGCACCCGTGCCCACCCCGCTATTTGGACCGGGTTTTGCTGGAAGTCCCGCAATATGAAATTGGCTGGTCGCAGCTGCAGCCCCTGGCCGGGCCGTAGCCTTCTCAGGGTCTCCTCCGCAATTATGGAGATGGAGGAGCCTGAGTCCACTTCCATGGTGCAGGGGGCCCCGTCTATGAGGACCGCCATAGTTATCTTGTTGGGGGTGGTGAGGGGCAAATTCAGTACCTGAAGTGAGGTGGAGGCGGTGGAGTGGGACTCTGCGGACTCGTGGTGGGCGGTCGGTCGCTGGCGGTTGGGCTTGGTGCGGCAAGCCCGCGCTATGTGGCCGGTCTTTCCGCAGCTCCGGCAGTCCCAGGTCCGGTACTGGCAGTCCCGCCGATCGTGGGGGTCGCCGCAGCTGGCACACTTGGCCCTTTCGTTGGTGCGCTGGCTTGGTCGTTCGTTGGCTCGGGGTCGCTGTGAAGCTCGGGCGACGGATCCTGGGGCGCGTCGCGTCTGGAAAGCTTCTCCCTCGTCCTGGTGCTCGGGGTCCAGCTCCTCGTGGTGGGCGGTCTCGGTCTTTGCCCGGGGAAACGTCCGGGCGGTCCTTTCGCTCGCCACTGCCTCGCTGAAGGCTCCCTGGAGGGTGAGCTCTTCTTTGGCGAAGAGCTTCTGCTGGAGCCTTTCGTCGCGGAGGCCCCACGTGAATCTGTCGGCCAGGGTTTCTTCCAGCTGGGGAAAGTTGCAGTTCCCGGCGAGTTTTCGGAGGGCCGCCAGGTAGTCGGCGGCGGACTCTCCCGCGGTCTGGTCCCGTTTGTGGAACAGGAATCTGCGAGCCACCCGTGAGGGCTGTGGTGAGAAGTGGCCCGTGAGGAGTCGGATGATCTCGTCGTAGGACTTCTCCGCCAGGCGGGCGGGCGCCGAGAGACCCTTAGCGATCTCGAACGTGGCAGGCCCGCAGACGCTTAGGAGCACATCCCGCTTCGCCCCGGCGTCGGTGATCTTGTTGGCCCGGAGATAGAACTCGACCCGTTCCGAGTAGGACTCCCAGCCCTCGGGATTGGCAGGGTCGAAGGGCTCGAGGTAGCCGGTGATCCCGCCCTGGTTGGCCATGATGGCGGCGGCGGTCGTTCGTTGCCCAGATCTCCGTCGTAGCCGATGAGGCTAGGATCCCATCCTCGTCGCCACTGTAAAGTACCACCCGTGGAGACGAGAGTAGGGCAACATGGGTTTATTCCATGGTACGATACAAGATGGAGAGAGAGAACACGCGGGCCGGCTCCCGCATATATACAGTTGCCGGACTATTCAACCTTCTGGCCGGTCCAATGTTGACCGTCCGAATTTCCCGCCACACGCTGTGATTGGCGGATTGGCGCGCCCAGCGCGGAGGCACTTGGGTGTTACTCAGTTGCCTCCGCGGCTGGGGTGGATGGGTGTTATTCTGCTATCGTGGTCTTTATGAACTGGTTGCCTTCAGTGGGCGCCATACACTACATATATTTAAACATGTGGTCTAGAGGTATCTGCAGTACCTGCATGGAGATCTTTTTTTTAAAAAAAAATGTTTTTACATCCAAGAAAAATAACAGAATTGGCATCTTAAAGGCAAAAGAAATGTCTTGAATTCCAAGATGGAAGTTCTAAAAATACTTTAAAAATATTCATAATTCATGATACTCCTGCTTTAAATAATCTCTTTAGTGACATCTCATTGTTTTATGTTAATTGTCTTTATATCTTGAATTTCTAGAGCATGCCAATTACAGTGACGCTATACAATGAGGTCTGCCAGAAAATAAGATTAGATTTCTTATTTGTTTGGAAGGTATAAAAGCAAAGAACATTTTAAAAAATGAGTATCAAGAATAGAATAACTTTTAATGCACTTAATTTTCAGCTCTAACTACATTTTATTATTTATACAGCTGTTCCAACAGATTGTTTTTGTGAACTAGCTAAGAAGGAAGATATGATCTGGACATTAGTTAAGTGAAATCCAAGTTTAATTATTCCTTAATTAAAGGAATGTTGTTCCATTAACCCAAATTGCCTTGTGATAAAATAACATGAACTGGCTGAAGAGATCAAAATAATGCATCAGAACAGATTTAAAAGAGTGATGCCAATAAAGGTAAGATTTAAATGAACAGTATTTGAAGGGGACATGACAGGTGATGAAATATATCAAGTAGAAAAGCAGTCACTTTTGTTTAATGGCATTTTGAAATTAGTTATAATTGGCAGGTCGTCTGTCAGGCTGGCTCTGTACTATCCTTGAGATTGAACATAGATTATACCATTAAAAGGGGACTGAATGGGGGAATAAAAATTGAATTGAAAGAGACAAAATCTCCATGCAAAAATTCACCTAATAAAAATAATATGAATTTACAACAAATCTGAAGTGTTCTTCTTAATGAAATATTATTAGGGATTAGCTAGAAGAAGAGTGTGAGCAATATTAGGACCTCTGTAAACATCAGCTGCATGGGGCACTTTTAGAGTTGAAATAGCCATCTAGTCATGACAGTGGGCCAGTCACTATCACTGTTTAAAATTTCTTACATAATTGTTGTCAGATGGATAAACCAAGATCACTATACATATTTCATCTCATGCTTTGTGATGCAAGGATATGAATGTGACTACTTATATTCTACTTTTCTCCCTACAAACTACACCAGTTTGGTGTAGTGGTTAAGTGTGCGGACTCTTATCTGGGAGAACTGGGTTTGATTCCGCACTCCTCCACTTGCACCTGCTGGAATGGCCTTGGGTTAGCCATGGCTTTCACAAGAGTTGTCCTTGAAAGGGCAGCTTCTGAGAGAGCTCTCTCAGCCACACCCACCTCACAGGGTGTTTGTTGTGGGGGGAGAAGACATAGGGGATTGTAAGCCGCTCTGAGTCTCTGATTCAGGGAGAAGGGCAGGGTATAAATCTGCAATTCTTCTTCTTCTAATGGGAATCCAAAATGGTTTATATCATTGTTGTCATCTCCTCCATTATATCCTCATGACAACTGAAAGAGAGAGAGAGTGATTGGCCCAGCAAACATTCAGGACAGATTAGGACAGGTAATTCAGCTGATAGTTCACTACACTTTGCTGGATTAATATATTAAACATCAGTATTAAATATATATTAAACCACAGTATGAATCAGCATACACACTACAGATAGTAACCTCTACAATATAAAATAACATTATATAATTAAATCTTTAAAATTTGATGATAATCTCACATGGGGCTTTTCAAGCCAATGGTAGAAATACTTAAGAACTGTAACTGTGACCTAGTTAAGCCATGCAAAACTGAGTAATGAAAGTCATTGTGTTTTCCCATTTTTGAAATAATATTTAGGGAATAAATGACAATATAAGATTGCACAATTTCTTTTAAATAAATTTTAGTCAACACAATGAAACCAACCTTCACTATCGAGTTGAAGTTTATTGGGTTCAGGGAAGATTTATCATAGAATTATAGATTTTAAAAGTTGTAAGAAGCCTAGAGACCATCCACCACTGAATGGTCATTATTAAAAGTTTCTTCCCTAATAGCCTGCCAATATCTGGGGAACTGTAGACCAATCATAAACAAAGAATAAAAATATCATACCATACCAAACCTTTAATGGCAAAACAGTTGAAAATAAAAATACACAGAATATAAAAATTTAAACATTGGAGATAAAATCAAAATGAAACCGAGCTTACAGAAGCATTCATACATGGTCAGATTTAAATTTAAGGATGTCAGCCAAAAATTTTGCCACAGCCTCACTAACCTCCCTTTCAGTATCATTCAATAAATAATAACAGGGTGGCAGAATAGACAAATCTGGGGAGAAAGAAAGCTTACAAAATAAATCTTTACGGGGATTATGATAAAAGGAACAGTCAAGCAATATATGCTGAATTGAGTCGGGAATATTCGCTCCACAGGAACAGAGTCTGTCGCCTAAAGGGACTCGATGATATCTCCCTTGTAAAACTTTGGAGGGAAACACATTTAGTCTAGCCAACATAATTGCCCTGTGATGACTTGAAATGGTTAAGTTTGAAAGATAATGGGGCATTTTGCCGCAGAAAGCATAAAGACCTAAGAAAGCTGGGGAGCAAATATGTTGGCCATAGTTTCGTTTCCTCCAACTCCTACAGTCTCAATTTAATACATCTGAAGATATATGACTCATCAGAAGTAAAAAAGGGATTCAATCATAAATTCCAATTCAGATGATACAATCCTTTCAGAATTCTCATTATTAATTGATTACTGTAGTGCTAAAGCTAAACCTGTGATCTTGTCTAGGTCTAGTTTCTCTAGCTGGTTCGATACAGATTGTTTAGCTTGGAAACAAGAACTGAGAACACAATTTAAAGAGGCCTGTCACTCCAAAGACCCAACAAAAATTAAAGCCTACATTGCTTGTAGACAGCCTATCTGGAGTTTATTACATCCAAAAAGAAAGTTTTCTTTCAGAATAAATGGGACCAACTTTACCACTCGATAAAATCAAATGATAATAAGAATAAAAATATTTTTTCGTAACAACCCCTTTCATTACATTAAAGAATTTTTGAAACATTATTTAAATGTTGATTATAAATGTATTCCAATTTCATAGATAATGTTTAAAAAAATCTTTAATGTAATGAAGGGGGTTGTTACGGAGAAATATTTTTATTCTTTGTTTATGATTGGTCTACAGTTCCTCAGATGATCCTTCCTTGCTTTTTTAAAAATTGAAACATTTGCTCTTCTCCAACCATCTGGTACATCATCCATTCCCCAAGAGATCTTGAAAATAACAGGTCTGCCATCTCTCCAGCTAGTTCTTGGGTAGACACTAGGGATGGGCAGGAACCAAAAATGAACCACAGCTAAAGCACAAACCAGACCAGTTCATTTTGAACTGGTTTGTTTGATTGCATCATTCCTGAACAACAACAGCAAAGCACCTTTTTTCCCTTGGAGCTTTGGAGCTTGTTTTTGCAGTTTGTTGTCCAGATAGCCAGGCACCAATTCAATCAATTCCTAGGAAACACTGGGGGTGGACTTTTGGAAGAGCCCTAGAAACAGCCAAAGCAGTTGTCCATAGCTTAATTGGCAACTTAGGGAGCCAATCACAGAGCTCCCACTCTGCTCGATGGGAGCAGATATCCTGACTCAGCTGTTTTCATTTTGCAGCATGAAGAGATAAGTGTTAGCTGTCATGAGAGCTGAAGCTGATCTTTTCTGGGGTCACCTGCTTTGGGAGTAACTCAGACGTTCCAAATCCAATCTTTGTCAAACTTGGAGGAGAGCATGCTGAAGACTCCCAGTAAGTCTGGCATCTCTAACTTGTGAGGGGGATGTTTTACCACTTCCTGAACCAAACATACCAGGAAGCAGTTTGGAAAAATGGTGTTTTGTGTTGGAACATTGGTCATTTGGTTTGCGCAAATCAAATTAACTGTGAACCAACATGAACCACCATTTTCTGTTTGTGTCCATGTCTAGTAGACACCATCTGGCCCAGGAACTTACATCCATACAAAGCATCCAGATACTTTTGAATTGCTTCTCTAACTATATTCACTTGCAAAAACAAATGCCACCATACCCAGGTGACCTCTACTGTCCTACAGAGAGGAGACTGGTCATTAAACCTCTCTGTCTTCACTTTACCTTCCATAAGTTTTTCCATTTTCACTCAGTGGCAGACCTATCACTTCCTTTCCCCTCTGTTTACTCCTTACATATTATTAAAAAAAAAAAACCCTGCTTATTTTTGTGAGCTTCCCTGACCAATCTTAATTTATTCTGAGCTTTGTCCTCCCTAGCAACCACTCTACAGTGTTTAGTAACCTGTAGATTCTCCTTCAGTTTCCTAAACATAAGCTCCCCCCACTTCAACTCGTCATAGAACTCTTTGTTCATTCATATCAGGTTCTTGGAATTACTACCATGTCATGCCAGTCATAGATGCAACAGCAGCAGACAATGAGAAGTCAATTCCCTGCCCTATTTTTTTTAGTGTGTGTGTGTGGGGGTTCCTGTTGCCACAGAGCTCAACTGGGTACAGCAATGGGTTGGCAAGGAAAAGGCTCTTTAAGCCAGCTATTGCTTCTACCTTGTAAGCCAAATTGCCCTCAAATGAGATAGGGGAATTAGTTTGGTGAGTCAAAGATAGCTAACTTATGTGGAGTCAATAAACTGTGTATACAGGAGGTGGTCTCCCAGGAGCCTAGACCCAGTAACAAGAAAGTAGTTAGCAAAAATGGATGTTTTATTGGCAAATAGTTCAAGCATACAAGGAATAAAAATCACTCAGTAATCACGCAGTTCCTAAGAAAAATAGAGGTGAAGGGTTGATAGAGGAAATAACAGACAAGATTATACTACCTCCTGAAGTCTTCAGAAATGATGTCTTCCAGAAGCAATGATGATATAGGAAAGGGGTAGCAAGCAACAACTAGCGTAGTTCACAATAAGGGGCCCAAAACTGATCAGGTTTGTGGGGGTGGCTCAAACAGCAGGGGGACTGAATGGCCAAAAATCAGCCTAGATATAGCCAAATTCATAACACCAGGCAATGGCATCAGGTGACCCATGACACTAGTACATGTGACCTGTGACATGTGACATCATTGAGATACAGGCTCCCAGGATATTTGGGAAAAAGGATTAGTGGGCACTGATGGGTTTACAATAGGTAAACCCATCAGTGTCCACTAATCCTTTTTTCCAAATATCCTGGGAGCCTGCATCTCAATGATGTCACATGTCACAGGTCACATGCTAAAACAAAGAAACATGGGTGGGGGATTTAGCGCCAAATAGCTATTAATTGTAAGACCATAGTAAACATAATGGGGATGGTCTGCATGACAGGATCAGGTCTTCAGCAACAATCTCTCTCTTGGGCTTCTTCTTTGTGTCCAAAGTTCTCCTAAATGGTTTACAGGAACAATCCTTTGTTTGGTGTGAATGTGTGACAGCAAGTCTACTGTTGACCACTGGCTTCTCCATTTGCATCTCCATGACACGAGGTATGTGTTGCTTTCACTTTGCCTTCATGAGGACAGGTAGCAGCAAAAGTTGTCGTTTAAGGATCTTTCAAAAACATGGCTTCTGAGAAAATATGTTCTTGGCATTGTCTTCTTGTGACAGGAATGCAGTTGCAGACTGCAGGGCTTGGCAGCTCCTTGGGGAAGCTCAGAGTCCTTCCTTGCAGGAGAAGCACATATATTCACACCAAGAGCAGGAAAAGGCAAGGGATTCTTTGTGGCATGGCTGGAAGCTTGCTGTCTGGGTTCACACTGGGTAAAATGTCTATTTGGGTTAGTTCTTATACCCGATTTTTCATTACTGAATGTCCCATTCAGGAAGTTTGCCTGTGCTTGTAGCAGCACAAATCGATAACATGAATCCATAATAACTAAGAGTCCTGTATGTCTGGCACTTGGCCAGAGTAAACACAGTCCATAATGGCGGGAAAGGGGGTCAAGGGCTTACAATCCATGCACCCTGTAATAATTAGTATTGAACTAGCTGATTGACATTTGAGACTAGACAAGATTATTTTTTTTTACCTAGAAGTGGGCCTTCTTGGCTGTTGTACAATGTTTTCAAGGGCATTGGGGAGCAGGAGGGTTCCCTTGGTGCCAAACCCTTAATTGTTGTAAAACTTGTTTGGGATGTGGTAGTGCTTATTATATCTGGGTGAAGATTTTCTGGATAGGCTAAAATAATTATGGCCAAAAGTGAGGTTTTCTGAGTTCGGAACCCTGGGACAAGATTGCCAGAAGAAACTGCAGCAATGGTATTGAACATATGAACATATGAAGCTGCCTTATACTGAATCAGACCCTTGGTCCATCAAAGTCAGTATTGTCTACTCAGACTGGCAGCGGCTCTCCAAGGTCTCAAGCTGAGGTTTTTCATGCCTATTTGTATTCCATACAAATTGAAGGGAAGTCTTTAATGGTATTTATACCAGCCATTACACCTTGTTTATCCCATACATTGGTGATTATTGTCTTCATTCCAACTGCAGCAGTAACGGAAGTAGTACACTTCATAAAGGAAAGTTACCAATTTAGAAGATTATCTGCCTTCTTACATCTGTGGAATCTTTTTACCATAATTATCTTCACTTCTGGTCTCCTTCATTTAATGGAACATGTAATTTTTTATTGAAATACTAAGTCAGTTAAGCCTTCAAGATTTTTTTTTAAATGAATTCTGAATATTAGCATGGCAACGACGTAGGACAGAAATTCACAACAGGAAGGCAGGCTACAATTGGAAAGGAGGGTCTAAAATTAGCCTTAAAGGCAGGTTCAAGTATTTGAATTCCTAAACCCTGAATAATCCTTCTTTGTCTCTCAATCAAAGCAACCTGAGTAATTCAACCATGAAAGGTCTCTTGTATCTACATTCTAAAAATCACAGAATATAATGAGGAACTGAGGGGACAGAGAGTAGGAGATACAAAGGCAAACAACTGATGATGAGTTTTTTTTAAAAAAAAAATAAGCTGGACTTGGAAATAGTCACTGTGACACTGGGGGCACAATCAAGTATTTGTTTGCATACATACTGTAGTCTGGTCTCATTTGCTATATCATCAGATTTCTCTTTTAAATTGGGTTGAATTTAATAAGTAATTGCAGCAGCAATTAGTGGTCCAGGCAGAGATCAGGCCACAGGCAAGTTCAGGAAAACAGCAAACTTTATTTAATGTGCACACGGACCCCCAGATCAGACTCATGTCCAAAAGAATCTGGGAGCCCCGATTTCAGGAAGGTTTACAGTTTTATAGTCACAGACAATCACTTCCAGTAAACAATCACACAGTTACAGTAAGGACCATATCCCATACATCATTACATGTGTCATATTACTAAAGTAACAAGGAGGAGACAGGGAGGGTCTTTCCATACATGGCATTATTGTTGCAAATACTTTTTAAGCAACATCCTTCGTTATAAACATTCTCTGCACTTTTGACTTGCTCTTGAGACATTTTCCTAGGTACATTTGCTCAATGCTTATTAGTGCTTATTCCAGCAAGTTTCAACCGGTTCTAGTTCCTCTTTTAGGCAGTTGCGGCGGGGCCGGTAGGTGAAGGATTAACTTCCTCTTTTACTGGAAGATTTCACATAGCTCTGTGTCCTTTATATTTGTTAATTGATCTTCTTTAATCAGACCCCCAACCCAATTTGTTTTACTTTATTTTAGCCCTGTTACATAATCTTATTTGGTGGGGAGAGCATATGAGCACTGACACAGCAGCCAACAAAGTTCTATTATCATCAAGAGCATAAATATACATAGATACAGAACTCCACCAATAGCATTGTTGGTGCTGGGTTTTCCCTCTTCATTTAGGAATTTGGTCTGATAATTCAACTCTGTCTTTAATCCCATCACTGATTATCACAAGGCTAGGCTCAAGTGTCCCTGTTCCAGTGCAAGTGAAATTTGGTAGCCAACATGAGGCATGACAAAGGTATCCCCCCATCTCTTCTTCTGTCTTAAAAGATGAAACAAAAAGCTTCTTGCACCATTTTCTCACCAGTATTTACAAGTATTTAAAAAAAAAAAGCAGAGGACTTTGCAATCACAGAAGTCATTTACTAGGAAATGTATAGTGCAATTCTATGCAGGTTTCCTCCATTCTAACCCTATCAGGCATATTGGAGCAACTCTGAATAGGACATCATTGCTAGGCACAGAAGTCAAACAAAAGAAGCATACACATACCAAAGAAAAAGGAAGCATTTGCATTAGAGATTTTGGCTTGGTCATTAGTTTCTAAGCTTAGCTAATGACATACCCTTTTGCTTGAGGAAGCTAAGCAAAACAAGCATTTTCATTTGAATAAAAGCCACATTATGAGACTTGATCCTGCAGCACCATAGCAGCTATGGATTTATAGGTCCAGACTGTATATTAATGAAGACCAGTTAGGAGTAAAGGGCATTGCAATGAACATAAATTCAGATGAAGCACTAAGAAAAAAACCTACATGACTTAGAAAAAGTAGTTAATGAAACTGGAATTTCTACTCTACTATATAGAAACATCTAGTAAACCCCCATATAATGAACTATGGGATTTATCGCATCAAACCCATTACAAATGGCACAGTTCAGACAACATACCTCTTGTCCCATACTTCACGCCAGCAGAAAGGGAATTTTAATGAATTCTAATGCAAAGCATGTGAATGATGGGAAGCTGAGATGGGTACTTGGGAAGGCAAGTAACTGTGCTCTTGCATTTTTACAACTAATTTAAGAACACTTTTTAGTTTAATCTGTAGTAAATAGGCCCAGAAGGGGAATTAACACACATTTCTGAAAAGGTTGTGGAATAGTAACTCCTGTGGTTCTGTCAGTAAAGCTTAAGTGGAAAACAGGAAAGATGATCCCCAGTGTTCCAAAGGGTCAGCTCAAAACTCCATTCAGAACTCACTGCTCTATGCAATATACTTTTCAATGCACTTGCATTCTGCTCACAGCTCAGGGGGGAAAGAAGAGAAAACCATTGTTTTTTGTTACAGTCAAGATTTCTTTCTATTCCCCTGCTTTCAAAAGTGAATTGTAACTGCTAAGTGTGTTTTTGACAGATTATTTCAAAACTGTCATGCCTGGTAGGGATCTGAATGACCTATTTTCTCATATACACAGAGGTTTTTCTCAAATAATATAAAAAGAGTGAGGGTACCATTTTCTAAAGAATCCTTAATAAAAGCAAGAGAACACAGATGGACATGAACCCCCCCCCCCCTTATGGCCATGTTTGTTTGTTTGTTAGTTATTCCAATGTATATTCTGCCTTCCCTGCAAGCAGGCTCAGGGTGTATTACAACAAGATTTAAAGCATCATTTAAATTATAATAGTTAAAAACAGCTAAAACAGCATAGTTTAGCAGATCCATACACATGGTTTCCAGCTGGCACTACTAGGCCTCTCAGATAATCTAATATGGGCCTTATAGGATAGTAACTGCAGCATTGTCAGCATGTATATATAATAAATATGCCATATTCTCTCTCTCTCTCTCTCTCTCTCTCTCTCTCTCTCTCTCTCTCTTTCTCTCTCTCTCTCTCTGTGTGTGTGTGTGTGTACCATTGAAAGATAAAATTAGGTATGTCAAATTCTGGTTGCATATATTCTTTGGTTAGCTGTTTTAAGCTTTTGCCCAGTGACTTTGTTGACAGCTCAACTCTAAGGTAATTACTAAAAAATCAAAAACTGGCATAATTTACAATAAAGTTTGTTTTCCCCAATCTGCATAAATATCTTAAGAACTTCAGAACTTTTCTGTATCTAAAGAATGTTTACCAGGAAAAAAAGGAAACAAAATAAGAATGAAATTTTTCAGCAGATAAAGCAGTAAATAAAGAAAGGTTTTAATATATGGGCTAAAAAAAATCAAAGGAATGAAAACAAAACAGACCATCAGGGCTTTTTATGAGCAGGAATGCACAGGAACGCAGTTCTGCCCGGCTTGGTACTAGAGGGTATGGCCCAATATGCAAATGAGTTCCTGCTGGGCTTTTTCTACAAAAAAAGCCCTGTACAAAACAATGGTGATGTTGGGGTGTGTGGCTTAATATGCAAATGAATTCCTGCTGGGCTTTTTCTACCCAAAAAGCTCTGCAAACAATGTAACCCTGGCATTAGCATACAGAGAAGATGCAAGGAAGGAAGGAATTACATTATATTCATAATGTAATTAAGGAGTGGCAATTATCTCAGGGGTGGATTAGGCATTAAGGCTACCTGAGAAATTCACAAACCCTGGAAACCAATGTTCCCTCTAAGCTCCACAGTGTGAGTGTGGGGAAAAAAACTAGTAGCATTAAAGTTGTGAGCGAGTCTACATTTGACTATTGTGTAAATTAGTTTTTTAGAAGATTATTTCCATAACGATATTGCTACTATAGCAGTGCCATGGTCGGATCACTATGCCCTCAAGGCTTGTGTGGAGGTGTCACCCCAAGCCTGTTTAGGCGGAGAGCGTATTTTAGGTCGCCCGTGGATCCTGATGGACCCGGAACGGTTCCTAACGGCCCTACGGGATTCCTGGCCCACTGGCGACTCCCTGGATGACCTGGTAGAGTCATGGAACGATGGACTCTCTAGGGCCATTGAGGAGGTCACAGCTAGGTGCCCTCTGCGTCCCCGTTTGAAGCCGTCACCTTGGTTTAACCAGGAGTTGCGGCAGCAAAAACGGGGACTCAGACGACTAGAGAGACAATGGCGGCGTACTCGAGACGAAGTGACTCGAACATCCTATAGAGATAATTTGAAATCCTATGAGATGGCAGTCAAAGCCGCAACGAAAACATACTTTGCAACTAAGATTGCGTCCGCAACTTCGCGCCCGGCACAATTATTTGACATAATTCGGAATCTTACAACACTGCCACAAGGCAGACCAAATTCTACTGAATTAGAGATCGGCTGTGAGGCTTTTGCGAATTTTTTTGCGGATAAGATCGCGTCACTCCGCCCCGACCCCCCCGCCATATTTGAGGCAGTTAGTGAAACCGGGGCTCCGGGCCTGTCTTCGGATTGTGTGCTGGATGGCTTTGGTCCTCTCAGCCTGGAGGAAGTTGACAGGATCCTCTTATCTGCACGCCCAACAACTTGCAATTTGGACCCTTGCCCCTCCTGGCTTATTAAATCTTGCCAGAGGGAGCTTAGATATCCTATACGGGATATCATAAACAGATCCCTGATGGAAGGGCATTTTCCAATGCCGCTCAAAGACGCAGTGGTCCGCCCCCTCTTGAAAAAACCAACCTTAGACCCGGCCCAATTGGCGCATTACCAGCCGGTCTCAAACTTGCCCTTTTTGGGCAAGCTTATCGAGAGGGCAGTGGCGATGCAGTTACAGACTTTCCTGGAGGACGCTTCCGTCCTTGACCCACTCCAGTCCGGTTTCCACCTGGGTCATGGGACTGAGACGGTGTTGGTCGCCCTGGTGGATGACCTTCAATGGTATCTGGATCGGGGTGGCTCGGCGGTGCTGATGTTGTTGGACCTGTCGGCTGCGTTCGACACGGTTGACCATCGGTTACTGACCTACCGCCTCGCCGACATGGGGATTCAGGGGTTAGCTTTACAGTGGCTTTCCTCCTTCCTTGACGGTCGGGGACAAAGGGTCGCGATTGGGGGTGAGCTATCCCAGAGGCGCACGCTTGATTGTGGAGTGCCTCAGGGGGCGGTTCTCTCCCCGATGTTATTTAACATCTATATGCGTCCCCTTGCCCAGATTGCCCGAAGGTATGGGCTGGGCTGTCACCAGTACGCTGATGACACCCAACTCTATCTACTCATGGACGGCCAACCGGTCTCAGCCCCAGAAAATCTAGACCGGGCACTACAGGAAGTGGCTGGATGGCTCAGACTGAGTGGGCTGAGGCTAAATCCGGCGAAGATAGAGGTCCTTTGTTTGAGTCGTCGGGGTCCAGGGAGGGAAATCCCCCTACCAGCTTTTGAGGGTGCGCTGCTGATAGCGGCGGACAGGGTCAAAAGCCTGGGGGTACTATTGGAGCCCTCCTTAACGATGGAGGCTCAGATAGCAGCCACCGCCAAGTCCGCCTTTTTCATCTTAGGCGGGCAAGGCAGTTGGCCCCCTTCCTGGAGCGCGACGATTTAGCAACAGTGATCCATGCTATGGTCACCTCGAGGTTGGACTACTGCAATGCTCTCTACATGGGGCTGCCTTTGTGCCGAACCCGAAAGCTACAGCTAGTGCAGAATGCCGCGGCCCGACTGCTGTTAGGACTCCCAAGACGGGATCATATCCGGCCAGGGCTCCGGGATCTGCACTGGCTGCCAATAGCTTACAGAGTCCGGTACAAGGTGCTGGTTATTACCTTTAAAGCCCTATATGGCCTAGGACCTGCCTACCTGAAGGACCGTCTCTCCCCACACGTTCCCCAGAGAGTACTGAGATCGGGAACTCGAAATCTCCTAGTTATCCCCGGGCCAAAAGAAGCCCGCTTAAAATCCACCAGGGACCGGGCCTTCTCTGTCATGGCCCCCTCCTGGTGGAACCAGCTGCCGGAAGAGGTGAGGGCCCTGCGGGACAACCCTCTTCCGGCTGGCCTATGACTAGCTGGTACAAGCAACAAGAAATAAGAAATCAGGTGTAGTTATAATAGAGGTTGCTGTCCCTAATGTCTTAAATATTTAAATGGTTTAAATGTTTTAAAATTTTAAATGTATTAATTATTTTAACTGATTTACGCTTAAACTGTATTAATTATTTTTAACTGTTTTATGCTTAAACTGTATTTATGTGGAACTCCGTGCTGTGAGCCGCCCTGAGCCACTTGTTGGGAAGGGCGGGATAGAAATTATAAAAATAAATAAATAAATAAACCTTGTAAAAATCTCAGAATAAATTCTTTTAAATTATATTTAAAATATATTTTAATAATAATTTAAACATTATAAGGGAAAACAGAATCAAGTCAAATTTTACCCATTACTTCCCATTTTATTGGTAGACCTGTCATCTGAAGAACAGTCTATCCACCCCTTTCCGTTATATAGGTAAACTTGGCCTCCAGAGAATAGGTCTACCCACTCCTTACCACTATATTCATAGATCTGACCTCTGGAGAACAGGTCTATCCACCCCTATTCACTCTATTGGATGAACTGGCCTTGACCTGTGCAGAGCCTTAGAAAACATAACAGCATGTGTGTGTGTGGGGGGGGGGGCGCTTTTGCAGCTTTGTTTTTTTTAAAAAGTGAAATATGACAACCAGCATTACAACTCAAGTATAACAGTGAAGGAACGATCACTGTCAGAACCCTGCCTAATTTAACAAAGTTGCTTAAATGTTATCAAACTACGTATTTATTCAAATATTTATATCCCACTTTCCCCTGTGACTCAAGGTAACTAAATCATACTGAAAAGCATAATATGCATGTGAAAAAGTCACATTTTTTTCAGCTCCACTGTAGCCTATAAAGCACATCATAGTCAGTGGGACCCATAGGCAATAATGAAGAATTGATCTGGAGGTATCAGGGACTCTGGAGGGGCTGTTTTTTTTTTTTTTTTGTAGATTTGTAGCACAGCTGCTGATGCCTCTCTTCAAAAACTTCCCCAAGTTTAAAAAAGTTGGACCTCAGATTGGTCTGAGAGAGAGCAGAGCAACTCTGAGATAAGCTGAGACAACTGAGGAAGTTGCTGAAAATTTCTGAGTTTGGTGACTGCTGAAAATTCTGAGTTGTGGTTGCTGGGGAACTGCTGTTTGTTTGGTTGAGTGGGCTGAAGGTGATTGAAGGTGATTGGTGCTGATTGATTAGGAGTGGCTGTGTTCCCCACCCTCTTTGTATTGTTAAGCTGCGCCTTGCCAGAGAGCTAAAGGGCTCTTGGCCTGTGGCTCTTAGCCTGGGGGGCTGTGTAAGGACCAAGAACCCAGATCCTTAATTTCCTTGTGCTCCCAATAAGGTAAGTTGACCCTCCAGAAGGGGAGCCACATAAACACAACAGATTTAAAGGGAACTGTATATTTTTGAAAAAAGCTATCATGATGGTAGAATGCCAGCAGGGGGGTAGGGGCTTTCCAGTGTTTTGCACTGTGTGTCACATGTATGACTATCTGCCCACAGGACAGAAGTCTTGGGTGTGTGCTCAATGCAAGGAGCTCCTGGTCCTCAGGGAACGAGTTCGTACCCTTGAGGCCGAGGTGACTGACCTGGAGAAGCAGAGGCAGTCAGTTAGGCACTTGGGGAAGATTCTCAGGGGTGTACTATATGAGCCCTGCTCTGAACGTGGCAGCCCCGTTGCTGCCAGGCAGCATGAGGGTCGAGAGGAAACAGGGCAGTGGGCTGAGGATAAGTGGAATGTGGCCTCAGAAGGAACCTCTTCTTCAGTTGGTGAGCGGGAATCCCTTCATGTAAAGGAACCATCCCTGGGTGGGGAGAGAGGAGGGGTCTTGGTAGTTGGTGATTTGATCCTTAGGCAAGTAGACAGCTGGGTGACAAAACCGCGTACTGACCGTATGGTGACTTGCCTGCCTGGTGCAAAGGTAGCAGACATTATGCGTCTTCTAGATAGACTGATAGACAGTGCTGGGGAGGAGCCAGTGGTCGTGGTGCATGTTGGCACCAACGATGTGGGGAAATGCAGTCGTGAGGTCCTGGAGGAAAAATTTAGGCTGCTAGACTTAAGGCCAGGACTTCCAAGGTAGCCTTCTCAGAAGTGCTGCCTGTTCCACGTGCAGGGCAGGAGAGACAGGCACAAATTAGAAGTCTCAATGTGTGGATGAGACGATGGTGCAAGGAGGAAGGGTTTAAGTTTGTTAGGCACTGGGATGCTTTCTAGAACAAGTGGGAGCTGTACAAAAGAGACAGCCTCCACTTGTCCCCAGATGGAACCAGGCTGCTGGTGCTTAAAATCAAAAAGGTGGCAGAACAGTTTTTAAACTAAATCTTGGGGGAAAGCCAACAGGAGATGAAATGTCTCCGGTTCGGGAGGACTCATCTCAAAGAGATGAAGGGTTACTTTTCTTATGGGTAATGAATTAGAGTTGTCCACTGAGATGGTGACAAACAGTATGGACTGTCTGATAAAGTCTCGAAGTGGCAGGAGTAAGGTTGCGGACCTAGCTTGTCTGGGAAATTACAGATGTTTGTATGCAAATGCAAGAAGTGTTCGAAGTAAAATTGGTGAGTTGGAATGTTTAGTGTTGGGAGAAAACATAGACATTGTGGGAATTTCAGAAACTTGGTGGAATGAGGAGAATCAGTGGGACATGGTGATTCCTGGATATAAGTTATATCGGAAGGATAGGGAGGGAAGGGTTGGAGGTGGGGTGGCTCTGTATGTCAGTGAGTGTATATGGTCCAGTAAGACTGAGGTTAGAGAATTAAACTCCCTTCTGCAAATGCTTTGGGTTGAAATAGAGGGCCCAAAAGGAAATTTAACTATGGGAGTTTGTCATCACCCACTAAATCAAAAGATAGAGGACAATTATAATATGATGGAAGGATTAAAGATAGCGGCTAAATGTAAAAACTGTGTCGTTATAGGTGATTTTAACTACCCGCAGATTGATTGGGTCAATATGTGTTCTGGTCGAGAGAAAGAGTTTGAGTTTCTTGATGCTCTCAATGACTGTGCTATGGAGCAGATGGTCTCAGAACCTACCAGGGGTGGGGTGATCCTGGATTTGGTCCTAAGTAATGCCCAAGACTTGGTGAGAGATGTAAAAGTGATCACAACACTTGGGAGCAGTGACCATAACGTTATTCATTTCACCATTTGTATAAATAGAGAGTTGCCCCAAAAGACCGGCACAACCACATTTAACTTTAAAAGGGGTAAATTCTCTGAGATGAGGAGGCATGTGAAGAGGAAACTGAAAGAAAGGTAAATACATTCAAAACCCTTGGGGAAGCTCAGAAACTATTTAAAACTACAATCCTAGAAGCTCAGATAAAATATATACCACAAGTTAGGAAAGGCACAAACAGGTATAAGAAAAGGCCTGCATGGTTAACAAAGTAATGGAAGCTGTAAAAGGTAAGAAGGACTCCTTTAAGCGGTGGAAAGCTAGTCCAAGTGAGATTAATAAAAGGAAACACAGGCTGTGGCAAATCAAATGAAAGACTGTGATCAGGCAGGCAAAAAGGGACTATGATGAGCATATTGCAAAAAACATAAAGACGAACAATAAAAATTTCTTCAAATATATTAGAAGCAGGAAACCAGCCAGGGAGGCAGTGTGGCCCTTGAAAAACCAAGGGGTAAAAGGATTACTGAAGGAGGATAGGGAAATGGTTGAGAAGCGGAATGCATTTTTTGCTTCCATCTTCACTGTGGAAGACAAAAAGTGTTTGCCCGCTACAGAACCACTTATTTTGGAAGGGGTGTTGAAAGGCCTGAGTCAGATTGAGGTGACAAGAGAGGAGGTCCTACAACTGATAGACGAATTAAAAACTAATAAGTCACCAGGTCCAGATGGCATACATCCAAGAGTTCTGAAAGAACTCAAAGTTGAACTTGTGGATCTCCTGACAAAAATATGTAATCTTTCACTGAAATCTGCCTCCGTTCCTGAGGACTGGAAGGTAGCAAATGTCACCCCCATCTTTAAAAAGAGTTTCAGAGGAGATCTGGGAAATTACAGGCCAGTCAGTCTGACTTCAATACCGGGAAAGCTGGTAGAAACCATTATCAAGGACAGAATGAGTAGGCACATTGATGAACACGGGTTATTGAGGAAGACTCAGCATGGGTTCTTTAGGGGAAGATCTTGCCTCACTAACCTGTTTCATTTCTTTGAGGGGGTGAACAAACATGTGGACAAAGGAGGCCCAATAGATGTTATTTACCTTGACTTCCAGAAAGCTTTTGATAAAGTTCCTCATCAAAGGCTCCTTAGAAAACTCGAGAGTCATGGAGTAAAAGGACAGGTCCTCTTGTGGATCAAAAACTGGCTAATTAATAGGAAGAGGAGTGAGTATAAATGGGCAGTCTTCGCAGTGGAGGACGGTAAGCAGTGAGGTACTGCAGGGCTCGGTACTGGGTCCCACTCTCTTTAACTTGTTCATAAATGATTTGGAGTTGGAAGTGAGCAGTGAAGTGGCCAAGTTTGCAGATGACACTCCAAAGGGATCTGTTGAGGCTGGGTGAGTGGGCGTCAATGTGGCAGATGAGGTTCAATGTGGCCAAGTGCAAAGTAATTCACATTGCGGCCAAGTATCCCAGCTACAAATACAAGTTGATGGGGTGTGAACTGGCAGAGACTGACCAAGAGAGAGATCTTGGGGTCGTGGTAGATAACTCAGTGAAAATGTCAAGACAGTGTGCGATTGCAATAAAAAAAGGCCAACGCCGTGCTGGGAATTATTAGGAAGGGAAATGAATACAAATCAGCCAGTATCATAATGCCCCTGTATAAATCGATGGTGCGGTCTCATTTGGAGTACTGTGTGCAATTCTGGTCACCACACCTCAAAAAGGATATAATAGAATTGGAAAAAGTGCAGAAAAGGGCAAATAGAATCATTAAAGGTTTGGAACACTTTCCCTATGGTTAAAACGCTTGGGGCTCGTTAGCTTGGAGAAACGTCAACTGCGGGGTGACATGATAGAGGTTTACAAGATAATGCATGGGATGGAGAAAGTAGAGAAAGAAGTACTTTTCTCACTTTCTCACAATGCAAGAACTCATGGCCATTTGATGAAATTGCTGAGCAGTCAGGTTAAAATGCATAAAAGGAAGTACTTCTTCACCCAAAGGGTGATTAACATGTGGAATTCACTGCCACAGGAGGTGGTGGTGGCTACAAGCATAGACAGCTTCAATAGGGGGTTAGATAAAAATATGGAGCAGAGGTCCATCAGTGGCTATTAGCCACAGTGTGTGTGTATTTATTTATTTATTTTTGGGGCACTGTCTGACACAGAGTGTTGGACTGGATGGGGCATTAGCCTGATCCAACATGGCTTCTCTTATGTTCTTATGACCAAGGAATCCAACTCTATGAAACCCAGAAGGGAGCAGAAATGCGAACAGGGAGCAGAAATGTGTGAGCAACCTGTTAAAAAAATTGTGCACCAGCAACCCCTATCACAGATTAGAGGGAACTGTGGAGAACTCTGGTTTCCTGTTGAAAATCCCTGCTGCACTCTGTAGATTTTTTCCAGCTTGATTACCTGGCTCCTTGCTCTGTTCCTTGAACCTCTGATGTGTTTGCTCCAGACTTCACCAGACCTCAAGCCCAAGGTTTTGGGTCATATGTCCCTTTCCTAAAACTTTCTAGTTTCCTTCCTCCTACCTTTTATAAGTGTGCCCTCTTGTTGGTGCGTCTGTGTGGTTACTTAGTGAATTAATTCTCTGGTTTCCAATGTATTTTCTTTACATTTTTTTTTAATTTTATTTTGTATGCAATAAAGTTGTTTGTGGTTACAATCACTCTCTTCCGAATTCTGTTTTGGGTACCCCCACAGAGCTTCACCCTAGTATAAACAGACTTACAAGATCCTGTATAATTTCTTTCTGGAACCCTTTTAAAGCTAATTTCTTCTTCTTTGGGTCTGGTTTTGGGTAACACAAACCCATTGCAAGAAATAGTAGGTCCTCAGCCTTCTTGATCCCCTAATCCCAGCCCAGATTCTGACCAGGGCAAAACACTGCTATATCCCTAGAATATTAGTATTAGTAATATCACTAGAATATTAGTATCTATCTATCTATCTATCTATCTATCTATCTATCTATCTATCTATCTATCTATCTATCTATCTATCTATCTATCTATCTATCTATCTATCATCGACCTTTCAGTCTATCCATCCATCCATCTATCATCTGTCTATCATCTCTCAGGAGTGTCGAACTCATTTGTTATGAGGGCTGCATCTGACATAAATGAGACCTTGTCAGGCTGGACCATGTCGGGTTGGGCTGGGCCATGTGTGTACCTGTTTAAGATTAGGTAGCCGAGATAAACTTTTAAAGGACACAGACAAACATGAGTAAATTAAAAAAAAATCAACTTAAAACATTAGCACTCAGTGGTTGTAAAGGTGCTTTCTTTGTATTTCTCGCATGGGATCCAGGGAACTGGGCAAAGGAAGCTCTGACTCTTTCCTTCCTTCCTTAGGGGACCAGGAAGGGGAGGAGCCTAAACTAGTGGAGAAAATCAAGGTTTTGCTCTGTAGCTCTTGTGCGATTGAGCAAGCCTTGTAAAGCAAGCTGAGATGCAGAAGGAAGCAAGAAAAAGGGAGAAGGAAAGACAATAGCCAAATGCTCAGGGGCCTGATAAGAGCCCTCTGAGGGCCTGATTCGGCCCCCTGATCTATCTAGTACTGCTCAAATGGCTATTGTCTTAAATAGAAGTTTGACTGAGTAGTGCTGGGTATCCTATTACTGGAGAACTGCTACTAGCATAGCTTTAGAAATCATTGGAAACTATAGTTTAAGACTTGGATTTTTATTTCACCATCTAACCTTATTTTATTAATGCATTTCCTTAAATACTCAGGTCATTTGAGGAAGGGAGGCTATTTGGCACCATAGAAATCTGTTTCCTATGCAGCAAATTTAGACAAAATATACTTCTTGACTCTGATACCTTCAAAAGCCATCAATGATTTAACATTCTCTTTGAGGCCTAGAGTGATAATCATTTTTTCTCAGAACATGAACTAATGCCTTTGTTGCTATTTTAGCTCAAAAAAAAAAGGAGGGGGGAGGGGTTATTTCATAGTGACTTTTCCATAGCTATATAGAACTTCATGGAACTCATAAAATGTAACTGCTGTCAATTAGAATGCCAGCTAAAGTGCCTCTCCATAACTTTCATTTTAATATAATTCAATTTTATTATATTAGTAGTTAGTCTAAAGACAGGAAACCATCAGCCACAGCAGCCATAAAAACAGAGGATTAATAACATAAAACATTTGTCTTTGTACTTCAAGTATCAGCTAAAATATAACACCCAAATGGAACATCAGATTGCCTTTTTTTTAAAAAAAGTAACAAGAATGGTAAAATGGTGCCTAAAATGAATTATTCTTAAGATTTTGAGATAAAGGCTTGCTATCACCTATATATATATTTCTTCAGTGTGGCCTCTATCTGTGGATATCCAAATCTGTATTGCTACCACACTTACACAAAACAGATTTTCCTACAAACCTGGGGAGGGGGGTTGATTTGCAAAAATATATGAAATGTTAAAAAAATACATTGGATAGTTTAAATTCCACCCAAATTGAATAAATTTATTGTTGGGAGTTGGAGTGGGACCTACTGGCAGCTGTGGTGGAGCCCAGGAGTCACTGCTGGCCCAGTGGTGGCAGGAACCCAGACATGGTAATTTTTGAGATGGCAGAGCTCAAGAGCTTACCTGCACTGGCAGAACCCAAGAGCTACTGCCAGGCACAGCTGCAGCAGTGGCAGACTCCAGAAGCCAGTCTTTCTACAAACCTGAACAATATCCAGGTCATTAAGGGAATGATAATCAACATTAGGACTTTTAAAATATTTTTTTTTGCCAATGACATGTTTCTTTCCCTCACACATCCCATGAGTTCAATCCTGTCTCTACAAAGAAAACTCCAAGACTTTGGAAACATCTATAGGTCAATTCCTCCAAAATGAAACTTTATCTGGGGCAGCTCTCAAAAGAACACCTTATGTCTACACAACGTAACGGAGCCTCCTGCAGCCCATCGCATCGCGGCGTGGCTGCAGGGGAGTTTTTGCCCCCACCAGTGGGAGAGCGGACTTCTCGGCGCGCTGTTGGGCGCGTTTGAGGGGAGGCGGAGCTTCAGCAGTGCTTGTGCTGAAGCCTCCATTTCCTGGCTCTCCAGTCCTCTCGGCTCGCTTGGACAGAAGGGAGCGTGCTAGCACGCTCTTCGTCTGAGCTGTGGGGGGGGGGGGGGATTAGGCCGGTGAGGCCGGTACATCGCAGATCTCAGCAGAGAGCTTGTCGTGGGACCTGGTTGTTTTATGAGGGCTCTGGTTTGATGTTGTTTCAGCGCGTTTTCCTGGGTTTTTTATGAGGGCTCACTAGTTATTTAGTGCCACTGAGTCCTTTCTCTGCCCCATATTTTCAGTTGGCAGGGGATCGTCGGTTGTGTGGTGGGAGGCTTCCCCTTTTACAAGGGCCCCTGTTGCCAGTGCATTTTTCCTGGGTTTTTTATGAGGGCTCTAGTCATTTAGTGCCACTGAGTCCTTTCTCTGCCCCATATTTTCAGTTGGCAGGGGATCGTCGGTTGTGTGGTGGGAGGCTTCCCTTTTAACAAGGGCCGCTATTGCCAGTGCGTTTTCGTGGGGGGCAGATCATTGGTTCTGGGTGGCCCGTGGTTTTAGGTGGCCATCTGAGCAGGGCTGACATGATTGTCAATTTTACAGGCGGCCATTTTTTATAGGCACTGGGGTGGTTGTGCTTTTCCTTCCCTCTGGTGCTCGGCAGCCATTTTAGGCTTGCTTTTGCTTCATCACACCTGGCTCTGGGGCAGCCATTTTAGGTGGTGGTGTGGCGGCGGCCATTTTAAAATGCAGTGTGGCTGTGGCCATTTTAAGGTTTTGTGGGGGCGGCGGCTATTTTGAAGATAGGCCTTGGCCCTTCTCCCCACATTCTGTAGGACATTTGAAGGGTTTGGTGGGTTGGGTGACTCACCTTTTCTTTGGGTTTAGAGTGGTTGGCTGCTTTACATCGGCCCATTCTCCCTTAATTTCGACTTGTGCTGTGCTCTTTAGCGAGCATGTCGGGGCGTAAGGGTAGTGGTAAAGCAAAGGGGAAGCAGCCTGCCCCTAAGGCTCCTAAGCCGCCCCCGAAGCGCCCTCTGCCCCCCTCGTCTTCTGATGAGGAGGGAGACGATGAAGTGAACGCAGTCATTTTCCAGCGACTGCAAGCACTGGAGCAGGCATCAGGGTTTCCACCTTCTCAGATGCCCAAGAAGAGGTGGGTTCCTAAGCAGGTGTTGCAGGCAGACATACTGACCCGCTTGTCTCTTTTAGAGGGTAGATCTGCTGCGATTGCTGCTGGAGGAGCTGTGGGGCTTGTTGGATCGGATGTTGGTGAGGGCCCGTCGTCCGGTGCGGTTGGTGCCAGGTTAGCATTGGTGCCTGCTTTACCTTCCAGTAAGTTTGGGGATGGCTCATTGCCTCGCACTGGGCCTGTGTGGCCTTGTGGGGCTTTGGGGTCTGCTGGCCCTGGTGGGGCTGGTGCTCCGTCTGGGGTTTTTCCAACTTTAGGTTTTGAGCAGCCAAGCAATTGGATGTGGCTGCATGGTCAGTGCGGTCCATTGGGACATTGGCCTGGGGTAGGGCAGCAGGGGTCAGCAGGGGCTTGGCCTGGCGGCTGGGGTTTCCCATCTCCTTACGGGGCGGTCCCCTTTGGCGCTATGCCTTTTGGTGAGATTGCCTTACCTTTGGGCGATCACCTGCTGCCTGCCACAAGGGAGAAAATCTTAAAAGGGGAATATATGGACATATTTTCCCTTTTATTTAGGGAATTGGAGAAGAAGGACAAGGAGGAGCTGGATGACAAAGAGAAGGAGAAGCTTAGGAAGAGGAAGGTTGATCGGACCTGGGCCAATTGGCTTCCAGGGTTTTTTATATATGTGGGAGTGATAGCGCGCGCGCAGCCCTGGTGGGCCGCCGCCTTGATTCAATATATGGACATCATATACAAGGGGTATACGATGTTCTGTGGCCCAGCCTGGATCCAATATGACCAGGAATTCAGGATGAGGGCCGCTTTGTACCCGTCGCTCCCGTGGGATCGGATTCACCAACAGTTGTGGCTGCAGGTGATGTCACCTGCGCGGCCCAATTTGGGGGACCGATCTGACAGTGGTCACCTTGTATCCAAGGATTCCTCTTCTCCTTCCGGTGCTTCAGTTTGGGTCCCAGGGGGCGTGCAGTCGTAAAGCTTGTCAGTTCAAGCACGAATGCCCTCTGTGCGCTGGCCCACACTCTTTCAACGACTGCTCGAGAGTCCGGCCGCGCAAGAGTCAGAAAGGAGCAGGGGGGGACCCTTCTCAATCTGAGGAAGGGCCCCAGCCCAATGAAGGTGGGTCCTCTTGAGGAAAGTTTTAGTTTCAGGTAGAGAGATTAAGTTTTCAGAGGGTAACTTTAGAATCGGCGTGGCCACTACGGCTGCTGCCCTGGGTTATCCTACTTCGTCTATTCAGCCTTGGCCGTTGGCGGTCTCAGGCTTTCAAAGTTTTATCCGCCCCCTTTGCTCCGCTAGTAGTTTTTATTAGGAGCGGGGGTGTAGTGTATGTTAGGGTTTTATAACTTGTCTGTTCTTTCATTTTAGATGCTGTTGTTCCTGGCCTGAGGAGCTGAGTTCTCATCTGCGGGCACAGTTATGTGTTGGGCAGCACATCAAGCTCGGAGAACTGCTTTGGCTCTCAGCTGGGGCTCAGCAAGCATGTTACGATGGAATGGAAGAAGAAGAAGAAGATATTGGATTTATATCCCGCCCTCCACTCCAAAGAGTCTCAGAGCGGCTCACAATCTCCTTTACCTTCCTCCCCCACAACAAACACCCTGTGAGGTGGGTGGGGCTGGAGAGGGCTCTCCCAGCAGCTGCCCTTTCAAGGACAACCTCTGCCAGAGCTATGGCTGACCCAAGGCCATTCCAGCAGGTGCAAGTGGAGGAGTGGGGAATCGAACCCGGTTCTCCCAGATAAGAGTCCACACACTTAACCACTACACCAAACTGGCTCTCCTGGAGGGCCGCGCAGGTGACATCACCTGCAGCCACAACTGTTGGTGAATCCGATCCCACGGGAGCGACGGGTACAAAGCGGCCCTCATCCTGAATTCCTGGTCATATTGGATCCAGGCTGGGCCACAGAACATCGTATACCCCTTGTATATGATGTCCATATATTGAATCAAGGCGGCGGCCCACCAGGGCTGCGCGCGCGCTATCACTCCCACATATATAAAATGGAGGGGGCCCAGGGGTCTTCAGTGGCCTGGCTTGCTCCCCCCCTTTTTATTTCTGGGGTGTTCGGGCCCTCCTCCGCAGGTATTAATTGTTCACCTGGGAGGGAATGATCTTGGGGGGGGGGGGTTAAAGGCAAGGCATTGATCTTGCAAGCCCGAGATGATTTCAAGTACATATGGAACAGATGGCCTGGTACCATTATGGTCTGGTCGGCCATGATTCCGCACTTGGTGTGGCGCAGTGCTTGGAATCCAGCTGGGATAGAGAGGGCACGTTACAGTAGTGAATAAGGAGATTCGCAAGGTTTTGGAGGGTAGTTTGGGCCACTATTTGCCTCATCCGGATATTTCTAGGGAATGTCCCGACCTCTACAGAGGGGATGGGGTGCATCTCTCAGAAAAGGGTAATATGCTTTTCCTGAGGGATCTGCGTCAAGGGCTTGTGTTGGCTTCGTGCCTTTTGGTGGGTGCTAAGCCCTAAGTAGAGACTTGGCCTTAGTAGTGGCAGGTTTTACGGGGTTTATGGCACCATGCGGCCTGGGGAGGACCGGTTAGCCTCCCCCTTTTGGGGAGTTGGGGGTCTGGCAGGATCAACCTTTGGGTGTGGCCTGAGGTGTGTGAATGCAGACTGTCCTGGAGACTCGGTTGGATGGGTGCCTTTCGCTGAGACTCGCGTCTGGTGTCTGGGCCCTCCAGTGCGAGCCTCCCTGCTGGGCCTGCTGGGCGGGAGCTGTGGCACACAGCTCCGGCTTGGGGGCTGGGTCTCTTGCCCATTCAAAAAGGCAGGGGAGCAGTCTGAGGAGACCCCTGGCCCTGACCTGGCCGCAGTTCGGTTGCCCTTGCCGTTGCTATGTTATTTAATAAAGTGGCCCATAATTTCACCAATCTAATTGTGTCCATCTCGTTATTCCGACTTGGGGGGGGGCAACGGAGCCTCCTGCAGCCCGTCGCATCGTGGCATGGCTGCAGGGGAGATTTTTCCCCCACCAGCGGGAGAGCGGACTTCTCGGCGCGCTGTTGGGTGCGTTTGAGGGGAGGCAGAGCTTCAGCAGCGCTTGTGCTGAAGCCTCCTTTTTCTGGCTCTCCAGTCCTCTCGGCTCGCTTGGCCCTCCTGCCCGCCCTGTTTGTTATGTAGGCATCTTGCTGGTCGCCTCATTTTGGAGGGGCCGGGTAGGAATTTTTTACCCCCTGGCTGTTTGGCTGGTGACTGGGGGGTGTTTTTTGCCTACCCTGCATAGCATATCAGTGGATTGAGGAATTGGCTTCGGGTTGGTGCCTTCGTATAGATTGGTCACTTTTAGGGCAGGTTTTACGGGGTTTATGGCACCTTGCAGCCTGGGGAAGACCGGTTAGCCTCCCCCTTTTGTGGAGTTGGGGGTCTGGCAGGATCAACCTTTGGGTGTGGCCTGAGGTGTGTGAATGCAAACTGTCCTGGAGACTCGGTTGGATGGGTGCCTTTCGCTGAGACTCACGTCTGGTGTCTGGGCCCTCCAGTGCGAGCCTCCCTGCTGGGCGGGAGCTGTGGCACACAGCTCCAGCTTGGGGGCCGGGTCTCTCGCCCGTTCAAAAAGGCAGGGGAGCGGTCTGAGGAGACCCCTGGCCCTGACCTGGCCGCAGTTCGGTTGCCCTTGCCGTTGCTATGTTATTTAATAAAGTGGCCCATAATTTCACCAATCTAATTGTGTCCGTCTCGTTATTCCGACTTGGGGGGGCAACTGTGGCTTTCAACAAGTAGTGGACTCTTGGAAATATCTTGGCATCTCTATTCCATTAGATTTAACTAAACTAAAAAAATACAACTAATCAAGAACACACAAGTAAATCAAAAACCTGAGTCAGTCTTGGAGAGTCCTTTCTCTTTCATGGTGTGACAGGTTAGACCTCATCAAGTCAATGTTGTTTCTGAAATTTCTCTATTTATTTTGGGCTTTACCCATATTACTTTTGAGAAAAATATTGGCGTCGTTGCTAAAAACCATCTGCATGTTGAACATTTGAAGCTGCCTTATACTGAATCAGACCCTTGGTCCATCAAAGTCAGTATTGTTTACTCAGACTGGCAGCAGCTCTCCAGGTTCTCAAGCTGAGGTTTTTCACACCTACTTGCCTGGGCCCTTTTTTAGTTGGAGATGCCGGGGATTGAACCTGGGACTTTCTGCTTCCCAAGCAGATGCTCTACCACTGAGCCACCATCCCTCCATGTTCTTATGGGCTGCCAAGAAATCTCAAGTGAGCTTCTCTTTCCTTCGGCATCCATATCACTCAGTGGGAGGACTAGATGACCCTGGTTGGACTAGATGACCCTGGAGGTCCCTTTCAACTCTATGATTCTATAATTCTTTACTACCATTCTACACAAACTAATACATATATTTGACCATGGCTTTTTTGGTAGAAAAAACCCAGCAAGAACTCATTTGCATATTGGGCCACACCCCCACATGCCACCATTGTTTCACACAGGGCTTTTATATAGAAAAGACCCAACAGGAACTCATTTGCATATTAGGCCACACCCTCTGATGCCAAGCCAGCCAGAACTGTGTTCCTGCTAAAAAAAGCCCTATGTTTGACCTGGACCTACCTATGGACTGGAGATTGATTGAACAAATCAATCAGTCCCTTTGTGGCACCGTTTGGAACCCCACTGTAGCTCAGACATTTTCTCAATACACCAACCATTTCCTCCATGATACATTATTGACATGGAATTGCCAAAGGAAATAGTTACCGAAGGATATTTCCCCACTAACATTCTTTCTCCATCAGCCTTGGTTTGCTCCAAGAAATGACCCCACCTACATCAAGTTCTGACAAAGCAAAAAAACTGACTACAGAGATTGACCTGACATACAACTATCTTCTACTGGATAAAGCCTCACTAGAAACCAAAACAGGAACCAGTGGGGACGGACGGTGGCTCAGAGGTAGAGCATCTGCTTGGTAAGCAGAAGGTCCCAGGTTCAATCCCCGGCATATCCAACTAAAAAGGGTCCAGGCAAATAGACGTGGAAAACCTCAGCTTGAGACCCTGGAGAGCCACTGCCAGTCTGAGTAGACAATACTGACTTTGATGGACCGAGGGTCTGATTCAGCATAAGGCAGCTTCATATGTTCATATGTTCAATTTGAATTGGCTCTACTACTTACAACTACAAGACATGTTTTCCAAAGCTATAGGGACAGGAACTCGAGTACTGTGTCTTGCTGACTTCAAGAAATTACTTCACTGAACCATAAATGCCTATTAAGGTCTAACTGGTAAACTCTACAAGCTTTTACTCTAACTAAACAATGCAAAACCCCTACACTGCTATGCCAAATGGAATGGTCTTTGTGAAACAAATCTTATGGGAAAAGGGTGGGTTTCTATATGGACTTCGACCTATAAGGCGCTGAAAGCCCTGAATGCCAGATTGACTTCTTATATGGTAATCATACACTGGTATCTTACTCCAGTTAAGCTACAGCATTTTGTGGACATGCCTGGTAGTCTCTGCTGGAAAGATTGCAGCTCAGAGGGCACACATTTCCACAGCTGGTGGTCCTGTCCATTGATCCACCATTTCTGGAGTCAAATTGTCTCCAAAAATAATAAAAAAAATGACAGGATACACAGTTCCTATTAAACCTGAAGTTACCTCCTCAATTGCTGGGACCAAGTGCCTATTCCATTGGCTAGCTGTTATGTCACCTGATCCTTACCATGTCAGCTGCAGCAAAATTAGCTTTGGCCAATAAATGGAAAACCAATGAAGTTCCCTCTCTTGTAGGGTTGCCAAATCCAACCCCAGAAATATCTGGGGACTTTGGGGGTGGAGCCAGGAGACACTGGGGTGGAGCTAGGGGGGAGGGGGGAAACAGCGCCGGGAAGCGTGGTGAGCCACCCCGCAGCTGCCGCCTCTGCTCCGCTCGCCGTGGCTGCTCCTCTGAGATGGGCTCAGCCTGAGCCCATCTTGGAGGAGCAGCCACGGCGAGCAGAGTAGAGGCGGCAGCGGCGCGGCGGCCTCTTCTCCGCTCGCCGTGGCTGCTCCTCCAAGATGGGCTCAGCCTGAGTCCATCTTGGAGGAGCAGCCACGGCGAGCAGAGTACAGGCGGCAGCGGCGCGGCGGCCTCTTCTCCGCTCGCCGTGGCTGCTCCTCCGAGATGGGCTCAGCCTGAGCCCATCTTGGAGGAGCAGCCACAGCGAGCAGCATAAAGGCGGCAGTGGCACGGCGGCCTCGCCCAGTCCGCCTCTGGGATGGAAGTGGAGGGGAGGTGGAGGCGGGCCGGGAGCGTGGCGAGCCGCAAGTCCGGGTCCTAGAAGGGCCCGGATTCGCGGCTCGCCATGCTCCTGGCCTGCCTCGCCCTCCCCTGCGCTGCTGCCGCCTCTTGGCTGCTCCTCCGAGATGGGCTCAGCCTGGGGCCATCTCGGAGGAGAAACTGCGGTGGGCGGGGAGGGGGCAGAGCGGCAGCCTCACCGGCTCCAGGATCCAGCGGCTCGGCGCTGTTTTCCCCCTCTCCCCCGCTTCCATTTTTGGGGGGAGCGGGGGAAGAGGGTGGAAATCCTGGGGTCCCCCACCAGGGCGGGAGGGTTGGGAAGCCTACTCTCTTGTGAACTAGAGATCCAAGCTATGGGGTTCCTTTATCATGGAAAAAATAGAAAACCAAATAACATGAGACACTGCTCCTACTGTCTCCCATTTTGTTACACAATGGCTTCCATATATTACTTACCTGCAGGGCTTTTTTGTAGAAAAAGCTCAACAGGAACTCATTTGCACAGTAGGCAACTTCCCCTGATGTCTCCATAGCTCACACAGGGCTTTTTTGTAGAAAAGCCCAGTAGGAACTCATTTGTATATTAGGTCACTCCTCCTAATGCCAGGTCAGCCAGAACTGTGTTCCTGTGTGTTCCTACTCAAAAGAAAACCCTGCTTACCTGACAGAACACAACCTACTTCTAGGCAACCCGGTCATGTTGGGGGTTTATATATTCTGATTATGTTTTTCTTTCTCATCCATCTTTTTATGCCTCTTTCATCTCTTTCCTATTCTAATTGTGCCAATGCCATTTGCTTTTTTTCCTATTTGATCAAATGTTTTATTTCATTTAATGTGCTTTTTAAAGATTTAATACATTTTTAAATTAAAAAAATGTCCCAGGTTTGCAGTTTTGCTTAAAATGATAAAATGAGCACTTATAGTTTTAACAAAGATATTCCTTTGGCTGCTATTGTTAGGAAACCACAGCATTGCAAGACTTGGTTCTGTCAGTAAAAGGCCACAGAAGTGGGCAGGCACCTTTCCAGGCCTATTTAAGGGAGGAATTATTCAGATGAGGCTTGGTTAGGGTTGCCAGTTTGGAAATTTGTGAAGATTCTGTGGTGGAGTCTGAGGAGGGCAGGGGTTGATAAAGGGACAGTTCTCAACTGGATATAATGCCATAGAGTCTACACTCCAGAGCAGTCATTTTCTCCAGGGAGGCAGATCTCTATTGTCTGCAGTTCAGTTGTAATTTTTGGAGACTGGCAACCTTACATCTGGCAGCAATCTTTGGGTGACTTGATACCACTCACTTTGTATGACTTGACTAGGTCTGGCTGCTTGCTACTGTTCAACAGTAGTCACCATATGAAAGCCAATTTGGTGAAGTGGTTAGAACTTCAGAGTAGGGTCCAGGGGACCCAAGTTTGAATTTCTTTCTTGCTATGGAAGCTCACGGGGTGATATTGAACCAGTCACATACTTTCAGACTAACCTGCCTCAAAGGGTTGTTGCTAGGGTTGCTAAATCTTTCTTTAGTTCTGGTGGGGGATAAATCTTGTGTGTGCTTTGTGTGTGCAGTGCAATGACATCACCCAGAAGTGACATCATCATGCTGGGCAGGTCACACCAGGGGTGTTCTAGCATTCAGGGTAAAAACATTATGGAGTTTTAACCTGAATGCTAGAGAATCCCCAGTGTGATGTGCCCAACATGTGATGTCACTTCTGGGTGACACCATTGCACCGGGCACATCAAGCAATGATGGAGCTCCTTGGGAGGCAGGGATCTCCCTGGCGACTCACTCCATGCTGGCAGAAGCTTGACAGCCCTAGTTGTTGTGAGGATATAAAGGAGAAAATAATGTAAGCTACTTTCGTCTCCACTGTGGAGAATGATGGGATAGAAACAAAGTCAATAAAGAATAAATATAACTGAAGATGGGAGGCTGATGAAAGGTTGGTTAGTGAATGACAGAGAATGAGAGAATGAAGGAGGGAAAGGGGAAAGAGTACGGGGTTGCTAGGAGGAGAGACAGAAGAAATAGCATTGGAGGGAGAGTGAGATACCACCCTCAATTCCTTGAGGGTTCCCTACCATGCAAGTGGACCTGGTTCAGTGTCTGTCACCACAAAAATAAGCTTGT
Organism: Heteronotia binoei; assembly: GCF_032191835.1. Classification (NCBI taxonomy): domain Eukaryota; kingdom Metazoa; phylum Chordata; class Lepidosauria; order Squamata; family Gekkonidae; genus Heteronotia; species Heteronotia binoei. The sequence continues at coordinate 125,496,715 of NC_083225.1, forward strand.
TACCCCTTGCTGTGTTAAGTTGTTAATTTAATAAAGTGGCCCGTTTCCCAACATTTTGTGTCAGCCTTTTTATTCCAACTGGGGGGGGGGGCAATTCATCCCCGCTTCAGCCAGGCTGCAAAAGCGGCTACGCGTCGCGGGGATGTCATTTGCCTCACTGGAAGGATGAGGCTGTGGACGAGTTCCGGGCATCCGGGGCTTTCCAGTGGGTGGGGATTTGAGGCTATATATAGCCTCACCCCCGACCCAACTACACAGCATTTGTTGGCTCTCGGCCCGCCCACCCACCCTGCAGTAATACAGGTTTGACCGGTCGTCTTATTAGAGGCCAGGTAGGAATTTTTTCACTCTCACCTGATTGGCTGGTGGTGAAGTGTTTTTCGCCTACCTTGTACTACGGGCAGTGGCGTGGTAGTTAGGTAGGTAGGGTTTAGTTTGGTCACTTGGCAGAAGGAGCAAGGGGTTTATACCGTGCAGGTGAGCACCCAGGCCTCTGCACCTGTTTAGTGCAGTCGTTCCGCATCAGTGGCAGATGGGCTTTATGGCTCAGTGCTGATCGTGTTTATGCCGCCCCCAAATTTGCCTCTTTCTGGTGATTGGGGCTAAAGTTTGAGGGGAGGGCGGTTTGGCCTGGCCGGCCCGGCATGAGCCACATCCATGTGGATCATTCTGGGGCAGGGTGGCTCGCCCATTTTGGATTAGGTGGGGTCTGTGAGCTGGTCCAGTTCTAGTTACCCCTTGCCGTGTTAAGTTGTTAATTTAATAAAGTGGCCCATTTCCCAACATTTTGTGTCAGCCTTTGTATTCCGACTGGGGGGGGCAATTATCAGATGCTCAGATCTATGTGCCTCTGAATAAGATTGTTGAAAGAAAGGGACCAGACTTTCTCTATCATATCCTGTCCCCATCTGCAGCTTGACTGCCCAGGAGAAGCTCAGCTCGCCATTTTGCTGAATTTTAGGCATTCGATAAAAAATTAATTTTATTTGACTTCAGTTTTTCCAGATATTTGATGAAGTATGTGTTTGTGTACGTTATAAACTTTAATTGCTATATGATGCTGTTTCTTGATTTGTAATATTTTGATTGTGATTTTTAAAATGTTTTACAGTGATTTCTGATTTTATTGTGCATCTTTTCCAGGTCTTTTTCAATATAAGAAGCAATACATAAATAATGCATTAGTTATATACTGTGTTAAGAACATAAGAGAAGCCATGTTGTATCCGGCCAATGGCCCATCCAGTCCAACATTCTGTGTTACACAGTGGCCAAAAAAAGAGGCACCATCAGGATGTCCATCTGTGGGGCCAGCACACTAGAAGCCCTACCACTGTGCCTGCCCAAGCACCAAGAATACAGAGCATCACTGCCCCATAGAGAGATTTCCAACAATACGCTGTGGCTAATAGCCACATATGTTTATCCAATCTGCTCCATATGTTTATCCAATCCCCTCTTGAAGCTGGCTATGCTTGCAGCCACCACCACCTCCTGTGGCAGTAAATTTCATGTGTTAATCACCCTTTGGGTGAAGAAGTACTTCCTTTTATCCATTCTAACTCGATTGCTCAGCAATTACATTGAATGTCCACGAGTTCTCGTATTGTGAGAAAGAGAGAAAAGAACTTCTTTCTCTGTCTTCTCTATCTCATGCATAATCTTGTAAACCTCTACCATGTCACCCCTCAGTCGACATTTCTCCAAGCTAAAGAGCCCCAAGCGTTTTAACCTTTCTTCATAGGGAAAGTGTTCCAAACCTTTAATAACTCTAGTTGCCCTTTTCTGCACTTTTTCCAATGCGATAATATCTATTTTAGGTTTCAAATAATTTTATTAGTAACATACGTAAATTTCAATTTCTTACATCATTAATAATTACTTTTTTTATCTATCCCATATATTACTTTCTACTCACTCCTCCCCCCGTTACTTGACCCCCCACTGGTGTTATATACTTAAAATCTTAATATTAAAGGTACCCTTAATTAAGAAGAACCAAAATTAATATCCTCCACCCTCTTATACTTAGTCATTATCAAAATTTGTCCAATGTGCTTTTATTTTCCACTCTTTTTCTATGTATCTTCTGAACTTTTTCCACTCCATCTTACATATTTCTAAATCATAGCCTCGTAAGGTTCTTGTTAACTTGTCCATTTCACTCCATGTCATAACTTTTACAATCCAATCCCATTTCTCTGGTATTTTTTCTTGCTTCCACAACTGCGCATACAATGTCCTAGCAGCTGAGAGCAAGTACCAGATTAAAGTTCTATCTTCTTTTGGAAATTTTTCCATTTGTAATCCCAACAGAAAAGTCTCTGCAACTTTGTTAAATTCATATCCCAAGATCTTAGAAATCTCTTGTTGAATCATCTGCCAATACTTTTTTGCTCTTTCACAAGTCCACCACATATGGTAGAAAGAACCTTCATGTTTTTTACATTTCCAACATCTATCTGGCATCTTATTGTTCATCTTTGCCAACTTTTTAGGAGTCATATACCATCTTTACATCATCTTAAAACAATTTTCTTTATCTCCAAGCAGAACTTTATCCATTTCTGTTTGTTCTCGTCTTATTCCTTCAGTTTTAACATCGCTTTCCACCAAACTTTTTATTTGTTGCATTTGAAACCAATCATATTTATTATTCAACTCTTCAGCAGTTTTTAACTCTATTTTACCACTTTGTATTTTTAGTAATTGATTATATGACATCCCTTTATCCTCTCCTGTCTCAGCTGTTATTCTTATTACTTCTGCTGGCACTATCCATAGTGGTTTTCTCTCATCGCCATATTTCTTGTACTTCATCCAAATATTTAGTAGATTATTTCTTATATAAAGGTGAGAAAAAAACCATCCAACTTTTTCTTTCCATAGTACATATAAGCGTGCCAGCCGAATTTATTTTCATGACCTTCCAACATTAAAAGTTTTTTATTCAACAGCATCACCCAATCTTTTATCCACACTAGACAAACTGCTTCATGATATAATCTTAAATCTGGTAGTTGAAATCCTCCTCTTTCTTTAGCACTGTTAAAACTTTCATTTTAATCCTTGGTTTTTTTCACAGCCCATACAAATTCTGAAATCTTTCTTTGCCATTTATTAAATTGTTTACTGTCTTTCACAATCAGAATAGTTTGAAACAAATACATTATTCTCGGCAAAATGTTCATCTTAATTACAGCTATTCTACCAAGCAGTGACAAATTAAGCTTGTTCCATTTTATCATATCTTCTTCCATTTTACACCATAACTTTTCATAATTGTTTTTAAACAGATCAATATTCTTCATTGTTATTTCCACACCCAAATATTTTACTTTAGGGGTAACTTCACATCCCATTAATCTCTGCAATTCCTTTTTTGTTTACTTACTTGCATATTTTAACACAAAATTTTTGACTTTTCTTTATTAACATAAAGTCCCGCCAATTCTCCAAAATCTTGTATTTTGGCTAGCAACAAAGGTGTTACTTTCATAGGATTTTCATTTATAAACATTATATCATCTGCAAATGCCCTATATTTATAGGAAAGTCCTTTCATTCTCGTTCCTTCAATTTCTTCACCATCTTGTATTTGCAGCAATAAGTTTTCAAGAGTCATTATAAACAACAATGGTGAAAGCGGACAACCTTGCCTTGTACCTTTGCAGATTGTCATTTCTTCTGTAAGATCTGCATTTATACATAAACTTGCACGTTGTTCAGTATAAATTGCTTTTATCATTCTTATAAAGTTTCCCCCCGACTTTATTTTTTCCATTACTGCAAACATAAAGTCCCAATTCAAATTATCAAAAGCTTTCTCTGCGTCTGCAAAGAATAATACAACTTCCTTCTCTGGATTTCTTTCATAGTATTCTACAATATTTACAACAATTCTAATATTGTCTCTTATTTGCCTTTTAGGGAGAAAACCTGCTTGTTCTTCCTTTGTAAAGTTTATTAGATATTGTTTAAGCCGTTCTGCTAAGATTCTTGTGTATATCTTATAACCATTGTTTAATAATGAGATTGGTCTATAGTTCTTTACATTAGTAACATCTCTATCTTCCTTTGGAATCAACGAAATTACTGCTTCCTTCCATGTATTTGGTATTTTCCCATTTATTCTTATCACATTCATTAATTTTTGATATTTCGGTATTAATTCTTCTTTAAACATTTTAAAAAATGCCGTAAGTCCATCTGGTCCAGGTGCCTTTCCAATTTTCATTACATTAATCGCTACTTCAATTTCTATTTTTTCAATTGAATCATTCAAAGCTTTTTCCATATAATCAGTTAAGGGTGCTATTTTAATCTTCTGCAAATACGCTTCCATCTTTTCCCTCTTTATTTTAACACCTTTAAATAGTTTAGCATAATATTTTTAAAAATTCTCTCTTTATTCCTTCTTGATCTACCATCTCTCTTCCATCAGCCAGAATTTTATTAATAATTTTACTTTCTCTCTTTTTGCCAGGCCAAATATTTTCCAGGTTTATTTGCTCCCTCGAAAGATTTCTGTTTTAATTTCTTCAAATTCCATTCCAATTCTTTATTTAACAGATGTCTCATTTGTGCTTCAATATTGTAATCTCCATTATAATTTTCTTTTTCCCTGGACTTTTCCTCAATTCACCTTCTTTTTTCTTAATTTCATTTTGAATGTCCAACATCTATCTTTTGCCCTCTTGTCTTTATTAGTCAATGTTATTAGTAATCCTCTCATTACTGCCTTATAGGAATCCCATACCATCTGAAATTCTATATCACTCTGTCATTTACTTGGAAGTACGCTTTGGTTTCATTTTCTAGAGATGTCACTATTTCTTTATTTTGTAGTAAATCTTCATTTTATCTCCATGTTCTTGACTTTTTCGACAGTTTTGTAATCCACATTATTGTGTTATGATCAGCTCCTATTTTAGGTAATATCTCTATTTTCTTTGTTATAAATCCCAAATCTTTAGTACCCCACAACATGTCAATTCTAGAGAAAGAGCTATGTCTAGCTGAAAAGAAGGCATAGTCCCATACTTCAGGATTAAACTTCCTCCATATATCTTCCAAACTCTCCTGTTTAACCAATTCAAAAAAAGACTTTGGCAATTTCCCTTCTTTATCATTTTTTTTTCTTCCCAGATCTATCTATCGTGTTCTGAATTGTTCCGTTAAAGCCCCCCATCAATAAAATTTGCTCATAGGTCACTTCATCAAAATGTTGTGTAATATTTTTAAAGAAAATGGCTTTAGCGCCATTTGGAGCATCATGTCCCAACAACGTTTTTTTGGCATTCAAAGTAATTTCTACCACTATACACCTTCCATCTTTATCTTTAAATACCAATTTCAGCTCTAATTCTTGTTTAATATAAAAGACTACTCCTCTCTTCTTTTGTTCAGCCAATGTAAAAAATTCTAGTCCCAATTGTTTATTCCACAGAAATTTATAATCCTTTTGTCTAATATGCACTTCTTGTAAACATACTATATTACAATTTTGTTTTTTTATCCAATGAAACATTGCCTTTCTTTTTTGTGGTGAATTTAGTCCATTTACATTCCAAGATATCAATTTGTAATCCATTATGGTGCAAATTCTTTATTTTCTTCATAAAATCTACACAGTTCCTGTGTATTTGTGATCGTAATCCTTTTTTCTTGAAGTTCAAAGCTCAAACCTTCAGGTATTATCCATTTGTATCTCATTCCATTGTCACGTAATTTTTCTTTCAATTTTTTATATGCCTTTCTATCAGTTAGCACTTGTCTTGGCAGTTCTTTCACAATTCTTACTCTACTGCCTCCCACTATCAATGACTTTCCAAAGTTTTTATTCATGATCTTTCCCACCATTTCTTTTGTCATAAATCTTATGACCACATCTCTTGGCAGATTGTTCTTTTTTGCATATAGTGAATTTACTCTATACATATAGTCATACATATTTCTATTCCCTTCAGGATCTTCCTCAAAAAATTCTGCAATTATTTTTATTATGTATACTTTCAGGTCTGATTCTACATCTTCAGGTACACCTCTCAGATGGATCTGAGTTTGCATCAGTTTGCAGTCATGAATTGTCACTTTTTCTTGTAATTTTAACAAGGTGGAGTCATGTGTTTTCACTCTCTCTTCCACTTCTTGTACTTTCTTTGTTATTACCACAGTGTCATTTCTGAGATTCTCTATTTCTTTTTTAATTCTTTTTTTGAGTCCTCAATATCCTTTCTTATTTCTTTTTTAGAGGCAGTTATCATTTCTTTCACCCCCTTCATTATTCTAGCTTCCATTGCATCTATTTGGGCTTGCATTTTCTCTATTGAAGCAGACCTAGCACAAGTTTGTTTTGGGTCTGATATGTAAAAAAAGATCAAAAATTTCATCTCACCTAATTAAATATGAACCTTCAGGTTTGATAAAGTGAAGCTTGCCCTTTCCAATGCACCCAATTTCACTGTCCTCTGAGCCTCCCAGGCTCAGATATTAATATTTAAAGCTTTTATTTCTCCCAAAATGGCGGTTGCAACTTTTGCTTCAACTTTTGCTATATCTTTTTTGAGGTGTGGTGACCAGAATTGTACACAGTATTCCAAATGAGGCCACACCATTGATTTATACAGGGGCATTATGATACTGGCTGATTTGTTCTCCATTCCCTTCCTAATAATCCCCAGGTTAGAGTTGGCCTTTATTGCATCCAAGTACTGTTTTGACATTTTCTGTGAGTTATCTACCATGACTCCAAGATCTCTCCCTTGGTCAGTCTCTGCCAGTTCACACCCCATCAACTTGTATTTATAGTTAGGATTTTTGGACCCAATGTGCATTACTTTGGCCATGCTGAGCCTCATTTGCCATGTTGATGCCCATTCATCCAGCCTCAGCAGATCCCTTTGGAGGGCTTCACAATCCTCTTGGTTCTCACCACCCTGAACAATTTAGTGTCATTCACAAACTTAGCCACTTTACTGCTTATTCCCAATTCCAAATCATTAATGAACAATAATGGACCCAATAATGGACCCAATAATGAGCCTTGTGGCATCCCACTGCTTACCGCCCTCCACTGCGAAAATTACCCATTTATACTCACTCTCTATTTCCTGTTAATTGGCCAGTTTTATTAGTTAGTCAGTTGAGCTCTGGGAGAGAGCAGGAAAGGTGCACTGCTGAAAAGGTGAGAGCTTGCCTTTTCTTTCAGCCTTTTCTTAACTGCTGGAGAGAATTAGCTGGGTGCTACTCTGTGGGAGGAGAGAGTCTAAGTTTGTGTGGTTGCTGGGGAACTGCTTTTTGTTTTGAGAGGGCTGTAGGTGATTGCATCAGTTGCTGGGGAACTGCTTTTTGTTTTGAGAGGGCTGTAGGTGATTGTTGCTGATTGCGAATGTCTATGTTGCCTGGGGCTGACTGCTGGCCCCACTCTCTTTGCATTTATAAGGCTGTACCTCACCAGAGGCACAAGCCAAAGGTGGAGAACTAAAGGGCTCTTGGCCTGGGGTCTCCATAAGAAGCCAGAAGAACCAGGAAGTGGAGGCCCTAGTCTCCTTGTGTTCCCAATAAGGTAAGCTGACTTTCCACAAAGAGAGCCACATAAACAAAAATATATATTAAAGGGATGATTGTATATTTAAAAAGCAATTGTAAAGGTAGAATGCTAGCAGGGAGTTGTTTCCACTGTTTCCAGTGTTTTGCACCTAATGTCACATGAATGACTATCTGCCCACTGGGAAGAAATCTTGGCCGTGTGCCCTGGTTCCCAGGAAACAAGTTCACACCCTTGAGGCTGAGGCGGATGACATGAAGAAGTGGAGACAATCAGTTAGGCACTTGGAGAAGACTCTTGGGGACTTGTTAGATGTGTCCCACTCTAAACACGGCAGCCCTACTGCTGCCAGGGAGCATGAGGGTCAAGAGGGAACAGGGCACTGTGCTGAGAATAAGAGGAATGTGCCCTCAGAAGGGACCTCTTCTTCAGTTGGTGGGTATCCTTTTATGCCAAGGAACCATCCATGGGTGGGGTGTGTGTGTCTTGGTAGTTGGTGATTCAATCCTTAGACAAGTAGACAGCTGTGTGGCAAAACCACATACTAACCATATGGTGACTTGCCTGCCTGGTGCAAAGGTAGCAGACATTATGCATCTTCTAGATAGACTGATAGACAGTGCTGGGAGAAGTCAGTGGTCGTGGTTCATGTCGGCACCAACGATGTGGGGAAATGCAGTCATGAGGTCCTGGAAGAAAAATTTAGGCTGCTAGGCAGGAGACTCAAGACCAGAACCTCCAAGGTAGCCTTCTCAGAAGTGCTACCTGTTCCGCATGCAAGGCTGGAGAGACAAGCACAAATTAGGAATTTCAATGTGTGGATGAGACAATGATGTAGGGAGGCACCGGGGTGCTTTTTGGAACAAGCAGGAGCTGTACAAAAGAGACAGTCTCCTCTTATCCCCAGAAGGAATCAGGCTGCTGGTGCTTAAATTCAAAAAGGTGGCAGAGCAGTTTTTAAACTGAATCTTGTGGGAAAGCTAACAGGAGATGAAATGTCTCTGGTTTGAGATGACTCATCTCAAAGAGATGATGGGTTGTTGCTTTTCTACCAGGCAATAGCTTAGAGTTGTCCTCTGAGATGGTGACGAACAGTATGTACTGCTTGGCAAAGTCTCAAGGCAGCAGGAAGAAGGTTGTGGGCCTAACCTGCCTGGGAAATTATAGATGCATATAAATGCTACAAGTGACTGAGGTAAAATTGGGTAGTTGGAATGCTCAGTGTTGGGAGGAAATATAGACATTGTGGGTATTTCAGAAACTTGGTGGAATGAGGAGAATCAGTGGGACATGGTTATTCCTGGATATAAATTACAGTATATCAGAAGAATAGCGAGGGAAGAGTTGGAGGTGGAGTGTTCTGTATGTCAGAGAGGGTATACAGTCCAGTAAGACTGAAAAGGTAAGAAAATTAGATTCACTTCTAGAAATGCTCTGGATCAAAATAGTGGGCCCAAAAGGAAGCTTAACTCTGGGAGTTTGTTATCGTCCACCAAATCAAAAGATAGAGGAGGAGAAGATATTGGATTTATATCCCACCCTATACTTTGAATCTCATGGTGGTTTCACACAGGAGATTTGCCCCAAGTTAACCCTGCCTCCCATTCGGATTAAAAGTGCATGCTCACATGAACACATCTGCCCTCTGAGCTGCATCGGTACTCACCCTGTCTCCAGACGCCTCCTATCCACATCAAAAAGCTACCTGGATTTTCCCGGTAGCATCCCCCTGAATCGGATTTAGGTCGCATAATTGGCTGCTGCCGTGGGGTGACTCAAATGTGGAAGACCTGTGTGATTGTGGCTAGCGGATTTCAGCAAGGTTGGGGTGGGGGGGGGTTTCCCCAACCCCTCTCTGAGATGCGCTTGTGTGCTTCTCCAATAGAGCACACACACAGGGGCCTTTTTTAAAAAGACAACCCTTTCTGCAGGTGGTCCATGGTTCAGCCAGGCTAACAGTGTGAAGGGGCAACCACTGACTGCTGCTGGGATCCTGCCACTTCAGGAGCAGCTGTCTGATAGCCAAGAAACAGTTCAAACTGAAGCGGATTTTTTTTGCAACGGGATAAAATCATGTAAGTTTTGCAGTGGGAAACCAGCCTCAGAGTCTCAGAGCAGTCACAATCTCCTTTACCTCCCCCCACACACAACAGACACCCTGTGAGGTAGGTGGGGCTGAGAGAGCTCTTACAGCAGCTTTCCTTTCAAGGACAACTCCTACAAGAGCTATAGCTGATCCAAGGGCATTCCAGCAGTTGCAAGCAGAGGAGTGAGGATTCAAACCCGATTCTACCAGACTTAACCACTACACCAAATTGTGTCATAATAGTTGATTTTAACTACCTGCACATTGATTGGATCAATATGTGTTTCTGTCAGGAGAAAGAGACTGAGTTTCTAGACACTCTCAATGACTGTGCTATGGAGCAGATGCTCACAGAACCTAACAGGGGTGGAGTGATCCTGAACTTAGTCCTAAGTAATGCCCAAGACCTGCTGAGAGATGTAGAAGTGATTGAACTACTTGGGAGCAGTGACCATAATGTTGATTTCATCATTTGTATAAATAGGGAGTTGCCCCAAAAGACCAATACAACCAGTTTTAACTTGAAAAGAGGTAAATTCTCTGAGATGAGGAGGGATGTGAAGAGGAAACTGAAAGCAAAGGTAAATAGGGTCAAAACCCTTGGGAAAACATGGAGAGTATTTAAAACTGCAATTTTAGAAGCTCAGACAAAATATACACCACAAGTCAGGAAAGGCACAAATAGGTATATAAAAAAAGCCTGCATGGTTAGCAAAGTAATGAAAGCTGTAAAAGTAAGAAGGATTCCTTTAAGTAGTGGAAAGCTAGTCCAAGTGATGTTAATAAAAGGAAACAGAGGCTATGGCAAATAAAATGCAAGTCTGTGATCAGGAAGGGAAAAATGGACTATGAGTAACATATTGCAAAAAAACATAAAGACCAACAATAAAAATGTCTTCAAAAACATTAGAAGCAGGAAATCAGCCAGGGAAGCAGTGGGGCCCTTGGATGACTAAGGGATAAAAGGATTACTGAAGGACAATAGGGAAATGGCTGAGAAGCTGAATGCATTTTTTGCTTCCGTCTTCACTGTGGAAGACTAGAAGTGTTTGCCCACTTCAGAACTGCTGATTTTGGAAGGGGTGTTCAAAGACCTGAGTAAGATTGAGGTGATGAGAGAGGAGGTCCTATGACTGATAGGCAATTTAAAAACTGATAAGTCACCAGGCCCAGATGGCATACATCCAAGAGTTCTGAAAGAACTGAAAGGTGAAATTGTGGATCTTCTGACAAAAATATGCAATCTTTCAATGAAATCTGCCTCCATTCCTGAGGACTGGAAGGAAGCAAATGTCACCCCCATCTTTAAAAAGTGTTCCAGAGGATATCCGGGAAACTACAGGCCAGTCAGTCTGACTTCATTACTGAGAAAGTTGGTGGAAACCATTATTAAAGAGAGAATTAATAGGGACATTGATGAACAAAAGTTATTGAGGAAGACTCAATGGGTTCTGTAAGGGGAAATCTTGACTCACTAACCTGTTAGAGTTCTTTGACGGGGTGAACAAACATGTGGACAAAGGGGACCCAATAGACGTTGTTTACCTTGACTTCCAGAAAGCTTTTGATAAAGTTCTTCATCAAAGGCTCCTTCATAAGCTCGAGAGTCATGGAGTAAAAGGACAAGTCCTCTTTTAAATGTTTATTTTTTTCCCCACTCTTCTTCCAAGAAGCTCAGAAGTGACAGTTTTTTCCCATCCTCTATTTTATCCTTATAAGAACCCTAAGAGGTTAGGCTGAGAAAGATGGCAATGGTCCTGAGGACCCAGCAAGCTTATGACAGAACAGGGGTTTTAACACAGGTGTCCCAGACCCTAGTTTGCTAGTCTAACCACTTTACCCATCTCATTGTGTGAAAATGACAGAACAGAACTGCAAGGCAACAACAGAGCTAGAAAGGACCCTGCACACTGACAGAGAGGGAAAGGAAGGAGCAGGCTTCTACTCAGCTTGGGCTGACTCATATGTTTAGTCGTTTGGGTAGGTTTTTGAAGAGAGGCACCAGCAGCTATGCTGCAAATTTGGTGCCTCTGGCACTAAAAATAGCCCCCTCCAGAGCCCCAGATACCCCAGATTGATTCTCCATTATAGCCTAGGCTACAATGGAACCAAGAAAAGGTGATTTTTTTTTGCACATCCTTATTATGCTTTTCAGTATGATTTGTAAACTGCTTTGAGTCACAGGGTAATGTGGGATTGCAAATTGAGTAAATTGAGTAAAGCTGAATAAATTTCAAATTGCATAGACCAGTTCCGCAGGGCCTGCAAGACCGTCCTCTTTAAACAGGCGTTCACCAATGACTAAATTAATGTTTACCGCCGGATTAATAATGTTTACCGCCAGTATCAGATCTAGGAATGTTTTAATCATTGATTGGTTTTAATGTGAATTTAATATGAATTTATTGTTTTATTATTGTGTCGTTCACCTTAAATGTTGTTAGCCGCCCTGAGCCTGCTTCGGCGGGGGAGGGCGGGATACAAATAAAATTTTACATTTTACATTTACATATTGCAGAAAACATAAAGACCAACAATAAAAGTTTCTTCAAGTATATTAGAAGCAGGAAACCAGCCAGGGAGGCAGTGGGGCCTTGGATGACCAAGGGGTCAAAGGATTACTGAAGAAGGATAGGGAAATGGCTGAGAAGCTGAATGCATTTTTTGCCTCCGTTTTCACTATGGAAGATGAGAAGTGTTTGCCCGCTCCAGAACCACTTATTTTGGAAGGGGTCTTGAAAGACCTGAGTCAGATTGAGGTGACAAGAGAGGAGGTCCTACAACTGACAGACAAATTAAAAACTAATAAGTCACCAGGTCCAGATGGCATACATCCAAGTGTTGTGAAAGAACTCAAAGTTGAACTTGTGGATCTCCTGACAAAAATATGTAATTTTTCACTGAAATCTGCCTCCGTTCCTGAGGACTGGAAAGTAGCAAATGTCACCCCCATCTTTAAAAAGGGTTTCAGAGGAAATCTGGGAAATTACAGGCCAGTCAGTCTGACTTCAATACCGGGAAAGTTGGTAGAAACCATTATCAAGGACAAAATGTGTAGGCACATTGATGAACACAAGTTATTGAGGAAGACTCAGCATGGGTTCTATAAGGGAAGACCTTGCCTCACTAACCTGTTACATTTCTTTGAGGGGGTGAACAAACATATGGACAAAAAGAACCCAATAAATGTTGTTTACCTTGACTTCCAGAAAGCTTTTGATAAAGTTCCTCATCAAAGGCTCCTTAGTAAGCTTGAGAGTCATGGAGTAAAAGGACAGGTCCTCTTGTGGATCAAAAACTGGCTAATTAATAGGGAGCAGAGAGTGAGTAGAATTGGGCAGTCTTTGCAGTGGAAGACGGTAAGCAGTGGGGTGCTGCAGGGCTCAGTACTGGGTCCCATGCTCTTTAACTTGTTCATAAATGATTTGGAGTTGGGAGTAAGCAGTGAAGTGGCCAAGTTTGCAGATGACACTAAATTGTTCAGGGTGGTGAGAACCAGAGAGGATTGTGAGGCACTTCAAAGGGATCTGTTGAGGCTGGGTGAGTGGGCGTCAACATGGCAGATGAGATTCAATGTGGCCAAGTGCAAAGTAATGCAGATTGTGGCCAAGAATCACAGCTACAAATACAAGTTGGTGGAGTGTGAACTGGCAGAGACTGACCAAGAGAGAGACCTTGGGGTCGTGGTAGATAACTCACTGAAAATGTCAAGACAGTGTGCGATTGCAATAAAAAAGGCCAATGCCATGCTGGAAATTATTAGGAAGGGAATTGAAAACAAATCAGCCAGTATCATAATGCCCCTGTATAAATGGATGGTGCGGTCTCATTTGGAATACTGTGTGCAATTCTGGTCACCGCACCTCAAGAAGGATATTATAGCATTGGAAAAAGTGCAGAAAAGGGCAACTAGAATGTAATGTACTGAGTGACGAGACGTGTTGAAGGAAACACCTTTCTGGGCAACCTTTCTGGGCAAGGTCATAGAGCGGGCGGTAGCGATTCAGCTGCAGGGATTCCTGGAGGACACTTCCGCACTGGATCCATTCCAGTCCGGCTTCCGGCCAGGTCACGGGATGGAGACAGTTCTGGTCGCCCTCATAGATGACCTTATGCGACATCTGGACAATGGCGGTTCCGCAGTGCTGTTGTTATTAGATCTGTCAGCCACTTTTGACACGGTTGACCATCAGCTACTGACTAGCCGCCTTGCCGATGTGGGGATTCAGGGATTGGCCTTACAGTGGCTGACCTCCTTTCTCCAAGATCGGGGACAAAGGGTGGTGATAGGGGAGGAAGCATCCCAGAGGCACTCTCTTAGCTGTGGGGTGCCGCAGGGAGTGGTCCTATCCCCGATGCTATTTAATATCTATATGTGCCCCCTTGCCCAGATTGTCAGGAGGTACGGACTGGGCTGCCATCAATATGCGGATGACACCCAGCTCTATCTATTGATGGGTGGCCAGTCTGACTGTACCCTGGAAAATCTAGACCTGGCGTTACAAGCCGTGGCCTCTTGGCTCAGACTGAGTCGGCTGAAATTGAATCCGACGAAGACGGAGATTCTCTACCTGGGTCGGGGCGGTCCGGGGAGACAGATCCAGCTGCCGGCCCTTGACGGGGTACCATTGATACCGGTCCCTAAGGTCAAGAGCTTAGGCGTGCTTCTTGAGTCCTCCCTTACAATGGAGGCTCAGGTGGCAGCCACTGTTAGATCTGCCTTTTCTCATCTTCGGCAAGCGCGGCAGCTGGCCCCTTACCTGGAGCGCAACGACTTAGTGATGGTAATCCATGCTACGGTCACCTCAAGGATAGATCACTGTAATGCTCTCTACATGGGGCTACCCTTGACGCTAACCCAGAGACTACAGCTAGTGCAGAACGCTGCGGCACGGCTGCTAATGGGGCTGCCACGACGGGAGCACATTCAGCCAATGCTGAGAGAGCTGCACTGGTTGCCTGTTGTATTCTGAGTTCACTTCAAGGTGTTGGTATTAACCTTTAAAGCCCTCTATGGTCAGGGACCTGCCTATCTACGGGACCGCCTTTCCCCATATATCCCCCAGAGAGCACTGCGATCAGGGACAAAAAATCTGTTGTCCGCCCCTGGCCCAAGAGAAGCCAGGCTATGTGTAACGAGATCCAGGGCTTTTTCAGTGGCAGCGCCAGAACTTTGGAACACCCTCCCAGAAGCTATAAGGGCCCTGCGGGATTTATCTGCGTTCCGCAGGGCCTGTAAGACCGAACTGTTTAAACAGGCTTTTGTGATCTAACTGAAAAAGGGCTGCCACCGGACACCGGTGGGTCTGATCATAGTTAAGAAGTCAATACCGCCTATACTGGATTGAAATAGCGCTATAGAATTGTTTTAAAGTTGATGTAAATTATGGTTTTATGTTTTATTGGATTAATTGTTTTATAATGTTGTAAGCCACCCTGAGTCCGCTTGCGGAGAGGGCGGGATATAAATGAAAAGTAATAAATAATAAATAAATAATAAACATGCTTTATTGGTGAGTACATCACAAGGCAAGGCAACGCGGGCCGGGTCCCGATTATATACATACCTCGGAACAACCCTCATTCTGGCCAGGTCCAATCCTGACCAGTTAAACTTCCCACCACAGATCTTGATTTGTGGAGCGTATTTGCGGAGCTGCATCCATAGACCAGTGGACTTCCACTGGTCACCTCAGTAGCTTCCGCTGTGTTGTAATTTTGAGACTGAAATGCAAGACACAACACTCCTCCCCCCCCCCCAGTTCAAGACACGAAGTCTTTCAAGTAGGCTGGTGCCCTGCGTTCCCGGGTCGACCTCCTCGAGGTTATTTGGGAAGTTGGAGCGGCCGCCGTGGCTGGCGGGGCCGCTGGTTCCTCGTGGTGGGGTGACGCTGGAAAAGGGCTGTCCGTCGCCTGTTGCTATTCTGGAATCTCCTCTCTGGGGGGAGTGGTCCCTCCGCTGTGGTGCTCTTCCACCCACATAGTCGGTGCGGCCTGCATAGGCTGGGCAGCTTCTGGGGGTGTTGCTGTTAGTACTCCCCCGCTTCCTCGATTGCTGTCGGTTCTTTCGGCAATGTGCGATGGTGCAGCTGTTCAATATGCCTCCTTTAAATCTGGCCCCCCTCCGACGAGACCTCGTAGGAGCGGGACCCGGTGACCCGCAGCACCTGGGCGGCTAACCACTCCGGCCCGCTCGCAAAGTTCTTTGCGTATACCGGATCCCCTGGAAAGAATCCCCTAGTGGCTTCCCTGGTTTCGGGGGAACTGCAAAGGTCCGTAGCCCAGTCAGGATGCAACCTGTCTAGCCTCGTGATCAACTTCCTCCCATTAATAACTTGGTGACGGGGTTGGGGGTGATTCTGTTATCAAATAGTAAGGTTGCCAGGCGGCGATCCCAATCTCCCTGTACAATGCGACCCAGGACCTCTTTAGTGGTGCGCACCATGCGCTCTGCTTGGCCATTGGTGGCTGGATGGAAAGTGGTGGACCGAATGTGCTGGATGAGGTACCGATTCAAGAACTCCTGGAATTCCCGGAAGGTGAAAGCGGTCCCATTGTCCATGATGAGGGTCTCGGGAATCCCATGAGTGCAAAAGACCCTTCGCAAGGCTCTGACCACTGCCGCGGTGGAGGTTGAAGCTACAGGAATCACTTCCAACCACTTGGCGTATGCATCAACTAAGATAAAGAATATTTGGCCTTAGTATGGCCCCACAAAGTCTAGGTGTAACCGGGACCACAGCCTCCTGTTGTACTCCCAGCGGTGGACAGGGGCACTGGGCGGATCAGGTCGGGACTCTTGGCAGGGTTGGCACCTTCGAACCCACACTTCTATCTCCTCATCCATCCCTGGCCACCATACATAGCTACGTGCCAGGGCCTTCATGCACACTATCCCCGGGTGTGTTTCGTGTAGGGCTTCCAGCACTTGCTTCCGCAATGGGGGGGAACCACCACCCTGCTACCCCAGAGAAGGCACCCCTTGTGCATGGACAGTTCTTCTCTGCATGATGCGAATGCCCTGAATTCTGCATCCAGTTTGCCCATGAGCCACCCCCTTCTCACCCAGTCTAAAATGCGTGCGAGGATCCCATGGCCCTAGCTACCTCGGTGTCGTGGAAGGGCCTCTCTGGTAGAGTCTTTATAAGCATCACATGGTGGGCGGGGGTGGGATCCGGGTCCATAGAGGGCAGCGGAAGGCAGCTGACGGCGTCCGTGTGTCCCATAACTTTGCCGGGGCGGTGGACCAGGGCATATGTGTATGAGTTGAGGAACTGGTTCCACCGCAGGATGCGCTGTGACAGAATTTGTGGTGTCTGGTGGTCTGGGGCAAGGAGGCCCAGTAGTGGCTTATGGTCCGTGGTGATCATGAAACGCCTACCGTACAGGTAGTCATTGAATTTATGCACACCTGCCACTATTGCCAAGGCCTCCTTGTCTATCTGGGCATAGTTGTGCTCCGTGGGGGTCTGGGTCCTCGAATATTAGGCCATGAGAACCTCCCTCCCATCCGGGAGTTGGTGCCCCAGAACGGTGCCCTCCCCGTACAGAGAAGCATCGCAAGCCAGAATCCCTGGTAAGGATTCATCAAAATGGTGGAGCACATCATTGGAAACTAGGAGGTCCTTGACTGCCTGAAAAGCGGTGGCCTGCTTCTTTTTCCAGACCCATGGGGCGTTTTTATCGAGGAGCCTATGAAGGGTTTCTGCGATGGCCGCTTTGTAGGGCAAAAATGAATGATAAAAATTTATAATGCCAAGAAACTTTGTAACTCCATCTTGCACATGGGGGCTGGGGCATGGACAATAGCCCTGGTCTTGTCGGCCGTTGGGTGGATTCCCGCTGCGTCTACTGCAAACCCCAAGAACTATACCCTCGACACCCCAAGGGAACACTTCTCCCACTTTACTTTAAGTCCCACCGCCTGGAATTGGTGGAATACCTCACGCAGCCGGCTGCTGAACTCCTCAGCGTCCGGGGCGGCGATCAAAACGTCATCAAACAAATGTTGCACTCCAGGGATCCCTTTGAGAAGAGCATCCATTATGCTCTGAAAAATCCCTAGAGCCACACTAACCCCAAATTGCAACCGCCACACCCGAAAAGCTCCCCTGTGAGTCACAATGGTCTGGGCTTCTGCTGTCTCGGCGTCCACCGGGAGTTGCTGGTATGTCTGGGCCAAGTCCAGTTTCCCCAAAACCTTAGAGCCTGCTAGGGCTGCCAGTATGTGGCTGACCACCGGAACGGGGTATGGGTTGTCCTGAAGTGCCTTATTTATTGTGCACTTGTAATCAGCGCACATGCGCACATCTCCATTCGGCTTCACTGAAGTGACTATGGGTGTTTCCCATGCAGCATAGGATACTGCTTCTAGCACTCCCTGGGCCATGAGGCGGTCCAGCTCCGCTTCTATTTTTGGTTTAAGAACTCGCCTGGCCTTCAGCCTTATCGGTCTCACGTGGGGATCGAGGGGTAAGGTGATGCGTGGCCCCTTATTTATTTATTTATTACGTTAAGCTTATATCCCGCCCTCTCTGCAAGCGGACTCAGGGCGGCTCCCAACATCACATTACTTCCATTAAAAACCAATAAAACGTATAAAACATAATTACATATTTAAATTATTTAAAACATTTCATGGTCCTGTATTAATACAGTACAGTATAGCGGTTCTGAAAGTTAGATGGTGACCATCGGTACTCTGCATGGTGCTCTATATGATGTCCAGTGGCAGCTCTCTCTCGGTTAAATGTCGAAGGCCTGTCAGAACAATTCGGTCTTACAGGCCCTGCGGAATGTAGACAAATCCCACAGGGCCCTTATGGCCTCCGGGAGAGCATTCCAGAGTTCTGGTGCTGCCACCGAGAAGGCCCTGGCTCGTGTCATACACAACCTGGCTTCTTTTGGTCCAGGGATGGACAATAGAGAGAAAGGCGGTCCCACAGATAGACAGGTCCCTGACCATAAAGGGCTTTAAAGGTCAACACCAACACCTTGAAACGAACTCGGAACACAACAGGAAGCCAGTGCAGCTCTTTCAGCACCAGCTGTGCTCCCTTGTAGCACCCCAGGGACCCATCAAACACTTCTGGGAATTCCCGGCACACGTGCTCAAAATTTTGCGTTCGCATCTGTTGCACCCCCACTATTTGAATACCCAGCGGTCAAAACCAGGCCAGCCCCAGTAATGTGATGAGCTGGCGTTTGACCACGAGAATGTCCAGCTTGCCCATAAAGTTCTTAAACTCTACCCTTACAGTGGCCCAACCCAAAATCTGTACAGGGTTTTTTTGGAAGTCCCGCAGTATGAAGTCCGCCGGTCGCAGCCGGGGCCAGCCACGGGGACAAAGTTTTCTTAGAGACTCCTCTGAAATTATGGAGATGGAGGAGCCTGAGTCCAGCTCCATTAGGCATGGAGCACCCTCGATTAGGACCGACACCCTGACTTTATCTGGGGTGGTGAGGGGCAAGTTCATTACCTGCAGGCTAGTTGATGCGGTTGAGTAGGCATCAGTCGAGTCGTGGTTGGTGGACTGGCGTCTGCGGGTGGCCTTGGCCCAGCAAGCTCATGCTATGTGGCCCACTCTTCCGCAATTCCTGCAGTCCACATTGCGCACTTGGTGTTGGCTGGTCTCTCTGTCGCTTGTGGCTGTGACGGCGCTCTCAGCCCATTTCTGGTTGGTGACATAGCTGGTTTGCCTCCTTCTCCTCTGGGTTGCCCGGTGCTATCTCCTCCTGGTGGACAGCTTCCGCTCGCGGGTTGTTGTATCCCCCAATTTGATGCCAAAAGGCACATGACCACCAAGTATGAATTTAGATCCATGTGGGCAGCCGTGTTGGTCTGAAGCAGCTGAACAAACCCCGCACCAAAGGATAAATGGACACAAATCTGACATTAGGAATTACAGAACTGAGAAATCTGTGGGAGAACACTTTAACCTTCCAAAGCATTCAATGGATGATCTCAAGGTAGCTGTTTTGCTGCAAAGGAACTTCAAGAACAGAACGTGGAGAGAAATTGCTCAATTACAAATTATTATGAAACTTGGAACAAACACCTCCCCAGGACTGAACAGGGATATTGTTTTTTTATCTCATTACATATGCTAAACCCACTCTCAGTGAGTATAGCTATACATTTACAGTATTCCAATGTGTTTCTCTTTTATAATAGTGTATCAGAATAATGTTTTATATTGACATACTCAAATAAGGAATATTGGCTATTCATCTCATTACATATACCTAACCCAGTTTCAATTTATGTATTCTTGTTTTGTAACGGCAGACTAGAATGATGTTTATAATGTATAGATTGATGCTAAGTAAATTAGGTAGCCTACAACTAGGAAATACATGTCCTTCTGTGATTTGCAAAAACACCAATTGGCAGGGAACTTTATGGCTATCCAGACCAAATGGCCAAACCACACTGTTTCATGATGTGACCACAGCCAGTGTGCACTTTTAAACAAAAAACTGCACGTATTTCAGCTCACAAAACCTAGTCCCCTCGTCTGATGAAGTGTGCTTAGAGAGCACACAAAAGTTTACGTTCTGAATAAACCTTTGTTGGTCTTAAAGGTGCACTTGACTCCTGCTTTGTTCAACAATGAATTTTGTTAGCATGAATGCCGCACAATTTCTAACAATTTGGTTTGTTTAAGTGATGAATACATGCAAGCCTGGCTGGAGTCAGATACCACTGTGTTACAAGTTCAAAGTTTTGGATTCATATATTGATCACTTTACTTTTGCAAACATAAGAATTCCAAACTTTTTGCAAATGCTGTTCTGTGAGATTGCCCCCACAATGAATCTTCCATTGAGCTTGATAAGTCTTAGGTTTCTCCAACTGCAACTGCAGTCCTTTACAGAGCAATCCAGAGGGGAGGGGGTCCCAAAGCACTGGACTTACCGCTATGCTAGCAATCTGGAGACTTATGCCGGCAGATCCTCCTCGGCGCTGGCGGAAATGGGGCGTGCACCACTCTCCGGCTACCGCAGCATGCCCCCACCATGGACTAATGGTAGACTGCTGCAGCGCCGCACTGGGGGCGCAGGGCAGCACATCGGCGTAGGAGGGGGCTGACCCAGGGGCGTGGCCACTTCTGGTTGGCTCCCACAGAGCTTTTGGTGGGGGCACCCCCCCGCCAGGAGCAAACCTGCACCATGGAAAATGCCAACGTACCCTATAGGCAGTAGTGGAAGCAGGAAGCACATGCTGGCGGTGCTTGTCGGTGCGGACGCTAGCAGAGGGAGCGATGTGATGAGCCCGACACAGAGCTCCAGGAAAGAAATCAGCCAGACACCTGCAGCTAGTGCCAAAGTAGTGTATTTACAGAATATACAATATGTGCTCACTAGTGCAGTCCTATATATTGATCACAGGAACAGAATGCTCCGCCAGCAAATCAATTCTCAGAAAGAGACCTGTGCATTACACACACAGTTCATTTATAGTCCAGTCATCCAATCCTGGCAGTGCACTGTCATGCTGGCTCAGCAGGTTCCTTCTCTTGTCTTAGGCTGGCTCAAACCAGCCTGTTGATAAGGTCACTGTGACCTAGCATGCCGGCTATATCACCAGCTGTCATTACAGAGCTGTCAACCTGGGTCAAGATAGATTCTTTCACCAACAGTGCTGGCGCGGTAGTGCAGAAACTGCTTTGGGAGCCGTGTTATCAGCCCACCAATCCCCTCTTGCTGCAGGCTGGCCACAGCTCCCCTCCTGCACCCAATCAGTCCCCCTCCACCCTACAAAGGTTCCGACTCCCCAGGGAGGACAGGGCGCACGGCATGGCACGCTGCTCTGGAGGGCCGCGCTATACGGACTTAGCGTGAGGAGGGGTACACTTGGTGGAGGGTAATGAACTTGCCCCTCACTACCCCAGATAATGGCAGGAGGCCACAGCCGCGGGACAATGCTGGATGGCAGGGATGGAGGGGACTGTGTCCTCGGACATTGGCCATGGCAAGGCAGTCACAGGAGTGGGGTGTGAGGGTGGAGCAACTGCTCACCAATATTGGTGCCGAGGGGGTTGCTCCTGCTGTTCCTGAGGTGGGCCCCCCCTGGCGAGGTGGATGGCGCTCCATCGGGGATGACGTCCGGGGTGCTGTGCTCACTCCTGACAGGGGACCAGCCGACCCAGAGCTGCACCCTTTGGGTGGCCGCCTCTGCCCACTGCGGATGCATGTGGCTTCCTGCAAGGGGTCCGTGCAGCAGCCCCTCTGCAGCCCTGTACTTCAATAAATCTGATTCCTGCACATAGCGTCGAGTCCTTAATCGAACGGGATCTGGGGGCAGTGGGTGGTGAGTATGGCACACGTTCACTTTGACACCATCATGTGCCCCTCATGGGTATCTGATTCTTTGCTGACAGGCATGATCGGAACAATGGGGACTGCTGCCAGCACCTTTGGGGCACAGGTGCCTGCAGCGGGTGGCCTATTGTGTCCTGGCAGGGGGCCCCCATGGCATCTGGGAGGCCATCTGCCCATGCAGGCCACAGGGGGGGGGGTCACTGACGGGGGCTCAGCTTCACCCCTTTGATGGGTAGCCTGCTCCATGGAACTAGCAGTAGGTGCTGACCGAATGCTCCAAAGATTACACAGGCACACCATGGGGCTCGGTGTGTGCATGAGGTGGGTGGGGCATGCAGGAAGCCTATTGCCAGGGAGCGCTTTCTCTGGCATGTGGGCTGGCATCATGTGGGCTGGCTCCCCGGCCACCACCAGCCAATCCCTGCCATCTCCGCAGAAGCGCCCCCTCCTGTCCCCATTCTTGCGCCGCTCAGCAAGGTCACACTCTAGAGTATCTTACGTGTCTACCAGCAGCGCCGCTGTGCTCCGGCGCCCCAAACCCTTTTGGAGCCCGACTAGTGGCACCATAGATCTGCCCACACCTGAGCTGCCGCCCGCCACATATGTCTGGATCGGGCTGCCCAAGGAAGATCAACCCTCTTTCAGCAAGTCTTCAAAAGGTGTAAGTGGTCTCAAAGAGATTGTTTCACCATAGGCATACTTATCAAATGCTGCAATTGCAGATACTGATACCAAGGCAAAATACATTCTGTGCCTTCTTTCAGCTTAAGTTTGGATAATATGACTCCCTGCTTACTGATACCACATAACCCAGTCAATTATGCCTGTCTCCATACTTTATATTCACCAGATCCTAATCCTGGCTCAAACCAGTGCTGACCTAAAAAAAAGATGAGAGTAGAGAAATATAGTTCCAATTTTTCAACAAGATGAATAGAAAAGAATTATCATTAATTCTCCTGGGCTTCCCAGAGTGCTTAGCCCAAGCACAATCCTGCAGTGTTAGAGGAGAGATATAGCTCTGCTCTATATTAACCCAATCACTACAGTGCTCATTAGAAAGCAATATTATAATGCTAGCCAGCTGTGCATATTCCCTGAACAATTTCAGGTCCAGCAACCCAAAACAACCTAGTCTGGATGGCCTTTTGACTAAATAACAAATATGTGGCTTTTTATAGTTCCAAATGAAGCTTTTGGACATCTAACATTTTGTAAGATGGGCATCAGGTATGCATATTGATAATTTTCTGAATAAATTTTTTTTTTGAAAGATAAAGGGCTTGACCAGATTTAGTCTATCCATCCATGAAAGTAATAACTTATTCCACCACTGTAATTCAGAAGCTACTGACATTTCTAGCGTCAAATGATTAACTTTCAAAAGGCCTTATAGGTTCAAAGGAATATATACTTCCAAATGTCGCCAAGTGCCAGTGACCTATTTAAAATGGAAAGTTATCTTCAACAAGTCCTCAAGACAATTTGTAAGAAAATACAACTCTGATTTTTCTTTGTTTACAGTCAGACCTAACTAATTTTTCCTAAGGTGTTCTCAGTAGCTTTCAGTGATTTGAGAATATAAGTAACCTATGAAGTAATAGTGCCCATGATTTTTGTAATTTTGCACTCCTTATCTTTAATCCCCACCCCTAATATCAATAAGTGTGAGCAAAAATCATAGGCCATAGGTTCTATTGCCAGTGTTAATAACAGGGGGGAAAGAAAACAACCATGTCTTGTTCCCATATTAATTTCAAAATCTTCTAAATAAAAACCATTAATTCATAGATGTGTTCTAGGATTAGACTATAATGCATCAATTACTCTGAGAAACCCGTATCCAAACCCTATAGACCTTTTGTAGAGTTCACGTATGACATTTCCACCCTGTCAAATGCTTTTTCTATGTCTAATGACAAAATAATAACCTCAGTTTTCATTTGTTAACAGTGAGACATTATGTTAAGTGTCTTCCTGAGATTGTCAATTAAACTTCTCAATGGCATGAAGCCTGACTTGCTCACAACTTTAATGCTATTAGCTTTTTATGCTCATGAGGTAGAATTTCTGCTCACAACACTGTGGAACTTAGAGAGATCATTGGATCTGACCAGCAGAGATTCTGATCAGTAATCTGAAGAACCTTTTGCTATGGTGTAGGATCTTCAAGATGCTGCTGCTGATAATAATGATGATATTGGATTTATATCCCACCATATACTCTGAATCTCAGAGTCTTAGAGTGGTCACAATCTCCTTTATCTCTCCCCCCCCCCCCCCACAACAGACATCCTGTGAGGTAGACTGAGAGAGCTCTTACAGCAGGTGCCTTTTCAAGGACAATTCCTGTGAGAGCTATGGCTGACCCAAGGCCATTCCAGCAGCTGCAAGTGGAGGAGTGGGGAATCAAACCCGGTTTTCCCAGATAATTTATATTATTTATTTATTTTAATTTATTTTATCAAATTTATATCCCACTCTCCCCTAATGGGCTCAGGGTGGCTAATAACAGTTTAAAACCACATAGACTTTTAAAACAACATACAATCAAATCAAATCATTTTAACCATAAAATCCAAGATGCACATCAATGTTTCTGAATATCTATATTTGTCAGTGCTGTGGGACATTTTCTACCTCCACTTAACTATTGAAGGCAAGCTTAAGTATCAAAGATTTCAGGTTTTCACGGCTGGTAACATCATTAGGGTTTGTAGAATCTTTCGGGCTCAGGTGCCATGTTCTACTGGAGAAAGTTTTCCTTCCAGACGAAATGTCTGGAAGGAAAACTTTCTCCAGTAGAACACGGCACTTGAGCCCAAAAGATTCTACAAACCCTAATCAAGTTTAAGTAGTTCAGTCTTACAGGCCCGGCAGAACTGGGGCAAGTGTCCATGCACATGGATACAGATAAGAGTCCATACTCTTAACCACTACACCAAACTGGCTCTCAAAAGCTTGGGTGAGTCAAGATAGCTCATAAAACAGAAACATAAATTGTGACTTGAGTGCCCTTCTTGACTGAGTAAAAAAAGGATAAAGAGGAACCAGATGTTGGTTAATGTAATAGCAACTTCTTTGGGTTGGAAAGACACCTTTGGAGTATGTCAGGATATTCTAGTGTTGCATGAATCACTGTGACTAGATCATGGGAGGTAAGGTGGGGGACCAACTGCTGGGCCCACCTCTGATAGAAAAAGGCAATAAATTTACTGTGCACTGAGAAGTAGGCATTATTGCATTTTCCTTCATGTTCCAGAGTTGTCATAGGAAATCAAAGGAGAAATAAACTGAGTCAAAGAACTTTCCCTAGTGTCTGTAGCTTCTAGTCATGGTGAAATTATTTCCAGACCTAATCTAGGATCCATTGCTTTCCAGTTGGTTCTGTGGTTGTCTAGAAATAAATTAAAGCTCTGCACAATGTAGTATAAGATCTTTTGTTGTATATATATACACTGCTACAAGAGCATTGACAATTGTTTTGCCTGCTACAAAAGCACTGACATCCTTAGTTGCTGGTGATGCTACTGCCTCCTCAGTATGACAGAGGAATTGGAATAGAGGCAGAAATGCTTAGCCATGATAGTCCCCTTGAACTGCCTAGAGCCGACTGTGCAATCCATTCCAGATGCAGCTTTCTATTCAGGATCTTAAGCAGCGAGGAATGGCTTCATTGGCCAAACCTTCACTGACCAAACCTTTTTAAAGCGGAAACTGATGGCTCCATGCCTCCTCGTGCTGAAAAACTGTTCCTTTCCCTGACTTGCACAACATTTTGGAAAGGTCAGGATTCCATATGCAGAAAGTTTGGAAATTAGGCCAGTATCTCACTTTCTCCATTAATTATAAGTAGACAACATTGTACCTTCCCTAGGTAGGCCTCAGCAGGGATGGGTACATACTGTAGTGTAACTCGTTATTTACTGTAGGAATCCTGTATGAACTTCCCATTTATGAATTCAATTAGGCTACTCTTCCCCAGCTGCATATGTAGTAAGATAAATTTTGTCCCAAATCAAATGAAGCAGTTTAAGCAATTCTTTGTGAGAGAAGTGACCAAATCCCTTGCTGTGTTTAGAATAGCACTTTGCTTGCAGTGATGAAAATAAAATCTACCAAAACTTATATTTCTATATTTCATATTTTAAAACAATTTTAGACAATTTATCATGTGTGTATGCATGTGCATGTGCATATTCATGACCGGGGGGGGGACCCCAAAACGTTTGAAGTGGGAATTCATCAGGAGTCATTAGATTCTATTAGGTTTAAAAGTATACTTTTGCTAAGGCTGATAACATGACTTTACACTCTCTAAGTCATTATTTGCAGTCTAGAGTGTCATTAGTTATGCAATTTGGCATGTCTCTACTTATTATTTCTGCAGATTTAGCACCTGCTTGCAGGGAGGCTCCCCCCCCCCCTTTTAAACAGTGTTAGTGAGTGACAGGAAAAAATTAGCTGTGCAGTAATAGTTATGGAGAAGCATAGGTAGAAAGATAGATTTTTGAAGTATGCTAATTTCATTCAGGCAACCAGAATAATTTAATGGTCACAATCTTAAATATAGATAAGACTGTGGAGAGAGAGAGAGAGAGTGAGAGAGAGAGGGAGAGAGAGTTTAACAGGAGAGTAAAAATACACAATTATTTTGTGTTGTTGTTGTTTCTGTTTATATTGACATTGCTGTGCTGTCAGTACCAGATCTGAGCCTGCATATCCCATGTACAAATTTAGCCCTTGAACCACAAGGACCCAAGGCATAATCTGAAAGCACATGATGCAGCAGTACTGCTGAAGCTAAGGAGGTCTGGAAACCCTATGCATTCTGCTGAGTTCCTTGAAATACTGTGAGACAGAAGATAGTTTGCCTTTAGAAGCTATCTAAAAATAAAATCATTTGTTCTGAGTTAGGCTGCAGGTCTCTGGTGTTGGGTTTCAGCACTTGCAGCCAACAAGCTGGGCAAAGCCAGGGAGGGTGTTTAGGAAGATGCTGCCCGCACCCAAGAGTTCCCTTCATTATACTTTGTAGCCACAGGCATTTTATGTAGCCAGTTCCTGCAATGACTCATCATGAGTGTCAGCCAGAAGTTGGTGTTGGGCTGCAAGGCATGCACTTTCATGCCTAATATGTAAGTCCTCTCTGGACCTTTTCATGTGATGCTCCAAGGCCTCTGGCAAATTGCAGAAGTGAGAACAACTGACTGGCCTTCATCTGCCAGATTAGAGCTGGAGGGCTGAGATGGCTCTGTATCCATTCTTGGTTGCAGGTCAGGGAACAGCTGAATGTCATCCCCATGTTGCAGTACTGATGTTTGCTGTGAGCTAGCCACATTGGGCCCTTCCTCCACCAAGGATTCTTTGCTTTAACTAATGTCTGGCTGGTCCACAACATCATTACTATAAACCAAATGATTAACAACATCCTACTCATCTTGGATCTTCATGTGGTAAGGTGATCAAGTCTGTGCAGAAGAAGACTGTTATCCTTCACATTCTTGTACTGAATTTTTTTCAGAGGTTTGTAGTAATAATTATTATGATATTTCTTATGGTCACAGAAAAACACTTAAGCCTTAGAGCAAAAGGAATTTATTCAACATTACTTTGGGCCCAGGGACAAGGAAGGGTGTGAGGGTGAGGGAGGGCACCATCAGACAAACAGGTTGGGGAAAATAGACCACAGCTTTATTGGAGCATTAGCATGGAATGGGGGAGGCAAACTCACAGGCACAGCTCCCCCCCCCCCAATGGATCCATCTCAATGCCCAAACCACCACAAACCAATACCAATATGACAACACAACATATACAATCTGTAATAAAGTCAGTAATGTCCAATAGGATTGCACAGTTCACTTACACTCTTGCTGTAAGGGACAACAGTAGAAGTCCACAAGGCTTTCACAGTTCACTCCAGAAACCACTGTAAGAGGCAATAAATCTTTTCTATAGAGCTTACAAGCTTACATCAGTTCAATATCCATTGAAGCACAATTTGCTTGCACTCTTGCTGTAAAAAGCAATGATACAATTCCACAAGGTTTTCACTCCAGAACACACTGCAAGATGCAAGAAATCTTTTTCATAGACCTTACATGCTTTGCACTAGTTCAATTTACCATTGAATAATCTCAAGTAGATGTAAACTCTCAGCTGTTTGTTCTCCTGGACTTCAATTCCTCTATGCCCCTACCTGCTTGAGGACAGTGTTTCACAAAACAAAGCTTTCTCAAGAGCTGACAGTTTCCACATTTTGACAGACATAATATAGAGTCATCAAAACATAAAATACAGCATAACATAATCTACATACAATGTGTTATATACCTGTGAAGTCTCCAACTTCCTAATAGACAAGAAATTCTCAAAGGCATAAGCTCAAGCATAAGCTCATGTGCCAAGCTGCATTGCTGATTTCCACTTGGCCAGGTCTACTTTGTCTCTTAAGACAACCCCATGCCACTCACATTTCTCCAGCAGCTCAGACCACAGCAGCTTCATATCTGGGAGTCTGGAGAGTCTGGAGATGAGGATCTGAATTCAGTAGCCATGCGGATGATGAGGTCAACTGCCTTCCAGCCTGGAGGATCACGATGCCTAGTGGAGGAAGTGGCAAGGGGTGGGGGGAGGGCAGAAAGCTTAGCAAAAAATGGTAGCAAAGAGTGAGTCCCAAAACATTCTTCTCTGACACATTCAGGTGATCTTCAGGGGATTACCAAGACCCAAGGAGTCCCCCCATCCAGAGGATGCAGTATAAGTCCCTACCCAGAAAATGATTCTATGGCTGATGATCTAGACAGACATGAGATGTCCTACAGGTATATTTACTATGTGGGGCCCATTTATGGAAAACCTCATCAAATTTGAAGGTGGTGGTATCCCTGCAACAAACCTGACTCTCAAAGCATTGCCTGTGGTTAGACAAATTCCAGTCATAGTCTGGGTAACTTGATAGTACCACACCCCATCAACAAATTTTGGAAGGTGCACTTGGCACTACCGTTGGTGGCTCCATACTCTTCAGAGTGGGGCCTGTGTCTGCCCACATCCCCATGGGAGAATTCAGTTTGCTATCCTGAAAAATGAAGGGCGTTTTCTCACTGACCTTACTCAGGAGTGACGTCCCTCTTCACTGCGCAGCATCTGCGCGGATTTCGCACTAATTGCTCCACAGAACCCGGAAGAGCCGCAAAGTCCCGCGGCTTTTGCGTTGCAAATGTAAACTGGTTTTTGGCCAGTTTACATTTGCGACACAAAAGCCGCGGGACTTTGCAGCTCTTCCGGGTTCTGCGGAGCAATTAGTGCGAAATCCGCGCAGATGCTGCGCGGTGAAGAGGGACATCGCTCCCGAGTAAGGTCAGTGCGAAAACGCTCGAAGTTTTTAAGTAGGGTACTACCCCCCAGGTGGTACCTGGAGATTTCCCATTTTAATTTGATCTTCATACACACATGAACAAACATGGAGTTGCCATGTACTGAATGACACCATCATCAAGGTCAGTATAATCAAAACAAAACTAGAGAGCCCTGGGCTTTCCTCTTATTTCTTTTCCATTCCTGTCCCCATCCTTTTTTGCTTAAAGGAAGCCCAGGGAAGCAATAGTAGCCATTTAAAGGTGCTGTTTATTGTGAACCAATGCTATCTCTAAACTGTGGAGTTTTATGAGCTACTGGCATTTCAGTTGTGAGTGAGTGATTTGGTTACTGCATAAATCACCTTGCTCTGGGGCCATTCTTCCTGAGCTAAGACAAAAATGCTAAAAAAACCCTGTGAGTTAGCTCGCACTAACTCAGTTTAGAGGGGACATTGCTGTGGACCCTTAGCAAGAAGCTGTAGCATGGGATTATAGGGATTAGCAGATGTCAGGTCCAGTGGGGAGGCAAAAGGGGGGAAGTATTCCATCATCCACCAAAAATTAAGAGAAAAGAATGAAAAATAGGGAGGGGGAGAAGCTGATCAAGCCACCCAACCTTGCCATCTATTGAATTGTGTTATCTTGGTCAGATTGTCCAACTGCCTGAAAATACTTCCAGCCAGGCCAGGTTGTAACTAGCCTCCTGCCTCCCCAGATATTACTTTTGGGCCCTTCCACTGATGGGGGACCTCCTCAGTCACTGATCTGCATCAAGGGAACTGTATTGCCTCCAACAGTGTCCTGGCTACTGCTGATCCAAGCTGCTCCAAACTGGGAAGGTGATGCAGGGGCCCCTGTAGGCCTGCAGCTGTCATGGCAGACAGCCAGGGAACAACCACCACCACACTCCTGTCACAATTAAAGCCCTGATACTGTCTGCCTCCACCACTGTAGCCCAGCTGGGGTGGTAGATGCTGGAATCAAGCTGAGGAGAAGCCACCAGCATGTGATGCTGTATTATTACAGCCAGTGACTGAGTGAGGGTGAGAATCCCTTCACAGTCCACCTAAGGATCCATTCCTTGATCCATTCCAGTCTGGTTTCACCCTGACCATGGGATGGAGATAGCACTGGTTGTCCTCACAGATTACCTCAGGAGACAAGTGGATCAGTGTAGGTCAACACTACTTTTGCTCCCTGTGATACCCACTGGAATGTGGAGTGCTGTGGGGGGCGGGTTGGGCTGAGTTGAAATAAACTCTATCTGTTCTTACATGGCTGCCTGAGCTTTGTCCCATAGAACCTGGACAGGGCACTGGGGAGTGTGACTGGGTGGCTACAGCAGAGTCAGTTGAAATTAAATCCAGCAAATACAGAGGTTCTGTACTTGAGCTGGAGAGGGGGGGTTGGAAATCATGTTTGCTGCTTTGGACGGCACATCACTTGTGCTGGCCTAAATGATGAGGAGCTTAGGGGTGATCCTGGATACCTCACTTTCTATGGAGCGCAGGTACTGCTGCTGCCAGATCTGCCTTTTATCATCTTCAGAAGATCAGGCAATTGCTTCCCTACCTTTACCTCCAGGACTTGGCTACAGTAACCCATGCAATACAGTAACCTATCAGCTGATTGGTAGGGGTCTTTAAATGGGAGGGGGAGGCAGAAACAGCTCCCGTCTCCCCCCCATTTAAAGACCCCCATGGGAGGCAGGGATGTGGCATAGGCAGGGGGGCAGTGTGAGGTGGTAAATAGGTGTGAAAAACCTCAGCTTGAGACCCTGGAGAGCCGCTGCCAGTCTGAGTAGACAATACTGACTTTGATGGACCAAGGGTCTGATTCAGTATAAGGCAGCTTCATATGTCCATATGTCCATATGTCACTTTCAAGCTTGATTACTGTAACTTGCTTTATGTGAGCTTACCCTTGAGGTTGATTGGGAAACTCCAGCTAGTGCTGGTGCTAGTGTGATGGTGCACATGCTAACTCTGTTGCCTATGCAGGCACACATATGGCCATTGCTATGTCAATTGCACTGGCTACCAATTGAGCAACAGATCTGCTTCAAGGTGTTGGTACTGACCTTCAAAGCCCTGTGTGGCTAGAAACCAACATATCTGAGGGACCACCTTTCCCCATGTCAAGTCTGAGTTATGTTGTACTAGCATAGATTTTCAACTCTGGTTCAAACTTTGGTTCAGGAAATGACTCCTGGGTAAAAGCCATACTGTATTCAAGTGCTGCTAGCTCAACCTCTCCTTCCCCCCCTCCTTCCCTTTGTTATGTAGCCAAGCTCTGTAACTAGCTATGAGAAAAAGATTACTGTGCCTTCTCAAAGATAATGGGTACCAAGGAAGTGCCCAAGGCCAGCGAGGCCTGAGAACGATAAAGTAACAACGATGTGTGAATGTGCTCGCTTAGGAGGCCCCCCCCGTAGGAATTCCTCTGATCTGCACCTTAAATGTTTGCCCTCTGTATATGCTCGCCAGTTCTCTCAATCTCTGTCGACCAGTCTTGCAATATGTTACAATAAACTTGCTACTTTATCAAAAGGGACTCGTTATTGAAACATCAGACTTGACATTTTGAGAGAACTCCCTTTTGGGGGGTTTCGACTGTGCCGGCAACTTGAAAAGCCAAATGGCTGACCAGATTCCAGGCAACGGAGAACTCCCACTCGAAGCGGGCTCGGAAGGGGCTACCCCGTGGCACGTACTGGACCCCAGGAGGGCCGCGGAGTCTCCGCCCGAGTTCCAACTAGTGCTGTCCCCGAGGCAGTATCAGCCGCAGACCTCGACCACCAGCATGGACCAGGCCCCGCTGCGCAGAGACGCCATCCTAAACTGCCACGTTAGGCAGATCCAGATGGCTGAGGGTGAGGCTGCCAACCCGGGCTCCGGAGAGACGGGAGAAGCGGACAGCATCATCGTCGTCCACGTGGGGGAAAGTGGGGACGATGGAGCTGGGGCCAGGAAGGCCAAATGTGAAGAACCCCGACTCAAGGGGCAAGACGAGGAGGATTATCAATTGTTCCGCTCGATGGTCCGGAGGGAGATCAATGGCGCCATCGGGGGGCTGCGGGACGAGGTCCGGGACATGACAATCCAGCTCGGGAGAGCCTTGGGGGGAGCGACCTCCAGACGCCCGGCGGGGCCAGCTGCTCCGGCCAGAGGCCACCCCAGCCAACCGGCAGCAGTGACCACCCCTCCCCTGGCGAGGGTCGGGGCACCCCAGGCACCGGCGCCCCCGGCTGCTGGGGCCCCGGTGGGTCTCCGGCATGTGGGGAGAGAACTAGATGCCACCTTCGATGGGGACCCGGAGGAAGTGAACTACTTCGCAATACAAGCGAACAGCTTCATGCACTACTGGGGGAACTCCTTCCCGGATGAGTTTAGCCGGGTCGACTACCTGGGGTCGAAGCTGAGGGGGTCGGCCAAGCGATGGTATGTGGGCCTGTGTGAGACCAGGAGCTCGATCCTGGACGACGTGCACACTTTCCTGCAAGCCTTGCTGACCCAATATGAGGACCCACTGCAAGAGACCCGAGCGCTGGCGGCTTTACGAGACATGCAGCAGGGGCCCTGACCCATTCGCGAATACGCTGCCGACTTCCAAGCCAACGTTGTCAGAGTCTGGGGCTGGAACGAAGTAATGAAGATCGAGCAGTTCACGAATGGACTGAACGCGAGCATCCTAGACTGGGCCCTCACCCAAGCCCGTCCGGCCACCCTGGTGGGGTGGATCCAGTTAGCGGGAGAGGTGGAGAACAACCTCAAGAGAGTGGCCATGCTCCGGCAGCACCAGTCCAGGAAGACCCAGACGAAAGGGGGGACCCCGAAAGCGGAGCCGCAAAAGGGGAAGAAACCGGCGGTGGTGGTGCCGGTGGTGCCGCGCAGGTGCTTCCTCTGCGGCGACCCCAATCACTTGGCTTCCAGTTGTCTGCACCCCCCACCGCCGAAGGCAGCCTCGACCCCGCCGAAAGCCGTCGCCCAAACCCCAAAGAAGCCACCCGGCCGTCCTAAGGATGCGGCGAGGAGCAGCGCAGCGTTGGTGCAAGAGGAGCTACAGAAGGTGCTCCTCTCCGCCGAGCTCGCGGACCTGGCTTGGATCGAAGAACCGGCGGGAAACGACGCCGACCTGCTGCCCTGAAGGCTGCCCAACAGCAGGTCGATCGTGACGGGGAGCCGCTGACAGTGAGCGTGACGGGGAAATTGTACTTTGTGACTGTGGAATTGCTGAACCCCAAGCTGCGGAGGTTCATGCAGATCAGGGCCCTAATAGACTCGGGGTGTAACAGGGAACTGATGTCCCCCAGGGTGGTGGAGGCCTTGGGACTAGAAAGCTCACTCCTACCCCACCCGATGCTATTCGAACAAATGGATGGGTCGGTGATGTGTGGAGAGCCTTGTACACATGAGACGCAGCCGTGCCCGGTAGGGATCGAGGAGCATTGGGACCAAGAGCTTTTTGTGATCGCTCCCTCGTGCTCATATCCGATAGTGCTAGGGGTGGGGTGGCTAGAAAAGTATGAACCCTTAATCCGGTGGAGGGCCAAAACCATCAGGTTCCTGGACCCGGGGTGCGAATCCCATCGGTGGGACCAGGCGTGGGGGCCAAAAGCTCCCGCTGCCAAGGAAAGGGCGTGTGTGACCGTGGAGGAAGTACACTCGGTCCCCGCG
This sequence comes from Heteronotia binoei, assembly GCF_032191835.1. Taxonomy (NCBI): domain Eukaryota; kingdom Metazoa; phylum Chordata; class Lepidosauria; order Squamata; family Gekkonidae; genus Heteronotia; species Heteronotia binoei. The sequence continues at coordinate 125,530,711 of NC_083225.1, forward strand.
CCCTACCGGGACCTCATGGAAGTCTTTAGTGAGAAGGAGGCCGACCAACTGCCCCCCCACCGAAGCACGGACTGTGCCATAGAGCTGATCCCGGGGGAAACCTTACCCAAGGCATAACTCTATCAGATGGGGTGGGCAGAAAAGAAAGAGCTACGCAAGTTCCTAGATCAGAACTTAGCAAGGGGGTTCATCCGGCCGGCCACGGCCCCCCACGCGGCCCCAGTCCTATTCAGGAAGAAGAAGGACAACTCGTTGAGACTTTGCACTGATTTTTGTGGGATAAACGCGATTTCCACGTCCAACGCTTACCCCATCCCCCTCATCCGGGACTTGTTGAGCACGGTGGCGGGGGGGGGGGGGAAATATTCACCAAACTGGACTTACGAGACGCCTACTTCCGAGTGCACATTAAAGAGGGGGACGAGTGGAAGACGGCCTTTAATACCCCCATGGGACAGTTTGAATACTTAGTGATGCCGTTCGGACTGCAGGGGGCCCCGGGGGTGTTCATGAACTTTATCAACGATGTGCTGCAGGATTACCTGTACAAGGGGGTGGTGGTGTACCTTGATGACATCATTATTTACTCGCAAGACGAGAAATCGCATGTGAAATTGGTCCGAGAGGTGCTCAGCACCCTGCTGAAAAATCAACTGTATGCTAAATTGTTTAAATGCGAGTTCCATCAGACGGAACTAGACTACCTAGGCTTCCGAGTGTCGGAACGCGGATTGGCCATGGACCCGGCGAAGGTCCAGGCAGTATTGGAATGGGCTCCCCCGAGGACACGTAGACAGCTCCAATCGTTCCTCGGGTTCGCAAATTTTTACAGACAATTCATTGAGGGGTTCGCCCAGATAGCCCTGCCCCTGACTGATCTCCTAAAGACCAAGGGCAAGGGCCCCGAGGCCAAGCGGCCCGGAGCCAGGCTAAATTGGACGGAAGAGTGCCAATCCGCGTTCGAACACCTGAAGCGCCTGTTCACGAGTGAACCGGTCCTAAGCCACCCGGACGAGCAAAAGGCCTTCGTGGTCCAATGCGACGCCTCCGACGTGGCCGTAGGAGCCATTCTCATGCAAAGGGACAGGGAGGGGAAGCTAAGACCATGCGCCTACATATCCTGAAAGTTTTCAGCCGACCAGCGTAACTGGTCCGTTTGGGATAAGGAGGCGTTCGCAGTAATGTTTGCCCTGAAAACGTGGAGGTCTTGGCTGGAAGGGGCGAGACTCCTCTTTGAAATATGGACCGATCATAAGAACTTGGAGGCTCTAACGGGTAAAAGAAAGCTGAGTGAAAAACAAATCCGGTGGGCAGGGTTTTTCTCGAAATTTGACTTCACCTTGAGGCACATCCCGGGGGCAAAGAACTTTCTGGCGGACGCCCTCTCGCGGCTCCCGCAGCACGAGAGCCAGAGGGAAGAGGTAGTAGACTCACTGATTTCTCCCTCCCAGATAGCCGCCATGGTCACTACCCGCTCCCAGAAAAGGAAGAGGGATTTGGGAGGAATCAACCCTGAGCTCATTGCCCTGGAGACTGAGAGGGAGGGAAACGAGAGGCCGGGGGGGGGGTGCAAAAAGCCAAAGACGGACTCTGGTACAAAGGGGAAAAGCTATATGTGCCCAAGCCCCTGAGAAGGGAAGTTTTACAGCTCTGCCACTCTTCTAAACTGGCTGGGCACTTTGGCTATGTCAAGATGCTACACCTGGTTAACAGACAATTCTGGTGGCCCTCCCTCCGCAAAGACGTATCTGACTTTGTCACCAGCAGCCCCATTTGTATAATGGCCAAAAAGAGGGGGGGGGGAACCGCCGGGCTTACTACAACCACTTGAGACCGCCAAGCGGCCATGGTCAATAGTGTCCATGGACTTCATAGTGGAGCTCCCCCCCTCACGGGGAAAGACTGTCATTTTGGTGGTGGTGGACACATTTTCTAAGCAAGCGCACTTCATCCCCTGCGCACAACTGCCCACCGCAAAGAAACTGGCGGCCCTGTTCTTCGATCACGTGATAAAACTACACTCATTCCCCGATAAGGTCATTAGTGACCGCGGGCCGCAGTTCGTTGCCACCTTCTGGCGGGAGTTCTGCAAATTAATAGGAATGGAACAGGGCTTGAGCTCCGCCTACCACCCACAGACGGACGGACAGACGGAGAGGGTTAACGGGGTGCTTGAACAATACCTAAGGTGCTTCGTTAATCAAAGACAATCAGACTGGGTAGAATTACTCCCCTTCGCTGAATACTGCTACAACAACACCATGCAGAGTTCCACCAAAGCCTCCCCCTTTTTCACTGTGTTTGGCTACGAGGGGAAGCCGCTTCCGCTGCTGCAAGGGGGGGGGGAACAGATACGCCCACCTCCTTCGAGCAGTGGTGGAAGGGGCTGAGCAACAGTTGGCCAATCATTAAAGAGAATCTGGAGGCGGCCAAGGAGTCCTACAAAAAGCAGTATGACAAATCCCATGTCCCGGCGGGAGAGTTTAAAGTAGGGGACTCGGTGTTTGTATCAACCAAAAACTTTCCTCTAACCCAGCCCTCTAAGAAGCTAGCTTACAAGTTCCTAGGGCCCTTCAAAGTGAAAAGAGTAATTAATGCAGTGACTGTGGAACTGGACTTGCCACCTGCCCTGGGTAAAATCCACCCTGTGTTTCATTGCAGCTTGAACCGGCGAGATCCGGGGCCGTCCAGCTGGCATCCTCTCCCCTCACGGCTCCTCTCCACCCTGGCGGACCGCTGCCTTACCACTACCGAACCCCTGGAACACTTGCCCCAGGCTAGGACCCCTCTCCTCGCCGTGGAGGGGGCTTAGGGGGGGCAGTATGTCAAGTCTGAGTTATGTTGTACTAGCATAGATTTTCAACTCTGGTTCAAACTTTGGTTCAGGAAATGACTCCTGGGTAAAAGCCATACTGTATTCAAGTGCTGCTAGCTCAACCTCTCCTTCCCCCCCTCCTTCCCTTTGTTATGTAGCCAAGCTCTGTAACTAGCTATGAGAAAAAGATTACTGTGCCTTCTCAAAAATAATGGGTACCAAGGAAGTGCCCAAGGCCAGCCAGGCCTGAGAACGATAAAGTAACAACGATGTGTGAATGTGCTCGCTTAGGAGGCCCCCCCGTAGGAATTCCTCTGATCTGCACCTTAAATGTTTGCCCTCTGTATATGCTCGCCAGTTCTCTCAATCTCTGTCGACCAGTCTTGCAATATGTTACAATAAACTTGCTACTTTATCAAAAGGGACTCGTTATTGAAACATCAGACTTGACACCCCATATGACCCCTAGAGCAGGGACCCCAACCACTGGGCCGTGGAATGGTACCAGGATGTGGCCTGCTAGCAACCGGGTTGCGGAGCAAGGCAGAGGCAGCCCTGGACTAAAGAAGTTGCAGGGGAGGCAGCCTCAGAGTGAGGCCACACAACCCCTTTCATCCACCCGGGTCCTGGACTGGCAGAAGGGCCAGCACTGCTATGACCTTAGCCTACCCCTCATTTATAGTCCTCCACCTATCAGCTGATTGGTAGGGGTCTTTAAATGGGAGGGGGAGGCAGAAACAGCTCCCGTCTCCCCCCCATTTAAAGACCCCCGGGGGGGCAGGAATGTGGCATAGGCAGGGGGGGCAGCCTGAGGTGGCAAACCCCCCAGTGCCATCTTTCCCACCAGTCCGTGGAAAGATTGTCTTCCATGAAACCGGTCCCTGGTGCCAAAAAGGTTGGGGGCCACTGCCCTAGAGAGCTTTGCACTTGGCAGACCAGCATCTGCTGGTTGTCCCCAGACCAAAAGACTTCCGCTTTACCTTGATCAGGGCCAGGGATTTTTCTGCTCTGGCCCCAACCTGGTGAAACATGCTCCCACCTTAGATCAGGGCCCTGTGGAACCTATTACAGTTCCACAGGGCCTGTAAAATGAAGCTATTCCACTAGGCTTTTGAAGGGGGTTGCAGGCATCCACTTATTCCATCTACTTGGTCTCCCTTGTTGCAGCTTTCAATTCAATATGGCCCATCTGAGAAGACTGTATAGTTGGTTTACTACCTAGTGGTTCCAGTTTTTTTCAAGAGCATTGTATTTGTAACTTTCAGTGCCATCTGCTCTCAATTTATAATTCCTTAAAAAAAACCTGTTTTAGCTATTTGTTATTTTTGTTTTAAATTGTAATTGTTGGAATTGAATCCACTCTGAGTCCACTCATGGGGAGGTCAGAATATAAATCTGAATAAATAAATAAAGTAGAGAAGGGGTGGGGAGGAAGCACACCATGAACCCACACACAGGTTGACCTGGAACTCTACATCCCTGTCAGCCTGCCTGTGGAAGAGCTTGCTGCCAGCTCAGGCTACAGGGTGCCATCCCAGGTAATGTACTGCTGGCTCCTGGCATAAATTCTCCCTTCCTATGTTCTTGGCCCTGGGTCACAAACATGGCCCCAGATAAATCAGGGGCCACAGTTTGATGGAAATAAATGTGAAAAATTGCCTGTTTAATATCACTCCCACTTCTCTTAAGTGTTGAAGTGCTATAATACTAATCATATTAGTTACACAGCTCTCCTGTTGATTCCTTTCCAGAACTTCCAATGGAATCATATTACATTAGATTAGTAGACCAGTTATAGGAACTGTTTAAGCCCCTTGATAGGCAACATATTTTGCCTTGCTTCCTATTCACCTCAAGTCTCATAATATGGATTTCTCTGTATATTTGTGCAGATTACATATATTAATGTATAACTCCAAAGTTAGCACCTAGCATTTTTTGGTAATTTTAAAAATTATTTTAGGGTGTGTGTGTGTATGTGTGCAGCTGGAAGTTATTTTGACCTCTGGTGACTGACCCTTACTGGGGCTATTCAGAGGGGGCTATTCAGAGAGGTGGCTGAAAGCCTGCCTCTGTCCTCTCGACTGGGATCCTCCCATCCAAGTACTAACCACAGTCGACCCTGCTTAGTTTCTGAGATCTGATGAAATTGGCCTTGCCTGGGCTACTCAGGTCAGGGTAGCATAGCAAATGTTGATGAGTAGATCCCCCTAGTTATTACTCCCTAGTGTTGTGTCTTGGGTTCCACTCTGATTGACTTCAGGCAAGCAGGATAATTTTGTAATGTTGACAATGGATTTTATAATGCATTTTAAGTTCTTGTTCTTTTAGGGTAAGGGCTGGCACATGGAAGTAGGCCATGTAGGTGGCTGCCTTGGGCATCACTTGGTCTAGGGGCTCCACATGGCGCCCCCTCCTTACATCTGCCGTCATCTGCCCACTGCCATGCCATGCTGCCCGCCCACCACCATGCCATGCCGTGCCGCCCACGGCTGCCCATGGCAGTCCCCTCCCCACTGCCCTCCCACCACCATTTGCCACCTTGCCGCCATCCCCTCCCAGTCCCTGCCCACAGCCGTCCCACAGCCACCCTCTCCCCATGGCCACCCTCTCGCCGCTTTTTGCCTCCCCACCACCGTTCGCCTCCCCACTGCCATCCCCTCCCAGCCCCCGCCACTCACCTCCCACTGCCGCTCGCCTCCCCACGGCCTCCTGCCGCCACTCACCTCCCTACGACTGGCTGCTGGCTGGCTGCCATTTATTTCCCCGTGTCCGCTGCTGTCCCCTAATTGCCTTCCTGCCCCCCGCCTCCACTGGTTGCTGGCTGGGCAAAGTCCGGCTGGGTGCACATGGCAATAATGTCATAATGACATCATCGGGTCACACATGATAATACTGAGGGGGGGGGCAGAGGTGAGCCGTTTTGCCTAGGGGTGCAGGCACCCCTAGCACCTGGCCTGTTCAGAGTTTTTCTTTTGTTTTGTTTTGTCTTGTCTTGTTTTGTTTTGGTACATTGCTTTTCCTCAAGAGTACATCACTTCTGCAGCATGGAGCATTTCCTCCCCAAAGTAAGAACATGTCATTTTGTTTTTAAATGCAAGATTCTACTGACAGAATTTCAGGCAAGCTTGGGTATATTCTAATGGAAATATGTCAACAGGGGTGAAAACAGATATATTAAAATATGTGAGTAGCCTGAGCTCTTTTTAAAATATGATCCTTCTAGCCTATAGTTCAATAAATGTTAATGTGGCCATTATTCTATTCAATTTCTGCTAGCTTTCCCATAGAAGTTATTACAGTATAGTACTATGAAAATTTGGAAGCTGATCTCTATGCTCAGCAATACTTGTCTTGTACATTTTTTTCACCAGATGCACTAAAACTCAATGGTGGTGTTTCAGAAGTATTAATGTGGTAACTTTGTGATGAAAACAGTATAATGGAAAAATGAACTTGCTAAATTAATGCTTGATTACAGCACTGCTTAGAGTGTGATTGGAAAGCATTGCAATTTTAATTCTACCAAGCTACAGATGAACATTAATAATACACCTATGTAATTGGATATGTTTCCTTAATCAGATGAAGCAGAATGAATAAAGCTGTTTCATTTTGAAATCTCAGAGCACTAAGGATAGTGATGTGCTTTTCCAGAGCTACCTTTCTGTAAGATATTACAATATATACAGGCCATGGATTCAGTGGGAGCTCACAGGAGCGCAGCTCCTGAACCTTTCTGAGAGTTCCACCTCCTCCTTCGAGAGTTCCACCTCCTTGTCAATTGATAGTAGGTGCAGCTGCATAGCAATCCCTGGATGAGCTCCACCACCTATTTTTCTACAAAACGAACCCTGAATATATATATATATTAAAATCCAATAGTTGGTATGAAATGATAGTTGCAGAATCTTGTATTGGGTTTGTCAAAATCTGAAGGAGCATTTGCTTGATCACCTTTTCCCCTGAATATTTTTTCTTTGACATTGTTCATTTAACTAGGATTGTATTATATACTGTAGCATGTTCATGAAATGCTCAATCACTGTGTCAAGACTATAGTTGGATGAATGTCACATTCTAGATCAGTTCTGTCCTGTACTGACCCCTTGTCATTTATTTTGGCCTCTGAACCTGAATTAGGCTTGCCAGCCTCCCCAAGGGGCCTGGAGATCTCAGAGAATTACAACTGATCTCTAGATTACAGATACCAGTTTCTCTGTAGAAAGTGGCAGCTTTGGAGAATGAACTTTATGGTATTGTTCCCTGACAGGGTCTCTCTCACTTCCAACTCCTTCCCTTCTCAGGCTCCACAACCAAATCTTTAAAAAAAAAAATCCTCATTGGAGTTGGAAAGCCTAGTTTGAACCCACTATGTACATGGTAGTGACTTAGTTATTGACCTCTATATGTATGTATTTGAGGTGTTATCTTTGTGCTCATTCTGCTATTAGCAAAGATGGCTAAACAGAAACTCCATATTCAGAGACATACTCAACTGAATTTCAATTGCTGGGGATCAAGAGGATTAACTGAAAGCCTCTGTTCTAGGGTTAGCAGCAAACTGCTGGCAACTGGCAGGAGTCTGGGAGTGGCTGGAAAAATTCGGGTTGCCATCTGCATGACTAGGAAGTGATGTCAATCTGCTCTAAGAATAGGGGTCCCAAGCCCCTGCTGGAGGTGGGAGATCACCCAATTTGAGTTCCCATCCCCTGCTTTCCAAAAATCAGCCAGCGGGGAATAAAATGTGGCCACATTGTGATGCTCTAGGATTCGTCTCTATGGTATGGTACCATAGAGATGTCTAGAGTGCCACAGCCAGAGGACCCACACCACATGCTGTTCCTTCCCCCAATTTCCCCAGTTGGTGCCAGTGCTCAGGTGTCTGATTGGCAGGGGGTCCAAAAAGCAGGCTCTGCTAGGTTTGCTCCGCCTTATAAGGAAACCAGCCAGGACTGGGAAGAACTCATGTAGCTAAGTGCTGAAGGGGTGGGGAGCTCTCACTGGTGCTGCCAACCAAGACAAGTGTGGGTGGGATGGGTGGGTGGGCTCTAGCTAGTGCTTCTGGCTTAAGAGAAGTCCCATGGGTGAGATGAGTGCAGGTGGGGTGGGTGTGGGCTGGCAGGCCCTCACCTGCCCACAAGGAAGAGCTCCCATAGATGAGACAAGGGGAGTGGGGAGGTGGGAGACTGGGAGGTGGGCAGGTGGACTCTTGCCGGTGCCGTTGGCTGGAAAGAGCTCAGGACTCACTCTGACCTGCGGTCATGCAAGCTCTCCTGCCACACTAACAGGGCGGGCAGGGTTGACAATGCCCGTGTTTCGCTTTGTTGTCGGGAGAAGATATGCTAAGGCATGGTGCGGTCCTCATGCTGGCAGGCAGCTTAGTTCAGGAACTGGGAGGGGAGCTGACATGTGGCCATATTCTGTGGGATGTGGGAGGCAGGGGGTGTTACTTGTTGCCAATGCCTGCACTTCACATTGGGGGCCCTGGCCGAAGCTGCACTTTAGTTCTGGGGAGAGGATACTGGCGTGGGCCCGCCTGCCACGGCTGGCCCCTCCACTTGCCCAGGAAACTGCCTGTTGCTTTCCTGTGTGAGAGGAGAAGGCAAGAGGAGGCAGCTAGTGCTGGTGGCTGAGCCTGCAATAGCTGAACCAAGTTGCTGGAGAGGGAGCAATGGCAGCTCTAGAGCACGGCCAGGGAGATGGAGGAGATAGACTGGGTGTGGGGGGGGGGGGAGGAGGAACAGTCCATGGACAGTGGTGCATCTCTTGTCCTTGTTGCCTCAACTTGTCCAGGAAACCAGCAGTTAGGAAAGCCAGGCACTGGTCTTTCCTACTTCTAAACAAGCACAGCCTCTTAAATAAAACTTTGTTGGTCTTAAAGGTGATACTGGACTCTTACTTTGTTCTCCTCAGTTTGTTACTTGACAGTATTTCTCTCTCCTCCAGCATGATGGTTGGAGCAGGGGAGGGAATGCCTGGGTGTCCCTTTCACAAAAAGCAAACTGTATTTTGTAATTGAACAAAACAGGAGTCAAGTTACGCCTTTAAGACCAACCAATTTTTATTTAGAACATAAGCTTTCGTTTGCTCTTAAGCACACTTCATCAGACGAGGAATCCAGCACAGTGAGCAAAGCCATACATAGCTGGTAGGCAGTGGCCCAGAATGCAGTGAAGTAAAATTACCTGGTAGGCAGTGGTTTAGAGTGTAAAATGGCACAATGACAGAATAGTAAAATTAACAAATTGAGCAAACCTTTGATCTGAGTAGCATGAGCATGCGAAAGCAACAAAACCGTAGTATGTCAAAATATGAGATTGTCTGTCAATGACAATGGGAGATGGGTTCAATATATGTAATGGGATAAGCAACCAAAGTCCCTGTTTGAGTGTGTCAATACAGCTAAAAGAGAAATACATTGGATACTGATGTTTTTGTCCACCTAATTTACTTTTTAACATGTAAACATCATTCTAGATTGCCATAGGAAAAAGGAATACAATAAAATATAGTGAAAATGGGTAAAGTATATATAATGAGATATACAGCCAGTATCCCTATTTTGAGTATATCAATACAAATAATTATTCTGATACACAATTGTAAAAGAGAAACACATTGGAATACTGTGGATGTATAGCTATACTCACTGAGAGTGGGTTTAGCATCTGTAATGAGATAAAAAAACAATATCCCTGTTCAGTCCTGGGAAGGTGTTTGTTCCAAGTTTCATAATAATTTGTAATTCAGTAATTTCTCTCTCCATTCTGTTCTTGAAGTTCCTTTGCAGTAAAACAGCTACCATGAGGTCACCCATTGAATTCTTTGGAAGGTTAAAGTGTTCTCCCACAGATTTCTCAGTTCTGTGATTCCTAATGTCAGATTTGTGTCCATTTATCCTTTGGTGTAGGGTTTGTCCTGTTTGCCCTATGTAGAGAACTGAAGGGCATTGTTGGCATTTAATGGCATATATAATGTTGGAAGATGCACAATTGAATGAGCCTGAGATGGTATAGATAATGTTGTTAGGCCCAGTGATTGTGTTGTCTGGGTGTATGTGGCAGCAAAGTTGGCACTTGGGTTTATTGCAAGCTCTGGTACTGGTGTCCATGCTCAGATGAGATACTGTATTGTTGGGGGTGAGGAGTTGTTTGAGGTTGGGGGCCTGTCTGTGTGCAAGAAAAGGTTTACCCCCAGCACTTTTGAAAGAGAGCTGTCACTGTCCAAAAGAGGTTGTAAGTTGTTGATGATACGTTGAACTGTTTTAAGTTGAGAGTTGTGTGTGACCACTAGTGGTATTCTGTTATTTTCTCTTTTGGGTCTGTCTTGTAACAGGTTTTCTCTAGGTATCATTCTGGCTTCATTGATCTGTGTCCTGACTTCATCAGGTGGGTACTTTAGTTCCAAAAAGGTTTGTTGTAGATCTCTCAGGTGAGAATCTCTGTCAGCAGGATTGGAGCAAATGCAGCTGTAGCATAGAGCCTGGCTGTATACAATGGATCATTTGGTACGTTTGGGGTGGTAGCTGGAGGCATGCAGGCATGTTTGTTGGTCAGTAGGTTTCCGGTATAAAGTGGTGTCAATGCGTCCATTATTTATTTTTACAGTGGTGTCCAGAAAATGTATTTCTTGCATAGACTGGTTCATTGTCACATTGATGGTAGGATGAAAGTCATTGAAAGCTTGATGGAATGCATCCAGGGCTTCTTTACCATGTGTCCAGACCATAAAGATGTCATCAATGTAATGAAAGTATAAGGTAGGTAGGAGTGGGTGGGAGTCTAGGAAGTGCTGCTCCAAGTCAGTCATTAAGATGTTAGCATATTGTGGGGCCATGCAGGTACCCATGGCTGTACCATTGAGCTGTAAAAAAAGTTCATTGCCAAATCTGAATTAGTTATGGGTGAGAACAAAATGGCACAGTTTGGTAGCAAAGTCAGCTATGTTTTAATCAGTGATTATATTACTTACAGTTTGTAATCCATCTCAGTGTGGGATGTTGGCGTACAAAGATTCCACATCCATGGTGGCTAAGATAGTATTCTCTGGAAGGTTGTTCAAAGATTGTATTTTCCTCAGAAAATCTGTAGTATCATGAACATAACTATGGGCACTGTTGCCAGTCTCTAGGTGGGACCTAGGGGATCCCTCAGAATTACAGCTCATCTCCAGATTCCCCTGGGGAAAACTGATGCTTTGGACCCCACTGAAGTTCCTGTCCTCCCCAGACTCCATCCTTAAATCTCTAGGAGTTTCTCAGCTTGGATCTGACTTCCTCCCCCCTCCCCATCCCCTCCTAGTGTTCAGGGAGGACCTGGCAACCATGTGTGAGCTGAGTGGAATGAGTCTGCTGGTGTTCTCTATTGCTGCTTTAAATCAAACTTCTTTTTGCTTGAATTATTTTCTGCTTAAACTTGAACTGCTTAAAAACCTAGAGTGCTTTGGTTAGGTTCTTTATGCATTTATTTTGGGTACAAGTTAATATAAATATTGCTATTTGGTCTGCAATCCCCTCCCCCCCATCACCAGAGGAATTATACAGCATTCTTGATGCTTTAGCCAAAGTTTTCTTGTGCTCATGCATGACTTTGGAAGTTTGTCATTGTACAGGAATTGTTTTGTTGTGAAAAGAAGAGGTGGGTTTTTGGTGCAGTGTGCTGAAAGTGACATCATTAGAAGGGGGCTTGGGAAGTGACATCATTTAACCTTTGAACTGGAAGTGACATCACAGGATGTGACTTCACAAAAGTCATGTCACATCTTTTCTCCTGAATCTACCCCCAAAGTCTCCTGGCTCCACCCCCAAAGTCCCCAGATATTTCCTGAGTTGGACTTGGCAACCCTATCTAAGAATCACTAGAAACCCTATGGTTTTACAATAGAATTTCTGGCAATTCCTCGGGTGGACTAGCATCACTTCTGGGTTTTTCTTGGAAGTGACATAAATTCATCATGGCAATTTTTTTCTCTCTACTTTTTCTGTAGAAGGAAATGGGAGTTGTGGGCTGAAGATTCCCCACCCACCAGAAACCTGGCATCCCTACTTTTTTCTGTTCTGGCACTTCTGAATGCACACTGTGGAACTGAATGCTGAACGAGATGGACTACTATTGTTATTAAACAGGGTTCTTATGTTCCTGTTTGTCTGAAAAAAAAATCTGTTTGTTTGGTTTCTTTTGTATTTTTACATGTGATGTGTGTGTGTGTGTGTGTGTCTAAGTGTGTGTGTCTGCACACCCGGAAGTCAAGGTGACCTCTGATGATTGACTCCTACTGGGGACCTGGATGATATTCAGGGAGGTGTCCCCTCCTCCCAACTACTCTTATTCCAAGGAAGTCTCCCATCCAAGTAATTGCCATAGTTAACCCTGCTTAGTTTCCAAGATCTGACATGATTAGCCTTGCCTGGGCTATCCAAGTCAGTGTGTTTTGGCATATGATTGATGTCAGAAAATTCCTTGCAACATCATGAAGCAGGCAAAGTACTATGTGCTTTTCTTAAAAGTTATAGGCCAAGATGAAGGTACCATGCAAGCCATCTCCAAACAGACTAGGTTAGAAAAATGAAAGCCTGATATCCCGTAAATCTTTTCCTAAAATCCCCATTTTGTGATTTAAGTTCCAGCATTTTCATGTAATATGCAATAAAACAGGCATACTTCTCCTAAATTTTCAGTCCAAAAGCTCTGTTTTCCTATGTAGTCGGAAGGAAATCATAAGTGACATTGAGTTGGCCTGCCCTGGGTCCAAAGGAATTGTGTCGAGAATGAAAAAGCACAGCCAGGGATATGATCTGGCAGGTGTGTCTTCACAACCTTTACAATTCTCAGAATGCTGGAATGATTCTTAAATGCCAGCTGGGAGTAAATTAAGGCTGAAGCAATCCCTGACCCCCAGACTGTAGGAATACAAAAGTAGCTGAAGTGGCTTGTAGCCAACTCTTTGCTTTGTGGTGCTGCATCAAATCTAGCTCATCAGAATCTGATCATCTGAGCCAATGTTTTCAGAAGGCAATTATAAGCAGAATTACCATGGTATGAGTGGTGCTCTCTGAATTAAACATCAATGCTTTTTTGGAATTGTAAAGCCTTTTCAGAACCTATGTTTGAGTATCCAGAAGTCTTCCTCATCTATTTTAGAGGCCCCACTGTGAGATGAAATGCTCAGCAAAATAAGATTTTTGGGGGGGGGATGGGAAATATTTATATTTTATATTATTTTGGTTTTTTAACCCACCCTTTCCCTAAAGAGAGTGACCAATTTCGCACTATTAATCCTGGTTTAACTCTATCCCCAAGCTGACATTCTAAGCTAAAATCATAGAGTCATAAAGTTGGTTTCTATGATTCTAGTGTAGAATGTCAGTTTGGGGACAGAGGTAAACCAGGATTAAAGCTCTAATGAGAGCCGGTTTGGTGTAGTGGTTAAGTGTGTGGACTCTTATCTGGGAGAACCAGGTTTGATTCCCCACTCTTCCACTTGCACCTGCTAGCATGGCCTTGGGTCAGCCATAGCTCTGGCAGAGGTTGTCCTTGAAAGGGCAGCTGCTGTGAGAGCCCTCTCCAGCCCCACCCACCTCACAGGGTGACTGTTGTGGGGGAAGAAGGTAAAGGAGATTGTGAGCCGCTCTGAGACTCTTCGGAGTGGAGGGCGGGATATAAATCCAATATCTTTAAATATTTAATGAGAAATTAGTCAGTGAGATAAAATTTGCAGTGCCTTCCTATTTTATTTTTATTTTTTTATTTATTCGAGATTTATATCCCGCCCTTCCCACAAGTGGCTCAGGGCGGCTTCCAAAATTGATCAAACATGAAAATTAAACAATTTTAAGTATAAAAACAATTAAATATTTAAGCAATTAAAACCTTAAAAACCAATAACATTTCAATTACATATAAACAGATGGCTGGCCAAGTTACATCAAGTTTTCATCCTAGTTAGGTGTAAGCTAGCCGGAAGAGGGTCGTCTTACAGGCCCTGCGGAACTGAACCAGGTCCCGCAGGGCCCTCACCTCCTCTGGCAGCTGATTCCACCATGTGGGGGCCATAACGGAGAAAGCCCTTTCTCTGGTGGATTTCAAGCGGGCTTCTTTTGGCCCGGGGATAGTGAGGAGATTTTGTGTTCCTGACCTCAGTGCTCTCTGGGGAACTTGTGGGGAGAGACGGTCCTTCAGGTAGGCAGGTCCCAGGCTTTGTAGGATTTAGCTTCAGCCCACTCAGTCTGAGCCACTCAGCCACGGCCCGTAATGCCCGGTCAAGATTTTCCGGGGCGCAGACCGGCCGGTCGTCCATCAGTAGATAGAGCTGGGTGTCATCAGCGTACTGGTGACACCCCAGCCCATACCTTCTGGCAATCTGGGCAAGAGGCCGCATGTAGATGTTAAATAACATCGGGGAGAGAACCGCCCCTTGGGGCACACCACAATCGAGTGTGCGCCTCCGGGATAGCTCCCCCCCCCAATTGCGACCCTTTGTCCCCGACCTTCCAGGAAAGAGGAAAGCCACTGTAAGGCCAGCCCCTGAATCCCCGCGTCGGCGAGGCGGCCCGTCAGTAGCCGATGGTTGACCGTGTCGAACGCAGCCGACAGGTCTAACAACATCAGCACTGCCGAGCCACCCCGATCCAGATGCCGTTGAAGGTCATCCACTAGGGCAACCAACACTGTCTCCGTCCCGTGTCCCGGGCGTATCCTCACTATCCATGAGGTAGGTAACATTGAGGAACAGTGCCTGTGTTGACCTTGGATTGGTCACTATCGCTAAACCTTTGCAGAGTTTTTGTGAGCATAAAATGGAGAAAGAGAGGGCTATGTATACTGTCCTAGGCTTCTTGGAGAAGGGGTGAAAAAATATAGTAGACATATTAAAAAAATTGACCCAAGGTCACTAAACTTGTGGCAGTTGTGATATGAACTCCAGTTGGGTTGCCAAGTCCCCTGCAGTTTCCAGCAGGGAATTTTTTCATGTGTGCTTTGCATGCATGGCACAATGATCTCACCCATAAGTGATGTCATAGCACTGGCGACATCACACACTGGCTGCTCTAGGCATTTCCAGGAAAACTCTACAATAGGTACCATAGCTTTTTCCCTCCCAAATTGCTAGAGTGTCCGGGAAAACCATAGAGTTTTCCTGGAAACGCCTACAGCAGCCGGCGTGCAACGTCACTGGAGCTATGACGTCACTTGCAGGTGATGTCATTGTGCTGGTGATGTCGGGGGGGGGGGTTGGGAACCTCCAGGGCAAAAGAACCCCCACCCGACCCAGGCACTTGGCAGCCCTAACTCTAGTTTCCCTGGGTCTGTTTTTGTTTTTGTTTTAATTATACCTATATTCTGCTTTTCAGTCAACAATTTTCTTTCAAAGCAATCACATCAATGAAGAACCTTAAATCTCTGCTCACAGGCTTACAAATTAAGACACAAGATAAACAAGAAAGGAGGAATGAAAGGGAAAAGTAAACAAGCCTGACAAATCTAAGAAAAACCTTAGATCCCAAAAAGAGGTTTTGTGGATGGAAGATCTTCTCTCAATAGAGCATGAGTTTTTGGTATTGTCCCTTCTGATGAAGCTCAAA
Organism: Heteronotia binoei; assembly: GCF_032191835.1. Classification (NCBI taxonomy): domain Eukaryota; kingdom Metazoa; phylum Chordata; class Lepidosauria; order Squamata; family Gekkonidae; genus Heteronotia; species Heteronotia binoei. The sequence goes on from NC_083225.1 coordinate 125,546,109, forward strand.
TAACTCCTAGTAATTTGTTGTTCCATCTTCAAAATTCTGAACTGTGTAGCAATGGTAGTTCTCTAAGCTGCATAGGGTCAACTGTCTCTTGAAGCTTAGGCTTGGTTGGAGGCTTTTCCCCTTAAAGTTAAAATTATACATGTCAACACCCAAGAGGGCTACCTCAGCTTAGTCAAAGAGGATTGTTATGTTTCCCATTGGAATAAACTTGTTAAACAATGATTTCAGCTCCTCAGTCTTTCTTTGTCCTCATTGACTAAATGGACACCAAGCTATAAGAATGATTAAGAAATGTCTATTTTAGTTTGATTATAGCAGTATAATTTGTAGAGTGCATCATGTTTGTGCTACTTAATTTACTGCTATTCTTCGTCCTGGAGAGCTTCTCAATTACGGTTCATATTTGACAGTTCCTCAGTATAGGAGTGCCTTTATGGTTGCACACAATGCCATACCAACTAGAGTTGTACAAGGGAGGTGTCTTAAGATACCATACTCTGGTAGAGTATGCAACTGTGTGATGCAGGTAGTGTAAATACTCTGCATCATGTGGCCTTTGAATGTAATTACTTTTCTGAGCCTAGAAATCTTTTAATTCTTCCTTTGCTCCAAAATATAGATCTTATGGAGATATTACCACTTTTATTAGAAGATAATAACAGGCATATCACTCTTTAAGCTGCAACATTTTATGCAATTGTGATAGATTTTCACAGCCATTAAAATGCAGTCAAGCTTTTTATATTTTAATAATTTGCTTAGAACTAATAAGCTAAGAAACAGCATTATATATTTCCTACCTTAGCACAGAGGCACAGAGGCATTTTCTGTGGTGGTTCTGGTCCTACCTTGAGGGTAGGTTTCAGAGTGTAGTTCTGGGTGACTGCTTCTCTGACCCTCGGGGTTCCCCAAGGTTCCATCTTGACTTGACCCCATGTTTTTAAGCATCTATATAAAGCCATTGGGAGAAGATCTGGGCTGAGATGCCACCTATATATTGTTATCATGGGTTGTTATCATGTTGGAAAACTGCCCTGCAGCCCAGTCTCCGAAGGGAGGGGATCATGTCTGCTTCAGTATGTCACAGTACAAGTTGGCATTAATGGTTCCCTCAGTGAACTGTAGCTCCCCAGTGCCAGCAGCACTCATGCAGCCCCAGACCATGACATTGCTACAGAGGTTGAAGGGGTGGGGGGTCAGCCTGTCAGTGCTCAGACCATAAGCCGCATGCTGCATCAAATTGGTCTGCAGGGCTGTCATCCCAGAAGGAAGCCTCTTCTAAAGATGATGCACAAGAAAACAGTTTGCTGCAGACAAGCAGACTAAGGACATGGATTTCTGGAACCATGTCTTGTGGTCCGATGAGACCAAGATAAATCCCAAACACACCTCCAAAATGACCACTGCCTTGCTAAAGAAGCTGAGGGTAAAGGTGATGGACTGGCCAAAAATGTCTCTAGACCTAAACCCTATTGAGCATCTGTGGGGCATTCTGAAATGGAAGGTGGAGGTGCACAAGGTCTCTAACATCCACCAGCTATGTGACGTTATCATGGGGGAGTGGAAGAGGACTCCAGTGGCAACCTGTGAAGCTCTGGTGAACTCTATGCCCAAGAGGGTTAAGGCAGTGCTGGAAAATAATGGTGGCCACACAAAATATTGACACTTCGGGCCCCATTTGGACATTATCACTAAGGGGTGTACTCACTTTTGTTGCCAGCAGTTTAGACATTAATGGCTGTGTGTTGCGTAATTTTGAGGGGACAGCATATTTACACTGTTATACAAGCTGTAGACTCACTACTTTACATTGTAGCCAAGTGTCATTTCTTCAGTGTTGTCACATGAAAAGATATACTTAAATATTTACAAAATGTGATGGGGTGTACTCACTTCTGTGACATACTGTAGGTCTTGATTAGGATCCTAAACCCATCCAGCTGGGAATTTAGGATGGATCTGTTATTCTGCTACTTAAGACAAACAGGGCTGTGACAATCCAACATGCTTTAATTCTGGGAACATTCTGTTGTAGTCAAATACTTGTACAGTGTCAGTATATATATATTTGTAGTTCTGTTATTTTAACATGAAATTAACAACAGATGAGAGAATAATTTAATTTATGGTTTACAATACAAGTGTTCTGAATTTAAATTTACTAGAATTTTTTTATAGCACAGCAATACAAAATATACAAAAGAAAATAATAGGAAAACTCAACAGGATAGAAAAAAATACACAATTTTGCTTTTGTTCATTAAAATGTACTCACTTTCCCAAACACCGGATTCCTCAGAACCAGCAAAACATTATTGAATACGGCAGCATTTTGCAATTGCTACATTTTGCATAAATTAAAAAGTGAACATACTTTATGTTTAGTCTGGATTCCTTATTGATTCTTGCACTGGCTTTTAAACAAAACCTGGAAAACGAAATAATTATCTATTATGTTTGTGAATGAACTGAAAGCACTGCTTCTAAGTTAAGGTAATTAAAGTTTGTTGTTACCTAACACCCACTTGATGTATGATTGATTCTGAATCGTACACATCTTTTTGGAAAGCAGTTGCTATCACATTGAGTTCAGTACCAGGTGTCACTTTTGTAACCAATTGTAAAACTCACTCTTTTCAAGGTAGGTATGAATAAGTCACTGCAGCATCCTTGTGTTTCCTGGAAACATCCTTGGTCATCATTATGCAGTGTATGATATCTCATAATAAAAAGGAAAGTGGGAATAGTAAAGAATTAGTACATGAATTGATAATCACATGATACATACTGCATGTCACTGTAATATCAAAGCAAACCTGAAACATTATAAGTTGCTTAAACCAATATCGAAAAATATTGTAAGTTATTTAACTGTCTACTTTGGATTGTATTCTTGACATATTAATACTACTAGTTAATGTAAATTCACATCAGCTAACCTTATTTAACAATAAAGCCACTTAAGTATCTAACCAAGCATATAGTGGTTCCCAGTATTTTCTTGCTCCATTCTTAGGTTTGCCGGTGAGTAGCAAAGATAAATGATCCATCTCAGCTGTTTCCAGTATTTTTCCAATCAGTACCTGTTTTGTTGTGAGTCCCTAAAGCTTCCTTTTTTTTTTAAACTCAAAGTTTTTTATTTTTATTAACAAGAAAAGGTTTCCATATAAAAAATACAATATTACAATATTTTGGACATCAAAAAAACAATAATCCAGAACACATTCATCCATCCACACACACAAGCCACGAGGGGACAAAGAGGGGAAAAAAACGGGGGGGGGGGGGAAGGTTAATTGTATTATCTTCAGCTACCCCAAGCACCACAGCCTAGATTCTTAGGATGGTCATTAGTGATGGCAAATGTGCTCAATACAAAACAAAATTTAGGTATTTCACTGGCATTTTGTTCTTTTTTGACGGATTAGCATTCACGTGTTCAAAAAATTTAAACCACTTTTCAACAAAAAAAACTCCAGCCTTAGGATTATCACTAAGTGTAAGTTGAGAGGCTATTTTGTCCTGTATAATCATTTCCCATACCTTTTGGAACCACCGAGTAATAGAGGGGACCTTTGCCTCTTTCCAAGACTTTGCGAGCAAGATTTTGCCTGCCAATATTAGAAGGGAAATAAGTTCCTTTTTTTGCTTGGAGTATTTATTAGATGGCCAGTAGTTAAGCAAAATGGATTCTGGAGTCCGAGGAATGGTTTCATTAACAATGATCTCAATTTTGCTAATCAAGGTATTCCAAAAATCTTGAATTTTCTGGCAGGACCACCAGCAGTGGAGAAATGATCCAATTTCCCCACAACCTTTCCAACAAAGAGGATTATAGCTTTTACTTGCGTGGCTGAGGGAAAGAGGAGTCCAATACCACCTTGAAGTTAATTTGAATTGTTGCAGTTTAAAATTTGTGCAACGGGATTTGCAGATTGAAGACGTCCAGATCGTGGACCATTGGTCTTCTGATAGATTAATAGAGCAGTCTTTGCTCCAAGCGTTTTGTTGTGCTGACAATATTCTAGCTGCTGTGTTGATATGTGCCATTAAATGTCTTGTCTCTTGTATATTCACTGGGTAACATATTCAATAAATCCTTTACTATTTCCACTTACCCTTTCCCCTTTCTTTTATGGAAACTTAATAAAAAATTCTGAAGAAAAAAAGGAAAGTGAGTATCAGGCTATGTTTTCACCTGATGCTAAAATTCCAGAATATAACCATTTTTAGAATGGCAAAATCTGAGACAAATGCAATAATCCTATGCTATTGACAACATATTGGATGCGTAGCATGACACCATGCTTTGCATTGCAAAGAGATTTGATATGCCTTAGATGTACCACAGAAATTGGGTTCAAAAGTCTTGCTTTTGATTTTATCAGCTTTGCTATTTTTTAAAAAAACAACAACATTGTGGCTATGTAAAAACGGTTGCAGGGAAATGTAATGCTGCTAAGGATGATGTACAGAATATGTACAGATTCTTTTTTTCATTAAAATTAATATGATTTTTAATTATCTAGTTTTAAAGAATGAAACATGTCAGTTTTCCTTTTAACTGGTATTGTGCCTCCACAACTACTTCCTTTACAATTGCATAGAAGATGACCTAGCTTTTATAATATTAGCTGGAAGAGAAGGATGATTGGTATGAAGAAAGGAATATAGCTGTTTTTACTAGCATCAGAAACAATGAGGGATGTTACAAAGAGAGATTCCGGATTTTTCTTCACTGAATTACAGAAAATTACAAAAAGTAACAATTGTATTTTGTGATCTCACATTGGTTATGAAATAAACTGCTGTACTCACATGAGTCGCAGAATGTAGAATGTAGCATAACTGCTTTATTGCAATCAATAACATAGAAACTAAAATTAAGAAATTTGGCCCCACCCAGCCAGCAACCGTATGGCCATGCAGCAAGAGAGCCTTCTTTGCCTCCCAAATAGGTGAAGAGCCAGAGGCTGGGGACCATCCAGGCCCTTAGCCAAAGGGTGGAGCCTGCCAGAATAATGGCTGGGTCCTTTCCCACTTTTGCCAGTCTTCACCTTGCAATTGGCCCTCCCTCCTGCTCTGATTATTGTGCAGGCTTTTGCTGTTTGCCCTATTTTTGGAGGGAGCAGATAGGATTTTGTTTTTATTCCTGCCTGATTTGCTAGAAGTTCAGAGTGGGTTTTTTTCATCTACTCTGCATTGTATGTCATTGTGGAATTGGCTCAAAGTGCTGTCATTAAATAGGCTGGTAACTTTAAATTGGCAGGATTGGGGGGAGGGGTTTGGGGGGGGTTAATGATATGTTGCTAGGGGAGCATCAGTTAGTACCCTTGTTTGGGGTACTCATGCTAGGGGTCTAGCATGAGCTGCTATTGAGTTGTGGAACCTGGAGTGAAGGAATGTGGGTTGCTTTTGGGACAACCTAGATGGATCCTCCCATCAAGTGGATGGCTTGTGGATGGACCTTCAATTGAGGGGAGGAGAGAACAATCCAGAGAGGGTGGAGTTTTCCTCCAACCCACAATCAGGTTCCACTTAACTCTTTACTATCCATTTTACTACAGTGAAGAATACAAATACTGCATGCAGAAACTTTTCTGAGCCTCTTCAGCAGGGACATCACCTGAAGACGCTCATTTAGATTATCCATTGACTCAATCCATCCTCACACTGTCTCTCCTGCTACAGTGGACAGAAAATGGTTTGTGTGAAACCAAATAAATACTTATTTAAGGATAATGGCCCACTTAAAATAGTAAAACACTGAGAGAATGGCAACAGAGGTGCTGATTATTCACTAGAGCTCTTGAAAATTGGTGTTTGTAAGAGTCTGGTGATGAAATAATCAAATTGGGTCTTTATTTTCCATACCTGACAGCTTACTTCATAACCAATATAGCTATATCTTTCCAAATCCCCTTTAGGTGATTTATACTGTTCAAAGTGATACTAGAATGCTTGTCTTTAATGTATAAGCTCAACAGCCTATGAATGGTTACAAGACCTTTATTTCAGTCTCAGGAAAATCTGGACCAGCAAATTATGAAGGAAGGGAGGAAATGTATGAATAATGCATGGAAAAATGACAGATAAATATAACATGAATAATTTATCTGCTGAATAATGTTTTGACCACCTACAGAGATAGTCAAATAAGGAAGAAAATTAATGCACAAATTATTTATTTCACAAGGTTCATTAGATGCCTCACTATGCATCAACATAAATGCTATACATCTGTTTCCAGATATAGCTATGTAGCCCACATAGATTCTGGAAGCATAAAGCAATCTCTCCCATGCAATACCAATTTAAATGATTTTTTGAAAATTTGTTTCAAGATCCCACAAGCCTCTGTTTTCACTTTTTTTCAGTGATAAAATGTGGGACACAGGTGTTTACAAAGTAGCTCTGCAAGAAGCATGTGCTTGTTTAGTACATTTGTATCCCACCCACCCTCCAAGAAACTAAAGATGGCATGAATGGGTTGTCTCCTTCATTTTCTCCTCATTGCAACTTCATCAAATAATCCATGTCACTCAGCAAACTCCAGGGCTGAATTAGAAGACAGATGAGTGATCATGTCATTTTCTGTTCCTTTCTGTTTCTGTATATTGTCATTTCAAACTGTTTAAGTCCACAATGTTCATTGCTGGGATTCGTAATCCCCTCCCCTTTATTTATATATAGGTATATACAATTTATGCACTATTAAGATATACAGTTCACAACATTTGTACTACATTTTATGCATAACATGTATGTGATGGACAGGTTAGGTTCCACCTCTCCCTAATAGCAGTCAATGGGAGCTGACAGAATATTGGTGAGGGAACTGGTTGAAAACATCAGTTAAAGGAGTTGGACAGCAGCTGGGAGTTAGAAGTGAGTCTGTCTGAATGAAGCTGTGGGGACGAGCAGCTTAAAGCTAACTGAAAAGGGTCAGTTTGCAATAAAACATCCAAAATTCTGGATTTGGGAAACAATGCAAAAGTTCAGTGGAAAATAACTTTGTAACTACTTCAATTTTATGTCTAAACCAGTAATAAAAGTTAACTCTTTGCTTGTTTAATCCTGAGGTCTGGATGTCTCATGGAAAGCAACACTCACAACATCTCTCTCTCTCTCTCTCCCCCACACACGCACATACACATACATGCACACACACACACACAAGTACTACATTTGTACTACATTTTATGCATAACATGTATGTGATGGACAGGTTAGGTTCTACCTCTCCCTAATAGCAGTCAAGTGTGTGTGTGTATGTTTGAGTCCCTGGGCTATTCTACTAGTTATTGTCTCTGTCAGTAAGAGGGAGGACTTGATATAAGAAATGGTTATGATTCTCTGTATGTTTTAAAAGAGGCAAGATAAGTAGTGACATATGGCTGCCTGACCTACTGTAAATATGAATCTGTGTGAGAGAGGCTGTGAAGGGTGATAGGCACTCTATGTAAGTGAGAAGGGTCATCACAAATAAATTTGGAAAGTGTACATTACAATGGAAAAATTCAACATGATGAAACAGAATTTGACCCAGTAAACAAAGGAGAAAAGTGAGATCAAAATAAGGATATTCAAATGAAGACTTGCAAAATTCAGTAGCATCCCTAATGAACAATTTGAATCCAGACCTGAGTCCAATTCAGCCCTCTAGACAACATATCCTTCTCTATACAACATTAGTAATAGAATTAGTATTTTAATATCTGTAGAGTAACAGAAAGCAGACTATGTCAGAAAAATATGATCATTTACTTAAAGTGCTGTGGGCAATTAAGAAATCATTGTTATAATAGGTTCTGCTTTAAACATTCAGACAAACATTCTCTTGGAATTTTAGCAATGCAATGTGCAGTAGGAGGAAACATGGATGACTGGGCTTTCTGACACATGGTATTTTTCTGCAGAACTCCTCCCTTGTCTTGAAATACCTTTCCAGGGGAAAGAAAGGTTAAGCAATGTCCCTGACAAATGGGAATTTATTTCACTCTAAAGTTCTGATCCTTGTTTAGAAACAAGTTCTATTGAAATCAATTATCTCTGAAGTGAAGACTGAGGAGACTGTTGTTGTGAAGAAGTATCAACTAAACAATATGTATTATATCAATATGATGCAGTGTTGGACTATGATCTGGAATACTGAGGGCGAAATATGGCGGGGAAGCTCACTGAGTGATATTAATAGCATTTCACTTATTCTAAAAGAGAAAATATTTCAGAGGGATTTCCCACCCCCAATTTTCCATTTTTCCATTGGAAAAATTAAGAGAAGACCTCAGAACTTCCCCCTCCAAATGTGTATTTCCCCCTATTTTAACATTTTTTTTCCTGGCTATTCACATTTCCAGCCATTATTACAGCAGCAAAAGTGCAGCAAAGTCTACATTTTAGTCACTCACCGTGTAAAGAAACATTTCCTTTTGTCCATCCTGAATCTACTGCATTTGAGTTCTAGTATTTTGGGAGAGGGAGAAAAAATTATTTGTCAACTCCTTCCACCCGTACATATTTTTATAGATCTCTATCATGTCTTCCCTTTAGTTGTCTCAGTTTAGAAAAAAAGTTCCACACTCTTTAGCCTTTCCTCATAGGTAAGGTGCTTCAATCCACTAATTATTTTAGTTGCCTTTTTTGTTGTTCTTTTGCCAGCTCTGCAATGTTCTTTTTGTGATAGTTTGATCAGAGCTGCATACAGCTGCATACAGCATTGCAAATGAGGCTGAGCCATAGATCTACAGAGGGGCAATATAATATTGACTGTTTTATTTTCAATCCGATTCCTAACAGTTACAAATGTAGAATTTGCCTTTTTCACCACTGCAGCACACTGATTTGACATTTTCATAGAACTGTCTAGTACAACCCCAAGATCTTTTTCTCTGTCAGTCTCAGCAATGTCAAATCCCTTAGCCATACTTTAAGCCGGGATACTTTGTTCCAATGTGCATTACTGTATGCTTACCTACATTGAATTATCTTCCACATTATTGGCTACTCAACGAATTTGTGGAGATCCTCCTGGAGCTCTTTACAGTCATCCTTGGTTTTCATCATCCTGGGAGATTTTGTGTCATCTGCAAACTTGGCCAGTACACTACTCATCACTAGTCCCATATCATTCATGAACAAACTAAATAGTCTGATCCCAATACTGATTTTTGTGGGACCACACTGCTTACTTTCCTCCAATGTGAGAAATGCCCATTTATTTCTGTTCTTAGTTTTCTGTCATTTATCCAAAAGAGAACCCCTGACTCCTGAGCTTCCTTAGGAGCTTTTGGTGAGGTACCTTGTCAAAAGCTTTCTGTAGCTCCAAGTCTATAACAAACCCAGTCAGCAACAAACTCAGATTGTTCTGTAAAATTTAAATGGCCAGTTCATCACTGAGGATATTATGTATCATATTTCATTATTTCACATGATTTAATAAGAATCATGTGGGCACATTATTAATGGTGATGGTGGAAAGTACAGTTAAGTCACAGTTGACTAACAGCGATCCCACAGTGTTTTAATGCAAGAGATGTTCAGAGATGCATTGCTATTGCTTGCCTCGGTTCCATGAAAAAAGCCCACAGGGAAAAAGCTCACAGAAAAAAAAACATGGTCATAAATGCTCACAAGAAAAAAGCCCACATGGAAATAAGCCCACTGGGGGGGGGAAGCCCACATAGAAAGAAGCCCACACGGAAAGAAGCCCACATGGGAAAATACCATGTAAAGCACCAGAGATATTTATAATTGTGGATAACCATTCATTTCCATTTATAAGAATGAAAAGGTATTCACTACATTTTATGTTGTTATTTTAGGATTAGAATATGTCATATTCACATGCAATGATCTGTATTGTGATTTTATCAAGTATAATTAAATAATAATTTTGTTATGTTACTAATATATTAATTCATTACTATACAAAATTGGTCTGTATGAAGAGGGCTTTAATGCTTTTGAGTGTAATGGTTTGGAAGGGAAAATACATGAAATAAAAGTCACCATTGTGTTATCAACAAACTTTATTAAGAAGGAAAAACAATAACGACAGAAATTGAACTCTATATGAAATATTTTACTTTACTTTACTTTATTCGATTTATATCCCGCCCTACCCCACCGAGGTGGGCTCAGGGCGGCTTACAACAATAAAAGCTAACAAAGGTCGATTTAAATACAATTAAAATTATACAATAAAATACATAAAAGCCTAAAAATACATAAAACTCACATCGATATACACTATGCTACTATTACTTAAATCAGTCCTTCAAATTTCCAATATTCAGTAATCTGATGTTTACGATTTAATATTCAGGCATTCTGCTCACAGTTAATTATATGCCAACCGGAAGAGGGTTGTTTTACAGGCCCTGCGGAACTGTTCAAGGTTCCGCAGGGCCCTCACCTCCTCCGGGAGCTGATTCCACCAACAGGGAGCTGCAATCGAGAAGGCCCTGTCCCTGGTCGCTTTCAGACGGGCCTCCTTTGGCCCAGGGATTATAAGGAGGTTCTGAGACCCCGACCTCAGCACTCTCTGGGGGACATGTGGGGAGAGACGGTCCCTAAGGTAGGCAGGTCCCAGACCATAAAGGGCTTTAAAGGTCATAACCAGCACCTTGTACCGAACTCGGTATGTTATCGGCAGCCAGTGCAGTCCTCGAAGCCCCGGCTGGATGTGCTCCCGTCTAGGGAGCCCTAACAACAGCCGGGCAGCGGCATTCTGCACTAGCTGCAACTTCCGGGTTCGGCACAAGGGCAGCCCCATGTAGAGGGCATTGCAGTAATCCAGCCTCGAGGTGACCGTTGCATGGATCACTGTTGCCAGGTCGTCGCCCTCCAGGAAAGGGGCCAACTGCCTTGCCCGCCTAAGATGAAAGAATGCGGACTTGGCAGTGGCTGCTATCTGGGCCTCCATAGTTAGGGTAGGCTCCAGTAGCACCCCCAGGCTCCTAACCCTGTGTGCCGCTGACAGAGGCACACCATCGAGGGCCGGTAAGGGAATCTCCCTCCCTGGACCACGGCGACCCAGGCAAAGGACCTCTGTCTTCGTCGGATTTAGCTTCAGCCCGCTCAGCCTGAGCCATCTAGACACCGCCTGCAATGCCAGGTCCAGGTTTTCTGGGACACAGGCAGGCCGGCCGTCCATAAGTAGATAGAGCTGGGTGTCATCAGCGTACTGGTGGCAACCCAGCCCATATCTCCGGGCAATCTGGGTAAGAGGGCGCATATAGATGTTAAACAACATCGGGGATAGAACTGCTCCCTGAGGGACCCCGCAATCCAGCGGGTATCTCTGGGACAATTCACCCCCAATCGCCACTGAAATTTTGAAATAAAATAGAGCCAGTTTGGTGTAGTGGTTAAGTGTGCGGACTCTTATCTGGGAGAACCGGGTTTGATTCCCCACTCCTCCACTTGCACCTGCTGGAATGGCCTTGGGTCAGCCATAGCTCTGGCAGAGGTTGTCCTTGAAAGGGCAGCTGCTGGGAGAGCCCTCTCCAGCCCCACCCACCTCACAGGGTGTTTGTTGTGGGGGAGGAAGGTAAAGGAGATTGTGAGCCGCTCTGAGTCTCTTCGGAGTGGAGGGCGGGATATAAATCCAATATCTTCTTCTTCTTCTTCTTAAAATTAGATACTTTACATTTATTAATTTACAATTTGTCAACCATTTTAATATCAGTATGAAGTAATTTCTAAAGTACTGTCTGGTATTCACAGCTTTGAACAAATATATGGCTTAAAAATTTTCAAATAATATTATTTACTTATTTTGTTATTAAAAATTAAAATCATAAGATAACAAAACCATAAGATTACCTTAAAATAAGTCAATTTCCAAGCTCAATATCCCTTTATTTGTATTTTAACAAATACATTGTGGTACACCCAGTGACGATGACAAAAGGCTATCTAACTCTAATAGTAAAAGCAACAATTATTTAAAAACAATAATAACTCTTCATTGAGAATTAGCCAGTCTCCTTAAGTCATTAAGTTCATCTTCCACCTGCTCATATTGCTGCACAGAAGTGGCAACCATGTCATGTAGTGTCTCATATTTCCCTTTTTTCACCTCTAGGTGACCTGCCTGTGCATTAGCCAGTGTTAGTTTATGGCAAGCCAGGTCCTTCTGCAGTCCATCAAATATACTAACATAGCAAAATTATTATTTAATTATACTTGAAAAATCACAACACAAATTGTTGCAGACAGAGAAAACCCGTATTTATACCCAATTTTTATCACATGGTTACCCTAGACATGTACCCAATTCAGCTTGTAAAAGGGTTGACAATATGTCTAGAAAACTCATGTTGTCTAAATAAATGGGTAGTCCTCACAGGGTCGGGGTTGATAACAGGCTTACATGTGCCTTCCAATTTTCCCCTTTATCTTATTCCATCCAGAATGTCCTCAAAAAATTTTTGTTTGTAAGCTACATTAAAATCTTTGGAAAATAAAAAATTGACAGTCTACCTATTAATGATAAATTAAGTTTATCATCAGTAAAACTAGTCATTGTTGTTCAGTCACACAGTCGAGTCCCACACTTTGCGACCCCATGGGCCGAGTCACGCCAGGCCCTCCTGTCTTCCACCATCCTCCGAAGTCTGCTCAAATTCGTGTTTGTTACATCAGTAACGCTGTCCAGCCATCTCATCTTTTGCTGTCCCCTTCTTCTTTTGCCTTCTGTCTTTCCCAACATCAGGGTCTTCTTCAGTGAGTGCTCCCTTCTCATTTGGTGGCCAAAGTATTTGAGCTTCAGCTTCAGCATCTGACCTTCCAGGGAACAGTCTGGGTTGATTTCCCTTAGGACTGACTGATTTGATCTTCTTGCAGTCCAAGGGACTCTCAAGATTCTTCTCCAGCACCACATCTCAAAAGCATCTATTCAGTGCTTGGCCTGCCTTATGGTCCAGCTCTCACAGCCATACATTACTACTGGGAATACCATCGCTTTGACTATACGGACTTTTGTTGGCAGGGTGATGTCTCTACTTTTTATTATATTTATTTATGTATTTATTGCACTTATATCCCACCCTCCCCAAGCAGGCTGAGGGCAGCTAACAACAGTCACAATTCGATGACAGATTCATATTATAACAATAAAACATTATTGAAACATTAAAATATTAAAACAGTTTAAACACAGTTCAGATGGCGTTCTGTTTGTTTTGAATTAATTTGTGATGATATTGTGGGGTAGATAGTACACACCCCCATAGATGTTAAAAGCACCTCCATCTAGTTATTAAAAACCTGCCTGAACAGATATCTCTTACAGGGCCTGCGGAATTGTGATAAATCCTGCAGGAACCTAGTCTCCTCAGGGAGGGCATTCCAGAGGGCAGGCGCAGCCACAGAAAAAGCTCTTGCCCTTGCAGTGGTCAAACGGGCATCCTTTAGCCCAGGAATTTTTAGCAGATTTAATGAGCTTGATCATAGTGCTCTCTGGGGCTCATGTGGGGAAAGGCGGTCCCGAAGGTAAACAGGTCCCAAGCCATATAGGGCTTTAAAGGTCATAACCAGCACTTTGAACCAGGCTCGGAACACTATAGGCAACCAGTGCAGCGTCTCCAGTGCAGGTTGGATGTGCAACCGTAAAGGCAGCTCCAATACCAACTTGGCCACAGCATTCTGCACCAGTTGCAGCTTCCAGGTCCGAGTCAAAGGCAGCCCCATGTAGAGGGCATTACAGTAGTTTATTCTCGAGGTGACCATTGCTTGAATTACTGTAGCCAAGTCACTGCTTTCCAGGTATGGAGCCAACTGTCTTATCTGCCTAAGATGATAGAATGCAAATCTGGCAGTAGCTGCTACCTGGGCCTCCATAGTTAATGAAGGCTCCAGGAGAACCCCTAAACTCTTGACCCTTGAAGCTGGTACTAAAGGCACCTCATCGAAGGTCGGTAAAGGGATCTCTCTTCCCAGTCCACCTCGGCTTAGGTACAGAACCTCCACCTTTGCTGGAATCAATTTCAGTCAACTTTGTCTGAGCCATTTCACAGCGGCTTGTAATGCCTGATCCAAATTTTCTGGGATGCAGTCAGCCTGGCTGCTCATCAGCAGGTAGAGCTGGCTGTCATCCGCATATTGGTGACATTCCAGCCCATAGCTCTAGACTATCTGGGCAAGGGGGCACATGTAGATGTTAAATAGTGTTGGGGAGAGAACCACCCCCTGAGGCACCCCACACTCTAGTGGGTGTCTCCGTGATGACTTCTCCTTCACTGCCACCCTCTGTCCCCAACCTTGGAGAAAAGAGATAAGCCATTGGAGGGCAGACCCCTGAATCACCGTGTTGGCAAGGCAGTGTGACAGCAACTGGTGGTTGACTGTATCAAAGGCAGCTGACAGATCTAATAACAGCAACACTGCTGATCCACCTTGATCCAGATGTCTTAGAAGATCATCCAAGAGGGCGACCAGTACTGTCTCTGTCCCATGTCCCGGGCGAAAACCAGACTGAAAGATGTCTAATGTGGAAGTGTCATTCAAAAAACCCTGTAGCTGTGCTGCCGCTGCCCTCTCAATGACTTTGCCCAAAAAGGGCAAGTTCGACACCAGTTTAGTTGGCCAATTCAACTGGGTCTAAAGATGGTTTTTTAAGAAGTGGGCGAAACACTGCTTCCTTGATGGGTGTAGGAAAGGTCCCTTCTGTCAAGGACCTATTAATGATCTGTTGAAGTGGCACCAATAATTCCATCCGGCACACCCTTATCAGCCAGGACGGATATGGGTCCAGATCACATGTAGTCGGATGCACAGAACAAAGGACCTTGTCTACTTCCCTCAGACCAAGTGGAGCAAAATGGTCCAGTGTTGGAACATGTGACGGGCTCGGGGCCTCAAGTTCACGTACTGTATCTAAATTGGTGGGGAGGTCCCGGAGGAGTGTCAAGACCTTATCTGCGAAATAATCAGCAAAAGCCTCACAGCCTCTATCCAATTCCCTGTGGCAAGTTTGTAAGTGACCGAATCATACTAAATAATTGAGCCGGGTGACAGTTTGCAGACACAATATGGGCTGTGAAGTAAGCCTTCTTTGAAGCTTTGATTGCCATCTCATAGGACTTCATAAACAGCCTATAAGATGTTCTTATCACTTCGTCACGAGTACGCCACCAACACCTCTCTGTAGCCATTTTAGTTGCTGTTTCATCAGCCGCAGTTCCGGGGTGTACCCTGGTGCCAGCTGAGCATGGCGACAAAGAGGGTGCTGGGGGGTGATCTCATCAATGGCTGCAGAGAGTTGTTGGTGCCACGCCTCTGCTAGGCCATCTAGTGAGTCGCCAGAGGGCCAAGGATCCTGTAGAACTATCTGAAACCGCATAGGGTCCATCTGACTCTGCGGGCGAGCCAAAATATGCTTGCTGCCTAGACAGTGTTGTGGATACACAGCCATGCGGGTCTTTAGGGCATAGTGGTCCGACCATGGCACTGCTGAAGCAGTAATTCAGTCCACTGTAACTCCCACCACAAAGATCAAATCAAGTGTATGCTCGGCCCAATGGGTAGTAGTTGTAACATATTGGGAGAGCCCTAGTGTCATCATTTCATGTCATCATTTCATGGCTACAGTCATCATCTGCAATGATCTTGGATCCTGGAAATGTGAAGTCTGTCACTGCTTTCATGTCTTCCCCTTCTATTTGCCAAGGTGTGATGAGGCCGGATGCCATGATCTTAGTTTTTTTTTTTTAATGTTGAGTTTCAAGCCTACTTTTGTGCTCTTCTTCACACCTCAACAAGAAGTTCTTTAGGTCCTCCTCACTTTCTGCCATTAGAGTGGTGTCATCTGCATCTCTGAGGTCATTGATGTTTTTCCCAGCAATTCCGGCTTGTGCTTCTTCCAGGCCAACATTCCTCATGATGTACTCTGCATATAAATTAAATAAGCAGGGTGACAATATACATCCTTGTCGGACTCCTTTTCCTATTCTAAACCAATCAGTTGTTCCATATCCTGTTCTGACAGTTGCTTTTTGACCCTTATACAGGTTTCTCCGGAGACATGTGAGGTGGTCTGGTACTACCATCTCTTTAAGGACTTGCGATCAGTTTGTTGTGATCCACACAATCAAAGGCTTTAGCGTAGTCAATGAAGAAGAAATGATCTTCTGATACTCCCGTGCTTTCTCCATAATCCAGAGAATGCTGGCAATTTGATCTCTAGTTCCTTTACCTCTCTGAAAACCAACTTGAACTTCTGGTAGTTCCCAATCTACATACGGCTGAAGCCTAGCTTGCAGGATCTTTAACATGACCTTGCTGCCATGTGAAATGAGTGCAATGGTGCAATAGTTTGAACATTCTTTGGCATTACCCTTCTTTGGGATTGGAATATAAACTGATCTTTTCCAATCCTGTGGCCACTGTTGCATTTTCCAAATTTGTTGACATAATGTGTGCATCACTTTTACAGCATCATCTTTTAGGACTTTGAATAGCTCAACTGGGATACCGTCATCTCCGCTCGCTTTGTTGTTAGTAATGCTTTCTAAAGCCCATTTGACTTCACACTCCAGAATGTCTGGTCAAGGTCAACGATTTCACTGTCATGGTTGTCAAGGATATTGAGATCCTTCTTGTATAATTCTTCTGTGTATTCTGATCATACGGAGACACAAATACTCACAAATCCTTCAGTCATATCCATAACAATACAAAACCCAGCAAACTTGAGCTAGACCAGAGATATCTGTAAATAATTTTAATCTGATGATCTTTCTAGTGTACAGATGCAAGATGCTATGGTGTTTGTCCTAGCACAGAGCTTTATGTGATTTCCAGATTAGGTTGCCGCTTTGGAAGAGGCCAAGGTCCTTTATTTGATACAGTCAGCTTCAGGAAAAAAGACCTTCTGAGCAGACAAAGCCTATCAATGTCAAGAAGTATGTTATCATGAATTTTGACCACCAACAGTTTTCTTTTTGTAAAAAGGATGTTAAATCAGCAGACTGGTTATTCTTATCATTCCCCTAGTAGTCAGATCATAAAAAGGTTTTAGGCTGTGGCTATTAGGGCTACTGTTAGCTTTAATTGTCCTTATATGTATTTGCTTGACTGGGAGGGGAAATATTCTTTTGGTAAAGAAAAAGGAAAAGGTGACATTGCTTCCTTGATTAAGTATTGCAGTCCTTTCCAAACTGATGCAAATTAGGAAACAGCTGACAAAGCAATCTGCTGAAGTGTTCTGAGCGACCTTTTAAAATGATATAGCTTGAGCAAAATGTACTTGGAATTTAATGTTGATGAAGGAAATAACTGATTTTCATGCTTGTTGGTAGTGGAGGGCTACCAGATAGCTCCTTATTGTAGGACAAGTGATTTAGGTTGTTTCCCAATATTCTTTATCAGTGACTAAGATATCATAATGAAGGTTGTTTTCCTTGTTTTCATAATGGAAGTTCTTTTCCTTACCTTCCAAGAGCCTTCCAGACATGATCCCTGGATTTGCCATGCCATCCTTTTCTTACTTCTCTCTACTGCATAAAATATATGATCTGGTTAATACTCAATTAATAGTCTACAGTAATTACAGATAAAATTGATAACATAAGAGTAGTGAGATTATCCATTAGGATATCCTGGGTTTTTTTCCATCCCTAAAATTTAAAGGTTTTAGAATATCATCATCATATCCATATAGGAAACAGTGAAGGGGGGCATCTGCAAATTCTAAAGTCCATTGAGTGAGCTCATTAACACAGAAAGAAGATTTTCCAACAAACTTGTGAACCCCCAGTTTTGCAGAAAAAACTAAAAACTTCAAACAAAAATGGAAGGGAGGGGGGTGTTAAATCCTGCCTTAAAACATTATGACTATCTGTGCTTGTAAAAACATCACGACTCTGGCAGCATTGCATTAATTGATTGTATGTAAGCTGTTTCTTCCCCTTTCCTCCTGGAAAGCAGAACAAAAGGGTGTGTAAGAGCCATAAAAATAGGAAAGAGAAGGTAAGTGCAGCAGTTTAAAGTTTAACCCCACCCCCAATCAGTATTCAGCACTGCCAGATAAAATCAAATAAAAAGCATTCCCTGTTCAGTAGCTGAATCACATTGGAGAATCTGATTCAGCTTAATAAATACCCAAATAATGCTGAAAGGCATTATTCAGGTACTTATTTGGCTCAGTAAATGCTGAATGTATACCCTTAGTTGGGAGTTCTATCATGATCCCAAGAGGTCTCCAGGTTGGCAACCCTAGAAGATGAGGAGAAAGCAGCAAAGGGGGCTTTCAGGGGGACTATGGGGGCATTCAGGAGAGGGAAAGAGGAAATGGAGAGGAGGGAAAAATAAGATGCCTCCCACAAGTGTTTTGCAGGTTTCCACTTGTATATTTCAATAGTCAAATCTGCAGATATTTAAATCTGTGGATCAGACTTACTTACAATTGTGATATCAGAAGATCTTCAGCCTGGCAGCACCCTCTGAGTGATTTGATGCCACCTGACTGGCATGATTTAACTAGGTCTGGCTGCCTGCTCCTGATCATATCTACTGGGATAACAACTATTGTCTATCCAGACAATAGATCTGTCTCCCCCCAGAGAAAATAACTGCTTTGGAGGGTGGACACTATGGCATTATATTCAGCTGAGGCATCTCCCTTCCCCAAACTCGGGCTTCCTTAGACTCCATCACAAAATCTCCAGGAATTTCCCCACCAACCTGGAACTGGCAACTGTATTCAGGACTGGGCCCAATGAGTTCTCCATCACTGGCCAAAAAAGGTCTGGAAAGGCCCTCTCCACCACCTTTTACTGAGAGAATCAAGCTTGGTTGCCTTTTACTGACAGAAGCAACAGCTTCTGTTGGCTGCCTAGTAACAGTTACTGTCCAACAGTTTTCCCAGTGATCCAATTCTCATTTGTCCTGCAGCTGGCAGTAGGCGGGGGAAGGAGCAGATCTAGCCAATGACATGCTAGTTGCCTCGACTGGTGGTTCATGGGCCAGTGATTGATGTTATATGCACCACAGCCAATGGGAGAGCTGGAAAATGCCAGGACATTAGTGTGTGTGTGCGTGCATGTATGGGGTGGAGAGAGTTGACAAAGAGAGCCTTTACTCCCTCCCCAAAATATGAAAAGGGCATCCAATGAAACTGATGTGCAATAGGTTTAGGATGGAAAAAAGGAAATATTTCTTTACACAGAGAGTGATTACAATGAGGAATTCGCTGCTAGAGGATGTAGTGATGACCAAAGAAATAAACAACTTTAAATGGGATTAGACAGATTCATGGAGAATAAGTCTATCAAAGTCTACTAGCCATGGTGATTGAGGGAAACCTCCACATTCAGCGGCACTAATCATCTGAATCCCAGAGTCAGGAGGCAACATCAGAGGAAGGCCCTGGCCTCCCTGACCTGTTGTTGGCCCTACAGAGGAACTGGTTGGCCGCTAAGTGAGACAGGATGGACTACATGAGCCATTGTTCTGATCCAGGAGGGCACGTCTTATTTTGTTATAGGTTTCAACAACAATAACAACAACAATTTTTATTTATATCCCGCCCTCCCCGCCGAAGCAGGCTCAAGGCGGCTAACAACACAATTCCATACATTAGTTATACAAAATGTTTACACAAAGACTACATTAACAATTTAATTAAAATCTATTAAAATTCTAAAATTGATAAAAATATGCTGGTGCTATTTACAAAGGTGAATTCCTTAGCAGTTTCCCTCTTGGTCGGTGAAGGCCAATCGAAAGAGGATAGTCTTGCAGGCCCTGCAGAACTGTTCAAGATCCCGCAGGGCCCGCATTTCCTCTGGAAGTTGGTTCCATAGGCGTGGAGCAATAGTGGAGAAAGCCCGGTCGCGGGTGCTTTGTAGCTTCACCTCTTTCGGCCCAGGAATAGTCAGCAGGTTTTTCCCAGCTGACCTCAGTGCTCTCTGGGGTTCATATGGAGAGAGATAGTCCCTAAGGTAGGCAGGTCCTCAGCCATATAGGGCTTTAAAGGTAATAACCAGCACTTTGTAGCGAATCCGGTATACAACTGGCAGCCAGTGCAGTTCACGCAGCCCCGGCCGTATGTGCTCCCACTTTGGGAGCCTCAGCAGCAATCTAGCCGCCGCGTTCTGCACCAGCTGCAGTTTCCAGGTTTGGTATAAAGGCAGCCCCATGTAGAGGTCATTACAGTAGTCCAGTCTCGAGGTGACCGTTGCATGAATCACTGTTGCCAGATCCTGACGCTCTAGGAAGGGAGCCAGCTGCCTTGCCTGCCTCAGATGGAAAAAGGCTGACTTGGCAATGGCTGCTATCTGGGCCTCCATTGATAATGAAGGCTTCAGTAAAACTCCCAGGCTCCTGACCCGGCACGCTGCTTTCAGCGGCGCCCCGTCGAAGACTGGGAGAGGTATTTCCCCTCCCCGAGCGCCCCGACCTAGGCAAAGGACTTCTGTCTTCGCTGGATTCAGTTTCAGCCCACTCAGCCTTAACCAGGTTGCCATAGCCTGCAGAGCCAGGTCTAAGTTCTCTGGGACACAGTCAGGCCGGCCATCCATTAGCAGATAGAGCTGGGTTTCATCCGCATACTGATGGCACCCAAGCCTATATCTCCTGGCAATCTGGGCAAGGGGGTGCATATAGATATTAAATAGCATCGGTGAGAGAACTGCTCCCTGAGGCACTCCACAATTTAGTGTGCGCCTCTGGGACAGCTCGCCCCCGATTGCCACCCTTTGTCCCCGATCCTCGAGGAAGGAGGAGAGCCACTGTAGGGCTGACCCCTTAACCCCTACATCAGTGAGGCGGCGGGTTAGTAGCCGATGGTCGACCGTGTCGAACGCGGCCGACAGGTCTAACAGCATCAGCACCGCCACGCCACCCCGATCCAGATGCCGCTGGAGATCATCTACCAGGGCGACCAGTACTGTCTCCATCCCATGGCCCGGGCGAACGCCAGACTGGCAAGGGTCTAGGACGGAAGCGTTATCCAGAAAACCCTGCAACTGCAACGCCACTGCCCTCTCTATAATTTTACCTAAAAACGGTAAATTAGAGACCGGTCGGTAATTTGCCAATTCAGCCGGGTCTGCTGTACTTTTTTTCAGGAGGGGACAGACCAAAGCTTCTTTTAAAGATGTTGGAAAGCACCCCTCCAGGAGGGATCTATTTATGATGTCCCGTAAAGGACATCTGAGCTCCCTCGGGCAGGATTTAATTAGCCAGGAGGGGCATCGGTCCAAATCACAAGTTGTTGGGCGTGCAGAGGAGAGAATTCCGTCAACTTCCTCCAGGCTGAGTGGGTCGAAATGATCCAGAACTAAACCAGAAGACAGGCACGGGGCCTCCAGTTCATGTACTGTATCCAATGTGATGGGCAGGTCCTGGCGGAGCGACGCGATTTTGTCTGCAAAGAATTTTGCAAAAGCCTCACAGTCTATTTCTAATTCTCTAACATTTGGCCTGCCCTGGGGCAGTGTAGTTAAGTATCCAATTATTTTAAACAATTGTGCCGGGCGCGAATTTGCAGATGCAATCTTGGCCGCGAAGTAATCTTTCTTCATGGCCTTGACTGCCATCTCATAAGACCTCATAAATGTTCTATAGGATGTTCTCGCCGCTTCGTCACGAGTGCGCCGCCACTGCCTCTCTAGTCGTCGGAGTCCCTGTTTCAGTCGGCGTAGCTCCAAGGTGTACCATGGAAACAGCCTCGAATGGGGACGCAGAGGACCTCGAGGTGTGATCTCGTTGATTGCCCCGGATAGCCGATCTTGCCAAGCATCAACCAGGGTATCAAGGGAATCGCCAGGGGGCCAAGAATCCCGAAGAGCCATTTGGAGCCGTTCCGGGTCCATCAGGCTCCGCGGGCAAGCCAAAATAGGCTCTCCGCCCTTACAGGGTTGTGGTAGCGTCTCCATATGGGCCTTGAGGGCTAAGTGATCTGACCATGGTATCGCCTCCGTTGCGCTTTCATTCACTTGAATCCCGGCCGCAAAGATCAGATCTAATGTGTGTCCCGCCTGATGTGTAGGGGTCGTAACAAATTGAGAGAGTCCCAGTGTCGCCATGGAAGACACTAGATCCATTGCCCGATTGGAGGCTGCGTCATCGGCATGGACATTGAAGTCGCCCAGGACCATGAGCCCTGGGTACTCCAACACCCAGCCCGACACCGCCTCCATCAGGGATGGTAAGGCGCTGGCCGGTGCGTTAGGTGGACGGTACACCAGCCAGATTGCCAACCTCTCCCCAACATCCCATGCAAGGCCGACACACTCAATACCATCGATCGTTGGGGCCAGGAGAGCCCGGAAGGAGTAACCCTCCCGTATGAATAGCGCCATCCCTCCCCCCGCCTGCTAATCCACGATTGGTGAAAGACCGAGTAGCCCAGGGGGGGTCATCTGGGAGAGAGCCATCATCTCCCCCTCTTGCACCCAGGTCTCGGTCATGCAAGCCAGAAACTCCCAGTGTGTTTCTGACTGCTAGCTCTCTCAAAGATCTCAAAATGTAATCTTTGCACACCCAAACTTGCTTTCATCCAAGTTAGCTCAAGTTAACAAGTCAGGGTTGTTAATGCCCCCTCTACTTCTTATGTGTTAGTGACAGCGATTTTAGTGATGCTGTTTTTCTCCCTTGTCCTACTTTCTATCACCATTTCTTTCACGGCTGTTTTCTGCTGCTGAGTTAAGACACTGGGTGAGATCAGACAAGCAATTTGGCATGCCACAGCCACCCCTCACCTCTGGAATAAATGGGTGTGATCACGTACACACATCTGACTGCCTGTGCTCCACTTGTCATTACCTCATGCTAAAATGATTAAATAGCCACCTGGATTAAATAGCTACCAGCAAATTTGAGTGGCTTTCCCAGTTAAGTGCTTCCATGGCAGTTTTCCAGCTGTCTGATTGCCCCAGCACACCATGGAAACACATGAACGATGTGATCACTTTACTCTATTTCTGGCATGTCCTTTTTCCCCCAGCCCCACTCCGACATGTGCTTCAGTGCCTCCATAGAACTGGCCAGGAGTGCTTGTGTGCTCGTTTGCTTCTTCACATGCACAGCAGGAATTTTTTTTTTGGGGGGGGGGAACCACCCAGCCCAACCGCAGATCTGTGGTTGCGGTGTGTTAGCAACGTAGGCAACTAACCATGAGCCCACAGTGGTATTATGCTGGCTTAGCTACCACCATCTAATAGATGCAAAGTGGGGCAAAATCGAGCAGCTTTTAAAAAGCCAAGGTCCTGCTGTGGCAACCTGCCTGTCTGATCGCACCCATTAATATACTGGATCCTCTTTGCCAAGTTCTTGCCTATAAATTCTTGGGTAGATAATCTGTGGTATAGTCCTACTCCACAGCTCCTATCCAAAGCTGGCCCACCTAGACCCAGTCTAATTTGCTTTCCAGAAAATATTTGTTCAGGATGTATTAATTCTGGTTTCTTTTCCTTCCTTTCCTTTCATTTATTTGATAAAATTAATTCTGAGCAGTGAGCAGCTCTTGATAATCACTTGTAACCCAATAGAAAAAAAGGATTAAAAAATGTGACTGCTGGAGTTCTTTTTGGATCCCAGTCAGCAAGTAAAAAATGTAACTAAGTCATCAGAATCATCTTGCAAACAAGGTGAAATATAATGCCTCCTGAGATTAGCATGCAAAAGACACTCCAGAAGGATATGTGCTATCATGTCAATCTTACCTAAGGGACAGGGATAGATTCATTCTAAATAAGGTAAACACATGAACCTACCCCTCATAATTGCTGAGGAGTGAGCATTTAGACTGGCTAAAATGAATCCGCTTAACAAACTTTGCAAAGACAACAGGTGTAAAAAGGGAAAGATTTTGGGATTGGAATCCCAAAAAATTGGGAGGAATAGGTGCAGAATGCTATAAAGACAGAACATTGGTGATAATTGATTTTACATAATTTCTCACCAAACCAAAGGCTTCATGAAAGCCCAGGGCCCAGATTGTGTCCAGGGTAATATTGAGAACCAAAAGTACTTCAAAGACAGTCTTAAATCACATTGACCTATAAGAGTTCTTTCAGGAGGGTCAGGTAGCCGTTGCTGCTCAAGTATGATGATGAACAATTTAAATACTTGTAACCAAGCCCTTGTCTTAACTCTGGTTTCTTTAGAGCCTCCTGAGAACCTGAATCTCTCAGAAGGACTTTCATTGTTTACTCCTTCAGGTGTTTTTCAGATACACTACACTGAGGTAATTTTTTTCTCTCTCGGAAGTATTGGGAACATTTCCTCTTATAGACTCAGCTTGGATGTAATTTTGTGGCTACATAACACTTTTTATGGACTCTGAGTTTTCTTTCCCCAGTTCAGGACATTTGGGCAAAGATGTTCTTATTTGTGGCAATTATAACACATTTTCCCCTCACTGCCCCCTGCTTTAGGTTTTGGTTTGCCAGCGGCATCTTTCATAGGCTGACTTCTCCTGAAGCTCCATTTTTTTATTGTTTGTTGAGGGGAAAAGATGACACCCCAGCTCCTTTTCTACTAAGTCCATTTCTTCAGCAGTCTTTGGCCTTTTGCCTGTAATTAAGAGGGAGGGGCATGAACCAAACCACAAAGTTCATAAAGTTACCTCAGCTTCAGCCATATCACCTTCAGACTGTTCACTTATCTTTTAATAGTATTATGTAAAACATTTACATCACAAATTTAGGGTGACTGTTTTAGAATGTTATAGTTAGCCCCTTTAGTCTCTAGCTGAGGAAAACTTCTCTTGGTTGGATCCCACTGCTGTGGCACCAATATGTAAAGGTCAAAAACTTAAAAATGGCATTTAAATTGGTAGCATGATATGACATTTGCCCATCTGACACAGTTGCCAATCCAAGGCTGAGAAATTCCTGGAGATAAGGGGATGCAGCCTGGAGAGGTCAGGGTTTTAGGAGAAGGACCCACATGGGATGTAATGCCATAGAACCCTTCCTCCAAAGCAACCATTTTCTCCAGGGGAACTGATCTCTATGGTCTGGAGATCAGTTGTAATTCTGGGACATCTTTAGGCCCCATCTGGAGGGTGGCAATTCTATGCAGTTATTCCTTTATGTAAGATACCACAGTGTCAGGAATTGTCATTCTGAAAATTGGAAGGAAATGTAGGAGCAAAAAGGAATTCTGAAAATTTGGTCTTCTATGCTGATGCCCCTGGGACACCCCCCCCCCCCATTTTTATTCATGTATATGTGCACATCTTAGCATGGCCTAAGTAGCATTGGCCTAAGTAGCAAATGAAAGGAATGTATAGGCAGCTGTTCCATCAGTTATGAAAAAGCTTATCTCTAGTGGGAGTCAACCAGAAGGCCAGATCCACAAGGCCCTTGGAGCCTTTTCTTGATAATTCAAACTAATTCAATGATTTGAATATCTAAAACAACAGATAATGGATGGTTCCCAGCTATTTCCTCCTTATCTTGATGGTTGGGTAGGAAGGTCTCTGCTCTAACTCAATCATGTAAACTACTGAGCCTTCAATATTAATGATATATAACTTCTCAACCTCCTCAAAGCAATATTTCCATTGTTGTACTGCAAATAAAGAAAACCCTCCTGAATGCTGACAAAGATGTCCTTTTCTTTCTTTTTTTTAATGTTAAAACAATTTTATATGGTAACATATGGTATTTATTTATTTATTTATTTATATTAAGATTTATACCCCGCCCTTCTCACCTAGGTGTCTCAGGGCGGCTTACAACACAATAATTAAAACAATTTCAGTTTAAACAATTAAACAATTAAAATACCATTAAACCATAATTTAGTAAAAACAAGATAGAGTAAAAACCGGCGGCCTATAGATACATTTTTTCATCCAGGATGTTTTGCATTGTCAGTTAATATCATAGGCCTGCCGGAAGAGGACTGTCTTACAGGCCCTGCGGAATTGCCCTAGATCCCGCAGGGCCCGCACCTCTTCCGGCAGTTGGTTCCACCAATAAGGTGCCGTTACTGAGTAGGCCCGAACCCTGGTGGATTTTAGGCGGGCCTCCTTTGGCCCGGGGACTACCAACAGGTTTTGTGAACCTGAACGTAGTACTCTCTGGGGAACGTGTGGGAAGAGACGGTCCCTAAGGTAGGCAGGTCCTAGGCCATATAGGGCTTTAAAGGTCATAACCAACACCTTGTACCGGACTCGGAATATTACTGGCAGCCAGTGCAGACCCTGGAGCCCCGGTCGAATGTGCTCCCATCTTGGGAGCCCTAATAACAGCCGGGCAGCAGCGTTCTGCACCAACTGCAGTTTCCGGGTTCGGCACAGGGGTAGCCCCATGTAGAGGGCATTACAGTAGTCCAGCCTCGAGGTGACCGTAGCATGAATCACTGTTGCCAGGTCATCACGTTCCAGGAAGGGGGCCAACTGCCTCGCCCGCCTAAGATGAAAAAAAGCGGACTTGGCAGTGGCTGCTATCTGAGCCTCCATCGTCAATGAAGGCTCCAACAGCACCCCCAGGCTCTTAACCCTGCCCGACGCTGTTAATGGAGCGCCGTCAAAAACTGGCAGGGGGAGTTCCCTTCCCGGGCCGCAGCGACCTAAGCAAAGGACCTCTGTCTTCGCCGGGTTCAGTTTCAGCCCACTCAGCCTAAGCCACCTAGCCACTGCCTGTAACGCCCGGTCCAGATTTTCTGGGGCGCAGGCGGGCCGGCCGTCCATAAGCAGATAGAGCTGGGTGTCATCAGCATACTGATGGCAACCCAGCCCATACCCTCGGGCCATCTGGGCAAGGGGGCGCATATAGATGTTAAATAACATCGGGGAAAGCACCGCCCCTTGAGGCACCCCGCACTCAAGCGTGTGTCTCCGGGACAGTTCCTCCCCAATCGCCACCCTTTGTCCCCGACCGTCAAGGAAAGAGGAAAGCCATTGCAAGGCCAACCCCTGAATCCCTGCGTCGGCAAGGCGGCACGCCAGGAGCCGATGGTCGACCACATCGAACGCTGCCGATAGGTCCAACAACATCAGCACCGCCGAGCCGCCTTGATCCAGATGTCGCCGAAGGTCATCCACCAGGGCGACCAGCACCGCCTCCGTCCCGTGGCCCGGGCGAAAACCAGACTGGTAGGGGTCGAGGACAGAAGCATCATCCAGGAAGCTCTGTAGCTGCAACGCCGCTGCCCTCTCTATAAGTTTGCCCAAAAAGGGCAAATTCGATACCGGCCGGTAGTGTGCCAATTCGGTCGGATCTAACGTTGTTTTCTTCAGGAGGGGACGGACCACCGCCTCTTTGAGCGCCGATGGAAAATGTCCCTCCAATAGGGATCTATTTATGATATCCCGTATAGGATATCTTAGCTCCCTCTGGCAGGTCTTAATAAGCCAGGAGGGGCATGGGTCCAATTTACAAGTTGTTGGGCGTGCAGATAGGAGGATCCTGTCAACTTCTTCCAGGCTGAGCGCGCCGAAACCGTCCAGGACACACTCCGAAGACAGGCACGGAGCCTCAGGTTCGCTAACTGTATCTAATGTGGCAGGGAAGTCGGAACGGAGCGATGCGATTTTATCCGCAAAAAAATTCGCAAAAGCCTCACAGCCAATTTCCAATTCATTAAAATTTGGTCTGCCCTGTGGCAGCGTTGTAAGAGTCCGAATTGTATCGAACAGTTGTGCCGGGCGCGAAATTGCGGACGCAATCTCTGCTGCAAAGTAAGTTTTCTTTGCGGCCTTGACTGCCATCTCATAGGACTTCATAACCTCTCTATAAGATGTTCGAGTCGCTTCATCTCGGGTACGCCGCCATTGCCTCTCTAGTCGTCTGAGTCCTCGTTTCAACTGCCGCTCCCTCCGATGTGGTCGACGATGTGGTAACAAATTATATTTCTTGCATCATTAATAACGTCTTTTATCTATCCCATATATTACTTTCTACCCACCCCTCCGCCCATTACTTGACCCCTGCCGGTGTTATTTACTTAAAGTACTAATGTTTAAGGGAGCCCACCCACTCCCACCCCCACCCAGCCTTATCTAGGGACAGCACTGCTTGCTCCACACGGAGAGGGGCCTAGAAAAGGTGGCCTAAACAAAGCTCGTCTCCTCCACCCCAGTTGGCTAGCCGCGGTCAACGGGCATCCTTACTTGCGGTCAAGAATCGCACTGCTACAGCACCAACCCTAAATCAGACTTTTCCCTGCAGCCACTGTGGCCGGACCTACCTGTCCCGCATTGGTCTTGTCAGCCACCAGCGAGCCTGCAGCAGACGTGGACTATTGCACCCTTCTTAAATCTTCATTCGCGAAGCCAAGCCGAGAGAGAGAGAGAGAGAATGTTTAAAGTTACCCTTAACTAATAAAAACAAAAATTAATATTCTTCTTTTTTCTAAGACTTAATCATTATCAGAAATTGTCCAATGTCCTTTTATTTTCCACTCTTTTTCTACATATCTTCTGAACTTTTTCCACTCCATCTAAATCATAGCCTCTTAAAATTCTTGTTAATTTGTCCATTTCACTCCATGTCATAACTTTTACAATCCAATCCCATTTCTCTGGTATTTTTTCTTGCTTCCACAACTGTGCATACAATTTATTTTATTTATTTATTTTATTTTGTTCGATTTATATCCTGCCCTACCCCACCAAAGCACAGAATGCTAACAATAGATCAATTTAAAATACATTAATAATTTATACAGTAAAATACATAAAAATAGATAAAACACACATCAATATACTATGCTACCTCTTCCTTAAGTCAGTTCCTCAAGTATTCCAGTATTCAAATATTCTGATGTTCATAAGTTTGGATATTCAGGCATCCAGGTATCAGTCAGTTGTATGCCAACCGGAAGAGGGCTGTTTTACAGGCCCTGCGGAACTGTTCAAGATTCCGCAGGGCCCTCACCTCCTTCGGGAGCTGGTTCCACCAACAGGGGGCTGCAATCGAAAAGGCCCTGTCTCTGGTCGCTTTGAGATGGGCCTCCTTTGGCACAGGGATTATGAGGAGGTTCTGAGACCCCGATCTCAGCACTCTCTGGGGAACATGTGGGGAGAGACGGTCCCTAAGGTAGGCAGGTCCCAGGCCATAAAGGGCTTTAAAGGTCATAACCAGCACCTTGTACCAAACTTGGTATCTTATCGGCAGCCAATGCAGTCCCCGAAGCCACGGCTGAATGTGCTCCCATCTAGGGAGCCCTAACAACAGCCGGGCGGCGGCATTCTGCACTAGCTGCAACTTCCGGGTTCAGCACAGGGGCAGCCCCATGTAGAGAGCATTGCAGTAGTCCAGCCTTGAGGTGACCGTTGCATGGATCACTGTTGCCAGATCACCGTTCTCCAGGAAAGGGGCCAATTGCCTTGCCCGCCTAAGGTGAAAAAATGCGGACTTGGCAGTGGCTGCTATCTGGGCCTCCATAGTTAGAGTAGGCTCCAATAGCACCCCCAGACTCCTAACCCTGTGCGCCGCTGCTGAATGTCCTAGCAGCTGAAAGCAAGTACCAAATTATAGTTCTATCTTCTTTTGGAAATTTTTCCATTTGTAATCCCAACAGAAAAGTCTCTGCAACTATCTTAAATTCATATTCCAAGATCCTAGAAATTTCTTCTTGAATCATCTGCCAATACTTTTTTGCTCTTTCACAAGTCCACCACATATGGTAGAAAGAACCTTCATGTTTTTTACATTTCCAACATCTGTCTGGCACATTGTCACGTTGTTTTTCTGTCAATTTTTTGTATGCTTTTCTGTCATTTATCACTTGTCTTGGCAATTCTTTCACGACTCTTACTCTGCTGCCTCCCACTATCAATGTCTTTTCAAAATTTTTATTCAAGATTTTTCCCACCATTTATTTTGTCATATATCTTATAACCACATCTCTTGGTAGATTATTTTTCTTGGCATATAGTGAGTTCACTCTATACATATAGTCATACATGCTTCTAGTTCCTTCAGGATCTTCCTCCAAAAATTCTGCAATTATTCTTATTATATATCCTTTCAAATCAGTCTCTTCATCCTCAGGTACTCCTCTCAGATGTATCTGGGTTTCCATCAATTTGCAGTCATGAATTGCCACCTTTTCTTGCATTTTTAGCAAGGTGGAATCATGTACTTTCACTCTCTCTTCCACCACTTGCACTTTCTTTGATGTTACCACAGTCTGATTTCTGAGATCTTCTGTATCTTTCCTTAGCTCTTCAATGTCTTTTCTAATTTCTTTTTTAGAAGTAGTTATCATGTCTCTCACCACTTTCATCATCCTGGCTTCCATTGCTTCTAATTGCTCTTGCATTTTCTCCATTGAGGCAGTCCTTGCATGGGTTAACTTATGCTCTGACATTTAAAAAAACACCAAAAATTTTGACCTCTCCAAATTAAATTTAAACTATCAGGTTTGATAGAGTAAGGCTTGCCCTTTTCAATAAGCCTAATTTCACCATCCTCAGAGCCTCCTGGGCTCAGATATTAATTTTTAAATTTTTTATTTCTTCAAAAATGGTGGTCGCGACTTTCTGCTTCCCTTTATAAAACTTTTTCCTTCAAAAGGCTTCTAAAATAATTATCAGCAATAATGTCCAATAGTATTTACCTTATAATTGTCACCTCTGTCAGCTTCACCAATTTTTAATGTCCCGAACACTTTAAAAACTTTGTTTAAATTTTGACCTCCTAGCAAAGGCTGCTGATGTTTTTCTATGATATTATAGTCCTAGAGTAGGCTAGCTGCTTCAGTGATTTCCCTCTTCCATTCAACTTTTGTGGTTGGAAAATGCCGAGCTGAATTGCTTTGCAGAAGGGGAGCAGGCTGGGGCTTCTGTTCGGGGTAGTGGAGGGCAATTTAATGCCTACTGCCTACTTTTCTCAGTCAGAGATCAGTCCAAGATATGCACAGGAAACTATGAGGAGATTTACTTTGGATAAAAGGGAGTCCCGGGGGGGGGTGCTCCTTTGAGGTTTTGAGGGGTCTCCGGAGAAGAGTTGCATATTCATCATCTGCAGAAGTTTCCAGAGTCATTTATTTGACATAAGCTTGACAGGATCCTAACCTTCTTTGAGACTGCTAAACATCTAAAGCTATACAAGACCGGTGTTGGATCTGGATAACTGCAGAAAAAGGTACTGATGACTATCTTCATTTCGGGACTATTTAAAGTTAAACAAAATAAAATCAGAAGGTGGGCAATAGAGATTCAGAAAGCTTGGAAGAAGAAGGGGAGAAGGGGCGAAATTTGAACTTTGTACATTTAAAGGACAGTGCTAAAAAGTGGAAAGGAATTTATTGTTTTGTCTACTTGCGGTTTTGGTGAAAAAGCCCCATCGTCACAGATTTGCAGCTCTCACAGTCAACACAAAAAATATGTCAAACATCACGAGATCTTTTTACCAGTGAAAACGGGATTTGGTGGCAACAAAGATGTCCTTTTCAAACTAGCACATCAGCCATCTCCTGGCCTTCATTATGGCCGATTAAGAGCTACCCAGTTCTCTGTTAAATCAGTGTTCTGGGCAGGTAAACTAATCACCCCAGGTTGATATGATGCTCTTAGTTGGAGTTCCTTCTTCGGCCCACTCCTCTAAAATTCAAACTTCCCAACAGGATTCAATGTTTTTAGATGAAACCCAATCCCACCACAGCAGATACACTGTTCTCTTTTTCAAATACAAGTACATAAAAAGTTGCCCCTCAGCCCGTCCAATTTCACACCTCTCCTATACCTGCAATCAATTGATGACATCTTTATTGTTTGGCACATGGTAAAGAATCCCTTGGCATATTCCATCAGGTATTAAATGGCTTTCACCCCACCATCAGCCTGACAATGAACCAGTCTATAAACGAAATGCATTTCCTGGACACTACTATAAAAATACACAATGGATACATAGACATCACTTTATACTGAAGATCTACTGACCGACAAACATATGTGCATGCCTCCAGCTACCATCCTAAACATGCCAAACAATCCATTGTATACAGCCAGGCACTATGCTATAGCTGCATCAGCTCCAGTCTTGCAAATAGAGATTCTCCCTTGAGGTCTCTACAGCAAACCTTTTTGGAACTAAAAATATCCACCTGATGAAGTAAGAAACAGATTAACAAATCCAGAATGGTACCCAGAGAAAACCTGTTGCAAGACAGTCCCAAAAGAGGCAACAACAGAACACCACTAGTGGTCACATATAGCTCTATAATATAGTGGGTTCTTAGGCATTGAAGAGGCAAGGTGGTAGTGATAACAAGCTCTTTATTGAGTACATACAACATTGGGTTCCCACACTAGAATGTTATTGGGTCATTCAAATCACATTGAGATCCGTGATTGGAGCAGGGCAGTTGGGATTTGGATCCTACTGCCCATTGTTCCTAAGTCCCCAAGCTCAGTTCTTCAGGTACCAATGAGCCAGGCAGGAACACCATTTGGTAACACATAGATTCACATACATAATATCCCTCCCCCCCACGTTCGCAAGCCTTAGCAATCACAGTCCTGTAGATAGGCAGGTCTGTGATGCTCTCATGTCGACCGCTGGAGCGCTGGAGTGGGAGGTGGGTCAGTTGCGGCTTCCTGCATGACTGGCTGCGGGTCTGGTGATGCAGGCCCTTCAGCTGGCAGTTCCAGGATATTGGAGGTCTGAGACGTATATGGTGGCTCCGATTCCCCAGAGGTCTTGGGTGCTGATGGGGAAGCGGGAACTGGGGCCTTGGCTTTGGTAGGTTCTGGGCCACTCAGGGCTGGTGCTGCTAGTGGGTCACTTCTGCCCCCTGACCCCTCATGTGACTGTAATTGGTCTATGTGCCGCCTCCTGTCCTCTGAGGTGACCTCATACATGACCGCCACTAGCACCCTGGAAACCCAGACCGGTATCCATGTGGAACCCCCACCCAAGTTTTTAGAAAACACCAAGTCCCCTGTGTCGAACCCTCTGGGAGCGCGGACTGCCTTGGGAACCTCTTGTAGGTCTGGGGTACGGTCTGGGTGCATGTGGTCTAGCAAGGTTGTCAGCTGCCAGCCCATGAGGAGCTCAGCTGGGCTATGGCTGGTGACTGTACTGGGGATGGAATGCTGTGCCAGTAAACACTCTGCAAGGTGGGCCTCCCGGTCCCCATAGATGATGTGGCAGAGTGTTTTCTTAGTCACCCACACCATCCGTTCAGCTTGGCTGTTGGTGGCTGGGTGAAAAGGGACTGACATCATGTGTTTAATTAGGTTTTGACCACAGAAATCCTGGAACTTGGCCGAGGTGAAGGCCATCCCATTATTGGATACAAGTGTGTCGGGCAGGCCGTGGGTGGCAAAAACCCCGTGGAGGGCCCCTAACATGGCCCTGGAGGATGTGGATGCTACTGGTAAGAGCTCGAGCCACTTTGAATAGGAGTCCACTGTGAGGAAAAATATTTGCTCCTGGAAAGGCCCCACAAAGTTGAGGTGCAAGCGGGACCAGAGGTTTCATGTAGACTCCCACTGTTGGGCTGGGGCTTGGGGTGGAGCCAGACAGGTCTCCTGGCATGGTTGGTAACGGGCAACCCAGGACTCAATAGCTTCATCAATTCCCATCCACCATACATAGCTGCGGGCCAGCACCTTCACTCACACTATCCCCGGATGGGTTTTGTGCAGCGCTATGAGGACTCGCTGCTGCAGCACCAAGGACACCACCACCCTGTTCCCCCACAGCAGACAACCTTTATGAACGGACAGTTTGTCCCTGTAGAATGCAAAAGCCACAAATTCCGACCCCACCTGGCCCGTGGGCCATCCCCTCCACACCCATTCCAAAATGCGGGAGATGATTTTGTACTTCCTGGAACAGCAGACAATGTCCTTGGCATACACCAGGCAGTTTGGCAGGGAGTCCAATGCCATGATTTGGTGTGCAGGGGCTGGATCAGAGTCCATCTAAGGCAGCGGCAGGTGACTCAGGGCGTCGGCATGGCCCATGGTCTTCCCTGGGCAGTACTGGAGGTTGAACTGGTACCCTGTGAGGAAAATGGACCACCGCAAGACCCACAGAGATAGCATTTGTGGAGTTTGGCAGTCAGGGGCAAACAGACCAAGGAGGGGCTTGTGGTCCGTGTGGATGGTGAAGGGCCAGCCATACATAGTCATGGAATTTTTTTTACCTCCCCCCCCCCACAATGGCCAGGCTTTCCTTATCAATCTGCATGCAATTGCACTCTGGTTTTTGCAAGGTCCGTGAATAGTAGGCTACCGGAACCTCTTGGCCATTTGGTAGCACATGGGCCAAGACAGCACCCACCCCATACGGGGAAGCATTGCATGCCGGAATGACAGGCAGCCGCTCGTCGAAGTGCACCAACAAGCTGATTGAAGTCATATTGTCTATTACCGCCTGAAAAGCAGCGGCTTGCCGGTGACCCCAAACCCACAGAGCCTGTTTGTCTAGAAGCCTGTGTAAAGGTTCCATTACTACTGCCTTGTGAGGGAGGAAGGTGTGGTAGAAATTAAGGAGGCTATAACAGCACCCGCCTCATGGTCCCACTGGATCACTTTTATGTGCTGTTTATGGCTACCCCAGCCCCTCTTTCTCCTCAGTTCTTCCTAATATAACTTTTACCTCAGGAAAATGAAACTTAAGGGGTGGGTATGATATGGATTTTTCTATCTTAGTCTCTTTGGGGTTTTTGCTTTCAGATGGATATTTAGTTCAATTCGTAGGGGACCACAGCAATTTTGACCGTTTTCCCAAATTATAGGCACCAGAGAACTTTAACGTAAACCACAGATATTTATTATAACACAAAGACTTAAACTGGGGATATGGGAGATATTTACATGGGCTATAAAGTACCTCACACAGTTAACAAGTTGCTCAGTTGTTTCAGGCTTCCTAATATATCTTTCTTCTTTCTTAGGTCTCTCAGGTTTTCAGTTCACATATAATGCACTCTCCAACACTAGCAAAGGCTGGCCTCATGGTTATACTGTGCCATGTCTCTTAAGTCAACTGGAGCCTCTACTCCCAGCCCTTCAGACTCTTAGACCCACATATATTCCCTCAACCACCTCTCTAGCTCCTAAAAGATATGAATGTGTCTGTGACCATTCAAGTCATCATGGTGATTCTTTTTTTAGTCACACACACAGCCCCTTGGCTGCTTTTATAGAGCTAGCAGTCAGCTTGGCTTCTCTCCTCGAAGACTCTCCACAGCTACTGTCTCAGCTCCCTCAAAGACCAACTCTATCAGGCTCTGTCAGGCAACTAACTCTCTCCGGCTCTGTCAGGCACTAACCAACTCTCCTCAGCCGTTAGCTGTCAATCTCACACTGAGAGTTCCGAGCACTCTGGCCCCCACCCTCAGGTCACCTGACGCAGGCTCTATGCATCCTTGGATTTATGTTTAACCTATACCTTACTGTCACAGAGGCCTAAGAATGCTTCTAATTCTGCCTTTGTGGGGACAGGCACCTTGCAAATGGCCCTAATTTTGTCCTTTGCTGGGTGGATCCCTTCTGCATCCACCATGTAACCCAAGACATCAATAGTGAAAACCCACAACACACATTTATTTGTTTGTTTGTTTGTTTATTATTTGCATTTATACCCCACCCTCCCCAGTTGGGCTCAGGACGGCTAACAGCAAGTAAAACAACAAGTAAAACAACTATGTTAAATTAATACAATAAAATTATTACAATAAGGCATTATTAAAAATATGACAATATAAATTAAGATATAATTTGTGGTTCAAGATGGCATTAATAGCACTAGTCCTTAAAATTCTTTGATGTTTTAAGTGCTTTATTTTTCTGTCTGGTTCAGAAGAAAAGTTTTTGCTGTGGGATGATGGGTACTAAGCACCACTGTCAGATGTTAAAATGCCTCCGGTTAGACATTAAAAGTCTGTCTAAACAGGTATGTCTTACAGGCCCTGCAGAATTGTGGCAAGTCCTGCAGGGCCCTGATCTCTTCAGGGAGGGCATTCCAGAGGGTAGGAGCAGCCACTGAGAAAGCTCTTGTCCTTATGGTGGACAGGCAAGCATCCTTTGGCCCAGGGATCTTTAAAAGATTTTGAGAATTTGATTGTAGTGCTCTCTGGGGCTCATGTGGGGAAAGGTGGTCCCAAAGGTAGACAGGTCCCAGGCCATAAAGGGCTTTGAAATTCATGATCAGGATTTTGAACCAGGCTTGGGATGCCACAGGCAACCAGTGCAGCATCTCCAGTGCAGGTTGGATGTGCATCCGTAAAGGCAGCTCCAGTAACAATCTGGCTGCAGCATTCTGCACCAGTTGTAGCTTCTGGGTCTGAGTCAAGGGCAGCCCCATGTAGAGGGTGTTGCAGTAGTCTTTTCTCAAGGTAACCATTGTGTGAATTACTGTGGCCAAGTCATTGCACTCTAGGTATCAAGCCAACTGCCTTATCTGCCTGATGGTAAAATGCAGATTTGTCAGTGGTTGCCCCCTGGGTTTCCATTGATAATGAAGACACCAGGAGTATCCCTAAGCTCTTGACCTTCGAAGCTGGCACTAAAGGTGCCCCATCAAAGGTCAGCAGAGGGATCTCTCTTCCCAGGCTGCCTCAGCTTAGGCACAGAACTTCTGTCTTTGCTGGATTCAATTTCAGTCAACTCTGTCTGAGCCATTTCACTACGGTTTGTAGTGCCTGCTCCAGATTATCCGAGACGCAGTCAGCTCGGTCGCCCATCAAGAGATAGAGCTGAGTATCAACCACATACTGGTGACACTTCAGCCCATAACTCCAGACTATCTGGGGAAGGAGGCACATATAGACGTTAAATAACATCGGGGAGAGGACTGCCCCCTGAGCCACACCACACACAAGTGGGTTTCTCTGGGACAATTTCTCCCCAACAGCCACTCTCTGTCCCCATCCTTGGAGGAAAGAGGTAAGCCACTGAAGGGCAGACCTCTGAATCCCCGGGTCAGCAAGGCAGTGCAACAGCAGCTGGTGATCGAATGTATCAAAGGCAGCCAACAGATCTAATAACAACAGCACCATCAAACCACCTTGATCCAGATGTCTTAGGAGTTCATCTATGAAGGTGACCAGTACTGTCTCTGTCCTATGGCCTGGGTGAAAGCCGGACTGAAATGGGTCTACCTTCTCCCTTTTGGCCTTGAGACCTGCCCCATCAAAATGCTGTAGCATAGCCTGGAGGCAAAGGGTAAACTCCTCTTCAGTGGCTGCAGCAATCAGCACATAATCGAAGAATGGATGGACCCCGGGGATACCTTTAAGGAGAGAGTCCATTAAGTTCTGGAAGATCCCTGGGGCCACGCTGGGGCCACGCTGACCCTAAACTGCAGCTGCTTGACCCAGAAGGCCCCGCTGTGCATTACAATGGTTTGTGCCTCTGCCGTGGCAGCATCTACAACAAGCTGCTGATAAGCCTGTGCCAAATTCAGCTTCCCAAAAAATTTTGCTCCCGCAAGAAAAGTCAGGTTGATGCCATCTCTGTTGCACATGGCGGCTGGCACTTTGGTTTGGCCTGGTGCAGTTTGAGGGTGTCGTTATCCTCAGAGTCATCTGGGTTGGAGCTGCTGGCGGCCTGGTTGTTGAGTGCTGCTCCTTGTGCGACTTCTCATAAGTGGCGGCTTCACTCAAGGCATCTTCCAGGGTGAGAGCCTTTTTAACCACCAACTTCGCCTGCATACATTCATCCCAGAGGCCTGTGACGAAACGGTTGAGCAGGGCCTCTTAGAGACTGACAAAGGCACGCTCACAGGCAAGGCGGCAGAGCTCTGTAAGGAAGGCTCCTACAGTCTCTCTGGCTGGGGTGAGAAGT
The DNA here is from genome assembly GCF_032191835.1 of Heteronotia binoei. Taxonomy (NCBI): domain Eukaryota; kingdom Metazoa; phylum Chordata; class Lepidosauria; order Squamata; family Gekkonidae; genus Heteronotia; species Heteronotia binoei. Next base: position 125,583,826 of record NC_083225.1, read on the forward strand.
GGTCGGTCAGCTTCTCTACGATGGCCTTGTAGGTGGCCTCGTTCAGTGTTGTCAGTGAGAGTTTAATAATACATACTAGCTGTAATTCCAGATCAACGCACCAGGAACAAGATCTTAGAGACAGCCAGAATTCAAGGCTCCCTTAAATACAAAGGAGATCATATCCATGTATTCCCGGATCTGGCTCGTGATGTTTTAATTAAACGCAGGGAGCTGAAACCAGTGACTGAGGCTCTTCAGGCAGCACATATTCATTACAAATGGGCTAATCTGGTCATTGTTCAGTTCCTGCTGAGGTTACATTCAATTGAGTAGCTCCGGGCTTTATGGCCACCATGCCAACTATGGGACTGTTCCAGAACATTCTAGTTCCTACTCATACAGTGGGCAATACACTTGATTTGGTTTTCTCAGTAAAGTACATGATATGGTAACACAGTATTTTTCCACTCTGCTTTGGCATAGACCGATATCATCTGGTGATATTTGGAGTCATGTATACTCAGAACCTCTGAAAGGGTAGTGGAACAACGAAGATGGTCCATCCCCGGAGGCTGATGGATCCAGAGAGGATCCTTATGTCTCTATCGGATTTTCCAGTTAGCAAAGCTGTCATTGCTGTTGCAACCCTGGTTCACCTGTGGAATAAGGAAATGACCCTGGTTGTGGACGTGATTAGCCCTGAGTGCTCTCTCTCCTTCCATGGAGTACAGAATGCTATTTCTTTTACTGAGGAGCTTTGGGTTATGAAATGGTTGGGTAGAATAATAACATGCCCAGCATGGCTGGTTGTCTGGATCCATGAGGGATAAATGCCTATCTACAGGAGGGTGTAGTTCCAACCAATATTCCCTCTAAGCTGCAGAGTCTTGTGAGCAAAAATTCTACTTTGCGAGCTACAGGTATTAAAGTTGTGAGCTACTGCATAAATTATTGTGCTCTGGGGCCATTTTTCATGAGCTAAGACAAAAATGTGTGAGCTGGAGGCTAAAAATCTGTGAGCTAGCTCACACTAACTCAGCTTAGAGGAGACACTGGTTCCAACCATCTTGAAAGTGGTAGTTGTGAGATCCCTCCTAAAGAAGGCACCCCTTGATCCAAATGATCTAAACAACAACCACCTCTAGGCAAAGTTCTCAAGTAGGTGTTGGATAACAGTTTCAGGAAGCCTTGGATGAGACAGACTATCTTCTAAACCCATTTCCAATCTGAATTTAGGTCTTGCTTTGGTAAGGAAATGGTTTTGGTTGCTCAGACAGATTACCATTGCTTATAGGGGGAGTAAGTCCCTGCTGATCCTTCTTCATCAGCTTTCAATAGCAACAAACATGGCATCCTTCTGAAGTTGAGGCTGGACTGGGAGCAGGGAGCACTCGACTTTGGTGGTTCCTCTCTTACTTGAAAAATCAATTCCAGAAGGCAGTGCTGGCGGACTGTTACTCAACCTTGTGCCATTTATGCTATGAAGTCCTGCAGAGCGCCATCTTATCCCCTTGCATCTATACCTACTTGAAACCACTGGGAGAAGTTATCCAGGGATTTGAAGTTAGGTGCCACCAACATGTGGATGACACTCAACTCTATTTCTCCTTAACAGCTAAGCCAGGTTGGTCTGTGGAAGACCTGAGTAGGTGCCTGGAGAAAGTAATAGGATGGATGAGAGCCAGTAAACTGAAGCTCAGTGTAGACAAGACTGAGATGCTGTTGGTCAGTGGAGAAGCTGCTTGGGGAATGTGAAGACAGCTTGTCCTGGAGGAGTTTGCACTCCCTCTGAAGGAACAGGTTTGTATCTTGGGGGTGCTACTGGATCCTGGCCTATGATTAGAGGCTGAAGTCTCCTTCATAGCATGTAATACCTTGTACCAGATCTGGCTGATTCACCAGCTATGACTGTTTCTCAAAAAACATTACCTGGCCATAATGATTCATGCTCTGATCACCTGTTAAGTCCACCTGTTAAGATCTGCCTGTCAAGCTCTGATATCCCCTTCAGAGATGAATTAGGTGGCAACTAGAAGCAAAGCATATTCTGTGGTGACACCTCATATTTGGAATGTCCTCCCCCTTGAGGCTCACCTTGTGCCTACTTCTGGGTACAAGATTCAACACATTTGTTTTTACCCAGGTTTTTAATTAGGGGTTCTATCTTATCAGCTTTTTAAATAGTCTGCATCTCTGTACAGATAGTTTCCATGCTGCTTGTGTTTTAATACTGTGGTTTTTACTTTAATACTATTGTTTTTACTTGAGCAGGACTCCTAAAAGGCAGCATAGAAATAAATAAATGCATAAATAAACTCTCTTGATATTTCAGAACAATATTGTTAGGGATGATTTCCAATTTCTCAGCTCTGCTGTGTTATCTTGAAAATCTCCATATTGATTTTGCTTTGCTTTTGGATGCTGAATCTTCCCTGCAAAGCATATGATGACTCAATAACATAGCATTTTAAAAGTATGCATTACACACTCTGTTAATACAGGTTCTCTTGGTTTTAAACAATTTATTGATAACATATGGTTACAATATTTAATTATATCCTTTCTATCTCTAACCCATATGTTATTTTCGATCCCCCCTCCCTCCATTACTAGACTTCCCCTGAAGTTATATATTTAAGTTCAATTATAAAGGTACCCCTACCCAATCAAAGTTCAATGTCTTTCTCTTCCCATTCATACTAAAAAAATTGTCCAATGTCTTTTTATGTTTCACTCTTGCTCTTTATATCCTTTAAATTTCTTCCACTCATTTTTAAACACTTCTAAATCATAATCTCTTAAAGTTCTTGTTAATTTATCCATCTCACTCCACGATAAAACTTTCACAATCCAATCCCATTTCTCTGGTATTTTTTCTTGCTTCCACAGCTTCGCATACAATGTCCTAGCAGCTGAGAGCAAATACCAAATTAAAGTCCTATCTTCTTTAGGAACTTTTTCTATTTGTAATCCTAGCAGAAACGTTTCTGCAACTTTCTTGAAATCATAACCCAAAATTTTAGAGATTTCTTGTTGTATCATCCGCCAAAACTTTTTCGCTTTTTCACAAGTCCACCACATATGAAAAAAAGAACCCTCATGATTTTTACATTTCCAACATCTATTCGACATCTTTTTACTCATCTTTGCCAATTTTTTCGGAGTCATATACCACCTATACATCACCTTAAAACAGTTCTCCTTAATATTCTGACATATTGATATCTTCATCGAGTTCTTCCAAAGGTACTCCCAAGTATCCCTTTGAATTTCTCTGTTTACATTGATTGCCCATTTGACCATTTGAGATTTTACTACTTCTTCTTCAGTAGACCATTTCAATAATAATTTATATACTTTCGATATTAATTTTTCATTGTCTCCAAGCAAAACCCTTTCCAGTTCTGCTTGCTCACGTCTAATTCCATCCGACTTAATATCGTTTTCCATCAAACTTTTTATTTGTTGCATTTGAAACCAGTCGTATTTGTTACTTAGCTCTTCTGCAGACTTTAATTCAACTTTATCACCTTGAATCTTTAGCAGTTGATTGTATGACATCGCTCTTTCTTCATCAGATTCAGCTGTTATTTTTATTACTTCTGCTGGCACTATCCAGAGCGGCTTCCTCTCATCACCATATTCCTTATATTTTATCCAAGTATTTAACAGACTATTTCTAATATAGTGGTGAGAAAAAAAAAACGTCCATCTTATTTTTCCCATAGTACAAATACGCGTGCCAGCCAAATTTATTCCCATGAGCTTCTAACCATAAAAGTTTTTTATCTAACAGCATTATCCAATCTTTAATCCATGTCAAGCAAACTGCATCATGATACAATCTTAAATCCGGAAGCTGAAAACCACCTCTTTCTTTGGCATCTGTTAAAATCTTCATCTTAATCCTTGGTTTCTTTCCGGCCCAGAAATCTTTCTTTGCCATTTATTGAATTGTTTGCTATCTTTCATAATCGGGATAGTTTGGAACAAATACATTATTCTTGGCAAGATATTCATCTTAATTGCAGCAATCTTGCCCAGCAAAGACAAGTCTATTCCATTTCATCAAGTCTTTGTCCATCTTGCACCATAACTTTTCATAATTTTTTTTAAACAAATCAATATTCTTCATAGTCATTTCTAAGCCAAGTTATTTAACTTTAGAAGTAACTTCACATCCCGTCAAAGTCTGCAATTCTTTCTGTCTATTTGGTTGCATATTTTTACATAAAATTTTTTGACTTCTCTTTGTTTATATATAGTCCTGCTATCTCTCCATATTCTTTTATCTTGGCTAATAACAACGGTGTCACTTGGATCGGATTCTCTATTATGAACACAATATCATCTGCAAATGCTTTATATTTATAAGAGAATCCTCTGATTTTTAATCCTTCTATTTCTTTGTCATTTTGTACTTGTTGTAATAAAATTTCAAGAGTCATTATAAACAACAATGGTGATAGTGGACATCCTTGTCTTGTACCTTTGCTTACCTTCAATTCTTTTGTAAGATCTGCATTTACACACAATTTTGCTTGTTGTTCCATGTATATTGCTTTCGTCATTCTTACAAAATGTTCCCCTAAGTTAATTTTTTCCATTACTGCAAACATAAAGTCCCAATTCAAATTATCAAAGGCTTTTTCTGCATCTACAAAAAATAAGGCCGCTTCTTTTTCTGGATGCTTCTCATAATATTCCACAACATTAATAACAGCTCTTACATTGTCTCTTATTTGCCTTTTAAGAAGAAATCCAGCTTGATCTTTTTTAATAAAATTTATCAGATATTGCTTCAGTCGTTCTGCCAAAATTCTTGTAGAGATCTTATAGTCATTATTTAGTAGTGAAATTGATCTGTAGTTCTATACGTTTGTGACATCTTCTTTAGGAATCAATGAAATTACAGCTTCTTTCCAAGTATTTGGAATTTTCCCTTTTTCTCTTATTGTATTCAACAATTTCTGCAGTTTGGATATTATCTCATCTTTAAGGATTTTATAAAATTTAGATGTAAACCCATCTGGCCCAGGAGCCTTACCTTCTTTCATTGCTTTTATTGCTGCTTTGATTTCAATTTTTTCTATTGGATCATTTAAAATCTTTTTCATATATTCAATCAGGGGTGCTATTTGAATATTTCGTAGATAGTCTTCCATTTTTTCTTTTCTAATTTTCACGCCTTTGAATAAATTTGCATAATATTTAAAAAATTCTCTTTTGATTCCATCCTGATCTACTATTTTTTTTCCATTCGCCATAATTTTATTGATGGTTTTATTTTCTTTCTTTTTCTTCAATTGCCAGGCTAAATACTTCCCAGGCTTATTTGCACCCTCAAACGATTTCTGTTGCAAACTTTTTAAATTCCATTCTAATTCTTTATTCAGCAAATGTTTAATTTGGGATTGTAATATTGTAATTTCTTTTATTAACTTCTTCTTTCCTAGCCTTTTTTTCAATTCCCCTTCTTTTTTATTTATTTCATTTTGTAAAACTAGCATCCATTCTTCTTTGGCCTTCTTATCTTTATTATTCAATGTAATTAATAATCATTAGGGTTTGTAGAATCTTTCAGGCTCAAGTGCCGTGTTTTACTGGAGAAAGTTTTCCTTCCAGACGTTTTGTTCTCAGCTGCGGAGAACATCCTCAGTGGCATTGCAGCCGGAGCAGGCGTTCTGACCTTCTTGGCTGCTGTGCGTTGAGTGGGGCATTGAGCTGTGCATTGAGTCCCACTCAATGCACAGCAGCCAAGAAGGTCAGAGCGCCTGCTCCAGCTGCAACGCCACTGAGGATGTTCTCCGCAGCTGATAATGAAACGTCTGGAAGGAAAACTTTCTCCAGTAGAACACGGCACTTGAGCCCGAAAGATTCTACAAACCCTAATGATGTTACCAGTCATGAAAACCTGAAATCTTTGATAATTAATAATCCTCTCATTACTGCTTTATAAGTGTCCCAAACTGTTTGAAATTCCACATCATCAGTTTCATTTATTTGGAAGAATGCTGCAGTTTCCTTCTAAAAATGCCACAATGTCTTTATCTTGTAGGAGGTCCTCATTAATTCTCCATCTTCTTGTTTTCCTTTGCAATTTTGTAGTCCAACATATTGGATTATGATCTGCACAAACCTTTGGTAGAATCTCTACTTTTACTCCATTATGGTGCAGAATCTTTATTCTTCTCAAAAAAGCTATACATCTCTTGTTCATTCTTTATTGTAATCCTTCTTCCATGTTGTTCAAAGCCAAGACCTTCAGGTAGTATCCATCTGTATCTTGTGCCCTCTGCCCGCAGCTTCTCTGTTAGCCTCTTATATTTCTTCCTGTCATTGATCACTTGCTTTGTAGCTCTTTCATTATTTTGACTTTGCTCCCTTCTATTATCCAAGCTTTTTGAAAGCCTTTGTTTAAGATTTTTCCTGCTATGTCCTTAGACTTTAGTTTTATAACAATGTCTCTTGGTAGGCCTTTGTCTTTTGCATATGCTGAGTTAACTCTGTAGACACTATCCAGCATGCTTCTGAATTTTTTCAGGATCTTCTTCTAAGTATTCAGCGATGATTTTCACCATGTAATCCATTAGATCCGTTTCCTCTTTTTCGGGTAGTCCTCTCAGACGCACTTGTGTTTCCATCAATCTGCAATCATGGATTGTGATCCTCTCTTGGTGTTTTAGCAGAGTAGAAGCATGTGTATCCACTTTCTTTTCAACTTCGTTGACTCTGTTTTTGACCATTCCCAGTTCATCTTTAAAGTCCTCAATATCCTTTCTAAGATCTCCAATATCTTTTTTCATTTCTTTTCTAAAGGCTGTTAACATTTTGTCCACCCCTTTCATAATCCTGGCTTCCAAGGCATCAAATTGGCTTTGCATTTTGTCAAAAGAAGGAGCCCTTGCACGGGTTACTCTCTCTTCTGACATAGGAAACTCACCAAAACTTAAAAAAGTCTCCAAATCAAAGTTCAACACCAAGTCCAATAACTTAGAACATGCTGTTTGAAACAAGACTAATTTCGTTTTTCTCCTAGCTTCCTGGGCTGAGATATGGATTTTTAACGAATTTGGCAGTTTTCCCTCCTTTTAAAATGGCGATCGTTATTTCTCGATGGTTAAACAAAGTTCCTAGAGAGGTCTTTCTTGGTCTTGGTCTTAATTCCTTCCTGGTTCAGATGTCACAACCTTTATAATCCTTATAGGCTTTGCTTCATTGGCCAGCAGCTTTTACTTCCTGGTTTAAGTTGCTCAGTTCTCATCCATCAAGTATCGCAGCCTTTGAAACGTGCATGTGGGAATGTGGAGCGATAAACAAAGAAGCCTGCATCATCAGCCACAGGTATTCAAAACAACTTCCTTCTTTTTCAAATTCTATTAAAGCATTTAGTTCAACAAAGTTCAAATTTGGCAGGCTCTTATCTTCCTTCTATTCCTCTTCAGTTCAGTCTATTTTCATTTCCCAGTGCTATTTAGATTTGCTTAGAAATGTTTTGGAGCAGAAATATAAATCAAGGTACCTTATCAGTTACGTTCTTGCACTTCGGCTTTGCTGTTTTCTTGCAATTATAAATCAGTCCTTAAAGTGCCTGAGTTCTGACAGGCTTAAGCCAATTTAATGGCTTTTAATCCTTTGTAGATGATAGCAGACGTTCCCTCTCAATCGTCGGATCTCAAGGCTTCCAGAAGGCAGCTTCAGCTACCTAATTTCAGCCAAAATCTACGTCTAAAGGTATTTCGACGTCATCATGGTCTAATCTCTGACTAAGATTAGTGGGCAGGGACCCCCAAAAGGGTCTTTTCTACCCTGAACAAAGGAAAAGAAATCCCCCTTATTTAGAGGGCTGCAGCTCTCTCTTCAGCTCAGACTGGAAGTCCTGTTAATACAGGTTCCCAAGGCAGCCTAAAAAGACATTAGATGCAGTAAACATGCATATGTAATAAAAATTATGTACCCAAATATAGTAATCATCTCTAATAAGTGATCTATTGTGTACATGGTAAAATGAGTACTACATCACTGCCCCTTGATAAACTGATTGTGAGCAGAAATAACCTGCTTGCACAACAGAGGATGTATATGTAAAGTAACATGTCTCCTTAGTACTTAAGCCACTGTTTACACCTATCATCATTAGTTTTGGAACTACCAGGGAAGGCTTCTGGATTGTGATGCTAAGAACAAGTAAGAAGAGGCTTTCTGGATTGTGATGCTAAGGACAAGTAAGGAGAGGTAGGGACAAGTCAGAGTGAACATATGAAGCTGCCTTATACTGAACCAGACCTTTGGTCCATCAAAGTCAGTATTGTCTACTCAGACTGGCAGCGGCTCTCCAGGGTCTCAAGCTGAGGTTTTTCACACCCTTTTGCCTGGACCCTTTTTTGGAGATGCTGGGGATTGAACCTGGGACCTTCTGCTTACCAAGCAGATGCTCTACCACTGAGCCACCATCCCTCCCCTTAATGGAGAATTCTCCTTAGTGGAGAAACATGAATGCTACAACTAAGTTGGGGTAAAACAGGCCACACCGAAGAATTGCCAGGGCATAGTCCAGGCACTGGGCAACTCACATGCAAGCTGATGAAAACCTTTCCCAGCCCACATGTTGGGGCTAAACTTGGAATGGCAAGACAAGTGAACCTTCATGAGCTGAAGCCACTGTGTGGTTCCCTTGCCAACTGTGAGTGGAGCCAAGTGACAGCCCCTGAGCTGGGTATGACGCTACAGGCTTTATCCCCAAGATCCCTTAAAGGGGTCCCCTCTCAGAGGAGGTGAGCACACAGGCACAGCTTCCCTCAAATGGATCTGTCCTAATGCCTGTGATTGCCACAAGAATTGGGCCATACTGACTGGCTCCCACTAACACTCCTATGGCTGTAATCAAGTTAGCAGGGCACCCTGAATGCTATGAAGTCAAAGGTCCTGCTCCCATAAGGAAAGGTAAACACTGTCCACTCTGAAGGAAATGTCCAGATGGTGAATCACTGTCCTGCCAGTGAGTTCCACCAATTGTGCAACCATCTTGCTCACTTTCCTCCTGGTGCCATCCATCTTGCTGGAGAAACAACCACTCTCCAATTCCACCTTTCCAGCAGCTCTGACCAGAAAAGCTGAGGATCAGGTAGCCAAGTCAGAAGAATCCACATATCTGATTTATGGCTGGGAAGATCAATCTCCCCAACCTGGATCATAATCACAGGGGGTGGGGAGGGGGCTGACATGCAACAGAGCACCAAACAGTCTGGAGAAAGGAGTTCCAGTGCATTCCCCTTTGTCTCAACCAGGCAATCTGAAGCTGGCTTTTGAATCCCATTCAGTTGCCAAAGAATATTTTTCCCACCTAGTGAATCATACAATGTTGACTATCTATACTGAAATGCTGTGTCTCGTGGGAACTGTAAAGAGAGAACATTAAGGCAGGGGTACTGACAAAGGACCTGTACACATTGGATATCCAATGTCCCGTGGGTTGAATGTGCATGGAGGGGGCAGATCAATCTCTGCAGCTGAGGTGGCAGTGCTGATTTGGAAGGAATGTGACTAAAATCTTCAGGTGAGAGGCCAAGAGTTGTCAGGCAAGCCTGCACAACAGCAGTGAATTGGAATCTGGTGAGGCAGGCCCTGTTTGCATAAATGAGCAGAGGGGGTGGGCCTGAAAGCCAAATGGCTAAGTATTCTGCAGTTGCAGTAACTGGACAGGGCTGTCCTCTGAGTCCCACCCTTAGGGTGATATGAATGCTTTCTGCTCCTCTGGTCCTTTTTGAACCTCCCCATTAGAGCATGGGCCATTGTATTTCAACATCTTATCAGCTGAGGGCCCAGCTGAATCAGAAGTCAATACTAGCTCACCATACCTGAGAGCCCCCAAAGAAGGCTAGCATGAAGGCTGAATGGAAGAAAGGCCTCAAAGTTGAAACAGCAGATCCTAAGGAACTGTAACAGGAGTCTAGCAATGATGGAAAAGGTAACCACCCTCAGCGTGTCTGGTGAGTGGGTGGAGAGCCTCCTCCAGCTTTTGATGGCCTGACAAGTAGAGAAGGTGCAGGAGGGAATGTGGAAGTTATACCCTGCTGTAAAATGTGATGGGAGCCGGATGTATGGCCATGATTCTGGGTGCAGGGCCCTTCTCTCTCAGGAAGGCAAGATACTGAAAAACCATGGTCTCAGAGATAATGGAATTGAATACTCCCTGTAGAATCAGTTGCTGCCAAGTACCCACAGCTTTTCTGAGAAGAGAGCCCGTTGGTGATTCACATTGTGGGCAGAGCCCAAAACTAAGCTTTCCAGCCATCAGGTCCTGGTGGGGGATCACCCAATTTTACAGGCTCCTCCTTCCTCCCAGTCAGCTGGCCAGTGGGGGGAAGCCCTGCCCCAACAGCCATGATGTGCCTTTAAATGTTAACAGGACATATTAGGAGAAATGTGCAAACTGCTTGTGTTTAATGTGTGTGTGTCTTTCAATCTCAGCAGGAAAAAGCTGCATGGGAGGGGGGTGAGCAGACACAAGCCATGTGGCTCTTCATGGTAAATATATGAAGTGTGTGAGAGAGGAAAACAGCATAGTCTCTCTGTTTATTTTGCATTTGCTGCAGAAGTGTATAGTAAAATGGATAGTAAAGAGTTAACTAGAACCTGCTTATGGGATGGAGGAAAATTCCACCCCTAGACTGCTCTAGCACCCCTAGCAGAATGTATACTGCTCACTTTTGTTATTCTTTGTTAGTCTGAAGAAGTTGGTTGAAATAAAGTAGATTGTTACATTAAGCAACTCCTGTGAATAAAGCAATTTATTGCCCCAGTGAGATTGCAAAAGTATGGGCTTGCAAACCTTGTGTTTATGAAATGATTGCTTATTTTGGCTGCTTTGAGTGTGTGTGTATGTGTCCCTTGATAAAGCCATGCTTAGAAATGCTACCAAAGCCTGGCAAGGACTTGTGGGGGTATGACAAACTACGTTTTCATTTAGCAGAAATGCAGCTGCTGGGGAACCCTGTGCCTGCTGACCTCCTCCTTGGGTTTAAGCAATGTGAGAACATCCACAAAATAACCGTCAAGGATGTGCTCCCTGATTTTATGGATGCCAAGGGAGTACCCATGATTGCCATAAGTTGGTTCAGTCTGCATCAGGTGCCCTGAATCCCAGATGGCCCTGAAAGCTGTCCCCATGTACCCCCCATCTGCCAACAAGCCAAGTATGTGGACAGCTGCCATCCAACTATTGCCTGATGAATGAGCAGATTCCTGATCAGAGGAGGACTCACCAGACAGCCTATCACTGCCAGATGTGTCTCGATGCTGTTCCACCTACTGCCTCCTGCATTGCTTACTGCAGTGACTCTTGTGTGACCCCTGTCTCCTTGGCCCTTCATCCTCTGAACTGCTAGAGTTGGCTGAATGAACCCTTCTTCAGAACTTTTTCTGGAGTGCAGCCCTTAATACTGGCTTCTGCACACCAGCAGTGTGAAGGCACACCTGCTGGATCCTGGGGATACTGGTTTACCAGTACGGGGGTGAGTTGCTTGACCCTTTCTATAAACTAGATTAGAGCCTGACAAATGACCTGCAGCTGAGCTGTATTATCTATTGAAATCACCTGGTTGGGGCCTTGGGGGTACTGGATTAATCCTTCTGACTGGGACCAATAGAGTCTGAACTTCCTAGGAGGCCTTGGCACTGGTCTAGCAGTCCTTTTGGAGGTTTGCTATTTGGCCAATTTTTGGGGGGGAGGCACCATTAAGTGACCTGCATTGGATGGTAGTACAATGACTGAAGACTGTCTACAGTTATTATTGTTTTGTTTGCTAGCTTTAATAGGCTAAGGCCCAACGGACAACTGTTACTTTTATTTATTTGTTTGTTTTTGTTTCTTAATTGCATCTTTTTAATTTTTATTTTATCAATTCAACTAATCTGCTGAATGTATACTAGGAAGCACTGGTGCCCCGTAGGATAGAGGGTGCATGTGGGGAGTGGGAATGACACCTTCACTTCCAGGCCCATGTGTAGAGCCTCTGTTGAGTGTGAAATCGACTGAACTAGTCTCAATGGAAGGTGGGGAGAAAATGACCCACTCAGGCAACCAAATTCCTGACCTAGGCAAAGCTGCTAGCAGTCATGAAATAGAAGGGGCCTTGAGTTATTTATTTATAAAGATCTCTGTATATAGTTTATTCATTTTATGGAGGAAGGGTCAGAGTAAAGGAGGTTAAAGGGGGATTTCAAGAGGAAAGGAAGCAGTGTAATAAAACATGGTGACTACTGATCAAATAAGGGAAGGGGGGGACCATGATCCCTCTTCCTGGGTAGGCCCCCGCTGTGCTCCAACCCCAAAGCCTCTGCTCTCCAATGCTGCCTCACCTCGCTCCAGGAACTATGGCTTCGTCTGGTCATGCCCTAGGCTGTTGAGTTCTAATATAAATTGACAGGGCTTTATTTTGTAGAAAAAGCCCAGCAGGAAGTCATTTGCATAATAAGGCCACACCCCCTGATTTCACCAGAAGTGATGTCACCTATTCAGTAGGTTTTCACATATTGACACAGAACAGTACAGTGCCATCAGCTGCATTTCATGGATGTGTGTTCTCACACAGCCTGATGAAAGACCTTGTCCCTCCCCCCCCCCAGCACAGCTGGAGAGAGACAGCCACATCCAGCTGAGCAGGTAATGGCAGGCTCAGCTTCTCCCAGGAGGGGGCGCTCATGGGTAGCTCTGCATCTCTCACCTCTTCTCAAGCCCGTTGGAGGCTGGAGGTGGCAGAGAAGACAGAGCATGAGGTCTGAGATCATGTGGCTGCCTAGTACCTTTCCTCTGCTGGAGACCTTTTTTTGAGCCAGAGTCCTGGCCAAGCCAGCCAGAACTGTGTTCCTGCATGTTCCTGCTAACCCCCCTCCCCCCCCCCAAATGCCCTGGAAATTGAGTATTTTCAGTGCATTAATATGATTTCTGTTACAGTATTGGCTGATTTCTGAGTGTGTGTGTGTATAAAATATGCTATAGTCTGTGAGAGTTGCTAGTCAGCCACTTTGTGGGAAGTGTATATATTCTCTTTCTCTTTTTACAAATTACATCTAGTGAAATTTTATTGAATCTGTACACTATATAAAAGTTTGTGCTCCTGTTTCCAGTGTACTACTGTGATTATTTGTGGTGCATCCAAATATTTTCATTCTTCATACTAATTCATGCAAGTTAATTAATTTCTCTTATCTCTCTGTATATCACACATTGCACTGCACATACACTTAGAGTGATCTCCATCAAGTGCTTTCCACTGTCTTCTGCCAATCATTTATACTCACTGTCTAAATAATACAATGTCTACATCTGATCAGCAATGTTACTTGACTTCTTATAGATTCTGTCTCCCAGTGACCACTCAGGTTGTCAAATATAAACCCTTCTGCCATGCAAATTTTCTTTTGGGGTTGCAAAATACCCTTTTATGCCTGCTTCCCAAACACCAATGGAAAAAGCTGTTATCCTTTCTGTCTAAAATTTGCCAGGAAAGATCCCTTAATTAGAAACAATATCTGAGAATTCCATCCCATGTAGTTAGAAAAGGAAGGTGATGCTACTGGAAATGTGTTTTGTTTTCAATTGCCTACAAAACTAGAACTCTTTCACCTAACTGCATAACATGTACCAGAGAACACACCATTTATGAGGGATACAAATCTCTGAAAATTTAATCTTCATTAGGCTGGGGGTACAATTTACAGTCTGAAAAATATTTCTCATTGAAAACAATTAATAGCTCCCATTAAAAATTCACAGCCTATTGTCTTTTTGGTCTCCTACGTCTAGTTAGACCATAAACTTTTTCTGTACAGTGTGTTTTACTTGCAATACGTCCTAATTGCCTTTGGCTCTGAGTATACTGACTTCCAACAATAAAAAACCTAAACAGCCAATTATTTGAGAAATTACCTTTCCCTCTATGCAACATTACCTCAGATAAGCACACAGTAACCAAAAGATAATGTTAGAGCAAGAAACAGAGTACCGTACTTAATTCTTTTACTAATTTGTTGCACACTTTCTATTTACCCACCCTTCAGCTTTTGTATGGTTCCATGCAGAAATTTTCTCATATGGAGGGAAGAACATGTTCAGTGACTGCATATAGAAAGGCAGGGCTCAGTCATCAGAACTGCCAGCCAAAGAAAATGAGATAACAGCACTGGGAAATATCTCTTCTGTGTTTCAAACAATTTATTAGTAGCATATGGTAATATAGTCAGTTTCTTACATCATTAATAACTACTTTTCCCCTCTATCCCATACATAGTTTCTACCCACCCCTCCCCCCGTTACTTGACCCCCGCCGGTGTACTAAACTTAAAATATTAATATTAAAGTGAGACGGCAGGGCAAGAAGGAATATTGATAAAGGGAAATATGGATTGATGGATAATTGGAAATGGTGTATTAGAGAAGGGTGGAATCAATAAGGCCAACAGAAATGCTTTCAGGAATCTTTGTGTGCTTCTACCTGAGCAAAAGGGGAACAGCCGGCTGACAAGCGGAGAGGACACACAGTAAAATTTGTAACTTCCTAAGCAAACCACAAAACGGCAGGGTTGCTAAGAGATACTAGCAACAGGCTTGCTAAGAAGTACTTCCTCTTTTATGCAAGACAGCAAAACAAATGCATGCAAGCTAGCAGCAATACAGCATAGAGAGACAGTGATTATAAGAGAAATAAAATGGTTAGGAAAAGTTTTACGTAGAGTTTAGAGTGTTTTAGGCATAAGAAATAAAGAGTGTGTTTCAGTAATAATCATAATGCTATTTAGAAAAGCAGAAGTTACAGCAAGCACCAGTAGGAAGCCCACATAAGGCAGAAACAACCAGGCTGATGGACAAACGGGCCTGGACCTAACCACGGGCAGGTCAGGGGCAGAAATATGCAAAGGTTATGTTTGCGGCTTATGTTTTATGGGTTTTGTGTCAGCGGCCCAGGGACCTGGGAAGCTGAAATGTACTAAGGTGGGCAGATGGATTGAAAAATAATATAAAAGGCAGCAGTCAACTGTAATTCCCCGCTCAGACCTCCGAGCTTGGACTCCTGGGTCTGAAGCCCGTGTACAATGGCCTATGTGCACGTTAAATAAAGAAAGCTGTTTTCCTGATCTCGCCTCAGACCTCGTTTGTAAGTATGATTTAATATTAATTGGACAACACAGGACTTTCCCTGCTACAAAAGGTATCCTTAATTATTAAAATCCACAATTAAAATCCTCCTCCCTCTTATACTTAATCATGATCAAAAATTGTCAAATGTCCTTTTGTTTTCCACTCTTTTTCTACGTAGCTTCTGAACTTTTTCCACTCCATCTTAAATACTTCCAAATCATAGTCTCTTAAGGTTCTTGTTAACTTGTCCATTTCACTCCATCTCATAACTTTTACAATCCAATCCCATTTCTCTGGTATTTTTTCTTGCTTCCACAACTGCGCATACAATGTCCTAGCAGCTGAGAGCAAGTACCAGATTAAAGTTCTATCTTCTTTTGGAAATTTCTCCATTTGTAATCCCAACAGAAAAGTCTCTGCAACTTTATTAAATTCGTATCCCAAGATCTTAGAAATCTTTTGTTGAATCATCTGCCAATACTTTTTTGCTCTTTCACAAGTCCACCACATATGATAGAAAGAACCTTCATGTTTTGGGGAGTTGTACGCATGCACTGAAGAAAGCCAACAGCTGGCCCATTCTCTCTTCAGAGTAATCTGCTAAAAGCTCAAATAAATTGAGATAAGTCCGTCCTCAAGGCTAATAGTAAGAGGAAATTGCTGTAGGAGCTTTTGGTGACTGAAAGTCTTATCTGAGCGTTCCAATGGTAAGAAAACAACTTTTTTTTTTACTTTTCTAAGGAGGCAACACCCTGGGCAAATACAAGCTCTCATTAGGCCTAGTAAAGTGTGAGGAATGGCAAAGACAATTAGGGAGTTATCTGAGCAACTGTCTGCTTTTCAAAATATAGTAACAGCCTCACTGGGGCAGCTATCAGAACAAATCAAAACAGTAAACGAAGCTGTTTTGAGTATTACTGAAGAACTCAGAGATACAACTTAGATGGCCAATTTAGCCAAGGAACTTGCAAGTAAAAATAAACAAAAAATAGATCAGTTATCTAGCCAGCTGGCAATGATTTCAGACAGGAACAGGAGAGCCAACCTCATTTTTTCAGGAATTACTGAAGAGATAAATAATGCGCTTCTAGAGGGAACGCTGAGAGAATGGATTGAAGAAAAAGGAGTTAAGGTTCAGCCTCAAGAAATAGAAAGAGTCCATAGACTACAGAGGAGAAGAGAGGGAGGGGCTCCAAGAGATGTTATTATTAAATTTACAAGAGAGAAGCTACAGCAAGAAGTTTATAAAACTTTGAAAAAGAAGAAGGATTTGTCCTTCAGAGGCAATAAGGTCTGGGTGAGAGAAGACTTCTGCCAAGAGACTATTAAGCAGAAAAACCTAATGAGTCCTTATGGGAAAAAAAGATATATGACAACAAAGTAAAATTTTCATGGGGGTACCCATCTACAATAATAATATTTAAAGATGGGAAGAGGATGATAGCTAGAAACCCCAAGGAGGCAGAAGAACTTTTGAGAAGATTGGGACTTGCCACAGACGACTTGGGTGTGCACAGAGAAGAGGAAACCATGGAGGCACCTGACGATCCTGGAGAATGAGCATCAAGCAGGCTCAATAAAAGGCGAAGGACAGCTTCTCTTGAGGATATCTCATAAAGGGAAGTATACAAGAGTTTAATGAGCTAACTATATGGAATGATATGTAGGGGGAGAATTAGGGATGCATACATTCTGGAAGGTGGGAGACGGGATGATGTTTTCGTCCACAATTCTGTCTCAACCACAGGGTATGTGGGGGGGAAGGGAAGGCATTTCCTAATATATATAAATAAACACCCACAGCCAGGGAGGCCAAGGAGTAAAAAAAATAAAGAAAATGGATAGGTCATTAAGAATACTTTCACTGAATGTAAATGGGTTAACATCAAATCTTAAGAGATACAGATTAACTAAATTAGCTAGAGAACAAAAGATATTGTTGTGTCTACAAGAGACACATAAAAAAAAGATAGAACACCGTTAATAAAAGATCCGTATTGGCAGGTCTTAGCAGAAGCTAGAGGGAGTTCCAAGGCCTGGGGGGTGGCAACCTTGATCCATAAGAACTTAACAGTAGAGGATATTGAAACATTAACGGATAAGGAAGGTAGATACCTATTAGTCAAGTTTAAAATGGAAGGTAAACGGGTTACCCTAGTGAATATTTATGCACCAAACAAAAAAAAAAAGAATTTTCTAATTAAGGTCTTCAAGAAGATTCAACAATTCTCAGAGGGTGAATTAATAGTTGCAGGGGACTTATCATGGACATAACAAAGAATAAAAATATTAAGTTGGGAGAATGGGGATTGAAAGAAGCACATAAGTTTACAAATTCTAGACCTAGACCCACACACATATCTAGTAGGCATAAAACGGCATCATGCATAGATTATATAATCCTGGAAAAGAATAATAATATGTCTATAAAAAAATTATAACCTTCCCAATCTGGATATCTGACCATGCTCCTTTAAGTATTGAGTTGGAGTTAAATTTACCAATAACAAATAGACCCTGGAGATACAATAATTTAATAATGGCAAAAGAAGAGGATAGAAACTTTATGAAAACACAGATAAATCTATATTTTAAGGAAAATAGAGGAACGGTTCCCACTAATATATTATGGGATGCTGCCAAAGCAGGAATAAAAGGGAATTGTATAAAGAGCGAAAAGAGGATGAAAAGAGAATGGTATGAAAAAAGACAAGCAAATTTCAGGAATTGGAGAAGTTACAAAAGGAACAAATGATAAAATATTGCCCTGCAAAACAGAACAAAATAAAAGAGATCCAAAAACAGCTGGAGGCACTAGACATAGCTACAATATGGAAAAAGGAAACTATGGTAAGGAATGATTTTCAGAGGAATAGTATTAATATGGCGAAAAGACTGGTGAATTATTTGAAAATTAAAAAAGCAAAACAGAAGGTTAGAAGTATAAAAATTAACAAAAACTCAACACAAAGCCCTAAGGAAATTATTAAGGCCTTTAAGAATTTTTATAAAAATTTGTATAAGGAAAAGCCCATAAAGGTGTTCTAGGAGTCAATTAGTATTTCTTTCGAGAAAGAGAGGATCGAAGCATTAGAAGGCAATATTTCAGTCCAGGAAATAAAGGATGTAATAAAAGGTTTAAAAAAAGGCAAATCACCAGGGCTAGATGGCTTTACAGGTGAATTCTATAAAGAAATGATTGAAATTATTGCACCTGAAATGCAAGCAGTTTTCAGTGAAGTGTTGGGAGGAAAGAATGCCCCAGATACATGGAGGAAATCAGAAATAATATTAATTCTAAAACCTCAAAAGGACCCGGAAGAGGTAGGTTCATATAGACCAATAAGTCTATTAAACCAAGACTATAAGATTTTTGCAAAAATATTGGCTAATAGACTTCAGAAAGTCATTTCAACAATCATTAAAGGGGACCAATATGGGTTTATTAAGGGCAGAAACATCACACACCCCATTACAAATATACTCAATATCATGGTCAGAAGGAAAAAATAGGGTTACTAAAACTGAACATTTATAAAGCTTTTGATACTCTATCTCACGGATATTTTTGGCAAATATTGAGGAAAATTAGGATAGGGAAAAGGTTCTTACAGGCATTTCAGGAGATCTATAAAGGAGGAAATGCGAAAGTAAGAGTAAATAATAACCATACACAAACATTTCCTATACAAGGAGGAGTAAGACAGGGTTGTCCTCTATCTCCTCTCTTATTTTCAATAGCAATGGAACAACTAGCGAAATGGATTAGAAATTCAGGTAGAATTGAGGGCTATAAGAAAGGTAATGAAGAGATGAAGCTTAACCTTTCTGCAGATGATATTATTGTTATTATGACTAACCCTAAAGAGGGTGTTAAAGAGATTAAGATTATCCTAGAAGCCTTTGAAAAGTGTTCAGGGCTAGGGGTCAATTTTGCAAAATCAGAAATTATTTATTTTAATGTTAACAGAAAAGAAAGGCATGAGATAAATAGGTCTGGGGGTTAAGAAATTTAAATATTTAGGTATAGTTCTGCATAAAAATATTGATAAAATGATAAAGGAAAACTATGATAAAATATGGAAAAAAATTGAGAGAGACATGAAAAGATGGAAAAATAAAACATTAGGGTTATCTTCTAGAATAAGAAGCGCTAAAATGTTTTGGATACCAAAGTTAACATACCTATTTCAAACGTTGCCTCTGGGAACAAGGAAAAATAAAATTGAACAATGGAATAGAGCATTAAGAGAATGGATGTTCAATAGTAAAAATTGCAGATTCCATAAGCGAATAATATATAATCATAAATCAGAATTTGGATGGGGAATTCCGTACCTAAATATTTATTACGAAGCCTTCCAACTAAAACCATTATTAGAAATAGGTGAGGAAAAGTCTCAGAAGTGGGTCAACTTTGAGACTGGAATAAATAATAATATAGGTTAGGCATTTTTTCTAAAGTTACGAATAAAGACTTACAATTAACAATAGGTCCTAGAAGAGCTTCATTAGAGGTTTGGAAGAAATGGCAGCCACATTGGTTAGGAAGAGTTTCCAGATGGGCACCCCTGGAAACTGTCAATGAGAAAGTGCAAGAAACTAATTGGTGGGAAAGGTTAAATCTCAAAGGTTATTGCAGAGTGGAAGACATGTTTCGAAGTGGAAATCTTAAACCCTTACAGGAAATAACAGAAGAAATAGGAAAACAATATTGGTTAAAAGTAGCTGGGCTATACAAGGCAGTAAAAAAGATTAGAGAAAATGATATTTGGATAGACACGCCAATGGAAGTACTATACAAAGAAATGGCAAAGTAGAAAAAAAGTACTATACAAAGAAATGGCAAAGTAGAAAAAGATATATAGAATGATGATAGAAAACAAGGAAAAAATAGTAGAGTATTTACAGAGGAGATGGAGCCAGGAGGGCTGGATATCAGAGAGGACGGTGGAAAAAATTAAGAAAGGAATAGAATAAATCAAAGTAACTAAATTTAAAGAACTTGAATACAAATTTCTTACAAAATGGTATAAGACCACAGCACAATCAGCTAATATGATTCCAGGATTGAGTCCGCTATGTTGGCATTGTAAACTTTCTAAAGGTCAGTATGCTCATATGTGGTGGGAATGCCCGGTAGTAAAGACCTTTTGGAACAAAATTATCGAAATAATCAGAAAAGTATGCAATATAACATTAACCATAGAGTTTAATCTTATGTTGGTAACCACAATAGGTGGCATGATAATAGACAGGAATACGCAAAATTTAGTCAAGGCTATGGTATTGGGGGGTAAGGTGGTCATTGCTTTGGGTTGGAAGGACAAAAGTAAATGGACAGTAGAAAACTGGCACAATTATTTGTTTGAATTTATACAGTCAGACATCGTGGCGGTACTTAACAAGGAGATGTGATGTGAAAACCAAGGAAATTACGACCAGATGGAAGACCTACCTAGAATGGACAGCGATAGAAGGAAGGACGGACATTCAGTAGAAGACTAAGACTTTGTGTCTATGGTTGGGGGGAAGAGACTAGAAGTAAAGGGTGGGGGGGGAGGGAGGAAGAGCGAGTTGGAAATAAAAATATTTGTTGTAATGGACTAAATAGAATAACAAATAAAGACTATTTATAAAAAAAGAGAAAAAAAGAACCTTCATGTTTTTTTACATTTCCAACATCTATCTGGCATCTTATTGTTCATCTTTGCCAACTTTTTAAAAGTCACATACCATCTGTACATCATCTTAAAACAGTTCTCTTTAATACTCTGACATGTTGAGAGTTTCATAGAGTTCTTCTACAAATTTTCCCATGTATCCATCTGTATTTCTTTATTTACATTAATTGCCCACTTAATCATTTGTGATTTCACTACTTCATTTTCCGTAGACCATTTAAAAAGTAACTTATAAATTTTTGAAATTAATTTTTCATTATCTCCAAGCAGAACTTTTTCCATTTCTGTTTGTTCTCGTCTTATTCCATCAGTTTTAAGATCACTTTCCACCAAACACTTTATTTGTTGCATTTGAAACCAATCATATTTATAGTTCAATTCCTCAGCAGTTTTCAATTCTACTTTACCACTTTGTATTTTTAATAGTTGATTGTATGACATCCATTTTCCCTCTCCTGACTCAGCTGTTATTCTTATTACTTCTGCTGGCGCTATCCATAGTGGTTTTCTCTTATCACCATACTTCATATATTTCATTCAGATATTTAGCAAATTATTTCTTATGTAATGGTGAGAGAAAAGACCATCCATCTTTTACTTCCCATAGTACATATAAGCGTGCCAGCCGAATTTATTTCCATAACCTTCCAACATTAAAAGTTTTTTATTCAATAGCGTCACCCAATCCTTTATCCACACTAAGTAAACTGCTTCATGATATAGTCTTAAATCTGGTAATTGGAATCCTCCTCTTTCTTTAGCATCTATTAAAACTTTCATTTTGATCCTTGGTTTCTTTCCAGCCCATACAAATTCTGAAATCTTCCTTTGCCATTTATTAAATTGTTTGCTATCTTTCACAATTGGACTAGTTTGGAATAAGTATATTATTCTTGGCAAAATGTTCATCTTAATTGTAGCTATTCTTCCAAGCAATGACAAATTAAGCTTGTTCCACTTTATCATATCTTCATCCATTTTATGCCATAACTTTTAATAATTATTTTTAAACAGATCAATGTTCTTCATTGTTAATTCCACACCCAAGTATTTTACTTTAGAAGTAACTTCACATCCTGTTAGTCTCTGCAGCTCCTTTTGTTTATTTACTTGCATATTTTTACATAAAAAGTTTTGATTTTTCTTTATTCACATAAAATCCTGCTAATTCTCCGAAATTTTGTATTTTAGCCAACAACAAAGATGTTACTTGTGTAGGATTTTCATTTATAAACATTATATCATCTGCAAATGCTCTATATTTATAATCAAATCCTTTAATTCTCGTTCCTTCTATTTCTTCTTGAATTTGCATTAATAATAAAAGATTCCAGGAAGCCCCACCAAACAATGGACACATCCACAAACCAATTGCCCTTTCACCACACCCCCTCCAGCCTAGAAATAGCAGCTCTCCAGCAGCCCTGGCCCCACTCAATGCACAGTAGCCAAGAAGGTCAGAGCGCCTGCTCCGGCTGCAACGCCGCTGAGGATGTTCTCCGCAGCTGAGAACGAAACGTCTGGAAGAAAAACTTTCTCCAGTAGAACACGGCACTTGAGCCCGAAAGATTCTACAAACCCTAATTGCATCAATAAGATTTCAAGAGTCATTATAAACAACAGTGGGGAAAGCGGACAACCTTGTCTTGTACCTTTGTTAATTATCATTTCATCTGTAAAATATGCATTTATACATAACCTTGCACATTGTTCAGTATAAATCGCCTTTATCATTCTTATAAAGTTTTACCCAAACTTTATTTTTTCCATTACTGCAAACATAAAGTACCAGTTCAAATTATCAAAAAGCTTTCTCTGCATCCGCAAAGAATAATGCAACTTCCTTCTCTGGATGTCTTTCATAATATTCTACAATATGTACAACAGTTCTAATATTGTCTCTTATTTGCCTTTTGGGGGGAAAACCCGCTTGGTCCTCCTTTATAAAATTTATTAAATATTGTTTAAGCTGTTCTGCCAGGATTCTTGTATAAATCTTATAGTCATTATAGTAATGAAATTGGTCTATAATTCTTTACATTCGTGAAATCTCTATCTGGAATCAATGAAATTACAGCTTAATTCCATTAATTAGGTATATTCCCATTTAATCTTATCGTATTCATTAATTTTTGAAGTTTCGGTGCTAATTTTTCTTTAAGAATTTAAAATTTTTTTGCCGTATATCCATCTGCTTCAGGTGCCTTTCCAACTTTCATTGCATTAATCACTGCTTCTATTTTTATTAATTCAATTGGATCATAAAAAACTTTTTCCATATATTCAGTTAAGGGTGCTATTTTAATCTTTTGCAAATAGGCTTCAATCTCTTCTTTCTTTACTTTAACACCCTTAAATAGTTAAGCATAATACTTAAAAATTCTCTCTTTATTCCTTCTTGATTTACCATCTCTTTTCCATCAGCCACAATTTTATTAATAATTTTACTTTCTCTCTTTTTCTTCAATTGCCAGGCCAAATTCTTTCCAGGTTTATTTGCTCCCTCAAAAGATTTCTGTTGTAATTTTTTCAAGTTCCATTCCATTTCCTTATTTAACAAATGTCTCATTTGTGTTTGTAATATTGTAGTCGCCATTATAATTTTTTTTCCCCTGGTCTTTTTCTTAATTCATCTTTTTTCTTCATTTCATTTTGAATGCCTAATATCTGTTTATCTTTTGATCTCTTATCCTTATTATTCAAAGTTATTAATATTCCTCTCATTACTGCTTTGTAGGCATCCCAAACCGTCTGAAATTCTATATCTTCTCTATCATTGAGTTGGAAATAAGCTTTAGTTTCCTTTTCTAGAGATGACACTATTTCTTTATTTTGCAATAGAGCTTCATTTAATCTCCATCTTCTCAACTTTTTAGACAATTTTGTAATCCACGTTATTGGGTTTTGATAAGCTCCTATTTTGGGTAAAATCTCTATCTTCTTTGTTATAAGTCCCAAATCTTTGGTACCCCACAACATGTCAATTCTAGAAAAAGAGTTATGTCTAGCTGAAAAAAGGTATAGTCCCTTACTTCAGGATTGAACTTTCTCCATATATCCTCCAAATTTTCTTGCTTAACTAACTCGAAAAAAGATTTTGGTAATTTCCCTTCTTTATCAATTTTTTTCTTCCCAGATCTATCAATTGTGTTCTGAATTGTTCCATTAAAGTCCCCCAACAACAAAATTTGCCCATAGGTCACTTCATCCAAATGTTGCATAATATTTTTTTTTTTAAAAAAATGTCCTTTGCACCATTTGCAGCATAAAGCCCCAACAATAAAGTTTTTTTTAGCATTCAATGTAATTTCCACCACTATATGTCTTCCATCTTTATCTTTAAAAAACAAATTCGGGTCTAATTCTTTTTTAATATAAAAAATTACTTCTCTCTTCTTCTGTTCAGTCAATGTACAAAATTCTAGTCCCAAGTGCTTATTCCATAAAAATTTATAATCCTTTTGTCTAATGTGCACTTCTTGTAAACAAACTATATTACAATTTCATTTTTTTAACCATTGAAATGTTGCCCTTCTTTTTTGTGGTGAATTTAGCCCATTTACATTCCAATATATCAATTTGTAATCCATCATGGTGCAAATTCTTTATTTTCTTCAAAAAATCTACGCAGTTCCTATGTTCTTGTAATTGTAATCCTTTTCCCTTGAAGTTCAAAGCTCAAACCTTCAGGTATTATCCATCTATATCTTGTTCTGTTGTCATGTAGTATTTCTATCAGTTTTTTGTATGCATTGTTGTCAGTTAACACTTCTCAGTTAATGTTCTTGTAATTGTAATCCTTTTCCCTTGAAGTTCAAAGCTCAAACCTTCAGGTATTATCCATCTATATCTTGTTCTGTTGTCATGTAGTATTTCTATCAGTTTTTTGTATGTATTTTTGTCAGTTAACACTTGTCTTGGCAACTCTTTCATAATTCTTATTCTACTACCTCCCATTATCAAGTTTTTATGATTTTTCCCACCATTTCTTTTGTCATAAATCTAATCACCACATCTCTTGGCAGATTATTCTTTTTTGCATAAAGTGAATTCACCCTATACATATAATCATATATATTTCTATTCCCTTCAGGATCTTCCTCCAAAAATTCTGCAATTATTTTTATTATATAGTCTTTCAGATCATATTCTTCATCCTCTGGTACACCTCTCAAATGAATCTGTGTCTCCATCAACTTACAGTC
Organism: Heteronotia binoei; assembly: GCF_032191835.1. Lineage (NCBI taxonomy): Eukaryota > Metazoa > Chordata > Lepidosauria > Squamata > Gekkonidae > Heteronotia > Heteronotia binoei. The sequence continues at coordinate 125,608,836 of NC_083225.1, forward strand.
ATGTATTATCACCTTTTCTTGAAGTTTTAACAAGGTGGAATCATGTGTTTTCACTCTCTCTTCCACGTCTTGTACTTTTTTAGTTATTACTGCAGTCTCATTCCTGAGATTCTCTATTTCTTTTTTTAAATTTTTTTGAGTCCTCAATATCCTTTCTTATTTCTTTTTTAGAGACAGTTATCATTTCTTTCACTCCTTTCATTATCCTGGCCTCCATTGCATCTAGCTGTGTCTGCATTTTCTCCGTTGAAGAAGACCTAGTACGGATTTGCTTCAGATCTGACATGTAAAAAAAGATCGAAAATTTTTATCTCTCCAAATTAAATTTGGACCATCAGGTTTAATAGAGTGAAGCTGACCCTTTCAGATGAACCCAATTTCACTGTCCTCTGAACCTCCCAGGCTCAGATATTAATATTTAAAGATTTATTTTCCCCAAAATGGCAGTCACGACTTTTGTTTCACTTAATTTTTTTTCCTTTTTTCCCCTTTATCCAATTCAAATCTTCTTCACCTCTGTCCAATAGTCCTTATTTTAAAATTGCCAGTTCAATTAACGCCACCAATTTTTATTGTCTCAGTCACTTTAAAAACTTTGTTAAAACTTTATCCTCCCAGCAATGGTCACTGATGTTTCTCTCTGATACTGTAATCCTAGAGTAGACTGATTCTTCTTCTACTACCTCTCAGCCACTTTTTCTCCAGGCTAAACATCCCCAGCTCCTTCAACCTTTCCTCATAGGATGGTCTCCAGACCCCTCACCATCTTCATTGCCCTCCTCTGGACCCGTTCCAGCTTGTCTATATCCTTCTTAAAATATGGTGCCCAAAACTGAATGCAATACTCCAGGTGAGGTCTTACCTGAGCAGAGTAAAGTGATACTGTCACATCATGTGATTTGGACACTATACTTCGGTTGATACAGCCCAAAATTGCATTTGGCATTTTAGCCACTGCATCACACTGTAGACTCATGTTTAGCATATGATCCATCAAGACCATTAGATCCTTTTTGCACATACTACTGCTAAGACAAGTCTCCCCCATCCTATATCCACGCAATGGATTTTTCCTACCTAAATGCAGAACTTTACATTTATCCCTGTTAAAATTAGTTTTATTGATTTTAGCCCAGTTTTCCAGCCTGTCAAGGTCATCCTGCATCCTGTTTCTGTCTTCTTCTGTGTTTACAACCCCTCCCAATTTAGTATCATCTGCAAATTTAATAAGCATTCCCTCTATTCCTTCATCCAAATCATTGATAAAGATGTTGAACAAAACAGGTCCCAGGACAAATCCTTGAGGCACTCCACTTGTCACTTCTCTCCAAGAGGATGAGGAACCATTCACAAGCACTCTTTGGGTGTGATCTGTCAACCAGTTACAAATCACCTAATGGTAACAGGATCCAAACCACATTTTACCAACTTGTCAACAAAGATAGTATGTGGAAATTTATCAAAAGCCTTACTGAAATCAAGATAAATGATGCCTAGAGCATACCCATGATCCAGCAAGGTAGTCACTTTCTCAGAAAAAGAGATCAGGTTAGTCTGACATGACTTCTTCTTGAGAAAACTATGCTGGCTCTTAGTAATCACATCTATTCTTTCTAAATCTTCCAGGACTGACTGTTTGATGATCTGTTCTAAAACTTTTCCAGGTATAAATGTCAAGCTGACGGGTCGGTAGTTACCCAGGTCATCTTTTTTCCCCCCTCTTGAAGATGGGGACAGCATTCGCCTGCTTCCAATCTTCTGGCACCTCTCCTGTTCTCCAAGAATTCTCAAAAATAATAGCCTGAGGCTCAGAAATTACATCCGCAAGCTCTTTTAGAACCCTTGGATGCAGTTCATCTGGCCCTGAGGACTTAGTTTCATTAAAAAAAACCTGTTTATGTACTACCCCTATGCTGATCCTAGGTTGGAATTTATACTCTCCTTATATGTTCTGTTTTTGCCATGTTGAGCACTATTTCCCTCAGAAGAGAAGACTGAGGAAAAGTAGGAATTGAGTAGTTCTTCCCTCTCTTCATTACCTGTTACAATTTCACTTTCTTGTCCTCACAATGGGCCTACCATGTCATTGCTCTTTTTCTTACTCTGAATATAAGAAAAGAATCCTTTTTTGTTGTTTTTAGCATCTTTGGCCAGCCTTAGCTCATACTGAGCTTTAGCTTTCCTAACTTTTTATCTACAAGCACTGGTGATTTGTTTATATTTATCCTTGGTTATAAGGCCCCCCTTCCAATTCCTAAATGAGTCTTTTTTATTTCTCAAGTCTTTAGAGATCTTTCCATGGAGCCGCTTCGGCTTCTTTAGGCTTTTCCCATTTTTTCTTCTCATAGGAATCATCTGTGATTGCGCTTTCAGTATTTCACTTTTAAGAAACTCCCACCCCTCCTGAACCCCCTTCCTCCTACGTATTTCTGACCATGGGATTTTACCCAGCATAGTTCTAAGTTTATCAAAGTTTGCCTTTCTGAAGTCCAACCTATAAGTCTGACTACGTATAGCTTTTCCCTTTCCTAAGACTGTAAATTCCAAAATCACATGGTCACTACTGCCCAGGGTGCCCATTATTTCCACTTCTTCAATCAATTCTTCCTTGTTGGTGAGAATCAAATCCAAGATAGCAGATCCCCTTGTTTCCTTCTTCACTTTTTGGGAAAGGAAGTTGTCAGCAAGACAAGTCAGGAATCTATTTGACTTTTCATTTTTAGCAGAGTTGGACTTCCAACAGATGTCCGGGTAATTGAAATCTCTCATGATCACTGTATCCCTTCTCTTGGAGAACTTTACATTCTGCTGTAGAAGTATCTCATCCAAGTCCTCTGCCTGACTTGGTGGTCTATAGCAGACCCCCACAATAATATCGCTGTTATTTCTTACTTTTCTTATTTTACTCAGAGACCCTCAACTGAGTTGCCATGCTCAGATTCACATATTTCCTCACAAGTATATACCTCCTTCACATATACTGCTATGCCTCCATCCTTTCTCATTTGCCTGTCCCTTTTAAATAAATTGTACCCCTGAATCCTAATATTCCAGTTGTGAGTCATCCCACCAAGTTTCAGTAAGGCCTATTATGTCATAGTCTCCTTCCTTTATTAGGACTTCCAGTTCCTCCTGTTTGTTTCCCATACTCTGTGCATTAGTGTAGAGACATTGGAATCCACGTTTATGCATCCCGAGGGTTTAGTTTCCATACAAACCTGCAAGTTCACATTACCTAGTGTATGCACCACTCTTTGCAAATTTTTAATGTTCTTACACCCAGTTTCTGGCATCATAGGAGGCTTCGAATTATTGTCTTGCTTCCCCATTCAATTTAGTTTAAAGACCTCCTTCTTGTAGTAACTCTTAAGCATTTTCATCAGAAGCTCTGCTTAACTGAATGTATTTTAAAATATTTTCATGTGTACACTAAATTTACCTTCAGTTATGCAATGAAGATCCTAATGTCATGGTGCTTGCAGCTGCTGAAGCAATGCTTTAAAAATCTCCACAGCCAATCAGAAGCCCTAGTGGGCAAAAGCCCTACATGCCCCCCATCTACTTTCTAAAAACATCTGATGGCACCAGGAAAGATGTTGGCAAGCACCATGCTGTCCTCAGACACCATGTAGGGGACCCTTGCTGTATTCCATGTACAGGGAACCTCATTTTGGGAATGAGACATAGTCTATTGAATGATCATAAATTGTGTAAAGACTCTGCCCCCCTCTTCCATCCAAGACTCCCTTGGTCAGTGGGACCCCCCTCGTATTTTAGATTTAGTTGTTTTAATAGGCACACCTGCCAGGAGATCCGAAACATAGGAAGTCTCATAACGGAACTTGATTCTAGCACACCCTACCTCTTTCCTGGGCCTTCATGACTGTGCCCAGGAAAGAGGTAGGGTGTGCTAAAATTACAAACTGATTAAGGCCTAGAATTCATCAGGAGCTCATAGAAGCACAGCTCCTGAACCTTTCTGATGCCCCCCTCCTCCCCTGCACCCACCTTGTCCATTGAATAGTAGGTTCAGTTGCATAACAATCCCTGGATTAGGAGAACAGGCAGCCAGCCAGCCAGCCACCAGGAGCTTTGCCACACCCCCAGCAGCCCTCATTAATTCCTGGAGAAGCCCACATCACCCTTTCTCCACTTCTTATGTGATTTTGGGCAGCAGATGGCTTTTGACTGTGGGGGGAGGAGTGGCAAAGGAGAGCCGCAGGTGAGCGAGGCCTGCTTGGGCTGGCTGGATCTCTAGCCAGCCCAAACAGGCCTTGCTCACCTGAGGCTCTCCTTTCTTGTGTTGGGTTGCTTTTGGCCTGTGGGATGTGGCATATGCTAATGAGTTATGCTAATGAGCTCCACCACCTGTTTTTCTACAAATAGACACTTGCTCATCAACATTGGAATATCCTAGCATATCTCAGAGGTGTTTGCCCAGTCCAAAGAAGGTGTTATTTCATTAACCAATGCCCAGTTTCTCTTTTTCATTTTATTACTCACTCAAGAAGGGTACTCAAGTCATTACCATACCAAACCTTTAATGGCATAATAGATTCAGATAAAAATACACAGAATATAAAAATTTAAACATTGGAGATAAAATCAAAATAAAACCGAACTTACAGATGCATTCAAACATGGTCAGAATTAAATTTAAGGATGTCAGCCAGAAATTTTGCCACAGCCTCACTAACCACCCCCTCAGTATCACTCAATAAATAATAACAGGGTGGCAGAATAGACAAATCTGGAGAAAAAGAAAGCTTGCCAAATAAATCTTTACGGAGGTTATGGTATAAAGAACAATCAAGCAATATATGCTGGATTGAGTTAGGGGTATTTGCTCCACAGGAGCAAAGTCTGTCGGCTAAAGGGACTCGCTGATATCTCCCTTGTAAAACTTTGGAGGGAAACGCGTTTAGTTTAGCCAACATAAATGCCCTGTGATGACTTGGAGTGGTTAGGTCTGATAGATAATTGGGCATTTTGCCACAAAAAGCATAAAGACCTAAGGAAGCTGGAGAGCAAATATAAGGGTCAGTTGGCTGTAATTTCGTTTCCTCCAATTCCCATAGTCTCAGTTTAATACATCTGAAGATATATGACTCATCAGCGGTAGAAAAATCATCTACCTCTAACCCCAATTGATTGAGTTTAGACAGAAGCACTGCTGTCCAGGATGAAATATATGGGTCTCTTTTCATACAATCAAGAAGGCTGTTGGGATCTGTTCTAAAATGAATTTTGAGCCAAAATTTAAACACTGCAATCCAGGCTTTTGTCTCCACCAAAGACTGACCCACTTCAGAGCAGAGAGCAAAGTAGGACACACATTTTGGCAAACCAAGATTTTGTCTGAAGAATGAGGCTTGAATGCCCTCCACTTTCCTGGTAAAAGCTGAGATCCAAATAGGGATACCATAGAGGATTTGGGCAAGCGTTTTGGCTTTGAACACTTTAATAGCTGCTGGAACTAATTGGTTGCCCCTTGCAAAGAAAAACGGTTTAATTTGAGCAGCTGAACATTTAGCCAAGTTGACGGTGTTGTTACAATGTGAAACCCAGCTTAACTTGTGGTTAAAAGTGATCCCCAAGTATTTAAAAAATTTTGTTTGCTCAATTGTTGAATTGCCAATAAACCATCTCTGTGGGCGCCAGCAGTTTGAAAAGACAACTACTTTAGATTTGGTGTAATTGATAGTAAGTGAATTACAATTACAGTAGTCATAAAAGGCATTCAAATACCTTTGCAGGCCCACTCTTGCACAAGAGAGGATGGTAGTGTCATCGGCATAAAGTAATAAGGGGACCGCTCGGCCTGCAAGTTTAGGCGGATGACCGTTGACAGGGTTCAAAAATTGTGCCAGGTCAGTTAAAAATAGATTAAAAAGATGCGGGGCCAGCACGCAACCTTGTTTAACCCCCTTTAACACTGGGATTTTACTAGTCAAGTCACCGCTAGAAGAAAATTTCACTTGGCAAAAGGTATTAGAATGAAGTTTCCTCAAGAGAAACAGCAGACGAGGGTCCATTCCCAGGTGACCTAGCTTGATCCATAGTTGGGCTCTATCTATTGAATCAAAAGCACCCTTCAAATCGATGAAGGCAGCGTATAATTTTTTTGACCCGGTATGCATATATTTTTCAGCAAGGAAGGCCAGAGTGCAGCAGTGATCCATAGATAGATAGATAGATAGATAGATAGATGAATTTATTGTCATTGTTCTCAACAAAAAGAGAGCAACGAAATGAGGTGCTCTTCCACAAACATACCAACACATCAAACACACATATTCATAAACCATTTAAATACATCTAAAACCATTAAACCATTTAAACCATTAAAACCATTTAAATACATCTAAAACGGATAAACATTCATAAAACCATTTAAACCATTTAAACCATTAAATAAACATTCATAAAACCATTAAACATTCATAAAACCATTAAAACCATTTAAACCATTAAATACATCTAAAACAGATAATCCTTCATAACCCTGCATTTAACCTAACCACAGCACTTGGATAGAAACTGTCCTTAAATCTGTTTGTCCTAGCCTTCAACACTCTATATCATCTACCTGATGGTAAGATCTCAAAAAGCAAATGGCCCAGATGTGTATGGTCCCTTAGGATCATTTGTATCTTCCTTTTACATGCCATATTATACAGATCCACCAATGAGGGGAGAGAACATCCACAAATCTTTTGTGCTCTTCTCGTCACTCTTTGGAGCACCCTTCTCTCTGCTTCCGTGCAGCTCCCAAACCACGCGCAGAGGCAATAAGATAAAATGCTCTCAATGGAACTACGATAAAAGGCAACCAGCAGACTCCCTGACAGTTGTAGTGATCTTAAGAGTCTTAAGTAGTATAGTCGTTGCTGGGCCTTCTTCTCTAGAGCTAAAGTATTTGCCCCCCATGTTAGATCCTGTTTCATGGTAATTCCCAGAAACTTCCATTCTGTCACCTGTTCTACCATAACACCATCAATAAACAACGGCTGGGTGTCCAAACTGCTCTTCCTGTAATCCACTATAATTTCCTTTGTCTTATTTATATTTAAAATAAGATTATTTACTTTACACCAAAGGGACAGCTGTTGAACTTCCCTCCTGTACGCAGACTCATCATCCTCAGAGATGAGCCCTACCAACGTTGTATCATCTGCATACTTAATGATTTTGTTACTCAGACTGCTAGAAACACAATCAGACGTGTAAATAGTGAAAAGAAGTGGACTCAAGACTTAACTCAAAAATAACAGGAAGGCAGGAAATAATATATTTTCGAACTAATTGTTCAAAACACTTCATTATCACAGAAGTTAAGGCCACTGGCCTATAGTCATTTAAAACCTTTGCTGGCGTCCTCTTTGGTATTGGGACAATAAGGGAAGCCTTCAAACAAGTGGGAACAATGGATTGTGACAAAGAACGATTGAAAATCTCAGTCCACACCCCGCCTAACTGCCCTGCACATTCCTTAGGGTCAGTGCTGGGGAGGACAGCAGATTTGCCTTTGGAGAAACCAATCTGTTCGGGACCTATGATGTTGCCTAGGCGCATCCAGTCAGTTAATCGGAGTTCTAAATGTTTTGCATACAGTTTGCCCACTATAGATAATAAACTAATGGGGTGGAAATTTTCTGGTAACTCCAACCCCCCCTTTTTGTATATTGGAATAATTATAGAGTCAAGCCAAGAGTCAGGGATGGAGCCATGCAGATCGATAAAAGAGAACAATTTTGCAAGGGGCAAGAGCCACCAATCGGCAAACTTTGTGAATACCTCAGCGGGAAGGCCATCAGGGCCAGGTGCTTTACCCGCTTTTAAATCCTTCAATAACTCACTGATTTCCTCTAGAGTTACTGGAGGCCAGACCGGCATATCAGTAACTGAGGGGTTTGCTAAGATAGGAGGGGATACACATGGAGCAGCAAAAATGTTAGAGAAGTAATCAACCCATGTTTGCTCAGAGATATTTGGGTCAGTAACAGAATTGTTATTTAGATTACCTGAAATGATTCTCCAGAAAGCCTTATTATCGTTAGATTTTATCGAGTGGTAAAGTTGGTCCCATTTATTCTGAAAGAAAACTTTTTTTTTTGATGTAGTAAGCTCCAGGTAGGCTGTCTTGTAAGCAATGTAGGCCTTAATTTTTGATTGGTCTTTGGAGTGACAAGCCTCTTTAAAATGAGCTCTCAGTTCTTGTTTCCAAGCTAAACAATCTGTATCGAACCAGCTGGAGAAACTAGACCTAGACAAGATCACAGGTTTAGCTTTGGCACTACAATAATCAATTAATAATGAGAATCCAGAAAGGATTGAATCGCCTGAATTGGAATTTATGATTGAATCCCTTAATATGCGTAGCGCTTCAGAGCCAAAGAGGGAAGAAAACTCCCTTTCTAGGGCCGGGGACCACTTGATTTTTTTTAGAACATTCTCAGGGGCCTTCATGGATTGGGAAGGTGATACCATATTAACCTCCAGATCCAATCTTAGGGATAGAGTTAGGGGCAGGTGGTCACTTTCTGTGCGCGGATCGATGTAAAAGTTATCGATAGATGACAGAAGGTTGGGTGAACCCACACAAAAATCTATCACACTGCAACCCCTTGTGGAAAAAAAAGTAAAGTCAGTTGCAGCCGGAAATTTGGAGAGACCATTAAATATTATAACATTGTGCGCTATGCAGAATTCAATTAATCTAAGACCCGCCTTGTTGGTTAAAGTATCTTTAGAACAACGGGGTAAACATAATTGTAGTGGAAGGGATTCAACCGCTTCAAAGCCAAAATGAGAGATCCATTTCTGATTGTTACTGCCTATCCGAGCATTAAAATCACCAAAAATCATGAGCTGAGCAGTATGGAATTTCCTAGACAAAGACATCACATAGTCAGAAAATTTCTCCCAGACAGCATCAAACTCCAGCTCACCATTAGAAGGGGTTAAATAAACATTAATCATGATTAGGGTCAGTGCTGGGGAGGACAGCAATAAAGCCTGGGCAATTGGCGGGCAAGGATCCAAGAGGATCACCTTAAATGGTAAGCTGGATTTCACCAAAGCAGCCAGGCCTGCTTTACTGCGACCTTTAGAGTGAGATCTATAAGCGGGGAGATTAAAAACTTTAAAATCCGTCAGTCTAAAACTGTCTTCTGCCCATGTTTCCTGAAGGAAGACACAATCAAAGGATTTCAAAAAGACCAAAAAATCTGAGTCATTCACTTTACTCTTCCACCCAGCAATGTTCCAGGAGATGATGTGGATCTTCCTTGTGGCTTCCCTAGCTGGTAGTCAATCAATAATGGATATCCTTTCTAGCACCCTGGAGTCATCAGTGAAAATACAACCGTTATGTTGGGGTGCCCTTGAGCCAGTTAGAGAGAGTTCCATAGACAGATCAATTAAGTCAGCTGATGGAGGAGAAGGGGACAGGGGGTTGCCAGCAGGATCCAGGTTGATTGAAGGAACTGATTTCCCCGGCTCTAAAGACCTTTGCAGCTGCAGCTTAGTACCTTCAAGTCTTACGAGTATCACCTGTTGATCTTTTGCTGGAAGACTTCCAAATGACTGCAAAAGGTCATCTTCTAATGAAACATTAAGGGGACTATGCGTCACATCCATAGAGGGCTGCACTGATGACTCATTATGCAACTCGGGGTTTGCTTGGGACTGACCAGATCTAGATACCTTAAGACACATCGCAGCCTTATATTTTGCCGCTGAAAATGATGCGTTCTTCAAGAGATGGGGATTACTTCGCGTACTGACCCCTGTGGACAGGTTAGGCAGCAGAGCATTAGTTTGAGAGTTAATAAAAGACCGTACGGGGAAAACCCCCTTTGACCATAAGTAATTCTTTCGCTTCAAAATTAGTGAGGGAATGTTGGGGGATTGAAAGGTAAGCAGAATCCTCTGCATTTGAGACTGATCATTAAGAGATTCAATGGTAATCAAGTCAATTTTGTGATAGTTCAGATGAAGAAGTTCACAGAGATGGGATTTAGCTAAAAGTTTACTTCTCCAGCATGGGGTCTTCCTGCCATAAGGACAAACAGTGATGCATACCTTATTGGGCTGTAGAACCAATTGTTGCACGTTCCTTTTAAGGCCCACGCTGACCTTAGAATCCGTAAAGGAGCTCCGGGGATCAACCTCCTGAGTTGCAGACGGACATCGCTTTAAAGGGGCTAGAGCTCCAATAGAGGTATCATCCAGCTGGGCTAAGTAGACTTTATCCATTGACACTGATAGTCTCTTTAGTTCCAAAGAAAGGTCAAGAATTTGGTCTTCTAAACCCTTTAACTTTTTAAAGATACAATCCACTGTGCTTGCAATCAGGGTAATTGGGGCAAGCTCGTCAGAAGACATGGATCTTTCTTCATTATCATGCTGACTCTGCTGCACCTTTAAAGCCCCCACCCCAGACAGGAGTTGAGACTCAAGTCATTAATTTGCACTCCATCCTGTTTCAGGAGCTTTCTTGATTCACCTAAGCTTTTGTGTCAATGCACATCTGGCTCACTTCAACTTAATTTTAGTATGTTAAAAGAAAAGCCCCGTGGCGCAGAGTGGTAAAGCTGCAGTACTGCAGTCTGAACTCTCTGCTCACTACCTGAGTTCAATCCCGGGCCCAATACAGATCAGGTATTTGGGAGGGGGGGTGACTCAAGCAGCAAGGGTAGGGGGTACCACAACAGACAAATCTGCGTGGCCAAAACCTGGCCTTATTGTAGCCAAATTTGTGTCCAGAGGTGCTATCAGGTGACTCCTGACATCACTCTTCGAGATGGCTCCCAAGGAAATAGACAAAAGGATTAATGGACATTGATGGTTTTACCTATTGCAGACCATCGCTGAAACAAAGAAATATGAGTGGTGAATTTAGCACCAAATCACTATTTATTGTGACACCACAGCAAACATAATGGGGAAGGTCTACATGACTGGATTAAGTTTATTTTTATTTAATTTTATTTTATTTATATCCTGTCCTCCCCGCCAGAGCAGGCTTTGTTGACAGTGATAATTTTTCTGGGTGTTTTCATTGTGCCAGATGCTTGACTTGATAGTCAACAGGAACCATCTTTTGTTGGTTGTGAAGACATGACAGGAAGTCTATTGTTGACCATTGACTTCTCCATTTACATCTCCATAGCATGTCCGGAGTATGTGGGCCTCTTGTCTCACCATCATGGCACTGGGCAGGAGCAAGAGTTATTGTTTTTAGAACATACCAGGAACATGATTTCTGGAAGGGCTGCTTCTTGTCACTGTCTTCTGATGACAGGGATGTAGTTGCAGTCTACAGGGCTGGGCAGCTCTCTCTCTGGGAAGTGTGATCTGTAATGCTTGGTGGGAGAAGCTTAAGCAGTCACACTAATAACAGACAAAAGACAAAAGAACTGTCTGGACTGGCTTGCAATCACTGCTGCACAGTTCACAGGATAAATGTCATATTGGGCTAGCAGCACTTAGACTCAATACTTAGTATCCAACAATACTGACTGTCCAGTTAGGCAGACTGCCTGTGATTTTAGTAACACAAGTCCCTAATAACCAAGAGTCCTATAGATCTGGCATCAGAGCCAGAGGGAGCATAGTCCATAAATGGTGGGCAATGGAGGTCCAGAGCTAACAACAGCAGGGGAGGGTAAGGGGGCTCCCTAAAGCATATGCAACTCCAAGGTTATACTAATAACTCCCCACTAACACAATTTTGGCTCAAAAAAAAGATTTGGGGGATGCAATGCCCCTCCTGTCCTCCCCATGCCATTGTTCTGAGCAAAGCTGGCTACTGCAGCCTTTAAAAGCTATGCTACTGAGACAAAAAAGAGCTTGGACGTGTGCCGCCCATACTCAATTTTTTAGAAAGATTTACTGTAGATTGGACTTAAATGAGCTTCTCATTTGAAACCAGAAGCCCCTTTTCTCCTGTTGAAGTAATAGACATAGATTCTCTTTTGCAGTCCCCCCCCCCCACCGCCCTTTATAGACATATCTTCCAAGAGATGTTTGTCAGGTACAATCTTTGGAGGAGGGGGAACAGCAAATGATGCCAATATTTTGATGGTACTCTTGTGGTTTTCCCACTATTTGATTCATTTTAAGCTTCCAGCTTGCGGGGGGGGGGGAGGTTCTTTAAGCAAATGTAATTTTGAGTCATTGTTTTTGTCTTTTTATTGCAACATTGTGTTTTATTGTGTTTTAAAATGAATTTATGTTAACTGCTTTGTATATCTTGCTTGGCAGAAACATGGCATATGTTTAAAAGGTCAATTAAATACTTAAGAGCCCAGAAAGGAACAGGGTGTGCAAAATCAGTCCCTATGAGTGGAAGAATACCTCCTCCTTTGCTTGGTCAAAATTGTAGCACTTTTTGCTTGTTACAAATCTGGCTTGAAATTTCACCTCAGCTAAACAGTTCATTGCAGGCTACTGTTATCAGATGTCAAGGGCTGGGTTCAGGTACAGTTTTTCACAATACCAGCTCACAATCTTTTTCAGACGGAAAAGATATGAGTTAAGGACAGGGATACGCAAACCAATTCTATGCATATTTTTATTTGGAAATAAGACTCATGTTCAATGCTGGTTACTCTTGTTAACTATATATAGCCTTCATACATCTGCTGTAAATTCCTTTCTCCTCCATAAGCCTCTTATGGGTCTTAGAAGTGATCAACAAATTTGGCTAAGTTTAGTATTACCCATTGCAGTACTGGTGCCTGAAGGTGTGGCTACCATAGTTAGGACAATAGGTCACTCTTAAGAAATGTCCATTTCATCAGCTCAGACTGATTTCTGTCATTTCTATGGCAGATTATCATATTTTCCAAATGGGAGCTGTCACATGCTTCTCATGGCTCTAAAGATAAGTCTTCTACTGAATGAAGCAAAAGGCAGCTGCTTTTTATCCAATCCATTGTTAGCTGTTTTGAATTTATGTCTGCAAGGATTCATTCTCTACTGATGTTAAAGTAATATCTTACAAGATCTTTAGAGAGGATACATAATACTTTGTATATTTACCAAAACAATGTTATCTGCTGACACAATAAAATAGCCATGTTATTAAACTCTGAAAAGCCTCTACATATCCTTTTTTTTCATAACCATTTTAATACACAATGCATTATTTTCTGCATCTCATATACTTAATATCCACAGCAATCTTTGAAAGAGCATTGTATCCCGAATCTTATTGAAACAGACTCTTCACAATGTTGTCATTGATGTAAAAGGAGGGAGGGAATGGAATCTCATTACTTTATGCAAGCTCAGTACCTGAGCAGGCAGGATGCAGAGACTTCCCTACAATACTTTACTTCATTAGCCCTGTCCTGCCAAAGTATTTTTTGTGTTCCAGCTGCAGGTCTGCTGTCCCAGATGTTCTAGGAGTGCCAAGACACCTAGTTAGCCAGATAACAAAAGAAAGCCCCTGCCTGACTCAGAATCTGCCACTCTGTAACTGTGAAGCTTACTTGCTCTCATTTCCATTAAATAAAGTATACCCTGCAGAATGAGGGATATTCATAAAAAGCAGAAGACCATGTTCCTGCATAAAGCATGAAGAGGGAAGGAAACTATGAGAGGGGGTTCTATGAGAGGGGAATTCAGATAGAAAGTACTGATATATCATGATGCAGTTTAATTATGGCAATTGCAATAAAATAGATTTTTAAAATTATTTTAGGGCTCATGAGGTAGATGGGATCAAGAATAAGTGCTTATGTAACAAGTTTGTACTGGAATCAGAAAAAAATATGCTTGGGTCCTTCCTGTGCATTACAGCCAAAATTACAAAACTACACATGACAGCAGTTTTCCTGTTTTGTTTTGGGGTTTTTTAAAAAACAACAACAACAACTTTAAAAGCATCTCCATGAATTAGAATTTCTACATTCAGGAAAGGGGGGAGACTCAGAGTTTGGGACTTCCGGGATCAGAAAATGGCGAGCTGAGCTGCTTTCCTTAATGGGGGCAGGCTGGCACTTCTGTTTGGGGTAGTAAAAGGCAAATTAATGCCTACTGCCTACTTTTCTCAGGTAGAGAATTGTCCAAGATATGCACAGATACTTTGAGGAGACTTAGCTTGGCTGAAAGGGAGTCTCAGGGGGGGGCTCCTTTGAGGCTTTGAGGGATCTCCAGAGAGAAGTTGCATATTCATCATCTGCAGAAGCTTCCAGACTCATTTATTTGACTTAAGCTCGATAGGATCCGAATCTTCTTTTACAACTTTAAACATCTAATTTGCAAAAGACTGGTGCTGATCTGGATAAACTACAAAAAAAAGGTACCGATTGCTATCTTTTCACTGGGACTAACTAAAGCTAAACAAAACAAAATTAAAAGGTGGGATTTGGAAATAATGGAAACCTGAAAGAAGGAGAAGAAAAGGGGCTAAATTTGAACTTTGTAAATTTAAAAGACAGTACCAAAAGGAGAAAAGAATGTATTGTTTAGTTTATCTGCGGTTGAGGAGGTAGCCCCATCATCATAGATCTGCAGCACTCATAATCAACATAGGAAGTATGTCAGATATCATGAGATTTCTCTACCAGCAAAATGAGACCTGGTGGCAGGAAAAGCAGGAAGTACCAGAGAAAGAAGAAGGAAGTCAGAGAAGTAAACAGCCTACTCTAGAATTATAATATTAGAGAGAAACATCGGCGGCCATTGCTGGGAGGACAAAGTTTTAACAAAGTTTTTAAAGTGAGTGGGACAATAAAAATTGGTGGACTCAACTGAGTTGGCAATTATAAAATAAGGACTATTGGATAGTGGTGAAGAAGATTTAAATTGGTTAAAGGGAAAAGAAGAAATTTTTTTTTAAAAGTGAAGCAAAAGTCGTGACCACCATTTTGGGAAAAATAAAAACTTTAAACATTAATATCTGAGCCAGGGAGGCTCAGAGGATGGTGAAATTGGGTTCATTGGAAAGACCATCTATTCAACCTGATGGTCCAAATTTAATTTGGTGAGATAAAAATTTTCGATCTTTTTTATATGTCATACCCGAAGCAAACTCGTGCTAGGTCTGCTTTAATGGAGAAAATGCAAGCCCAATTAGATGCAATGAAAGCCAGGATAATTAAGGGGGTGAAAGAAATGATAACTGTCTCTAAAAAAGAAATAAGAAAGGATATCGAGGACTCAAAAAAAAGAATTAAAAAAAAGAAACAGAGAATCTCAGAAATGAGACTGTAGTAATAACAAAAAAAGTACAAGAGGTGGAAGAGAGAGTGAAAACACATGATTCCACCTTGTTAAAATTACAAGAAAAGGTGATAATACATGACTGCAAGTTGATGGAGACAGAGATTCATCTGAGAGGTGTAACAGAAGATGAAGAATCTAATCTGAAAAAATAGCAGAATTTTTGGAGGAAGATCCTGAAGGGAATAGAAATACGCATGGCTATATGTATAGAGTGAATTCACTCTATGCAAAAAAGAACAATCTGCCAAGAGATGAGGTCATAAGATTTATGACAAAAGAAATGGTTGGAAAAATCATAAATAAAAATTTTGAAAAGACATTGACAGTGGGAGGTAGTAGAATAAGAATTATGAAAGAGTTGCCAAGACAAGTGTTAACTGACAGGAATATATATTAAAAACTAACAGAAAAATTACGCGACAATGGAATGAGATACAGATGGATAATACCTGAAGGTTTGAGCTTTGAACTTCAAGGGAAAAGGATTACAATTACAAACACACAGGAATTATGTAGATTCTATGGAGAAAATAAAGAATTTGCACCATGATGGATTACAAATTGATATCTTGGAATGTAAATGGACTAAATTCACCATAAAAAAGAAAGGCAACATTTCATTGGATAAAAAAACAAAATTGTAACATAGTTTGTTTACAAGAAGTGCATATTAGACAAAAGGATTATAAATTTTTTATGGAATAAGCGACTGGGACTAGAATTTTATACATTGGCTGAACAGAAGAAGAGAGAAGTAAATTTTTATATTAAAAAAATTTAGATCCGAAATTGGTTTTTAAAGATAAAGATGGAAGGTATATAGCGGTGGAAATTACATTGAATGCTAAAAAAACTTTATTGTTGGGACTTTATGCGCCAAATGGTGCAAATGGAGGAAGTTCAATCCTTAGGAATAAACAATTTTATTAGTAACATATGGTAGCAAAACTATATCTACAACTTATAAAAACTTAAAGTAAAAGAAAAAACTTTCTACCCCATATCTTACTTTTCCCCCACCCCTCCCCCCGTTACTTGACCCCCGCCAGTGTTATTTACTTAAAGGAAACAAATATTAAAGGTACGCTTAACTATTAAAGAAAAAAAAAACCAAAAGTTATATTCTTTTTAAAAAAACCTTAATCGTTATCAAAGATTGTCCAATGTCCTTTTATTTTCCACTCTTTTTCTACGTATCTTCTGAATTTCTTCCATTCCAACTTAAAAAGTTCCAAATCAGTCTCTTAATTTTCTTGTTAATTTGTCCATTTCACTCCATGACATAACTTTTGTAATCCAATCCCATTTCTCTGGTATTTTTTCTTGCTTCCACAGCTGCGCATACAATGTCCTAGGAGCTGAGAGCAAGTACCATATTAAAGTTCTGTCTTCTTTTCGAAATTTTTCCATTTGTAATCCCAGCAGAAAAGTCTCTGCCACTTTATTGAATTCATATCCCAAAATCTTAGAAATCTCTTGCTGAATCATTTGCCAAAACTTTTTAGCCCTTTCACAAGTCCACCACATATGGTAGAAAGAACCTTTGTGCTTTTTACATTTCCAACACCTATCTGGCATCTTGTTGTTCATCTTTGCTAATTTTTTTGGAGTCATATACCATCTATACATCATCTTAAAACAATTTTCTTTAATACTATGACATGTTGTGAGTTTCATAGAATTTTTCCACAAATATTCCCAAGATTCCATCTTTATTTCTTTATTTACATTAATTGCCCATTTTATCATTTGAGATTTCACTTCTTCATCTTCTGTAGACCATTGTAAGAGTAATTTGTATACTTTTGAAATTAATTTCTCATTATCTCCAAGCAGAACTCTTTCCATTTCTGTTTGCTCCTTCCTTATTCCTTCAGTTTTGATATCATTCTCCACCAAACTTTTTATTTGTTGCATTTGAAACCAATCATACTTGTAACTCAGTTCTTCTGCAGTTTTCAGTTCTATTTTTCCACTTTGTATTTTTAATAGCTGATTGTATGATAGCCGTTTTTCTTTGGCTGTTTTAGCCGTTATCTTAATCACGTCATCTGGCACTATCCACAAAGGTCTCCTCTCATCACCATATTTCTTATACTTCATCCATACATTTAATAGATTACTTCTTATGAGAGAAAAGAAGATTACTTCTTATGAGAGAAAAGAAGATTCTTAGATTACTTCTTGGTGAGAGAAAAGGCCATCCATCTTCTTTTTCCTAAACAAATCAGTATTTTTCATTGTTATCTCTACCCCTAGGTACTTTACCTTAGAGGTAACTTCACAGCCCGTTAGTCTTTGTAATTCTTGTTGTCTATTTATCTGCATATTCTTGCACAAGATTTTAGATTTTTCTTTATTTATGTAAAGTCCCGCCAACTCCCCAAACTCTTGTATTTTCATTAATAACAAAGGTGTAACTTGTATGGGGTTTTCATTTATAAACATTATGTCATCAGCAAATGCTCTGTACTTGTAGGTATAGCCTTTTATTTGTAATCCTTCTAGATCTTTTTCTTCTTGAATCTGCATCAATAAAATTTCAAGAGTCATTATGAACAACAATGGTGAAAGCAGGCAGCCTTGTCTAGTACCTTTGCTGATTTTCATTTCGTCTGTAAGATCTGCATTAACACACAACCTTGCCCTTTGTTCAGAATATAATGCTTTTATCATTCTTATAAAGCTTTCTCCAAGCTCCATCTTATCCATTACTGCAAACATAAAGTCCCAGTTTAAATCGTCAAATGCTTTCTCTGCATCCGCAAAGAATAATGCTACTTCTTTTTCTGGATGTCTTTCATAATACTCTACAATATTTACAACAGTTCTAATATTATCTCTTATTTGTCTTTTGGGAAGAAAACCAGCTTGGTCTTCCTTTATAAAATTTATCAAATATTGTTTAAGTCGTTCTGCCAGAATTCTTGTAAATATTTTGTAGTCGTTATTCAAAAGCGAAATTGGTCTGTAGTTTTTCACATTTGTGGCATCTCTATCTTCTTTAGGTATCAAAGAAATAACGGCTTCTTTCCATGTATTTGGTACATTCCCTTTTGTTCTTATTACATTCATCAACTTCTGCAATTTTGGTATTAATTCATCCTTAAAAATTTTAAAATATTTAGCTGTATATCCATCTGGCCTGGGAGCTTTCTCATTTTTCATCGCGTTGATTGCTGCTTCAATTTCTATTTTTTTTCAATTGGGTCATTTAAGACTTTTTTCATATTTTCAGTTAGGGGCTCAATTCTTAATTTTTGTAGATATTCATCTACCTTCTCTCTCTTTGCTCCAGCACCTTTAAACAGCTTGGCATAATACTTAAAAATTTTTCTTTTTATTCCCTCTTGAGTAACTACTTCTCTTCCATCTATCACAATCCTACTAATTATTTTGTTTTCTCTTTTTTTCTTCAATTGCCACACCAAATACTTTTCTGTCTTATTTGCCCCTTCAAACAATTTCTGCTGGAGCCTTTTCAGATTCCATTCCACTTCTTTGTTTAACCAATGTCTCATTTGAGTTTGTAATATTGAGATTTCCCTTAGAATTTTCTTTTTCCCTGGTCTTGTTCTCAGCTCCCCTTCTTTTTTCTTTATTTCATTTTGAATGTCCAATAATTGTTTTTCTTTTTTTCTTTTGTCTTTATTGTTCAGAGTGATCAACAACCCTCTCATTACTGCATTATAAGCATCACAGACCATCTGAAAGTCAATATCTTCTTTATCATTCAGTTGGAAAAAGTCCTTAGTTTCTTTTTCTAGAAATGTCACTGTTTCTTTGCTCTGTAGTAAATCTTCATTCAGTCTCCATCTCCTCAGTCTTTTAGACAATTTTGTAATCCACATTACTGGGTTATGATCAGCCCCAATTTTAGGTAAAATCTCTATCTTCCTTGTTATGAGACCTAAGTCTCTAGTTCCCCACAGCATGTCAATTCTGGAAAAAGTCTTATGTCTTGCAGAAAAAAAAGTATAGTCCCACACTTCAGGATTAAACTTCCTCCATATATCTTCTAAGTTTTCTTGTTTAACTAATTCAAAGAAAGACTTTGGCAATTTCCCTTCTTTCCCATAGTTTTTTCCCCCCCCTCCAGATCTATCCAATGAGTTCTCGACTGTTCCATTGAGATCTCCTCTTAAGAGTATTTGATCATAAGTCAACTCATCCAACTGTTGTATAATGTCTTTGAAAAAAGCATCCTTTGCACCGTTAGGTGCATATAGTCCCAATAACAACTTTTTCCCCACTTAATATTATCTCAACTGCTACAAATCTTCCATCTTTATCTTTAAATACTAACTTTGGCTCCAATTCTTGTTTAATATAGAAAACTACTCCCCTTTTCTTCTGTTCAGCTAATGAAAAAAATTCCGTTCCCAATTGTTTGTTCCATAAAAATTTATAATCCTTTTGTTTAATGTGTACTTCTTGCAAGCAAATTATATTACAATTTTGCTTCTTGATCCAATGAAATGTTGCCCTTCTTTTTTGTGGTGAATTTAGTCCATTAACGTTCCAAGACAGTAATTTGTAATCCATCATGGTGCAAATTCTTTATTTTCTTCAAAAAATCTACTCAACTCCTGAGCATTTGTAATTGTAACTCTCTTCCCCTGAAGTTCAAAACTCAAACCTTCGGGTATTATCCATCTGAACCTCATGCCATTGTCTTTCAGTTTTTCTGTCAACTTTTTGTATGTTCTCCTGTCGTTTATCACTTGTCTTGGCAACTCCTTCATGATTCTCACTTTACTGCCTCGTACTATCAGTGACTGTTCAAAGTTTTTGTTCATGATCCTTCCCACCATTTCCTTTGTCGTATATCTTATAACAACATCTCTTGGTAAATTGTTTTTCTTGGCAAAAAGTGAATTTACTCTATACATGTGATCATACATGTTTTTAGTTTCATCAGGGTCTTCTTCAAAAATTCTGCAATTATTTTTGTTATATATCCTTTCAAATCACCATTCTCTGCTTCAGGTACTCCTCTCAGACGTATCTGAGTTTCCATTAATTTACAGTCGTGGATTGTCACTTTTTCTTGAATTTTCAACAAGGTGGTGTCATGTACTTTTACTTTCTCTTCCACCCCCTGCACTTTCTTAGCTGTTTCCTCAGGTTTTTTTTTTTTTTGAGATCATCCACTTCTTTTTAAATCTCTGTAATAAATCATCTATCATTCTCTTAACTCCTTTCATTATTCTGGCTTCCATGGCATCCATTTGGTCCTGCATTTTCTCTAATGAAAGAGCCCTTTGTCGAGTCTGCTTGGGTTCAGACATTTAGGCAAAAAAAAAAAAGGTTAGAAGAAATGAAATAATAATAAAAAAAATACTAAAAATTTCAGTCTCACAAATTACAAGTTTAACTACCAAATTCAAAAGATCTGAATTTATTCTTTTAGTTAAACTTTATTCTATCTTCTTCTGAGCCTCCTAGGCCAAGATATATATTTTTAAAAAAAATTCTTCCCCTTTAAAAAATGACAAAATTTTTGACCTCACCAATTTGCAATCTGACAGTCAGGTTCAATAGAGTAGGACTTGCCCTTTCCAGCAAGCCCAATTTTGCTGGTTTCTGAGCCCCCAAAGTCAAGATATTTATCAAAGAAGTCTCTAAAATTTCCAAAATGGTGGCCACGATTTTTTACTCCTTCTTAAAAAAAAATTCTTTTTAAAATCACCCTAGGAGCCCACAAATAATGTAGCCAATAGTTCTTGTCTTCTTACCCTTTCTCCAGTTGATTCTGACAATTTTATATGGTCAAGGAGCCGCCTACCTGAGGGACCGTCTTTCCCCATATGAACCCCAGAGAGCACTGAGGTCAACCTGGAAAAATCTAATGACTATCCCTGGGCTGAAAGAGATCAAATTACAGAACACCAGAGCACGGGCCTTTTCAACCGCGGCCCCTGCCCTATGGAACCAGCTCCCTGAGGAGGTGCGGGCCCTGTGGAACCTTGACCAGTTCCGCAGGGCCTGCAAGACTACCCTCTTTAAACTTGCATACTCGGACTGCTGAAGAAGGCTGTTAATTAAGGATCTTATTCTAATTAAAGACTTATACCGCTATGTAAACTGTATAGAATGTATAAACTGACAGAACTAGCATCATACACCATCGGCACTGTCAAACCAAGCTATTTTAATTGTACTGACCAGTTTTTAATGTTGTTAAACTTAAATTTTTATATTGTTAAATTTAAAGGTTTTATTATTGTATGTTTTTATGAAATGCTGTTAGCCGCCCTGAGCCTGCCTAGGTGGGGAGGGCAGGATACAAATAAAATTTATTATTATATTATTATTATTATTTAAAGTCCCAGATTCTTTTAAAAATGATGTTTTGAATTTAGCCTCCCAACAATGGCTGCCGATGTTTCTCTATGGTATAGAGTAGTCTTCCGGGGAAAGGAAAATGCCGAGCTGAGCTGCTTCTCATAACGGGAGCAGGCTGAAACTTTTGTTCGGGGTAGTAAGGGGCAAATTAATGCCTACTGCCTACTTTTCTCAGTGAGAGAAAGGTCCAAGACTTGCACGGAAACTTTAAAAAGAGATTTACCTTGGCTGAAAGGAAGTCCTGGAGGGGTCTTCTTTGAGGCTTTGAGGGGTCTCGTGGAGTCTGCATAGTCAACGTCTGCAAAAGTTCTCAGAGTCATTGATTTGACATAAGCTCGTCAGGATCCTAACCTTCTTGGACATTTCTAAACATTTAAAGCTTTGAAAGACCAGTGGAAACTTGGATAACTGGAACAAAAGGTACAGAAGTTTTCTTTTCATTCCGGAGCTATTTATAGCTTAAAGGGACAAAATTATAAGGTGGGAAAAAGAAAAATAGAAAGCTTGCAAGAAGAAGAAGGAAGGGGTGAAGTTTGGATTGTTTTAACATAAAGGACAGTGCTAAAAACTGCTAAAAAGTGAAAAGGAAATCATTGTTTAGTCTATCTGCAGTTTTGAAGAAAAAGCAGCTGCGCCACACTGGAACAGACCTGCAGCACTTCTGAGCAAGACAGGAAATACGTCAAGTATCATGAGATCTCCATGAGAGTTGATGGTGACAGAAGCAGGAAGTAGTAAAGAGGAAGTTCAATCCTGAAGTATGGGACTATACCTTTTTTCAGTCAGATATAATTCTTTTTCTAGAATTGACATGTTGTGGGGTATCAAAGATTTGGGACTTAAAACAAAGAAGATAGAAATTTTACCCAAAATAGGAGCTGACCATAACCCAATAATGTGGATTAAAAAATTGTCTAAAAAGTTGAGAAGATGGAAATTAAATGAAGATTTACTACAAAATAAAGAAATAGTGACATCTTTAGAAAAAGAAACTAAAGCTTACTTCCAAGTCAATGATAGAGAAGATATAGAATTTCAGATGGTATGGGATGCCTACAAGGCCGTAATGAGAGGAATATTAATAACATTGGATAATAAAGATAAGAGAGCAAAAGATAAACAGATATTGGACATTCAAAATGAAATTAAGAAAAAAGAAGGTGAATTACGAATAAGGCCAGGAAAAAAGAAAATTATAAGGAAGATTACAATATTACAAACACAAATGAGACATTTGTTAAATAAAGAAATGGAATGGAATTCTAAAAAATTACAACAGAAATCTTTTAAGGGAGCAAACAAACCTGGAAAGTACTTGGCCTGGCAATTGAAGAAAAAGAGAGAAAGTAAAATTATAAATAAAATTGTGGCTGATGTAAAAGAGATAGTAGATCAAGAAGGAATTAAGAGAGAATTTTTAAGTATTATGCTAAATTATTTAAGGGTGTGGAAGGAAGGAAGGAAGGAAGGAAGGAAGGAAGGAAGGAAGGAAGGAAGGAAGGAAGGAAGGAAGGAAGGAAAGAAAGAAAGAAAGAAAGAAAGAAAGAAAGAAAGAAAGAAAGAAAGAAAGAAAGAAAGAAAGAAAGAAAGAAAGAAAGAAAGAAAGAAAGAAAGAAAGAAAGAAAGAAAGAAAGGAAGGAAAGAAAGGATCAAAGCTTATTTACAAAAGATCAAAATAGCACCCTTAACTGAATATGGAAAAAATTTTGAATGATCCAATTGAAAAAATAGAAATTGAAGTAGCGATTAATGTAATGAAAATTGGAAAGGCACCTGGACCAGAAGGATATACGGCAATTTTTTTTAAGAAGCATAAAGAAGAATTAGTATCGAAACTTCAAAAATTGATGAATGCAATAAGATTAAATGGGAAAATACCAAATACATGGAAAGAAGCTGTAATTTTGTTGATTCCAAAGGAAGAAAGAGATGTCATGAATGTAAAGAATTATAAATCAATTTCGTTATTAAATAATGATTATAAGATATACACAAGAATCTTGGCAGAACTGCTTAAACAATATTTAATACATTTTATAAAGGAAGATCAAGCGGGTTTTCTCCCTAAAAGGCAAATAAGAGTCAATATTAGAACTGTTGTAAATATTGTAGAATATTATGAAAGACATCCAGAGAAGGAAGTTGCATTATTTTTTGCGGATGCAGAGAAAGCTTTTGACAGTTTGAAGTGGGACTTTATGTTTGCAGTAATAGAAAAAATAAAGTTAGGAGAAAACTTTATAAGAATGATAAAGGCAATATATACTGAACAATTTGCAAGGCTATATATAAATGCAGATCTTACAGATGAAATGATAATCAGCAAAGGTACAAGACAAGGTTGTCCGCTTTCACCATTGTTGTTTATAATGACTCTTGAAATCTTATTGATGCAAATACAAGACGATGAAGAAATAGGAATGAGAATTAAAGGATTTACCTATAAATATAGAGCATTTGCAAATAATATAATGTTTATAAATGAAAATCCTACACAAGTTACACCTTTGTTGTTAGCTAAAATACAAGATTTTGGAGAACTGGCGGGATTTTATGTTAATAAAGAAAAATCAAAACTTTTATGTAAAAATATGCAAGTAAATAAACAAAAGGAATTACAGAGGTTAACGGGATGTGAAGTTACCTCTAAAGTAAAATATTTGGGTGTGGAAATAACAATGAAGAAAATTGATCTGTTTAAAAATAATTATGAAAAGTTATGGCGTAAAATGGATGAAGATATGATAAAGTGGAGCAAGCTTAATTTGTTATTGCTTGGTAGAATAGCTGCAATTAAGATGAACATTTTGCCGAGAATAATGTATTTATTCCAATTGTAAAAGACAGTAAACAATTTAATAAATGGCAAAGAAAGATTTCAGAATTTATATGGGCTGGAAAGAAACCAAGAATTAAAATGAACGTTTTAATAGACGCTAAAGAAAGGGAAGGATTCCAATTACCAGATTTAAGATTATATCATGAAGCAGTTTGTTTAGCATGGATAAAAGAATGAGTGACGTTATTGAATAAAAAGCTTTTAACATTGGAAGGTCATGGAAATAAATTTGGCTGGCACGCTTTTATGTACTATGGGAAGAAAAAGATGGATGGTTTTTTCTCTCACCATTACGTAAGAAACAATCTGCTAAATATTTGGATGAAGTATAAGAAATATGGCGATGAGAGAAAACCACTATGGATAGTGCCAGCAGAAGTAATAAAAATAACAGCTGAGTCAGGGGAGGAAAAATGGATGTCATACAATCAACTATTAAAAATACAAAGCGGTAAAATAGAGTTAAAAACTGCTGAGGAGCTGAATTATAAATATGATTGGTTTCAAATGCAACAAATAAAGAGTTTGGTGGAAAGTGATATTAAAACTGAAGGAATAAGACAAGAACAAACAGAAATGGAAAAAGTTCTGCTTGGAGATAATGAAAAATTAATTTTGAAAATCTATAAGTTACTTTTAAAATGGTCTATGGAAGAGGAAGTAGTGAAATCTCAAATGATTAAGTGGGCAATTAATGTAAATAAAGAAATACAGATGGACGCATAAGAATATTTGTGGAAGAACTCTATGAAACTCTCAACATGTCAGAGTATTAAAGAAAATTGTTTTAAGATGATGTACAGATGGTATATGACTCCTAAAAAGTTGGCAAAGATTAACAATAAGATGCCAGATAGATGTTGGAAATGTAAAAAACATGAAGGTTCTTTCTACCATATGTGGTGGATTTGTGAAAGAGCAAAAAAGTATTGGCAGATGATTCAACAAGAGATTTCTAAGATCTTGGGATACGAATTTAACAAAGTTGCAGAGACTTTTCTGTTGGGATTACAAATGGAAAAATTTCCAAAAGAAGATAGAACTTTAATCTGGTATTTGCTCTCAGCTGTTAGGATATTGTATGCGCAGTTGTGGAAGCAAGAAAAAATACCAGAGAAATGGGATTGGATTGTAAAAGTTATGACATGGAGTTAAATGGACAAGTTAACAAGAACCTTAAGAAACTATGATTTAGAAGTATTTAAGATGGAGTGGAAAAAGTTCAGAAGCTATGTAGAAAAAGAGTGAAAAATAAAAGGACATTGGAAAATTTTTATAATGACTAAGTACAAGAGTGAGGAGGTTATTAATTTTGGTTCTTATTAATTAAGGGTACCTTTAATATTAAGATTTTAAGTATATAACACCGGCGGGGGTCAAGTAACGGGGGGAGGAGTGAGTAGAAAGTAATATATGGGATAGATTAAAAAAAGTAATTATTAATGATGTAAGATATTGAAATTTATTACCATATGTTACTAATAAAATTGTTTGAAACCGAAAAAAGTAAAGGAGGGAGATTCAGCAAGATTCAAAGAACCACTCTTAGATGTATCTATGTTTAAGTTATGAAAAGTAGTTTCTAAAGTTATCAGCAAATACCACAAATGTCATTTATTTCTTATTTTTTAGTCATAGGGATTTCTGTCTTTACTGTGCATATATGTATGCAGGGCCCATTTTATAGGAACCATACAGTGCATATGGCCTGTCATTCAAGCAGAGGCCATAGTTTGTTTAGATTATTTACCTTTCTCTTGATGTAGGATCCAGTGTAGGAATATATTTGCTCCTGAGACACAAAAGTAGCTTATGAGGGTGAATAAGCTATATAGTATTCCTGTGCACCTTTCACACAATACATGAGAACTTTCCATATTCATTCTGGAGAGGGGAACCAAAATATGATAGGGTTCCTTTACCTTTGAAATTGGCATAGAAATTTTTTTTCGCCAAATGTTGCTTTTCCTATTCCCACAGTACCTGGATGAAGGGGAAAAATCTGCTGGTGAAATGTTTCTCTCTATAAAACTAATAGTTTCATTAAAACACAGTGTATACTGGAAGGAGGGTGGGGTCCATGTATACTGATATAGTCTTCTATACGTTTCAGAGGATAGCTGTGTTGTTTTGCAGTAGAACAGTTAGATTTGTGTCCAGTAGCAGAGAATCATAGAATCATAGATTTGGAAGGGGCCTCCAGGGTCATCTAGTCCAACCCCTGCACAATGCTGAAACTTCACAGATACCTCCTACACACACATACATCCCCAGTGACTCCTGCTCCATGCTCAGAAGATGGCAAAAACCTCCAGGATCCCTTGCCAAATTGGCCTGAAGAAAAATTGCCGCCTGAGCCCAAAATGGCAATCAGCATTTCCCTGGGCATGTAAGAAAGGGCCATGAGAATTAAGCACTGATAAAAACCCTTCCTGCCCTCCTCCTCATGATCTGCCTAATTCACAGAATCAGCATTGCTATCAGATGGCCATCTAACCTCTATTTAAAAATTCCCAAGGAAGGAGAGCCTGCCACTTTCCAAGGAAGCCTGTTCCATTGAGGAGCTGCTCTAATTGTCAGGAGGTTGTTCCTAATGTTGAGCCAGAAACTCTTTTGATATAATATCTCCATGTTGGTTCTGTCCTACCTTTTGGAGCAACAGAAAACAATTCTGAATTATCCTCTATAGACACCCCTTCAAGTACTTGAAAATGGTGATCATATCACCTCTAAGTCATCTCCTCTACAGGCTAAATATACCCAGCTCCTTCAACTTTTCCTCTTAGGACTTTGTTCCCTCCTCCGGACACATTCCAGCTTGTCTCTATCCTTCTTCAATTGTAGTACCCAAAATTGAACACAATACTCTAGGTGAGGTCTAACCAGAACGGAGTAAAGCAATACCACCACTTCACTTGATCTGGACACTATACTTCTGTTGATCCAGCCCAAAATAGCATTTGCCTTTATAGCCACCATATCACATTGCTGATTCATGCTCAGTGTATGGTCCACTAAGACCCCTAGGTCATTTTTGTTCATACTACTGCCAAGACAAGTCTCCCCCATCCTATAATTATCATGGATTTTTCCCTACTGAAATGCAGAACATTGCATTTATCCATTAAAATTCATTGTATTTGTTTGAGCCCAGTTTTCCAGCCTGTCAAGATCATCCTGTATCCTATCTCTGTCTTGTACTGTATTTGCAATCCCTCCCAATTTAGTATCATCTGAAATTTAATAAGCATTCCCTCTATTCCTTCATCAAAATCATTTCTAAATATGTTGAACAAAACAGATCGCAGGACCTTGAGGCACTCAACTTGTCACTTCTCTCCAAGAAGATGAGGAACCATTCACAATCATTCTGAGTGCCATCATTCAACCAGTTACAGATCCATATAAGAGGAATCATGTCCAAACCACATTTTACCAACTTGTCAACAAGAATAATATGTGGAACCTTCTCAGAAGCCTAACTGAAATCAAGATAAATTATGTCTATAGCATTCCTCTGGTCCTGCAAGGTAGTAACTTTCTCAAAAAAGGAGATCAGGTTAGTCTGACATGATTTGTTCCTGAGAAACCCATACTGGTCCTTAGCAATCACAGCCATCTTTTCTGTATGCTCAAGGACTGACTATTTGATTATTTGTTCTAAAACTTTTCCAGGTATAGATGTCAAGCTGATGGGTCAGTAGCTACTTCGATCCTCCTTTTTCCTCTTCTTGAAGATGCTGACAACATTTGTCTAACTCCAATCTTCTGACACCTGAACAGCAAGAATTTCAGGGTAGATACTTTTGAAAGTCAAAGCTCCTTTCATCAGTCATGAGTAGGAATGGAAATCTCTGAATCTTTTTATCTCAGTCAGAAGGTGGGAGGGGTATTGTAAAGGATGCAAAGGTACGATGCACATTGTGATCAGCCTGATTATAGCAAAAGGTAAATGCTTGGGGGAAGAAAATTAGCATCTGTAGTGAGATAAGAATCCTATGTCCCTATTCAACCATGGGGGGCATGTTCTGAATGTGAATTAACTCAAGTTCATCAATGTCACAGTGTAATTTCCATTTAATTTTTTTTGTTCTTTAATTTGTTTGAGGAGGATTGCCACTCTTAGGTCAGCTATGGAATGACCTGGAAGATTAAAATGTTCTCCCACTGGTTTTTGAATTTTGTGGTCTTTATTGTCAGACTTATGTCTATGTATTCTTTTACACAGAGACTGCTCTGTTTGTCCAATGCAGAAAGTGGTAGGGCATTGCTGACATTTGAATGCACAAAAAGGATTTTCCTTTCTGTTGTAATCAAGTTGATTACAATATATATTGTACCTTTGCATCCTTCACATGACACTTTCTACCTTCCAACTAAGACAAAAACTCAAGAGATCTCCATTCCTACTCATGCCTGATGAAGAGAGCTTTGACTCTTGAAAGCTTCTACTCAGAAACTCTTGTAAAGCCATGACTAAAAGTGGGTCCCCACAAGTTCGCACTTGGAAAATATTGCACTGTGTTCCCTTTCAATATGTAGGAATAGACAATTCCCCCACCGCTGGTTATACATGCCTGCATATTTTTTGACCAAAAGGACAAGAGAGCAATGCAGTGATTGTATTTACAGTTTTTATAAATTAGGATTGCCACTCCATGATTTAAAAGTCTTTTTTTAAGTAGCATTAAAACATGATAAACAGGTTCAGATAAAAGAGTACACAGTTCTTTTCAGATACAAGGTGTGACAGAGAAGCGACTGTTCTAATTAACAAAACAGGGCAGTGTGTTAGATGTGTGACAAAGGGGAACACTATTAGAAGAGTGTTCAACATCTTTCTGCCCTGGTCCCTCACCTGGGGTCAAGGTATACAGAATGTCAGTAACATAGACAGTATCAGTGTTAAGAAGGATTGATACCTGAGAGTCTAATGTGCAGTGGAACAGCAGCAAGGTCAAAATTTATGAGGAGTTTAAAAAGAAAGGTTCCCCCTCCCTCTACCTAGCACTCATTTTACCCACTAAGGATTAAGGTAATAACCTGAATCACCTAGGGAAAATTTCTATCATGCATAATATTAAGTATATGGAAAGGGCATGTATCTATTCATATACCTTTTGCATTTATAATTACCCTAAAGAAATCATTCTTAATCTGATGATCCTGATTTATTGCTGATACAATTCTTAACATAACTTTGTAAAAAATGTGGCCTTGTTAAAGGCAATATGGCAGTGAGAACTAGCACGTAAAAATTGTTTTCATAATGTCTATGTGCAATGCAGAAAGGCCTAAGATACAGCAAATGTAATTTCCTGATCAGCACAAAAGTTCTCATCCTCAAGAGATCTGTCTGCCCTGTACAGTGGGAAGGTGAAGGATGGGTTATGGTTTCAGGTAAGAACACATACTTTACATGAAGAGGATCCTTATCTGACTTGCTGGTCATAATGTCATAAGGACTTAATCTGGAATGTGGTATGGGTGAACTTTTCAATTTATTTCAGACAAAGTTGTTGTATCTTTATGTGCTCATTGAGGAATTTAGTGCAAGTTGCATACATTCATAAAAACAATAAAACATAAAAAACAAAAACAAAACAAAAACATAAAAGCAACAAAACAACAATTGAAATAAAAACAATTGAAATAAAAAACATAAAACAATAAAACAACAATTGAAATCAACCACAGATGGGCCTGTTGGGCACTGCCCCCAACTTCCAGGCACGGCCCCTTGACTTCCAGGAGGTCCTCAAGGGGCAGTCTTCTCCCCCCACACACACACACTTTTTTGCCATGGCTGAGCTGCCAAAGAGTCATCAGTGGGAGCTGGATCTAAGAGACCTGACCAGGGCACAATGCACTGCAGCAGCTAAGCAGCAGGTGGAGAGGAGGGAGGCAGAGTAACGGGAAGTGAAGGAAGCCGTGTGGAATGGGCTGAGGAGGAGGAGATGTATAGAGCTGCTGGCTACAAAGTGCCAGAGTGAAGGCGAGGGAGGTGGAAGGAAACTCCCCTGCTTGCAAACAAGGTGCAGTCCCTTCTTGTCTCCAAAGTTTTAGGGTTAGCTGCCTTGACTTGGCCACTTTCAGAGCCTCCAGCTTTTGTGCCTACCCCAGAAAGTTTCTGAGAAGCAGCAAGCCCAGCAGTGGATAGGAAAGGGTGCCCCCTGACTTTTAATATCCTGGCTATGGCCCTGGATATCAATAATGATGCAGAAAGTAGGCAAAACAAATTCAGAACAACACCAACATTAACTAAACCCTCCCTACACACAAACCAAAGTAACTTACTGATCAGCTAAAGGTCACAGGAGTAATTTGTTTCTCTGTCTTTCCAAAGAAAGGAACAGATGTGGATAAATCTTGAATTTGAGGATATAACTGAGTAATCATCCTGGCCATTCCATTTGGTAGGAAATATCAGTTTAGTCATTTCAGACCTGAAGTTATATAGCCTTTCAGTAGGGAATGAGTGCACATGAGAGAGAGAGAAAAAGAAGAAGAAGATATTGGATTTATATCCCGCCCTCCACTCCGAAGAGTCTCAGAGCGGCTCACAATCTCCTTTACCTTCCTCCCCCACAACAGACACCCTGTGAGGTGGGTGGGGCTGGAGAGGGCTCTCACAGCAGCTGCCCTTTCAAGGACAACCTCTGCCAGGGCTATGGCTGACCCAAGGCCATTCCAGCAGGTGCAAGTGGGGAATCAAACCCGGTTCTCCCAGATAAGAGTCTGCACACTTAACCACTACACCAAGAGAGAGAGAGAGAGAGAGAGAGAGAGAGAGAGAGAGAGAGAGAGAGAGAGAGATTTAAAGGTCACTGGGGACATGGGGGGGGGGAGAATTAAGTCTTCTTTGGGGAAAAATAAGAATTAAGTCTTCTTTTCAAGATATTGCTTATAACCTAAAAAACTCCATATCACATTAGCCCAACATACATGGGAGACCATCCTCCCTTGTGTCCTTTTTATGAACTTGGAGGTCCATGACAGAGCTTTCTTCATTATACCACCTGCACATCATGCTCAGGTAGTAAGAAATGTAATTGAATATGGCACTACTGAAGGAAAGCTTACTCTTTTTCATTGCCTTTTTTTGCCTCTGGATTGAATCAGACCAGATAAATAGATGGATAGATAGATGTATTCAACTGTGGAATGACATTTCCATTTGCAGATGTGAGGACTGATATCCACTATAGACTCCTGTATGCTGTTCTTGAGGGTCTGCTGTTCCAAAGCAAAAACATTCAAGGGGCTCATGGCACTTTAGCAAAAGCAGAAAATCTTGTCCATGAGGTCTGAATCTCTTAAATATATACAAGACAGAATCAATTTTTAAACAAGTAATTTGAAAGACTGGTTTTAATACTGATAGCCTGGGAAGTCATCTATACTGGATAGCACACTGTCATAAAAAATGTATACTCTCCTTACTGTAATTAGGTCATAATGTCCTACTTAAGAAAAACACAGCCATGTAAATCTTCTGATCTCTGCTATCTTTGGGAGGGTATGGGTTTCACATAGCTTCCCATGTCAGGGACTGAACTCCGCTTTGGGAATGGTTGCGAGTTCTTAGACTTTGCTGCTGATATTTGGGCTCTCATTCTTTAGGGTCTCAGTGCAGTAGGTTGAAATCTCAGGACCATTAACGAGTCACACACTTCATGGTTTCTTCTACTAATTCTGTGTCCTCCTGCTTGTGATCATTGTTGACGTGTAAATTAGAGATGGGAGACAAGTAATCTGGCAGTAATATTTCAACTCCTGTTTATTTTTAGTGCGTAGTTAACCTCTATGTACTTTTCTTTGTGTTTGGGGTGAGGTGGGGTGGAGGTTGAACATACATTCTCTTCAAAGTGATATTATTAAAATTACTCTCTTTTGCAGATACAATATAGTATGAGTCCCCGGAGGACATGGAAGTGCTACCATTAGTTACAGATCAGCTATTCAATGTGACCTCACTAGCTTCCGCCATGTCATTTTACTAAGCTCCCTAACAACAGGCTCAAGTTTTGAGATTTTGGGGATGTGGCATCCCCATAATTCAGTAACAGTGTTACAGTATTTTCAGTGTGGCTAATGTCTG
Source organism: Heteronotia binoei (assembly GCF_032191835.1). NCBI lineage: Eukaryota > Metazoa > Chordata > Lepidosauria > Squamata > Gekkonidae > Heteronotia > Heteronotia binoei. Next base: position 125,641,364 of record NC_083225.1, read on the forward strand.
AACAGTCCTTACATCTAAGGATGCTATACATATAAAACAATCAGGCAGATCACAATCGACAGGAAATATTTATAGCTGTAGAATCAAACAACTATTTATGGGTCAAAAATTGCTATTGTGTTTTATGTGCTACATAATAATAGAGATAAATTTTCAACTTTTTTTCCTCTCTGTTACGCCAAGTTCTCTTTTTAAAAATTGCTTATACATTAATGATGTATTCCACTTAGTTTCCTTGGCAACAAGAATTATTCTCTTATGGAGCTTACTGCGTTTTCCCAAAGTTGTTATTATAATAATAATAATGTGCATCTATTATTATACGGTAGCAGAAAGTGAAGTGAAGTTGCTGCTGAATTAGATATTTTCAAATTATATCTGGATTGGAAAGTTTAAAAGTGATAATGATAGTGAGTTAAATGTTGCTTCTTTTATCAATAAACATCTCGAACAATTTTTCACTAAATTACCCCAGTCTAACAAGAGCAAATCTGAGTGGGAATGTGTTTTTATAAGACCTAATATCAGCACAGATAAGTGCTGCAGGGTGAAAATTCCATTCCCATACCACTCACATAACAGCAAATATTGTGTAGCACACATACAACTGAGGGGTGCATATGCTGTATTTATTTTGTTTTTAATTATTTCTGAGATTTTAAATGTACAATACATGCTGGAGTGCAAAACAAACTATTTAACAATGCCAGTTTAAGCACAGAGTCACCGACCTTAAGGTAGGACTTTGTCTGAATTCCAAACTACAGGGATAAATTCCCTGGAGGAAATAGCAGTTTCTGGGTGGACAGTATGGCATCACATTTCTATTGAACTTCCAACACTTTCCTAACTCTGCTCTCCCCAAATACTACACCCCAAACACCAGGAATCTCTGTATGATACATCTGTCCACCTCCCTCCCTCAGAGGCAAGAGTTCCTCTCCATTTTTCTTTCCCTCTGTGTCTGAGCCACCCTAGTTATCTGTTTTCTTTTTTCCTGAAGTTCTCTGGCTGTCCCACCCTGTCACAGTATGATATTTACTGCTGGCTCAGCCAAGGAAAGGAGGCTGAAGTTGGTTCGTTATTCGCAATTCCTTATTCATTACTTATTCATGAATTCAACCAAAAACACTGAAGAGAGTTTGAATGAACCTCAAAATAAGGCCTGGACCACCATATATCATACATCCCTTTGTTCAGGGGACTCTGCCCTTTGAGAAGACATATGCAGCTTCATGGTCCAAAGAGCTTGTGCCAGCTGCTCCAAAGCAAGCTGCCGCCAGGACACTCAAACAGGCAGACACTGGCACCAGGCTGTACCCCAAAACAATGTTTGGACCACCCCAAGTGACACATCCCCATGCTCGGGACATTGTCCCCTTCAAGAAGACATGCAGTGGTGCCTGGTGGTCCAAACACTGGTTCAAACACTGGTTCTGGCACCACAAGCTTCTACTTGGAGTGACACCAAGATGCCTATATTTCAAAGGAGAGTTGAATAAGGAACTATTTTGATTGCTTCCCCTCTACATCCCAAAAAAACAATATGGACCACCACATGGAAAACACCCCCACATTCAGGGGTCATTCGAGAGGACATGTGTTGCCTCATGATCCAAAGAGCGGTTCTCATCCCAGCTGCTCCAGAGCAAGGTACTCCCAGGACACTCAAAGAAGCAGACACTGGGGACAGGCTATACCCCAAAACAATGTTTGGACCACCCCAAGTGATACATCCCCACACTTGTGACATTGTCCCCTTCAAGAAGACATGCAGTGGTGCCTGTTCCAAGCACTGATTCTGGCACCACAAGCTTCTACTTGGAGTAACACCAAGATGCCTGTATTTCAAAGGAGAGTTGAATATTTTGATTACTTGCCCTCTACACCCCAAAAAGCAATATGGACCACCACATGCCATATACCCCCACATTCAGGGGACTCTACCCTTCTAGACAACATGTGCTGCCTGATGGTCCAAAGAGCAGTTCTCATGCCAGCTGCTCCAGAGCAAGGTGACCCCAGGACACTCAGACACTGGGGCCAGGCTGTACCCCAAGACAATATTTGGACCACTCCAAGTGACACATCACTATGCCCTAAATACTGTCCCTTCAAGAAGACATGCAGAGGCGCCTGGTCCAAACAATAGTTCCAGTGCCACAAGCTTTCATTTGGAATGTCACCTACAAACCTGAGCTCCAAAGGCTTTGCTCTCTGCACCTAGGGCTGCCAAGCTCCCAGTCCGGGTGGGGAATCTACCACCTGAGGGGAAGCTCCCACTACATCGCTGGTGCGATGACATCACCTGGTAGTGACATCATCAAAATGACGGTGCCCATACAGGGCCGCTCTAGTGTGTTTCTGGGGAAAATCTATGAATTCCCCGGATGCTATAGTGATTTGGGAGGTTAAAACTCTATAGTATCTATTGTACCATAGAGTTATAACCTCCCAAATGGCTAGAGCATCCGGGACCACCACATACCATGCACCTCCACATTCAGGGAACTCTGCCCTTTGAGAGGACATGTGCTGCCTGATGGTCCAAAGAGCAGTTCTCATGCCAGCTGCTCCAGACCAAGGTGCCCCCAGGACACTCAAAGAGGCAGACATTTGTTAGTTTCACTATACCACTTTGCATTCTAAACCACTGCCTGCCAGCTATATGTAGCTCTGCTCACTGTACCCCATACCATTGTCCAATGAAATATGCGTGCATATGAAAGCTTATATTCTGAATGAAACTTTGTAGATCTTAAAGGTGCTTCTAAACTCCTACTATGTTTTACTCCAATACACTTTGAAAGGCAGACCTTTCCAGTGGTCCCCCAAAACAATCAGGTAGTGACATACTTTTTAGAAGCTGGAACAAGAACTGCTCTTTGGACCAGGAGGCAGTGTATGTCCTCTCGAAGGGCAGAGTCCCCTGAACGTGTGGGTGTATGGCATATGGTGGTCCAAACTGCATTTCGGGGTGTAGAGGGCAAGCCATCAAAACAGTTCCTTATTCCAATCTCCTTTGGAACACAGGCTTCTAGGTGGCACTTGCAGTGGAAGCTTGTGGCACCAGAACCATTGTTTAGACCAGACAGCACTGAATGCCTACTTGCAAGGGACAGTATTCTGAGCCTTGGGGTGGTCTAAATATTGTTTCAGGATACAGCCTGCTCCCAGTGTCTGTCGGCATGAGAACCATTCATTGGATCAGGAACCAGCACGTGTCCTCTCTAAGGGCAGAGTTCCCTGAATGTGGGGGTGTATTGCATGTGGTGGTCCATATTGCTTTTAGGGGTATAGAGGGCAATCACTCAAAATAGTTCCTTATTCAACTTCCCTTTGGAACACAGGCTTCTCGGTGACATTCCAAATAGAAGCTTGTGGTGCAGGAACCATTGTTTTGACCAGGCGCCTCTTCATGTCTCCTTGCAAGGGACATTGTTTTGAGCTTGGGGATATGTCACTTGGGGTGGTCCAAATATTGTTTTGGGGTACATCCTGGCCCCAGTGTCTGTCAGAGTGTCCTGGGGGCACCTAGCTCTGGAGCAGCTGGCACGAGAACCACTCTTTGGGCCATCAGGCAGCACATGTCCTCTAGAAGGGCAGAGTCCCCTGAATGTGGGTGTGTATGGCATGTGGTGGTCCATATTGCTTTTTGGGGTGTAGAGGACAAGCAATCAAAATAGTTCCTTATTCAACTCTCCTTTGAAATACAGGTGTCTTGGTGTCTCTCCAAGTAGAAGCTTGTAGTGTCAGAACTGGTGTTTGGACCGGGCACCACTGCATGTCTTCTTGAAGGGACAGTGTCCTGAGCGTGGGGATGTGTCACTTGGAGTGGTCCAAACATTGTTATGGGGTACAGCCTGGTCCCAGTGTCTGCCTCTTTGAGTGTTCTGGGGCAACTTGCTTTGGAGCAGCTGGCACAAGAACCGCTCCTTGGACCATGAGGCAGCACATGTCTTCTCGAAGGATAGCATACCCTGAAAGAGGGAATGTATGATATATGGGGTCCAGACCGTATTTTTGGGTTCAGAGCTTTCAAACTCTCTTCGGTATTTTTTATTGCATTCATGAATAAGGAATGAATAAGGAACTGTGAATAAGAAACCAACTTCAGTCTCCTGCCCAGGAACCCGAGGGAAGGGTTGAAGTTAAGTTAAGAGGTTTAACTTAACTGAAATGACACTCAAAGTGTTTGGAAATTAAAAATAACAATATATTTTATTCAATATAGAGAGGAAAAGATCAGTTGAAATTAGGGGTAACATTTTTGAGGTAAGCTGAATAAATAACTCTGAGGTAAGATCAGATGCACAGATTACAGTTTATATGTTTCAGGCTAATGAGAGTGTCTTTAGCTATTCACAGTGACTTCAAATATTTATGAGAAGCTTTTTTTCCAGTGTTTTCCAAACATTCCAATATATTTGAGTATTTGCTGTCTCTTTTGGTCTCCAGAAGGATGGGACACTCATCCAGTACCCAAACCCTCTCTCTCAATGCACCAGTAGGGGTGTTAAATTTTTTAAACCAGTATTTTAATGATTAGGTCTATTAAACCTGGGGGGGGGGGGGGAACCCTGGAATTTCTGAAACATTCCTGATCCCAACACTGGAACAATATTCGCATCTGGAATTTTTTAGAAGTCCTGGATTTTTATTTTTATTTTTTGTTCAATAAATGTGAGATGAAAAATACTGGCAAATTAAAAGCCGGCCCAATCCTGAGTCTGTCTGGGCTTTTCCTGCAGCTTGGTTTATAGCAAGATGCAGGAAAAGCCAGCTCCAGGACCTGCTGTGAAGCCAGCCCCAAGCCAAGCTGGTGAAAACATTCTGTTTCCTGCTGCCACAGCTGATCCTCAGGCTATCTTCTACCGTCTCTATAAACTTTAAAAAGGGACTGAAGTAGAAGCTTGAAAAACAGCTGAGAGGTGGAAGCAATCTTCTCCAACCTTTCTGCTGTTTTTGCAGCTACCTGGTAATTCCTGAATATATTAGAGATTTGGGGGGGGGGGATTTTTGTGGTTTTCCTGATAAAACCTGGATACATTCAGGAAGTCAAAATATACTCCCAGAATGTATTTTTGGTATATATTTTTTGCTCAGGTAGATCTGAATACACATCCTACATGCCAGTTCTCTTCTTAAGTTTTAAATGACTTCTAAGAGTTCACAAGGCTGCTCTAACCACATCGGACCAGGGATCTTTCTATTCTTCAGAACTATCTCCTTGTTTGACTGGATAAGGAATTCTCTCACTAGAAGATCTATCTCCTTTCCTTGGCCTGAACTTGTCTAATCGTGGTCTTGCAGCCTGCAGCGTAGCTGCTAGGCTGCTTGGACCTGTTTGCCCTCCAGGGCGGGAGAGTGGGACTGCGCCGCGTTTAGGCGCGCTTTGCTGGGGGCGGGGTTTAGCCGCGTCAACGGCTACCTCCCTGTCCCTTCTTCAGTCCCTCGGCGATCGGAGCGTGATCGGAGGGCTCTCGTCGTCGGCGTGCGTTTTCGGCCTTCCTGGAGGCGTTCGGGGGGGCGTGGGGCTCATCAGGAGCCTTTTCGGGGCGCGGGGCTCATCGGGAGCCTTTTCGGCGTTCTGCAAGTCGGCTCATCGTGAAGCGCGGCGGCGGCGGCGGCCTTATCCTGGAGGCGGCAGGCTGAGTGGCTTTTGGGGCTGGGGGCTAACGTAGTTAGCTAGATTAGCTTGGTTTTGTGGGGGTGGTTAGCCTAGCCTTGGGGATTGGGGTGGTTAACCTCGCCTGGTGAGTTTGGGTTCCTTGTTATTGCATTTGGTGGGCTTCTATTTTCTACAGGAGCTTGGTTGCCCAGGCTGTTAAAGCTGCAGTACTGCAGCTTGGGCTAATCAAAAAAAAAAAAAAAGTAGGTCTTGAGTTGGATCCTGGGGGAAGCGTGGGCCAGGTGAGGGGCCTAAGGTGGTATTTGTCTTTGAGCGAGGCGGCCTTTTGTTGCAACCCCAGTATCCCCCTGGGTGGCAGTAGAGCACCTTGGCTATAGTGGAGCAACCCTTAGGTTATAGTGGAGCAGCGTTGGGTTGCTTTACTTTTGGCTGCTGTCAGGCAGTTTGGGCGGCCATTTGGGGTATCCTGAGTGAGGGGAAGAAAGGCAGTTGGGCGGCCATTTTGAGGTGCTGGTAGCTGGGGCTGTTGCCGGGCAGTCTGGGCGGCCATTTTAGGTTCTTTGGAAAGGGGAGGAAAGACAGTTGGGCGGCCATTTTAGGTCCCATTTTTAAGGAAGGTGGGCAAGATGTCTGGGGGTAAAGGTTCCGGCAAGCCTAAGGGCAAGAAGCCTGCACCCAGACCAGCTAAAGCTCCCGCCAGGAGGCCACCGCCTCCGTCATCCTCTTCGGATGAGGAGGGTGAAGGGGCGGTGGATTTTAATATCTTGGGTAGGCTGCAGGCTTTGGAGCAGGCGGCGGGTGTTCCTTCCTTAAGTGTGGGGGGCGATGTTAGGCATTCCAAAAAGGCACGGCAGGCCAACATTCTCACCAGATTGTCCATTCTTGAGGGCAGGTCTGGTGGAGTCGTGCATGGCAGGGATGCCTGTTCCGGTGGCCCCGATGCAGGCGCGGTGGAGGAGGCGCGGACGTCGGGCATTGGTTTGCCGGTGGTGCCAGCTGGATTTGGAGGTAGGTCCGGAGATGGTTCGCAAGTGGGGCCTGGGCAGGTTTGGCCATGGGGAGCATGGGGACCTGCTTCAACAGCCGGGCTGGGCACCTCAGGGTCAGGCTTAGGTGTGCCTACTCCTTCTGGGTCTGGGCTGGTGCAGAATTGGGCTTGGCCAGGGGGCCAGGGCATACCTTGTATGCATCCGGGTACAGGGCAGATGAGCCTGTCGGGTCCCATGTTGGGAGCACCATCGCAGTACGGGATGGTGCCTTTTACAGCCTTGCCTTTTGGCGAGGTTGCTCTGCCACTCGGGGACCATTTGCTGCCCTCCACAAGGGAGAAAATTTTGAAGGGAGAGTATGTGGATATATTTTCCCTTCTTTACCGAGAAATGGAAAAGAAAGACAAAGAGGAGTTAGATGAAAAGGAGAAAGAGAAGCTGCGGAAGCGAAAGGTTGACAGGACATGGGCTAATTGGTTGCCTGGGTTCTGCATTTACGCCGGGGTAATTGCCCGGGCGCAGCCGTGGCGGGCTGCATCATTGTTCCAATATCTGGACATAATTTATAAGGGTTATACTGCCTTTAGTGGATCAGCCTGGTTGCAGTACGACCAGGAATTCAGAATGAGGGCCGCCCTATATCCGGCCCTCCAGTGGGATCGGATTCACCAGCAGCTTTGGCTGCAGGTTATGTCTCTGGCTAGGCCTAACCTGGGTGACCGATCAGATAGTGGTCATTTAGTGAGTAGGGCGTCTTCATCTGCTTCGTCGAGCTCCCCCCGCGGTACAGCGGGGCAGGCGGTTCAACCCCGCTTGCTCTGCTGGGACTTTGGATCCCTGGGGGTGTGTAATAGAAAGGCGTGCCAGTTTAAACATGCCTGCCCCTTGTGTGGTGGATCCCATGCCTTTGACAGCTGCCCAAAAGCCCGGGGGCGCAGGAATCCAAAGAAGCCTGGCGGGGGTGGAGGAGCTTTTCCAGCCAAGAAAGGGGCCCAGCCCGATAAGGGTGGGTCAGCTTGAGCGTTGGCTGGCTAGGTATCCTAGGAGGGCTGACGCTTTGTATCTGTTGGAGGGTTTCCAGTTTGGGTTTAGGATCCCTTTTCAGGGGCCTAGAGTTCCGTTCATGTCTAAGAATCTTAAGTCTGTTCAAGGTTTGGAACAGGTTGTTAGAGACAAGATTGCTAAGGAGTTGGCTGAGGGAAGGATCCTTGGTCCCTTCTTACAGCCTCCAGTGACTACCTTGAGGGTCTCGCCTTTAGGTGTGGTACCCAAAAAGACGCCTGGTGAATTTCGTTTGATTCACCATCTGTCTTTTCCTAGGGGCCAGTCAGTGAATGACGGGATCCCAGAGCAGTTATGCTCTGTCAGGTATACCAGCTTCGACCAGGCCATCGCTGTGGTGAGGCACTGCGGGGTGGGGGCTGAGTTGGCGAAATGCGATATTAAGTCGGCGTTTCGCCTTTTGCCCGTCCACCCCGATGATTTTGATCTCTTAGGGTTTTCATTTGAGGGCCAATTTTACATGGATAGAGCATTGCCGATGGGCTGCTCTGTGTCATGTTCTGCTTTCGAGCGTTTCAGCACGTTCTTAGAATGGGCTGTGCGGGAGAAAGTGGGGTTGCAGAACGTTGTGCATTATTTGGACGACTACATGTTTGTGGGGCCAGTAGGGACAGGGCAGTGTGGCCAGCTGCTGGCTGGCTTTGCGGAGCTCGCGGCTGAGCTTGGGGTACCCTTAGCGCCGGAAAAGACGGAAGGACCAACTCAGAGGTTGACCTTCCTGGGGATTGAGATTGACACGATCGATCAATTGTCTAGGGTGCCTTTGCAGAAAGTTGAGGAGCTGAGGGCTAGGATTAATGCATTTCTTCTTAGGAAGAAGGTCACTTTGCTGGAATTGCAGCAATTGGTGGGGCACCTCAACTTTGCTTGCAAAGTGGTTGCTCCTGGTAGGGCTTTTCTTAGGAGACTGTGTGATGCTATGGCAGGGTTGCGCTTGCCCCAGCATAGAACTAGGGTTACCTGCAGCATGAGGGATGATCTGAGGGTTTGGCAGGAATTTTTGGAGTCGTTTAACGGGGTCTCCTTTTGGAGGGAGGACTTGATGCTTGAGGCCGAGCTCCAGGTCATGTCTGATGCTGCAGGATCTTTAGGTTTTGGAGTTTATTTTCGCGGACATTGGTGCGCGGATGTGTGGCCTGATTCCTGGACGCAGATAGGGGTGAACCGAGATCTTACGTTCCTCGAGTTCTTTCCCATCTTAGTTGCGGTTTGGCTGTGGGGGAAGGATATGGCCAATCACACTGTCCATTTTTGGTGTGATAACATGGCGGTAGTCCATGTCATTAATTCCCTTTCATCCAAATCGCAGAGGGTAATGAGGTTGGTGAGGGCCTTCACTCTGCGCTGCTTGCGGCTTAATATATTGTTTTTAGCCAGGCATGTTCCTGGGGTGAGCAACGGGGTGGCTGATGCTCTATCTCGTAAACAGATGGAGAGGTTTCGTCAGCTGGCCCCGGAGGCAGACGGAGAGCCGGTGCCAATGCCCCAGGAGCTATGGCAGATTGGAGAGCCGAAGCCTGCAGAGCGATAGGTCTAGCCATTGCGCCCAGCACTCGGAAGTCTTACGAGCGGGCCATGCGGCAGTTTGAAGACTTTCGGGCTGAGGTAGGGTATCGCAGGGTTTGGCCCCTCCCGGTGGAGGAATTGCTCCATTACTGTGTGTCGTTACGAGGTAAGGGGTTGGCCGTGCGATCTATTAGGGGGTGCCTGTCTGCATTGGCTTTTGCAAGTAAGGCACTTGGTTATAGGGAGGATACAGCTGACTTTCGTATTTGAAAGATGCTTGAGGGGTGGGCTAGAGAGGCCGGACCCAGGGTTGACACGCGGAATCCGGTGTCTCCGTCGATTTTGCAGGGGTTAAAGAGGGTATGGGGCGTGGTGTGTGCCTCGCCTTTCGAGGCATGTTTATTTCATGCCGCGTCCTTGTTAGCCTTTTTTGGGGCGCTTAGAGTGAGTGAGCTGGTAGCTCAATCTAGAAACGATGTTTCTGGTAGGGCTTTGCAGCTGAGGGACCTGAGGTTGTTGGGGCCTAAGGCGGTCATTACTGTCCGTCGCTCGAAGACGGATCAGCTGCAGCGGGGTGCTGTGCTCGAGCTGGGTAGTTGTTCAGAGCTCGAGTTGTGTCCAGTTAATGCGTTGGCTGCTTATTTGGCAGTGCGTGGGCCCAAGGACGGATTTTTGTTTATACACATGGATGGTAAGCCATTAACGAAGCACCAGTTTGGGGCGGTTACGTCCAGGGCGTTGGGTGAGTTAGGGCTATCAGGGGTGCGGTTTGGTACCCACTCCTTTAGAATTGGGGCGGCCTCGACAGCGGCTGCTATGGGGTTGTCTTCCACCTCTATTCAGAGGTTGGGGCGTTGGCGTTCTTCAGCCTATAAGGCATACATACGCCCCTTTTGCGGGCATTAAGCACATTGGATTGTGTGCAGGACTTGGTTCTGTTTGTGTTTAATGGTTTTTCTCTTTTTAGATGCTGCTGTTCCTGGCCAGAGGAGCCGGTGCCGAGTTCTCATCTGCGGCCATAGCTACGTGTTTTGGGCTGGTCTTCAAGCACGGAGAACTGCGGTCGGCTCTCAGCTGGGACTCAGCAAGCATGCGGTCATCGAATGGCAGGGGCACCGGGGCCTTCAGTGGCCAGGCTTGCTGCCGTTGTTATTCAAAGGTAGAGTGGGTCCTCCTCCACAGGTCTTAATCGTTCACCTGGGAGGTAATGATCTGGGGTTATTGAAGGGTAAGGCCTTGGTGTGGCAAGCCCGGGATGACTTCCAGCGCATCAGGGAGCGATGGCCGGAGACCACGATAGTTTGGTCAGCCATGCTGCCCCGCCAAGTGTGGCGTCATGCTGTGGACCCTGCAGCCTTAGAAAGAGCTAGGTATAAAGCCAATAAAGAAATTAAAAAATTACTCGAAAAGGGTTTGGGCCACTATTTACCCCATCCGGATATTTCAGCGAGATGTCCTGACCTCTACAGAGGGGATGGGGTGCATCTCTCGGAAAAGGGTAACGTGCTTTTTCTGAGAGATTTACAGCAAGGGTTGCGGGTGGCTTTGGGCCTCCCGGTGGGTGCTAAGCCCTAAGTAGAGACTTGGCCTTATTAGTGGCAGGTTTTAGGGGTTTAGGACACTATGCGGCTAGGGGAGGACTGTGAAGCATCCCCCACTTTGGGGGAAATTTTGGGGTCTGGCATGATCGGCCTTGGGGTTTGGAGACCCGGGTTGGAGAATGCAGACTGTCCAGGAGGCTCGGCTAGAGGGTGCCTTTCCGCCGAGACGTGCGTCTGGGTTTGGGCCCTCTGGTGCGGGCCTCCCTGCTGGGCCTGCCTGGAGGGAGCTGAGCAGCTCAGCTCCGGAAGGGGGGCTGGGTTTTCGCCCGTTAATGGCAGGGGAGCGGTCGCGGTGACCCCTAGCCCTGGCCAGGCCGCTGGTGGGGTTCCCTTGCTGTTCATGTTGTAAGTTAATAAAGTGGCCCAATTTTAATCCAATGCATTGTGTCCGACTCGTTATTCCGACCTTGGTGGGCAAATACCCACTCTTCCTTGCCAACCTACTTAGTACTCCATCTGTGTTAAACTGCTCTCCGTCAAAGCTAAATTCAGACTCATTGAGCCAGAGACCCTGATGCTGGGAAAGACAGAAGGCAAAAGAAGAAGGGGACGGCAAAAGATGAGATGGCTGGACAGCGTTACTGATGCAACAAACATGAATTTGAGCAGACTTCGGAAGATGGTGGAAGACAGGAGGGCCTGGTGTGGCTTTGTCCATGGGGTCGCAAAGAGTCAGACTCGACTGTACGACTGAACAACATCACATTGATATAAATCAGAGACATAAAAACAGGGCTTTTTTGAGCAGGAATGCACATGAATGCAGTTCCGGCTGGCTTGGCATCAAGGGGTGTGGTCTAATGTCAAACAAATTCCTGCTGGGTTTTCCCTACAAAAAGCCCTATATGAAACAATAGCAACATCAGGGGGTGTGACCTAATATGCAAATGAATTCCTACTGGGCTTTTTCTACCAAAAAAGCCCTGCATATATATATATAATAAAAATGTAGAGGAACAATGGGCTACATTTTTCCTTGGAGGGAAGTGACATGTTTCTAGTTGATCCAGCAACAGTCTGTATATCTTGTCATTAGATGGTGCAACGGGAGATAAGCAGAGCTAAACCCCTTTAATGGCTTGAAAGGTGCAGGGTTGTGCTTAAAGGAAAGGAAGGCTGAATTCAGATGGCCAAATTGAGCCAACGCAGGAACGGCCCATGTCTGGATTTAAATGGTATGTTCATGTGCACATCTAGGTCCCATCTTGCTTCTCCCTTTACCTCGTCCTCCACTGTAGCTCTGCTGCTTCAAAAAGTTACCAGGTAGTAAGTGGTAGCAAATTGCTGATGCGCTTCTGGGGCACCTTTCCCAGCTATCTGAATGGTTGGGGAGTGCCAGGGAAGCATCGCTCATGCACTTCAGTGGTGTGACCGATTTTCCAGAGCACATGCAGCCAGTCCCTGTTCTGGCAGTGAGGCACATGCTGTCTGACTGCCCCGGGAGTACTTTCCACTAAGCTGGCTTTCTTCTGAGCTGGGAGACTGCTGTCCTAAACTGACAGCGTGTACCCAGCCAAATTATAGCAACCACTCAGAGACATTATTTGTTAGCTTCTAGAACCAGTCTCCTATTGCTGACCAGTCAGGGGTTTTTGTCAATTTATGAAGGAAGACAGCAGAATCTAACTGGTAGATACAATGTTTTTAGAACCAATATCCATAACAAGCAGCAGAGATCTTTTTCTGTGATGTGCGTCTGTATATTGGAACTATGACCATAAGCATATTATGCTGATCTGCTGCCAAACCATTGGCTTGGATTCTATAGAGGATTTCCGCAGATGGGCTGGGTCCAGACCAGTATTTTGAGTTGGCATATGGATGGGATGCAGGTGGACCAAAAAGCATCACCAAACACATGCGTCCACCTCCTGTCCTGCTCCTGTCCCTGGGCTGCTGCACTCACAGCACAAAAAGCTACTATAGCAGCGCCTGCCTCACAGCCTCACCGGATCTCTTTATTTCAGTCTCTTCGGGGTATTTTACTTGTTTATTTGATGGGACCACAGCAGCTTTGTTTGTTCTTCCCACAAAATATAGGCTCTTGAGAACTTTAACTTAAACCACAGATTTATTGTAACACAAAGTTCTTAACTTGGGGATATGGGAGATATTTACACAGGCTAATACGTTGTTCAGTTGTTTCAGGCTTTACATTCACTTTATCTTTTCTTGAGTCTCTCCCAGTTACACAGTTCACAGTTTCCCTATAACTTGCTCTCTCCACCTCTAGCAAAGGTCTGGCCTCTTGGGTATGATGTGCCAAGTCTCACCCCTCGACTGGAGTCCCTCTCTCAGCCCTTCTGGTGTCTCAGACCCACATCCACTCCCTCAACCACCTCTCTAGATCTTCAGAGTTGTCTATAGGTGTCTGTGACCGTTCAGGTCTTGACTGACTCACACACACAGCCCTCTTGGCTGGTTTTTGTCGAGCTTGCAGCCTCTGGAAGTCTTTCCCGCCACTGTCTCAAGCTCCTTCACAGCATCAGCTGTCCCCTCAGCCTCTGTCCGGCACAAACTGACCCTCTCAGTCTCTGTCAGGCCCCAACTCTGACAGACTTCGCTGACAGGCACCAACACTGTCAGAGACCAACCCTGACTGAATGACTGCCTTAGCAGTTTCTGTCACTCAACCACTTTCCCTCCCTGAGAGCTCTGAGCACTTTGCCCCCACCCTCAGGTCACCTGACGCAGGCCCTGTGCATCTTCAGTTTCTGGTTAACCCATTGCTTTCCGTCACATGTCCCTTCCCCTTTTGAGACATTGTGCAAGGCGAAAGGTCTCAGCCTTTTGCTGAGCAATGGGACATGGGCACACTTGCTTGGGTTACACTACGTTATAACTTTACAATTTTGTTATAACCCCAACTTCAAAATTATATACATTCTACATCAGTTATACAGTCTAACTTCTTCTATAACATTACAATACATACAGACTTTTAAAATTTTACATTCTTCTTGATAGTGCATCTGCTATCACATTTTGCTTCCCAGGGATATGCTGGATGTCAAAGTTGTAATCTTGGAGCTGTAAACTCCACCTTATGAGTTTGCTGTTCGTATCTTTAACCTGGTTCAACCATTTCAGGGGAGAATGATCTGTACACAGTGTAAACTTCCTTCCCCATAGGTATGGTTTCAATTTACCTATTGCCCACACAATCGCTAAACACTCTTTTTCAATTACTGAGAGGTGTTGCTCTCGGTCCAATAACTTTCTACTCAGATACAGAACTGGATGATACAGTCCTTCCTCTCCTTGCTGACTTAATGTTGCACCTACCCCAACATTAGATGCATCAGTAAAGAGGGTAAACTCCTTTGAAAACTCTGGAGTTCTCAACACTGGTTCAGTGGTCAGAACCACTTTCAGATTTTCATAAGCTTTTTGACACTCTGCATTCCAGTTTACTGAATCAGGGTTCTTCTTCTTGGTGCACTCACATAGCGGTGCTGCTATCGCGCTAAACTCAGGTATAAACCTCCTGCAGTATCCTACTACACCCAAAAATGCTCGAATTTGTTTCTTGGTTTGGGATCTAGGCCACTCATGTATGGCTTGCACCTTTCCCCAATCTGCTTTGATCTTACCTCCCCTAGCATATGCCCTAAATACTTAACCTCGGCCATGGCTAGTTGACACTTAGATGCTTTGATGGTGAGACCCGCATCTTTCACTCGTTGTAACACAATGGCCACATGCTGCAAATGTTCCTTCCATGTAGCACTGTAAATAGCAATATCGTCAATATATGCAAGAGCAAATTCTTTCAGTCCCACTAACATCTTATCAATTACTCTCTGGAACGTGAAGGGAGCGTTCCTTAACCCAAATGGTAATACAGTAAACTCAAAGAGTCCCTCTTTGGTTACAAAAGCTGTTTTCTGCTGATCTTTAGGATCCATAGCTACCTGCTAATAACCTTTTGTCAAATCTAAGGTGGTAATAAAATTGGCAGCTCCAATTGTCTCGACCAACTCATCTATGCGAGGCATTGGATACACATCCGGTACTGCGATCTTATTCAATTTTCTGTAGTCCACACAAAACCTCATGGTTTTGTCCGGTTTGGGTACTAGGACTACAGGTGAGGCCCACGGACTTTCTGATGGTACAATCAAACCCAATTTCAACATTTCTTCTACCTCCTGCTGTACATACTTGGCATTCGGGCCAGTCACTCTATACGGTTGGAGTGCCACAGGCCTCGAATCCCCTGTGTCAATTTTGTGACACGCTAGGTTTGTCTTACCTGGTACATCTGAAAAAATTGTTTTGTACCTTCCCAATATCGTTTGTAATTGGCCTCTTTGTTCTCCATTAAGAGAAGGGGCGAACTGAACCTCATTAATGGTCTCTTCCTGGGATATTTTCCCCCAACCCGACAATTCAGTTCCCGCACACACTCCCTTCTTTGCAATTAAAACCAAATTACCCCTGTCAAAATAAGGTTTTAACATGTTTACATGGAACACTTTACATTGTTCACCATCTTCACTTAAGTTCACTACATAGTTCACATTGGATACCTTATGGGCGATGGTATAAGGCCCCAACTCTGACAGACTTCGCTGACAGGCACCAACACTGTCAGAGACCAACACTGACTGAATGACTGCCTCAGCAGTTTCTGTCACTCAACCACTTTCCCTCCCTGAGAGCTCTGAGCACTTTGCCCCCACCCTCAGGTCACCTGACGCAGGCCCTGTGCGTCTTCAGTTTCTGGTTAACCCATTACTTTCCATCACAGCTACCACTTCAGAAGTGGAAGCTTTTGTGGTGTCAGTGGGACAGCCCTCTGATGGGTTGGGGATGGGAACAGGATAGGTTGCAGATGTGCGCATTTGGTCATGCTTTTTTGATCCAGCCACATCCCGTCCATGTGCCGGCTCAAAACGCTGGTCTGGACCCAGCCACGGAAGGGATTTCTGTCCCTGGAAGATGATTTCCCTGCCTCCATTTCTCTGCAGCCCCAAATATACTCCAAATGTGGGTCCTGGATGAAAGTGGACATCCAAGAACACTATGAACAAATTGGAAGTCTACAAAAATATTTATTTATTATTTATTACTTCTCCTGTACTACCCAGCAGGGATCCAAAAGGGTTTGAAACATTCTCTTTTTCTTCATCTTATCCTGTGAGGTAAGTTATGCTAAGAGTGTGTGAGATCATGTAGCACGCTACCATGGCAGTTTGGGGTTTTCAAGTTTTCTCTTCTAGGTCCTAGTCTGACACCCTAACCACTAAACAACAGAAAGCCACCTCTCATAATCCTATCATTTTGTCAAATGTGGTTAACAGAAATGTTTAAGTGGGCATATTTACAAAGGGATTAGAATGGTAATCAAACAGTCTAGAAGGCCATCTCTGTGAGCAATAATCTTGTAATCTATTGCAATGTTTACTCAAAGTATGCCATGCCTTGGACTGTTTATGTTATCTTGGGTGGCTTTTATTTATATATTTTTTTCTGGTTTCTGTAATCCTTGTCCTACTGCATTTTTATTATAGGTCTTTGCTGTCTGTCTGAATTACTTTTGATATTTGTAACTTGCAATGAGAAAACAGGCTATAAATGGAGATGACGATGACAACAACAACAACTGATGATGATAATCACCCTCCCCTTTCATCAACAGAAATCCTTCAAGGGATCTAAGGCATTGTTTCTTTCATGCCTGTGTCCAGTCTACAGTTCATCTATTTTAGCAAAATAATGCATGCTTGTTCACACACATCACATACAAGAGGGGATTAACTTCCCAAATTCATAAATGGAACTGATAAGAGCATATTGAAGACCCACAGGATCGCCCCCCACCACCAAAGTTCAGCACAGTGTTATTAAAACTGAAGTCAGATAAATGGAATAAGTAAAGAGCTGAAAGGGTGTCTGGGGGCAAAGGAATATACAGAAAAGGAAAGAATTCTCTCTTCTCTTTCCTTGGTACTTTGCAAATTAATTATTAACCAACTTGAAGAATATTATATTTTAAGCAAGGCAATATTAAAAATAATATAACTGGAAGCCTTAAGAATTTCAAAAACAACTGAAATAAAATTAAAATGTATTTAAAATAGAGCTAACATCATATGTAATGTGATTCTGGAGATTATAAGTCTACTTTATTTTACTCATATTGCTGAACTATTGCATATGATTTAGCAATTTCAGCTGTCTTTGATCATCAGAGGAGGAAGATTTATCTATCACACAGGCTAATTACTCTTATCATCTACCATACTGAGTGGTCTCTATAGGCTCAGTTTGTACTTTTGATAGAAATAAGAGGGCAGCCTTTGATGATTTTAGACCTATCTCATCAAAGAGTCACTGGGCAGCACCCTTTCTGCTTTCATTTTTGATGAACACTTGAATTTGCTTTTTCCTTGGGGAGAAACATAGTACAGCATTTCCCCCCTAATAAAAATATTTTCTTTATTGTACTTCCTGCTGGTACATCACAAGCATTTAATGGATGAATAGTCATACTTGAAGAGTACCAGTGTATCTAAACTAGCACCATTCACTCTTGGTACCCAGACCTCATCATACTTAGTCACTGGGGAATTTCTAGAACTGGGGAAAACCCTCAGATATATGAAGGCACATGAACCAGCTCAAAAGCTAACATTTGTGATGAATTTTGGCCAGTTTGTGGTTTGCGAAGTGATATGTTTGTGTGGAAAAGCAACTGGCACAAACCATCTACAAACTTTCATGCTGTTTGTGGCAGTTTGTGGTGCTTCATGAATGTATACATTTCCAGACAGATTGCCTCCCTTCAATTAAAATATTTACGAAACTCCAAAGCAACCAGAGGGCAAAGCTTAACATGCACTGCTGGCTGAGTTCCCATTCAGCTCTATGGGATCAGAATGCTATATATCGGTGCAATCCACAGCCTCTCCTTTGTTGGCTGTTGGCAGAGAGGCAGGGAACTTGTTAAAAGCAGAGCACATTCATTTATTGTGAACCCCTCTCCTCTGCTGGGACTTGGGGGCATTAGGTGGGTACAGGGCTCTGAGCCACCTTGTTGCTCTGTTCACACTGAGTGGTGGAACTTAGTTACTGAGTACATTGATTGAGGACTACATTTTATACCCTCCTGATGGTGAACTCCTCTCCCCTGTTGGGGTTTGGGGGTATTAGGTGAATTCAGGGCTCTGAGTCACCCCATATCTCTGTTCATGTGGAGTGGTGGGGCTTAGCTACTGGGTGCCTTAGCTGAGGACCCACATTTTATACTCTACTGATTGTTAGCTCCTTTCCCCTGATGGTGTTTGGAGTGGACTAGCGGCTCATGACCATGCAGGAGAGATTGGGCCAGTTGACAGTCCTGCATGATCAGTACTCCAGGGGGATCAGCATTGGCAGGCTCAGGGGGACTTGATTAGGAACTCCCTCACCATTGCCTCTGCCAAATCCTCTTCCAATGCAAACCCAGCATCCCTGCTGCTGCTGACCTCTCTGTTCACTATTGACAACCAATAGTGGGGCTTCTCCCTGGTTAGGCACTTTGAGGCAGAGGTGCTGGTCTGTGGCTCCTCCTTCTCTCCCCCAGCTTCTTCCTGAACTGTTCCCTCTGGCCATGTCTGTTGGCCTGTAGTCTCTGCATTTCTTTGCAGAACTCACACTTCTATTGCAAGAGCTCTGCATCCAGGAGAGCAATTGTACTGTATTGTGCTTTAGTAAAGCACTGCGCGGCCATGCGACAGGCGACCAGGGGGAATCCCCTGGTCACTCGGCGCAGCGCGCGAAAGGACTCCGCCAATCAAGATATGTGGCGGGAAGTTTGACTGGCCAGGATTGGTCTGGGCCAGCTGGGGGGCTGTTCCGGGCTGAGTGTATATAAAATGGGTCCCGGCCCGCGTTGCCCTGTTCTGTTGTGATGTACCTTACATTAAAGTATGTTGCCTTCAACACGGCTCATCTCTGAGTACATTACACTGGTGACGAAGGTGGGATCTGACTGGGAAGGTTTCCCCGAGAGGAACCTGACCTGGCTGGAGACGAGGAAGGCGCAGGACCGCAAGAAACTGAGACACCCGCCGCCACCATGGCGAACTCTAGCGTAACGACGGGCCATCTTGCTGAGTTCAATCCTGACCACCCCGAACGATGGGAGACCTACACCGAACGGGTCGAGTGCTACCTGCGGGCCAACATGATCACGGACAACAACCGCATGAGGGACATCCTGTTGAGTGTCTGCGGGGAGGCGACTTTCGAGGTCGTGCGCGGTCTCTCTGCCCCCGCAAAGCTCATCGAGAGGACATCGTCCGACTCCTCACAGGGCATTTCTCGCCCCAACCGTCCATCGTAGCCCGCCGATTCCTCTTCCATAAGAGGGATCAGAAGCCCGGGGAAACGGCGGCAGTCTACCTGGCCGCTCTCCGACAGATCGCAGGGAACTGCAGCTTCGATAAGCGGGAGGAGGCCTTGAGAGACCGATTCGTCTGGGGCCTCCGAGATGAAAGGCTGCAACAGAAGCTCTTCGCCAAGGAAGAGCTCACCCTCCAACAAGCCTTCAATGAGGCAATGGCCTTCAAGAGAGCCACAAAAGCATACAGCCACCCACGTGGAGAGGCAGTCCACCAGGAAGAGATGGTGCCGGGCGACCGGGAGGACGAAGAGACTTTCCAACTCCGGCGGCCACAAGGAGCAGACACAAGAGCCCCCTCGAGGCAACGAGCAATGGAGAGACCATCCTCCATCAAGTGCGCCAGCTGCGGCGACCCCCATGAGAGGAGGGACTGTCCATACCACAACATAGACTGCCGTAGTTGCGGAAAGATGGGCCACATCGCTCGGGCTTGCCGAGCCAAGAACAGCCATCGGCGACCGACAGCGCATCACGACTACACCGAGGCCCACATGACAGCGTCAACCAGCCTGCAGGTATTGAACTTGCCCCTCTCCGCCCCCGACAAGGTTAAAATGACGGTCCTCATCGAGGGCGCCCCATGCCTCATGGAAGTGGACTCAGGTTCCTCCATCTCCATAATTTCAGAGGAAACCCTAAAGAAACTGTGCCCCCGCCGCCGCCTCCAACTGAGGCCGGCTGACTTTGTGGTGAGGGACTTCCAAAAAAACCTGGTACACATTGTAGGCTGGGCCCGGGTATGGGTGGAGAGAGGGAAGTTCAGGGGACCTCTGGACATCCTGGTGGTCAAGCGCCAGCTCACCACCTTACTGGGGCTGGCCTGGTTCCATCCACTGGGAATCCAGTTAGTGGGGGTAGAGCAAGTACAGGCGGGGAGTTTTGAGGACGTCTGCCGGGAGTTCCCAGCCGTTTTCGATGGGTCCCTGGGGAGTTACAAAGGGCCGCCCATCACCCTGCCGCTCGATCCCCTGGTCAGACCGATCCAGCTCAAGGCGAGGCGGGTCCCGTTCGCCTTTAAACCGAAGATTGAGGCAGAGCTGGACCGCCTCACAGCCCAGGGAGTCTTAAAGCCAGTGTCCTATGCGGCCTGGGAAACCCCCATAGTCACACCTGTGAAGCCAAATGGGGAGGTGAGAATTTGCGCTGACTACAAGTGCACTATCAACAAAGCGCTCCAGGACAACCCTTACCCTGTCCCGGTGGTCAGCCACGTACTGGCGGCCCTAGCAGGGTCCAAAATTTTTGGGAAGCTGGATTTGGCACAAGCGTACCAGCAATTACCGGTCGACACCAAGACCACCGAGGCACAGACCATTGTCACCCACCGGGGAGCTTTTAGGGTTCAGAGGCTACAATTTGGGTTTAGCGTAGCTCCGGGGATCTTTCAGAGTATAATGGACTCTCTCCTTAAAGGGATCCCTGGAGTGCAGCCATTTTTCGATGACATTCTAATTGCCGCCCCAGACGCAGAGGAATTCAGCTGCCGCCTGAGAGAGGTCCTCTGCCACTTCCAAGCGGCGGGGCTAAAGCTCAAAAAGGAAAAATGCTTGCTGGGGGTACCGTGGGTGGAGTTCCTGGGGTTCGCAGTGGACACAGCGGGGATCCACCCGATGGAGGACAAAACCAGGGCTATCGTCCAAGCCCCAGCCCCCACATGTAAGGCGGAGCTCCAAAGTTTCTTGGGGTTGTTGAACTTCTACCATTCGTTCCTGCCCCACAAGGCGGCCATAGTGGAACCACTCCACCGGCTGCTTGATAAACAAGCCCCGTGGGTTTGGGGAAAGTGCCAAGCTGCAGCTTTTTCAGGCTGTCAAAGACCTCCTTGTCTCCAATGCTGTGCTCCACCATTTTGACAAAGCCCTGCCACTGATCCTGGCTTGCGACGCTTCCCCGTACGGGGTGGGTGCAGTTCTGGGGCACCAACTCCCGGACAAGAGGGAGGTCCCAGTGGCGTACTATTCCAGAACCCTAGCCCCAACGGAGCGCAACGACGCTCAGATCGACAAGGAGGTTCTGGCAATTGTAGCGGGGGTGCACAAGTTCAATGACTACCTATATGGTAGGTGCTTCACCATTGCCATGGACCATAAGCCACTCCTGGGCCTCCTCGCCCCCGACCGGCAGACCCCACAAATCTTGTCCCAGCGAGTCCTGCGGTGGAACCAATTCCTAAACTCCTACTCCTACACCTTGGTGCACCGCCCGGGCAAAGCCATGGGACACGTGGACACCCTCAGCCGCCTGCTGCTCCCCTCAACAGACCCAGATCCCGCCCCGGCCCACCAGGTGATGCTCATAGAGTCTCTGCCCGAGCAGCCACTCCACGCAGCTGAGGTGGCTCGGGCTACAGGCAGGGACCGCATCCTTGCACGGGTTCTGGACTGGGTGGGGAGGGGGTGGCCTACGGGCAAGGTGGACAGTGAGTTCAGGCCATTTGCGTCACGCAGGGATGAACTAGCCACCCACAAGGGTTGTTTACTCTGGGGCAGCAGGGTGGTGGTCCCTCCCCCCCCATGCGCAAGCAAGTTTTAGATGCCCTACACAAAACCCACCCCGGGATTGTGAGAATGAAAGCCCTGGCCCATAGTTACTTATGGTGGCCAGGCATGAATGAGGAGATTGAAGGGTGTGTGAGACGGTGCCAACCCTGCCAAGAATCCCGGCCTGATCCGCCTAGCGCCCCTGTCCACCGCTGGGAGTCAAACCGGCGGCCATGGTCCCGCCTGCATTTAGATTTTGCCAGGCCATACCAGGGCCAAATATTCTTCGTCCTGGTTGATGCCTACACTAAATGGTTGGAGGTGATCCCGGTTGCATCCACCTCCATGGCAGCAGCCGTCAGGGCGTTGCGGAGGGTCTTTTGTACGCACAGGATCCCCGACACTCTGGTCACGGATAATGGGACCGCATTCACCTCCCGGGAATTCCGGGAGTTTACCAGTCGGTACCTAATCCAGCACATTAGATCCGCCCCCTTCCATCCGGCCACCAACGGCCAGGCTGAGCGCATGGTGCGGACCACCAAAGAGGCCCTGGGTCGCATAGTGCAGGGGGACTGGGACCACTGCCTGGCAGCCTTCCTGTTCCACAACAGGATTACCCCCAACCCCACAACTGGGTCAAGCCCCGCGGAACTACTCATGGGGAGAAAACTGATAGCCAGGCTGGACAGGCTGCACCCAGACCGGGCTACCGACGTCCGAAATTCCCCCGAAGTCAGGGAAGCGGCGCGGGGGTTCTTCCCGGGTGACCCGGTCTTTGCGAAGAACTTCGCAAGCGGACCAGTGTGGGTAGCAGGCCGGGTACTGTGGGTGACGGGGTCCCGATCATACGAGGTGTCGACTGAGGGGGGCCAGATCCTCCGGAGACACATCAACCAGCTGCGCCGCTGCACAGTGCAGGAGGAGCCAACAGGGGCTGGGGAAACAGCGAGCGGAAACAAGCCAACAGCGGAACCACCCGAAGCGGCCACGACCCTGCCAGCATACGATTCCCCGAGACCGGCCAACCCAGAATCGCCACCTGAGGTGGCCCGCCAGCTGCCAGAAGAGAATCGCCCAGAAGAGAGCCCCTCTGCGGGGGCCGCCCCAACGCCCCAAGCGGCCCCAAGGCGATCAACCCGGGAACGCCAGGCCCCAGCCTACTTGCAGGATTATGTGACTTGAACTAGGGGGGAAGGAGTGTAGTGTATTGTGCTTTAGTAAAGCACCGCGCGGCCATGCGACAGAGGTGACCAGGGGGAATCCCCTGGTCACTCGGCGCAGCGCGCAAAAGGACTCCGCCAATCAAGATCTGTGGTGGGAAGTTTGACTGGCCAGGATTGGTCTGGGCCAGCTGGGGGGCCGTTCCGGGTTGAGTGTATATAAAGCGGGTCCCGGCCCGCGTTGCCCTGTTCTGTTGTGATGTACCTTACATTAAGGTATGTTGCCTTCAACACGGCTCGTCTCTGAGTACATTACAGCAATGCTGGTTTTTATCTGGGGAGTCACAAATACAGGTCAGTTTGTACTTCCATAGATCAGGCCCTTGGCAGAAAGGTTGCAGGTAGGGAGCACCACCAGATTGGATCCATGGAGGAGATGACATCCTGCACCATGCTCTTCTGCTCCACCAAATGGTGATTAACATGTGGAATTCACTGCCACAGGAGGTGGTGGTGGCCACAAGCATAGCCACCTTCAAGAGGGGTTTAGATAAAAATATGGAGCAGAGGTCCATCAGTGGCTATTAGCCACAGTGTGTGTGTGTGTGTGTGTGTGTGTGTATATAGATATAGATATAGATATATATACCAGCATATATAATTTTGCCACTGTGTGACACAGAGTGTTGGACTGGATGGGCCATTGGCCTGATCTAACATTGCTTCTCTTATGTTCTTATGTTCTTAAATGGTCTAGGTGGAGTTTTTCATCCCCCTCAACCACCTCTAGTGCAGCAGAGAGGCAGACTTGATGCTGTGGGAGAATTGGGAGGCTAGGCACCAGCAAATCTGAAGCAAGGACCACATCTGAAGGGGGACAGCATCCCAGGTAGCCTCGACAGTGCTTCTCAATCCCAGAGTCCTCCTTTACCACCAGCTGAGGTGTGTACACCATGCAGACAATGTCCTTGAAGCACATACACTTCTCCTCTACCAGCATGTTGGCACCTGTGTCTGTAACCATGTAGCCACAGACGATGTTGCCACTACACACCCACTCCCTCAGGCTACTCTGTATCATGGCAGTGATGTTTTGTGCCTTGTGGTCTGCATCCATCCCCTGCACATGGAGCAGAACTGCTTTGTTACTTGGTGGCAGGACTGTCCCCTCCTGGGGCCTGGGTTGTACCCCAACAGTCCTTCTGGCTGCTCCAGAGGTCTGTTGTTAAGTGCACAGTTTTGCCTTGTGCTCTGGGGACCTGAGCCTTGACCATTGCCACTGTAGCTGGTGAAAGACTCCGTCCTCCACAAGGGAGAAGGGTTGAACATCCACAACACTCCATTCTATATTCTCTTGAGGCTGAACCTGAAAAAAACGCTTTCCCAAAAAATGCTTTCCTGGCTTGACCTTAGTTCTGTTTGATTTGCACTGCCACAGTGGCACTGGTTCCGCTGGGCACATTGATCTGGTTCTGCTGGATTTAAAAAATTCCTTCCCTTCCTTCAGATTCTACTGCAGAAATTATTGGGGACTTTGATTCCGTTCTGTTGGACATCTATTTCCTATGCTTTTTTTTTTTGCTGTTTTTCTTCCTCCACTGGAAACAACAGTGGATGGTTAACCTTGTTGGTGTGTGTGTGTGTGGGGGGGAGACAAAAAGCAAAACCAAACAGAAAATAACGATATGAGTAGGGATGGGCACAAACCAGGAAAATGCAGTTTGGTCCAGGGTTTGTGACATGCCTGGTTTGTGAACCACAAAACTTCATGAACTTTTAGACACTAAATAAACTGGTTCAGTTCATGAGGTTTTTGATGTGTCCAGGGCTCTTTTTCTAGCAGGATCTCCTCTGCATATTAGGTCACGACCCCCTGATGTAGCCAATCCTTCAAGAACTTAGAGGACTCTTAGTACAGGGCCTACTGTAAGCTCCAGGAGGATTGGCTACATCAGGGATGTGTGGCCTAATATGCAGAGGAGCTCCTGCTAGAAAAAGAGCCCTGGGTAGAACAGTCTCTGGCATGCTAAAGAAACCAAACTCACATGGGATCTCCAGCTGACACCAGCCATCCAAGTTTGGTGAGGACTGGATTTATGGGGTCCAAGTTCATGAAGTTTTGTGGTTCACGAACCAGGCATGTCACAAACCCTGGACCAAACTGCATTTTCCTGGTTTGTGCCCATCCCTACTCATATAGGGCGTTTTCACACAGGGCTTACCCCAGAGCGATGTCCCTCTTCACCTCGCAGCATCTGCGCGGATTTCGCACCAACTGCTCCGCAGAACCAGGATGAGCCGCAAAGTACCGCGGCTTTTGTGTCGCAAATGTAAACCGCAAAAAAAGTTTACATTTGCGACACAAAAGCCGCAGCTCTGCGGAGCAGTTGGTGCAAAATCCGCGCAGACGCTGCGCGGTGAAGAGGGACGTCGCTGCGGGGTAAGCCCTGTGCGAAAACGCCCATATAGTTATTTTCTGTTTGGTTTTGCTGTTTGTATTGGACAAATAAACCACTGTTGTAAAATATGGGAATAATCACAGTAAGATTGTGATTATCATTAATGTACGTGTGAACTGCCAGTGATTAACTGCTTAATTGATCTCTTCAGTTTTCTCTTTTAAGCTATCCACTTTTTAGTCAATAAAATTTACTATTGTTTATTAGAGGTATCTTTCTTTCCAACACCTTTAGGGAAAGGACATGCTAGAGCAAGCCAGCATACACAGGCCTAAGAGATCCCTAGACTGTTGGATTGCGCATTTGTGGGGACGCCTCTGAATACCAGCTTCAGGTGTTAAGTAAATACTGGTTCTTTACTCCTTAAGGTAGCTATCAAAGATATAATTAAGACCTGTCCTTATAAATGTTTAAATAACAGTCTGTCATCTCCCCATGAAACTGTTGCTCTTTTCAACAACATGGTGATTTCTTCTTTCAGTTCAAGAACATGTTTTATGATTGTTCTCCATCATAACCAGGAAATGTCTGCATGGAACAAGATATGTAGCATTTGCCTCCAGATTCTTCACAAAATACATTGAACATTCTGGAGTTAGTTTATCAATTTTAACAACCTCAGAGCATATGTATCTATAAGACCAAGGGGGAGCATCTTCATAACCAAAGTGTACTGATTAATCAGTGGATGTATGCTATTAGCCACAGTGTGTGTGTGTGTGTATGTATATATATATATATATATATATATATATATATATATATATATATATATATATATATATATATATATATATATATATATATATAATTTTTTTGGGCCACTGTGTGACACAGAGTGTTAGACTGGATGGGCCATTGGCCTGATCTAATGTGGCTTCTCTTATGTTCTTTTGTGGCATGGGGGGAGGGGGGCAACCTGCCTTATAGATGCTGAGAGTTCAAAACAAAAGACTCTAATGAGTGTGCATGCTAGCTAACTTTGTCCACACAATCTCTTTTTTTGGTTAACATAATTATTTTATTTATTTTTATTTTATTGGATTTATATCCCGCCCTCCCCGCTGAAGCAGGCTCAGGGCTTATCCGACATCACAAACACATCTTTTCAGGTAGTTATGGTCAGAGATTCAAAAAACACATAGTCCTCTTTCACAGAGTTATCTTTCAGGTACCGCACACACACACAAGCAATTATACACAAGAGGCAGCATCTTCCATTCGAAGCATGAAGTCAGGATTGGTTTCATTTCTGCACCTACTTGATTCAAAATGTCTTCCTCCATCTCAGATTTTGGCTTCTAATGGTGTCATTCAAATGTGACAACTATAAGGTTCAGTTTTCTTGATTATCAGGTTTCTTATAGGGCTTGACAAGTTCCTTTGATTTTATGGCACTTCTTTAATTCAGTAATACAGCCAACAATACAAAAGGTGCATTTAAGAACAGTTTCATTTCTATGAGAAAACTATCCAGATCAATCTATATGAGAAGATCTCAGAAGCTTCCTTTTTCTTTTTAAAGAATTCAATATTGTTTCTTGTGAATGCTCCATGGCTCCATTCAAAATAGTCATTTAATTTGCTGGGTTTCACTCTCTTCATACTTTATTTTGTGGTTTTTCAGTAGACGTCAACCATGGCTGTGAAGCCATATTGTAAATATGCTTCTTTGTATAGCCATTTATTTCTTGAATCCATAGGTATTATGTCTGAATGCCTACAGTTATGACAGTTTCACTCTCTTTTCAATTCTCAGCTCTTTTCCTCAATGTAACTTATACACCCACATCAAGAGGTAAAATTCAAGATAGGTTTAGCTCAAAAAAGGAAAATACAAATAAAGAAAATGAGTGCTTCAGCAGCAACCCTAGTGGTCTTCTTAACACACAGCAACAAAGGAATCTCCTATCTGCTAAATGTAACCCACTGGTTCTTTTCACCTCCTAGATTTTCAGTAGTCCTATAATAGAGAGCAGCAGAGGCCTAGTAACACTGCCATGTAGCAGTGTAATCAGGAAATGCCTAGCTGGTAAATCAATTTATCCACATAGAGAAAAATGAAGGAATGTTTCCCAACTAGGCTGATGTGTTGTAGTGGGTGGCTGTGTAGGAATGTGCACTTGGATACATCTGATCCAAAAATATACCTGGAAAAATGTTTATTGGTATTTTTATGGTATATTCTGATTCAAATACACATTGGAGTATCTCTTCCAGTGCTATAAATCTGATCCTGAATATATCCATTAATATTCAGTTATAGCAAGAGCCAGCAATATAAACTTTAAAGCTCTTCGAGGCAGCTTCCCCTCTTCTTTTTTGTACATTTCCAAGGCAACAGAATGTTGGGGAGAAGGCAGATGTCACAGGCAAGTGAGGGCTCACACAACAGGGTGAATGTTTGTGTTTGCGTCTGCATGGCTGTTTCTAGTTCTTCTGGGCTTCTGAAGGTTGCCATTGCTTCTGCAGGGTTTGCAAAAATGCCTCCCCAGTTTAAATTTGTTCTGTTGGGATTCTTGGCTTGACATTGGTTTATTGGGTTTGCACTGCCATATTTATCCTAGGTTCTGCTGGGCTTCTGTGGATTGACCCTGGTTCTGTTGGGCTTGCAAAGCTGCTTCCCCAGTTTAAGTTTGTCCTACTGTGATTCTCTGGTTTGGCACTGGTTCTGTTGGGCTTGCTACATTGACTTGTGGTTCTTCAGGGATTCCCAGGTTCTGCAATGCCGTGGTATCATGGCTCAGGCTGAGTCGGCTAAAGCTGAATCCAATGAAGATGGAGGTTCTCTAAGTTTCAGCGGCCCAGGAAGGGTGATTCCTCTACCAACCTTTGATGGGGCACCATTGATGCCAGCATTGAGGGTTAAGAGCTTGGGAGTGCTCCTGGAGTCCTCCTTAACTATGGAGGCCCAAGTAGCAGCCACTGCCAGAGCTGCTTTTTTTCACCTTTGGTGAACATGGCAGTTGGTCCCCTACCTTGAGCGCTGCGACTTAGTGATCCATGCCTCAGTCACCTCAAGAATCTATTACTGTAACACTCTCTACATGGGGCTGCCCTTGACTCAGATTTGGAAGCTGCAGCTGGTGCAGAATGCTTCAGCCACGCTACTAATGGGGCTTCCTCGTCAGGAGCACATTTAGCCTGTGCTGAGAGTGCTGCACTGGCTGCCTGTTGCGTACCAAATCCATTTCAAGGTCCTGGTATTAACCTTTAAAGCCCTATATGGCCTAGGATCTACCTATCTGCAGGACTGCCTTGCCCCACATGTTCCCCAGACAGCACTGTGGTCAAGTTCTCCAAATCTTTTGGCTGTCCCTGGCTAAAGGAAACTACACTCAACTCCATCAGGGCAGGAGCCTTCTTGGTTTTGGCCCCAATACTTTGGAACATCCTTCCAGAAGCCATCAGGGCCCTGCAGGATTGATTGCAGTTCCTCAGGGCCTGCAAGACTGAACTGTTTTGGATGGCATATAACATATAATGGGAGAGGGCTGCCATCGCATCTGGATCCATGGCGCTTTTATTACTAACTGCCCAGGATCTGTGCGTGTGAGAAAGAAAATATTATATGATCTGCCTAAAGTAGCACCATTGTTGTTTATCTGATTGTTTTATTGTTTTAATATTGTTTTATTTACTGTCTATTTTATGCTGTTAGCCACCTTGAGTCTATATGGAATGGTCGGGATATAAATTTAACGTAAATAAATAAAAAAAACCAAATAAAAATAGGTTTGCTGGCTTTGTCTACTTTCAGGGGGGGGGAGAGTTGCTAGCAGTTGTTTCACTTGCTCTTGAGTGTTTGGTTACTATTTGCTTGACAGAAAACTTGGAGGTTTCTTTTTTCCCCTATGAGAAATAATGGAGAATGGCTGGTGCACCTTGTTCAGGGCCCATAGAATTGGACCTCTTGGTCCAATTCAAATAAAATTTAGTGGTATTTAAAGGAAAGGCAACAGCAGCTCTACTGAACTTTTGATACCATAAGCTTTTCTTTTCTTTTTTAAAGCCACTCCAGCCCTCTGGAAGAATTTTCTATAGGAAATAATGGAATCAAATAATAACAGAGGGGAGGGGGACTCCAAACATTAAACTGGGATTTAGAACCCAGGTAACAAGGAATACTGCTATTGTTGGACTTGCTGATATCCAGATTTGAAAAATATTGATTTTTTTCTCTGAAGGTCCCTTATGGGTGTCATTAGAGTTTCAGACTAGAGTTGGGACAAGCAGATTCAGATCTCCCACTCATGGAAGCTCATCAGGGAACATTGGGCCCATCACATTCTCTCGGCCTAATCTATTTTCACAAAACTGTTTTAAAAATATGCTTTGGGATCCCAATCAGGGAGAAAAGTAAAATATAACTAAAATGAAATAAAAATAAAAACAACAACAACAATAATAGCACACAAAATAAAGTATGAATAACTTAATTCATCTCCTGCCCCAAGCTCCTGCTTCCCATCACCAGTCCTCTGGCTGTTTAAAATAATTTGAAAAGACATTGGTGATGGAATGAGATCAGATTTGGGTTTCCCCTCTTCTGCTTCTACTTCAGTTGTTGTTTGTAATTTCACCCTGTTTTAATACTGTCATTTGCAATTATTTTAATCAACTGGTTAACTTATTCTTGCCTATCTATTTCCACTTGTATCAATTTTGTAAGCTTTATAGTTGTATGAAAAACAAGGATAACTTATATCAGAAATAGTACTAATAGAGCTGCTATTGCTACCACTACCACCACCATCGCCACTACTACTCATAATTCAACCTGTTTAAAACTGTTTGACAATGGAATTCTTCTTGCTAGTATTTCTGCTGATGAAAGGGAAAAGGTGGGCCAATTTTGACTGGAAAACCTATGCCAAGGAATGAGACACTTGCATGTACAAAAATGCATAGGATGGAGGCTGCAGTGAGGTGGGGAACAGAGTGAGATCAAGCGGAATAGCTAACAGTGACCTAGCCAACTATTCTAAACCATTGTCATTCATTTCAGTGATCATGTGTGAGAAGTGTTCTGTGGCCTTGGTGCCTCTGTAAGATAAACCTGGTTTTCTATTCATCAAATTGGTATATTCAGCAGAATGCAACCCTAGGAATACAAGATGAAAAAACCAGTACGATGCATTTAGTTTCAATTTTTAAAATCAGACCCTCACATATTAAGAAGTAATGTAGTACAATATTGATTTGACTGTAAATTGTGCAGATGATGGAAATTAGTGAACAAACTCATCTAGGATATTACAGACAAATATCCAAAAACGTTACAAAGTAGTTTCTCAACCCTAAATTACTTCTAATTCCTAAAGAAATTAAGCAACTCATTTCATCTTATATGGGTTATTTAATTATCTGATGGAGTTAAAAAAATAGGAGCAACAATCTGAACAAAATAAAATACTGGTGTTTCAGTCTCATACAGTTTCAGTGCAATATACAGTTTAACAATGTAATGCAATTAACTATATGTTTTGTGTGGCATTCTTTAAGCTTTAAATTAGAATGTGCTAATGAGAGTATGGAGCACACAAAAAAATACAATACTCCATTGCAATTGTGCCTGTTTGAGGACTACATTGTTGCTGAGGAGAAGACTGGTGCTATAATTATCTACCAATCCAAAAAGTAATTCATCTTAGTAATTTTAGAATATGTCAAGAGCCCAGTTCACAAATCGCCTAATCACTTCTTATGCACTCTTTGTGCTACAATTCACTGTATATGAGAAAAATGACTGGTGTAGCAGCAATATCATATTATTGACTTTGAATACAACAGCCCCCCAACACTCATAGCACAGTAACTAACAGTATTTAATTTCAAATCCATTTTCCTGAGCTGTGAATAATGAAAGATATATTGGGTCGTCAGTGTTTCTAGCTTTAGGTAAACTATGTGCATTCACAAAAGAGCTGATATAAAATTCCCCAGAAAACCAGTGGTTAAAGTAGTCCCGACACCATCAACAGTTTTTTCCAAAATTTATGTTTGTTTGTTTTTCTATGCTGATGACAGTATTTGCTTTTCTCTAGGAGAAAATTGCAGAAATTCTTGGGCATCTACTGGGCTGAGACCACTGATTATTCTAAATTATATGTTGCTTTTGTGATATGTTCATTTCTGTGTCCCACATATAATAGACCAAAGCAGTCAGAGTCATGCTACATATGACCTAGTTCACGCAAAACCTTTATTATATATCAGATGATATAGCATTACAGAAATCTATCAATTAACTCTTTTCCATCCTGCCATATGACTCAAAAGAAATTCCTATATGTGTATAAGCATTCTGGGTTGCCAGCTATCTGTTTAATTCTTGACTTGTTTTTGGAGAAGGGTGAGGGGGTTAAAGAGAATCAGACCTGGTTTGAAACTTCAACAATATAATTATAAACTAAGAGAGCCTCTGTTGTTGATTTAGTACAAGGTAGCTTTTGGTTTAGTTGCATCCCAATATCACTATGCATCCATTGTTGAATCTGTGTCAAAAGGGTTAAGGACCATTTTATTCTCTTATATACAGGGCAATCAGTATTCTCAACACTAAGTAGAGGAAACTTAATTTGTGATTCATTTGCTCAGTACCACATTGATGTTATTTGAATATGAAATAACCCTTTGAATTTGACATTGTTTTGGCTTGCCATGTGATTAATTATGGAGGCTGGTTAAGGACAATCCAGAGAAGGACTGCAGCCTAATACTCATTAGGGAAAAGGCAAAGGCTATAGGCAAGAAAGTTCTACCTTGGAAAAAGAAAGATACTAAGCAGAACCCTGGATCAGTACAGTAAACTGTTGCTTTTGTCTATGTAGAAACCTTGGATTTCCTTGGTGGTTTCCCATCCAAGTACCAACTAGGCTGACCCTGCTTAGCTATTGAGAGCTAATAAGTGTTAGTATTATGTAGCCCGCTGTGAAGCATGCTAGATCAAGAACTGTCAAAGTGACAGCTAATCACATGACTAGAGTCACAGGACTAATTAAGCTGGATGATGCAAGGACTGGTAATATCTGGATCTGTTCAGAGGAGTCAGCATGAGTCAGCAGTTAGCTGATTGGTGGTCTATCTTATATAAGCAGCAGAGTACCAGAGTGGTTTTTTCTCTCTTTGTACATGGATTACTGGCGAAGCACTTTGCTACTCTGGACTATATTTTTATATAACTTCACTGTAAATATCTGTATAATACATGGTTTGTTATTCTACCAAACTGGTGTGTTGGTTCTTCATATCGATGTTCCTGTTGCTTAAGGCAAGTTACTGCTTTGGTCTACCTGCACTCAGCACACGCGCCTGCCATCAGGGTTATGGGCCCAGACTGAGCGCTGTGCAGTTAAGACCTGGAGACTGTGCCTGGCTGTGGAGGTTCATTGGAGTCTGGAGAAGAGCTGTGCTGGCGCAGGAAGTGAAGTGTGAGTCCAAGGAGTGTGCTGACAACGTGCCATTGTTCTTGTCAGTGAGTGATGATGATGAGGAGGAATTCCGGGTGTCTGTGGGCAGCAGAGAGATGGCTCAACCTCAGGCTATTTTGGTTGAGAAGCTCATTTCAGTGAACTATCCGGTGTGGTCTCTGTAGATGGAATTTTTCCTAAAGAGAGAAGGGCTGTGGACATGTGTATCTGACCCCCCCCCCCCGCTGCTCCTACGGCTGACTAGATTGTCCAGGAGCAGAAAGCTCTTGCAAACATCATCCTTGGTGTGGGGGATGATCAATTGATATATGTGAGAGGGAAGCCGATGGCAAGAGAGGCTTGGAATGCGCTTTGTGGAATTTATGTGCATACTACTGCTGGGTCTCTCATGGCATTAACACGCAGGATGTATCGCAGGTTGCTGGTGCCAGGTGGCTGTGTATGGAAGCTTATTAAGGCTCTTACTGACTGCTTTGTGAAGCTGGAGACCAGAGGCAAGGCCGTTGCTGCAGACAACAGAGTTTATATTTTGCTTTCATCACTGCCTCTGCAGTTTTCACAACTGATAACAGCTCTGGAGTCTGTCGACGCCAACATTCTGACCATGGAGTACGTCTGTGCCCGGCTGTATGACTTTCAAGACAGGCTGACTGCAGCATCCCATTCTGGGAGTGGAGCCAGTGCACCTGTCTGTGGGAGTGACTCAAGGGCCGTGCTGAGTCAGAGGGTCATTGCCAAGCAGCAGCAGGAAAGCAGCTCAGCAGTACTACATGTGAGAAAGTGCTAACGGTGTGGGTCAACTTCTCACATCAGAAAGTTCTGCACAGAAGCTGGGAGACAGAGAAGAACATCTCTACAGAAGCCTGGGAACTGTGAGCAGGTTAAGCTGGTGACTACGGGAACAACAGCACAGGGGTCTGTGTGGCTAGTAGACTCTGGGGCGACTAGTCATATTTGTACCTTTAAGGCTTTAATGAAATGTTCTCGGCAGGCTGTGTTATCTCATGTAAACCTTGCTGATAGTTCTGTGCCTGAGGTAGTGTGTAATGGCCAGGTAAACTTTCCAGCACTAGGCTGTGACCTTGAGGAAGTGCTGTGTGTGCCGGCATTACAATCAAATCTGCTCAGTGTTAGCTCATTAGCTAGAGCAGGATTTGAGCTGCAGTTTTCTGACACAGGCTGTAAAGTGTCTAAAGGGAGGAAAAGCCTCACAGAAGGAAAGTTGGTTGATAATGTGTATGTGGTGGGGAGTGAAGCCGTTAAGGCAGATCAAGTGTTTAATGTATGCCCCCATGATTCATGTTTACACCTCCTCCACCATAGGCTTGGGCATTCAAGTTTTCTTACTATTAGCAAGACGCTGTCTTTGCTGCCAAATGCAGCTGTAAAATCTTGTAAAGCATATCTAGACTGCCAAGTGTGCAAAAAGGTCAAAAGCAAGGCATTCCTGGTTGCTAAGGAGAGCATGAGGGTGTCTGAGTGACCACTAGCTCTAATCCATGCCAATATTATCGGGCCATTTCCAAAGAGCCATTCAGAAAATAGATATGTATTTCTGATTGTGGATGACTGTACGAGATATTGTTGGTCTTATGTACTCAAACAGAAATCAGAGGTGTTTCAGTGTTTTAAACAGTGGGCAAAAAGAGTACAGAAGCAGCTGGGAGTGCAGCTGCTAGCTCTGCAAACTGACAAAGGGGGTGAATTCATGTCAAATCAGTTTGGTACATGGTTGAAGCATCAGGGGATTGCACATAGGGTGGCAAATCCGGTAACACCTTCAGAAAATGGGGTGGTTGAGAGGAAAGCAGGCATATTGCAAGCAATGATGTATGCCATGCTAGATAATGCATCTCTACTTATTGCATATTGGGCTGAGGCATTCATGGTAGCCACATTCTTGGTCAATAGATTGTGGACAAAGGCTACAGACAATATCACCTATAAGGCTATGTTCAAGAAGGAGCCTAGTTTAGAGTTCCTCAGAGTGTTTGGAACGAAAGCCTGGGTAAATCTTCCTTTGAAATTGAGAAGGAAAGGAGGTGCCAGATCCAGGAAATTGGTATTTCTGGGGTATCAAACCAATATGAAGTAATATAGGTTTAGTGACACTGAACAGATGGTGACGTTCAGTAGATCTGCAAACTTCAGCAAGCATAGCAATTGGGCTAAGCTGCATGGTACTGAAGGGAATACTCATGTATTGCTGCCACTGACCAATGATAGTCAGGAACAAGGTTCTGAAGCAGTACCTGCTGTGATGCAGCAGGAGGTATCTGAGAACGAGCAAAAGCTTGTCAGGAGACTCGGGTTTCAACCCGCAGTACAAAAGGTGTTCCTCCTGTTCGATATGGTTTTGATAACACTGTAAACCATGTGTATGTGTCTGAACCCGAGAGTTATCAGAAAATAATTACTCTGGCAGATGAGGAAAAAAAGGCCTGGCTGGAAGCCATGGAAAGAGAATGTTTTCTCCCATAGGGAAGCTGAAAGGGAATAATTTACTGCAAGCCGGGCAGATCGCCCAGAAGCTAAGTCTACTTCAGGGTTTGTAGTATACCTGGGTAGGGCACTCATTATATGGAAGGATGTAAAGCAAACTTTAGTAGCTCGCAGCACATGTGAAGCAGAATTCAGTGCATTGAATGAGTGTATATTGAATCTGGAATGGATTGTACAATTAATGAAAGATCGAAATGTAACATGTGACCTACCAATCACTGTATTTAATGACAGTTCTGCTGCTAAGCAATTAGCTGAAAATTTATGTGCCAGAGGAAGGAGTAAACATATCTTAATTAGATATTACAATGTAAAAGAGTCGGTTACTCGGGGAATTGTGATACTGGAAAAATGTGCCACGGAGTATAACATTGCTGATCTGTTTACTAAATGTCTGTACAATGAAAGACATGCAAAACTGGCTGAATTATTAGGCATGCGTTCACTAGCAGTCTAAGGAGGTGTGTTAGTATTATGTAGCATGCTGTGAAGCATGCTAGATCAAGAACTGTCAAAGTGACAGCTAATCACATGACTAGAGTCACAGGACTAATTAACCTGGATGATGCAAGGACTGGTTATATTTGGATCTGTTCAGAGGAGTCAGCATGAGTCAGCAGTTAGCTGATTGGTGGGCTGTCCTATATAAGCAGTAGATTACCAGAGTGTTTTTTTCTCTCTTTGTATATGGATTACTGGCGAAGCACTTTGCTACTCTGGACTATAATTGTATATAACTTCACTGTAAATATCTGTATAATACACAGTTTATTATTCTACCAAACTGGTGTGTTGGCCCTTCATATCGACGTTCCTGTTGCTAAGGCAAGTTACTGCTTTGGTCTATCTGCACTCAGCGCACGCTCCTGCCATCAATAAGATCATGCTAGCTTGGGCTATCCATGTCAGGGCCACTAATGTATTAAGATTTAATTATTAGTATTAAATCTTTAATGAGATTCAGTAAAAAGTTAAAATGTCTCTGGACTCTGATGGAATACCTCCTGAATTTTTCAAAAATAACCTAGAATGGTGGGCCCCTCCCTTGGACACTCTTTTCACTCTAAAAGATAAAACTTGGATCATGCCTGATATGTGGATTAATGCCTTCATAGTACTGCTCACAGTAATATGAAGGCATTAATCCACATATGCAATATATATAATCCTAAACTGCCAGGGAACTGTAGCCTGATTAGTGTATTTTCGATTGTGGGCGAATTCTGTTCAAGGCATTTACTGTAAAACTTGCTGCCTGGATGTCTGATCAAACTTTTTTGGGCCTAGAACAGATGGGCTTCTGCCGTGTTAAATCCACCCTGGATTATTGTGTTATCCTTGCTCACTTGGTAGAAAAATACCTCTAGAGAAATACCAAGTGTGAGTGGGGAGGAAATTATTCACTGCTTCCCTCAGTCTAAAAGATGCCTTCAATTCTGTACCTAGGATTCTACAGAAGATTCCTGTGTATAGAATTGAAGCCATCTTTTAGATTGAGGGAACATTATGACAATGGATAAACATTTACTTTTCCTTATCCACAAACTACATTCTTCCAGTAGCCATCAAGTTTGATATAATCCCCTGGCTAATTTAACACATAAAAGTTCTTCTAATCATGGAGTCAAAAGGATGCATTTTGGCTCCTTATTTATTCAAATTATTTATGAATGACCTAATTTCTATTATGTGAGCAGTGGATGGACACTTTCCTAAATTTAGCCCTCACTCATGGATGATGCAATGGTGTTATCACATTCCCAGAAAGGTATTAAGTGCCTTTTACTTGCATTTGTATCCTATTGTGAGATCAACCTATTATCTGTTACTTTTGAGAAATCAAAAATCATGGTGTTTTTGAGGTCTTGGATATGTTTTTACTGGAGTGAACAAGTAAAACACTTTAAATATTTGGGAGTAAATTTTCAGTATAATAATAGTTGGACAGCACAGTGGAAACCAGCAATTAATTTGGTCAAGTGCAATACTCCTGCTGTTGCACATTTCTCTTATGTGAAGGATGGCCAATATGTATCTGCAGCCATCCATGATTCAATGCTAATTGGCATCCCAATCATTTTACGGGATTCACATTTTTTTATTTTAAAAAGTTTTGATGTAGTTTTATTATAATACTACTAACCTCCAAAAATGAAATGCATATAAAAATTAAGATAGGCATTAAGTCAGATGTAGGTAATTTCATTTGAATCAGCACCAGTGTTCCCTCTAAACTGAGTTAGTGTGAGCTAGCTCACAATTTTTTAGCCTCCACATTTTTGTCTCAGCCCAGGAAAAATGGGACTAGAGCAAACTAATTTATGCAGTAGCTCACAACTTTAAAGCCAATAACTCACAACTTTAATATCAGTAGTTCACAAAGTAGAATTTTTGCTCACAAGACTCCACAGCTTAGAAGGAACATTGATTAGCCAGCGTGTTGAGCAAATTCAGGTGTTTCTGTGCTGCATTTTGGGAGTCCCAAACTGTAAGCTATGTGGTCATGTGTATGGAGACATGGCAGAGCCATTTAGAGACCAGAGCTTAGTTCATAACCCTGAACATTTGGCTACGCCTCCATTATAGGGCAAAATGCCTTAGCTATGTAGTGTACATGCTGCTTGATTCCTCCCTAACTAATTGGGCACAATTAATTTTGAGGGAAATACAGTCTATTGATCTGTCTCAGTTCTCTCTTTATATTAGAAAAATCTCAAACTTTCAGATAACTGAAATAGAGACATTTGGCTATTGAAAAACATACTCTCTGCTCTTTAAGAAACAGGACATGCTTTCTGCTGGAGTTTGGTATCACACCTGACCATGGGGTTCTAGCATTCTGTTTTTCATACTCAACATCTATTCAATTACATTGAGCTTTTATGCTCACAAGGTTTAATGCTGTTCCCATGGCAGTTCTGTTTCAAAGATTTGCAAACATTACTTATCTTGAAAGACTTTGTCCATGTAGGGTCAGAAATCTTAAATCTCTATCCTTTTATTGTTACTTTTGTGTTAAACTGTGGGATTCTTTAGTTAATCTTCTTCTGCATAACTTTCATGGATATCCCAATGTTTTTCATCTTCTGGCAGACCAGTACCCTTATAGAATCATAGAGTTGGAAGGGACCTCCAGAGTCATCTACAATGCAGGAAACTCACAAATATCTCCCCCTAAATTCACTGCTGTCAGATGGTCATCTAGCCTTGGTTTAAAAACTTCCAAGGAAGGAGAGCCCACTACCTCCTGAGGAAGCCTATTCCACTGAAGAATCACTCCAATGGTCAGGAAGTTATTCCTAATGTTGAGCAGGATATTCTTTTGATTTCATTTCAACCCAATGGTTCTGGTCCTACCATCTGGGGCCACAGAAAACAATTCCACACCATCCTCTATATTATAGTCCTCCGAGTACATGGAGATAGTGATCATATCACCTCTCAGCCGCCGCCACTCCAGGCTAAACATTCCCAGCTCCTTCAACCTTTCTTCATAGGACTTGGTCTCCAGACCCCTCACCATCTTCGTCGCCCTCCTCTGGACCTGTTCCAGCTTGTCTATACCCTTCTTAAAATGTGGTGCTCAAAACTGAACACAATACTCTAGGTGAGGTATTACCAGAGCAGAGTAAAGCGATACCATCACATCACGTGATACCATCACATCACTATACTTCTGTTGATACAGCCCAAAATTGCATTTCCCTTTTTAGCCACTGCATCACACTGTTGACTCATGTTCAGCATATGATCCACTAAGACACCTAGATCCTTTTTTTGCACATACTACTGCTAAGAAAAGTCTCCCCCACAATGCATTGGATTTTTCCTACCTAAATGCAGAACTATACATTTATCCCTATTAAAATTCATTTTGTGGGTTATAGCCCAGTTTTCCAGCCTGTGAAGGTAATCCTGTATCCTGTTTCTGTCTTCTACTGTATTTGCAACCCCGCCCAATTTAGTATCATCGGCAAATTTAATAAGAATTCCCTCTACTCCTTCATGCAAATCATTTATAAAGATGTTGAACAAAGAGGTCCCAGGACAGATCCTTGAGGCACTCCACTTGTCACTCCTCTCCAAGAGGATGAGGAACCATTCACAAGCACTCTTTGGGTGTGATCTGTCAATGATTTACAGATCTACCTAACAGTAACAGAGTCCAAACCACATTTTACCAACTTGTCAACAAGGATAGTATGTGGAACCTTATCAAAAGCCTTACTGAAATCAAGATAAATGATGTCTATACTATTCCCCTGATCCAGCAAGGTAGTCACTTTCTCAAAAAAAAAGAGATCAGGTTAGTCTGGTGTGACTTTTTCTTGAGAAACCCATGCTGGCTCTTAGCAATCACAGCCATCCTTTCTAAATATTCCAGGACTGACTGTTTGATTATTTGTTCTAAAACCTTTCCAGGTATAGATGTCAAGCTGACGGGTCAGTAGTTACCCGGATCCTTCTTTTTTCCCTTCTTGAAGATGGGGACAACATTCACACGCCTCCAATCTTCCGGTACCTCCAATCTTCCGGCACCTCTCCTGTTCTCCAAGAATTCTCAAAAATAATAGCCTGGGGCTCAGAAATTACATCCACAAGCTCTTTTAGAACCCTTGGATGCAGTTCATCGGATCCCGAGGACTTAGTTTCATTTAAAGAAACTAGTTGTTTATGCACTACCCCATGCTGATCCTAGGTTGGAACTTCATACCCTCCTTATATGTTCTGTTTTTTGCCATGTTGAGCACTGTTTCCCTCAGAAGAGAAGACTGAGGAAAAGTAGCAATGAGTAGTTCTTCCCTCTCTTCATTACCTGTTACAATTTCACATTCCTGTCCTCGAAATGGGCCTACCATGTTCCTGCTCTTTTTCTTACTCTGAACATAAGAAAAGAACCCTTTTTTGTTGTTTTTAGCATCTTTGGCCAGCTTAAGCTCATACTGAGCTTTAGCTTTCCTAACTTTTTCTCTACAAGCACTGGTGATTTGTTTATATTCATCCTTGGTTATAAGGCCCTCCTTCAAATTCCTAAAGGAGTCTTTTTTATTTCTTAAGTCTTTAGAGAGCTGTTTATGGAGATAACTCTTTAGGCTTTTCTTTAGGCGTTTTCCATTTTTTCTTCTCATAGGAATCTTCTGTGATTGTGCTTTCAGTATTTCGCTTTTAAGAAACTCCCACCTCTCTTGAACTCCCTTCTTCCTAAGTATTTCTGACCATGGGATTTTATCTAGCCTAGTTCTAAGTTTATCAAAGTTTGCCTTTCTGAAGTCCAACCTATAAGTCTGACAATGTATAGCTTTTTCCTTCCTTAATAGTGTACATTCCAAAATCACATGGTCACTACTGCCCAGGGTGCCCAGTTATTCCACTTCTTCAATCAATTCTTCCTTGTTGATGAGAATCATATCCAAGGCAGCAGATCTCCTTGTTTCCTTCTTCACTTTCTGGAAAAGGAAGTTGTCAGCAAGAAGTCAGGAATCTATTTGACCTTTCATTTTTAGCAGAGTTGGACTTCCAACAGACGTCCGGGTAACTGAAATCTCCCATGATCACTGTATCCCTTCTTTTGGAGAACTTTGCAATCTTTTGTAGGAGTATCTCATCCAAGTCCTCTGCCTGGTTTGGTGGTCTATAGCAGACCCCCATAATAATATCACTGTTATTTCTTACTCCTTTTATTTTTACCCAGAGATTCTCAACTGAGCTGCCATACTCCAATTCACATATTTCCTCACAAGTATATACCTCCTTCACATATACTGCTACATTTCTGCCCTTTCTCATTTGTCTGTCCCTTTTAAATAAGTTTTACCCCTGAATCCTAATATTCCAGTTGTGTCATCCCACCAAGTTTCAGTAAGGCCTATTATGTCATAGTTTCTTTCCTGTATTAGGATTTCCAGTTCCTCCTGTTTGTTTCCCATACTTTGTGCATTAGTGTAGAGACATCAGAATCCTTGTTTTATGCATCCTGAGGGTTTAGTTTCTGAACATACCTTCAAGTTAACATTATATTACCTGTTTAATAGCAAGGTATCTTCTAACCAGTGTTCCCTCTAAGTTGAGTTAGTGTGAGCTAGCTCACAGATTTTTAGCTTGAAGCTCACTCATGTTTGCCTTAGCTCAAGAAAGATGACCCCAGAGTCAGGACTTTTTTGTAGCAGGAACTCCTTTGCATATTAGGCCACACACCCCTGATGTAACCAATTCTCCAAGAGCTTATAGTAGGCCCTGTAATAACAGCCCTGTAAGCTCTTGGAGGATTGGCTACATCAGGGGTGTGTGGACTTAATATTCAAAGGAGTTCCTGCTACAAAAAAGCCCTGCCCAGAGCACACTAATTTTTGCAGTAGCTCACAACTTTAATGTCAGTAGCTCACAAAGAAGAATTATTACTCACAATACTCTGCAGTTTAGAGGAAACATTGCTTCTAGTTGCTATGAGGATTCAGGGGCTTAAGATAAACTCCTCTGATGAGGAACTTCTCCTTTTGTAATGATAAAATTGTGTTTGTTTTTTAAAAATCGTTATATTTATAATTTATGTCAATATAGGTCCTGAACTGAACTAGTAGGCATATGAGCAGGTATGGTGAAGGCAGTAATCAAGAAACACACAACGTCCCTTCTGTGAAGCATACCACAAAAATGAATTGCCAAAGACAAGAACTGTGGGAACAAAAGTAAAAAGGAACACTGAATAACATCAAAATAATGCAAATATGTTTACAGTTTATCAAATAGCAGACAACGTGGGAGGCATTTTGGGATACTCAAGAAAACAAACATGAAATTAGGAAGGTAGTTTTGGATCTTGGTAGTTTACATAAAACTCATTTTGTTTCAATGAAGGACTGTTGGATTGGCTAAACCTCATTTTTTTTCAAGTCAATAGACCTAAATGAATCTGTCAGATGGATGAAGACTATGAAGATGTGCCTGTTCTTCTCCTGGGGCATTTTCGGTAGTTGTCAGGCTTCAGAGATGATGTCAATAGCTCTGTGTCATAATTAAAGTTCTAGTGTGTCAACAGATGCAGACTGTCTTTTAAGTCTAGCATTCAACAGTGAAGAGCACCTGCCAATATTTTGCCTGTAGCTGACAGTTAAGAGATAGTTCTATAATCACTCCAGTCACTTTGAGCTATTTTGCTTGAAATAATGACAATGCTGAAATGTTTGGTACTCTTTCACCTTGTGTCCATGCACTGCAAAGAATCAGGTTCTGTTCTCATCACTACATCACATATAAATTGGAGCTGAGATGACTATTTTCTATGGATTTTGTGTCTTCCACAACCAATAGTATTGACTATTTGGAGTAATCTGAATACTTCACAAGGTCCCTTTAAATGTTTCAGCCACTGCATGGAATCTGCTTTTTATTTAGCAGAGTCTGCATGACTGGGGTGAAATTTAAATGAGCCAATCACACAAGTGGGAAAAGTTTTCTAACGAAATAAACATTCACAGAGTAGTTTAATTCTGAGGGAAAGACTAATACAGATGGCCGTATCTGCATGGTGAATCATAAAATCATAGAGTTGGAAGGTACCTCCAGGGTCATCTAGTCCAACCCCCTGCACAATTCAGGAAACTCACAAACACTTCACCCTAAATTCACAGGATCTTCATTGCTGTCAGATGGCCATCTAGCCTCTGTTTAAAAACCTCCAAGGAAGGAGAGCCCACCATCTCCCAAGAAAGACTGTTCCACTGAGGAATTGCTCTATCAGGATGTTCTTCCTAATGTTGAGCCGGAAACTCTTTTGATTTAATTTCAACCCATTGGTTCTGGTCCTACTATCTGGGGCCACAGAAAACAATTCCACACCATACTTTATATGACAGCCCTTCAAGTACTTGAAGATGGTGATCATATCACCTCTCAGCCGCCTCCTCTCCAGGCTAATAATCCCCAGCTCCTTCAACCTTTCTTCACAGGACTTGTTCTCCAGACCCCTCACCATCTTCGTCACCCTCCTCTGGCTTGTCTATATCCTTCTTAAAATGTGGTGCCCAAAACTGAACACAATACTCTAGGTGAGGTCTTACCAGAGCAGAGTAAAGTGATACCATCACATCACGTGATCTGGACACTATACTTCTGTTGATACAGCCCAACATTGCATTTGCCTTTTTAGCCACCGCATCACACTGTTGACTCATGTTCAGTGTATGATTCACTAAGACCCCTAGATCCTTTTCATACATACTACTGCTAAGACAAGTCTCCCCCATCCTATAACCATGCATTGGATTTTTCCTACCTAAGTGCAGAACTTTACGTTTATCCCTGTTAAAATTAATTTTATTGGTTTTAGCCCAGTATTCCAGTGTGTCAAGGTCATCCTGTATCCTGTTTCTGTCTTCTACTGTATTTGCAACCCCGCCCAATTTAGTATCATCGGCAAATTTAATAAGAATTCCCTCTATAACTTCATCCAAATAATTTATAAAGATGTTGAACATAACAGGCCCCAAGATAGATCCTTGAGGAACCCACTTGTCACTCCTTTCCAAGAGAATGAGGAACCATTCACAAGCACTCTTTGGGTGTGATCTGTCAATGAGTTACAGATCCACCTGATGGTAACAGAATCCAAACC
Organism: Heteronotia binoei; assembly: GCF_032191835.1. Lineage (NCBI taxonomy): Eukaryota > Metazoa > Chordata > Lepidosauria > Squamata > Gekkonidae > Heteronotia > Heteronotia binoei. Next base: position 125,685,194 of record NC_083225.1, read on the forward strand.
ACATTTTACCAACTTGTCAACAAGGATAGTATGTGGAACCTTATCAAAAGCCTTACTGAAATCAAGATAAACTGTCTACAGCATTCCCCTGATCCAGCAAGGTAGTCACTTTCCCCCCAAAAAGAGATCAGGTTTGTCTGACGTGACTTGTTCTTGAGAAACCCATGCTGACTCTTAGTAATCACAGCCATTCTTTCTAAATGTTCCAGGACCGACTATTTGATGATTTGTTCTAAAACTTTTCCAGGTAGACATCAAGCTGATGGGTCGGTATTTACCTGGATCGTCTTTTTTTCCCTTCTTGAAGATGGCGACATCATTCACCCACTTCTAATCTTCTGGTACCTCTCCTGTTCTCCCAGAATTCTCAAAAACAATAGAAAGAGGTTCAGAAATTGCATCCACAAGCTCTTTTAGAACACTTGGATGCAGTTCATCTGGCCATGAGGACTTAGTTTCATATTAAAAAAACTAGGTGTTTATGTACCACCCCATGCTGATCTTACGTTGGAACTTCATACCCTCCTTATATGTTCTATTTCTACCATACTGAGCACTGTTTCCCTCAGAAGAGAAGACTGAGGAAAAGTAGGAATTGAGCAATTCTTCCCTCTCTTCATTACCTGTTACAATTTCACTTTCTTGCCCTCGCAATGGGCCTACCATATCCTTGCTCTTTTTCTTACTCTGAACATAAGAAAAGAACCCTTTTTTGTTGTTTTTAGCATCTTTGGCCAGCCTAAGCTCATACTGAGCTTTAGCTTTCCTAACTTTTTCTCTGCAAGCACTGTGATTTGTTTATATTCATCCTTGGTTATAAGGCCCTCCTTCCAATTCCTAAAGGAGTCTTTTTTTCATTTCTCAAGTCTTTAGAGAGCTGTTTATGGAGATAATTCGGCTTCTTTAGGCTTTTTCCATTTTTTCTTCTCATAGGAATCTTCTGTGATTGTGCTTTCAGTATTTCGCTTTTAAGAAACTCCCACCTCTCTTGAACTCCCTTCTTCCTAAGTATTTCTGACCATGGGATTTTATCTAGCCTAGTTCTAATTTTATCAAAGTTTGCCTTTCTGAAGTCCAACCTATAAGTCTGACAATGTATAGCTTTTTCCTTCCTTAATAGTGTACATTCCAAAATCACATGGTCACTACTGCCCAGGGTGCCCAGTTATTCCACTTCTTCAATCAATTCTTCCTTGTTGATGAGAATCATATCCAAGGTAGCAGATCTCCTTGTTTCCTTCTTCACTTTCTGGAAAAGGAAGTTGTCAGCAAGAAGTCAGGAATCTATTTGACCTTTCATTTTTAGCAGCGTTGGACTTCCAATAGATGTCCAGGTAATTGAAATCTCATAAGAACATAAGAGAAGCCATGTTGGATCAGGCCAACGGCCCATCCAGTCCAACACTCTGTGTCACACAGTGGCAAAAAAAATTATATATACACACACACTGTGGCTAATAGCCACTGATGGACCTCTGCTCCATATTTTTATCTAAACCCCTCTTGAAGGTGGCTATACTTGGGGCCGCCACCACCTCTTGTGGCAGTGAATTCCACATGTTAATCACCCTTTGGGTGAAGAAGTACTTCCTTTTATCCGTTTTAACCTGTCTGCTCAGCAATTTCATCGAATGCCCACGAGTTCTTGTATTGTGAGAAAGGGAGAAAAGTACCTCTTTCTCTACTTTCTCCATCCCATGCATTATCTTGTAAACCTCTATCATGTCACCCCGCAGTCGACGTTTCTCCAAGCTAAAGAGTCCCAAGCGTTTCAACCTTTCTTCATAGGGAAAGTGCTCCAGCCCTTTAATCATTCTAGTTGCCCTTCTCTGGACTTTCTCCAATGCTATAATATCCTTTTTGAGGTGCGGCGACCAGAACTGCACACAGTACTCCAAATGAGACCGCACCATCGATTTATACAGGGGCATTATGATACTGGCTGATTTGTTTTCAATTCCCTTCCTAATAATTCCCAGCATGGTGTTGGCCTTTTTTATTGCAAACGCACACTGTCTTGACATTTTCAGTGAGTTATCTACCACGACCCCAAGATCTCTCTCCTGGTCAGTCTCTGCCAGTTCACACCCCATCAACTTGTATTTGTAGCTGGGATTCTTGGCCCCAATGTGCATTACTTTGCACTTGGCCACATTGAACCGCATCTGCCACATTGACGCCCACTCACCCAGCCTCAACAGATCCCTTTGGAGTTCCTCACAATCCTCTCTGGTTCTCACCACCCTGAACAATTTAGTGTCATCCGCAAACTTGGCCACTTCACTGCTCACTCCCAACTCTAAATCATTTATGAACAAGTTAAAGAGCATGGGACCCAGTACCGAGCCCTGCAGCACCCCTGCTTACCGTCCTCCACTGCGAAGACTGCCCATTTATACTCACTCTCTGCTTACTCACTCTCTGCTTCCTATTACTCAGCCAGTTTTTGGTCCACATAAGGACCTGTCTTTTTACTCCATGACTCGCAAGCTTTCTAAGGAGTCTTTGATGAGGAACTTTATCAAAAGCTTTATTTATTTTATTTATTTTTTATTTATTTTATGACTTCTATTTCGCCCTTCCCAACAAGTGGCTCAGGGCGGCTTACAACACAGGAATCTAACATAAATAGGCGTTAAACATAGAGCATTAAATTTAAACATTAAATCATTTAAAACATTGAACCATTTAAAACATTGGGGGCAGCAGACATCCAGTATAACTACGCTCAGTTTCTTGTACCAGCTAGTCATAGGCCAGCTGGAAGAGGGTTGTCTTACAGGCCCTGCGGAACTGGGCGAGGTCCCGCAGGGCCCTCACCTTTTCCGGCAGCTGGTTCCACCAGGAGGGGGCCATAATAGAAAAGGGATATCTAGGAGATTTTGAGTTCCCGATCTCAGTACTCTCTGGGGAACATGCGGGGAGAGACGGTCCTTCAGGTAGGCAGGTCCTAGGCCATATAGGGCTTTAAAGGTAATAACCAGCACCTTGTACCGGACTCGGTAAGCTATCGGCAGCCAGTGCAGGTCCCGGAGCCCCGGCTGGATGTGCTCCCTTCTTGGGAGCCCTAACAACAGCCGTGCCGCGGCATTCTGCACTAGCTGCAGCTTTCTGGTTCGGCACAAAGGCAGCCTCATGTAGAGAGCATTGCAGTAGTCCAACCTCGAGGTGACCGTGGCATGGATCACTGTTGCTAGATCGTCACGTTCCAGGAAGGGGGCCAACTGCCTTGCCCGCCTATGGTGAAAAAATGAGGACTTGGCAGTGGCTGCTATCTGAGCCTCCATTGTTAAGGAGGGCTCTAATAGTACCCCCAGGCTTTTGACCTTGTCCGCCGCTATCAGCGGTGCACCCTCAAAAACTGGTAGGGGGATTTCCCTCCCTGGGCCCCGACGACCCAAGCAAAAGACCTCTGTCTTCGCTGGATTTAGCCTCAGCCCGCTCAGTCTGAGCCACCCAGCCACTTCCTGTAATGCCCGGTCTAGATTTTCTGGGGCGGAGGCTGGTCAGCCGCCCATAAGTAGATAGAGCTGGGTGTCATCAGCATACTGGTGACAACCCAGCCTGTACCTTCGAGCAATCTGGGCAAGGGGACGCATATAGATGTTGAATAACATCGGGGAGAGAACCGCCCCCTGAGGCACTCTGCAATCAAGCGTTCGCCTCTGGGATAGCTCACCCCCAATCGCGACCCTTTGTCCCCGACCTTCGAGGAAAGAAGAAAGCCACTGTAAAGCCAACCCCTGAATCCCCGCGTTGGCGAGGCGGCAGGTCAGTAACCGATGGTCGACCGTGTCGAACGCCGCCGACAGGTCCAACAACATCAGCACCGCCGAGCCGCCCCGATCCAGATGCCGTTGGAGGTCATCCACCAGGGCGACCAACACCGTCTCCGTCCCATGACCCGGGCGAAAGCCGGACTGGAGTGGGTCGAGGACGGAAGCATCCTTCAGGAAAGTCTGTAACTGCATTGCCACTGCCCTCTCAATAAGCTTGCCCAAAAAGGGCAAGTTTGAGACCGGCCGATAGTGCGCCAATTGGGCCGGGTCTAAAGTTGGTTTTTATAAGAGGGGGCGGACTACTGCCTCTTTGAGCGGCGTTGGAAAATGTCCTTCCATCAGGGATCTATTTATGATATCCCATATAGGATATCTAAGCTCCCTCTGGCAAGATTTAATAAGCCAGGAGGGGCAAGGGTCCAGATTACAGGTTGTTGGGCGTGCAGATAAGAGAATCCTGTCAACTTCCTCCAGGCTGAGGGGGCCGAAGCCATCCAGAACACAATCCGAAGACAGGCCCAGAGCCTCGGTTTCACTAACTGTCTCAAATATTAGGCATCCCAGTGCCTAACAAACTTAAACCCTTCCTCCTTACACCATCATCTCATCCACACATTGAGACTTCTAATTCATGCCTGTCTCTCCTGCCCTGCACGTGGAACAGGTAGCACTTCTGAGAAGGCTACCTTGGAGGTCCTGGCCTTAAGTCTCCCACCTAGCAGCCTAAATTTTTCCTCCAGGACCTCACAACTGCATTTCCCCACATCTCCCTTGATCGCTGTATTCCTTTTCTTGGAGAACTTTGCAATCTCTTGTAGGAGTATCTCATCCAAGTCCTCTGCCTGGTTTGGTGGTCTATCGCAGACCTCCACAATAATATCACTGTTATTTCTTACTCCTTTTATTTTTACCCAGATACTCTCAGCTGTGCTGCCATGCTCAGATTCACATATTTCCTCACAAGTATATACCTCCTTCACATATACTCCGCCCTTTCTCATTTGCTTGTCCCTTTTAAATAAGTTGTAACCCTGAATCCTAATATTCCAGTTGACCAAATTATTTCAACATTATCCCAGTCATGCAGGAGCTATTTACAAAAATGTAATTAAAAGGCCCAATCATCTCTATTTTATCAGAATTTATAAAAAATACAGAACCATCTAATGAAAGATAAAGAACTTCTGAATTGTCTAGTCAGTGCAGTTTAGGCAAGCTTTTGCTTGATTTGGTCTTTCCTCCCTTCAGAAAAAAGAGATGGACACAAGGCTGGAATAAATAAGGGCCACTTTATTAATTGTATGCATGATGTAAGTGGCAAGGGTCAATCTAACAGTGTGGGATAGATCAAGGCCAGAGGTCACCTTAACCCCTCTTTGCCATATTGGGCAAGCCACCTTGTCCCTGGCACAAGCCTTCCTTATGTGACTTGGACCCAGACCACATAGCATGCTACCCTCTGGTGCTCCAGCCCCCAAGCCACAGAACTTTAGATGAGGACCTATCCAGGGTGATATCACAGGCAGTCTGCATTCCCAGCTCTGAGTTTTGCAACCTGAAGGCTAATCCTGACAGACTTCTTGTCTCCCAAAATGTGGGGGTGCCAAATGGTTCTTTCTAATTCACTTTCACTTCTTCATACATTAACCTGCCATGTGACAAAATCTACTTAAACACCATCACCAATCCAATTGTTCAACTACAAAGACAGCTCTGCAGGGTAGGCAATCAGTGAGGGAAAAAAAATTCCTATCCAGCCCCTACAATGATGACCAGCCAAAACCAGCACTGCATACGGCAAGAAGGTGAGCCAAGCATGTAATCGAGACTGAGGGGGTGGGGAAAGAGACACCCTAAGTCTGTTAGTTCTGCCCCCTTCCTTGCCTCCTGGGAGCAGGGAACTGCTCTCCTCACTTCTTTCTTCTTCCTGAGGAAAAGCAGCTTCCGAATGTAACCATCACAAAGACTAATGCAGCCAGACAGAGCCAGATTAACACATGAATGTAAGAATACTGCTGAATCAGACTAGTGCCCCATCTAGCCCTTTTCCTCATATTGGTTTCTAGCGCTGATATTTAGAGGTGTACTGCCTTCAATCACTACAGCTAGTAGCAACTGATAGACCATAGGCAGTGAATTCCCAACATTGTAATACTTGTTGAGTAAAGTATTTCTTTTTTTCTGTCTCAGATATTCATTTTATCTGCCTTGAATCTTTAAGCAACTTCAAACTGAGTCTTCAAGTAATGTCAAGTACTGGTATTATGGAGGATAGAGAAGAAATTCTGACCTTTTCTTCACCTGTGTCTCTGCTGTTCCTCAGTGAGTTGAATCCTCAGCTGATGCTCCCCTTCCACAAAAGGACATTTATTTTGAATTTTTTTTCTTGACTTTGGATCCAACACTCCCTATGTGTTCTGCACTTCCTTTAAAAAGGGATTGTGTCACCATGTCATCATATACTTCATCAGCAACTGAACCTCCCTTTTTTCTGCATGCACAATAATAGTTATAACATCATAACTGTAAAGAAGGGACTGGATGTATTGTGGGGGACAGCATAGTTGCCACCATTTCAAAGGTTCCTCATTCCTTCTTAGATTTTGTGGATTTTAATCCACAAAAATGTTGTAATAGATAGTTATCCTAACTAATCAAGGGAGTTGGAACACTGTGTCTAGTTAGTAAGAAACTGGAAATGCAGCTTCTGGTCAGAGGTCAGAGAAGGAAGGAGTTATAGTTGTTGCCAGATTGTTTCCAGCTCCTTGCAGTAAAGTCTGAGTTAGTGAACCTAGTCCTTGATTTTCTTTGAATAAACCATCAAAACATGATGTCAGAAGTGCAAGCGGGCGGGGGGGGGGGAGAAGCTCAAGAAGCACATCCTTCCAAAACTGCCAGCTACTCAGATATTTCAGCCAAGGCAACTAATCTGATTTCAGTTCCTGGGCCTATGGACATGAAGGGTGATGTTTTCAATAACTGGATATTTTTCAAGGCATACAGGGAGAATTATGAAAATGCAACAAGATTAAATGGCAGGGACAAAAAAGTCAAACTTCCAACTTTATTGTTTGTGATGGGGCAGGAAAGTCACTTATTCTGGCAGTATCTTGATATACCATCAGCAGAACGGGAATACCCCTTGAAATTATTACAAGCGATGCAAATACATTTTGATCTTACCAAAGATGTAATATATAAAAGTGATATTTTTTCAAGAAATGTGAACAAAAAACTACTGAAACCATAGACCACCATGTTGCCAGGCTGTATAAAATAATATAGTCATGTGCATATGGCACTTTGGAAGAGAAATTGATCACAGATTGCCATAGGTATAAAAAACAAAGGAACAGAAATTAAAATGCTCAGAAAGCCTGCATTAACTTTGAAACTATGCACTGTATACAGAAAAGTAAACACAATATTCAACAGATATGATGAACAGTGAATAGCTCAAAAGATCCCAACATGAAAGCTGTAGATATTGTGACATGCAGCATGATGCTTGCAAATGTCCAGCTTTTGGCACTATATATAGAAATAAAGGAAGAAAAAAAATAATTGTGCCAGTTTAGAAATGTTCAAAGCAGAGCAAAACTATATACCACTTAAAACAAGTAAAAATGAAGACTGATGTAATAATTCAGAGTCTTACAACTTCTACATATGTGACATTAAAACAGTACATACTAAAATGCCAAACTGGTTTGTAAAGCTTGTGTTGGCACCCTCTAAAGAAACATTGAGGCTGAGACTGAATGCCAAATTGTATTGCCTTCATAAATATTATGAGCTACAGGGACTTTCATAAGTTTTGCAGGATGCGGCAGCAAAACTATCAACTCCTAAAGAAAAACTAATAGTGTATCCTTATACAAATATTCCTATATAAACAGGACAGTGTGAGCTAGGGTTGCCAATGCCCAGATGGTGGCTGGAGATCTCCTGGCATTACAACTGATCTCCAGACAATACAGATCACCTGGAGAAAATTCTGTTTTGGAAGGCAAATTCTATGGCATTATACCACATTTTAGTCCCTCTCCTCCCCAAACCCTGTCCTCCTCAGGCTCCGCCCCCAAAATCTCCAAGTATTTATCAACCTGGAGCTGGCAACTCCAGTGTGAAGTGGTGACAGAATACTAAGGAGAAGGGTACCAAGTAGAATTCAAGGTTGTAAATTCCAAATAGAATTCCATCCTATCAGAAAATACCAATAAACACATGCCCACACACCCGCTTGACTTCCCTGTGGTGCGAGGAAGCTCAGCAGGGCTGGATGGCCCTATTTGCACAGCAGGTTCCTCTTGAGAAGCCCGCCATGCAGAGCCCCCCCCCTTGACTTTCCTGCAGCGCAAGAAAGTCTTGGGCAGGGGAAAGAGGTGGCCTCTGCCTCACTCTCAGGCTGCCTTCCTGCAAGGGAAAAAATACAATATAACTGAGTAGCACACACTTAATTCTATTAATTCTATTCTATCATTAAAGACACAGTACACCAAAAATACACATCAAAGAATACAAAAAGTCCCAGTGCACAGAATTCTCTCATACAGTCCGAAATCCAGTACTTGGAATACACTCTTCTGTAACATGGAAATAAATCCTTGGAGAAGAAGTAATAGGAGACTAGTTTTGGCCACGCCTTCCTCAGTCATAAGTTGCACCGCACATCACTGTGCTTCACTTCTCCTAAGGCAAGATGTAAACCAGTACACAGGATATTTTCAAACACATTAACAACAAAAACAAAAATCAGACCACCCCTGTTCTTTTACATACCAATTCCATAAACTGTTTAAACCAATTTATTGTAATATATTGTAATAATATACCTTTATTTGTCATTAAATATTAGTACACATATATAACATTTTCTCCACCTCAGCCCCCACCCCTTTTGTGACCCCCAGCAGTGCATGCCCCCTTATCAAACGTCCCTGTATTATTATTTAATCTAATTTGTTATAAAGTAATACTTGTCTATTAGAAAATCTTTCTCCGAACCATTCAAAAGTTATAATCCATCTTCATGTTATTTCTTCTTAGTCATTAAGAATACGAAAAAAGGTTATAATCCAATAATCATGTTTTTAAACTGTAATCCATACATTGTTCTTTAAACATTAATCATTGTCAAAGATCACCAAATGTCTTTTAACATTCCATTGTTTTTCAATGTATTTTTGAAACTTTCCCTAGTCATTTTTAAATTTCTCTAAATCTTGTTCTTTTAAGATTCTTGTAAATTTGTCCATTTCACTCCAATGCATAACTTTCAGAGTCCAATCATATACTTCTGGTATTTTGTCTTGTTTCCACATTTGCGCATATAATGTCCATGCAGCTGAAAGCATATACCAAATTATTGTTCTATCTTGCTATGAAATTTTTCCATTTGTAATCCCAGCAGGAAGATATCTGGTGCTTTCTTAATATTATATTCCAAAACTTTTGAGATCTCCTGCTGATTCATTTGCCAGAATTGCTTTGCCTTTTCACAAGTCCACCACCTATGGTAAAAAGATCCTTCATGACATTTACATTTCCAGCATCTATCCGACAACTGATTGTTCATTTTTGCCAGTTTCTTAGGTGTCATGTACCATCTGTATAACATTTTGAAGCAATTCTCTTTAATGTTATAACATGTATTAATTTTCATAGAGTTCTTCCATAGGTGTTCCCACGACTCCATCTGTATTTCCTTATTTATATTTATCGCCCATTTTATCATTTCTGATGTAACTACTTCATCTTCCGTAGACCATTTCAATAATAGTTTATATGTCCTTGAAATCAACTTTTCACTTTCTCCAAATAGCATTTTCTCCAGTTCTGTTTGTTCTTGTCTTATTCCATAGTTCTTAATATCCTGTTCAAGCAAGCTCTTTAGTTGTTGCAGTTGAAACCAATTATATTTATATTGTATTTCTTCAGCTGTTTTTAATTCCACCTTTTTTCCTTGGATCTTTAAAAGTTGTTTATATGTTAGCCACTTCTCTTCTTTAATATCTAGATACAATTTTATTACTTCTGTTGGTATGATCCAAAGCGGTTTCCTCTCATCACCATATCTTTTCTATTTTGACCAGGTATTTAACAGATTGTTTCTGATATAGTGATGTGAGAAGAAACCATCCATCTTATTTTTCCCATAGTACATATAAGCATGCCATCCAAAGACATTTCCATGCCCTTCTAATGTCAATAACTTTCTATTTGATAATGTCATCCATTCCTTAATCCATACCAGATAAACTGCATCATGATACAGCTTTAAGCTGGGCAGTTGGAATCCACCTCTTTCTTTCGCATCAATCAGAATTTTCATTTTAATTCTTGGTTTTTTTCCCAGCCCATACAAATTCGGAAAGTTTCCTTTGCCATCTATCAAATAGTTTGTTGTCTTTCACTATTGGGATTGTTTGAAACAGGAACATAATTCTCGGTAAAACAGTCATCTTAATTGCAGAGATTCTACCCAGCATAAACAGGTTCAATTTGTTCTATTTAATCATACCTCCATCGATCTTGCGCCAAAGTTTTTCATAATTGTTTTTATACAAATCAATATTTTTCTTTGTTATTTCCATACCTAAATATTTTACTTTTGAAGTAATTTCACACTCTGTTAATCACTGTAGTTTTTCCTGTTTGCTCTTTATCATATTTTTACAAAAAAGATTTGATTTTTATATAAAAACCTGCCAATTCTCCATATTCTTGTATCTTACAAAGCAGCAATGGTGTTACATGAGTGGGATTTTCATTTATAAACATCACGTCATCTGCAAATGTTCTGTATTTGTGAAAAAAAACCTTTCATTTTTAGCCCTTCTATCTCTTTATCGTCTTGGATTTGAATTCACAAAACCTCTAAAGTAACTATAAATGTCAGTGGAGATAGAGGGCAGCCTTGTCTTGTTCCTTTATTTATCATCATTTTTTCTGTTAAGTCTGTATTAATGCAGAGCCTTGCTGATTGTTCAGAATATATTGCCTTTACCATTCTAATGAAATTTTCTCCCAATCTTAATTTCTCCATCACTGCAAACATAAAGTCCCAATGCACATTATCAAATGCTTTCTCTATGTCTGCAAAAAATAATGCAACTTCTTTTTCAGGGCATTTCTCATAATATTCAATAATATCTATAACTATCGTTATGTTGTCTCTGATCTGTCTCTTGGGAAGAAATCCTGCTTGTTCTTCTTTAATAGAACTGTTCAAATGCTGTTTAAGGCATGCTGCTAAGATCCTTGCGTATATTTTATAGCCATTGTTTAGTAATGAAATTGGTCTGTAATTTTTCACATTTGTGTGTCTCTGTCCTCTTTTGGTATCAAAGAGATTACTGCTTCTTTCCATGTACTAGGAACTTTCCCCTCTAATCTTGTAGTGTTCATCAATGTCTGAAGTTTGGTAATAGCGTTTCAGTGAGAACTTTATAAAATTTTGCTGTGAAGCCATCTGGACCAGGTGCTTTTCCTAATTTCATTAAGTTGATCGCCTCTTCTATTTTTCCTCTCTCAATTGGTTTATTCAACAAATTCTCCATGTTTTTTTTTGTTAATGAGTTGACCTTAATATTCTGTAGATACTCATCAGTTCTTTTTCTATCAACATTTTGGCTTTTAAACAGCTTAGTATAATATTTGTAAAATTCCCTTTTAATGCCTTCATGGTTAATAATGTCTTTTTTTCCAGATATAATTTTGTTAATTACTTTATTCTCCCTTCTTTTTTTCATTTGCCATGCAAGATATTTTCCAGGTTTATTCGCACCTTCAAAAGATTTCTGCTGTAGTCTTTTAAAATTCCATTCCAATTCTTTATTCAGCAATTTGCTAGTTAGGACCCGGTCTTACTCAATTTACGGGCAACGCCTCACACTAAGCTTTACTGATGGTTGTGGCTTTGTAGGGCCTTCTCCTCTCATACCTTGCAGTTTGCAGCACAGCCCTGAGAAAAGAAATGCTTGCCTACTGCTGCAGTTCCTCTACCATATAGTTAGCTGAGCATGCACTTTCTTTGCCTGGTGCCATAAAACAATCACTGTGGTAACCTTTGTGGACCTCAGTAGTTCTTGGAACTGCTGACACTCATGGCAGCAGGCCTCAGATTCAGTGGGAACTCACAGAAGTGCAGCTCCTGAACCTTTCTGAGTTGCACCTCCTTGTCCATTGAATAGTAGGTACAGCTGCATAACAATCCCTGGATGAGCTCCATCACTTATTTTTCTACAAAACAACCTCTGCATGGCACTATGCCAAAGGGTTGCTGGATGGGAATCAGGTGGAGTAATTTTTGCTGCTCCCCTCCCCTTGCCTCTGCTCATCTCACCTTCTTCCCTCTTTCCTTCCTTCCTGCCCACCAAGTCCATGGAAGTCCTCTCTGTATGCAGAGTGACTGGTTCCTGCAGGCTGCTTTCACCTTCCTCCCTCTTTTTCTCCATGTTTTCTCAATTGGCTACAAGGCACAAAGGCAGTAACTGCACCCAGCAGTGCTTCTAACCTGCAGGACCCAATGTAGTAGAAGCTATGCTATCACTAAGCTTTTCTCACTGAGTTTACAAATTATTCAAGAGTTCCTTTCAACTGTCCATGAATTTTGTTTGCTTCAAGTAATTTCATCTTAGACAGTTAGCTTAACTAGTTAGAAAAAAGTAGGCTAAAGCTGGAGATTGGCCTTAGTACCTTGCTTTACCAGATACATCTCAAATGCACCTGCAGATCAGCTTATATGTTGCTTATCTAGTCAAGAACCAATAATCTGGATAGTATTACATGACTATGCTACCTAATTAGCATTCATATTGCTTATCTGCTATTTTAAAAAAGGTAAAGGTAGCTCCCTGTGCAAGCATCAGTTGTTTCTGGCTCTGGGGTGACATTGCTTTCAAAATGTTTTCACGGAAGACTTTTTACGGAGTGATTTGTCATTGCCTTTCCCAGTCATCTACACTTTCCCCCCAGCAAGCTGGGTACTCATTTTACCAACCTTGGAAGGATGGAAGGCTAAGTCAACCTTGAGCCGGCTACCTGAAACCAACTTCCATAGGGATCGAACTCAGATCGTGAGCAGAGCATAGGACTGCAGAACTGCAGCTTCACCTCTGCGCCACAGGGCTTTTTTTTTTTAGTTATGAATGAAAGTATTAGTTATGAACGAATCACTTTTTAAATTGTATTTATTTATTAATTTTTTTAGTCGCCACTCACCCTAAGGGTCTTGTGGTGACTTACAGCATTAAAACCAATAAGGTAAAAACAACTTTAAAACAAACAACTATAGGATATTAATATTAAAATATTAAAACAAAATATATGTTTATCACCATAAAGTGATAAAACAGCTCAAATATGATTCTCTGCAAGTCTTTATTATACCCTAGGACTGCACTATCCCAACCTTCATGTTCATCTACCATTTTGTGTATGTGATAGCTCCTGTAAAATTGGCATAAACCAAACTTTCCCTCAAGCTGTAACTCTCTCTATAGGCTGTGTCCAGAAGACATGTTAAAGGAACAAAGGAGAGATTTTAAGAGTTTCCCACTGACATTTTTTTTTCAAAAAAGAATGCCGGCAATCACTATTTGGAAATTTAATGCCGCCTCTAATGTATGGATTCAGCACTATATAATGGTTTTAAAAATTGTAATTTTTAAAAAAAACTGAAAAATATAAATTATGGTTTCATATGTTTTATTGTTTTAATCGTGTGGATATGATGTTGCGAGCCGCCCTGAGTCCGCTTGCGGAGAGGGCGGGATATAAGTCGAACGTAATAAATAAATAAATAAATAAATAAATAAATAAATAAATAAATAAAAATATCATATGATTATGATAGACAAGGGTTAGAGATAAGAACTACTATTTCTCTATAAATATGTACTCCCATGACAAGCAAATCAGATTTCTCTGGATGCAAGTCTCAGAAGAATAGGTGAGATTGTTTTGGGGTCCTTTGGGTTTATTTGATTATCCCTAAAAGTATTGAGACAAACAGCTGAAAACTCATTTTTTAAAAAAGCCATTACTTGTTAAAAGCAATGCTAGAGGTACTTAGATAATTTTAGCATTATTTTCACAATAATTGTAAAATTAATTTTTTCTTGTGTGTATTTTGTTCAGTTCACTAAAGAAACTAATTTCTTATCTCAATAAAGATGTAAAGTTTCTGCAGTTGTTTCTGTCTGGTTGGCTAGTTACAGGACTTTTTTGGTAGAAAAATCCCAGGAGGAACTCATTGACATATTAGGCCACACTCCCTGATGTCACAATTGTTTCACACAGGGTTTTTTTGTAGAAAAAGCCCAGCAAGAACTTATTTACATATTAGGCCACACTCTCTGACACCAAGCCAGCCATAACTGCATTCCTGTGTGTTCCTGCTCAAAAAAAGCCCTGGCTAGTTATATTCAAAGACCAAACTGAAACTTCTTAATCTTGTATAATCAGAATTAAAAGTTGCTAATCAGCCTTAGATATGATAAATCCAAGAGAACCCTTTTGCTGAACATTTGTAGAGGCACAGCCCCTTGAAAATATCAGGTCTGGTCACTGATTGGATGCAGAAAGGAATCTCAGGCTATACCAGCTAACAGAAACAGTTTTGCCTCTCTCTGAAGGATGTGGGAGTGGCAGCTCCTTGCCCCCAGCAGAACTTGTCAATATTTAAATGATGGCAACTTTACACCTCAGTAAATGTGTACACAAGTTGTGTATACAAGTTGAAGATGCCCCCCTCCTTTTAAAGCTTGCTTTTGAGTAAATACAGTACTAAACAGTAATGCAGGGTGTAAGGGCCACTTACAAGGGGAATATAACCCTTGCCCTGTCCATTTACTACCTCCTGTAAATGTTAACCCCATCCAGTTTTAACTGATCCTCAGATTTTCTGGCCCTAGAAACTAAAATAAAAGCATAGCTGAGGAAAACCAGGCTGGGGGCAGGGTGGGTTTAGGTATAGTAATCCCCTTTGCCTTCTGATCCACAATTTTTGCACACACCTGCATTGCCATTATATTTTGATCTACCCTAACTTGTATTATGTCTTATATTGCATTAAGCTCAGCTCTGATGAACAGGCCAAAGTGCTGCAAGTTTTTTTTTTTTTATCATTCCAGTGAGAACAAGATCAGCCATGAGCATTCCAGATTAAATTTATAAATTATTTTTTTAAAAAAAAAAAACACAATACCACACTGCATTAAAAAAAAAAAAGTAAAGATAGTCCTTGTGCAAGCACCAGTCGTTTCCGACACTGCACTAGGAACAGCAAATAATCAGGTAAATGAATGAAAAATATATCATATTTCAATACTCACTGGAATTAAGCATACCAGCTGAAACTACAGGATGGTCATATGGTCAGTTGAGAGGTAGAGGACACATCTGGTTATCTCAAAGATGTCAAGAAAAAAGGTAGCAACCACAATTGCACCTAGCTTTGCTCCTGCTGGCACTGAAGAGTGTAAACTCAGGCTTGGTTTCTTGGGATGGGTTTTTCTGGGCTTCTCCTTCCCTGGATTCTGTAGAATTTTCCATTGGGTAGATGGTCCATTTTAAAGGAGAGAAACATTCTATTCCTTTCAATAGATATGCTAAGAGATCAGTTACACCCTCTATTTTCAACTGTATTCTCCAAGCATGTTCTGAACACCTGTTTTCCTAGAAAAGAACAATTTCACTAGTATACATGAAGTAAAGACTTGAGCAAGATTTTAGCAATTCCTGTCCTTATCTATTCAACCTTCCTCCAGGCTATTTCTGAATGTTGCTTCAGGCAACAGTTTTTATTCTATATTATTACTTTGTGTAAGCTCCCCCCACCCCCCAAAAGTTTCAGATATTAATAAACAAAAGACTCCTAGGACAGTTTAACCAAGCATTATCTTCTCTTTCTCTTGGGTTGATCAACAGTTAACTAGGATGTTCAGTTAGCCAATATGTCACCTGGCCAAGTCACTCACCCATGCATCAGCTGAGTGATTTACCTGGTTGCCACATGAGTGACTCAAGCAAGTGGGCTGGCCCAAACCACTCACTTGCATGGGCACCACCTGATTCAATCAGCTGTAAACTGGCCAAGTGACAAGGAGGTCCAATTCTAGGGACACTCAAAGAGGGCCCTTTTCCCCTATGATGGGGGAAAAAAGCAACCAGTCACTTTCCCCACTGTAATTACAGTGGGAAAAGAGACTCTAGGGTGAGGGGGTTTGCAGGGCTGCTTCTGGTGCCTCTCCCCCACAGAACCCCCAACTTCCAGAAGGATTGGACCAGGGAGTTCAACTCTAGGGGGCACCATCTATGATGGGAAAATTTATCCCAAGCAGCAGTCAGATTCTCCTAAAGAATCTCTGCAGCTGAGTCAACTGTGCTGAGACTGCTAGCTTGCAAGGAACATAGTTGCCCAGCAGAACAAGTGCCACTGTGGCAATGGTAGTGCAATGCACAGGACTATAGTTTAAATTAGAGAATCTCTCAGTTGTAACATTGGGATGGGGCTTTCTGTAGGGACTGCAGCACAGAACCAGTGCATTGAAAGCTCTAGTGCCAAGCTGCAGAGATTAGGCATGGACTTTCCACATGCAAAGGAGTTGCATACTGAACCACAGCCCTGTAGAAGAAATACTTTTGGAGAATCCTGTAACACTGCAGTGTAAGAAAGACATCTTTGGAAACCAGGACAGGACACTGGGGTTTTAAAAGAAGCTTCTGAGAAGTCAAGGTTGCTCAAGGGGAACCTTAACTTACATGGCAAGAAGTTGCATGAATATCACCTCTAGCCTTCTTTTAAAAGCAAGTAGCTTGGAACCTGTCACTGCACACTTAAAGTAGAAAAAGTGACTGATTGCTTTTTTCCCATCATAAGGAAAAAAGATCCCTCTTTAGGTGCCCCTAGAGCTGGAGCCTCTAGCTAAAACTGTGTCTCTCTCCCCAGCTGCAATTCATTATACCCTATTCAATGGCCCACAGGGTATAATGGCGCTGAATGGCTGCCGAATTTCAGTGGCTATTCAGAACTGCTTTATTCAGCAGCCAAATCAGATCAGAGAATCTGATTCAGTGCTATACGGCCCAGGTACAGTCAAATCAGCTGTTTTTCAGTGTTTTATTCAGTTTGTCTGAACCAAATGCACACCCCTAGCTCAAACAATGCCATCCACAGACTTAGTCACTTAACTGCTTAGTCCAAATTCCAAATCATTAATGAACAAGTTAAAAAGCACTGGACCTAGTACCAAGCCCTGCAGGACCCCACTGTTTACCACCTTCCACTGTGATAATTGGTCATTTATAGTCACTGTTTCCTGTTAATTGACCAGTTTTTAATCCACAAGAGGACTTGTCCTCTTATCCCATGACTGCTGATTTTACTTAGGAGCTTTTGATGAGGAATTTTATCAAAAGCCTTCTGGAAGTCTAGGTAAATAACATATACTGGGTCACCTTTGTCCACTTCCTCAAATAATTCTAAAAGGTTACTGGAATAAGATCTTTCCTTACAGAATCCATGCTGATGCTTCATCAATATCTTTTGTTCATCAATGTGCCTATTAATTCTATTCTTATTAATCAACATTTTTTGTTCACCAATGTTCTTACTAATTCTATCCTTATTAATAAGGAATTCTACCAACCTACCCAGTAGACTGACCAGCCTGTAATTTCCTGGATCACCTCAGGGACCTTTTTTAATTATAGGGGTCACATTACCTTCCAGTCTTTGGGAATGGAGGCAGATTTTAGCAATGGATTGCATATTTTTGTCAGGAGATCCACAAGTTCACATTTGAGTTCTTTCAGAACTCTTGGATGTATGCCCTAGGCCTGGTGATTTATCAGTTTTTAATTTGTCCATCAGTTTTAGGTCCTTATCTCTCATTACCTTGATCAGACTCAGGTCTTGCGACACCTTTCCGGGAATCAGCAGTTCTGGAGTCGGCAGCCATCCTCCCATCTTTCACAGTGAAGACAGAGGCAAAATTTATATTCAGCTTTTCTGCCATTTTTCTATCATGCCTTAGTAATCCTTTTGATTTGATTGATTTATTAAATTTATATCCTGCCCTCCCTGCTGAAGCAGGCTCAGGGTGGCTCATAAACAGTAAAAGCAATACACCACAGTAGAACAATTAGTAATTAAACATATTGAACAATTCATCAATAAAACAATTTAAACAATTAAACATACCTCCAGGCAATCTGAGCAAGGGGGCGCATGTAGATGTTAAACAACATCAGGGAAAGCACTGCACCCTGAGGAACACCACAATTAAGTGGGTGTCTCTGGAATGACTGTTCCCCAATCACCACCCTTTGTCTCTGACCTTGAAGGAAAAAGGAAAGCCATTGTAAGGTCGATCCCTGAATCTGTGTTGGCAAGGTGGTGGGTCAGCAACTGTTGGTTGGCTGTATCAAACGCAGCCGACAGATCCAACAACATCAGTACCACCGAGCCGCCTTGGTCCAGATGCCACTGGAGATCATCCAACAGGGCGACCAGTACTGTCTCTGTCCCATGGCCTGAGCGGAAGCCAGATTGATGGGGATCTAGGACAAAAGCGTCCTCCAGAAAACTCTGTAACTGTAACGCTTTTACTCCTTGGTCATCCAATGGCCCCACTGCCTCCTTAGATGGTTTTCTGCTTCTAATGTATTTGAATGCATTTATATCATTTTTTCCTGCAGTATGTTCCTCATAGTCCCTTTTTGCCTGTTTGATCACTGATTTGCATTTTATTTGTTTTAAGAACTGACTCGGTCTAGTTCTTAACCATAACTTAGCATATCACCTTTTTGTCACAGGCCTTTTTACAGTTTTTGCCATGTCTTTTCACAGCAGTCTTTTTACAGTGTCTTGTTCCCCAAAAAAGGTTTTAAAAAACCCCAACCATTGCTCATATCCTATGCAGTTAGTACATACATCACTCTTCTCAACTGTCCAAATGTCCTTACTTAAATAAAATGCAAGAGATTTTGCTGTCTTTGTAGAAGTTGATATTTGGCCACATATTCCTAAATTGAAGTCCATTATTTGTTCTGTTGTCTATGTGCACTATTTTGAGAAGTATTTACTTCTCTGGACTTGATAGCATTGTGTTTAACTGGAATGTTACATTATATCAAAGCTATTCTACATGCTGGGTAATCTCATGGGACAACCTATTCGCTTATTTAATAGAGCTGGTATTCAGAATAGCAAAATGTCTACTCTTATCATTGATAGGCCACTCCTTGACAAATGGGTTTACTGACTTTCCTGTATTATATGTAAGGTATAATTGTCATTTTAGTAAGACATTTCTGAGAGCTTTGCAGGGACTTTCTGTTTCAGATTGAACCAGTTGTCTAATATATTCCACTTTGAAGTATCTAGCCTCAAATGAGATTTCATGCTATATTTCCCTTAAAATTATTTGCAATATAAATCACCATTTGTGCTGCAGTTTTTCAACTAGGACTGGTTTGTAAGCTTTACTTCTTGATTATGCAGTTGGTTGGTCTTAGTATATGCCCATTATATTTTAGCAATAATCTTATTTAACTCAGGTGATTTATTTCTTGGCCTTCCTGCATCTGATATGGTTGGATGGATAGATGTGGGGGAAAGTAACCCTACATTTTTATTTACATTATTTGTTACTCAAAGTTATTAAAACTTGTTATCATCACCATATTCTTCCACTGTTCCATTTATTCAATATTTTCAGAAGATCTGGGTATGCATAATTATGTTTTATACTTGAATGTCCTTGCTATTTATTAGTAATGATGCAGTACTGAATGTTCTAGTCAGCAGTTATGTTTTCATTTATATCAAAAAGGTCAAAATTGTAGAGAATAAAAAACTCTTTTCTTTCTTTCTTTCTTTCTTTCTTTCTTTCTTTCTTTCTTTCTTTCTTTCTTTCTTTCTTTCTTTCTTTCTTTCTTTCTTTCTTTCTTTCTTTCTTGGGGAGAAGCAAACTACTAGAAATTTTACTCTAAAATAATAATTTAAGTTGTTTTCTACACCTTGCTATCACTTCCAGACTCTTATCATCACTCTTCTAACATCCTTATCATTTTGTAACTTCTTGTTAGTTTTGGGATATCCTATAAGCACATACAAAAATCATTCTTACATAAATTCATTATAAACCTAATGAGGACAGAACCAAAAGTTGTAACTGCTAGTGACATACTTGAGAATTGAGAGGGTGGGAGCTCAAAAATCACTTCCTGTTCACTGCTACTTCAAGACAAACCAGCTCAGTTAAGTTTAAGCCAGCTCACTGCCTCTGATCCCGACCCCCTCTGTACTTTTCCCCTAACCTAACTGGTTATCAGCAAGGTGTTTCTCAGTAATGTAGTGCTCCTGACCATTCAGAAGCCCCTAGATGTGTAGTCCATTTAACATAATAAGATGTCTGGAAGTTCCATAGGGAGGGGTCATGTGGAAGAAAAGGGTTTACACTTGGTTTTTGTGAGTTTCAGTTTGAATACTGACATGTTCACATACAAATAGAGTGAGAGAGCTCAGTTTATTTGTCATAGTTCCCTGCTCTATCAAACAAGGAGGGGAGTATCTCATGTTTCTTTTCCCCATTATTTCCTGTTTTCCTTTCCTAAAAGCCCCCATATCATTTCTCCTTTTCCTGCTTCCTTCTCTTCTTTCCATCCACCAGCTAACTTACCTTTAACTGCCCTCTCCTCATCATTAGTATTCCTTCCTTCCCTCCTCATGGCAGCCTCTGACTAAGAGAATTCTGGTCAAGTTGTAAGCCTTATCCCCACTTCTCCACTTGCATCTGCTGGAATGGCCTTGGGTTAGCCATAGCTCTCACAGAGGTTGTCCTTGAAAGCGCAGTTGCTGTGAGAGCTCTCTCAGCCCCACCTACCTCATGGGTGTCTTTTGTGAGGGGAGAAGACATAGGTGATTGTAAGCCGCTCTGAGTCTCTGATTCAGAGAGAAGGGTGGGGTATAAGTCTGCAATTCTTCTTCTTCCTCTCCCTGTTCCATGCTGAGGAACTGGCAAGGACATGCAGCAGGTACCTAATTCCCCCTGGAACTTCACCTTTCCCTGCTTCCTTCTTTCCTTCACACCCACTCACCAACCTACCTTTTATCTGCCTCCCAGCTTCAGCTATTTTTTATTTACTTAATTTATACCTCACATTTCCCAACAATGAGGACCCAAAGCAGTGATATCCAGGAAGACACCCCTGTACTAATTTCCAAGCCATGCACCCCTGGAATGTGATATTGCAATGTAACCCTAGAATATTAAGATGACACAGCAATGCCCATTTGAATTGGAATGGTCTCTCTTGCACATAAGGGAGAAAAATCCAATTCCTTCTTGGCCCAAGGCAGGCTGGAATGTGGTTCTGGTTCACAAGCCAGACAAACATGATGGCCAGCTGAAAGGTTAAGAAGCATCCATCTTTCTGCTCCTGGAAATGAAGGGTTCCAGGCCCAGAGAGGGACTAATGTGGGCAGAGCTGTAAAAAGTTCCTTCACGCTTTTGGCAACCTTTTAAGTTCTGTTATCAAAACATAAATAAGTTGACCAGGAACCCTGCAACACAAATAAATGGCTTGTATTCTTCAGGGCAAGACAGAAAAAACACAAAAGCTAAGGTACTTATCATGATATTATATCATGACAGATTGTAAGCTGCCCTGAGCCTGCCCTGGCGGGGAGGGCGGGGTATAAATAAAACTTATTATTATTATTATAGGGGTTAAGTGCTCATCTTGTTGTGAATGTGTGGTATACCTGTAACTGATCTCACATTTTTTTACTTTTAACAAAGTTTCTATTTTCCTTTAATTACTGCTAAGGTCATCAAAGTCAACCAGTCTCCTGAATACCTGATGGATGCCTATCCATGGCTGACACTAAGGGAGAAATCTATCACTTTTGGGGAGCTTCAAAGGAGTCAGCTTGGGAAAACAGGGCCATAAAAAGTCATTTGGTCAGTGTAATTAAAATTCCTATGTTGGGGTATGGATGTATGACACGAATGATCTCTGACTGGATATTCCACATATGACACTCTGTTTTTCCATTGGTGTGACACTCTTCCCCCTCATTGGGTAATTTAATCACTTAATGTGACTTAATTTACCCTAGACAACAGGCAACCCCACTTGTCAGGTTAGAGAGGAGCAACAGAAGAAAAGGAAAGAAAAAAAGGAAAGAAAAGGGAATTCCTCTATCCTCTCCTTTCCCACCCCTTCCTACCCTCACACACACCCCTTCTTCTCTAGAGAAGTCTCCCTCCAGAGGCCTTGCATTTCCTCTGACTGAGCCTACCCTGCAAAATCTAGGTATTGTATCATATCACCTTCCCCCATCCTACTTATTCAGCTAACCTCTTGTATTCCTCTTGTATGCTTGAAATTGTTTGATTGGGATGTAACTATTTGAAACCCTATAATAAAATCCATTATTAACCAAAGGATTTTCAGTGGTCTATCTCCGTAAACATAGACAGAGATCTCTGCCCACTTCACCTCTCGTAGGCCTACCATTTTGAGCTAAGAAATATTAATATTCCCCAATAAAAAGTTAGTTGAGGTGTAACAGCAGCTTATATTGTTCTCCTCCATTGTATCCTCACAATAACCCTATGAGATAGGTTAGACTGAGAGGTGTGATTGGCCTGAAGTAACCCAATGAATTTCCACAGCAGAGTTAGTGGGAAGTTATTCTAATCTGGGTCTCAGAGCCTAGTGTAAAACTCTAACTACTATAAAATAGCAGCTGTTGTAGTTTATGGACAGTAGTAAGCAACTGAGCTTGGGTGAGTTACGGCAGTTGCCTGCTTCCAAGTTGCCCAGTGGTTGCTGGTGGGCCTGGCCCCAATGAGTCCTCCCTCAAAGACCAAAGTAGCCTGAGAAAGAGCTTTGCCCCCTCACCCTGCCTCATCCTGACAGAAATCAAGACCTGAATGCTGGCAATATTGTTGTAGTTGCTTAGCTACTGAGGGCATCTGTTTAATAAAATACAAGTTTTTTATCATTTGGGAAAGTTTTAATCCCCCATGTATTTTAAAAAATTCACACACACACCCCCCCCAAAAAAAAGCTTGGGGTTTTTCACAAGTTTTTAGAAAGATCTGTCTGGTCTGTCCATGATTCCAAGTTTCCACAGGGCCACATTGAGTATTAGATATATTGATAAACAATTACATGATGGGGATGTAATTCTTTATGTCACTATTTCATATTTTAAAATAATTTCCAGAAGGTTTGGGAAAGAGATTTGTCAGACTTGTGAATAAGAATACTTTTTTTTTGTTAAGAAGTGTCAAAAATGCCTTAAATACTTGAAATAATAAGCATATGGGGCCTTGAGGGTCATCCAAATGGTTTCATTATACATCTCTATTCTCTCCTCTATCTATGTCCTTCATGGCTTTCTCTTACTAAATGAATTCAAAAAGATAATAAAATTTGATCATATGCCTGAAGTCTCTAAAGATTCCCAAAGAGCCCTGAGATGACATAGTGGATTTTGATTACTTTTGCAAGCAGGGCAGCTGCTCAGACATCATACCCTGTGGCTGCTATTTGGAAGCTGCCGTTGGGATTGCACAGCTAGCTGTTTTGAGACCCTTCTTCTTCTACTTCTAATATCAACAAGCAACACTGGGTTAATACAGAAAATGCTGGTGAATTTATGTAATGGCCTTTAAATAACACTTAATGGGTTCAGATCCATTGAAATATCTTGAGCTTGTTCGCATATGCATGCACATTACTTCATTTCATATCATTGGGTTCAACTTCACACTTAATGACTGTGACTGAATGTATGAACTGAGCTCATTGCATTTGAGATGATGTGAGATGATAGCAATGTTTTAAATGTGAGTTTCCAGAAGTCCAGCCATTCACAACCATAAATTAAATGTTGTAGTCAACAACTGATGAATATGCATGAATGAACCAACACTCAGTCAAAGTCTGTTGCTGAAAAGCTGCTTAAAAGTTACAACAATATGAATGTTTGGACCATGACAAGCTCATGAAATGGTTTTTATTCTCTTTTTTTTAAAATGCTATGTTGGTAGGCATAACATGACATTAACCAAAGAGCAATATGTACTGAACAACAATTGCATTTTCTGATATAAAGATATTGTAGTCCAAAGGCCAGAGCCAATAGCATACAGAGGAGAAAGTGCCATATGAGCAAAGAGTCGATGAGGTATTTATAGCTGGAGTGATTCACCTTTTTAGAACAGGTGGGTTTTTCAGTAATTATGATAATGCTAATCGCTAATGGGAAAGAATAATTGGCACAGTGAAGGCAATTGAGGTTGAGATGCTGCAAACAGGCAGGCACACATCACGAGATAAAAGTCCATTCTAAGTTAATTGAAAATAATGGTGAAGCAGCAGGGAAAGGTATGCACTAGTACAGCTTAAACTGGCAGTGTTTGGTAGGCAAAGCCATTTATCCTGGTTTAATGGGGTTGTCATTGAAATTATCTTTTGAACAATCTAAGCAATGACTTTTCCCCCTTTTTGCTGCATCATTTTTGAGCTTTTGCTGCTCGATACTTGTGAATTTAGACATAAAATGTATTCAGTGTATAAAAAGAGCATAAAAGCAAGCAGCAGAAACACAAAATGAAACTGTTCTAAATTAGCACTCAATCATTGCCATGAGTAGGCTTCCCAATCCCCAGGTCCAGCGGGGGATCCCCTGGTTTTGTAGGCTTCCTCCCACCCCCAGCCAGCTGGCTGGTGGGAGAAGCCCCACCCCCACAGCCATCATGCAGCTCTAGATCTTGAGCAAGCTTAGAAACCTGCAAACAGGTCCATTTCAAAATGTGTGTGTGTGCGCACCTTTAAAGTTGAGCAGAAAGTACTTCATGGGATGTGTCAGCAACACAGTCCCTCAGTTTGTTTTGCTTTCATTTCAGAGCAACTAAGTGTGTGTGTGTGTGTGAGAGAGAGAGAGAGGGAGGGAGGGAGGGAGCAGTGTAGCCCCTGTTCTTTTCAGATATCGTTGTGGAGAAACCAGACCCAGTAATAGACCCAATATAGCAGCTAGACCCAATATAGCAGCTAGTGCCTCTCCCCAAAATACCCCCCAAGTTTCAAAATGATTGGACCAGGGGGTGAAATTCTATGAGCCCCAAAAGAAGGTGCCCCTATCCTTCATTAGTTCCTATGGAAACAAGGCATTTAAAAAGGTGTGCTGTCCCTTTAAATGGGATGGCCAGAACTCCCTTGGAGTTCAATTATGCTTGTCATACCCTTGCTCCTGGCTCCACCTCCAATGCCTCCTGGCTCCACCCTGAAAGTCTCCTGGTTCCACCCCCAAAGTCCTCAGATATTTCTTGAATTGGACTTGGCAACCCTAGTTGAGAAGAGGAACACAAATGGACTTGACTTAGCCTACAAAAAGAATAATACCAAATGTGTGCCATTAAAAAAGTAAGGTTTAAAAAAAAATCAGAAAGAACCAATTCAAACTGTACCAGAGGAAAGATTCTACAGTTTTATTCTTCTGATTAAACAGGAGTCAAAACAGCATAGCCTGATAACATATGATGCAGTAAGTACAAGGAAGCTAAGCACATCTGGGTCTGCTAAATGACTGGATGAAAATGTACCTGGGAACCACATAACATATAGACACATGAAATTGCCTTATACAGAATTGAACAATTTGTCCATCAGAGTCAGTATTGTCTACTCAGACTGTCAGTGGCTCTCCAGAGTCTTAGGCAGAGGTTTTTCACATCATCTATCAACTGATCCTTTTAACTGGAGATGCTGAGGACCTTCTGCAAGCCAAGCAGATTCTCAACCACTGGGTCAAAGCCAATTGCCTCCAATCCTATGCACATCCCTTTGATTTCTAGTGGACATATAAATAAAAATAAACTACAAGGGCTAATTTCAGTTCAAGTCCATGCAGGAAATTCCAAATCCTTAATGAGGCTTTGGACTTGTGTTTCTTGAACAGCAGCCCCTTGTGCTTCCTGACAAACTGCTTTGGAAATTGAGAGTTTACAAGGCAGTTTTAGATATGGCATATGGAATAAATTTTTGCTGTTCAAAGAGGAAAAGTTCAAAATCTTACAGAGCTAATCTAGCAAAAGGCCTATGGCTCAGCTAAAAAAAAAAATGCTGGACTATATATTGTTTGTCAAGGGTCTTTAAAAACATTGACAAAAATGCTGCATATCCAGCCAGATGAAAAGCTGATCTTTATGCCTTAGATAAACATTTCAAAGGTGAGCCCATTTTAGTTCTGTATTGTTTTCTAGTCACTTTCCACTCTGCGATCACTATATAAAGTTCCAAGCAGAGCTGCTCTTAGAATGCCCTAAAGGAGTATCAAGTGTAACAACCAATATATATTTTAGATAGTGTCTTCTGGAAGCTTTAATGTGTACTCAGTGGAGAGGAAAGCAGCCACCATGTTAAATACACTGTGGCACACAAAAATGGCTGCCTGTAAATGTATTTCAATTCAGAGATTGCTGTCTAATGTACCTTATTATTCTGTCATGGATTTTTCATGTCAATCGTTGGAAAACTGTTTGTTGACATTGATCCTAATTGGTTTCCATCACATGCCACATACTTTATGTGACAGAAGAATGAATTATACCCTCTGACAATCATAAGCAACCAAAACATTGGAGAAAACCCTGACTTGGGAAAAAAAATAAGGAGAAGTATATAAGATGAAAAGAAGATACAGCAGTCAGTCTGCCATATATACAGTATACGGCATGAATCTCTCATAGCCCCTAGAATGCCCTCCTTCCTTTGTTCACCAGTGGAAAGGCTGGATGGATCCAGCCCCAAGAAAGTAATTGCTCATGCTTTGAGAAATGAACCTTTCTCCTGACTCTGAATAACACATATCATACTATTTCAATGATATTGGAATTAAGGGGAAAGATTAATAATACATGCACTCACTATAACCTGTAAACAGGACTAGCAAAAAACAAAATATCGGTTGACGAAGTACCACAGATTTTTAACTGCAAGACTGTGATCAGGCAGGCAAAAAACACAAAGACCAACAATAAAAATTTCTTCAAATATATTAGATGCAGGAAACCAACCAGGGAGGCAGTGGGGCCCTTGGATGACCAAGGGGTCAAAGGATTACTGAAGGAGGATAGAGAAATGGCTGAGAAGCTAAATGAATTTTTTGCCTCCGTCTTCACCGTGGAAGATGAGAAGTGTTTGCCTGCTCCGGAACCACTTCTATTGGAAGGGGTGTTGAAAGACCTGAGCCAGATTGAGGTGACAAGAGAGGAGGTCCTACAACTGATGGACAAATTAAAAACTAATAAGTCACCAGGTCCAGATGGCATACATCAAACAAAGTTGAACTTGTGGATCTTCTGACAAAAATATATAATCTTTCATTGAAATCTGCCTCTGTTCCTGAGGACTAGAAGGTAGCAAATGTCACCTCCATCTTTAAAAAGGGTTCTAGAGGAGATCCGGGTAACTACAGGCCAGTCATTCTGACTTCAATACTGGGAAAGTTGGTAGAAACCATTATCAAGGACAAAATGAGTAGGCACATTGATGAACACAAGTTATTGAGGAAGACTCAGCATGGGTTCTGTAAGGGAAGATCTTGCCTCACTAACCTGTTACATTTCTTTGAGGGGGTGAACAAACATGTGGACAAAGGAGACCAGATAGATATTGTTTACCTTGACTTCCAGAAAGCTTTTGATAAAGTTCCTCATCAAAGTCTCCTTAGTAAGCTCGAGAGTCATGGAGTAAAAGGACAGGTCCTCTTGTGGATCAAAAACTGGCTAATTAATAGGAAGCAGAGAGTGAGTATAAATGGCCAGTCTTTGCAGTGGAGGACGGTAAGCAGTGGAGTGCCGCAGGGCTCAGTACTGGGTCCAATGCTCTTTAATTTGTTCATAAATGATTTGAAGTTGAGAGTAAGCAGTGAAGTGGCCAAGTTTGCAGATGACACTAAATTGTTCAGGGTGGTAAGAACCAGAGAGGATTGTGAGGAACTCCAAAGGGATCTGTTGAGGCTGGGTGAGTGGGCGTCAACGTGGCAGATGAGGTTCAATGTGGCCAAGTGCAAAGTAATGCACATTGGGGCCAAGAATCCCAGCTGCAAATACAAGTTGATGGGGTGTGAACTGGCAGAAACTGACCAAGAGAGAGATCTTGGGGTCATGGTAGATAACTCACTGAAAATGTCAAGACAGTCTGCAATTTAGAATTGGTGTTCTTCGTCATTTGTAACCGTTGCAGAGAGGAGTGGTCAGTCAGGAGGGTGAACTCTTGTCCCCACAAATAAGGGCAAAGTTTGTCTAGAGCCCACACAACTGCTAGACACTCTTTTTGTACTGAGGGCAGGTTCTTTTCTCAAGGAATGAGCTTCCTGCTCAGGTAAGCTACAGGATGTTTGGTTTCATCCCAGTCCTGCATCAAAACAGCCCCAAACCCATGGTCTGAGGCATCAGTGGCAACAAAGAACCGTTTATCAAAGTCCGGAGCTTTGAGTACCGGCATGGAAACCAGAGCTGTCTTCAGCTGCTCAAAAGCTGCCTGAGAGGTAGGAGTCCAGGCCACCTTGTCGGATAGATATTTCCTGGTGAGAGAGGACAGTGGGTCGGCGATGGATCCAAAGTCTGGGACAAAGTGCCTCTAATAGTTAGCCAGTCCCAAGAAGGCCCTGACCTGCCTCTTAGTCTTTGGGGCCTCCCACTTTTGGATTGCCTCCACTTTGTCCCACAGTGGAGTGATTCTCCCACTCCCCACCTTTTGTCCAAGGTACACCACCTCTGACATTCCAAACTGGCATTTGTTCAGTTTAATTGTGAGGCCTGCTTTCTGGTTTGCCTCCAGCACTTTGACCAAATGTTCAAGGTGAGAGTCCAAATCCTTACTAAAAATGGCAATGTCATCAATATAAGCTACAGCATAGTCCGACATGCCACTTAACAGGTTGTTCACCAACCTTTGGAAGGATGCGGGAGCATTTCGAAGGCCAAAGGGCATCACCCTGAATTCAAACAGTCCATCTGGGGTGATGAAGGCTGACTTGGCCCTTGCCTCAGACTCCAATTCCATTTGCCAGTAACCTTTGCACAAATCCACAGTAGATATCACCCTAGCTGAGCCTAGCATATCCAGCAGGGTATCTATCCTGGGCATAGGATGTGCATCTGGTTTTGTGATGCTGTTTAATTTTCGGTAGCCCACACAAAACCTAATTGAGCCATCTGGCCACCAACACCACTGGAGCTGCTCAAGGACTTACTGAGAGTTGTATGACTCCCATCCTCAGCATCTCTTGGACCTCCCTCCGGATATCTGCCAACACCTTACCATTGACTCTGTAAGGGGGCACCTGATAGGCCCATGAATACCTGTGTCAATCCCATGTCTTGCCAGGCCTGTTCTTCCTGGCTCTTTCTTGAAAATATCCTTAAACTGGTGCAAAACCACAAGGATCTGTTCTTTGTCTGGCACTGACATAGTTGCAGACCATGACAACTCTTCCCACTGTACTGGTTCTGAAAAATAGGCTAGAACATCTAATGGGTCATCATCTATCATCTCAAGGTTTCCTTCCTGTCTGGTTATATGCAGCACCATGGGCCTCTCTAAGAAGGGCTTTAGCATATTCACATGCACCACTTTAGTCTTTTGCCCAGACCTCTCCATAGACACTGCATATGTGACATTGTCCAATTGGTCCACAATTACATGGGGACCGTCCCATGCAGCTTTTAGTTTATTAGTGCGCAGTGGCAGGAAAACCATCATCCTATCCCCTACGTCAAAAGTTCGGGATCTGGCTGTTTTGTTATACCAACTGTTCTGATAGCTTTGAGCAGGTTCTCCCTCACCAGATCCATCATCTCTTTCAGTCGTTCCCTGAAAGACAACACATAGTCCACTACTGACATCTTAGCCTTTGGGATTTTCTCCTCCCATCTCTCCTTGACCAGGTTTAGAGGTCCCCTGACCCTTCTGCCAAACATAAGTTCAAAAGGAGAGAACCCGGTGGATTCCTGGGGTACCTCCCTTTAAGCAAATAATAATTGTGGCAGTTTTTCATCCCAGTCTTGGGGATGAGTATCAACATAGGCTCTTAGCATTCCTTTCAAAGTCCCATTAAACCTCTCAGTTAACCCATTTGACTGAGGATGGTAGGCTGTGGTTTTCAGATGTTTCACTCCACAGCATTTCCACAAACAATCCATTAGTTCTGACAGAAAGTTATGCCCCCTGTCTGTCAGAATTTCAGCAGAAAACCCCAGTTGACAGAACACCTTGATCAGGGCTTCTGCTACTACTGGAGCCTCAGTGGAGGCTAGAGGCGCTGCTTCTGGGTACCTGGTTGTGTGGTCCACAATAGTTAATATAAACCGTTTGCCTCTCTGAGTGGGTTTTGGGAACAGGCCCACAATGTCGATTCCTACCCTTTGGAATGCCTCTCCCATGATAGGAAGGGACTGCAAAGGAGCTCCTGCTTTGCACCCACTTTTGCCCACCTTTTGGCAGGTTGGACATGACTTGCAGGAATCCCTCACATCCTGAGCCAGCTTCAGCCAGTAAAAATTTAAGAAAAGCCTCTGTCTGGTCTTGTTAATTCCTAAGTGTCCAGCACATGGTATGTCATGTGCCAGCTCCAAGAGCTTCAGCCTGTATTTCCTGGGAACCACAAGCTGTTGAACTGCTTCCCAAGTCACTTGTCTACCGGGTGGCAACCAGAGCCTATATAAGCAACCCTGCTTCCATACCACTTGTTCAGTCAGAGCTTCTGAGAACTCCACCTCCTGGTCCCTTGCTACCTTACGCAGCGGTTCCAGACTAGGGTCACTTTGGATCTCTGACAGGAAAGTTTCTGGTTCCCCCAGACTTTCTGCCCTCAGCTCCTCCAAGCCACCCATAGTCCCACTATTCCCGGGACACTCAGCCAAAGTTTGGTTTGGGTTCTCCACCCCCTCAGTTGGTTTTGCAGTGTCAACCAACTGAACTCCTTCCTGCCTGGAAGGCTCTGCGGCATCCTGCTGCCCTTGGGTGAATTGGCACCCCTCTTCCCATTGGGCACACCCTCCTTCAGGGCTTGGGACAGGCTGGTCCTCTCCCTCCTGGGTGATTGACCTCTCTTCATCCTCAGTAACCTGGGCTATTTCCCCCTCCCTGGTTGGTGGTGAGGTGGCTTCCCTACAGTTGCCTTCCTCCTCCCACTTTCCTCTGAGGGTTTGGCTGCGGGTTACAGCATTGATAGTGTACTGGCCAACCAACAAATCCCGGCCCAATAACACTGGAACTATCTGTTCCTTCATTATCCCAACCTCCATAAGACCTGCTGATCCTCGCCATTTCACTGGCATCCGGGCCACAGGAATCTTGGCGGGTGGTCCCAGAACCCCCTTGATTCTGAATGCCATATCAGGGACAATGTCAGCTTCTGACACCAGATCAGCCCTCACAAGGGTGACTGAAGAGCCAGTGTCAGCATATCCCAAAACCAACCGGTCCTTAAGACTTACTGGTTCAACAAAATCACTCCAGGCCTCCGCAGGCTCCATTCTGGTGAAAAGACATTCATGGCTTACCACGGCCACATACTCCTTCTTCACCTTTGGAGTGACTGGTGCTTTTGTTGTGGGTTTGGGGGTTTCAGCTTGCAGCTCTGGGCAGGCTGACCTTAGGTGTCAAGCCTTCCCACAGTTGTAGCACGTTCGAATCTGGGGTCGATCCTGATTAGTCAAATCAGGGGATTTCCTACCCTCTTCCTGGGCAGGTTTCCCTTCCCTTTTGGGTGACGGGTATTCTTTTATGAACTTTTTATTATGGTCATAGAGCAATATAAAAATTATAACACATCATGTAAAACCCCTCCTAAAATACATAAAATACAATAAAATACTTAAAACTTTTCCACACCTATACAGGTCGGGGATAACTAAAATATAATTTAACCAATTTTAAAATCCAGAGTCAGTTCAAATTAATATAAAAGCCTTTAAATCCGAATATATAAAATCGTTTATAACCTAAAATTCAAACAGATCATACAAAACCTACCATTTCTTGTTTCTTAGTATGGAACTTCACCAGGTAATGGCAGAATTTAGCTATCTGTCTAGAGATAGATGGACTTGCATCCACCAAAAGTTTCTCCGAACACGCCCTGTCCGCATCTACTATTGGTTTGACTACAAACGGGGAAACAAACCTGTCCCTATATGCTTGGTGGAATGGGCATCGAAAAAACATATGAATCATCGACTCCACCTCTCCCATAGCACAAGAATAGCATCAATCTTCATACAGAACTTTTCTATATTTCCCTTCTAACACTTTTGAGGGCATGACTGCGCATCGAGCCAATGTAAAGGCTCTTCTGTGAGCTGGTACCTCCAAATAAGAAAAGTACTTGGCCATCCTCATAACATATTTGGTCTCGGTAGACGCCACGAAAGAAGGGGCCTGTTCTAGATCCCTTTGTCTCTCTATATCACAGATTCTTTGTTTGATAATACTTTTTGCTTTGGCATTACTCTGCATCAAGAGGTTTTCAAGTGAGAATCCTATACTTTCCAAATTGCTTTCAACCAATTGCAACCACCTTGGCCTATAGAGGTCTTGAATTATTAGAGGAAAGAGGCCTTTTTTGTTTGTATAGATTCTTAGCCATTGGTATGCCGAAGACAACATAATTCTGGCCTCAATTCTCATTTGCCCAGTTTCTAGTCGCAAAATGGCATTTGGCACACCTGGCGGGAGCTGCAAGATGTTGCGGAGAAATTTAGATTCCACTTTCTCAAGAGCCTGTAATTTTTTAGCCGAGATGCCCAGGTTAATACCATAGAGCAGTTTTGTTAAAACTTTAAATTTGGAACAGTTTCAGTGCTGCAGGAACATAAAAGCCCCCCCTTGGAACGAAAAAATCTCAGGATAGCGTACATTGTTTTCTCAGCTTTCTCCACCCTCATATTACAATGTTCAGTATAGGCACCTGTATCCTGAATTACCATTCCCAAATAAGTAAATTTTGTTACTTGTTCTATTTTCTCCCCTTTCATAGTCCAATACCTCTTCTTGGCTTTTTTACCAAATGCCATCACTTTTGTTTTTTCAAAATTTATTACCAAACGTTCGTTTTCACAATACTTAACAAAGCTGTCTAATGCCCTCCGCAACCCAATAGGTGTTCTAGATAACAGTACTACATCATCTGCATATAGCAGTACTGAAAGGTGGCGAAGAGCCAGCTTTGGGGGGTGTAATTTAATATCAGTCATATGTTCCACCATATCACTGATGTAATAATTAAATAAAATGGGGGCCAAAAGACAACTCTGTCTTACACCCTTCTTAATTTTTATTGGTTCTGTGAGTAATCCTTGAGTATTGCATCTCACCCTAAGAAATGATTCTTCATGGAGGCCATGAATAAGAAATAGGAGACTTTTATCAATATTGGAAGCCGCTAGTTTTTGCCACAATCGTTGCCTTGAGATGGAATCAAATGCTGCCTTTAAATCAATAAAAGCCGCATATAGAGCGGTTGTACCTTTGCCAGAGTACTTCTCAATTAGCTGTTGCAATAGGAGGCAATGCTCAGTTGTCGACCTTTCTTTCCTAAATCCAGCCTGTTCCAAGGGGATAATTTCTTCTTGTTCCATCCATATTTCTAATTTTTCTAAAAGATGTCTTGTATAAATCTTACTTATAATATTTAAAAGACTTATGGGCCTATAATTGGTGGGATTATTTCAATTGCCCTTCTTAAAAATAGGGACAACTATAGCTGTTCCCCACTGCTTTGGAATTCAACCTGTTTGATCAACATAAGTAAAAAAAGATGCCAGAAACTGTGCCCACCAATTTACATTCTCTTTAAGCACCTCAGCTGGTATGCTGTATATACCTGGGGCTTTCCTATTTTTCAGTTGCATTATATGGGCTTTTATTTCTTGCATACTAACTGGTGGCCACTGAGGGAGGTTCTCTATGTTATCTGAAAAAGGGGGTTGAACATTGTCATCATATAAATTCTGAAAGAAAGCAGTCCATGTTTCCACTGGGATATACGTGTCCAGGGGAAATGTCGTCTTAAATCCCCTAATCTTTGTTAGTTTCCAAAAAAGCGTGGAGTTTTTTAGTTTAACAGCCTGTATCAGTTCCTCCCAGAGGTGCCTAGTATGTTCTTTCTTCTTCCTTTGAATAATGTCTTTATAGGGTTTTTTATGTCTCACTAGGGAATTTTGTGTCTCTACCCTTTTTTCTATGCTACTTCTCATCGCAAGGTAATACAAACGATTTAGTTCTTTTTTTGCTTG
Organism: Heteronotia binoei; assembly: GCF_032191835.1. Classification (NCBI taxonomy): domain Eukaryota; kingdom Metazoa; phylum Chordata; class Lepidosauria; order Squamata; family Gekkonidae; genus Heteronotia; species Heteronotia binoei. The sequence goes on from NC_083225.1 coordinate 125,719,305, forward strand.
AACACATTCAGAATCAAACCAAGGTTTGGTTTTCCTATGATGCTGATGTAATCTATTCCCCATTGGTACTGTCATAATAGAGTAAATCTCCTGAATTATATCTTGGAAAACTATTAGTGGGTCTTGGTTTTTCTCTAAAGCTGTAAACATTGACACATGCTTCAGCAAATTTTCTGGAGTTAAGATTTCTTTCACTTTTTTATCCAGTTCCCCACCCCACCGTACTCTTCTCCCCCTGATTCCTATCCTTGTTGTATAACGTGCCTCTTTTTGGTTAGTATTTAATGGGAGCGCTATCTGCAGACATAGAGGTAGATGGTCACCCTCCAAGTATGGGAATACTTGGAAATTGTTAATCAGAGGTAATAGAGAATTGCATACCAGCATATAATCAATAGTGCTCATTCTATTCCCAGACATAAAAGTGTATTCGCCTGGATAATCGCCATAGAATGCCCCATTAAAATATGAAGCTCTCTTCTACCTGCTAATTTAGCTAAACATAGGCCAGCAAAGTTTGCCTTACAATCTTTAGAATTTCATGTGAAGGGGGGTCCATTCTGGCCTTGCTCCTGCTCATCTAGTAGGGAATTATATTTGTTTAATAAAAAGGCATCATTCATTCCCATACAGGCATTAAAATCCCCTGCCACTAAAATTTGAGCTTCCGGATGTTCCAGGGCAAGATTTATTATAAATTGGTCTAGTAATGCCCAATTTTCTTCTATAGATGACTGTTTTGTTAGAGGAGGGATGTATACATTTATAATAATCAGGCTTCCCCTGTCCCATCTCACCAATAGAGCCATAGCTAAATGGGACAGCGAGGGCTTCAACAGACATTGAACCTTAAGGGCATTAGAAATGAAGATACCCAGGCCTCCCCTTAACCTCCCTGGACCCTTTCCTGGAACTGCCGGTAAATTATAGGAGTAATAACTATCCAACCAAAGAGTTTCTGCCATCCACGTTTCCTGCAATATAATAAATCTCTCTGAAAAAAAGGAACCTCTATGTACGACTGGATACATCTTAGCCATCCTGCCACATTCCATGACAAAATTTCAATAGGTTTGTTAGTGATACCCATCGAGGACAGTCATGAGCGTTTTCCTCCATCCAGAGCATGGGTGACATCTCTTATTTCACATAATTTAGGATCGTCAGCTGCAACAATCAAGTTGGAATTATGCTTTCCTTTGTTAATTATTACAGTTGGTTCCAGTGGGAAATAATGGACCTCCTCTGCAGAGCGGATCCCTTCACCTTCACTCTTCCTCAGCTCACAGGCCTTAGAACTTCCCTCAATTTCCATTTCCCTGCAATCCGTAGTACCTCTGAGGCCCTTCAGGGTAGATCTTAGTTGTTCAAAACGGTCTATCAAGGACTCTTGCTCACAGTCATGTAACAACGTAAATTTTGTAAGCAGCTGTTTCTCGAGTTCTTCCTCTGGCCAACTGGCATCCAGATTTTCCTGACTGATCCCAATATCTCCTAATGGGGGTACCTCTTTGTCTAAGTTAGTCAGGGCAATAATGGGCTTCAGCGCAGATTCCATCAATGGAGGGGGTAGATTGGAAGGAGTTGGTTGATCTAAGATTAATACAGAGTTGGTAGGTTTCAGTTCTGCCACCAGCGACTGCTTTTTACGGTCCTTCTTAGCGCCAACATCTTTTGTTTTTGAAATTATTTTCCAAGATGTAGAATTATTAAAATGTCTTTGTAGTCTGATCCCTAGTGCCACATATCTATTGGCGTGAGCAAAATAATACGAGGGAATTTTGTTTGTATTAAAATGAAGTAAAAAGTGTTCAAATCGTATGGGACCTGGCAGTCTTTCCATTTGTATGAGGTCAACCAAAGGGGGAGCTATCCCAAGTAATTTGGCTAGATGTCCTTTTGCCTTCCATTTGGTGCTCCAATCAATTAATCTCCCATGCAATGGGAAAATATTTATAACAATGCTTTTTGGATTGTATACCAGTGAAAATAAGTTTTCTTTAGCATCCTTTGGTTTCTTTAATGTCATAGTGGCTTTAGTCCCAGTAGCATCCTTTGGTTTCTTTAATGTCATAGTGGCTTTAGTCCCAGTACCTATTAGACCTCTTAGACCTCCTTTCATAGCAGCCTCTGCTTTATTCCCCTCCTGTGCCTGTTCTTTATTTTCTTTTGCATATTCTCCACCCTTCTCCTTTAACAAGGATACTGTTTCTCATAAGTAAATATTGTCTGCAGGACTTCTGCCACCAGCGTTGTTTGTTGTGCTAGCAATTCCAGCCCCTCCGCATGCCTATTTAATTGTTTCTCACTTAGTTGGCAAGGTACATTATCATTCTGGGGGTCATTAAAGTTACAAGAGGGCTGGCTCATATTATCATTCTGGGCTTCATTGAGGTTACAAGAGGGCTGACTCACAGGGAAAGCTTCTCCTCCCTCTTCCTCTCCCAGTACTTTCAGAACTTCAAATCTATTTTGTAATTTAATTGGTGCAAAAAAGTCCTCCAACTTGAATTGCTTAGGTTGCTTGTGTGTTGGAGATACATTCTCTCCTTCAAAAGGGTATGGTCTTTTCTTCTGCCCCATTTATTAGCCAAAGAGACTTGAAGCTCCTCTAATTTCCTTGCAAATCTTCCACATTCACTTCTGCCCCTTTAAATCCTGCACTTAAGTCCAACTCAAGCAGGCTCCAGCTACGATTCTCTCATTAACATTCCTTTGTGCTGGCTGAGAGAAGGAGTCATCTAGGTCACGAGTTCTTTTGCTGACGCCCTCAATGAAGAACTGGGACTTGAACTTAGGCTCAGAAGGGGAGAGAAAAAAACAAAAACAAAAAACCTCTAAAAACTGCAAAGTCAGACACAAGGTACTGAGATTCTTTTTTTTAAAAAAAAGAAAAGAAAAGCCTAGCCCGTAGTTCAACTTTTTTCAGTAAAGGCTTTCCTTCTGCTGAAGTATAAATCTCAAGGTTAAAATCTCCAGCAGTCAGAGACCAAATGTAACGCATTCGTATGGAGTGAGGAGAAGTAGTCTCCTTACTGTTTGCTCATTAAAAGCCCTCACTCCTCCCCCACCATTATAAAAGGTTGCAGATAAGATTACTATAAGAGTATAAAGGCTAAAACTGAAATAATAAAGGCTAAAACTGAAATAAAACCAAACAACAATACTCCCCTTCGACGGAGCTCAGTCAGCAGGCGTCTGCTCCCAGGAGCACAGCTGTGGCTGCCCTCACCGACGGGTATTCCTTTCCACTCCTTAGGGACCCCTTTTGTCCCCTTCCCAACTGGGAAGGGATCCAATTCAACCCCTCTCTGTTCAGCACCAGCTCATCTGCCAGTTCTGAGGCCTCTGTAATGGTTTTAGGTTTCCTATCTTTTACCAGGCATTTCAACTCTTTGGGAAGTCTGAAGTAGAACTGGTCTAAAATCAACAACTGAAACAAAGCCTTAAAATCCTGGGCTTTTTCTTTCTCTTCCCATCTCTTCCCAAGATCACCTACTTTACCCCAAATTCAGCATAGGATTTACATTCTGGCGGGGCTAAACCCCTGAACTGCTTTCGGAAGTGGTCTGCCTCCAGTTTAAACCTTTTAAAGACAGTGGCTTTATAGGTTGCAAAAGTTATCCCCCCATCTTCCATAGGCATGCTGTGATAGATGGCTGCAAGTTCTCCAGTCAGGATGCTACAGAGGTAAGTCTTCCTCTGCAATTCCCAACTGTTTGGCTGCCTTCTCAAAGTTGGAGAGGTATATGGAGGGGTCTTCTCCCTCTTTGTACACTGCAAAGTCTTTGGGGGTGACTTTGATCTTTTTGCTTTGTTCAGCTTTCAGACGTAGCACCTCAAGCTCATGGTGACGTTGCTCTTCCTGCTCCCGTCTGCGGATCTCAGCTTGTCTTTCATCCCTCTCTCTTTCCTCCCAGCTGCAGATCTTTGCCTGTCTTTCATCCCTCTCTCTTTCCTCCCGGCTGCGGATCTCTGCCTGCCTCGATACACATTCTCTCCAGTTCCACTTGTAGCTGTAAGGTTGCTTCTGATTGGATGGGGGGCACTTCTGCAGGTGCCCCGCACCCTGATTATGCTCCAACAGGAGGTCTTGCATATCTGCTACAGTCATGTTGTCACACTCCAGCTTTTGCTTTGCACACTCTTCCTGGAGCTGTGGCTTTGTCATCTTCAGGATGTCCCATCTCTTGGCACGCTCCATCCTAACTAAACTAAACTTTCCCTACTCCAGTTGACCCAAAAATAAAACAAAACCTCTGTTGCTTCCTCTGGGTGCTTGCACGTATCAAAAACAAAAATGCCTGGCCAATCAAGTTCTCTGTTTGTTCTTATCCCACCACTGCCACCAAATGTGATGGAACGGCCCTGGTTTGCCTACCAGACCCTGTTTCCCTTTTTTGGAGGGAGCTATTTCTCCTCCGGCCACTTGGGCTCGCTGCCACCAGCTGCTCAGTCTAGGGGTTCAAATTGAGAGGAACAGGACTCCCAATTCCCCTCTCCAGCTCTGAAGCCAGGCCTCAAGGTCCTCTGCCACCCTGTACTTGGGTATCACAGAGACCACAGCACTTCTTCGGGGAACCCCTGGAGGATTGGCACCTTATCCAACTACATGCCTTCTCCCTTCCCCGGGGCCCCCTTCATAAAGCAGCATGGTCTAAAGCGGTTGGGGATCTATGTGGTACAAAGTTTGACTGCCAGCATTCAAAACAGTAAAAATATTTAATTAGAAGAGAAAAAGAAAAGGAAAAACAAAACAAAAGCAGTTGCATATAAAAGTTTAGCACAGCACCTAAACAGCAACCAGAAGGACAAATAAAAGGTGGATTTAAACGCATCCTCCTGTCCCTGGTCTAAACTTGCCCTGCCTTGTGGATGACTTCCTCGGTCTGACTGCCTGGAGTCCACTCCTCTCCCTTTTGAGAATGTCAGGCTCTGTTCATTCATGATATTAATCAATGCTGTTACTAACCATATTCAATGCTGCATAGAAATGCTAACTAACATAGAAGCTGGGAATAGCCAGGAGGGAGGGGGGGAAGAGTAGAGGACAGCTTCCCAGGAATATCAAAGTTTGCCAAGGTCTCTTTGAAGTAGACAGTGTGTGCCAAATTCGCACCTCCTCTCCGGAGGCCCCAAGGACATTGCCTCTGGGAATTGTAACCACCAACTGAAAAGATAAGGGGGGGGGGGCGCGTTGGGAAAAGTCTCAGATGCAAAGTAATCTTTTGTTTTGGGAATTAGGGGTTAGAAACAATTGCTTTGATGTAGAAGGTTAAATGCCAATAGTTCGAGCTGATCTCCATCAGTTCCAATACCTACCTTGCTGGAGTAACTCTGAAGTATCCAATAAAGACAACTTTGTTTCAAAATACTAAGTCTGCTTACTTGTGAGCTTCAATGAACCCATGCCTGACAGAGAAGGCCTCTCTCACAGTCAGGAGCCCACAGACTGACAACCTCTCTCCTTGAGGGCCATCTGAGAACTGACCTTTTTCCACCTCACTCCAATAAAAAAAAAGAACTTCCTGCCCCTCTAGGAAGCTTTCCCCCTAGAGTTGATGGTTTAACTCTGGAAGGGAGGAGGGAATGAGGGGAAGGCTAGGCCACAAAGCCTGCCTTAGCAGTTTCATGTTCCCTCCCAACCAAGCACCACCATTAACTAAGATGGCGTTTCTCCACAGCTTCTCTTATGTTCTTAACTACAGAAACATTAGGGACAACTGCTGCAGAATTTCTATTCACATGCCAAATGGGAGACCCATAATCAACAACTGTAACAACAAAATCCCCCCAACCCCTCCTATTGTTTAGTAGAGCTCCAAACAGGGACTGTGAGAGATCAGCCATGGCAGCATTGCAGATCTTTGGTGGCCTGGTATGCAGATATTGAAACAATGTCTCTTTACTTATCAATGTAAAGACAACAAAAGTTCATGTGAACTGTATGTCACCTCCTTTTATTAAAAAAGCAGACTAGCCTAGCAAATGGTCTATAGTACAGTTAAAGCATACCATCTTTACCAAAGCATGAGAGGGTGAGGGGAAATCATTTGAAAGCAGAATTCCCTCAGAATAATTTTATTGGAACAAAATTGCAAAATATAGATTATATTTTGCTACCATATGACTTTTTTGTATTCACATATTTGTACTTGTCCTTTACAAGATTCACATTTTGTTTTTATGCTCTTTTGGAGGCTTGTCAGAGAAACGGGACCAAAAGAGTTGCCCAGCCAGCAACCACTGCCAACACAGGAGAAATTTTAGGTCAGACTTGCTTTTACCTTATTAATTTGTATTTACTGCACCCTGAAGTCATGAACACTGATATTATCTAATGGAAGCAATGTTCTTTTCATCTCTGCGCTCTACTCCATCCTACATCCAGTCAGCATTACTACATAGTAGAGCTTGATTGTGGGAGCATGACAGACACTTTCGATAGTCACTTAGTAAATTGTAGTTTTCTAGACACAAAAATGGAGAATGACTTTGAAGTAACTATGACACATAAATTCCACTTGTGAGAATGCAATTTAGTCATTATCAAATGCAGGGCTTTTTTTGTAGCAGCAACTGCTTTGCATATTAGGCCACACACCCCTGATGTAGCCAATCCTTGAAGGGCTTACAATTGGCCCTGTACTAAGTGCCCTCTAAGCTCTTGGAGCAGGGGTGGCCAATGGTAGCTCTCCAGATGTTTTTTGCCTACAACTCCCATCAGCCCCAGCCAGCATAGCCAATGGCTGGGGCTGATGGGAGTTGTAGGCAAAAAACATCTGGAGAGCTACCGTTGGTCACTCCTGTCTTGGAGGATTGGCTACATCAGGGGCGTGTGGCCTAATATGCAAATGAGTTCCTGCTACAAAAAAAGCCCTGATCAAATGTATATGACATGCATTGAGTCTGCCTGGCCATGGAGAGTGAGTTCATGTGACTTTGGACAATGAGGTGGGCAATGTTTGTAAAGTCAACATTTGTTCTGCTTACAACTGACAATCCCAAGGGACAAAAGAAGATGCCAATAGAGCACATTCACCAGCCATGCACTTGGCCAATGCCTGGAACAGAAGAAGGTGTGTTGCAATCCTCATGGATATCACACAGCAGATGCTTTGCCAGTGTGACCATGAAGGGCAGAGTTCCACACAGCATCATGAGGAGCTGATGGTGGCTAAGAAGAGGCACCTGGTTGAAGAAAAGTGACAATATGTTGCATCATTATAGGATGGGGGAGACTTGTCTTGGCAGTAATGTGTGTGCAAAGGATCTAGGGGTCTTAGTGGACTGAGTGGACTGAATACACTGAACATGAGTCAGCAGTGTAATTCAGCAGCTAAAAAGGCAAATGCAATTTTGGGCTGTATCAACAGAAGTATAGTGTCCAGATCAAGTGAAGTGATGGTATCACTTTACTCTGCTCTGGTTAGGCCTCACCTAGAGTATTGTGTTCAGTTTTGGACAACATAATATAAGGATACAGACAAGCTGGAATGTGTCCAGAGGAGGGCAACAAAGATGGTAAGGGGACCAAAAATTTATCAGAAAATTCCAGGATGGGTGTCTCCGGTGGAAGTGTTTACATCACCAAATCTTATAAAATCAGATCAGAATTATAAGTAAGAAGATCTGCTGAAAAGAGACAATCATCTGAAATCCAAGGAAGAACTAGACATTACTGACATTAAAGTGAGCTGGTGGTTGAGAGCTCAAATAGAATCCAGATATGCCAAAGATAAAATAATAGTCTTTAGCTTGGACCAATATACATTCGTTAAAATCTTTTTGAGCCCTCAAGAGAAACTGATATCGAATTTATATTCTTACTACTTCAGATGAAGACGCAAGATGAAATTGTAAAAGATTGTATGGTCCAGTGGGCCAAGAATGTGGGCCGCAGCATTGTTAGAGGAATGGGAGAGATTATGGAAATCTTACATTAAACTAACCAGATCAGTAGCTTTTAAAGAAAACTTGTACAAAATGTTTTATAGATGGTATGTAACTCCACAAAAACTTTCTAAAATGTATGCGGACATGTCTAATAAGTGTTGGAAATGTAAAAAGCAAGTGGGGTCGTTTTATCATATGTGATGGACATGTGAAGTAGTGAAAGATTTCTGGAAGATGGTTCACGAACTCTTACAGAAAATATTGAAGAGACAGATTCAATTTAAACCAGAACTATTTCTATTGAACATATATCCCAGTGACTATACAAAAGAGACAAGACATTTGTTGGCTCACATTAATACAGCAGCTAGAATTCTTCTTGCACAGAAATGAAAACTCCAACTTCTGGGGATCGGAAATGGCGAGCTGAAGTGCCTTCCTTAACGAGGGCAGGCTGGCACATCTGTTCAGGGTAATAAAAGGCAAATCAATGCCTTCTGCCTACTTTTCTCTGTCAGAAAAAAGTCCAAGACTAGCATAGAAGCTTTTAGAAGATTTACCTTGGCTGAAAAAAGTCTTGGAGGGGACTCTTTTGAAGCTTTGAGGGGTCTTCAGTGATAAGCTGCTTTTCCAGTGTCTGCAGAAGTGTCCAGAGTCATCTATTTGGCATAAGCTCGGCAGGATCCGAACCCTCTTTGACAACTATAAACATCTAAACTTTAAAAGACTGATGCGGATTGGAGTAAGCTACAAAACGAAGGTGCTGTTTACTATCTATTCACTCTGGAGCTAATTAAATCTGATTAAAAGGAAGAAAAAGGTGGGAGTTGTAAAGACTGTAAGTGTAAAAGAAGGAGAACAGAAAGGGTGAAATGTGAACTTTGTAAATCTGGAAGAGAGAGTGGAAATGAGAAAGGAATGTTTTATTTAGTCTATCAGTGGTTACTGAAGCTGTGCCAGATCCACGGAGCTGCAAAACACCCAATTATCACAGGAAGTACGTCAGACATCGTGAGAACTTCTTACCAGTGAAACAGGAGTTGGTGGCCAGATAAGCAGGAAGTATTGGAGGAAGAAGAAGGGAACTATAGACTCTTTAAAAAAGCCTATTCTAGGAGTTAATACCATAAAGAAACATGGGTGGACATTGCTGGGAGGACTAAATTTTAATTAAGTTTTTAAAGTGATCGGAGCATTACAAATAGTAGGAACTGGTGGAGTAGACATTCTAAAACATTGCAAGTTAGATTGTGGCAGAGAGAGCTGGAAATACTCAAAGGAGAAGGAGTAATTTTTTTAAAGGGAAGAAAAAGTCACAATTGCCTTCTTGGGGAGAATAAAAATGTTAAAAATTAATATCTGAGCCTGGGAAGCTTGTAGAATGATGAAACTGGGCTTATTGTGAAGAGTACGCTCTATTGCATTGTTTGATGGTTCGGGACTAAATTGGGGCGATAATTTTTTTTTCTTTTTTGAGTTTTTTTTTCATGTCAGAGCCAAAATTAACCCGTGCTGCTTCAACAGAGAAAATGCAGGCGCAATTAGAGGCGATGGAAGCCAGGCTAATGAAGGAGATTAATGCTTCTAAAAAAGAAATAAGGAAAGATATTGAGGATGCTAAACAAGAATTTAAAAAAAGAAATGGAGAGTATTAGAAATGAGACTGTGGCAATAACAAAAACTGTGCATGACGTGGAGGAGAAAGTGAAAATACATGATTCCACCTTGCTAAAACTACAAGAAAAGGTGATTATGCATGACTGCAGATTGATGGAGACACAGATTCATTTGAGAGGTGTACCTGAAGATGAAGAAAACGACCTAAAAGGATATATGATAAGAATAATTGCAGAATTCTTGGAGTAGGATCTCAAAGAAAATAGAAATATGTATGACTCTATTTATAGAGTAAATTCGCTCTATGCAAAAAAGAACAATGTACCAAGAGATGTGGTTATAAGGTTCAATACAAGAGAAATGGTGGGGAGGATTTTGAATAAAAGTTACGGGAAAAATTTGATTGTAGGAGGCAGCAGAGTCAGACTGATGAAAGAACTGCCAAGACAAGTTCTGACTGCAAGGAAGGAATACAAAAATTAGCAGAAAAACTGCGTGACAAGGGAATGAGATATAGATGGATAATACCTGAAGGTCTGAGCTTTGAACTTCAAGAGAAAAGATTCACAATTACAAGTACAGAAGAACTGCATAAGTTTTGTAGAGAGAATAAGGAATTTGCACCATGATGGATTATAAATTGATTTCTTGGAATGTGAATGGACTAAATTCACAACAAAAAAGTAGGACAATGTTTCATTGGCTTAAAAAACAAAATTGTAACATAATTTGTTTACAAGAAGTGCATATTAGGCAAAAGGATTATAAATTTTTATGGAATAAACAATTGGAACTAGAATTTTGTGCATTGGCTGAGCAGAAGAAGAGAGGTGTAATTTTTTATATTAAACAAGAATTAGAACCGAAATTGGTATTTAAAGATAAAGATGGAAGATACCGTATTTTTGGGACTATAAGACGCACTTCCCCCCCCCCAAAAAAAGAGGGGGGGAAGTGTGTGTGTCTTATAGTCCGAAGGTACGTACCTTCGGGGGGGGGGGGATCTGCTGCCTCTTCCTCCGATTCGGCGCTTCCCCGCGCCTGCCTGCCTGGCTCCATCTTCTTCAGGCAAGCGCTGGGATTGCTCCACGTGGCCCCAGCGCTTTGCAAGCGCCGGCTGCGGAGGGGGCAGCATGCTTCCTACTTGCCTGTGTCCCTGCCTTCAGCTGTGATGTTTAAAGCAAGCACTGGGATCGCTCCCTCACCCCTCCGATCCCAGCGCTTGCTTTAAACATCACAGCTGAAGGCAGGCACACAGGGAAGTAGGAAGCATGCTGCCCTCACCACAGCCGGCGCTCGCAAAGCTCTGCGTTTGCAGAGGGGGTGGGTGCTTCCTACTTGCCTGTGTGCCTGCCTTCAGCTGTGATGTTTAAAGCAAGCGCTGGGATCGCTCCCTCCCCCCTCCGATCCCAGCACTTGCTTTAAACATCACAGCTGAAGGCAGGCACACAGGGAAGTAGGAAGCACGCTGCCCCCTCCGCAGCCAGCGCTTGCGAAGCGCTGGGGCCATGTGGAGCGATCCCAGTGCTTGCCTGAAGAAGATGGAGCCAGGCAAGCAGGCGTGGGGGAAGCGCCGGATCGGAGGAAGAGGCAGCGGATCACCCCCCAGGAGGAAGGTGCGTCCTATCCTCCGGGGCGCCTTATGGTGCGAAAAATACGGTATATAGCGGTGGAAATTACATTGAACGCTAAAAAAACTTTATTGTTGGGAATATATGCTCCAAATGGGGCTAAAGGCATTTTTTTATAAAATTATTTTACAACATCTTGATGAAGTGACCTATGAGCAAATTCTGATGATGGGGGACTTTAATGGAACAATCCAGAACTCATTAGATAGATCTGGGAAGAAGAACAACAATAAAGAAGGGAAATTGCCAAAATCGTTTTTTGAACTGATAAAACAAGAAAACTTAGAAGATATATGGAGGAAGTTCAATCCAGTTGTAAGAGACTATACATTCTTTTCTGCAAGACATACTACTTTTTCCAGAATTGATATGATATGGGGCACTAAAGACTTAAGCCTTATAACAAAGAAAATAGAGATCTTGCCGAAGGTAGGTGCAGTTCACAACCCAATATTGTGGATTACAAGTCTAGAAAACTAAAAAAATGGAGATTAAATGAAAACTTATTACAAAATAAAGAAACAGTGATGTCTCTGGAAAATGAAACTAAAACTTTCTTTCAAATAAATGATAAGGGTGATATAGCTTTCTAGACAGTGTGGGATACGTATAAAGCTGTAATGAGAGGGATACTGATTACACTAAATAATAAGGATAAAAAACAAAAAGAAAAGCAGATGTTGGACATTCAAAATGAAATAAAGAAAAAAGAAGAAGGAAAAGACCAGGGAAAAAGAAAATTGTAAGAGAGATTGTAATATTAGAAGCACAAATGAGACATCTGTTAAACAAGGAGTTGGAATGGAATTTGAAAAACTACAACAGAAATCCTTTGAAGGTGCAAATAAACCTGGAAAATTTTTAGCTTGGCAACTGAAGAAAAAGAGAGAAAGTAAAATAATTAATAAAATTGTAGCGGAAGGAGGAGAGAAAGTAGATCAAGAAGGAATAAAGAGAGAATTTTTCAAATATTATGCCAAACTATTTAAGGGTGTGAATGTAGATAAAGGAAAGATGGAAGCATATTTGCAAAAGGTCAAAATAGCACCCGTAACGGAATATATGAAGAAAATTTTGAATGATCCAATTGAATAGATGAAAATAGAGGCAGCGATTAATGCAATGAAAATTGGGAAAGCATGGAGGCCAGATAGATATACAGCAAAAATTTTTAAAACCTTTAAAACAGAATTAGTACCGAGACTTCAAAAATTGATGAATATGATAAGAACGGAAGGGAAAATACCAAATACATGGAAGGAAGCTGTGATTACGTTGATTCCTAAAGAACACAGAGATGTCACGAATGTAAAGAATTATAGACCAATTTCATTACTAAATAATGATTATAAGATATATACAAGAATTTTAGCAGAAAGACTTAAACAATATTTGATCAACTTTATAAAAGAAGACCAAACAGGATTTCTCCCTAAAAGGCAAATTAGAGACAATATTAGAACTGTTGTAAATGTAGAATATTATGAGAGATGTCCAGAGAAAGAAGTTGCATTATTCTTTGTGGATGCAGAGAAAGCCTTTGATAATTTGAACTGGGACTTTATGTTTGCAGTAATGGAGAAAATAAAATTAGGGGAAGACTTCATAAGGATGATAAAAGCAATATATACTGAGCAACGTGCGAGATTATATGTAAATGCAGATCTTCCAGATGTAATGACAATTAGCAAAGGTACAAGACAAGGATGCCCGTTGTCGCCATTGCTGTTTATAATGACTCTTGAAATTCTTTTGATGTAAATACAAGATGATAAAAAGATAGAAGGACTTGTAAAACTTTGGAGGGAAATGCATTTAGTCTAGCCAACATAAATGCCCTGCGATGACTTGGAATGGTTACGTCTGATAGATAATTGGGCATTTTGCCACAGAAAGCATAGAGACCTAAGGAAGCTGGAGAGCAAATATAAGGGTCTGTTGGCCGTAATTTCATTTCCTCCGATTCCCACAGTCTCACTTTAATACATCTGAAGATATATGACTCATCAGAGGTAGAAAAATCATCTACCTGTAACCCCAATTGATTGAATTTGGACAGAAGCACTGCTGTCCAGGGTCCCTTTTCATACAATCAAGAAGGCTGTTAGGATCTGTTCTAAAATGAATTTTGAGCCAGAATTTAAACACTGCAATCCAGGCTTTTGTCTCCACCAAAGACTGACCCACTTCAGAGCAGAGAGCAAAGTAGGACACCAAGAATTTGTCTAAAGAATGAAGCTTGAATGCCCTCCACTTTCCTGGTAAAAGCTGAGATCCATATAGGGATACCATAGAGAATTTGGGCAAGCGTTTTGGCTTTGAACACTTTAATTGCTGCTGGAACTAATTGGTTGCCCCTTACAAAGAAAAACTGTTTAATTTGAGCAGCTGAACATTTAGCCAAGTTGATGGTATTGTTACGATGTGAAACCCAGCTTAACTTGTGATTAAAAGTGATCCCTAAGTATTTAAAAAATTTTGTTTGCTCAGTTGTTGAGTTGCCAATAAACAATCTCTGTCGGCGCCAGCAATTTGAAAAGACAACTACTTTAGATTTGGCATAATTGATAGAAAGTGAATTACACTTACAGTAGTCATAAAAGGCATTCAAATACCTTTGCAGGCCCACTCTTGTACAAGAGAGGATGGTAGTGTCATCGGCATAAAGTAATAAGGGGACCGCTCGGCTTGCAAGTTTAGGCGGATGACCGTTAATAGGGTTCAAAAATTGTGCCAGGTCAAAAATAAATTAAAAAGATGCGGGGCCAGCACGCAACCTTGTTTAACCCCCTTTAACACTGGGATTTTACTAGTCAAGTCACTGCTAGAAAAAAATTTCACTTGGCAAAAGGTATTAGAATGAAGTTTCCTCAAGAGAAACAGCAGACAAGGATCCATTCCCAGGTAGCCCAGCTTGATCCATAGTTGGGCTCTATCTATTGAATCAAAAGTACCCTTCAAATCGATGAAGGGAGCGTATAATTTTTTTGACCCAGTATGCATATATTTTTCAGCAAGTAAGGCCAGAGTGCAGCAGTGATCCATAGCAGATTTGCCTTTGGAGAAGCCAATCTGTTCAGGACATATGATGTTGCCTAGGCGCATCCAGTCAGTTAATCGAAGTTCTAAATGTTTTGCATACAATTTGCCCACTATAGATAATAAACTAATGGGGCAGAAATTTTCTGGTAACTCCAACCCCCCCCCCCCTTTTTTTGTATATTGGGATAATTATAGAATCAAACCAAGAGTCAGGGATGGAGCCATGCAGATTGATGAAAGAGAACAATTTTGCAAGGGGCAAGAGCCACCAATCGGCAAACTTTGTGAATACCTCAGCAGGAAGGCCATCAGGGCCAGGTGCTTTACCCGCTTTTAAATCCTTCAATAACTCACTGATTTCCTCTGGAGTTACTGGAGGCCAGACTGGCATATCAGTAACTGAGGGGTTTGCTAAGATAGGAGGGGATACACATGGAGCAGCAAAAATGTTAGAGAAGTAATCAACCCATGTTTGCTCAGAAATATTTGGGCCAGTAACAGAATTGTTTTTTAGATTACCTGAAATGATTCTCCAGAAAGCCTTATTATCATTAGATTTTATCGAGTGGTAAAGTTGGTCCCATTTATTCTGTCTTATAAGCAATGTAGGCGGCTGCTCCCTGATCCCGCTTTTCTCAAGCCTCATCGTGCCAATCGCCATTTCAAATGGCAAGCGGGTCAGCCACCGGCTTCTTCTTCCCCTTCCCATCACCTTACATTCCAGACTTCCAAGCTTCACATTTTCAAGATAAAGGACATTGATCTTCTTACTCCCTTTTGGATTGGTAACATTTGAAGGAAAAAGGAGAATCAGGAGCAGATTTTAAGTAAGGCAAGAGACTGAGAAGGAGAGGGGGGACTCTCCCTCTTTCTTTTTCAAGGCTTGCAAAAGTTTGCCCAACCTGATATATTGAAAATACCTGCGGTAAGAGATTTCATCAACTTGTAATGGATGGCTGAATTTAACTGACTTGTCTTAAACCCCCTTTGGGGGATGAAAATGCTTTGCTTCTTGGGGAAGATGTTTGCTGACAAGTACATTTGGATGTGAAAGTTGGTTGGTTTAAAAATACTCTGAAGCGCAACTTCAAGTGCTTTAACTGAATTTATAAATACCTTTAAAAACTATTAAAAACTGGTGGGTACCTGATATTGATTATAAGACTCAGCAGGATCTCTGGTTGTAAGAAGAGCATTCTGCAATTGTTTTAAAACTGGATTTCTATCTATTTTTATGGATATATACATTTTAACTGGTATTTTACTTCTTTTTTTGTTTTGTGTACATTTGTGGTTGGATTATTTTTTGGATATGTTTTTAAAGATTTCTGGTTTGGGATTTTGTTTTTTTGTGCACCTATATGCTTTTATTTTTGAATTTGCTGGGGTTTTTTCCCTTTTTGTCTGGATTACTGATTTTCTGTTTGTTTTTGGGGCTCATGCTTAGATTACAAATAGGGTAATCAGTCCTGGATTACAGATTTACACTTTGCAGTTTTTATACCTGGAATTTAGCTGGAAGACCTGGTGGTGATTTGGATTGCCATTGAATTAGCTTTGCTTCACATAACAGGCAATGGCTGCAGCTCCAGTGAACTGAACTGAACTATTGACTATCTACTGTAGTGAACTGAAAAGGGGTGTTTATTATTATTTTTAGTATTGTTTTGGCTAACACAGACTGTGGATAGAAGCCAGAAGGTTGCTTTCATTTTTGAACTGCTTTATAATAAGGATATTCTTTGGTGGAGTTTAGTTTATCTGGTATAAACAGGAATACTTTGTTTCAAAACAAATGTGGAAGAGGTGTTACTGGATTTTTGGTTGTGAGTATCTTTATTTCAACAGGAATGAGTGTTCCTAAGGAAACTGTTAAAAAAAAAAGACAACAAATAAGGAAAGCAAACATTTCTTTCACCTAACCCTCCATCTGGACCAGGCAAATTTGTGACTATGCAAGGAGATATGAAAGAGATGCAAGCTGCTTTAATGACTGCTATAGTACAGCTAACAAATAAAGTAGATAACACTGGTGAACAGATAGCAGAGATTAAAGAAGAGCTTTTGGAGAACACCAGACAGACAGCGGAGACTAACAAGGCTCTAAAAATACTGGAGGGTCAGGTGACAGAGAATACTCAAAAGGTAGAACATCTGGAAAAAGAACAGAGTCTACAAGATTCTAGACTCTTACAACTGGAAGTAGACAGAGCTGCATATATGTTGAGGTTTCAAAACATACTAGAAGAGAAAAATGAAGACTTACAGAAAATTCTAAGTGAAGCCTTGGCTGAAATTTTGCAGGTGACTCATGAGAGTATGGAAGAAGAATTTGACCAAGTTAGACGGGTATCTTCGAGCTATACAAGACAAAACAAATTGCCCAGTGAAGTTCATTTGAGATTCACAAGAAAGAGGACCAAAGATGACATTTTAAAACAAGTAAGAGATAGATTGATGATGATAGTTGGAAACATGGTGAAAAGAGAGAGGTTCCCTGGCCTGTGAGACAAAAGAGGAGAGAATAAGGGAGAAATCTATCACTTTTTGGGAGCTTCAAAGAAATCAGTTTTGGGAAAACAGGGCCATAAAAGTCATGTGGCCAGTGTAATTAAAATTCCTATGTTGGGGTATGGATCTATGATACAAATGATCTCTGATTGGATATTCCACATATGACACTCTGATTTTCCATTGGTGTGACACTCTGCCCCCTCATTGGGTAATTGAATCGCTTGATGTGACGTAATTTACCCTAGAAAACAGGCAACCCCACCTGTCAGGTTAGGAGGAGAGGAAAAAAGGGTCCAGAGAGAAAAGGGTTGAGAAAAGGAGGAGTCAGCAAAGAAAAGGGAATTTCCCCTCCATCCCTTCCTACCCCTCACCCCCCCCCCTTCTTCTCAAGAGAAATTTCCCTCCGGAGGCCTTGCATTTTCCTCTGACTGAGCCTACCCTGCAAGATCTAAGTATTGTATCACCTTCCCCAATCCATACTGATTCAGCTAACCTCTTGTATGCTTTAAATTGTTTGATTTGGATGTAACTATTTGAACCCCTATTCCTATAATAAAATCCATTATTAACCAAAGGATTTTCAGTGATCTATCTCCGTAGACATAGACAGAGATCCTGTTCACCTCACCTTTTGTAGGCCTACCATTTTGAGCTAAGAAATATTAATATTCCCCAATAAAAAGTTATTTGAGGTGTAACATTGGTTTCGAAAATCTTTGTATCATACGTGGTCATGGTTAAAGACGAGAATCTATAAAAAAATTCAAAGATGGATTTCTCCAGTAGAAGTATTTACTCATCCAAATCTTCTAAAATTAAATCAGAATTATAGGTATGATGATTTGTTGGGAAAAGACAATCAACTGAAAACCAAAGAAGAATTGGAAAATGTGGATATCAAAATGAATTGGTGGTTGAGAATGCAAGTTGAATCTAGATATGCCAAAGACAAGGTGACAGGTTTTAATACAGAGCAATATGTATTTGATAAAATGTTGTTGGTCCACAAGAAAAATTAATCTCCAAATTATATGCATATCTACTTCAAATGAAGAAACAAGATGAAGTTGTAAAGGACTGTATGGTTCAATGGGCAAAAAACCTTGGCTACAATATTGCATTAGAAGACTGGGAGAGACTGTGGAAACTTAATGTTAAATTAACTTGATCAGTAACTTAAAAAAAAATCTATATAAGATGTTTTATAGATGGTACCTGATGCCACAGAAACTGTGTAAGGTTTATACTAATGTCCAACAAGTGCTGGAAATGTACTAAATAGATTGGTTCTTTTTACCATATGTGGTGGACATGTGAGATTGTGAAGGACTATTGGGAAATGGTGCATGAAATGCTACAGAAGATCATAAAGACACAGATTCATTTCAAACCAGAACTATTTTTATTGAATATATTCCCTGAGGACTATTCCAAGGAGATGAGACACTTGTTAGCGCACTTTAATACAGCAGCTAGGATCCTTTTGGCGCAGAGATGGAAATCTCAGGAAATTCCCACGAAAATGGATCTGGTGGGAAAAGTTCTGGAAACACAGAGTTGGACTTCTTATCCCAGCTGTTGGCTTGGAAATCTAAAGAAGCAGCAAGAAAATATTGGATGAAATTCTATGCCTGGTTAGATAACCAAGACTCGTGATTCTCTGATGTGAACTTATTTTTTCTTCTGTTTTTTCCTGTATTTTATATTATAAAATTTATCTTTACTGGAATTGTCAAAATTACTAGATAATTTTAACAAAAGGTGTATACTATAAAATTTGAAAATGGATTCTGTGCAGTTGAGACAAAATAATAGGGGACAATTTATGTAAAGAAATTATTGTAGAATTAAGCTTTTTGAAAGTATTCCTATGCAAAATAATACCGGAATGTATTGTGCTTTTTTATTTCCCCATTCCCCATCCCTGTCTTTTTCTGAAACTAATAAAACTTTTTGAAAATCCAAATTTTGCAAACCTCAGAGTGATCTTCTCAGTTTTACATATCTGGGGAAGGGGTAAGTATTCTAGATGACCCCAGCCACCTGTCCAATGAGCTGATTGGTTCCCTTTGTCCTTGAAATTTTCCAAACCTCTGACCTGATAATCTCAACTATGAGATGGCCCATAGCCACATGTGCAACTAACTGTTCATCTTCAAGTTCTCCAAACTCCTGAGTCACCTTCTGAACTTTACATATTTTGGGGTGTATGTGTGTGTGTAAGGTTACAATGATTGCCATCTAGTGCACCTATAGAGAAAAAAAATGAGATGATAGTTGTACAGAATCCAATCCCATATCAGTATGTAAAACAGAGTCTAATTCTGTCTCTGGGTAGCTTTAAAAATTGCATAGATGCTTTTAAAAATATTCATGATTAGCTTTTTAATAGATATTCTTCCATTTCTTCAGGCAATACATGTATCTTTTTAACAAAATCAAATGCACCATAATAAAATTGTAATACATTTCTATGGCTTAACCGTTGTTAAACTATATTGCCTCAAGAGAAAAAAAAGAGAAGTATTGTAATTTTAATTTTGAGTAGGTTTTTATACCCCACTTTTCTCTACCTCAAGGAGTCTCAAAGAGGCTTACAATCACATTGCCTTCCTCTCCCCACAGCAGGCACTTTGTGAGGTAAAAGGGTTTAGAAATTTTTGAGAGAATTGCGACTGGCCCAAGGTCACCCAACAGGCTTCATGTGGAGTTGTGGGGAATCAAACCCAGTTCTCCAGATTTGAGTTTGTAGTTCTTAAGCACTACATCATGCTTGTACTGTTTTCCAGCCTATTTTTGAGCTGGAACACACAGGAATGCAGTTCCGGCTGGCTTGGTGTCAGGGGGTGTGTCCTAATATGCAAATGAGTTTCTGCTGGGCTTTCTCTACAAAAAGCCCTGTGCAAAACAATAGTGATGAGGCTAGAGCCTTGTGGAACCTCACCCAGTTCCACAAGGCCTGTAAGACCATTCTCTTCCGGCAGGCCTTCAACCTACTGTAGGAGAATTCTGGAATAACCGCCATCCTGGAACTATGAGGAACATCTAATGTGTTAGCACCAAGCTGTATATTGTTTTAATCTATGTGTTTTAACTTACACATTTAAATGGTTTTATTGTTTTTATGACTCTGATCATAGCATGCTATGACTCTGATGTAAGCCACCCTGAGCCCACCTTGGCAGGGAGGGCGGGGTATAAATCGAATTAAACATAAACATAGCATGTTAGGGGGTGAGGCCCAAAATGCAAATGAGTTCCTGCTGGGCTTTTTCTAACAAAAAAAGCCCTGCTGTTTTTATTTTCATCATTAAAGTTCATAATGTTAGAATTATTTTTATTGACTTTTATCTTTTTTATTTATTCTCATCATACTTACTGGGGAGAAAGGCTGGAGTGGAATCAATGCCAAATTTTGGGCTTGTACTATTGTTACCAATTGGCCAGTTTTCCACTATCATGAAAGAGGCCATTTTTAAACTATTTAATTCATTTTGGATAAAAGTAATTTGTTGTCCAACACCATTAAAACCTTTGAAGCCTCTAGGTTTGCAGCCAGGTTTCACATCCAGCACAGACTTTTTCAGGGCCTCAAAGGTAACTTCTTTAAGCATTGCAACTTTTTCCCTGTTTCCTCCAGATATCCTAGCAGCAGAAAAAGAAATATAAGAACATAAGAACTATTTAGTTCAGAATCTAGTTTTACACAGACATGGTTCAGAGGCCTAACAGACATGGTTCAGAGGCTAATGCCTTCCCTCTGATGTTGTGAAGGCATGCTCAACCCAAGCCTAGGTTGCGAACTCCTTGGTTAGGAAAGCAAGGCAAACAAAGTTATAAAAACACCATAGAGAGACTAATTCTCACTTTAGATTGAGGTAGGTTGCCATCAGTCCTTTCTGACTATTCCCAATGGCATAGGAGCAGGAGGACAAGTCTTCTGGCATCTCAGGGAGTTAACAAGAAAAGTCAGCCCTGCAGGGTAGGACTGCAGTCTGAGTTTTAAAAAACTAAAACATTATCTAGTAGGTAGTCAAGGGTCCAAACTCTGGATTTAAGCTTTGAGGTTAATGAAGGCAAAAATGGGGAGGGATGGTGGCTCAGTGGTAGAGCATCTGCTTGGGAAGCAGAAGTTCCCAGGTTCAATCCCTGGCATCTCCAAAAAACGGTGAAAAACCTCAGCTTGAGACCCTGGAGAGCCGCTGCCAGTCTGAGAAGACAATACTGACTTTGATGGACCAAGGGTCTGATTCAGTACAAGGCAGCTTCATATGTTCATATGTTCATCCACAAGAATACATGTATGCATATATACACACACACATTCATGTATGTACATATACATACACACACACACACACACACACACACACACACATATATATATATATATATATATATATATGTACATATATATATATGTATATATATGTACATATATATATGTATATATATGTACATATATATATGTATATATATGTACATATATATATGTATATATATATGTATATATATATATATATATATATAATATGTGTGTGTGTGTATGTATATATATGTGTGTGTGTGTATGTATATATGTGTGTGTGTGTGTGTATTCAGGGCATTTTTGTAGAAAAAGCCCAGCAGGAACTCATTTGCATATTAGGCCACACCTCCTGATACCAAGCCAGCCAGAACTGTGTTCCTGTGAGTTCCTGCTAAAAAAAAAAAGAAGCCCTGTATATATTTAAATGAGGCAAGACTGTGAAATAATAAAAATAACAAACTCTATGTTTATCTAGCTTAGCTAGCACAGTATAACAAAATTCCAAATTACCAGGTGTAATCCAAAGGTTGTCAGGTTTAGGGACAAAAGGCTCTCGTCATCAGAGACCAAGGTGATGCTTCCTGGGGACAGAGTTTAAGAGTTAAATGGTGGAGTGAAAGCATCAAAGAGAAGGGCCAATAGGAAATACTAATGTTACTGTGGTGCTCAGCTTTTCTTCTTTCCACACTGTCTTTCTGGATGTGGATAAAGACAGAGAAGGCAATCCACAAGTCATTGTATACTTAGACTTCCAAAAGTTTTTGACAAGATACCTCACCAAAGATTCTTCAATAAGCTTAGAAGTCATGCAATAACAGGAAGCAGAGAGTAGGAATGAATTGATAGTTCTTGCAATGGAGCAAAGTGAGCAGCAAAGTAAAGGAAACTTCCATGTTCAGAGGCAGTAAACCTCTGAAACCCAGAACTAGGATGCAACATCTGTAAAGAAAATGGTTTCTTATAAAGTCTTCATATAAAACTCTTTGGTTGAGGCTGGAGAAGCTTGGACATTCTTTCCCAGAGAGATTCAGAGACAGCAGTTAGTATGACCTTGCAGCATAGATTGCATACATCTGGCAGAGAAGGGAGTATCACTCTCACTTTGGTCTTCCAATTAACACATGCCATGGCCTTGATAAATGATTTGCACCTGGGAACAGATGCGAAATGACCTGCGGTAAGTTTTGTTTCTCTCTTCCCTTGTAAATCATGTGCTTAGCAACTCAGACAATGGGTTACATCACCATTCAGGTTTCTGAATGGCCCAACTGGCATGGGGGCCATCAGAACCCTTTTTCTATAAATCTAGTTAGCTTTTTTCTGCCTTGGGCTCAGTGACTACTTGGCATGAATTATGTCAGTAGTTGTTTGGCCTAGCTTTGAGTGGCATCCATCTTGACTTGCTGTTCCTGTGTAGTTAATGGTTAAAAACATTTATGGGTCCAATAGTAGCCTTGTTGCAGCATTAAAATGTACACAAATGAAGGCATTGTGATCTGATGTGGTTTATGAGTTTATGAGGCCTCCTTGAGTCTGACCTTGTGTCTTAGTCAATTGCATACATGCTGAGTGATGTTTCTTATTGTATGCCTTCCAATTTTGGTCCAGAGAGTACAAGTGCAGACTTCTGATGAGAGCCAATGTATCATAGATAGTATGTATAAAGTCCTTTTTTTGTCCTTTGGTCGTCTTCATCTTCTTCTTCCTCTTCCTCCTCCTAACCAGCCCTATATGGCCGAGGACCTGCCTACCTGAGGGACCATCTCTCCCCATATGAACCCCAGAGAGCACTGAGGTCAGCAGGGAAAAACCTGCTGGCTATCCCCGGGCCGAAGGAAGCAAAACTACAGAGTACTCGCATGCGGGCTTTCTCTGTTGTAGCTCCACATCTATGGAACCAGCTCCCGGAAGAAGTGCGGGCCCTGCGGGACTTTGAACAGTTCCGCAGGGCCTGTAAGACCATCCTCTTCGGGATGGCCTTCACCGATTGAAAGAGAGAGACTGCTTAAGTGATTTTACCATCTGTTGAAATAGCATCAGGATGTTAATTTTATTAATTTTAGAATTTTAATTAAATTGTTAAACTAGTTATTGTTTTTAAATATTACTGTATAATTTACTGTATTGATTTAATGTTGTTAGCCGCCCTGAGCCTGCTTCGGCAGGGAGGGCGGGATATAAATAAAACGATTGATTGATTGATTGATTGATTGATTGATTCTATTAGCATTAACCGTGTGCTTGGCTTTGTGATGTGCAGTTTATGAGTATGTTTATAAGTGTCATATAGGGTTTTTTCCTATTATGTAAGGGAAACATTTCAAAAATTCTAAAGTTTTTAATGATATTGAGTACTTAATGTACATTATTCTTTTAGTTCCAACAGATATATATTTTATTCAGTATCAAAGGATATATAAATCATGTGTAAAAGAAGAATCAGCATTGCATTTTGACAAGTGTCAGTTTTATTTCTGATTTTCTTATCACTTATCCCAGTTTCAATCCATCTTTACAAAATATAAGCAAATCCTGTATTACCTTCTCAACATATGATAGATTGCATTTCCATTAAAATTTGAAGGTATAATACAAGCTCTTCAAATTGTCTGTTCCTGTAATAGTATTCAAAGGCATCTGGTTTTGAATAAGTATTTGGTCATGCTTAATAGATGGAAATGCACCTAAGAAGTATAATCAGCTCTACTATGATCAATTGGTGGATATAGAACAATCACACTGTTTACTATTTATTGTACCTTAAAAACTGAATAACTATGAATAGTCTATTTAATAGTCTGCTTAAAGGGAGCCAGCATAATATAGTGGTTGTGGTCTTGGAGTAGGATCTGGGAAACACCACTCATCCATGGAAGCTTGCTGGATAATCTTGGGTCAGTCACACACTCTCAGACTAACGTACCTCCCAGGATTATTGTGAGGATAAAATGGAGGAGATGTGAGCTGCTTTGGGTCCCCACTGGGAATAAATATGTGGTATAAATGATGGAAATAAGGAAATAATAAGCAAACAATAAAAAGATCATACTTAGATTTTAATAGTAATTAATTCTTGTAAATGTCATAATTACATTCTAAAATGCTATATTTACACCATATGCTTAGTTAGAAAAACATACCAGATTTCAAGGATATTTATTTCCAAATTGATAGGCTTACAATCTAACAGTCTGGTTTTACTTATTAGCTGGAGCAACTAAAATGCTTTTACCAATGAAAGGAGGAGGAGGAGGAAGAGATTGGAGTTATATCCTGCCCTTCACTCGAAATCACAGAGTAACTTACAATCTCCTTTCCCTTCCTTTCCCCACAACAGACACCCTGTGAGGTAGGTGGGGCTGAGAGACCTCTTTCAAGAACTGCTCTTTAGCTCTGAGAGAACTGTGGCTGACGCAAGATCACCCAACAGCTGCATGTGGAGGAGTGGAGAATCAAACCCAGTTCTTCCAGATTAGAATCTGAGCTTCTAACCACTACACCAAACTGGATCACAATAAGTGCATTGACCAGCCAGGGAAGCAGTGATATCCTGCTTTATGTGACTATTCTAAGGAATCTTTCAATAAAGAAGAGGCAGGATTTCTGTTCTTTCTTCCTTTGTGCATAGGGACAGGGTGGCTGCTTAAGTTTGTGGTGGAACAGCAAACTTTGCTGTATTGCAAGAAACAAGCATTAAAATATCAAGAAGTGCTGGTTTCTACACTAGGTGCCTTGGCTACCATTAGTGAGAGACAGCATTGGATTCAGGACACGGTTTGAATGTGTAAGCCAAAATGCCCTCAAAACGAGGTTGGGGAATTGTCAGGTGGGCACCTGGTTCACTCAGGATCTTTTACCTGTGTATACAGGATTCCACGTCCAGAAAAATAATGCTTAAAATATTAGGGACTCTAATTAAGTAAAACAATTAAAATTTATTAAGAAAAATATAGGCTTCCATACAAGATACAATATTCATAAATCATTCATACAGTCCTAGGAAATATAGATAGATGGATAGGGGAACACATAGGTAGACAAACAGGGTAATATTTACCAACCGTAGTCTTCAAGGAAGGCTCCAATGGTGACGAGCGAGGAAGTGGGAGAGGGGACCCGAAACTGATCAGGAATTGGGGATGGATCTATGGAGCGGAAATTGGGATACTGATAGAAGCACACCTGTGGTTAGCTAGTCCACAGATTATAAGGACTCTCTTGAGCCCTTAGGGGATGGGAGTTACGAGGGAGGAGGAAGGTGGTCAGCTGATGCATGACCTCACAAAAAGGGGAGGTTTCGCAGTAACCATAAGGGCTGGTCTACTGCGACAACCAATAGAAAGTTCATTGGTGACACCTAATTGGATGCTTGCTCTTGACCAATGGACTGACCTGGATCCTGGATACCTGAGTGAACTTTCAGGTTGAAATGGACCAGGGGAAGGCTTCAAAATGACAGCTGGGAAGAAGAATAGAGAGATTACTTGGGTGGGGAGATACTTAGGATTAGTAGACTTATCTAAAAGGGTGACAATAGAGAGTCAGATCATGGCCTAGGTAACACCCAGTTTGTACAAAGGAACTTGGCTCTGGCTGAAGATGGTCTTCCTCTTCTTCTGTCTTCTCCTTGGCACTAGTCTATGTCTTGAGTTCCATCAAACAAAGAAAGTGGCGGTTGGACGATTAACCACTCCTGGGGTGGGTAGGTTGCTTGCAGGCACAGGTGACATCTGGTGGATAGGTTTACCCACACTCTCTGGCCAGACGTGTGTGAGTCACTTCTCCAGGTGTTCTGGCAACCGAGCTGGTGACAATGACGTTCTGTAAGGGGGTTTTTCCTCACAAATGCAGAGTGTAGAAATGTGCACAGGGATAAAAATCCTGGAATAGCAAGTACTGCCCCTGAAGAAAGAAAGAAAGAAAGAAAGAAAGAAAGAAAGAAAGAAAGAAAGAAAGAAAGAAAGAAAGAAAGAAAGAAAGAAAGAAAGAAAGAAAGAAAGAAAGAAAGAAAGAAAGAAAGAAAGAAAGAAAAAGACAGACCATGATTGCTGCTGCATACTATAAACTTGGTAGTACAAAAGCACAGCCATGCACTGTCTTAACATTATGGCTTTATCAATGACAGCAGTCATTTTACTCCAGTTGAACACATTATTTTTAGTGATATCACCAAAGTTCACGATTATTTAGTTGAGAAAAAGAAATTGTCCAAGTTCATAATTTTTTGATATATTATGGATTAGCCCGTGCTTGCTCTGCTTGACAATCCAATAGGTCACAGCACTTGCAATATCATTTCATAGGGCTCTTTCACTGTGAAGTCTGCAGGTTAACACCAAAAGGTTCTCCTATAATGATTATTTTAAACTTTATTTGTTTAACAACAAATAACTAGTCTTTAAAAGAAGCAAAATAGAACACTTGAATGTAAAACCATACTGCATCTGGATTTTATTTAGTTTTATGAAGAGACCAGCAATTTGTAGCCACATAGTTTTCCTCAAGCAGCATTTCTGGATACTACTCCAAATGTATAATGATTTGAAAAATGAACAACAACTCAGATGTATTAGGTAGAGGTTACCAGCTAATACAACGGTGACTGCCCCCACAGACAGAAGGAAGAGACGGACACAAGGGTTTGGGTAACTAAGGGCCACTTTATTATTAAATTAACAACAAGGGCTATAAACATAACAGGCAGCATGCCAGAACTGCAGGCAGCTAGATAGCACATTAAAGCCACTGCAGGACACAGTTCCCCCTCGGAACAGGCACCCAAACTAACAGTGTTCCCCCGTTGTAAATGGTCAGTCTTAGAATGACACACTGTGATATATGCCACTCCATCAGCAATACGAATGTCTCGGGCCAATAAGCCCCTTCCAGAAACATCCCCTCTGGACTGAGCTACCAGCTCACTCACCCAAAGAGCCCCAAAAAATGCCACCAGGGAGGCAGCATGAAAGAGAAGCGTTTCATACTCTGTCTGACACACCTGGCCCTAGACTGACCGTAAGCCCCTAAGAATTATGGGTGAAATTGGCTGCCTTGCATCTGACCTAACCTCGGCCTCTCTGGCCCACCCTTCGAGTATCTTCCGAATGCAGAAATCACTAGTTAGTTCCTGTAACCCCATGGTTTTACTGGCAAAAGTCAAAGCAGACAACCGGCCCTGAATGGATCGAACTGCCAGGCCCCTGCGCTGCAATGATATGCAATAGTGGAGTAAATGCTCCACTGGAAGAGGCCATTCCATGTTGTAACCTACGGTGCTCCTATACTTCTCAAACTAGCTCACTGCCCTTGTGTACGATTTTTTAGTGCTAGGAGCAATAGTGATACTTATCGCTCTGCTGGCCTCGACCTGCCAATTGTCCAAATCTCCAGGGACATCCTTGTAGGAAGAAGATCTGCATCTGGGGCAAGGTGATGAAACCTCTGCATCTGTTTGCGAGAGAGAGCATCAGCCACCCCATTATCCACCCCAGGCACATGCCTGGCAAAAAATAAAATATTCTGCCGCAGACATATATATATATATATATATATATATATATATATATATATATATATATATATATATATATATATATATATATATATATATATATATATATATATATATATATATAATTTTTTTTGACCACTGTGTGACACAGAGTGTTGGACTGGATGGGCCATTGGCCTGATCTAACAAGGCTTCTCTTATGTTCTTATCCATGTAAGACTGCCCATCAAATTGGAAACCCAGCAATTCAAAATCCAAAGAATGAATGAGGAGTAGGCGAAAGGCAGACTTTATATTGCATTTCGCCAACTCAGCACCCAACCCACAGTGCCTCACCATGTGAACCACTGCATCAAAAGATGTATACCACACAGTATACAATACCTCAGGTATGGCATTGTTCACCGACTCCCCGTGAGGTTAAGATAAATGGTGGAACAATCTAAACTCCTGGGGTCTTTTTAGGCACAATGCCCAAAGGAGAAACCTGCAGAGAACTCACAGGAGGTGCAGAAAATGGACCAATCACCATGCCCTCAGCCAATTCTTTCCTTATTTTTTGTCAAAATATATGCTCCATACCTGTAACTGACTTCAGGTTATTGGCCATAAACGGCCTTCTGGGTCCCTGACAAGGAATTCTGAAACCTAACTTAAAACCATTGAACAAGTAATCTCTATCCTCAACCTTAGGATAATTCCGGAGCCAGGCCTCAAGCACTGTCACCCTTATTGGGCTGGGGCCCTTTTCCAAAAGGCTTATTTGTCCCACTAGAGCCCTGCCTGCGCAGCCCCCTCCTGGGTTTACCCCGGGAACAATTCGTAAAGGAGTGAGACCCTCCGCACAGAGAGCACTCGTGCTTAAATGGGCAGTTTTTCCTTCCACACACCCCCTATGACCCAAACTCCCAGCAGAGCAAGCGGGGTTGAACCGCCTGCCTTGCATTACTGCAGGAACAAGAAGCAGCCGCTGTGCACTGCACGACACGGCCACTGTCTGACCTATCACCGAGATTAGGTCTCACTGGAGACATAACCTGCAGCCGCAACTGTGGCTGAATTTGAATCCCATTGAAGGGATGGGTTCAAGGCAGCCCTCATCCTGAATTCCTCGTAGTACTGAAGCCAGACTAAAGGGCCACTAAAGCTGGTGTAGTTCTTGTGTATGATATCAAAATATTGGAAAAGGGAAGTGGCCCTCAATGGATGAGACCTGGAAATTATTCCTGCATAAATAATGAAACCAGGTGCCCAATTTGCCCAGGTCCTATCAACTTTACGCTGTTTGATTTTCTCTTTTTCCCTATCATCAAGGTCCTCCTTATCCTTTTTCTCAAGGTCCCTGTAGAGCAGAGAAAAAAAGGCCACAAATTCACCCTTTAATATTTTATCCTTGGTGGCTGGCAACAAGTGATTCCCTAAGGAAAGAGCCAGATCACCAAAAGGTAAGGCCTTAGCAGGCACCAAAGAGTAAGATGGGCCCCAGGGATAAAGGAAACCCCAGCCTCTGCAAGGGGCTGAAGATAGTCCAGGAAACTGGCCAGGCAGGCCACCCCAAGACGATAGAGGGTTAGCCAAATGAAAACCCCAAGCCCAAGGCTGAAGATTAGTAAACACTGCAGACTGGCTATTGGCCACAGGCCCAAATGTATCTGACTGCCCCCATGGCCAAGCTACATTAGTGCAGTGTACAGACTTGCCCCTACTAAACTGCACACCTTGCCGGGCGTCCACATCAGGAACTTCCACCGGGAGAAGTGGCGCTCCATCTGTCTCAACAGGGCTGGACCTGGTCTCAAGAGAAGACAAGCAGTTAAGAATCTCTTCTTGCAACTGTTTCCTATCAACAGCCTTAACAGCTTTGGATGAAACGCCCTTGTTACCCCCAACCTCTGTGATATGGGGCTTGCTACTAGAACCCTCCGAAGCAGCCAACCTAGCTAATACAGACTGCTCAAAGGAGTCATCCTCGTCCTCAGACAACATTGTCTGAGGTGCCGGGCACTTATAAGAAACTGGTTGGCGAGGCTGGGATTTTGGTGCAGGGCTCTTGCCCTTTGATTTTTCTTACCCCTTAGGCATGGCTAGCGAGTCCACTATCTAGCCTGTAAAAAAAAAGGGAGGGGGGGTTGGCTCTAAGCAGAGACTAACAAAAAATGGCCATCACCCTGCCTAGCAACAGGGAAGTTATAAGCAGTGAAAATGGCCACCGCCTTGCCCAGCAACAGGGGAGTAATAAGCAGGGAAAATGGCCATTGCCTTGTCCAGCAACAATGCAGACCACCCCAACAATAGGACAGGGGGAATGAAGAGGGCCCCAAAGCTAGACCCCCTAAATGGCCCTCCCAGCAACAGTGCAGACCACCCCAACAATCAGGACGGGGGGACTGAAGAGGGCCCCAAAGCTAGACCCGATATTCCCAGCTACAGAGGGGGGAAAGCCCCCGGGAAAAGGTAGAGAAAAAACACTGACTGAGCTTAAAAAAACCAGCCAGCAGCAAACTGCGGTGCCAAAAAGTGCTCCCACCGCCTCCACGCAGCCGAAAACCAGGTGCTCTCCGTCCCTTGACACCCAAAAGCGGCTGCAGCCACCAGGAAACTGCCACCACTGAGCTACAGGCCCCTCCTCTGAAGCTCAGCCGAGGGATTGCTGCTGCGGCTCGCCGTGGCATGAAAACCAACGCACCAAAAGGCCCCATGACGGGCAGGACAGGAGGAGCTCGTCCAAGCTCTCCGCTCCCCGAGCATGAGGCGAGGACTGGGAGGCAGAAGCGGAGACAACTGTTAAGGCATGCCTGCTCCGCCCTCACCTCCCATAATGCCCTGCCCGCTTCTTCTCCTTATGAAGGGGCAAAATGGCCCCCGGAGACAAGACTATGCAGCCTGCCTCTGGTTGGGAGCCGCATTCCTCCCATAGTTATTTATTTGTAAATGCTGTAAAGCATACTTTAAAGTTTCTCACACAGCTTTGTAAGACATGAGTAGCTATTTCACATCACTGTTACTCCTCTCCACACTTCTAGTTCTATGGAGATTGATAGAGTACAAGTTAGGTGGATTAGTGAGAAGAGCTGAATCCCAGGAGATCCTGACCAATAGCAAGTCCCAATGCTATTTTGCACCACTCTCAGTCCATCTAGGTATCGGGAGAAAGGGTGGGTGGAAGCATCTTTTCTTCATTTGAATCCTTGTTTCTTAGGGGAAATGCATGTGGTTATTGTCCTCCATCCAGATTTTAAACTTTCTCTTTTTACCAGGGATGTTAACTTTTTTCACTGTGAGGCTGTGATCACACACGTTAAATAATGCACTTTCAATCCACTTTCAATCCACTTTCCAACTGGATTTTGCCACTTCGCACAGTAAAATCCAGTTGTAAAGTGCATTGAAAGAGGATTGAAAGTGCATTATTTAGTGTGAGTGATCGCAGCCTGACAGTCCACATAACTATTGTTTGAAACAACAATTCAAAAGCTAGAATATGATAGGGTGAATAATATAGCTCCACAAACTCATTTGCCAACTTTGAAAGCTAAAATGTTCTGGGTTTGATGCATGAGGAGACTTGACTGCAGTTGATCACAGCTCTTTATTAGTGACTAGCAGTAAAGCCCATTGTAGGAAGAAATACATCGGGCCCTAGAAAAAATATTCGGGAGGGAGGTGATGAATGTGTAGGTGGCAGGAAGGAAGGAAGGAAGGTAGACAAGCAGAATGAAAGAGAGAGCCAGAGACAGAGAGAGACGGAGAAAGAATGGTAGGGAAAAGATGGGGAGAAAAGAGTGAAAGGCCCTTTCTCCATTCAGCTTTGCTCCAGATCTATGGAGCACTGAATCCACTGTTACAAACTCACATCATTCAAAATGCTTCTACATTTAATACTATGCTCCTCACCTTTTGCAGAGTTTTACTTCTATATTTGAAAAGAACAAAGACCTATGCAAGAATTCCTGCCCCCCATGTGCCGTGCGCTGCCTCTTTCACCTGCTTGGGACCCAGGGTACCTCTCTGCCACTTAGAGGCTGCCTTCCTTTGCCACCACCTCCTTTGTCTGCCCAGGGCCCTGGCAGGCCCAGTGCTAGTGCCTCAGGCACCCCAGGCCGGCACCTGTCCTGTGCCCCTCAACTGTACCTGCCCTGTTGCTGCGCCCCTGCCCACAGGGAGAGCAGACACAACAATGTGGAAGGAGGAGTGGACAGGCTCTGGCCAAGCCGGGCCTGCTCAGTGCACTCTCAGAGGTGCACAGCACCTAAGAGAATGCACTGTGGAAGCGTTCTCCTCCGAGTCATGCTCAGAGAAGCCGCGCTGATGCCCCACCTGGCTGCATTCACCTTGAAGGCAAGAGCAGCCAGGCCGGGCATGTTCTCCTTTGAGTTGGGCCTCCCTTGCAAGAGAAGCCTGGCTCAGAGAAGCTGCACCAATGCCCCGCCCAGCTGCCTTCATCTTGAAGGTGATACTAGCTGGGCAGGGCACATTCTCCTCTGAGCTGGGCTTTCCTTGTGAGGGAAGCCCTGTTTGGAGGAAAGCACATGTCAACGCAGTTCTGAGCAGCGCACCTAGTGACTTCCTGAATCAGTGCTCTCGCAAGTGAACGATGGAAGGGGCTTTGGGAAGGAGTTTTAAAACTCAGAGGGAAAGTTCTACAATTATAAAATTAAATGTGCATGTTCAGGAAAACTCCTGTTCAAAAGTACTCTTGAGAACTGCAGGGCAACTGTATATTGTTTTTACTATATATTGTTTTTAATATCCGATGTGGTTTTTAAATGTTGTTAGCCACCCTGAGCCCGTTAGGAGAGGGTGGGATATAAATTTGATAAATAAATAAATAAACTCCAGGATGAAAGCATTTTCGTTGCCCATTCAAAAGAATGTAGAAGACTTAAGAAATTGCAAAGCAAGACAGAAGTGACAGCTATATGCAATGTAAATGATTACTTAATACACACAGACAGGATTTTCTGCCAAGAAACAGCCAAAGAGAAATGGAAGGAAGGAAAGTAGACAGATAGAGGCTGCAATCACACATGTTAAATAATACAGTTTCAATTCAATTTCAAAGCACTTTCCATCTGGATTTTGCCAGTTCACACAGTAAAATCCAGTTAGAAAGTTCACTGGAAGTGGATTGAAAGTAGAGTTGCGAATCCCCAGGTGGAGGCAGGGGATCCTCCAGTTTGGAGGCCCTCCCCTCACTTCAGGGTCATCAGAAAGTGATAATGTCTGCTGGGTAGTCCATTATTCCCTATGGAGACCAATCCCCATAGGGTATAATGGAGAATTGATCTGTGGGTATCTGGGGTTCTAGGGGAGTTGTTTTTTGAGGTAGAAGCACCAAATATGCAACATAGCATCTGGTGCCTCTCCTCAAAAAGGTGTCCAAGTTTCAAAAAGATTTGACCACGGGGTCCAATTCTCTGAGCCCCCCAAAAGGTGCCCCTATCTTTCATTATTTCCAACGGATGGAAGGTATTTAAAAGGTGTGTGTTCCCTTTAAATGTGAGGGCCAGAACTCCCTTTGCAATTCAATTATGCTTGTTGTCACACCTTTGCTCCTGGCTCCACCTCCAAAATCTCCTGACCCCATTCCCAAAGTCACCAAATATTTCTTGAATTGGACCTAGCAACCCTCATTGAAAGTGTGATCACAGCCAGAATGAAATAAAAATACAGAAATACAAAGATACAGAGAAAGAATGAGAGACAGAACAGAAGTGAGGTAGAAAAATGAGGGGGGGAGGAGTGAGAACAGGGTTCACTTTGTAGAAGAAGAGGTGCCAGAGCTCATTAGCACAACTCATTTGCATAACTCTTTCCATATTCCACACAACCCTGACATCTCAGAAAGGTGTACTAAATTATATCAGCATAGCATCTACTTTAGTATGCTTCTTGAATTAAAATTATTTTACTCCCATCATACTTTTAAAATTACTTTCTATGTGGCCACAGTGGCATGATGAAGATTTTCATCTGTCTGCTTTATATGTTTTAGTTATTTCCCCATATTTTGTGGGGGAAAATATTAAAAAAATTGTCAAATCTTAGAGTTCAGCAAAATTCTCATAGGGAGTTTGAACAATGGAGCCCAGAAGCAAGTATTTGTGAGGTGGAGGTTAAGAATAAGAGCACAATAAAATTTAGAGGTTCTGGAACTCCACTTCTGTGAGCTTCTGCCCAAATTAAAGCCTGTGAGAGAAGTAAAAAGGAAAAGGAAGATATACAGAATGAAAGAAAAAGACAAAGACAGAGAAAGAATGAAAGGAATGAATGAAGTGAGAGTTATGTTAAAGTTTGGGAGAAAGGAATAAAATAAAGGGAAAGGAAGGAAGGGATACAGAGAAGTGACAGGAAGACAGGCAAGCAGGCAGGAAGGTAGGCAGCCATTAGAAGCTTGCCTTTCACCTCTTCCCACTTGCAGGTGGGGGGAGGAGTGAAAGGGAGCCTTCAAATGGCTTCCTGCCTCTTAAAGCAAGCAGCCCACTGTGGCCTAATTTGAATAGAAAGAGTAAAGACTGTTTGTGTCATGGGTGCTGGGGATCCTGCAGAGGAAGTTGAGCCTGCAGAAGAAACTGTGCCCCTGCCACCTGCACCAGTGCCCCTGCCTCCTGCTGGAGAAGATCCCAGCCCCCCTGCCTCACCCTCTCGGGTGGCGCGTGTGCGTGACCGCCTCCGTCAGGACCTCAGGGATTAGAGGAGGGCGGCATGCTCACAAGCAAGACGCTCCCTGGCTGCCTCTCTGAGCCAGCAATTAGCCCAAATGAGCAACAGCCAGCAGAGGGCTATATAGCTGTAGGCTTTGGGAGGAGGCTTTGTGGAAGCAACTAGTCATCTCTCTGACGTTCTAGCATACACTCCGGCTTGACTTTGGTTTCTGGACTCCCTGACTTTGGCTTGTGACTTCTGGACTCCCTGACATCGGCTTCTGGACCTCGGACCTGCGATACTTGTACAGTGATTTGGATTTGGTGCCTCGGACCCTCCTGCTTACTGGCTACAGACCTCGGACTGCCCCTGTTCTTTGCCTGACCCGGCCCCAGCCATGACAGATTGCTTCCACCAGACAAACACCCACTCCACAGGATGGATGCTGAAGCAAGTGAAACCACAGGACTACTGGCTGCGCTCCAAGCCCAGGTACAGCAGCTAACACAGGCAGTGGTGCACTTGCAGCAACAACCTGTGGCCAGTGCTCCAGCCAAGTGCCCAGTTCCCCCACCTGACAGATTTGGGGGTGCTGTGGAAGAATTTCCTGCTTTCCTAGCACAGTGTCGGCTGTACTTCGAACTGAGAGCACGGGACTTCCTCAACGACAAAACGAAGGTGTGTTTCATCATCAGTCTGTTAAAGGGGCAGGCGGCCAAGTGGGCCACACCCTTGCTGGTTGCGTCCTCTCCCCTACTGACTGATTACCAGGGGTTTGAGGCCCACCTGTCTGCTGCCTTCTCAAACCCAGTCCAAGCAGCCACAGCCAACCGGAAGATCAGGGAGCTGAAACAAGGCAACTCCTCGGTGGCTCAATATGCCACCGAATTCAAGCTCCTGGCCCAAGACTTGGCGTGGAATGAGGCTGCCCAGAATGACCAGTTTACCGAGGGGTTGGCAGAGGAAGTCCTGGATGAACTGGCCAGGGTAGAGTAACCACCCACGCTCCAACAACTTATCACCCTCTGCCTCCGCATCGATGGCCACCTGGAAAGTCGCCGCTAAGCCAAGACCAGAGGGCGCCAGCTCCCTGCGCCGTGCCACTTGGCTCCTCGCCCATCCCCAGCTGGTACCAGCACCGAGGATGAGCCTATGTGGCTTGGAGCTGCTCGACCCCGCCTGACCCCAGAGGAAAAGACCAGACGCTACACGCAGAATCTGTGCCTCTACTGCGGCACGGCAGGCCACTATGCCTCTGGCTGCCCCGCTAAGCATCGGATACCCGGACCTTCGCTGCCACCGCCGCCAAAAGGGCAGCCCCAGGCGTAAGTGGACCCCCCAGCCTGGGGCGACTAGCTGGGTCCTCCGAACAGCGGACTGATACCCCGGGGCCGTTCCTGCTACCAGTCAAACTCCGTCTGCCAGACGAACGCTGGCTGTTCGTGTATGCCATGCTGGACTCGGGAGCGGCCCACTGTTTCATAGATGCCGCCTTCGTAAAGCAGCACCAGATCCCGGTGCAGACAAAAGAGATTCCGACGCTGGTGGAGGCTATCGATGGGCGCCTCCTCCGTTCTGGGCCCGTCACCCAGGAGACCTGTCCCATCACCTTCCACGTCCAGCAGCACCAAGAACAGCTGCAGTTTAATGTCGCCCGCATGCCTCGCTTCCCGCTGATTCTGGGCCTTTCCTGGCTGCAGCTGCACAAAGCCATCGTGGACTGGGCCCAGCAGGAACTATGTTTCCGAGACCCATGTCCTCATCTGACCCCTTCTACCACTCTAGCAGCCGGCATCCCGAGTGGTGGTCCTCAGCTCCCTCAGAAGTATGTGGATTTCGCTGATGTCTTCGAAGAGACAGGAGCGGATCAGCTTCCCCCTCACGGCCCTATGACTGTGCCATTGACTTGGTACCTGGGGCACCACTCCCGGTGGGGCATCTGTACCCTATGTCAGAGCCTGAGTTGGCAGCTCTGCGAGACTTCCTGGACAAGAACCTGAAACGCGGATTCATCCGACCCTCGACCTCTCCCCTGTCTGCTCCAGTCCTCTTCGTGAAGAAGAAAAGTGGGGAGCTCTGGCTGTGCAATGATTACCGGGCCCTGAACAAGATCACCATCCGCGACCGGTACCCTCTACTACTGATCCCTGAACTCTTGGATCGCTTAAAGGGGGCCCAAACCTACACCAAGCTGGACCTCCGTGGAGCGTACAATTTGGTGCGCATACGGCCCGGAGATGAGTGGAAGACCGCGTTTGGGACCCGATATGGGCAGTACGAGCATCTGGTGATGCCCTTTGGATTGACCAACGCCCCCGCTGTCTTCCAGAGGTTCATGAATGACATCTTCCGGGACCTGCTCGACCGCTTCGCGATCATATACCTAGATGACATCTTAATTTACTCCAGCGATCCTGCCCAGCACGCCGAGCATGTCCGCCAGGTCCTGCAGCGCCTACGAACCCATGGCCTCTACGCCAAGCTGTAGAAGTGCAACTTCGACCTGCGCTCTGTCGAGTTCCTCGGTCACATTGTGTCACTGCAGGGGATCCTCATGGACCCGAAAAAAGTGGAAGCGGTCCTGACCTGGAGGCTCCTCAGAATCGCAAAGACCTGCAGCGATTCCTGGGTTTTGCCAACTACTATCGGCAATTCATCCCGGCCTATGCATCCCTGACAACACCCCTGACTCAACTACTTCGCCCCAAAGAACCGTTCCGTTGGTCCCCAGAGGCCGATAACGCCTTCTCCACCCTGAAGACCCGCTTTGCTACCGGGCCACTCCTGAGATACCCTGACCCCCAGCTTCCCTTTACGGTGGAAGCTGATGCCTCCAACGTGGCCCTGGGAGCAGTGCTGTCCCAGCGTGAGGAACCGTCTCAGCCACTCCAGCCCTGCGCCTATTACTCGCGCCAGCTTACTGCTGCGGAGAGGAACTATACCATCTGGGGGAGGGAGTTGCTCGCGATCAAGGCAGCTTTTGAGGTTTGGAGCCATTTCCTCGAAGGGGCTCGCCACCCTGTTCAAGTGCTCACTGACCACCGGAACTTAGAGCACCTCCAGACCACCCGCCGTCTCAACCAGCGCCAGATCCGGTGGTCCCTCTTCTTCTCCCGCTTTGACTTCCGGATCTCCTACATCCCCCATACCCAGAACCGGAAAGCAGACGCGCTCTCCCGGAAACCAGAATACGCCCCTGCTTCAACTGAGACCACACCTGCTGCTCCCATCCTGCCGCCCTCAGTGTTTGCAACCACCTCCACTTCCCCACACTCGTGGAGGACATTCGTGCTAGCCAGGCCAACAATCCCTGGGTCCAGCAACACCTCCAGGCACTCCAAGATGACTCGGCAGGCGAGTTTACGACTCGAGGCGGCCTCTTGCTACACCGCGAACGCCTCTATGTGCCGCCCGGGCCCTTGCGGGCAGAAGTGCTACGCCTGACCCATGACTCGTTACCCTCCGGGCACTTTGGACAGCATAAGACCACCCACTTGCTGACGCGAGAATTCTGGTGGCCACGAGTTCGCTCCGATGTTGCCCGTTATGTCAGCTCCTGTGACGTCTGCCGACGGGCCAAAGACATCCCGGCCAAACCCTCGGGGTTGTTACAGCCCTTGCCCACACCCTCAGGACCCTGGGATACCATCTCGATGGACTTCATCACGGAACTTCCCCGATCCAAGGGTCAGACTTGCATCTTGGTGGTCGTCGACCTATTTACCAAGATGGCCCACTTCATTCCGTGCCCAAAACTTCCCACAGCTCAGGAGACAGCCCAGCTCTACCTGCAACACATCTTTCGTCTGCACGGACTCCCAGCCCACCTGATCTCAGACCGGGACCCCCAGTTCTCCTCTCGGTTCTGGCAAGCCCTCCATTCCAGCCTGGGGACTCGAGTGCACCTGTCCTCAGCCTACCACCCATAGACAGATGGTCAGACAGAGCGCACCAATGCCATGCTAGAGCAATATCTCCGCTGTTACACCTGCTACCAGCAGGACGACTGGACCACTCTGTTGCCTCTAGCGGAATTTGCATACAACAACGCGGTCCATTCCTCCACCCAGATGACCCCGTTTGCTGCAACCTACGGGTACCACCCTCGGTTCTTCCCGGCGATCCTGCCACCCACGAATGTCCCCGCCGTCGAGGCCTACCTGCAAGAACTCCGCGCCAGCCAAGACTTGCTCCGAGAGCAGCTACAGCGGGCCAAAGAAGCCTATAAACTGCCTGCGGACCGGAAGAGGCAGGAAGGCCCCCCAATCCAGTCGGGGGATCAGGTGTGGCTCTCAACTCGCTACCTGCGCCGGCCTGGTCGGTCTCACAAGCTGGATGCGTGGTTCATTGGACCCTACCCCGTCATAGAACAAATAAACCCCGTCGCCTTCAGGCTCCAGTTGCCACCCCACCTCCGCATTCACCCCATGTTCCATCGCTCCCTCCTTGTTCCAGCTGCACCCCCTGACCCAGCTCGGCCTCCTTGCCCACTGCTGCCACCACCGGTGTTGGTGGATGATGAAGAAGAATACGAGGTGTGTCAGGTCCTGAACTCCCAGTACCATCGTGGAGGCCTCCAGTACCTTGTGGACTGGGAGGGATACGGCCCAGAAGACCGGTCTTGGGAGCCCATGGACAATCTTCATGCCCCAGACTTGGTGCAACGGTTCCACAACGACCACCCCGACCTCCCAGGCCCCTCGATAGAGGGGGGCCCTGGGGGGGGATAGTGTCATGGGTGCTGGGGACCCTGCAGAGGAAGTTGAGCCTGCAGAAGAAACTGTGCCCCTGCCACCTGCACCAGTGCCCCTGCCTCCTGCTGGAGAAGATCCCAGCCCCCCTGCCTCGCCCTCTCAGGTGGCGCGTGTGCTTGACCGCCTCCGTCAGGACCTCAGGGATCGGAGGAGGGCGGCACGCTCACAAGCAAGACGCTCCCTGGCTGCCTCTCTGAGCCAGCAATTAGCCCAAATGGGCAACAGCCAGCAGAGGGCTATATAGCTGTAGGCTTTGGGAGGAGGCTTTGTGGAAGCAACTAGTCATCTCCCTGACGTTCTAGCATCCACTCCGGCTTGACTTTGGTTTCTGGACTCCCTGACTTTGGCTTGTGACTTCTGGACTCCCTGACCTCGGCTTCTGGACCTCGGACCTGCGATATTTGTACAGTGATTTGGATTTGGCGCCTCGGACCCTCCTGCTTACTGGCTACAGACCTCGGACTGCCCCTGGACTTTGCCTGACCCAGCCCCAGCCGTGACAGTTTGCAGGTGGAAAGGGGGCTTGAGTATAGAGAATATAGATTATAGGGAGCCTGTTTATCTGCTCTGTTGAACTGCCCCTCCACCATTGTGATGGAACATTCTTTTTCCATTGAAGAGATTTAACTGTTTTCTGTTAGAGTTTGCTTCCATGTATATAGTTATTAAATGATGTTCAATGTTACTTAAGCAAGTATGTGTGCCACATGATATTAGTTCACACTGGATTCAACTACAGAATGTGCTGTAAATGAAGAGGTGGAATACTGCCCCATAAGGAGGATTTTCTGGCATATTTATAAATATGAATACCTCATTTCCCAAACAGTATGGGTGGGGGGGACCATACAGGGTGAGTGCAGTTTTGGCAGGCAGTGTTCGTTGGAGGTGGCAAAACAGTGGCAGCATTGTTTTGGGGCAGGGAGATGGACTGAGGAAAGGCAGTAGTAATCAGTAAGGCTCCAGGAGAACCTCTCAGCAGACAATTGTCTTAGTCAGAGGTCAGAGGCTGACTGATGGGGTTCTGGCCTGACAAGGCCAGCAGTAGGTGGATCACAGCGAGGCTACCCAATGACAGGGGACAGTGGTGACAGACAGAGTGCAAGGCCAATCCTGTGGTAACCACAACTTTCAGTAAAAACTGAGGATCGAGTCACCCATAAGGCTTTTATTGTATCTACGATTACAGCATGGCTACAGTAAAACTAAAACTACTGAACTGGGCCAACAGGGTCAAATATAGACACACAAAAGTTCCTACGCTTACACCTCATTGGACCATTTGAACCATCACGGGCTTGTAATTGGTCCGGGGAAGTAGAGATTTGGATTCTGCTTCCCATTGTCTCAATGTCCGCAAGCTCAGTCCTAGAGGCTCCAATGAGCGAGGCAGGAACTAACACCCCACATGAAACAGAGTCACGTACACAACAAAAGTCAAGAAATAATTCTCAGGAAATTGAAAGTTTCCCCTCCCCTCCCACTGGGGAGAAAGAAAAAAAGGTATCAAGCAATTTCCAAATTCAGCAGAGCAGACTTTGTCTTTTAGTAATTATTTTCCTAACATAACTAATTTTCCTGTCTACGTCAATGGCCACTTTTTTCCTGGACTAAGAACAAATTAGTGGGCACATGATGTTTATTTTATGACTTCCTAACAGCTTGGTAGACACTTGGCACTTATTTTTCTGGCTTGGGATAAACAGTTAGCATTATATTTTTATTAATACTATTAAGATAACATAATATGCCTGTTTAATTTTAAACAAATAAAGTAGGCCTTCTCCTGCCACTATGATCTGATTATTTGCCTGCAGACCAGATAAATTGCTGGTACTGTGATCCTGACATTCATTTTAGCAGAAATTAAATTTACCATAATTTAAATATGATAGAATAAGGTGAGGGCATCTGGTTGACTTTCATACCAATTTCATTCTCTTTCTTTCACTCTCTTACATTATGGAGCCAAAGTGTACCTTAAAGTGGATATATAAAGGAAATAACTGTAACTGTAGACAAGAAAACATCCTTGATCACAGTTAATGAGCTGCTTTCCCCCTGTCTTTTATAGGGAACCCTGTCTAAAATATTGCATAGCCTGCAGAGATATTTAGGTGACTGACTCACAGATTATCAATAAAGATATGGCAATAGGTTTACTGCCTCATTCTCTCTGAGCACTTTATCAGCTCAAGCCTCGTTAATTTAATTTCACTTCATGGGGACTTCTGTTAGAGGGGACCATAGAGGACGGAATTTCCAGTAAATAACCATACCAAAGATCTGCTTTCCAAACATTTGTATGAAGTTCAGTAATGTCAAGCCAAAAAGCTTTCTCTAATTATACCCTTCTTATTTGTGAAGATTACTGAAATTTTCTGTGCTATGTACATAAATGCCTTTTAATTACCTATTATATCAGACCTGTCCCATGAGTAAAGCCTATACAGTTCCTAAGGGAAAACTGAATGGGAAAGCAAGCTGACCACCGCTAATTTATAAAATGTAATTGTATAGAATTCTCAAAGTGATTATTGCTTGGCATTGAGGTTCAGTTATATGTAATGGCTGGTAGGCAAGTTCCCTCACCATGCTGTTGTAAAATCTCAGACCATATGGTGGGTGAAAATTGGCTGCTTTATGATCTAACCACCTATCTGAAAAAGATTTTTACTAGACTGGTATCTGTGAGTGAAGAAATAAATTATGTAGGAAAGTTATACCATGTTATTGTTTATAAAGAAATTCTACTGCAATGACTTCACATTTCAACACCATTTTCTGTATACAAAACTTTCAAGTGATTCTTAGTATTGGTATTACTTACCAAGTAAAGTAGAGTTGAGTCAAGTTATATTTTCTGAGACATAAACCCACAGTGTTCAATTGGCTTTATTTATTTATTTATTTATTTATTTATTTATTTTATTTTATTTTATTTTTCGTATTTATATCCCGCCCTCCCCGCCAAGGCAGGCTCAGGGCGGGATACAATTTGAGTTTGCATAGGATTTCAGCTTTAGTCTCACTGTGTTCAATATGAGTACATGTTTAACTCTCCTAGTGAAACTGATCGCTATTATTTATTTATTTTTTTATTTATTTGGGATTTATATCCCGCCCTTCCCACAAGTGGCTCAGGGCGGCTTCCAGTGATAGATCCAACAAAATTACAGTACTTAAACATATAAAGGGATCAACATTTAAAACAGATAAAACCATGGTTATCAATAAATATTAATAAATATTTCAACTATATATAAAAGAAAGAAATCCGGCAAGTTACATTAAAATTCTCAAGCTAGGTATAGGCTAGCCGGAAGAGGGTCGTCTTACAGGCCCTGCGGAACTGTACAAGGTCCCGCAGGGCCCTCACCTCTTTCGGCAGCTGATTCCACCATGTAGGGGCCATAACAGAGAAAGCCCTTTCTCTGGTGGATTTCAAACGGGCTTCCTTCGGCCCAGGGATAGTAAGGAGATTTTGTGTTCCCGACCTCAGTACGCTTAACTATGGATAGATTGTTCTTTTAAATATTTTACATGAGTTAGTAAACTTTTTGTGTTGTCTCTTATTCTTATTTGTGGAGATTATTGATAGTTTCTCTGCTATGCATATTTCTCTCTGAAGAGTATTTAAAAGACACTGCCCTGGATGTTACATATAAACCCCTTTCATGTTCCCCAAATGGTTTACATATTTTGTACATAAATATAAATTACAACTAAAGTAAAATGTAAAATGAGATCCAGCCTTCTGTCATGTTGGACTTCTCGGATGGAACACATTTTAAAAGACATATACCAGCTCAGGAATCGCCAGAGTAAACAGTGCTTCTGTACACAAGAATTGCTTCCATCACCTTTCATCTTCCAGTAGGGCTACT
Source organism: Heteronotia binoei (assembly GCF_032191835.1). Classification (NCBI taxonomy): domain Eukaryota; kingdom Metazoa; phylum Chordata; class Lepidosauria; order Squamata; family Gekkonidae; genus Heteronotia; species Heteronotia binoei. The sequence goes on from NC_083225.1 coordinate 125,762,111, forward strand.
GCCCCCTACTCCTCCTCCTCTGCAATTAACACTTTGGCTTCTATGGGATAAAGCAGAAGCCCCAGCCTTTCTGAGTCGGCAAGTACCTTCAGAATTCTGACACAACATGGTGGGTGCAGACATAAAATGGGGTTGCTGCAGGAGATGGAGCTAGTCATAAAAAGGCTACCACAGCTTACCTTCAGTCACATATTGAAGATCCTTATGCTGTAGTAGCAGTTGCTATCAAAGCAACATTAAAAAAAACCTCTTCACAGCCAATCAAAACTCCACAGGTCAATCAGAACCTTCTCTGGGCAAAAACCCCACCTGGTCCCTCCCGCTTTCTAAAAACACTTGGTGGACAACAGGAAAGATGTCTGCTGGCATCATGGAGCACTCTGGCATCATGGGGCCCACAGGTATCAGTTTGGGAACCCTGAGCTACGAATTTCATTGCTGCTGCAGCATCAAGGGAGTCCTCTTTATAACAACCTAGCCTACCACATAACATGTTTGAGAGTGTCCCTACACTCTTAAATGTAGGAATTGGCACAAAGTGGTTCACAAACTAAAGTTCATGATTAATTTTGGCTGGTTCATGGTACGTGAACTGAAGTTTGTGGCAGGGCAAGCAGCACAAACTTTCAAGCAGTTTGAGGGTGGTTCATGCCATTCATAGATGGATACATTTGTAGACAGACTGTCTCCACTCAGTCAAAATGTTTACAAAACTACTTGTCAGTTTTAAGAAGTCCTCTCATTTTACCCATGTTCCTACCCATTTTCTTACACAAAGCCTGCAAAATCCACCACCCCACCACCTGGATTTGTGACCCTGTGCTTTGAGAACAATCCTTTTAAGCTTGCAATTCCAATGGCTCTGGATTCTGCTGGACAGTCTGCAAATTGTGCTGGGCTTTCAAAATCATCCCCCCACTTGGATTTCTTCTGACTCTGCTTTGAGATTAGTGTTTTAAACAATGCAGTGCTGCAGTGGCACTGGGTTCTGCTGGGCATTCTGTACACTGAACTGATTGTGCTGGAATTTTTTAAAAAATGTCCCTTCCTTCAGTTTGTATTGCAGGGATTGTCTGGTTTGACATTAGTCCTCTTTTACTTGCATTGCCACAGTGGCACTGGTTCTGCTGGTCATATTACACTGGTTCTGCTGGCAAAATGACAAAAATCCCCCCCACAGTCTCTATTGGCACCTAAAAGTTCATGAAGGCTTGTGGCTCACACACTGGGCATGCAATGAACCTTGAAATGAAGCAAACTGCATTTTCCTGGTTTATGCCCATCCCTACTTAGATGCCTTCAGGATCTTCACCAGTTGTGATCTAGCAGCCCACATGGTTTCTGCAATCTCCACTTACACCTTTACCAGTCACATAGAGTGTATCTGTTAATATTATTCACATTTTGAACAACATGAAGCCATTTGAAAGCACTCCAAAAAAACTACAAATCTATCAAGGTTCTGTCTAATCCACATTGTTTGGATGGGGTACATTTATGTGCTCAGTAGCATATGAAAAATGCCTGCATTGAAGAGACACAGTAAGCTCATAAAACTTCTAGCTCACATTCCCATTGACTCTATACCATTACAGATCTGTCCCATAGTACCTTGTACCTGAATGAATTAAAGAAGCGTGTGAAATACCATCCTTGTTTCTAGTAGATTCATGAATTAATTAATTACTGAAAGAAACAATCATAGGGAAGACGATAATGGATACTACAAGGAAATGAAGCACAAGCAACAGTATGCTTGTGATAAAGAAACTCCTTTGAAGACCCCCTTCTTTCCATAAGGACTCTTTATTTATTGATTTATGCCACACTTTCTTCACTGATCCTTGGTATCACATAGATGAAAATTCCTATGTTGTCATTATACCGGTAAAGTAACATGTCTTTACTTCACTGTAATTGGGGCATAGTGTAAATATTTATATTTCTTCTTGTGCTTCTATCTACCATTTCTTTCTCTTTTTTTTAAAGAGTATTGCTTCCATCTGCTCCTACAGCAATATGTAAACGTCTTCCATGGAGTATGGTCTTTGATGGCAGTGGTACATACCTGAATTGCACAATGATTTGGTAACACCAGTCATCACACGGGGCTTTTCAGATCAATGTTTTCTCTTGCATCTTGATAAACATTGGGTGAAAGAGATCTCACAACTGGCCTCACCCATGCATTTCTGTACAGCTTGTGACAGTTCCAGTATTTGTATGGATATACCAGCTATGTAAAACTGTGGCAAGTCCTTAAAGAGATGGGAGTACCAGCCCACCTCACATGTCTCCTGAAAAACCTATATAAGGGTCAAGAAGCAACTGTCAGAATGGAAATATGCAAGTAAGTAAACAAAAGAAATTGCAGAGATTAACAGGATGTGAAGTTGCCCCTAAAGTAAAATATTTGGGTAATGAAATAACAATGAAAAATATTGATTTGTTTAAAAACAATTATGAAAAGTTATGGCGTAAAATGGACGAAGATATGATAAAATGGAACAAGCTTAATTTGTCACTGCTTGGTAGAATAGCTGCAATTAAGATGAACATTTTGCCGAGAATAATGTATTTGTTTCAAACTATTCTGATTGTGAAAAATAGTAAACAATTTAATAAATGGCAAAGAAAGATTTCAGAATTTGTATGGGCCAGAAAAACAACAACCAAGGATTAAAATGAAAGTTTTAACAGATGCTAAAGAAAGAGGAGGATTTCAACTACCAGCTTTAAGATTATATCATGAAGCAGTTTCTCTAGTGTGGATAAAAGATTGGGTAACGCTGTTGAATAAAAAACTTTTAACGTTGGAAGGTTATGGAAATAAATTCGGCTGGCACGCTTATATGTACTATGGAAAGAAAAAGTCGGATGTTTTTTTTCTCTCACCATTATACAAGAAATACAAAGTGGTAAAAAATAATTGAAAACTGCTGAAGAGTTGAATAATAAGGATGATTGGTTTCAAATGCAACAAATAAAAAGTTTGGTGGAAAGCGATGTTAAAACTGAAGGAATAAGACGAGAACAAACAGAAATGGAAAAAGTTCTGCTTGGAGATAATGAAAAATTATGGGAATATTTGTGGAAGAACTCTATGAAACTCTCAACATGTCAGAGTATTAAAGAAAACTGTTTTAAGATGATGGACAGATGGTATATGACTCCTAAAAAGTTGGCAGAGATGAACAATAAGATGCCAGATAGATGTTGGAAATGTAAAAAACATGAAGGTTCTTTCTACCATATGTGGTGGACTTGTGAAAGAGCGAAAAAGTACTGGCAGATGATTCAACAAAAGATTTCTAAGATCTTGGGATACGAATTTAACAAAGTTGCAGAGACTTTTCTGTTGGGATTACAAATGGAAAAATTTCCAAAAGAAGATAGAACTTTAATTTGGTATTTGCTCTCAGCTGCTAGGACATTGTATGCACAGTTGTGGAAGCAAGAAAAACTACCAGAGAAATGGGATTGGATTGTAAAAGTTATGACATGGAGTGAAATGGACAAGTTAACAAGAACCTTAAGAGACTATGATTTAGAAGTATTTAAGATGGAGTGGAAAAAGTTCAGAAGATACGTAGAAAAAGAGTGGAAAATAAAAGGACATTGGACAATTTTTGATAATGACTAAGTACAAGAGGGAGGAGGATATTAATTTTGGTTCTTATTAATTAAGGGTACCGTTAATATTAAGATTTTAAGTATATAACATCGGCGGGGGTCAAGTAACGGGGGGAGGGGTGGGTAGAAAGTAATATATGGGATAGATTAAAAAAAGTAATTATTAATGAAGTAAGAAATTGAAATTGAGCCACCTTCGTGGGAAGGGCGAAATATAAATCATAAATAAATAAATAAATAAAATTTATTACCATATGTTACTAATAAAATTGTTTGAAACACACAAGAAGCAACTGTCAGAATGGGATATGGAGCAACTGATTGGTTTAGAATAGGAAAGGGGGTTCGATAGGGATGCATATTGTCACCCTGCTTATTTAATTTATATGCAGAGTACATCACGCGGAATGCTGGCCTGGATGAAACACAAGCCAGAATTAAGATTGCTGGGGAAAACATCAACAACCTCAGATATGCAGATGACGCCACACTAATGGGAGAAAGTGAGGAAGACCTAAAGAACCTCTTGTTGAGGGTGAAAGAGGAGAGTACAAAAGTAGGCTTGAAACTCAACATCAAAAAACCTAAGATCATGGCATCCCGCCCCATCACACCTTGGCAAATAGAAGGGGAAGACATGGAAGTCGTGACAGACTTCACATTTCTGAGATCTAAGATCACTGCAGATCGTGACTGTAGCCATGAAATTAAAAGACGTTTATTTCTTGGGAGGGCAGCTATGGTGAACCCAGGCAGTATAATAAAGAGTAGAGACATCACCCTGCCAACAAAAGTCTGTATAGTCAAAGCGATGGTATACCCGGTAGTAATGTATTATGACTGTGAGAGCTGGACCATAAGGAAGGCTGAGCGCAGAAGAATAGATGCTTTTGAAATGTGGTGCTGGAGAAGAATCTTGAGAGCCCCTTGGACTGCAAGAAGATCAAATCAGTCAGTCCTAAGGGAAATCAACCCAGAGTGTTCCCTGGAAGGTCAGATGCTGAAGCTGAAGCTCGTATACTTTGGCCACCAAATGAGAAGGGAGCACTCACTGGAGAAGATCCTGATGCTGGGAAAGACAGAAGGCCAAAGTAGAAGGGGATGGCAAAAGATGACATGTCTGGACAGTGTTACTGATGTAACAAACACAAATTTGAGCAGACTTCAGAGGATGATGGAAGACAGGAGGGCCTGGCGTGACTTTGTCCATGGGGTCACATAGAGCTGGACTCGACTGTGTGACTGAACAACAACAAAGAACTAAGCAATGCTGATGCAAACAAAGGGGCCTACTTTTAGAATCAATACCTCCTGCAAGTCAGTGAAAGTTATTATCTTTGATCCTCTGCACCATTACATTTAAGGAAAATATGAACAACATACAAAGCCAATAAATATAGTCATTGTCAGAGAGCTCTCAAGAGAAGAAGCCTCCAGGTAATAAAACTGGGACACAACAATATTGTGTAGTCTACAACTAATCAAACTCAAATGACATATCAAGTAGAATTCTGCATGGACATTTAATGCTCTCTCTGAATGCAAAGGAAACCAGGAAATAGATTATGTCATAGAGACAACAAATTTAAGAAATATAAACTTTCTCTTTAGGGAAGAATACTTGTGTTACTACAAGGCAAAGCATTCATGTTATCTAAATTATCAAACAATATATCCTTACCAGAGGGAGGAAAATACTTTTCCAATAAAATGTCACCACACAGGGTAACAGAATAAATGATTTAACAGCAAAGATAAAAACACATTACTCCTCTGGCCTCCTGTGAAAAATATATGCTAAAATACATTAAAATAAATTCAACCCAAATAATTCTATATAAATATAACATACAAAACTGTAGGTCTGTGAAGTCAGTTGTGCTATTGAATCTTTAACTTAATTACAACTTTCAGAAAAGATTAATTATGGATGCGGATATAAACATTTAGTTTTATTTCTGTTGCATCCCATTCATAATGTGCCAACACCAACTGATTCTTAAAGGAGTAACTAAACTGTAAATCAAATCAGGGACTTGCCATGTATTTTCTTTTGGCTCAAATGATGTTTACCACCTGTACTGTATGGAGAATCTTCTATGAAATAACGTTATTGATGGATTACTATTAGAAAATTTCCTTTATGCAAGAATATTTGTATTTTTTTCCTTCTGCTTTGTCGTAAGGACCCCATCAAGCTGGACTATATTTACCTTTCTTTTATGTTATGCTCATATCAGACATAGTGATTTGTCCACATTCAGCCAAAAGTTCTGGCCCAGAAAGCTTATGCTACAATAAACCTATTAGTCTTAAAGATGCCACTAGATTCTTTTTTATGACTGAGCAGGAATTTGAATCTGGAAGTTTTATAACCAAATCCTACATTCTAAACCTTGTAATACAAAAAGAAGAAATGTGCTGTTTAGCAGATACAATTTGCTTCTAAACTAATAAATGAATAATTTGTCCTCCACAATATGACCTGTTAACTCATGTGAAAACAAATGGGACTCAGCCAGATCATAATAAGTTACTTTATCCTTCCTTCACACAGTTCAGCATTCCACAAGTCCTAGCTTCAGTTCCCCCCCCCCCAAAAAAAAACACACACACATGCACACACTATGGAATCCGCAGTTAGAGATGCATGAAAAAATCACCATTTCAGCTCACATCCTGTTTTCCAGTTATGAACAGAAAGTTGATTGTTCTATGATTGATTTGACACTTTGTTGATTTATTTGTGGCTGTATGGCAAGTTGGTTCACTGTATTCCTTCCTGGCCATATGGTATACCAGTTAGCTTTTTGCATATGAACATTCTCATACAGCCCAAATGATTATACTCTTCCTCATCTTTGCTGTGTAACTACCGCCCAAATGATTATACTCTCCCTCATAATTTGCTGTGTAACTACCGCACCTTACAGGCAATCATCAAAATATCCATGAGTCATACATAAATGCTATTTCAATTATATCCTATGCTTTTTTTGTCATAGTTGTCTTTTATGATACTAATGGCTGTTGACTGGTGTGAACTGATCGCATTTTTGTGCAGTTTTACAAAAACCGAATGCAAAATAATTGTTGCAAAGTCTTGCTGGGAGCAGCCATTACCATGCTGCCTCTAATAAAGAGCTGTTATCACGATTACCTCATATCTTTGATGCTTTAAACCCACTATATAATAGTGGTGATGAAGGTGGAATCCAGGTAAGTGAATGAGCAACCGGCACCGCACCTGCAGCAGCTGCTACCCAGCTCCACCGCCATCGCTAAGGAAGCACCGTGCCAGAACCAGAGATGAGCAATGACCAAGCTTCCAGCTCCTCCAGCACCTTTGTTCACGCGATGACCCCACCGAGGGCCAACTCAGATCAGGCCGCAGCACTTGGGCCACACGGGCAACTGCTGGAGTTTGACCCCCCTCAACCGGAGAGGTGGGAGAAAAGGCTCAACTTTTACCTCATCTACCACAACATCACAAATGAACAGAAGAAGAAACAGCTTTTGCTTAGCCTCTGTGGAGAAGACATACTGCTGCTAGCCGAGAACCTGATATTGCCCGTGCAGCTGACTGATGATGCCGCCACATACAAGGTCATTATAGAGAGGCTCACCGAGCATTTCTCACCCAGGTCTACACTGATGATCCTCTGACTAGAATACCACAAAAGGGTACAGAAGGCCAGCGAGACCGCTTTGACCTTCCTAGCTTAGCTGCACTGCCTTACATGAGATTGTGCTTTTGCAAGCCTCGACAAAGCACTGCTGTGCCGTTTTGTGGCTGGCCTCTGCAATGAGAAGCTACAGGCCAAGCTGACAAGATACAAGACTCTCACATTGGCAGATGCCTTGGATGAGGCGGCCACTTATGAGAAGTTGCATAAAGAGCAGCGCACCACAGCAACAAACCAGGTCGCCAGTGGGTCCAACACGGAAAACTCCGGTGAGGAAGTAGCGTGCACCAGGTGGTCCGGAAGAGACTCCAACACCATGATCTGGTAAGCCGGGGCAGGATCAGGGTCCATGGCAGGCAGTGGCAGCTGGCTAAACACATCTGCATGGCCCATTGCCCTCCCCGGTCGGTAGCACAGGTCATAGTGGTACCCCGCAAGGAAAATGGATCACCGTAAGACCCATGGGGAAAGCATTTATGGTGTCTGGCGATCAGGGGCAAACAGGCTGAGCAGGGGCTTGTGGTCTGTGTGGATAGTGAAGGGCCAGCCATACAAATAGTCACAATTTTTTTTACCCCTGCTACGATAGCCAGACCCTCCTTGTTGATCTGTGCGTAATTGTGCTCTGGCTTCTGCATGTTCCGTGAATAATAAGCTACCAGGACCTCACAGCCATTCGGAAGCACGTGAGTCAAGACCGCCCCCACCCCATATGGTGTTGCATCGCAGGCCAAGTTGATCGCTCATCAAAGCCGCTCGTCAAAGTGGGCCAGCAAGCTATTTGAAGTTAAAATGTCCTTTATTGCTTGAAGTGCAGCAGCTTGCCGGTGACCCCCAAACCCATGGAGCCCTTTTGTCCAGTAGGCAATGCAGAGGCTCTGCTACCACTGCCTTGTGGGGAAGGAAGGCATGGTAAAAATTTAGAGGTCCCAAAAATGACTGTAATTTTGCCTTGTTCCTGGGGGTCAGCGCATCACAAATCGCCCTGATTTTGTCCCGTATCGGGTGAATCCCTTGCGCATCCACCGTATACCCCAGGAAGTCAATGGTGGGAACCCCCAATTCACATTTCTTCCTCTTGACCTTCAGTCCCGCCCCGTTGAAACGCTGTAGTCCCACGCGGAGGCGGGATGTGAATTCCTCCTCTGTGGCTGCAGCAATCAGCTCATCATCAAAGAATGGCTGGAATCCAGGATTTCCTTTAAGGAGAGAGTCCATTAAGTTCTGAAAGATCCCTGGGGCCACGCTGAAGCTGAACTGTAGCCGTTTAACCCTAAAAGCCCTCCCTGTGCATGACGATTGTCTGTGCATCTGCAATGGCAGCATCCACCAGAAGCTGCTGATATGCCTGAGCCAAATCAGCTTCCCAAAAATCTTAGCTCCCGCCAGCGAGGCCAGCACGTGACTCACCACTGGCACCAGATAAGCGTGGCCTTGAAGTGCCTTGTTGATTGTACATTTGTAATCTGCACAAATGCACACGCTGCCGTTGGGCTTAACTGGGGTGACTATAGGGGCTTCCCATAAAGCGTTTGCCACTAGCTCCAGTACCCCCTGAGCCACGAGGCAGTCCAACTCCTCCTCAATCTTGGGCCTTAACGCCAGGGGCACCCGCTGGGTCTTCAATCTAATAGGCTGCAAAATCTGCCCAGCAACACGCGCTTCATGCCGCCCTCAAACCCCAGTACAGGCCTGATCGTTCCGACCGCGTCCGCCCTGACCAAGCGGACAGTAACCGGCCTGACGCCTCCTTCATGCTCCGCCAGCCACGGGCCTGTCAATCAGGCCTCCCGACCAGCCACGACTCATCCGGATCGCCGACAAGGCCTCCAGGCTCCGCACCGCCGCAACAACACCCTGTTCGCCCGAGAGCCGCAAAACAAGTGCGTCTCAAGGGTGGAGCCCGAGCTATATAGCTCTGCTGCTCCACCCCCGCCAAATCCCCGGTTGCCCGGGAAGGCAACGCAGTCTCCCCATCCTCCCAGGGAGCAACTGCGGCCTCCCCGCCTATAGCCGCTGTCGCGGCGCGGCGGTATAGAGGCCGAATTAGCAGGCAAATGACAATAGCATGCTTGATTGGGTTAGGCATGGTATACAGAGGGTTAGTAGTCATGGAGAAATGAACATCAGTAATGAGACAGGAAATCTAGGTCCCAATTAAGTCCAAATGGATGCATTGTCTTGAGCTTCATTACCAGTTGCAATTCAGCAGTCTCTTTTTCTAATTTTGCTTTGATATTCCTTTGTAAGAGATTTGCTAATATTAGGTCAGCAACTGAATGCTCTGGAAGATTAAAAGCTGCTGGCTTTTGAATATTGTGGCTTCTAATGTCAGACTTATGTTGAAGGGACTGGACTGGGTTGTCCAATGTAGAGGGCAGAAGGGTATTGCTGACACGTGATGGCATAAATCCAGGGCTGTATTTGTTTTTGTATTTTTTTAAAAAAGCCCAGTAGGAACTTATTTGCATATTAGGCCACACCCCATGACATCACACCCCACGACATTACCCTGCTTTGCTGGATAATTCTGCATCCCCCCCCCCCATGCATCTTGATTCAGCTGCCTATTATTAGTGCTGCCAATTGCCACGTTAGGATGGGGTCTAAAAAAGGGCAGGGTAAATCAAAAGGGAAGCAGCCTGCTGGGGTGCAAGGGAAGAAGAGACAGGGAACCTCCTCAGAGGCTGCAGTGGAGGAGGCTAAGCGCCTACGGTTGGCAATTATTGCCAAGCTTGGGGCCTTAGAGCAGCAGAGGGGCACTGGTGGGGAGTCTGCTGGAAGGAGCTTGAGGCCTGGGGTCCCTGGAGGTGCGGGCTCTACCACGTTTGAGCGTGAGGTACTTGCACAGCTGTCTGCCTTGCAGGAATGAGGCGGCGGCGGTGAGCAAGCAGCGGCGCAACCCTCCGATCTGGACCCGGATGGTGACGAGGGAGTGGACGGTGGAGTGGACGTGCCTGATCCTTTGGGGAATCATGATTTGCCGGGGCAGTTGCTGCCAGTAGCGGTGGTTGTAGCACCACCGGGTGTTGAAGATAGGTACTGGCAACCACAAGAAGAAGAAGAAGAAGAAGAAGATATTGGATTTATATCCCGCCCTCCACTCCGAAGAGTCTCAGAGCGGCTCACAATCTCCTTTACCTTCCTCCCCCACAACAAACACCCTGTGAGGTGGGTGGGGCTGGAGAGGGCTCTCACAGCAGCTGCCCTTTCAAGGACAACTTCTGCCAGAGCTATGGCTGACCCAAGGCCATTCCAGCAGGTGCAAGTGGAGGAGTGGGGAATCAAACCCAGTTCTCCCAGATAAGAGTCCGCACACTTAACCACTACACCAAACTGGCTCTCCACGGCATATGTGGCCATGGGGCCCCCTGCCAACATCTTCTGGTGTTTGCTTGGGGGGCGGGGTTTCCCCCCAGCAGTGGCCTCTGCCTGTACAACCTGGACCTTCTTGGGCTGTTCCAGCTACGCCCCACCAGAGCATGGGTCAGGGCAATTCAACAGGTAGCACTATGCCCTCGGGGGGGATCATAGCGCCTGTAGGTGTGCAAGGTGTTATGGGGCAGACGGTTACTGGGGTCCTTCCATGGGGGGGCAGATGATGTCGCCTCAGGTAGCGGGCTGGCCCGGAGGTCAATGGAGTACTTGGGGTTACTTGCCCAATCCTTATGGGTCTGTCCCTTTTCATGCCATCCCCTTTGGGGACACGGCTATGCCGTTGGGGGACCATTTGACCCCCGCTACCAGAGAAAAAAATTTACGTGGAGAATACGTGGACGTATTCAGTTTACTATTTCGGGAGTTGTAAAAGAAAGAGAAAGACGAGCTTGATGACAAGGAGAAAGAAAAACTAAAGCGCAGGAGGGTTGATAGGACCTGGGCCAATTGGCTACCTGGGTTCTTGATTTATGCAGGGGTGATAGCGAGGGCCCAGCCATTTAGGGCCGCCCCCCTCTTTCAGTACTGTGACATAATTTATCGGGCGTACATGGATTTTGTGGGCGCTGCGTGGTTGCAGTACAATGAAGCCTTTAGGATGAGGGCTGCTATCAATCCCACGCTGCCATGGAACCAGATAAATCAACAGCTCTGGCTTCAGTTAATGTCCTCGGCGAAACCCAATGCGGGTGACCGGGCTGACAGTGGGCACATTGTACATAAGTCTTTTAGTACCCCCGCTGCCCGCCCACCAGCGGGCCAGTCGGTTCAACCCCGACTGCTGTGTTGGGAGTATACCTCCCAAGGGGTGTGTTCCAGGAAAGCGTGCAAATTTAAGCACGAGTGCCCGTTATGTGGGGGGTCGCATGCATTTTCTGCATGCACAAAGGCCAAAACCAGAAGTGGGGCCAAGCGGGCCGGGGTCGGGGGCACCAACTCTCAACCTGGCAAAGGGCCCCAGCCCCATTCGGGTGAAAGTGCTTAAGGAATTGCTGAAGGGATACCCTTCAGAGGTGGATGGTGCCTATTTGTTAGAGGGTTTCATCCACAGGTTTCAAATTCCTTTTCAGGGCACCAGAGCGCCCTGTAAGGCTTCTAATTTAAGTTCGGTGAGAGGGATGGAACAGGTTGTACAGGAAAAAATCGCTAAGGAGTGCAGGGAGGGAAGGGTAATTGGCCCTTTCGATGCACCTCCGGTCCCTAATTTGAAAGTTTCTCCCCTTGGAGTGGTGCCAAAAAAGGCACCCAGGGAGTTTCACCTCATTCACCACCTGTCATACCTGAAAGGGGGGTCAGTGAATGACACTATCCCCGAGCAACTCTGTTCTGTGCGGTACACCTCCTTTGACCAGGCGGTCAAAGTGGTGTGGGGGTGTGGTTCTGGTGCGGAAATGGCAAAATGCGACATTAAGTCTGCATTTCGTCTGCTGCCTGTTCACCCCAGGGATTTTGAATTATTAGGGTTTATGTTCGAAGGGAAATATTTTATGGACCGTGCCCTACCGATGGGTTGTTCCATTTTTTGCGCTGCCTTCGAGCGCTTTAGTTCCTTTTTGGAATGGGCGCTTGGGGTCAGATCAGGGTTGACGGCGACGGTGCACTACCTTGATGACTTTCTTTTCGTGGGTCCAGCGGGATCGGGTCAGTGCGCTAGGCTAATGGAGACCTTCCTGCAACTGGCCAAGGAATTAGGAGTCCCGCTGGCGCATGAAAAGACCGAAGGCCCGTTCTCGGTTTTAATGTTCCTGGGCATTGAGTTGGACACCTGCAGGCAAACGTCACGGCTTCCAGAGGACAAGGTCCTTGGTTTGAAGTCGCTAATTGCGGCTGTTAAGGGTCAAAAGAGAGTCTCTTTGCTTGAGCTACAGAAGCTTGTAGGGCATTTGAACTTTGCATGTAGGGTGGTTGCCCCAGGGAGGGCATTTCTTAGGCGACTGTGTGATGCAATGCGCCACCTTCGCCTCCCCCATCACAGAATGAGGTTAACTGGGGGGATGGTTAAGGACCTTGAGGTTTGGGAACAATTTTTGGAATCGTTCAGCGGGGTCTCTTTCTGGAGGGATGACATGCACATCGAGGCTGACCTCCAGATAAATTCTGATGCAGCCGGTTCCATTGGATTCGGTGTGTTTTTTAGAGGGCATTGGTGCGCTGAAAGGTGGCCCAGGGAATGGTTGGCCGGTCGTCTCAGCAGAGACTTGACCTTCCTGGAGTTTTTTCCTATCGTGGTGGCGTTGTGGCTCTGGGGGGACGAATTGGCCAACCATGTAGTGCATTTCTGGTGTGACAATTTGGCTGTGGTTCAAGTGATCAACTCATTGTCATCCAGATCTGCTCCAGTGATTAATCTAGTTAGGGCCTTTACGCTGCGCTGCCTTCAGTTGAATTTGTTGTTTATGGCCAGGCATGTTAGTAATGGGGTGGTGGACGCTCTGTCTTGCCAACAGATGGAGCGATTTCGCCAGCTGGCGCCGGACGCCGACCCTTTCCCGGTCAAGATGCTCCAGGAGCTTTGGCAGCTTGGAGGGTCGAAGCGGGTAGGGCCATCAATTTAGCCCTGGCGCCAAGTACACAGAAGGCATACGAGCGTGCCGTGCAGCAATTTCGGGAGTTCAGAATGGACGCCGGGTTGCGTGACAATTGGCCGGTGCCTGTTCCCCAGCTCATGCATTTTTTGGTGTTTCAGAAAGAGCGAGGTTTGGCAGTCAAGTCCATTAGGGGGCAGCTGGCGGCAATTGCTTTCGTGAGCAAAGCCCAGGGCCTGGCGGAAAACACTGGAGACTTTAGGGTTATGAAGATGTTGGAGGGGTGGTCTAGGGAAAGAGGTGTCTGGGCTGACCCACGTCAACCTATTTCTCCAGCGGTGCTGCGAGGGTTGGGCCAGGTTGGCCTAAGGTATGTTCGTCTCCCTTTGAGGTTGCTTTGTTCAATGCGGCAGCGCTAACAGCCTTTTTGGGGCCTTGAGAGTTAGCGAGCTGGTGGCCCGATCCCGCAGAGATCAGGCTTATCGCGCTCTTAGGAATAGTGATATTTCCTTTAGAGGCGAGAAGGTTGTGATTAGGGTTTGACGGTCCAAGACGGACCAGTCAGGTAAGGGGGCCAATGTAATCCTTGGCCCGTGTGGCGAAGCCGAGTTATGCCCTGTTAGAGCGCTTCGGCAGTATGTTACATTAAGGGGTGAAGCCGCTGGGCCATTATTTAGTCATATGGACGGGTCACCACTTACCAAATTTCAGTTCTGGGCGGTAACAGCAAGGGCCTTGGATAGGCTCGGGCTCAAAGGGGTTAAATTTGGCACCCATTCTTTCAGAATTGGGGCAGCTTCCACCGCAGCGATGTTGGGGTATCCAGGCCCTGAGATTCAGAGGGTAGGTAGATGGCGTTCTACTGCCTACCGCTCGTATGTGCGGCCGTTACTTACGGCAGTGTAGGCTGGATTAGCCTTTTTTGCTTAATCTAGTTGACCGTGATAAACCGGTGTGTTCTTGGTTGACTGTTTTTTCCTTCCAGGTTCGGTGGCTCGTCAGGAGAGGCTGCATATCCTCGTCTGCGGGCACAGTTTTGTGTTCTGGGCGGCCCACTTTGCCCGGAGGTCGTCCATTGGTTCACAGTTGGGCCTCAGTGAGTGGGCTACGGTTGAGTGGCAGGGGCGCCGTGGGCTACGTTGGCCCAGGCTGTTGCCACTATTGTTTTATGAGCATAAGGGAGTTCAGCCCGACATTTTGGTCATTCACCTGGGTGGGAATGACCTGGGGTGGATGAAGGATAAGGCCCTTTCGTTACAGGCCATTGCGGATCTGCAGGTCATCCTGAGGAGGTGGCCTGGGGTCCGCATAGTTTGGTCTGCCATTCTGCCGCGGCTGGTTTGGCGGGGGGCTTGGTGCCCAGCGGGCATTGAAAGGGCCAGAAGGAAGGCCAATCGAGCCCTTCAGAAAGCTTTGGGGGATGGTTTAGGGAGTTTTTTACCGCACCCAGCAATTCAGGTGGGTTGCGGTGAGTTATATAGATCTGACGGAGTGCATCTGTCTGATGCGGGTAATAGAGCCTTTTTGGGCGAGCTTAAGGTGGGCCTTCGGGCAGCTCTGGGCTGCCCGGTGGGGCGCTAATGCCTAAGCGGAGGCTTGGCATTGGCGTTGGCAGTAGGAGCAAGGGGTTACGGAAACACAGGGGAGTACCCAGGGCACTGCACCTGTTGGGTGCAAGCGATCGGCAGGAGCGGCAGATGGGCTCTACGGCTCAATGTTGCAGAATGCCGATTGTGTGATCCCTTCCCACAAGACCGGCTCTTCCTGGGTGATTATGCCGGTGTGGGGTAGGAGGATCTGGCCTGGCTGGCCTGACATGAGCCAAATCTGTGGCTCATGTCGGGGGCAGGGTGGCTCGCTCAGACATGGGCAAGGAAGGGTCATGGGATGACCCCGGGGCTTGTCCGGTTTCTGGTAACCCT
Source organism: Heteronotia binoei (assembly GCF_032191835.1). Classification (NCBI taxonomy): domain Eukaryota; kingdom Metazoa; phylum Chordata; class Lepidosauria; order Squamata; family Gekkonidae; genus Heteronotia; species Heteronotia binoei. The sequence goes on from NC_083225.1 coordinate 125,777,315, forward strand.
TGCCATGCTTGCTATAGTTGTTTATTTCAATAAAGGGCTCATTTTACCAAACTCATGTTGTCAGTCTCTTCATTCCGACCTTTGGGGGCAATGTCATTTAGCATCTGCAATCACTCAATTTTCCAAGACGTAGGACGGATGGACTCACATTTTAGCTGTATCTGAAGAAGTGAGCAGTGATTCATGAAGGCTCTTACCCTGCCGCAATTTTTGTTAGTCTTTAAGGTGCTACTGAACTCTTGCTCTTTTCTGCTGCTACAAACAGACTACCAAGGCTACCCATCTTGATCTATCAGAATGGAAGGGACAGACACCAAGTCTGAACTGAACAAGGGCATTATTAATTACTTAAACGCCTGAACTTATAAATAAACTCTTCACTTCTTACTTGTGCCTGCAGCTTAATAGGCTACTCACAAGCAATTTTCCCTCTAAGCTAAAGTGTTTTGTGAGCAAAAATTCTACTTTGTGAGCTACTGGCATTAAAGTTGTGAGCTACTGCATAAATGTGTGCTCTGGAGTCATCCTTCCTGAGCTAAGACAAAAATATGTGAGCTGGAAGCTAAAAATCTGTGAGGTAGCTCATGCTAACTCAGCTTAGAGGGAACAGTGTTCATAAGGAAGATGACTAAACACGCTCTGCCCACCACTAGTGTGGAGAAATTGGGGAGAAATGGAGGGTTTTCAGTATCACTAGCAACACCCTGATATTACTTCCAGTGAACATATGAACATATTAGGCTGCCTTATACTGAATCAGACCCTTGGTCCATCAAAGTCAGTATTGTCTTCTCAGACTGGCAGCGGCTCTCCAGGGTCTCAAGCTGTGGATTTTCATGCCTACTTACCTGGACCCTTTTTGGAGATGCCTGGGACCTTCTGCTTCCCAAGCAGATGCTCTACCACGGAGCCACCGTCCCTCCCCGACGGTGCAACCAGTGAAGCTGCCCTATACTGTAAATTAGTCCATCAAGTTCAGTATTGTCTTCTCAGATGAAGAGTCTCTCTCTAGGACTTCATACTTGGGTCTTTCACATCCCCTGTTACCTATTCCTTTTAACTAGAGATACCTGGGATTAAAACATAGAATTTGGGGTAAATTCTAGAGTGTTGCTGGTACACATTGACAGCATTTCTAGCTCACAACATAAGTGACATCACCACATCATTGACAACATGACAACATTGCCAGGTGAGTCTCCTATTGGTTGTCCACCTTGGAATTGGCAACCCAAACTATCCAACAGGTTCACCAACATTTGGACAATACTACCCTGGTTTCTAGCTTAGAGTGTTAACTTAATTGCTGTTTATTTGTCCCTGCTTGAATTGAGACACACTGCCTGTCAATGCCTTTCCCTTATCCCAGTTAGCATGAAGATTCAGGTGTTAACCACTAACAAGAGTTTCATTTTCAGGTACTTGTATTGAACAACCCAAAGATATGGTTTGGTTACCTCTCTCTATCCTAAAATACCTCAGGGTCCTTGCCAATCTAATTAACCTAACAATAAGCCTACAGTAAACCTGCCACCTAAACTGGAGGTTTACCAATCTACAATGGACCATGTCTATTTATATATAAACTTCCTCTTACCCAGAACATATGAAACAAGGAGGGGAGTGGCAGCTTAGTCAGCAAAAAAAAAAAAAAAAATGTGGGGAAAGGGAATGCGTTCCTGTGCTCCCCTAACTAGCTGGGCAGAATCAGGTTGTCCAGCCCAGCCAATCATCTTGTGCCACCCCTTGTGAAAATATTGTGGCACCAAAATGGCTCCACTTCCTCTAAAATTGGGAATATTTTTCTCCTGTGCCTAAAAACAATGACAACACCTGAAAGCTGAATGGAGAGGCAGTCCCCTTTTTCACGCCACAGGTTCAAAGAAAAATGAAGGAATTCCTGGTACAATCAACTCCCAAGATACAGAGCCTGTTTCACACAGTATGTTATTATAACATAATAAAAGATTTTCTGTTGTTCTGGTGATTGTGTGAGTACATGTAACATGTAGACTATCTCAAAATACATCTCTACAAAACATTAAGAGTGCTATTTAGGAGCAAGCAAATTTATGCAACCAGACTGCAGGTTATTAATTCAATAGTGAAGTCAATTATCTTAAAATAGCCTGGAAAAGACATCATAATTGGAGAATTAAATCTGCAAAGACCTATTGTGAGATGAAATTGAACATGATTAGTTGAGAATACCTAAGTAATGTATACCTGGTTTGGCAGTTGAAAATGTCACACTAAAACATTAGGTCACATCAGCATGATGCTTTTGAAAGAGCCACTATTTTACAAGTAACTTCAGATACAGTAAAAAATAATGGCAACAATGATGTAGCAAAGGTAACAAAATAGTGATAATTCTAATTTCATAAGCTTTGTAACTGAGGCAAAGTAACTTGCTTTTTCAAGTTCTCTAAGGAGAATCCTAAATCTGAAAATTGTACTAAGTACTAAAAATTGCAGTGTGCGTGTTTGTCCCATTTACCTGGAAGTCTTTGCTATTGATTTTAATACAACTGATTTACAAATGTATTAATTTTACTGTGGATTCACAGGTATCCAACAAACATGAAATAATATGGACTGCAAACTACAAGGGTGTTCATGACCTGATTATTTGAGTTCTTTTTTTGTAATTAACATTTTATTGGAGTTTTCCAATATTAATAACAAAGAGTGCAAAGGAACAAGGGTGTAAATAACATTGCAGTGCAGTAAATAATATTGACTATATCTAAGTAAGAAGTATGTGTAAATAAGATGTAAACCTTGTTGGATAAGAACATAACAGTCACATTATGTATGAAAAAGAAAATAAAAAATAGGAAACATAGCAAATAGAATAATAGCAATTTATGTAAGATGTCATAATCAATCAATTATGGAATTTAAAGAATATCAGCATAAAGAGTAATAGTAATTATTATTATAAAGTGTACCTCCTGCAACAGTAGTATGCACCTTGTGCAAGATGTAGACCATGACTAGCACAAAGGAGGAAAGAAGGTATTTCAAAGGGGGGGAAAAGATTAGAGAGAGAGTAAATTGAGATATTCTGGGTTCATTTATATTTTCATACATAGTACTTTACATTAAAAAATAAAAACAAAACTTCATTTACAACCAGCCTTCAGTTTTACCTCTTCTCCAACCCTTGGAATATGAATAATGTGATCTGGGGGGAGGAGCTGCTCAGGAAACCTTCCAGTGAATCCCTGAGATACACCACTGTGACTCAAAAAATATGCTTTGGCCTATCCATGGTGGCTCTGGCATCCCATCCCCCATGTCCCTGACTCAGGAGGCCTCCACTTTCCTTCCAGCTGAGGCAGTACAGATGCTGCCAGGTGGCCAGGTTATGGCCAGGCTATAGCCCATATAGACTCTGAAGATGCTTGTGTGGAGTAGGCAATGAAAGCATATCTTTGGTTGGCTGAATGTCCATTTGATGGCTATGTGGGTTCAAAGGTAGGCCTGGCTGTAAGTCCTCTGACTTATCTATGGGGGAGCAGAGGGGAGCCCCAGTTACCTTTGCTATATAGAACGCCCCCCTTCCATGGCTACATGAGTGACTCCCCATGGAGGCACTGATATGCAACTAGACCCTGGACTACAGCCAAGCTACAAGCAGACAAAAATCTGTACAAGCTACCTAGGACCTTGGCCATGAGACCCATGAAGATTCTCTGGTCATTGCAGCTAGCCTTTACATTTAGGCTGTAGATGTGATACTGGTTGTGGTAGACTTGTGGCTCATCCTGGGGGCTATGATTTTTATATGGGTGCATTCCATGGTCCCCTTGATGTAAACTTGGCAGAGATGGAAGCCAGCTTCACCTTCTCCATGAGGAAGTACACATGCTCCTGCAATTGCAGCATCATGGAATCCAGACAGTTGTGGACACAGTAACTCTCTGAGGACTGATATACCTCCAGCACATCAGGCACAACTCAGCAACAGCAGCCCCTTCTTCAGGATATAGGTGGTCCTGGGGGCAGATGGCTGGTCTTACAGTATGTGGCCTAGTTCCTCTCACAGTACTTGGATAGAACCAGTATAGGCAATACCACTCGGGAGCTGCATGGTGCTGATGCACTCATGGTAGCACCCACCATGGTGCCTCCTTCATTGCTTTCCCAACTAGAAGTACAGAGTGGGCAGGAGGATCATCATAGTGTGGTAACATTAGGGTCCCCAGTGTGGGTGGTAGGTTGAAGAGCCATCTACTTGTTGTGAGCCAAGGAGGACTTGTTGGACACATGAGTTGCTTGAGCTGGCTTTCCTGGGTTCAGTGGCCCACAGCAATGCTCCTGAGTCCTGACCATTCACTGGGCTTATCACAAACCTGTTGCTCTGATCTTTGGAGTGGGCCACAGATACTGAGTCAGTTATCCTATAGACTTTGGACACTGGGGATTCCTTGGGGCAAGCATGTGTAGCCAAGGCATTGCAGCAGGCAAATTCCACATTTTATCATTGTGTAGGGCCATTGGGGAACAGAGGAGGCTAGTGAGAGGAGGCTAGTGAGATGCTTCTTTATTCTGGTCTACCCACCTGCTGTGGTTGGTGCAGTTCCTGGTGAGGTTAGGTCTTAAAGCCACTCTGTGGTTCCTAGGCAAAGGGCCTATGGCCTGCTCAGTACCCCCACCCTATTATCTGTGTGGATGGCTACTGAAAGGGATTGGCTGGAGACCAGGCATGGGGAGAGGGATGCTGAGTCCCAGGATCTCAATCTTGCAGTGGTTCAGAGGATGGCTACTGGATGCCGTAAGAGCTTAGTAGCTGTTGCTGACATGGAGAGGCAGCAAGGGCTCATCAAGGGGTTACTCACAGATACTTTGGTAGAGTTCCATGAGCTACCATTGGCTTCTATCAGTGGCAGTTCCATGGTCTTGAGAGGGCCTCAGTCAGTATTACTGGGGGGCCTGCAGCTGGCCCCATTTTCTTGGTACAGAACACATTTGGCTGAACTCAGCCAGAACCTAAGGTAAGGGTGTGCTTGGGATGATAAACAAATTAGTGTCAGTAATGGGGTGGTGGGGTCCTTCCCCGTGTTGCTGCATTTTCTTTTTGGTTCAGTGGAGGCTTGTACTTTTATAGGAGTGAAGTGGGAGCAGCAGAAATGACCTGGCCTAATGAGGGGCCTACCCTTCCCCACCCTGCTTCTTATATGTCCCTAGGCCTGGATCCTCATGACTGCCACCAGTAGTTTGTACCCTGTATCTATCATAGCTGCACCCCTTTGATGTCTTGTGGGCATGACTGAGCAGTTGCTGGGCATACTAGTACAATCACAGTCCATGCAGCCCCACTGCAGGTCATTTGCTTGGTCCTTATTCTATGTTTTTCCATAGAAAATGGTCCAGCAGAACCACTGCTGGGTTGGCAGTTGGTTGCCTCTATTATGACAGCCCTCAGTATTGTGCTGCCAGTGTCCAAAGGAATGAGACATTAGCACCACTCTATTTGCCCCCTCACCCAGCTGGCATGGAGTTTTGGATTGGGATGTTATCAGTATGTTGATAACCCCCAGCTATTTCTGTTAATGGGTGGCCAGTCAGATGCCATTCTTATGAACTTAGCTGAGAGTTTAAAGACTGGTAGGGTGGTTAAAGTGGAGTCAGCTGAAAAAGAATCCTGGTAAGATGAAGGTTCTGTGGTGGTGGTGTGGGGGAGCCATGGCTGGGTTGCCAATTCCCAACTCTTGATAGAGTGCCTTAATATCAGCATCAACTGCCAGGAGTCTGGACTGCCCCTGGCTGCCTCTTTATCAATAGAGTCCCAGGTCAAAAAGGTTGCTCCAACTGCACCTGGTAAGGCAACTGGCCCCCTACTTGTCATTCTGAACTAGCCACAGTAATCCATGCAATGGTCACCTTCAGGATAGACTACTTTAACTCACACTTGAGAATGACCTAGAAGCTCCAACTGATCCAGAATGTGGCCATGTGGGTCCTTATGAGGATCCCCTCAGATCCCCTGTTTGATCCAAGCTGCACTGGCTTCCGGTGGATCACCAGATCAGGTTCAAGGTGCCATTTTTGACCTTTAAGGTCTTTAGCAGTCAAGAACCTGCATACCAGGACCTCCTCTCTCAGTATGCCTTCAGAAGAGTTCTAGGCTCAGGAAGTAAGAACCTCCTGGTGGTTCCTGACCCAAGATAGATCTGGCTGTCCTCAGCCCTACCTGATGGAAGTCTCTGTCAGAGAACATCTATGCAGGCCCAAAGCCACGGGAGGGCCTGTGGGGCATGACCCCTCCATTGAAACCCCTTTGACTACTGTGGCCCCTCCTGGTGTCCCGCAAACTCCCTGCTGCTCTTGCAGCCCCCAGTCCCCTCCATGCGGCGTCTCCCTCTCCCTTCCTCCCTCCCACCCAGTGAAGCACCGGCTCCTCCTGCAGCTCTTTCCAGCCCCCCCCCCACGCCAGTCATAGGAAAAGCTGTGCGGGGAGGCTGGCGCTCCTGTGCCGGCCCTCCAGCGCTCTCTGGAGCTTTAGTGCTGGGGCCCCAGTGAAAGGAAGCACCAGCAAGCCCTGCAAGACTACCCGCTGCCTCCACTGCTTCCTCCCTACTTCCCTCTCTGAAGGCGGTTGGTGCTCTTGCAGGGCTTGCTTGTGCTTCCTTTCACCGTGGCCCCAGTGCTAAAACCCTGGAGAGTGCTGGAGGACTGCTGGCCTCCCCATGCAGCTTTTCCCATGATTGGCACTGGGGGGGGGGGGCTGGAAAGAGCCCCAGGAGAAGCTGGCGCTTCACAGGGTGGGAGGTAGGGGGAGGCGTCGCATGGAGGGGGGTGGGGGCTGCCAGAGAAGCAGCGCAAGAGAGAGCAGGGGCCCCTCCATCCAAAATTTTATTCTATGGCCATCCCCAACTGAAGATTTTCTGGCTACGGTCCTGCATCTATGCCTTGAGGGATCTGTTACTTTTCTGCAGGGCATGTAAGGCAGAGTACAGTATTTAGTCTAGCATTCTCATACTCTCCATTGTCTGCAAGCCACCACTCCACTACCACCATAGGAGGCTTGTGAAATCTGAAATTTTCCTGCCATTTTGGATTTGATTTAATTTTGATGTATATATTATGTATTTTACTGTAGGATTTTAACTTATAGTTATTTATTATGTGTTCCTTTCTGTTGTAAGCTGCCCTGAGCACTGCTTGTAGGGAAGGGTGGTCAAAAATTTAAATAAATAAATAAAAAGTTGCTAAGAGTTATTTCGTGAAAATTGTATACCTTATAGTAAGTAAAGCAAATAATTAAAAAGCCGAAGTATCTAATGAACAGCATAATTCCCATCATCTTGTTCACAAGCATAATTGCCTAAGAACTTTGAGTGAATTGAAATGCATATACTTAATTTTAAAATAGGAAAGAAAAATATACTATTTGGAACTCCCCTGAACACATCTGTGCTGGGGCTTCTTGACCTTCAAACTTACATTGTTCAAATATATTGTAAAATGTCCTCAATTCTAACATTCAAAAATTTGTAATTAGTTAAGCTTACACACAACTGACAATATGACCAGTCTTGGTGGAGTTAATGTTTATAAGGAGATGTGCCATGATTCAGATTTTTCTATCACATTTTTAGTCCACACTTTCTTCAATGACATATGAATTGCATACCAGATTGTACTTTATGGTAAGATGTAGGACTATGTACCTGGAGGACTATGTACCTGGAGGGCTATGTATGCTATGCTTGTATCGCATGGAATGTTCCAAACCTAAGTCATTAGCAGGTCTATCCTTACCAGCTTTATACTCTTCTAAGTTTATTAACATCAAAAGGTTTAGGATTGACCTTGAAAAATTCTGATAATGCAAAGCTTGTCATAGACCGAGGAAGAGTGAATGAAGTACTGCATTCCCTTTCTGTAAAAAAAGAACAATATCTATCCCACAAAATATCTATAAGCATGGAGTAGTTAAGGTGTGCAGAGGAAACCCCCCCCCCAAAAAAAAAACACCCTCCTATAATTCTATAGTATATACTTTCATACAATGAGAGAGTTTTTCTTCAGTCCCAGTTAATTCAGCCTATTTTTTAAAAAATATTATTTTAAGCACCTGGAAAATGAGGACACCAGCCAAGCATACTTTAAGATAACACCACTCAAGTAGTCTGATAAGAACTCTAATTGTAGAGTTGGAGAGATTAAAAATCACTGTTGCAATTAATTAAATTAATTATCTGAGGGACCAATCAAATTTTGCATAAACACAAGGCCTAGTACACTTTTGTACAGTTAATGGGAATGAGGGTAATGTCTACAAAATACCATATGAAAAAGGCAACCAAATTGCCAAAAATCATACATAAGATTTGTAAAAAGCAGGGAAAGATGAGAAGGAATGCAGAAAAATAATTTGCCATATCCAGGAAGTATTAACAAATGACAAATAAAGACAGATAAAAAAGGAGTATGTGCAAATGAAATAGAGTGGTGAACACAAACTGAAGTGATTGCTGGAACTGTGTTAATGCTAAGTGTATTTGCAGTCCCAGCTAGGGATGTGCATTCGGTTCGGCCGAACCGAATATTCGGCTGTATACGGAATTGGCTGTAGCCGATTCCCATTGCCGCCTATTATGCGGCAGCCGAATACGGCTCGCCGTATGCTTCCGAATACCTATTCGGAAGTATATGGCTGTCAAAGCTGTCAAAGCAAAAGGCGGGAAAGTGGCTTCTGCAGCCTCAAAGGAGCTGCTTGCCTAGTACTTTCCCACCTTTAGTGGCCTCTTCCCGCCTCTCCCATAGCCTCCCTGGGATCCCTGGGAGCCCCAGCAGCCAATCCAAAGCATGCATTTGCAAAATGCATTGCAAATGCATGCTTTGCAGGGCTGTTGTGTAGCTGATGGCCCAGCCATCAGCTACATTGTTGTTATTTTGATCTTTTGCTTACTTGGGTATCCAAGTAAGCACTGTTGTCTGGCCAATCAGAGAGCAGTGCTATTTTTTGAAATTGCTCTCTGTAGGGCCAGAGAACCTTTTTAAGGAGTCTTCCTGCTGGACTCCTCCATTGCTGTGTTGGTGTGTGGCTTGGTGTGTGTGAGAGAGATTGTGCTGCTGCTGGTGGCTGGCCCTTGGCTTCAGCTGCTGCTGCCTGCTGCTCTCTCACTCAGCCTTACTTCCCTGGACTCAGAGAAGACAAGGTAAGACAGTTTTGGGGTTCTTGTTTTAGTTTTTGTTGGTAAAAGGACTAGAGTCCCTTTACTTGTCCAGATTTGGGTGGGTGAGTACTGGGTGGGTAGGGTAGCCTATTTGGGGTTGGGGTTAGGTTCTGCTGGGGGTGGGGGGGTTGCTAATTTGCCCATATCTTAATTTAGTGAGAGGACTTTTAAAAGTGCAGTGTCCTTTTACTTCTCCTGATTTGGGTGGCTTGGATTTCTTGGGGTTAGGGTGAAGGGGTTTTTTTTGGGGGGGGGGGAAGTTCCTGTATTGTTAAAAGTTGAGTGCACCCTGGGTAACGCGAAAGAGCCAGGACCAGCCAACCATCCATCACTCAAGGTAAGTCAAAATGCTTCTTGCTTTGTGTTACAGAATGATGTAGAGCTAGGTGTGGTGGTCCACCACTTCTCTTGTTTGAGACTAGAGTTGTGTTGTTTGGGGCAGGGAAGCTGGCACCTGGGTGAGAGACCCAGAGGCAGCATGCTTGTTGTGGTTGGCCAGCTCTCCCCGTGTTGTTTGGGGGCAGGGCTGGTGAGCTGGCATCTGTAGATTGTGTGTTCTGTGGCAGGGAAGCTGGCACCTGGGTGAGAGACCCAGAACCAGCAGGCTTTTTATGGTTGGCCAGCTCTCCCCGTGTTGTTTGGGGCAGGGCTGGAGAGCTGGCATCTGTAGATTGTGTGTTCTGTGGCAGGGAAGCTGGCACCTGGGTGAGAGACCCAGAACCAGCAGGCTTTTTGTGGTTGGCCAGCTTTCCCCAAGTTGTTTGGGGCAGGGCTGGAGAGCTGGCATATGGGTTTGCTGCATCCAGGTCTGCAGAGCAGACCTTGAGCAGATTGTGTTTTGTGTGGCAGTGACGTTGGCAACTGGGTTTACATTGGTTCCAGGCCTGCGGGGTTCATAGAGTAGATAGAGGGATGTAGTGCATTTGGGTCCTATAGAGATTCTCTGGTGTGAAGTTAGGTTTGGCTTTGGGTGCCCCAGGATTTGGACCCCCTGGTCCAATTTTTTTTTTGGCCTTGTGGGTTTTGTGTGGGACAGTGCCCTGAAGCTGCACAGCGGTTTGGGGGGCTCTCCTCAAAACCTCCTGCTCCCCAGAGCCACTTTTCCCACGGCAATTGCAGTAAGGAAGTGGCTCTAATTGGTTTTTTCTCACCATTGGCAGCAGTGTTCCTTTTGGGGTGCCCACAGATGGGTGCCGTCTTTTGGGGCCAGGGGGGTTGCATGCTGGGGAGTCCCCTGAAGCTGCCCTGCAGTTTTGGGGGCTCTCCCTCAAACCCCCTGCCCCCCAGTAGCCTCTAATTATGCCCTATGTTGCCATTGATTTCAATGGCCCATAGGGTATAATGATGGAATAGGGGCACCCTCTTTGGGTGCCCCTGGAATGGGATCCCCTGGCCCAATCTTTTTGGGACTTGGGGGGCTTGGAGAGGAGAGTCCCCTGCAGGTCCCCTGCAAATTTGGGGGCTCCCCCTCAAACTCCTCCCCTCCAGGCGGCTTCATATATACCCTATTTGCCATTGATTTCAGTGGCCCATAGGGTATAATAGGGCCGTATGTTCGGAAATAGCTGCACATTACCGTACATGCGGCTATTCCGAATACGGTATTCAGTAGTATACGGGGATTCCGAATTTTTTTTTCCCGTATACTTCCGAATCCGTGTAATTCCGAATATTTTTTTTTTGCACATCCCTAGTCCCAGCACCTAGAAGGGGGGAGAGGGCAGCAAAGGCAATGATCCCTTTCCAACAACACACAATGTGGTCTCCCCAGCCACTTGAGTGTGAAGGTAACTGTTATGTACTGAATTTAATGTTTCGCGGAAGCTTTGCACATACCCGGGCAACTGCGGGAAACGCTAGAGACTCTTGTTTGATTTGAACACAAAGCAGTAACCATTGAGCAATCTTGGCATGAAACTTGACTGGTGTGATTTGGTATGGGAATGTGAGTGTGTATGTTTTATTTGCATGTATATAAGCGGGGTCACAGCCTCACCATGTTGCCTTAGTATGTAATTATCAATAAAGCATATTCCTGGTTGAACTCCAGTGCATCAAACCCAGTATTTAACACTGGTGATGAGGATGGGATCCTGTTAAGTCAACCAATTGCTCAGCCACCCCACATGCACCACACACTGAGCTCCAGTGCCTCATGCTATTAGCAAAGCATCGTGGCTGAGATCATGGCTGGGATCAGACCTCCAGGAAACCTGGGTGCACTGTCTGAAATATTACAAGCTATTCCACAAGATCAAGGATGAGGTGGACAAGAAATCATTCCTGCTCAGCGCTTGTGGCATGGCTACCCTGAAATTGGTGAAATGCCTCATCGCTCTGACCACTCTCGAAGCAGTAACCAATGAGTGGTCTTGGCATGAAACTTGACTGCCGTGATTTGGTATAGGAATTGAGGGGGGGGGCTTCGTTTGCATGTATATAAGCAGGGTCATGGCCTCGTCATGTTGCCTTAGTATGTAGTTATCAATAAAGTGTGTTCCTGGTTGAACTCCAACACATTGAACCCAGTATTAACAGTAACCTATTGGCAGCCCCCAAGTTGGGCATGCCCCTTGAAAGCCCTCACCTCAAGTTCTCTTAAGGGGATTCCCATATGCTGAGAAAACAGGCATATGGGCTGGTTTTCCTAAAATGGAGCTGGCCCCACGGTGATAGCACCACAAGAACCAGGCATCCCCCTACCGGGCTACTACCAATGTAGCCAAATCTGCAGGCCATACATAACTCCATGTAGCCAGATGTCCATTCCCTGTGGAGACAAGTGAACACCATCAGGCTGAAACACAGCCTCCAATCGATCTGAGATATCCGGATGCCAAATCCTGTGAGAATTCACTGAATGCAATGCTTCAGCAATGAGAAAATGTCACACTAAAAATCATTGTATTCTACTCATGTGTCAGATCTTAGTTTGTCAATAAATACCTGGTAAATTAAACACAGAAATCATCATGGACCAGCAACCTGACAATTATGACCAAAATTAGTACAGTCATCTGTGCTTCCACAATTCATCATCAGTATTTATCACTATGAATAAAATACTGTAACTGACTGATAGGGAAAGATAGTGAACATAACTGGACCAGACCAAGCTTAATCTAACCCAACAATCTAATTCCAACAGAGAAAAAGTAGATGCTCGAATATGTGTGTGTATTTGAAAGTGTTAACACTCTTTAGCTATGTTAAATGTTAACATAACAAGTTATTAGATTATGCAAATCATGCAGTGGATCTAACTCATTTGGTGATTAATAAACATATATATATATATATATATATATATATATATATATATAATTAATCTGTATGTATGTGCCTAATATCAACTATAGGAGCTTCATAACTTGTTTATTGGTACCTCTGTATTACCTTGGTAATAAATCTCAAACGGTTTGGTCATTATATGTAGGCTGAAATATTTTATGAATAAACTATTTTTTAAAAAAGAATGAAACCTTGGTTTGAATTAGAATGTATGCTATATAATTAAAAGGCTTAGCATAATTCAAAATACAGTACTTTGAACAGGCATTCCATCAGAGGTTGCTTTCTTTTCTTTAAAACTTGGGATGAACTATCAGGATTTCACTAACCAAAATGTGATGTAAAAATACCCCTCCACAAATATGGCAATAGTTCAGAATTCCCACTGAATTGCTGTTTTAGTGCCTCAGTGTTGAAATTCATTTCTCTTTAGTGAGAGTCATTTCTCTTCATTCATTTCTCTGCAATGAATTTCTAAATTGGAGTTTCCATATGTCTAACTTCACATGCCAAGCACTAATAATGCAAACAAAAATATAGCACACATACCAGTGGATCATATGGGAGTACTCTCAGACCATTTTCACAGTAGTCATTTACCTCCCAAAAGGCTTGCCTTGGCCTCTCATTGGATGCCACGAGTTGGATCCTGCAGTTCTGTAGAAGGGCTTTTCATGTGGTGTTTCTTGTGATTCTGGAGAGGTTTAAACCTCCCATATGATTTCGTCAATAACCATGATCTGTTTTCCCTGGCATGAAATGGACAGTAATGTGCTCCCCCCCCTCGGTTCACACATGTGTGATAGCATTGTAACACAATTAATTGGTATGCCAAAGCACCTTTTTGGCTGTGCATGTTGCCACCACAAGGTTGTCTATCTAAATTTTAAATGTCTTCCTGTAGAACTAAGCTCACTGTCCACTTGTAATCTTGTCTCATGCCAAAAAGTCATGTGGAAAATACTGTAAATGAACAGTAATCAAAATGCCCCATCACAACCCCCCATCTATGGCCATGGCATTGCAAAATGACCAAAATACATGAATGACAAAATAAGAGTCAATGATCACAACACATTGTGCAAAGCGCAAACATCAGGACTCCTAAAATTAAAATAAGAGCAATGACATAACATACCAGAATGGCATGGTTTTTTTCCCCAAAACAAGAACATCTCCCCCTTTCCCCTCATGTAACATTTGCTGGACAAAGGAAAGGGCTGAACTGTGCTACATGCTGTTCTTTTCAGTTCAACTACGCAATGGCAGAATAAAAGTAGAAGGTTTTTTAAAAAAAAGAATGAAAAGAAAATTTATTTATTTATTTTTTATTTATTTAGAATTTATATCCCGCCCTTCCCACAAGTGGCTCAGGGCGGCTTCCAGCATTAGATCCAACATAAATTAAACAATATTTAAACATGTAAGGGAATAACTTTAAAACAGATAAAACAGATAAAACCATAAAAATTAATAAATATTCCAATATATACAGAGATCTGGCAGGTTTCATTAAAATTCTCAAGCTAGGTGTAGGCCAACCGGAAGAGGGTTGTTTTACAGGCCCTGCGGAACTGAACAAGGTCCCGCAGGGTCCTCACCTCTTCCGGTAGCTGATTCCACCATGTAGGGGCAATAACAGAGAAGGCCCTTTCTCTTGTGGCTTTCAAGCGGGCTTCTTTCGGCCCAGGGACAGTAAGGAAGTTTTGTGATCCCGACCTCAGTACTCTCTGGGGAACATGCGGGGAGAGACAGTCCTTCAGGTAGACAGGTCCCAAGCCATATAGGGCTTTAAAGGTGATAACCAGCACCTTGTACCGGACTCGGTATATCACTGGAAGCCAGTGCAGAGTCCGAAGACCCGGCTGAATGTGCTCCCACAGCTGAAAGAAAACTGCATCCAAAAAGGAAGGGTAGTCATGTGAATGAGCAGAGAGGGCCAAGAATGCAACATTGTAACTGGAAATGGAGGTGTGGTGAGAAAAAAAAACTTCATGGGCAAGGGAATTTCCAGCATGCTCATATCTGAGATTTTAAAAAAGTTGATAAAATGGGGATTCAGAAAATGCAGGGAAAGAAGGGGGAATGTTTGGGTCTGCACCTGGTAAGGAAAATTCTTCTGTGGAAAACTTAAAATACTGTGCAGCCACAAAGGCATTGATAAAAAAGTTTTTCACTACTGCAGAAACAGTCTCAGAGGAAATGTAAGCCATAAAGCCCTAGGACACAGATGCAATAATAATTCCAGAACTCTGTGTGTACACATTTGTTGCTTGATAGCTACATAAATGGCCCTGGACATTTGCTGCATATTTTCTTGATGCATCTAACCAAAATCAGTCAAGTGGTCATCAAGAAGCAATCATTTACAGATGATCATGTTTATTGTCTTATATTCACCACAGAATATAGCAGTAAAGTGTCATCTGAAAATGGCCTAAGTAGCTACAAGAAAATTGCTAGAGAAGGAAGTGTTTTTAAAAATTCAGTATGTGAAGAAGAATCTAAAGATTACAAAGCAAAAACATTGTAGCTGCAAGGGATGAAGCTCTGCCATCTCCTATTCAGGCTGAAAGAGGATTATTCTCCCAGAGGGATATATCATATCAGCTTCTATAAGAGAACAAAAGTGACTTCCTTGAATGCAGGAAACGCAGAACAGCATACCTGGCCATAGTATAGGCAGCAGAAGCTTCTGTAAGCTTAGCAAAGCACACTGGATGGTTCATATCCTAGGTCTTAGAACTTGCAGAACATGGGAAAGAGCAACTGAAGATACAGAATATATCCTAGAAAATAAAAATGATCTAGTGACATGTCATAGAATATGCTGTTACGATGACTGTCAAGGGTTAATGCCTAACAGAGTCTGAGAACCTTTGAGTGACACACCATTCAAATGAAATTCTGTAGAGAGTCAGTTAAGAAATTATAGTTGGGAACTGACAGTTAAAGAGTCAGTTTAGCATTGACAGTGAATTGGGAAAGAGATTGAATGAGTGAGTGGATTACGGTAGAACACCATTCAAGCAGAAAAAAGACAGAGCTTCTAGATAAGAGAAGTCAATTCTGCCCAGTGAAAAGGAAGATAATTCTTAAAAGAGGGGTGATCCCTGGTCTGTGTATACAGAAGGGTTTTTGGAAACTTGGCCGTATATTCCTGGATTCTCAGTCTTAAGTTAGTGGAATTTAGGAACCTGTGCTTGAGTGTTTAAGCAGAAATTGAAAGGAAACTTCCTCTCCTCAAAGTTTCAAAGATGTTGTTGAAAAGCAAAAACATTTGTCAACATAGCTTGATTTAGTGTGATTACAAAGTTACCTCAGTTTTTATTATCTGTTTACCTTCTACATCATGCCCCTGGTTCTACCTGACCTTTCACCCTCCAAGTTAAATAAAATATTTTAATTTTTAACTTTCAAAAGCCTCTAGTGTGCCATTACAGGAGTAGAATATTAGCAAGTGATTTTGTCTCTTCCCTCAAGTCCCTGGTCTGGGCCAGTATAAAAAAAAATAAAATCACATGATAGAGTGGGACAGCTACATACCAATAAATAAGAAGAAAATACAGGGGCTGCTCAGCAAGAAAGAAGAAACCAAGGGAAAAGCCTGTGTGGGAGGGAGGGAAGAGGGTGAGATCGCTATAGCTATCTTTGCCCCCCCCCCCCAGTCAGAATAAAGAGGTGAACACAGTGTTATGGGTAATAAACAGGGCCACTTTATTAACATATTAAACCAGCCTGGAGCCTGAACTAAACCCAGACAAGTCCAGGGAAAACTACCCTGCCTTGTCCAGCTTGGGCGAGCCACCCCACCCCAGGTATGAGCCATCCATGATGACTCATGCCTGGTTAGCTGGCTCATATATGCCCTTCGCCATCCAGGCCTCACTTACTCAGAAGGAGCCTTTCTAGGGGAGGGCGGCCTGTAGTTGGCAGCTCAGGCAGAGAACTATGAAGCCCAGCTGCCAGTCAAGGTGCCACCAAACCTCCAAAACAGGGGTGGACCCTGGGTGGACACCGATATTAAGAATATATCCCCTCTAACTCCTGCCAAGTGACCGAACTTAAGGTAACCGCCCTATCAAACCACCCTCACCTCTGCCCAGCAGTGCAAGGTAGGCAAAAAACGCCCCCATCTGAGCCAATTGGATGGAAGTGAAAAAATTCCTACCCGGCTCCATGGAACAGGTGACCAGCAAAGCCTGCAGTACTGTTGGGTGGGAGGGTGGGCCGAGAGCTGCGATCAACTGCATGATCGCCAGGCAGGGCTTATAAAGCCCCAGCACTCCACCCACCTTGCCGTCCCCGGATGGCCAGGAAGACACATTAACCTCCCCTCCTTCTGGGGAGGCAAACGCGGCCGCTGGGCTTAACTGCACAGCGGCGCGGCCGGGAAGGGCCGGAATATCACACTAGATAGTGTTTTATGTAAAATATTCATCTTGGGGTTTTTTTCTCTTACATCATCATCAAGCATCTAGCAAGCTTATTTCAACATGAGTAGAAAGGCTTTAGTTAACAAATCTGGGGTTCATCTCATTGAACTTTTGAGTGACCTTTTCCGTGCTACATTTACTACATTGTTATTGTCCATCATTTACAAATGTGACCTTTTTGCACTAATCTAATTTGTAACTTTCATCTTTGACTGCTGTAATTCACTTTATGAATGGCTACCCTTGAACACCAGTAATGAAATGTACCTGTTCTTTGTCATTTAAATTAGTCATCATTATGCTTTTGAGCTTAGTACAAAAATGCTTGATTTGATCTTTAAAGCTCTTCATTGCAAGGGACCACAGGCAAATGCAGGAATTTCCCTCTCCAAATGAATGTAAAAGCCAGTTAAGGTTGGAACATAATACTTTGGTAGTGCAATCTACTCAATGGATGAAGTCAGAGGCAGTAAAAACTAGGATTTTCTCAGTGCTGGTCCTCACTCTCTGGAACCATGTCTCTAAAGAAACAAATAAAGCATCTTTTCTGAATTTTTATAAGGAATGACCACATGTATTCATTCTTTCCAAAGGAACACATACCTTTTCTGTCTGGCATTCAGTTGGAATTTTAATGGCTCTTGTTAAGTGCTATGGGAGTAGGACAAAAGTAGATATATATTTCAGTGCAGATACATTCTGAATAAATAAATTAATATTATTTTGTGGTCATTTGAATGTGTACTAGGGGAAATCTAAAATGAAAGGATAATAAACCACTGAATTTGCAATGGTGTGGAATGACTAGGAACATACTGAAAAGATTCATTTTTGAACATCTTTATTAATAATCTGCAAGTGAGAGTGAAAAGCATGTTAATGAAATTTGCAGATGATAAATTAGAAGGCAAGGTGAACACTGAAGAGGGTGAAGACATATAAATGGGATCCAATGAAACTGAATTAGTAGACAGAAAATACCAAATTGAGATTCATCTTAGGAAAATGTAAACTAATATATATGAGGAAAAGTCATCTTAAACAGAAAATCAATCAGAAAAGGAAGCAGTGCAGTAACAAAGCCATCTGAGAAAGATAGTCCTTGGGGATAAGTCTTATTTCCGCAATATGTTATGAACCATATATTTTCAATCACATTCAAATTGCATATTACAAAGGATATTTGGGGTGATACATAGGAATCCATAGGCATAGTGGTGTGGGAATAGCTTTCTGCTACTGAGGTAAGTTGTACTATGGACTTTTCCAGTTTATAGCCTCCTCTGAACTAATGTGCACTATAAGAGACTTTAAGGAAGGATCAGCTCACCCAGAAGCACTAGATAGGACACATTTTGGGGTTACTGAAGCAGACATAAGTTCTTGTTGCTGCTATAGACACCACAGAGAAACTTTTTCTTGCCTTCTTGGAACTGCCATTCATATGACTGTGCAAAACCAGGAATCATAGAAACATAGAATCAAAGAGTTGGAAGGGACCTCCAGGGTCATCAATTCCAACACCCTGCAAAATGCAGGAAACTCACAAACACCTCCCCCTAAATTCACAGGATCTTCATCATTGTCAGATGGCCATCTAGCCTCTGTTTAAAAACCTCCAAGGAAGGAGAGCCCACCCCCTCTGAGGAATCGCTCTAACAGTCAGGAAGTTCTTCCTAATGTTGGGCTGGAAACTCTTTTAATTTAATTTTAACCCATTGGTTCTGGTCCTACCTTCTGGGGCCACAGAAAACAATTCCATACTATCCTCTAGATGATAGCCCTTCAAGTACTTAAAGATGGTGATCATATCACCTCTCAGCTGCCTCCTCTCCAGGCTAAATATCCCCAGCTCCTTCAACCTTTTCTCATAGGACTTGGTCTCCAGACCCCTCACCATCTTCATCGTCCTCTTCTGGACCCGTTCCAGCTTGTCTATATCCTTTGGTGCTTAAAACTGAACACAATACTCTAGGTGAGGTCTTACCAGAGCAGAGTAAAGCGATACCATCACATCACGTGATCAGGACACTATACTTCTGTTGATACAGCCCAAAATTGTATTTGCCGTTTTAGCCACCACATCACACTGTTGACTCATGTTCAGCGTATGATCCACTAAGACCCCTAGATCCTTTTCGCACGTACTACTGCTAAGACAAGTATCCCCATCCTGTAACCATGCATTGGATTTTTCCAACCTAAATGCAGAACTATAGATTTATCCCTGTTAAAATTCATTTTAGCCCAGTTTTCCAGCCTGTCAAGGACATCCTGTATCCTGTTTCTATTTTCTACTGTATTTGCAAACCCTCCCAATTTAGTATCATCGGAAAATTTAATAAGCATTCCCTCTACTCCTTCATCCAAATAATTTATAAAGATGTTGAACAAAACAGGCCCCAAGATAAATCCTTGAGGCACTCCGCTTGTCACTCCTCTCCAAGAGAATGAGGAACCATTCACAAGCACTCTTTGGGTATGATCTGTCAATGAGTTACTGATCCACCTAACGGTAACAGGATCCAAACCACATTTTACCAACTTGTCAACAAGGATAGTATGTGGAACCTTATCAAAAGCCTTACTGAAATCAAGATAAACACTATCTATAGTATTCCCCTGATCCAGCAAGGTAGTCACTTTCTCAAAAAAAGACATCAAGTTAGTCTGGCATGACTTGTTCTTGAGAAACCCATGCTGGCTCTTAGTAATCACATCCATTCTTTCTAAATGTTCCAGGATCGACAATTTGATGATTTGTTCTAAGCTCTGCTCACAACCTGAGTTTGATCCCCAGTGGAAGCTGGGTTTTCAGATAGCTGGCTCGAGGTTGATTCAGCCTTCCATCCTTCCAAGGTCGGTAAAATGAGTACCCAGCTTGCTGGGGGAAAAGTGTAGATGACTGGGGAAGGCAATGGCAAATAATCCCGTAAAAAGTCTGCCATGAAAACGTTGTGAAAGCAACGTCACCCCAGAGTTGGAAACAACTGGTGCTTGCACAGGGGACCTTTCTTTTTTCCTTCCTCTAAAACTTTTTCAGGTACAGATGTCAAGCTGATGGGTCGGTAGTTACCTGGATCATCTTTTTTCCCCTTCTTGAAGATGGGGACAACATTCGCATGCTTCCAATCTTCTGGCACCTCTCCTATTCTCCAAGAATTCTCAAAAATAATAGCCAGAGGCTCAGAAATTATATCCACAAGCTCTTTTAGAACCCTTGGATGCAATTCATCTGGCCCTGAGGACTTAGTTTCATTTAAAGAAACTAGGTGTTTTTGTACTATCCCATGCTGATCCTAGGTTGGAACTTCATACCCTCCTTATATGTTCTGTTTTTGCCATTTTGAACACCTCAGAAGAGAAGACTGAGGAAAAGTAGGAATTGAGCAGTTCCGCCCTCTCTTCATTACCAGTTACAATTTCACTTTCTTGCCCTCGCAATGGGCCTACCATGTCTTTGCTCTTTTTCTTACTCTGAACATAAGAAAATAATCCTTTTTTGTTGTTTTTAGCATCTTTGGCCAGCCTAAGCTCATACTGAGCTTTAGCTTTCCTAACTTTTTCTCTACAAGCACTGGTGATTTGTTTATATTCATCCTTGGTTATAAGGCCCTCCTTCCATTTCCTAAAGGAGTCTTTTTTATTTCTCAAGTCTTTAGAGAGCTGTTTATGGAGATAATTCGGCTTCTTTAGGCTTTTTCCAGTTTTTCTTCTCATAGGAAGCATCTAATTGCGCTTTCAGTATTTCACTTTTAAGAAACTCCTACCCTTCCTGAACCTCTTTCTCCCTAAGTATTTCAGACCATGGGATTTTATCCAGCATAGTTCTAAGTTTATCGAAGTTTGCCTTTCTGAAGTCCAACCATAAAATCTGACTGCGTGTAGTTTTTCTCTTCCCTAAGACTGTAAATTCCAAAATCACATGGTCACTACTGCCCAAGGTGCTCACTATTACCACTTCAATCAGTTTTTCCTTATTGGTGAGAATCAAATCCAAGATAGCAGATCCACTTTTCTCCTTCTTCACTTTCTGGAAAAGGAAGTTGTTAGTAAGACAAGTCAGGAATCTATTCAACTTTTCATTTTTAACAGAGTTGGACTGTCAACAGATGTTTGGGTAATTTAAATCTCCCATGTTCACTGTATCCCTTCTCTTAGAGAACTTTGCAATCGGTTGTATTAACAATTAGAATTGTTCAGTCTAATGTTTACAGTGATCCCAGTTTGACAGAATAATCCCATTTACAAGGAAGAGACTGGAAGAGACAGTTATTTAATGAACATGTAAACTTCATTGCTCTATTCAAGATATACAGTGAAATATCAGAAAAGCAAATGAGTAATGCAAACATTTGTATATGATCCTGATAGAGAATTTATGCACAGTTCTCTGAAGCTGCTGCTGAAGAATAGGAATTGGAAACATAGGAATCAGTGGACAAGAGACAAAAACTGTAGTTACAGTGGATATATTTACCAGTATCCAATACTCAGAGTCTCAACCAAGCCAGGGTCAGTTACACAAATTCGTCCAATACACAGTAGATACACAGAGAAAGGTCCAAACACAGTTACCAAGGTCAATACACAGTATTTGCTGCCGCAACGGACAGTAAGCAATGCAGTACTCACAGTCCTTACCAGGCAGGAAGATCAATCCTTCTGACCTTCCTTTATACTCATACCAATCATGCAATCTAACCAGAGATTGCATCAGCTTCAGTGAGTCAGCACAAAGCTTAATCACAGGTGAGGTCATTCCACCTTACAACAGTAACAAGAAGCACCTTGTGCGTGACTCAGCAATGCACTTGCAGAAACTACATCGCTAGTACTAAGATGGAAGCAGTTCAGCCATTTTAGAACTAAGAACATAAGAACATAAGAACATAAGAGAAGCCATGTTGGATCAGGCCAACGGCCCATCAAGTCCAACACTCTGTGTCACACAGTGGCAAAAAATGTTATATACACACATACACTGTGGCTAATAGCCACTGATGGACCTGTGCTCCATACACTGTGGCTAATAGCCACTGATGGACCTGTGCTCCATACACTGTGGCTAATAGCCACTGATGGACCTGTGCTCCATATTTTTATCTAAACCCCTCTTGAAGGTGGCTATACTTGTGGCCGCCACCACCTCCTGTGGCAGTGAATTCCACATGTTAATCACCCTTTGGGTGAAGAAGTACTTCCTTTTATCCGTCTTAACCTGTCTGCTCAGCAATTTCATCGAATGCCCACGAGTTCTTGTATTGTGAGAAAGGGAGAAAAGTACTTCTTTCTCTACTTTCTCCATTCCATGCATTATCTTGTAAACCTCTATCATGTCACCCCGCAGTCGACGTTTCTCCAAGCTAAAGAGTCCCAAGCGTTTCAACCTTTCTTCATAGGGAAAGTGCTCCAGCCCTTTAATCATTCTAGTTGCCCTTCTCTGCACCTTCTCTAAAGCTATAATATCCTTTTTGAGGTGCGGCGACCAGAACTGCACACAGTACTCCAAATGAGACCGCACCATCGATTTATACAGGGGCATTATGATACTGGCTGATTTGTTTTCAATTCCCTTCCTAATAATTCCCAGCATGGCATTGGCCTTTTTTATTGCAAACGCACACTGTCTTGACACTTTCAGTGAGTTATCTATCATGACCCCAAGATCTCTCTCTTGATCAGTCTCTGCCAGTTCACACCCCATCAACTTGTATTTGTAGCTGGGATTCTTAGCCCCAATGTGCATTACTTTGCACTTGGCCACATTGAACCGCATCTGCCACGTTGACGCCCACTCACCCAGCCTCAACAGATCCCTTTGGAGTTCCTCACAATCCTCTCTGGTTCTCACCACCCTGAACAATTTAGTGTCATCCGCAAACTTGGCCACTTCACTGCTCACTCCGAACTCTAAATCATTTATGAACAAGTTAAAAAGCATGGGACCCAGTACCGAGCCCTGCGGCACCCCACTGCTTACCGTCCTCCACTGCGAAGACTGCCCATTTATACTCACTCTCTGCTTCCTATTACTCAGCCAGTTTTTGATCCACAAGAGGACCTGTCCTTTTACTCCATGATTCTCAAGCTTTCTAAGGAGCCTTTGATGAGGAACTTTATCAAAAGCTTTCTGGAAGTCAAGGTAAACAACATCTATCGGGTCTCCTTTGTCCACATGTTTGTTCACCCCCTCAAAGAAATGCAACAGGTTAGTGAGGCAAGATCTTCCCTTGCAGAACCCATGCTGAGTCTTCCTCAATAACCCGTGTTCATCAATGTGCCTACTCATTCTGTCCTTGATAATGGTTTCTACCAACTTTCCCGGTATTGAAGTCAGACTGACTGGCCTGTAGTTTCCCGGATCTCCTCTGGAACCTTTTTTAAAGATGGGGGTGACATTTGCTACCTTCCAGTCCTCAGGAACGGAGGCAGATTTCAATGAAAGATTACAGATTTTTGTTAGAAGATCCACAAGTTCAACTTTGAGTTCCTTCAGAACTCTCGGATGTATGCCATCCGGACCCGGTGACTTATTAGTTTTTAATTTGTCTATCAGTTGTAGGACCTCCTCATTTGTCACCTCAATCTGACTCAGGTCTTTCAACACCCCTTCCAAAATTAGTGGTTCTGGGGCGGGCAAAAAGTTCTCGTCTTCTACAGTGAAGACGGAGGCAAAAAATTCATTTAGCTTTTCAGCCATTTCCCTATCCTCCTTCAGTAATCCTTTTACCCCATGGTCATCCAAGGGCCCCACTGCCTCCCTGGCTGGTTTCCTACTTCTAATATATTTGAAGAAAGTTTTATTGTTGGTCTTTATGTTTTTTGCAATATGCTCCTCATAGTCCCTTTTTGCCTGCCTGATCACAGTCTTGCATTTGATTTGCCACAGCCTGTGTTCCCTTTTACTAATCTCACTTGGACTGGTTTTCCACCGCTTAAAGGAGTCCTTCTTACCTTTTACAGCTTCCATTACTTTATTTGTTAACCACGCAGGCCTTTTCTTATGCCTGTTTGTGCCTTTCCTAACTTGTGGTATGTATTTTATCTGATTCCTAACATTCTCCTCTTACTAGTTAGTTAGTTTCTTAGTCCGAGCTTTGTACAGTGCTCATTGTACTTTAAGTGCTAACTCCCCCTTTGGTTCAATATAAAGACACCAATCAGCAGTGTTCTTTAAATATCTTAATACTCTTTTAGCAGCAATCCAATGATTCTGCGTGGGGTTCTGGGAAGCTCTAGCCAGCAGATTACAGGCGACTGATATGTCTGGACGTGTCCAGTTACTGATATAGCTCAGACTACCGATCAAGGACCTGTACATCTCAACATTGCATGGTGGACTTTCAGTAACATCACTTACAAAGCCAATCACTATTGGTGTTGTAACAGTTTTGCTATCTTGCATCTTGTACTTTAACAAATCTATGATTTTAGGTTTTTGAGACAGTTTAAAACCTTGTGCAGTTTTTGTTATATCTATACCCACATAAGTTTGTACAGTACCAAGATTTCTCAGTTGAAATTTCTTATTCAGAGCTGAAACAATATCATCAGTTTGTTTCTTAGTCTTGGTCAGTATTCCCAGATCATCAACAAAGGTAAGAATAATGCACCTTGCTTCACCACTTCCCCTGGTGAACACACATGGATCAGCAATGCTCTGGGTAAACCCTAGACTTTTCAGTGTAGCCACTAGGCATTTAGACCATTGATGTCCACTCTGATGTAGCCCATACAAGCTTTTCTTAAGCAACCAGTATCCCTTTACAGTATTGGGAATACCTTCTGGCTTTGTCAGATAGATCTGGTGCTCCAAATCTGCATTTAAATATGCTACACAGACATCTAAATGAGTAAAATATAGATTCTCTCTAGCTGCAACAGTCAAAGCTGTTAACAGTGAACTGCTCTTTAATGTTGGAGCAAAAATTTCATCGTATGTTTCATAGCTCCATCTGCATCCCTGTGCCACTAGCCTTGCCTTATACTTCTTTCCACCAGACTGGTCTGTTTTCACCTTATATACCCATCTTGTGCCTATGGGTTTTACACCTTCAGGAACAGAATCAGTCTCTACATATACATTTAAACGTTTTAGGGAACAAAGCTCATCATCCATAGCAGCTTTCCAGTTAAACTGCTCTTCTGTAGACAGAGAGAAAATGTCAGTGTATTTCTCTGGTTCTGTCACAGCAGACATTATAGGACTGTAGCGTTCAGGAGCACTCCTCTCACATGTGGATCTCCTCAATGCAGGAACAACAGCTTCCACACTTCTCTGGGATGATTCATCACTGGTAGGCTTCGCTTCCGTTTCCTCCTCGTCAGGCACATCAGGGGTTAACTCAACTGCCTTTTCCTCCTCTGGGTCACTAGGCAATGGGTTGATGTGTAACCGGATTCCTTGTTCAGCCTCTGTCGATGAAAAAGCTGGAGATTGCATGCAGCGTTCCCAGCCCTCTGACTTCTCCAGGAATGTTGCTGAGGCGCTGATTACAACCTCACAGCTATTGAGCGTACCAAACCGGTAGCAGCTCTCGTTTTTCTCATATCCAAGGAATCTCATATGTCTAGCCTTCACCTGGCCTTTACGTCTGAACTGTTGGGAGATATGAACAAATGCTGTTACACCAAACACATGTACATTTGCCAAATCAGGTACCTTGTTGTGCCATAGGCTGGCAGGTATCTTTCCAGTGGATGAACACCAAATTCTGTTAAGGTTGTAATTTGCACAGCACATTGCCTCTGCCCAAAATCTCCTGGGCATATCCGCATCACGCAACATACACTGGGTCATGTTCTGCAGTGTCTGACCTCGTCTTTCACAAAAAGCATTATGTGTTGGTCTATATGGAGCAGTCAATCTGTGCCCTATCCCAAGCTCTGTAAAGAAACTTTGGAATTGATTATTCAGAAATTCTGCGCCTCTATCTGTAATCACACAAACAGGCACATTCCCAGTTTTCCTCCTTACAAACCTTAGCCAATTTTGCACATTTTGGAAGGTTTCAGACTTTGCTTTCAACAGATAAACAAAACCATACTGGGAATAGTGATCTTCAATACTTAGTACATATTTGGCACCTCCAAGAGATTCCTTAAATGGCCCAATAAGATCCATAAACACCAGATCAAGGGGTTTAGTGCTAGTAAACTTACTTGGAACACGAACAGCAGCACTCTTTGACTTAACCAACTTACATATTTCACAATCCAGAAATTTTTTACATGGCTTAAGCCTAATGCCTTCTGCCTGTTCCACAGTCTTCTTCAAAGCAGGAAAACCCACGTTACCTAATTTTCTGTGCAAAAGGTGACAACAATAATCATGTCTTGGTTTATTATCACAGACATTGTTACACGTTTGTACCTTAAAATATAAAATGTATAAATCATCTTTCAGCATGGCTTTAACTCTCACGCCTTCTCTGCTTGTCAGTTGACAGCACGAGGAGTCAAATTACAGTTTGAAACCCTCTCTGCACAAAGTCAACACAGACAGCAAATTCAGCTTCAGCGATGGGACGTATCCCATATGCAGCTCCTTCTTTAAACTCATCAGGAACACTTTTCCTCGACCGACAACAGCTGCTTTCACTCCGTCAGCTAGAGTAACAGACTGGTTAGTTACAGGGGTATAGGTATTAAACATGCTCTGCACCCTGCAAAGACTTTCATACACTTTCATACAGAAGAGAGCATGGAGAGTGGACTCACCAGTTGCAACAAGATGCACATTTCCACTCCTTCAAACAGCTGACCTTTTATTAGACTGTCTCTCCTTCTCTTTCTTGGCGTGGCAGTTCCTAAACAAATGTGTAGAAGAACCACAACGGAAACATTTCCTCCGTACAGCCATTACATTACCAGTTTGCAGAGACTCAGGATTCTCATTAGCAGTAAAGCCACTGCCCTTCTCTGGTTTCCAGGAAAGCTTTTTCTCCGCCTGTAGAGACTAATTGCTTTGCCTCTTGCTGTACTCCTCCAGCAGTCTGCCAGTCACGACATTCATCGTCAACCCAGTGTCAGGCAAACCTTCTAGGCTAGTTATCAGGGCGTCATAGGATGCGTCTAAAGAACTCAGAATTATGCACACCTCCTGTAACTCAGTAAACATTTGGTCGTGCTCCCTTAATTCCAAAAGCATCCTCCACATACATTCTAAATGAGATAAAACATCAGCACCAGCTGCCAACCTGGTATGCAGAAGTTTCCTCACCAGACCTATCTGCGAACCAACCGTGCCACGAACGTAGATTTGCCTCAAAGCCCTCCAACAGCCATTAGCTGTCTCTAGACCAGCAATATGCACCAACTGGGAGTCATCTAGAGAAAGTCCTATTAGAGACAAAGCTTTAACATCCTTCTTATGCAAAAGATCAACAGCTTTCTCATCTTTCTCCAGCTCATCAATGGGATTTTCCACAACCTCCCACAACTCTTGGTGCTTTAATAACAGACTGACCTTCTGGGACCACGTGGCATAGTTCGTCCCGTTTAGCTTTGTAATGCTGAGACCAGAAAATGAAACTACATTTGCCGCTTCCATCTCTGTACTTATCTCTGGACACCTGGGCAACTTAGCAGTATGCCTTTGTCTTCTCCAAAACACTGTGCCACCTCCTCTTTCTTCAGAACAGCACCACTGGGCCCATAACCAATGATAGAGAATTTATGCACAGTTCTCTGAAGCTGCTGCTGAAGAATAGGAATTGGAAACATAGGAATCAGTGGACAAGAGACAAAAACTGTAGTTACAGTGGATATATTTACCAGTACAGTATCCAATACTCAGAGTCTCAGCCAAGCCAGGGTCAGTTACACAAATCCATCCAATACACAGTAGATACACAGAGAAAGGTCCAAACACAGTTACAAAGGTCAATACACAGTATTCACTGCCGCAACGGACAGTAAGCAATGTAGTACTCACAGTCCTTACCAGGCAGGAAGATCAATCCTTCTGACCTTCCTTTATACTCATACCAATCATGCAAGCTAACCAGAGATTGCATCAGCTTCAGTGAGTCAGCACAAAGCTTAATCACAGGTGAGGTCATTCCACCTTACAACAGTAACAAGAAGCACCTTGTGCATGACTCAGCAATGCACTTACAGAAACTAAATCACTAGTACTAAGATGGAAGCAATTCAGCCATTTTAGAACTGATTCCTAACAGATCCAGTAAATCAGGTATGGATGAACTATCTTATTTATTGGATAGAACTGCAGGGACACTGGCTGGCATATTAGAATCTTGCAACTGAGATGATCAAGGACAATAAATCTGTATATAAGACATAGAAACATAATTTTATAATTAATAATAAAATTACCCTGTAATGAAATATAAACGTTAAAGGCAGATTTGATAATTTGGTATTTAAACTTTTGCTTCATAACAAGGTACAAAGCTATAAATAGTACCTATAAGACAAAATGAGATAGCAAATATATTAGAAAACTTGAGATATTCAAGTTTAACCATACTGTTTATTTTGAAAATCTTTCAGATCAAATATAGTGTGTAGGGTGAAAGATGTTGAAACAAATATAATCACCTTTTTTGGGTGAGTAGATTAACACGTACTAACAAAAGATTTAACAAGTCAGAAGGGCTGTTTTTCCTTTAAGAATTACACATTTCAAAGAAGAAAGCACACCCTAAAATATAAAACTATAGCTAATGATTGTTTTCCCCTTCCACAGTTATTAAAGGTAAGACAGGCCTGTGACATCTGGGCTTGGAAGTTCTAGTTTTGTGCCATTCAACACTTTGGTCACAGAAAGAGACAGTCTATATTGGAAGTTAATTTTGTCATTGCCTATTGACTAAATTCTACATTAAGTCCATAATGAACATGGACTTTGAACTAAATCCCTTCCTCACAAAAATTAATAACTACATGAACCAGAACCAGACATTTTCCTCATGTGCCCTCATTAGCCCTTGTTAAAGCCCTTCAGCTGCCTTGAGATTGTTCTCGTTGAGATTATTAAATGAATCTTTCACTTAGCTTCTGGTTATCCTTCAATTTGTTTGAAGATGACTTTAATTAAACCTATTTTTTGAAAGTTGGATTCTTCTACAAGAAACACTTTGAACCTCAGAGTACAGTGTGTACTTTCAGTGATACTGTAATTTTTATATGATTGGCTATGGAAGCTGTTGCATTTATGTAATATGGATGCTGACTTTTGACTGTCTTGAATGCTTAGTCTATGTTTGTGTGTCAAATGTCATCAAGTC
The DNA here is from genome assembly GCF_032191835.1 of Heteronotia binoei. Taxonomy (NCBI): domain Eukaryota; kingdom Metazoa; phylum Chordata; class Lepidosauria; order Squamata; family Gekkonidae; genus Heteronotia; species Heteronotia binoei. The sequence goes on from NC_083225.1 coordinate 125,806,493, forward strand.
ACCTCTGATTTATAGCAACCCTATGAATTATGAAGTTGTGTCCTTAACAGTCCTGCTCAAGTATTGCAAACTGAGGCCTGTGGCACCTTGATAGAGTCAGTCAATCTCTTGTTGGGTCTTCTTCTCTTCCTGCTGCCTTCAACTTTTCCTAGCATTATTGTTTTTTCCAGAGACTTGTCGTCTCATAACGTGACCAAAGTATGAAAGGCTCAGTTCAGTCATTTGCTTTGTTTAAAACATTTAATTTTATGAAGTTTTAATATTTTTTTCTTTTTTTTAACAGTTCAGTCATTTTAGTTTCAAGGAACAATTCAGGCTTGATTTGGTCTAGAACTCATTTACTTGTCTTTTGGGCAGTCTGTAAAACTCTCCTCCAATGCCATGTTTCAGGTCAGCACTCTCTTTCTCTCTCTCTTTGGTATTTTGTATATTCGTGTGTGTGTGTGCATGTGTAAGTTTGCACCTGGAAGCTGTCAACCTCTGGTGACTGACCCCTACTAGGGGCCTGGAGGATGTTCAGAGAGGTGGGTATTTCAAGGAAGTCTCCATCCAAGTACTTGCCAGAATCAACTCTGCCTAGCTTCCAAGATCTGATGAGACTGGGCTTGCCTGGGCTATCCAGGTCAGGGTTCATGTCAGCTTTGTTCACCCTCAAGGTTTCATGCCCTTGCATAATAATGGAGAATGTCAATGTATGAATTTTCTTAATCTTGATTTCCAGCAACATATTCCTACACTTAAGGATCTATTCTAGTCCTTTCACAGCTGCCCTTCCCAGACTCAAACTTCTTCTGATTTCTTGGATGCAGTCTCCCTCTTGGTTGACAGTTGAGCTGAGGAATAGAAAATCTTGAACAATTTCATTTTATTCATTGTCACCCTTAAAGTTGTATAATTCCCCAGTAGTCATTACTTGTGTATTCTTGATGTTCTGCTGTAATCCTGCTTTGGCACTTCCTGCTTTAATCTTCATCAGTAGTCATTTCAAGTCTTCACTAGTTTATGCCAGAAATATGATGTTATCTGCATATCTTAAATTGTTAATGTTATTTCTACCAATTTTCACTCCACTTTCATCTGAATCTAATCCAACTTTCTTTATTATATGTTCTGCATATAGATTTAAGGACTAGGGAGATAAAATACATCTCTATCTGTCACCTTTGCCAATTGGAAAACCATTCTATTTCTCCAGATTCTGCCCTGACAGTAACTTCTTGTCTGGAGTTCAGGTTATGCATCAAAACAATCAGATGTCGTGGTACACCAATTTATTTTAAAACCAACCATAACTTTTCATAATCCACAGAGAAACACAAGTTGATTTTGTTCTGAAATTCTCTTATATGCTCCAGTAACGCATGTAATTTTGCAATATCATATTCAGTGCCTCTTCTTTTTCTGAATCTAGTTTGATCATCAGGCTTTCTCATTCTATGTATGGCAACTGTCTCTGTTGTAAGATTTTGAGCATCACTTTATTCATGTGAGAAATTAATGCAATGATTTGATTGTGATTTGATAGATGTCTTTGACATCTCCTTTTTTTGGAATTGGGATGTAAATTGAATATTTCCAGTCCATAGGCCACTATTTTGTCTTCCCCTTTTTTGGGCAAGATCTTGTTAAGATTTTGATGGACTCCTGCTTTGTTCAACTGCTTCAGACCAACATGGCTGCCTGTTTTGTATATAGTTTATCACTGTATTGTTTCTATAATATAGTGGGTTCAACGCAAGGAACAGGCGAGGTGGTAGTGATCATAGCTCTTTTTCCCAACACAGCATAGTATAGGGCTGCACTCTAAGACTGGGTAACTGGGTCATTGGGGCCAACTACTGTATATACACTTCAAGGTTCCCGTGCTAGCACACCATTGGATCATTGCAGCAGGGCAATAGGTATTTGGATCCTGCCCATTGTTCCTGTGTCCCCAAGCTCAGTCCTTACAACTCCAATGAGCCAGGCAGGAACACACGTAATAGTCTTCACATTGGTCCGCATACATAACAGTTTCCATCTTTATTTTGTTCTGTTCAGTTAATGTATTTTCATGTTGCTCTTTCAGGATGCATAACTGTGCTTCAAATTTGCCTTTGCTTTCTTGGATCTTGTGGTACAGATCTTTTGTTCTTTCTTTTTTGTTGCTCTTTTCTATTTCTTTATACTGGTTATTATTCGGCCCTTCCCAGCCGACCGGCCGACTGGCCGCCTTAGGCTGGGGGCCGCCCATTGCCTCCCCGGAAGGAGGAAACAGTGGACTCTTCCTGGTAGGCAGAGGCGTGGGCAGCCTTTTAAGGCCGGCCCCGCCTCTCGTGGCGCAGTTTAGACTCACGCTCTCGGCCCGATCTGCCGCACATTTGCTGTGCGGTCTGTGGGCCGGGAGCGTGGGTGGGTTTTTGTAAAGTACCAGACTTGGAGACGAGCGTAGGGCAACATAGTTTATTCCATGGTACAATACAAGATGGAGAGAGAGCACGCGGGCCGGGTCCCGCATATATACAGTTGCCGGACTATTCTTCTGGCTGGCTGGTCCAATGCAGACCAGCCGTATTTCCCGCCACTAGCTGTGATTGGCGGATATTCGCGTCCAGCCGCGGAGGCACCTGGATGTTATTCGGTTGCCTCCGTGGCTGGGGTGGACTGATGTTATTTCGCTGTTGTGGCTTTCTGAACTGGTTGCGTTCTGCGAACGCCATACACTACAGTTTTTTCGGCGTGTTTACACGCCAGGGAGTCGCCAGGCAGTGGTGCAAGGAGCCGCGGCCCAGCTGATTTCCTTCTTCCTTCCCTTTTATGCAAGGGGCTAGCTTCAGCGCGCAGCGGAGAAGCGGCGCGTGAAGGAGGCTCCTCAGAAGGTTTGCTGGTGGTCTCGACAGGCTGTAGCTTGAGGGTGGGACCCTGCTTGGTATGCAAGGGGCCAGGGGTGCAGTCCCGGGCATCCCCAGTTTAAAGGGGACTGTTTCGGAGAACACGGTGTATCTGGCCAATTTAAAAGGGGGAGCCTTTAATATCCCCCCCCCCTTTCAACCTATACCAGGCCTTACCCTGGCTGCCAAGGTTTTGCCTCATTGATCTAACGGTCCTGGCCGGATGGTCCGTGCTGGCTGGTTTTTCCAGGCCTTGTAAGCTGGCCAGGTTTTGTCCCTGGTTGTGTTCGGAGAGGATACCACCAGGGGAGGCCACGGGCGCCTTGCTTAGGCAGAAGCGGCCCCCAAGGGAGTCCAGAGTTATGAGGCAGAGGTTGGTGGGTGGTTCCCGTGTAGCCATCGTTGTGTTTTCACAGCAGGTCTTTAAAAACAAAACAAAACACCACCTTTATTCCAAGGCCACAAAAGAGCGCTTGGGCGTAGGCATAGTTGGTTAGAGCCCCCCCTCCCCCGTTTGGACCTTACTTATTGTGCCTGTGGGGCTTGTTTTAGAGGCCTTGTGCCATTTGGGCTGTAGGTTTAACAAGTACAGGAGGCCTGTGAGGACTCAGGGCCGCCCTATGTGGGCGGTGGCCCATCTACATAGCCAACGTGGCTCGGTGGTAGAGCATCTGCTTGATAAGCCGAGTGCCAGCCCCAACCTGCATAGACCAGGAAGCCTGATCTGGCGGATTTTAGTGGCCAGGTAGGGTCGTTCTTTGGCGGGTGTTAGGATTGGTCACCTCCCGGAACGCCAGGGTCGGGAGGGTATGGCTGGTTATTGTTTTGCCATCTCGCTGTATATCCTCCATGCCCCCAACGGGGGTTAGTTCCCAGTGGTCGCCATGATTTCCAGAAGTATAAACACTCTTATACTTAAAATTCAGGCTTCTCCAGAGGGGGTTTATGCAAATAGGCAGTAAGACACCTGCCTGAGACCCGGACAGCCATTGCTGTTTTCACCTGAGTGATGCAGGCTAGCTTGATCTTGTCCAAGCCGGCAGTCGTGCAGGGTCGGGCCCGGTTTGGGCTTGGATGGAAGACCACCGGAGAAGTCAGGGGTTGGCGAAGTAGAGGCGGGCTTCTCTGAATGTCCCTTGCCTTGAAAACTCCATTATGGGTTGCCGGAAGTCAGTTGTGACTTACTAACATTTGGGGTGGGCGTTGCCGATTAGATGGACTGAGGGTCTGATTCAGTATATGGCCGCTTCATATGTTCATATGTTGGGCCTGTAGTTATTACACCAAATCAGTTTAGCGGTTTGCCCCCCCTTTGCTTGGTGTTAGGGGGAGTCGGGCAGGCCGGCAGCGTGCGGTGGCCGGGCCTTTGGCAGTGGGAAGCGTGTTGTCGCGGTGTTGGCAAAACCGCCCCCCCTTACCTCATGTTTGGGCTACTCAACAGTTGGGGAGGGGGGGTTGGGGATTTCTCCTCCCCCCCCCGGTCCTTTATGTGGGGCGGCTTCTCATGCGCTACCCTGCTGGGGAGCCGGCTATGCCAATAGGTGATCATTTTATAGTGCTATACTTGGACGTTTTCCAGCCTTTACACAGGGAATTGGAAAGAAGTCCAAAGGTGAGTGTGACGAGAAAGACTAAGGGTACTTGAAGTTGGAGAAGGTTTATAGGTTGGGGTGGAATTTGTTAGCCGGAATTTTTATTTATGCTGGTGTTATTGCCAGGACCCTGAAAGGGAGGGTCGTCCCCCCCCCTTTTTCCAAGTATTGTAATATTATGTATCGGGAGTATAACGATTTTTGGATGGGCCGTGGCTGTAGTACGTTGAGCAGCTCCGTATGTGAGCGGCCATTGATCCTGGTCCCTTGCGGGACCTGAGTGGTCAGCAACTGGGGTTGCTCACCTGGTTCTGAAGATTGTTATGCTGTGAACACCTGCAAGGTTATGGGGCAGTCTGTTCAGCCATGGTGGCTTTTTATGGGAGTTTACCTTCCAAGGTGTGTGCGGCAGTTAGGCCTGCGGGGGGCAGGCTTGGAGGGCTGTTGCATGGGGGCCTATACAGCCGGTAATAGATCCAAGCCATAAGGTGCCAACATGTGGCCGGGGGTAGGCCCAGGCTGCAATCAGGAAAACGGGCCCTGCCCCATTTAAGTTAGGATTAACTGGAGAGGGGATGCAAGTTTATCCATGCGTGGAGGTGCGTGGTTATTTTGGGGGATGAGTTTCAGAAGGGTTTGGAAGTCCTTACCAAGGTTCTTGCACCCCCCCCTTTTTCTTGTTCAGAGTGATGGTCGGCGTACGGTTTGGAGCACAGTGTTAGGCCTAAGAGGAGGAGGGAGTGCACAAAGGGGCGAGGCCTTGGTCCTTTGGGGCTCCTCCAGGGCCACAATTTGTGGGCATCATTCTTGGGGTTGTCCCTATGAAGGCCGTGGGGAGTTTCGTCCACCCATTGTTATCCTACCTCAAGGGACGGTTGGTCAACGATGCCATCCCATCTGTGGTGAGTTCTTTGAGTAATGTTCATGAGGGTTAACGGTGTTTCAATGGCTGGTGGCGAGTTGGGTGTTCCCTTGGTCAAGGGGGCCCAGCTACAGTGTTGACTCTTTTGGGGCTGAGCAGTACACAGTGAGCCAGCAATCCCTGTTGCCGCTGATAAGTTGGAGAATTTGGGGCGAACTTTGTTGCAAGGCGGTGGCCTTGGGGCGGGCCTTCCTTCTTCAGAGTTGCGATGGTACGGCGGCCCCTGTGTTTACCACATCACTATATTTGAGTGACCGGGGGTGTGCGCAGTGACCTTAAAGAGTGGGAGACCCCTTGGAGTGATTTTAACGGCATTTCTTCTGGAGAGATGTTCTGTAGTTTGGGGCCTAGGGCAAATCGTTCTGGATGTGGTTGGCTCCACTGGCTTTGGCGTATTTTCAGGGGCAGTGGGGTACCGAACGTTAGCCGGGTGATGGCGGGGCTCGGAGTTATGCTGTAAGGTGGCTTTTTCGAGCTCTTTTCCATAGTAGTAACTAGATTGGGGTCACTCCCTGGCTAGCCACAAGGTGCGAGTTTGGGCGTGACAAGGCGGAGGTTGGCCAGCTCGTCAACAATTTTGTCTTAGGGCCCCACCGCTCATGAGGCCAGTCTGGGAGCTTATTTGGTGTGGTCTTAAGTTAATTGTTTTGTTTGGCTAAGCATGTGCCAGGCCTTGGTATTGGAGTGGCGGACGTCCCATCCCGCCGACAGACGGTGCGCCTCTGTCAACTAACTCCGGGCTTCTTTCCACACACATCCCAGCGGTGTTGCGGCGGATCGGACGGAGGAAGTCGGGTGGGCAATTCATCATGCCATAGCATCTAGCATGAAGAGGTCGTATTGTTGGGGCTGCTAGTAATTTCTGTTTTTTCCGGGAAAAGGCCGGGCTCGCTGAGGCCTGGATGGACTCGTGGAGCACCTGCTCCTGTTTCATGTTGATTGATATGGGAGTTGCCTTCCAGTGAAATCTATCAAGGGCCAGCTTACTGGGGCCTCCTTGGCAGGGCCTGGGGCCATCCGGAAAACTAAAGATTTCTGTATTTTGAAAGGCTGGAAGGTGGTTATGCGCGGCAGGGTGATCGGCGGACCATCATCAGGGATTTATCACCGATCCTCTGTGGGCCTTATGCCACCTGGGTCCTGGTTAGTGCCTCTGTGTTTGTTGATGCTTTTGCATGCAGCCGCCGTGATGGCCTTCTTGCAGGGTTATGCAGGTGTCTGAGCTTGAGGCGCTCTCCCGCACCGACTCAGTGGCTTGAACATTCAGGTGGGGATGTTAAGCTCGGAGGGCCAGTTTTCTTTGCTGGTTCATCGATTCAGGTCTGATTAGCGGGAAAAGGGTTTGCACGGCCACATTGGGACCTTGATCAAAGAGAGCCGTGTCCTGTGACGGCCCTCGAACATTATGTTGAGTTGAGAGGGCCGGTGAAGGGTCCATCTTTTGTCATAACAACTCTACCCCATTGGCTAAATTTCAATTTTGGCCCATCACGGGTCGGGTTTTTAAAAAGTTGGGCCTGAGTGGTGTGAAATTTGGTATTTACTCAATTAGGATCGGGGTAGCATCATCAGCTGTTGCTATGGTTACGAGGGTGATGCCATTCGTCTGGTGGGACGGTGGAAACCCAGTGATTATAGGACCTAAATACGGCATCTATGCTCGTTGGGGGATTACCCGTTTCACCTGAGTACTGCTTAAATTTGCACTGTTGGGAGGTGTACTAATGGTTTTTCTTTTCTAGGTGCTGTGGCCGGTGTGGAACAGAGGCAGGATCCTCATTTGTGGCCACAGTAGCATCTTTGGGGGGCACTTCATGCTCGTTGGGCATTGGTCGGTTCTCAGTGAGGCCAGATTGAGCGGGCTGTCACTGAATTGTGAGGCCGACGGGGCATGAGGTCGTTGGGGCCCACTCCACTTTGGGAAAAGGTGGGCCCCCCCACCCCGCCACTCCAGCGGTGATTCATTTGGGGGAGTATGATTGGGGCTTACTCAAGGGTAAGGCCTCCTTTCATTTCAGGCCCAAGATGGTTTCACCGTGATGGGGTTTTGTGCCTGGGCCTCCTCATCCTGTGGTCGGACATGCCGCCGCGCCGGCTATGGCGGGTGGCTTGGGGACCCAGCAGTTTTGGAGCAGGCCCGGAGGAAGACTAACTTGGCCTTGTGGTTAGCCCTGTTGGAGGGTTGGGTTTTTTATGTGTTACACCCATTCATGAAGGTCTGTTGTGACTATTTGCACAGGCCGGATGGGGTTCATCTTTTATTAAAGGGCACAAGGCCTTTTGGCCAAGGAAGGCAGGGGCTAGAACATGTTCCTGGTTATGTGTGGGGACAGTCGCCTAAGCTGAGGCTTGGCTCTGTCTGTGGCTGTTTATTTTTGGGAACATGTTGTGTGGGGTATTGGTGAGCTCTTGCGGCACTGCACCATTTGGGTGAATGGCATCCCTGGGGTGACCGTTAAGCTGTACAGCCCAAGGTTGGCTCCAGGGAGCCTTGGGATTCTGTCACTTGGGATTGTCCACATCCATGGCTGCACGGCTTGGGGGATGGTGGAGCACAGGTGAACGGGATCTTCCGCGTGGCCGGCCGGGTTTGAGCCATTGGGTTGGCTCCCACCCGGGGCCTGGAGCTCGCCCTGTTCCAGGTTAAGGAGGTGGTCTGGTTGACCCCTGGCTTAGCCTGTCCCCACTGTTTTTTCCCCTTTCCGTTTTCTAAGGTAATAAAGTTGCCCTTTAATCCATATATTGTTGTCTGTCTCATTATTCTGACTGGGGTGGCATTAATAGTTCTTTTCATCTCTACATTTGAGTCACTGGAATGCTGACTTCAAGCTTTTGATTCTGTTTCTTTTACTCTTGCTTCTCAACTACCTTTAAAAATATTAAGAGCTTCATCAATCAACAAGGCATTTCATTTCTTTTGGCTACAGGAAGAATCTTTGCACATTCATTCTTGAGAATATCTCTGGTTTCAACCCATAGTTCTTCTGGTTCACATTCAGTTGAATTTAACAATGCAAATATGTTCTTTACATGGTCTTTAAATTCCTCGGGAATGTTGTTTAATTGTATTTTGTCACTATGAATGCTTTGCTGTTTTTCTTTAGCTTTATTCTTTCTATGAAGTCTGATTGATATGATCCAGTCAAACTTTGCATTATAGCCCCAGTTTATGTTATATCTTGTCTCACTATTAGAGCAGCTCTGTATCTTCTGTGTTTGTAATTCCCTGAGTAAAACACTTCAGAATTTTGTGACTGAAAATGTCCTAACCTAGTCCACATTAGCTCACTTTCTCACTCCAAGGATTGCAATGTTTAGAGGTTCCATTTAACGATTTCAATTTAACCTTGATTCATACTTCTTGTGTTCCATATTCCTATTATATGCATTGAACAGTTTTGGGTTTTCTTTTTGCATTCATTCATGTCAACAAATGAACATCTTTTTGGCTTTTGTCCAGTTGCATCATTAAGAATAGTGCTAGTCATAGTTGTCTCCAGCTCTCTCTCAGCAGCTGACTGAGTGCTATTCAACTTGGAGGTTCCATCTTCTAACACTATATCTTTCCCCCCCTCCATTTTGGATTGGCTCATCATAGAATATTCAAGGTAAGAGTTGACCAGAAGTGGTTTGCTACTGCTTTCTTCTGTGCACTATTAAACCAGGGTTAGTGGCACTGCTGTTGTCTATGAAAAATGCTCCACCAGTGGCTCTTTCCATTACTGATGCTGCCCAATATATTAAAATATCAAAGATTAAATAAAGGGAAATGAAACACAAACATGTTATAGGGAAGGGAGCAGAAGGAAATGGTGGCAAATACCATCTTTATTGATACATTTGATCAGTGCTTTTGTGTCTGTGTGCAGACAGTATATAATGATATATTCAATTTGGACAAATAAGTAAAAGCAGGATAAATAGGAGTAAATCATTTGGTTTCAAATCTCAGCATTAGACACACAGAAGTGACCCCTCCCCCCCAAAAAAGGAATAGGGAATGGAAAAACACCTCACAGAAGTATATGAGGCAACAATTCAAAGGGTCAAAGAAAATAGGTCATAACACAGAGCTGATTTTTAAAAGTATGATAACCAAGAGTATGATAACTCAGAAACAGTGATATTGTGTCCCGACCTTCAGCCAGGAAACATGGTTTATGAATCTGATAATTTTTGTAATATATGTTGAAATATATTTTGTGTCAAAAATAATTTAATAGTATTTACTTAAGATAATGATATGACAGTAGCACATGCAAATGTTTTAAAATTGTTTTTATGTTTTATGTTTTTATTGTTGTTTATATTATCGGTCACACTAGTGTGCTTGTGTTAACCCTTGGTCTGGGGAAGGATGGTGGCTCAGTGGTAGAGCATCTGCTTGGGAAGCAGAAGGTCCCAAGTTCAATCCCTGGCATCTCCAAAAAAGGGTCCAGGCAAATAGGTGTAAAAAACCTCAGCTTGAGACCCTGGAGAACTGCTGACAGTCTGAGAAGACAATACTGACTTTGAAGGACCAAAGGTCTGATTCAGTATAAGGCAGCTTCATATGTTCATATGAGCTGCCCTGAGCCTGCCTTTGGTGGGGAGGGCAGGATATAAATAAAATAAATAAATAATAAATAAGTAGGGTGTGTTTGGACTCAGCCCAGATATTTCAAAACCTCCTTGGGAATGCAAAAGTTCAAAGATCTGCTGATTCAGCTCTCATTCTTTTTGTCAATGGCAATCAGGCAGTTGATTAAGCAACAACGATTAATCAACAGAGCAACTGACTTCTTTCCAGCTGAGAGTTCTGGGTGAGAATAGGACCAAATCCTCCTTTTCCCAAACTGACAGGTTAACTGCAGGAGAACAGGAGTAATCTATTCATTTTTTGTGCAGAATGGGAAACAAAGATTGCTAATTGCACCCTGGCTTTCAGTTTGGGGTGGAGAGGGAGAAGCAGTTTGCTTATCCACCCCTATCTACCAGTTTGCTTATCCACCCCTATCCACCACCACCCCAAAAGCAAATAATTTGGGATGCAAATAATTTGGGATGCAAATATATTGTTCCTGTCATCCTGCAGCTCAAACAGCTTGATCATTTAGTCAGTTTTGGGTAGAGAGATAAAAAATGCTTATTTTACATCCAGCTGAAAGTGATAGAATGGATTGCAGAGAATAGAAGCAATCGTCTGTTCATGTTTGTTGCCCAAGATAATAGCTTGGATGAAGAGAGGGAGACATCTGCTTTTCTCATCCACCACTTGAAACTGCTTGGGTTGTAACATGAAGCACAGTATGCTTCTTTTCTTTGCAACCATGCTGATAATTTGAGGCAGAGGGAAAAGGACACCAGTCTCTCATGTTCTCCCCATCCCAAGTTTTTCCTTGTGATCCAGCCTTACTGAAATAGAGTGAGAAGCTTGGGTGTTGGGGTGTGGAACAAACAGAAAAGCTCAGCTGATTTCAGCTGAGAGCTGGCTTTTGATTTCTACCTCTCAACTTCTCACTAGGTCCCTGCAAGGCAGAAAGTCAAAAACTGGAATACAGCTTATGTTTGGCAGCCCTTGGGGTGTTAATATTGTGGAAGACAATGACAGTTTATAAGCACATGCTGGGAAAGTGAAAGTAACTGATCTGCCAGGTAGATCATCTAAGTGACAGGAGGTGGCTGCTTGCCAGATTGCATCAGCCTGGACAATGTCAGCATGACTCAGCAGCAAGCTGATTGGTCACCTGGGTGGATGAATTGTATAGAGAAATGTACAGAGACACTTTACTGTGTGTGGGTTATGTATGGTGGTGTTGCAGCGGAGCATTCTGTCGGTTTGGAGAGTGGAGGTGTAAATAAATTGTATATAGTAGTTTTACCACTGCTGTGTGCAAGCCTTCATTCTTTGCATCACTAAAGACCACCCATACTAAACACAGGCGCATCAACATGGGGTTATTAATTGGGACTGGGTGATCAGGTCATCTGTGGTTAGGACAACTGAACACATCTACCATGATCTGTAATATCCACTAACACACACATCCATTGCATTATATGTGGGATTCCTTCTATGAAGGCCAAACTACCAGTCTTCACTATAATAGTGTTCCAAAGATCAGTATTTTACCATTCCTGTTGAAATAAATGGCTCTTATACAGTATATAAAGGTGCCTTTGAGGTTTCATTTGGAACAAGGGCTAAATATATCTTCTTCTGTGGCAATTCCATTTTAAACCAAACCTCCTCCCAAGTTTAGCTTCTTCAGCATGAAATGTTGTAACAATTAAAATAACACATTGATTAATTCATGGATGATTTCTGAATTCATTTTAAATAGCTGGATTCTGAGTACTGTCATCCTAACCTTTGCCACACTATCCTTCCCCAGCAATATCTTCTAACATTCAGAAAACGGATTTTCTGGGTTATGAAACTCATATCAGTTAACAACCTCATGGATTGGGTATATGCAAAGGGGAAGGAAAAAATACTATCCTCTTCTCCATTCTTTCTTCCTTTTCTCCACCAGACTCTCAGTCCTTGTGATTATTAGTCCATGTGGGTCCCACAATCCCAAGAGTCTACTTTCTGTGTGTTGGAAACTCAGCTAATATTCATATTTCTTCTGTTGGCAGTACTCAATATTCAACTCATCATGCTTATATTTGAAATAAGACATAACAGTAATCAAGAAAAATATGTTCTCCTTATTGCCCCCCCAGTCGGAAGAACGAGACAACACAGTGTATGGGTATAAACAGGGCAACTTTATTGAACAAACAGCTGGGGCAACCTAACAACTACCCGGTCAGGCGAAGGGAAATCCAAACCCTTCCCTGCCCGGGGGAGGGCGGGACACCCCGCCCCCAGCAGCAGCCAGGTGAAACTGGCTGCTGCCAGGCCGGCAACGGTCGGGGGTCCCCTCCGATTGTCGCCGCCGCCCTCCCAGGGCCGGCGCCAAAGGAGGGACCCTTGCAGCGGGAAGGACCGCAGAGGGCCGTTGAACCCAGCTGCCGTCCGTCCCCCGCTACCTCCCTTAACCGGGGAAAACCGTGGGTGCCCACCAAACAAACCTGACTTCCAGTACCGCCCCCAAAAGTTACCTAACCTAAACCCAACCTCGAAGCAGTAGTACAAGGTAGGCGAAAAACATCCCGGCTCGGGCCAATCAGCCGGAATGAAAAAATTCCTACCTGGCCCCGATAAACGGCGACCGGAGAAGCCTGTACTATTGCAGGGCGGGAGGGTGGGCCGAAAACGGCCAGCCGAAGTGCGTGGCCGCGGGCGTGGTCCGGCCTATAAGGCCTCCCCGAACCACGCCCCAACATCCCCGGATGAAGGGGCCGTCTTGCCTCGCTCCATCCGGGGAGGCAAACTCGGCCCCCGCCCTAAAGCCGGCTAAAGCCGGCGCGGGCGGGATGGGGCCGGATTGCCCCCCCAGTCGGAAGAACGAGACAACACAGTGTATGGGTATAAACAGGGCAACTTTATTGAACAAACAGCTGGGGCAACCTAACAACTACCCGGTCAGGCGAAGGGAAATCCAAACCCTTCCCTGCCCGGGGGAGGGCGGGACACCCCGCCCCCAGCAGCAGCCAGGTGAAACTGGCTGCTGCCAGGCCGGCAACGGTCGGGGGTCCCCTCCGATTGTCGCCGCCGCCCTCCCAGGGCCGGCGCCAAAGGAGGGACCCTTGCAGCGGGAAGGACCGCAGAGGGCCGTTGAACCCAGCTGCCGTCCGTCCCCCGCTACCTCCCTTAACCGGGGAAAACCGTGGGTGCCCACCAAACAAACCTGACTTCCAGTACCGCCACCACAATGCCAAGCCTCTGCTTAGGCACTTGGGCCCACCCGCTGGCCTAAGGCCAGCCTAAGCCCCAGCTGAAGGTCAACCAAGAAAACCCTGTTGCCAGCTACGGACAGGTGAACACCGTCCTGCCGATACAGGTCCGCCCTGTACGACCGTATGGCCGGGTGTGGCAGGTAAATCCCAAGTCCCCCGGCGAGCGCCCTCCGCATCGCTCTATTGGCCTTGCGTCGAGCCCTCTCGACACCGGCTGGGTTCCAAGCAGCCCTCCACACCCGCCGCGGAAGGATGGCGGACCACAGGATCAGCACCTCGGGCCACCTGCTCCGTATCACCTGGAGGTCCTCGATCGCCTGGCATGACAGGGCCCTCCCCTGCACCAGGCCCAAATCGTTACCCCCGAGGTGAATCACCAAAATCTGAGGCGGAGGGCCGACCCTCCCCCGAAACAACAGTGGCAAAAGGCCGTCCCAACGTAAACCTCGACGCCCCTGCCACTCAACCACTGCCCGCTCGCTGAGGCCCAGCTGCGAACCAAAGGGGGACCGTCGAGCGTAGTGGGCGGCCCAAAATATCATGCTGTGGCCGGCGATCAAGATCGTTGTCCTCTCACCCCTCGCCACAGCACCTGAAACAAAGAAACAAATTGTAACCATCACTTTACAAACACCCTCAGTGGGCAATGGGACGCACGTAACCTTTGTAGGCCGCAGACCTCCACCTACCAACCTTCTGAATGGCAGGTCCCGGGTACCCCATGGCCGCCGCCGTCGATGCAGCGCCAATACGGAAAGAATGGGTTCCAAACCGTACCCCACCCAAGCCGAGCTTGTCCAGGGCGCGGCTTGTAACAGACCAAAACTGAAATTTGGTCAATGGCAGCCCGTCCTTGTGCCGGAACAGCGGACCCAGGGCGTCCCCCCGGACAGCGATATATTCCTTCAGGGCCAAAACCGGGCAGATATCCCTATCATGGCAGGGTCCCAGGGTGATACACATACCCCGCTGGCTCTGATCCGTCTTTGACTTACGGATTGAGATGGCGACGCTGTCCCCCTGGATCTTAATGTCGCCTGCTTGCAGGGCCCGCCCAGAGCGGTCTTTCCTAGAGCTGACCACCAGCTCACTCACCCTGAGGGCCCCAAAAAATGCCGTCATCGCCGCCGCCTGAAACAGCGCGGCCTCAAAACTAGAAAAGCAAACTGCAGGCCAAACGGCCCTGAGACCCTTCAATACAGCCGGTGAGAAAGGTTGCCGGGTGTCAGCTCGGGGTCCCTGTTCCCGTGTCCAGCCCTCAAGCATCTTGCGCAGTCTGAAGTCATCAGACCTATCAGGGAAGCCTTTAATCTTCCCATAAAAAGCCAGGGCTGCCAACTTGGCCCTAATCGTCTTGACGACTAGCCCCTTACCTTTTAGATGCACGCAAAACTGCATAAGGTGTGATACCGGAACAGGCCAACGGATGGCCAACCCCACCTGCTCCCTAAAGGTCTGGAACTGGATGACAGCGTGGTCGTAGGCCTTCCGGGTGGAAGGCGCCAGGGCTAACATCATTGCTCGGTTGGCCTCGAGTCTCCAAGCCGCCACATTTCTGCGGGCATCCGGGCAGGCAGGAGATCGGCCTCTGGTGCGAGGAGGCGGAATCGCTCCATCTGCCGACGAGACAGGGCATCCGCAACTCCATTGCACACTCCGGGCACGTGCTTAGCCAAAAACAAAACATTTAAGCGTAAACAGCGTAAAACAAACGCCCTAACTAGGCGCATAACCGGGGCCGACTTAGAGGTCAGCGTATTAATCACGTGGACGACTGCTAAGTTGTCACACCAGAAGTGGACGACACGATTAGCCAGAGCCGATCCCCATAACCGCAGCGCTACCACTATCGGGAAAAACTCCAAAAACGTTAAATTCCGGCAAAGGTCGCTGGACAGCCACTCAGCAGGCCAGGCCTCAGCGCACCAGTGCCCGCGAAAATAAACACCAAAACCGACGGACCCGGAGGCATCGGAAGTCACCTGTAGCTCAGCTTCAAGCGTGAGTTCCTCACGCCAGAAAGAGACCCCATTAAAATCGGACAGGAAGTGCAGCCACACCCGCAGATCCAGTCTCATGCCCTGGGTGATCCTGACCCGGTGATGGGGGCGGCGCAAGCCCGACATAGCGTCGCACAAACGACGCAGGAACGCTCTCCCCGGGGCCACCACCTTACAGGCGAAGTTAAGGTGGCCCACTAGCTTCTGAAGTTCCAATAGGGACAGCTTGCGTCGGCCCATAGCCGCGGTCAGCATCTGCTTCAACTGGTCGATTTTTTGACCGGGCAGCCTGGACGTCTGATGGGTAGAATCCAACTCGATACCCAAGAAAGTCAAGGTGGCCGCTGGGCCCTCAGTTTTCTCGTGCGCGAGTGGAACTCCCAATTCCGACGTCAGTGCCACAAAGGACTGGAGCAGGTGGGCGCAGTGGCCCGCCCCCTGGCGACCCACAAACAAAAAATCGTCCAGGTAATGCACCGTGGTGGACAAACCGGATCGGGCCCGTAGGGCCCACTCGAGGAAAGTGCTAAAACGCTCAAAGGCTGAGCACGAGATAGCACATCCCATGGGGAGGGCCCGGTCCATATAAAACTTCCCTTCAAAGGCGAAACCCAGGAGCTCGAAATCATGCGGGTGTACTGGTAACAGGCGAAATGCCGACTTAATGTCGCATTTCGCCATTTCCGCCCCCACTCCGCAGCTCCGGACGATCCTGACTGCCTGATCAAAAGAAGTATATTTCACGGTGCAAAGGGGGTCCGGAATGCCATCATTAACCGACCCTCCTTTCGGATACGAAAGGTGGTGGATAAGACGGAACTCCCCAGGGGCCTTCTTAGGCACCACCCCCAACGGGGATACCCTCAGATTGGGAACTGGGGGGGCCTCGAACGGACCTAAAACCCGGCCCTCCCTGCATTCCTTGAAGATTTTATCTCTAACAATCGGTTCCATCCCTTTGATGAACTGCAAATTACCAGACAAACAGGGGCCTCTGGGCCCTTGAAACGGAATGCGAAAACCATAACAGAAACCATTCAACAAATAAACCCGGTCACGGGTACGCGGGTAGGCCGCGAGCAAACTTCTAAGAACCTTCAGCCTGATGGGACTGGGGCCCTTTACCAGATCCAGGGGGGTTCCCGCTGCCCCCCGTCCGCTTGCCCCCCGATCGGGGCTTGGTCTTACTACAGGAAGACAACGAGTGGGCGCCGCCACACAACGGGCACTCGTGCTTGTATTTGCACGGCTTTCTGGTGCACCCTGCCTGGGAAGCAAAGTCCCAACAGACCAGCCGGGGTTGAACCGGCTGCCCCGCTGCCGAGCGGGGACCTGACGCCATTGCCTGTTTATTCACCAAATGGCCGCTATCCGACCTGTCGCCGCTATTGGGCTTAGCTGGCGACATGAGTTGCAGCCAAAGCTGCTGGTGGATTTGGTCCCAAGGGATGCCGGGGTTCAAGGCCGCTCTCATGCGGAACTCCTCGTCATACTGCTGCCAGGCAGCGCCAGAGAAGTCCGTGTAGGCCTTATAGATTATATCAATATATTGAAACAGCGGGGAGGCCCGCGCAGGTTGCGCCCGCGCAATGACCCCCGCATAAATCAAGAACCCCGGCAGCCAATTGGCCCAGTTCCTTTCCACCTTGCGACGTTTGATCCTTTCTTTATCTTTCTCGTCTAAGTCATCTTTGTCCTTCTTTTCTAGCTCCCGATAAAGAAGGCCAAAAACATCCACATATTCACCACGCAGGATTTTTTCCCGCGTGGCCGTCGTCAGGTGGTCTCCTAGAGGCATGGCAGTGTCCCCAAAAGGGCGGCAGTGAAAGGGGGCAGTACCCCATGCACTCGTGGGGCAACCCCAGTTGCCCCACTGAGAGAAAGGCCATACTGATGGTGACGGGCCAGGTTGGCTCCCCCATGGCAAAGCGCCCGCCATGGCCGGCTTGCCAGTAGCATCGGGAGGCGCAGGAGGGGGGGCTACAACTCCGGCTCCCGGGGTTGGGCCCCAGGGCAACACTTGCCCTTGACCAAACGAACCAGCTGTGGAGGCTGGCCCGTGCGCCCATCCCAGGCTGAAATTGGCCGGTGGGCCCGGCATGTATGCTGAATACCACGGGTTCAAACCTCCCCACGGCCACGTGCCTGCACCACCCGGCCACCCCTTCTTACCATCAGGTTCCACGCCATCCGGCACCCCGACAGGAATAGCACCGCCTGCACCGCCCGGGCGGGCCGGCCCCTCAGGGGCGTTACCTTCCTCCACGTCCGAGTTGTCGTCAGAAGGCTCCTGGCCGGATCCGCCGGACGGGCCCGGAAGTGCTGCCCTCTCCTGTAAGGAAGAGAGACGGGCCAGGACCTCCTGCTCGAAGGCCCTGGTGGAAGACCGAGCTGCTTTGCGTCCACGGGGGGGGAGGGTAGACCCAGGCTCCAACCCATGATGCCTCTCCAAGGCCGTCAAGCTGTCCACAATAGCCTGCCTGGTGTGGGCCTCTTCCTCAACTCCCGGGGGGGGTACCAGGGTTGGGCCTCTTTTGCCCCTTCTTTAAGGGCTGCTTGCCCTTTGACTTTCCTTGCCCCTTGGGCATGTTTTAGGCCAGGCCCCAATACCCAAGCAGGCAAAGACAGATGGGACCACAATGGCAGCTCCACCCCCAACCGTGCAGGGAGCAGAAGCCAAGTTCCAGCCCCTCAAAGGGGGAAACCAAGGCCCGAAACCACCAACCACTATATGGAAGAAGGGGGGGAAGGAGGGGGGGGGGTGAAGGACGCTCAAAAACCGCCCACCTAGTCCCCAGGCCAAAGATCCCGTGTGGCGTCGCCCGGGAAGCCTCCGAGGCGGGAAAAGACGCCCTGCTACTAAAGCGGCGACGCGCCGCACGAATCCACGCCGCGCGATTCCCCCTCCCCGATACAAACCGCGCCGGCCAGCTGACCGGCGGCCGGGCGCGCGAAGCAGCTGCTGCCGCCTCACAAGCAGGCCGGATGGCCGCGCCGCGGCCGCACGCCGCTCCCCTCGATGCTCGTCCCGATTCCGAGTGAGTCCCGTCGGCTGCTCCTGACCGCCTCGAGGAGGTAGGCAGATGGGAAGGGAAGGGCGAAAAACGCCTCCACCGCCAATACCGCTCCCCGTCGTCGACTCTACCCCGTCTTTCCCCAGAGGCCCTGCAGACGCCTGAAGGGACCGGGGAAGACGCACGCCTCACCCGAAAACGGCCAGCCGAAGTGCGTGGCCGCGGGCGTGGTCCGGCCTATAAGGCCTCCCCGAACCACGCCCCAACATCCCCGGATGAAGGGGCCGTCTTGCCTCGCTCCATCCGGGGAGGCAAACTCGGCCCCCGCCCTAAAGCCGGCTAAAGCCGGCGCGGGCGGGATGGGGCCGGATTCAGTATTTCCTTTAGTGAACAGCATGTCAAGATCTAGTATGCTTCTCTGATAAAATCCAACAATTATTACATTTGGGCAAAACATAAAACAGTACAATTTGTCATGAAAATCAAGCACTCAGGGCCATGACTATCACCATTCAGTATTCCTAAATTCAGAACAAAAATATAAACATTGATCTTATGAAGTTATATACATTTTCTCAACAATAACTAATTCACTACAGTGTGGCTTGAAAAGATCCATGCTAACCAAAGTTGTAAACAATAACAGCTTTGTGTGTCCCTCTCATGATTAATATGTCAGTACAAAGCTACTGAATGAGGATTCAGCAATGATAAGTTGAACATGTTGAGGTGCAAATAACTGTATGGATCCACTAAAATAATGGTTTTCAAATTGCATTACAGAGAACCCTGAATTTTTTTAGAAATGTATTAAAGCCACAGGTTCCTTAATGAGAAGATCAGAAATGCAGACATGTTATGAACTTCCCTGCAACTAACCATACCTCAGTCCTCCAACAGTGCAAAGAAATAAGGTTGACTGCATGCTGTAAAGATAATTTTTAATTCACATGGGGTCAAACCCAATACATTTACTGTACCCTATTGAATATGCCCTATAATCCACTGCCACACATGCTGCCATAGTGGTAATGATTCCACAGCTGACTAGTAACTATGTATTAAATCCACTGAAGGTTAAAAACCAAATCTGAGAACCAAATCTGATAATAAATCTGAAAACCAAAGAAACATTCATGGGAATTAATGGGGGTTGCTTTCCAATGGAGATTCATCAGTATATACTAAAGCTGGAACAATGTATGCAGTCGTCTTACACCATCAATCAACTGGTCTGCCTACCTCCATACTATTTGTTCTGGTTAGCAGTGGCCCTGCAGGTTACAGGGAGAGGAAGATGTCCCCCTTTCTGCTGTCTGGTATTCTTTTTAGCTGAAAAGACCAGTGATTTGCACATGGGACTTTATGCATGCAAAGCATTTGCTAGAACCATAGGTTTATCCATAATGGGACTAATAAACACAATGCAAAATAGCAAACAATGAATGTAGGAAATTAAATTCTTAACTAAAACCTTCTATGGATGCAAGTCTGAGCCACACATTTATTAAAAACAAGATTATAATATAGTGTTTACTCATATTAATTTATTTCCCTTTCTGGTGCTCTGTCTTTTCAGTCTTTCAAATATACAAAAGCTGCCTCTTCCTTGAGGTCTAAGCATTACACGGTAATGTTTTGACAAAAGAGAATGCAACCTTTCCAAGGCTCAAGACAGAAGCAATTTATATGAGTATCACAGACTCTCATATACATACACAAAGAATTCTGGCTTATACTTCTGAATTACATTCTTAGGATGAAATCTTTTGAGCTGTATAGATTCATTATTTTTCTTTTCTTTCAAAACACAGTTCTGAAGAAAACCTGAACTGCCTCTTCAACTATTATTTAAATGACAAGTTTTACCATCTTTGTGTAAAGTTATAATCCATTCTCAGAATGAATTTAAAAGAAATATCTAGGAATACATGTGAGAGAGAATGACAGAGGGAGAGAGATGCACAGAGAGTCTAAACTGGGAAAATGTGTCTCTTTCAAAATTGCTGATGGTTTAAGTAGCATTTCTTTTATAGTTAAGTTTGACAAAGTATCATTCTCTTTTCTCTTCCATAGCAAGAATCCAAACCATTACATCATTGGGAAAATATATTTATTATTATTATTATTATGCACTATATTAAAATGTACACAAAATGTTGGTAAATGAAATGAGATTAATTTTCTGGAAGTTCTATCGTTGAACTCTGCAGCTCCCACTCAAAAGTTGCAAACCTCACGCTTGTTCAAGAAGCAGTGGTGATGGTGGCATCCACTATTCATTGGAATTTTCCCCAGTTCTTTCCAAACAGTAATGATTGCACAATTCAACAATATTTCAAGAAGGAATTAAAGTGAGTTATTTTCACATTGAACTTACACCAAAGAACTTACTGTCTTTGGTAGATTTGTGTAGCATTTCCCTGAGAATGATATGACACACCAGGACTTCATTAATGGATGGGCACTACTTCTGTCATATTATTGAATTGAAGAGGAGGAGGAGTTGGTGTTTGTTTTATACCCTGTCCTTTATACCCAAAGTGGCTTACAATCATTTTTCTTTCCTCTCTCCACAACATACAACCTGGGAGGTAGTTGGGATAGAGAGAGTTCTAAGAGAACTGTGACTGACCCAAAGTCATCCAGTTGACATTATGTGGAGGAGTAGGTAATCAAACTTGGTTCTCCAGATTAGAGTACACTGCTCTTAACCACTACAACAAACTGGAGAAATAAAACAGTCTCTTCTACATCATTATGGAAATCAGTCCAAACACAGATGCCTATCCACTGTCCACTCTCATCAAATTTAGCTCGCTGTTGTCTCTGTTGGCTTCACTGCACTGCATGGTGAAAGATAGGATTGGAAGGAAGCCTCCCTTCCCCAAGTGAACAATGTTTATTAAGTGTTCCTTCCTTCCATGTCATTTCAGTCTTATGTTGAAAGAAGATTCTTTAGAGCAGCCATTTATCCTGACCCCTCTCACTCTGAATTCTGCAGCTTAGCATTTGTGATAAGTTGTTGTTGTTCTTATTGTTATGAATTGTCCCAGTCAGATGCTTAACTGGTGAATGGTGTCCTTCAATTTGAGATCTAGCCAAGTTCTTGGGAATTTCAGATGTATCTTCACAGGATTCTTGCTGTTCCAAACAACACTGGAGTTGAGCTGGTGTCATTACCTCAATGTCCAGAATGTCTAGGTGTATCTTGAAACTTCTAGGCACTGCTCCAAGGGCTCAGGTGACAACTGGCAAATTGTTAACCTTCTCCTGGAGGAGCTCTAACTCCATTTATAAGTCTTGGTATTGTGATCTTCTCCTGTTCTTTCATTTCTATTCTGCTGTTTCCTGGGATTGCAATACCAGTGACACAATCCCTATTTCTTATTTTTTTTCCCCCACAATGGTAATATCAGATGTGTTATGCTCCAGGTGTTTAACTGTTAATAATGGGAAGTCTCAAAGAACCTTTTCATCATTTTCCATGATCTTGTTTGGTTTGTGAATCCATGAATTTCTGGGTGATGGTAAGCCATACTTCCTGAAAAGATTCCAATGCAACATCACTGCAACTCTATTGTGACATTCTTTATAGTCAGTTTGTGCAATTTTACTGCAGGATGATGATGGCGGTGGTGGTAGTGGTGGTGGTGAAGAAGAAGAAGAACAACAACATGCCCCACTCTGGTCTATGACATCACAAGGTGTTCTGGGGAAAGCTGTTTGGAATGGTTTGGATGGTCTTCACTTGGCTGATCTAGATGAGTGAACAGAAAAATTCTTACAAGTTTTCCATTGGCAATTTTCATCATGCCAGGCTCCTCAATAAACCAAGACTCGGTTCTGCAGGGGGAAGGACTATATGTGAGAGCGATCTCATCAAGTGTCCAAGTAATTTCCTGATTCACCAGGAATTTCATCTATGTCTCAAAGGCAGTCAAAAGCTATTAAAGCACTCTTTAGGGCTCAGTAGGGCTCAGTAACTTAACTTATGCTATTCTATAAAATTAATTTATTTCTGAAATACCTAAAGTTTGCCCTGTATGAAACAAAGAGGTGATATTTTTTTAAAAAAATGAACATTTAAGGAAGACAACTTATTCTCATTGTAAAGTTATTTATTTATTTAGAATATTTCTACATAAACTCTTCAAAATCTGGAATTTTCAAATAAAAATTGTTCTCAGGTTTTGAATATTTTTCTGAACATGTTTAGCACATAGAACTGAAAAGTTACAGCTTACCAGTTTAAAACACACACACATACACAAAACCCAAGAGTTTTGAATTTAAACCATCATTTTTAATTAGTATTACAGTAACTGGTTCTATTTAACTGCCGTCACTATGGTAACACATTTCTTTTTCTTCCATTCATAAATTATAGATATTGTTTTAAATCATCTTTGGAAGATCAAAAATCTCCAAATACTTCTTTATCTATATTCTGGTTTGCATGCAAATAGATTTTGTTTGCTTGACTTACATTCTGAAAATGTATCTTGTTATCAAGACATTTATGATCTTTTAGTCATTAATTGCTTTAAATAAACAGTGGTACCACTAACAAAGAATGGTGATGCGATAATCTAAGGACAAAAACATTTGAAAGGTACTTGGCATCTATTATTAAATGAATGGGAAATGATCACTTGTTACCAGAGATGATTAAGGAGGATTTAATATTTTACTTGCAAATTGGACACAGTTGGCAAGTTAACCTGCAAAGGCTTCATTGCAGCTGAAGTGCCATCTTAGTGTGCATGTTTGAAATTTGAATGCATGGACTATGATGCTCTGGATATGAAATGGTAGGTAGTTGTATGTACATAAGAGGTATCAAGTGTCTTTTGCAATTCGTATCTCTTTATACAGGGAATTTTGCATATACTCATGAAATAGGATCTGCTAAGCAAAAATGTGTAAATTAATCTCACCTAGTACCAAATGCTTCCGCCAGTACATGAGAACATTCAGCATATCCTCAACAAAGTGAAATATGGCATGCAGTGGCAGGGAGAAATTCACCTTATGCTTGCCATATGCATCAACGATATTTGTTATTTTTTCTTGACTACAGTGCCATATTACTATCATACAGTATCATATCTGCATCCAGAACCATATTAAAAAAAGAAGATACCTCATAATTCCCAGTCAGAATTGTAAAGCAATTTGTCCTTGTGGCATCAAACTGGAAATGGGGTAAAGAGCCTCAGAGATGGTGGAAAGGCTCCCCCACAAATGCTTTTGAGGGTGTGCTGAGAAGGGTGCATTTATATAACCTGACTGTGAAAACTGAGTTCCCCTTAGCAAAAATCTCTCCCTCTCCCCTGGTTTCTGAGCAGGGCTGGGTCCTACCTGCCTGTTTGTGGTCTGGTTACAGAAGTAGGGAGTGAGAGCAGGTTGTCACATATTGGGGGTGGAAATGTTACAAGGACACCCTCTGCCACCCACTCAGAAAATCAGAAGGAAGGGACATAGCATCAAAGTTTAAAACCAATGATAGTAAACTCCCTTCTTCTCTAGTTCTGAGGCAAAGAGCTTGTTCAAGGTGTGGAGCGTATTAGTAAGAGTAGAAGGGAAGGCATTTTTTTTTTAATGGGGATTTTTACGTTAGATTAATTAGCTTAGTAGAACACTGTTTTTAAAACCATCTGTAGAAACTCATTTTAGAGGACAGACATTTGCTGCATGCTGAGGCATTTCTTGTTCAAATTGTTCCCATCATACTTAGAATACCTGTCTGGCTCCTTCACCCTAGTTGAATTCAGCTTATATTATATGCTATGCCCATATAGCTTTTGACTTCTTTTCTATGACATTTCACGACAACAACAAAAGCCAGACTTTGTTGAAAAGAATGAGAAAATGGGAGACTGCAAGTGAGGTACAGACACTACAACACTGTGATCTGCACTCTGAAAAATAAGGAGAGGTAATACAGTTTTAGCATGATCTTTTGTAAACATCAACAAATCTACAGCAACAAGGGCTAAAAGATAAAGTCATGCTTTATATCCCTAGGAAAGCGACAGGAGGGAAATCAAGCTGCAATGTACATTTGGGTCAAGGCCCATATCAATGGCAATATGATGAAGTTCAAAAAAAAGGAACAGCAGGCACCTTAGATTAAGTTCAAAAGTAGTATGGAACAAAAAACACAGTAGATTTCTTTTCTGGCCTTTTTGGCCAGAAAATCTTGAGTGATTTGTGAAGAAAGTCCTTAGGGGATATATGATAGTATGAAAGAATAGGCTTCCAATGTAGTATTTAAAAAGAAGAAGAACTTGTAACAGCAGACACAACACATCAAATTGCTCCTTCCTCCTGAATTGCACATAAACTAAAACTTGCTAGTTCAGGTGAAACTGGAGAACCTTTCCATTTTAGTCATTTGTTCATTCATTTGTTTTTGCTTACTTTTGGCCTTCCTCTAAGGAGAATGGTGTAGTGTACATGGTTCACCTTTTTCCATTATATCTTTACAACAATCCTGTGTGGTAGGTTAGGCTGAGAGTCAATATTTGATCTAAGGTCACCCAGGAGCTTCATGGTTAACTGGGGATTTCAAACCTTGTAGCCTGACATTCTAAACACAGTGTCCCTGTTATATAGGATGAATTTCCAGATGTGTATTTGTTATACTGATTTTTTTAAAGAGTAAAGACTAGTCCGCAAGGCATAGTAGGCAGAGTAGTTTTGTAACAGACAGATCCTTGCTAAGGCATTTCAGAATCAAAATAATGCTTGCTTAGCTAGGATTTATATACAGCAATATAGATATTTTTTTTATAGTGCAGACATGCAGCAAGAGTCCAAACAAGTTAGATGTGTGTTCAGAGTATTGGCTGGAAAAGCTACTGAAGGGCCTGTGAATACAAAACAAAGGCATTGAAAAGGCATCCCAAGGCAGAATTATTTCTTTCCAGTCATGGTCCTTTTGGAAACAAAAATGATTTACCAGTCATCTTACTGTACTGAGTACCTTGGTTAATAGCTTTACTGACTTCTAAAATATAAATGAAACTGGTTAACCAGTATAACAGAAGTATGATCTGAAAGGGTCAAATAACTACTTTGGACAGGTGGTCACCAATTAGATTGTCTCAAACGTATCAAAAATAAAATGCTGATTTTAACACCTGAAAAACAAGTTTAAAGTTATATCTCTGCTATTTTGGGTATCACTTTTAACAACTAAGCAACACAATTGTTTGATATAACATGGGGTGTGGTCAGACAACCAGGTTGCTGTGGCAGTATCTCAGCTTTAAATAAGCCACTTGAGTTTGAGGCAGTTTATGTCTGCATCTCCTAAACCAGCATCATAGTGCCACATGCCTGTGGTTGGTCATCCAGATTGCTAATATGCCACAACCATGAACCCATGGCTGGGTTGGGGTTTTTTCCTAATTCCCATTGTGTGTGTGCAGAAACAGACAAGCATGCATCTGCTCCTGGCCATATTCTATGGGGGCGCTGAAGCACATGTCAGAGTCAGGTTAAGAGAGAAAAGGCACACCAGAAATGGAGTGGAACACTGCTGTTTTGTTTCCATGGTGCACCTGCCTGATCAGATACCTGGAAACCCACCATGAAAGTGCTTCACTGAAGTTGCCACAAGAATTTGCTGGTGGCTATTTAATCCACAAGGGAGTCATTCTAGCATGAGTAAGGATGCATGGGGCACAGGCACCAGATGTGCCTATTTGATTGCACCCATTTAATCCCAAGGGGAGGGTGGCTATGTTGGACCAAACTGCTTGTGTGATCACACCTGTGGTTGATCTGTTTTGTATCATGCTGTTAAACCCTTATTTAGTTGCCCTTTAAATGTTACCCTACTATTAAATTATTGGTTCTGTGCAAGGACCTTTGTACTCCTGACTGTAGTCTTCAGATTCATTAAATGTTACTCCAAACTCAAAGAAGCTACTAAAAACTGACTCTGTGGCAGGAACAATGTAATTAGCCCCTCCCCCAATGTCTTTGGGTTAATTAAGGGTATACACCACTCTTACAGAGCCTGATAAAGAGGGGGTGGGGGAAATGATCCCAACACAGCTAGGATATTAAAGGTCTTCTACAGGACTCTAACTAAAAACCAGATAAAAGAAGCAAGAAAGGAATTTATGGGAGCCCATATCCCTTGGAACATCCTTCCAAGTTAGGCATATATGTATGGAACACCCCTAAAGGACACTAAATAATAGTCAATATTTGTTCACCAAACAACAAGTTTTACAAGGCAATGAGAGATTTGTTCATTACAATAATTATTACTTCATGTACATTTATTATTAATTTACATATGTATACACAATATATATATTAGATTGCTAGATGCATATGCAAAGCATATGTATTACTTTGAACCAATCAAATTGACAGCTACAATTATGTTAAGTTGCAAAAATTATGATTGCTTACTCTGGTGGTGGTTGATATATATGCTACATTAAAACAACTGGGGATTAAAACTGCCTTTGCTGTGTTTTCTCTGTAACCATGAACCAACTAGAGAAAAAAAGCGTGAGTAACATGCTTCTGATATAGCAAATTGCTCTTTATTTAAAGACACTTTTTTTTAAAAAAAAAAAATGTGAACACCATTTTAAAGCCTGTCAAAGACAGCATGCAAAGATAAAAATAAAAGTGTCAGGCTTTAAAAAAAAAACCCTGTTCTTTCCCCCTTTTCTTCTCTGAATTAATTTGTGCATCAGTCAAAAATCTGTCAGTGCATGTGCAATGTAAGTGACATGACTTAAGCTACTAAAAGCAGAGAAAAATAACAAATAGAACTAAATGCTGAGAAGAGAAAAGTGACAGCTATTATATGTATTCAGCTCTAACAATTCACTCCCAAACTGATGAAGAAATGGTGACAGAACTGCCAATTATAATTGAGTGAAGTGTAAACAGAGATACAAAGTCTGCCAAGCAGAACTGCAACCAGGTGGCAATGCTCTTTTTTGACACACCCATCCTGCAGGTGTCAGAACCCTTACAAAGCTTCTTAGAATCCTGATACCACAGTATAGTGAGCATGGCTCATTAGCGCCAAGCATGGAAGGGCTAACTTTCCTGGGGTGAGGTACAGGGGCAGATGAAATCCTTCAGGGATAAACCTGAGACAGCCAAACTTGGCCTGGATTTACTATTCCTGAGCTTCTAAAAAAATCCAAATTCTCAGGGATTCAAGACAGCAACTCAGGATCTTACTTGAAAGACCAAGTGAAAAGAAACAAATAAACTTATCTCTTTACTGAAGGACTACAAAGAATTCTTAAAGGTCATTTCTTTTCAGTAAATGAAGTCTACAGAGTGGAGATTTTACAGTTAGAGTATTGTTAAGTTAGGAATCATTTTGAATTCTCCATCCCAGCTGTTTCATGCACCAATGGTTTGATTTTGTTTTCCCCATCAGAAAATCAAACCTATAATAGTTTATTTTTATATATGTTATTAAATATTAGTACCCAGTGTTGCAGTCTAAAGCAGGGGTATCAAACATACAGCCTTTGGGCTGGATCCAGCTCCCAGAGGGCTCCAATCAGGCCCTCCAGCAACTGGCTGTTGTCTGCTTCATTCTCTCTTGCCTGCTTTCTTTGGTTGCCATTTTGTGTTTCTCCCCTGATAAGCCAGCCAGCAAAGCAACCTCTCCCTGCTCTTTCCCTCTTCCCCCTCCCTTTTCCCAAAGGGAGAGGGAGGAAGGAAGAACCTCAGCCAATGAAGTAGCTTGGTTCTATAGCTCTGCTGTGTTGATTAAGTTTGCCAAGTTCAATCGATCACCTTGCAGAGCTACTGAGCTGAGCCTCTCTTCCTTAGTAGCTGAGGCTCCTCTCTCTCCTCGGGGAAGGAAGGAAAGAGCCAGAACTTCCTTTGCCCAGTTCTCACCATTGGGAGAAATACAAAGAGCACTTTTAAAAATAGCAATGGTTCATTGAAGGTATGAGCTTTTTGCCTTGCTACACAGAGAGAATTTGGGGGGGCTTGTTATGGGCGCAACTCTTTTTCATTGTATTCATGCCCTCCAGTCTTTCTCAATAGGAAAGCATGTGAACTATTTAGAAGAGAAATAACAAGCCAGCATTAGACTGAGTGTGTGTGTCCAGCCCAGCAAATTTCCCTTGATTTTTTTTTCACATTTTCTTTGATTGGGGATCTTAGATTTAGACTTCCCAGATTGTAGGCTGATACTGACCATTGTACATAGCTGTCTCTCTGTTCTTGCACTGCCACATAGGAGTTGTAGTTATTTTTCTGGGGAAGACTATAGTTTGGTAGACAAGCACATAGCCCTCAGTTTGTGCCATGGTGTTTTCATGCTCTTGACTAGAATATGAAGCAACTTCTGTACAGAAGCTCACAATGCCCAGCTGTTTCATGTTTTCCTCTGGGTCTTAGGCTCAAAGCATTAACCATGAGATCTCTGTAATGAATGTCAATAAATTAAAAGTAGGTTTGCAACTTACAGATGTGCACACCTGACCAGGACATATTCAAGGCTGGTACAGCACAGACATTGTCTGCAGCTTTTGATGCAATCATTCATAGCAAGAGGTGACATTTATCAGAGAGTGTAAAACAAAATATTGCAAGTGTGCAAATGTTTTAAGTAAAAAATATCTTTAATTGTGTTTGTGCCCTTTATAAAGTCTATATGTCCACTACCTGGCATTACATTTTTTGACACACATGACCTGGCCCAACAAGGTCTCAGTTATGTCAAATCCAGCCCTCATAACAAATGAGTTCAACACCCCTGGTCTAAAGGGACCCAAAGCCACTTACAACAATTGAAACATACCAGTGGGTTGAATCCTGTGAACCACTAGCAGAAACTGCTGACAATCTTCCTTACCTTCTACTCCTCTCTGGAGCCATTTCTAACCCAGGAAAATTGATTCCTGGGAACCAAACTACATGTTATAGTGCTCATGTGCCCAAACCATGGATGCTGATGCCATTTTAGGAGAAAATTTGGCTGTTTAAAAAATTGCTGCAAGAATCTGATTAAGAAACAGGCTGTATCTGCACTTGAAAAGGCGTATAGGGGGAGAAACAAGATCACCTGATGCTGCTGCAGTACAGACCTAATCAGGATGCATCTTGGGCTGGTCCTGGATCCAGTGGCTGGCTATTCAAAGGCATAGGGGGTAAGCTACAGGGCTGCATCTCTGTCCATGTCCAAACTTAATGCCTATAATATATAAAAAACCAAAAACTCAGCCAAGATGTTACAACTGGCAAAGATGGTCTTCAACAATGAAAAGGCCTACTTAACCACTACACCAAACTGGCTTTCACAAAGGAAGGCATGAATTTTGCCTCATTCTATGAAGGCAAGAAACCCCAGCCATCCTGGCGTCTCTTCAAATAACAATCTGTATATTATTAGTGGTATATAAATGTGACTGTAGTATAGAGCCTGGTTGTATACAATGGCTCGTTTGATATGTTTGGGATGGTAGCTGGAGGCAGGAAGGTATGTTTGTCAGTCAGTAGGTTTCCAGTATAAGGTAGTGTCTATGCAGCCATTGTGTATTTTTACAGTGGTGTCCAGAAAATGTACTATGATTATGGGAAAGTTGCTTCTAAATTCTAAAATGTGCCTTCATCACCTAAGGTTAATATATGGTAAAAGAGATACATAGGAGGTCTTCAGTTTTTAACAAAGAAATGGAAAATAATGATGAAATAACATTTTATTTAGATTGATTAGATCACTACAAATTGTAATTATCTCTCATATGATGGCATACAAATAGAGCACTAGCTTGCAGAGACTGGGTTTTGTTTTGACCTGTCGTTATATATGGCTTCCCCACTCAGCTTATTAAATGTTGTTTACTGCAGATGATTAACTCATGTATAGGATCTCTTGAAAGCTCCTACCACATTAAGCGAGTTAGCCTTTATGCACCACAAAGCTCTTTTTTTTCCTTTTGTTAAGGTTGACTGGCAAGAGAAGGAAAATTCAGCCTGGCCTTTTATTAAAATGACCTCCCCCACCCCTTCATCTCATTTATTCACAAAATATCCAGAGTAGTAATGAAAAGTGAAGCAGCTAAGTTTGTGAATGACACAAGATATTTTCAGTGCCAACCTAAGAAGCATGGGGTAACTCTGCTTAGGATTGCACTGAGTCATCTGTGTCCTAAGAGCCCTACTGGCCATGGTGCATCTACACCTGTGGAGCATCGATGTAGCATTGGCATCCTATGGCCATTCTGCAGAGGTGCAGACTGTATAGTATGAGTAGAGGAATCCCTGCCATATTTGGCCACATCCACAAATCAAGCAGCAGATGAGAGACCACCAGGAACAGCATTTTGGGGGACACTTGAGCTACAGCAGGAGCAAGAAGTGAGAAAAGTTAAAGGCCAGCTTGGTGTATTGGTTAAAAGTGCAGTAGAATCTAGGAGATTCCAGTTCAAATTCCCAGTCTGTCATGAAACTTGCTGGGTGACCAGAAAGACTGAGACACTGTTGGTCAATCATAAATCTGTTCAAGGATTCAGAGTTCAGCCTGCCCTGGAAGAGGATGTACACTTTCTGAAAGATCAGATTAATGCTTTATAGGTGCTGCCTGATCCTGGCCTATGGTTGGAGGTGCATGTCTCTTCCATGACATACAGCTTTAACTGATATGCCAGCTATGGCTGTTCTTCAGAAATGTGATCTTCCCATGGTGATTCATGCATTGGTTGTATCCAGGTTAGATTACTGTAATGTGTTCTATGTGGAGCTGCCCTTGAAAATTGCCTGAAAACTTCAGCTTGTTTAAACTGTGGCAGCCAAGGTAACATCAGGAGGAGGATTCAGACATCATATCAGCCTATTAGGCATCATATCAACATGACATGAAAGTCATCACTGTCTGCCTCTTTGTTTCCAGGCACAACAATACTTTTGTCATCAGTTTTTAGCTTGGGAATAGTTATTAAACTTATTATCAGTGATTTGTGCTTGTCAGTGATTTGTGCTGTTCTATGCTCTGTTTGGATTTTACAAGATGTATAAAGGGCAGTGATGGCAGCAAAGAAATTCTTCTGCTCTGCTATTATAGCATCAGCTAGTTCATGCCCACTTCAGTTGTTTATTTTGGCAGTTGGTTTTTAAATTCCCAGGAACTGGTCATGAGTTGTGATGGCTTTACAAAGTTTTTTTTTAAGACCATCTAAAATACATTCTGATCTAGATGCTGGTTGTAATATAGCTGAGACACTAGTAATTCCGGTACCCTATCTGCTCCCTTTGATCAGATTACCATGATGGATGCTGACAGAATTTCCACTTGCACTTCAGATCCTTTTCCATTCTGGCTACTGAAATCATGTAGTGATCACATCACTGAGTCCTTAATGTACATTATAGATTAATCACTGACTCAAGGCATATTTTCTTGTGTCTACTGCTTTAAAAAAATTCACCAGTGGAAAGTGATGTCTAATTAACATTTTCTGGGCAAGGTGATAAAAAAAGCACATACCACAGCAACTCCAGGTCTTTAACAATAATTCATTTGCTCTAGACCCTTCTCAGGGTGGTTTTAGGCTAAGCTACAGAATGGAGATGACTCTAGTTGCTTTAATCAATGATCTCCATTTGCACGTAGAATGAAGTTACTGTTATTATAGGTAGTGGTGGTAGTAGTATTAATTCTAACCCAGAATCCTTTTTCATAAAGTGGCCAATCAGAACGGAATCCAATGAAATAAAAATGGAATAAAAATTTCATGCACATGTAAAAATGGCAAGAAAGAGAATGAACCAAATGAACAAGAACATAATGAAATTCTTGGGGTATGCCAAGAGATAGGAGAGAGTGCTCTCCAGATTCTGTCTATGCATTACTTCCATAAGATGCACAATAGGATGCATGTGTGTGTGGCACATGTGTGCTGTATGTCTTTCCCGTCCTAATGGTCTGCAGCAAGCACTTCACCTCCAGGAATTGGTGGAGGAATAAAGCAGAAATTACAGAATGGGTATGCAATATGATGATATATGGCCATTTTCTTTCACATTTCCCGTGAAACTTAGTGCAGGAAAGTTATGTTAATAGGCATCATCAACATTTAAGTGCACAATGTCAGAAAATTAGAAAGGATGATTCCCACAGTTATAGTGATTCAGCAACTAATAAATGTGTATCTGTATGTTCTTGAGAAGGATGAATAGCACGTCATTAACTGTCTCATATTTTTATATAACAGCTTGCCTCCTGCCCCATTCCTATTTGTTTTAAAGCTATCCAAAGTCATTGAAAATGCTACATTGCCTTATGGGCACCAAGATCTCCCACCCCCAACAATTCTGAATTCTTCTCTACAGTTTATTTATTTATTGTACTTATATTCCGCCCTCCCCAACCGGACTCCAATGTGGATGCTTAGCTTCTAAACACATTCCTATTGTCAAAAGAACAGATGAGAGAATTTAATTTAATATTGAAAACTTACCTGGGAACCCTGGGAAAACTTGTCAGAAATTTTGAAGTCAGACCATCTCTTATATGTAAATGCCAAATCTAGGGATAAATTACAATTTATCCTTCAATTGATCTTTAAACACTACCCTTCAATTGATCTTTAAACACTACAGCAAATATTTGAATTTTGATAAAAATGACATATACCCTTGGCACCTGCTGATGAAGTACTACTACTGGACAGAACTTCAGCCAGATGTTCAGAGTCAAAGAAGCTTAAATCATCATGGACAATGTAAATGTCTATAAGGATTATATTCCATCTACTTCTTAAAAAACTGAATCTACGAAATCATAGAGCCTGCCATAATCTGAAGAAATCTATTACAGCTACTTTCAATAGAATTCTGTCCCCCATCTGCTGCTATAGATTCCTCCAAAGAGAAAAGCATTGACAAATTTAATAAGCTATTCAAGTAAGATCAATTCCATAGGAAAATAGCGTTGGTCTTACCTGCAGCTATTTTTCAATGAGTTGTCTTCTGTATAGACACACATTGGGACTGTAGAAGGACAGGCTAGCCACCAGAGGACTTTTTTCCAGCTTTTACTAGTTTTCTTGGAAACCAAGGAGGAGCCTCTCCCCTTCCAAGTGAATAGTAGCACCCCTCCATCCCTCAGTTCTCTCAAATCACCATAAGAACTGAAAGAAAACAATGAGAGCTCCCAGAAAGTCAAGAGGAAGGGAATTGAAAAAGAGGTGGCAAAGCAGTTTCAAGCTTTCCTGGAGGACACCTGTATCCTCGACCCTTTCCAGTCAAGCTTCCGCCCTAGGCATGGCACAGCGACTGTCTTGGTTGCCCTCACAGATGACCTCAGTAGGCTTCTGGATCAAGTTGGGTCAGTTGCTAGATCTTTTAGCAGCATTTGACATGGTTGACTACGATCTAATGACCCACCACCTTGCTGACATAGGAGTCCAGGGGATTGCC
Organism: Heteronotia binoei; assembly: GCF_032191835.1. Lineage (NCBI taxonomy): Eukaryota > Metazoa > Chordata > Lepidosauria > Squamata > Gekkonidae > Heteronotia > Heteronotia binoei. Next base: position 125,840,153 of record NC_083225.1, read on the forward strand.
TTACAGTGGTTCTCCTCCTTTCTCCGTGGTTGGGGACAAAGGGTGGCCCTTGGTGTGAAGACCTCTTTGCGGCACCCAATTGAGTGTGGTGTGCTGCAAGGAGCTATTCTCTCACCAATGATGTTTAACATCTATATGCGCCCCCTTGACCAGATTGCTCGAGGTTTTGGGCTGGGCTGTCACCAATACGCGGATGACACCCAGCTCTATCTGATGTTGGATGGCCATTCAGACACTACTCTGGATCATTTGACCGAGGCTTTGGAAGCTGTGGCTGGATGGTTGCAACTAAGACAGCTGAAGCTCAATCCAACCAAGATGGAGGTTCTGTACCTGAACTGTGGGGGACTAGAGTTGGGCCTCTGACTCCCAACCCTGGACAGTGCATCTCTTGCACTGGCTCAGAAGGTGAGGAGTCTGTGAGTGATACTGGATGCCTCACTTACCATGGAGACCCAGGTCACAGCAATTGCTCGATCTGCCTTTCACCATCTTCAGAAGGCCAGGCAGCTGGCGCCCTACCTATCCCCCCAGGATTTAGCTACTGTCATCCATGCAATGGACACTTCCAGGTTGGATTACTGTAACTATGCAGGCTTACCCTTGTAGCTGATCCAGAAACTCCAGCTAGTGCAACCTTTACGGGCAAGCATTCAGCCACTGCTGCGCCAGCTGCACTGGATACCTATTGAGTACCGGATCTGCTTCAAGGTTTTGGTACTGACATTTAAAGCTTTATGCGGTCTGGGACCAACATACCTGAGGGACCACCTTTCCCCATATATACCTCGGAGGTCATAGCGATCGGCTACGCAGCACCTCCTAACCACCCCTAGCCCTAAGGACATCCGTCTTGCCTCAACCAGGGTCAAGGCCTTTTCGGCCCTGGCCCCTGCCTGGTGGAATCAGCTCCCTGTGGTGATCTGGGCTCTACCTGAGCTACTGCCATTTCATAGGGCCTGCAAGATGGAGCTGTTCCACCGGGCCTATGGTTGAGCGGGCAGCGGGCATCCCATTATTCCATCATTTGGCCTCCCTTGTGGTGCCCTGGTGGTGCCCTTGTGGTGACATTGTGCTATCTTATTGCTAATACCATCATTTAATATGGGCCTAAAACTGGTTACTTGATATGCTGTGCCCTGTTCGCCGGTGGTGCATTTTTTAAATTGCTTTTACTGTTTAATTTTAATGTGGTGTTTTAATTTTGATCTGTAGGCTTTTTATTGTTATTTTATATGTTGTGATCCGCCTTGAGCCCATCTACGGGTTAGAGCAGAATATAAGCTCACAAAATATAAATAAATAAATGTGTGCCTGCATATTGTACAACTCAATGAACAACAGCTGCAGGTAAATGCAACATTGTTTCCATCTTTGGACTTCTATGCAGTCCCACACTGGAAGACTATAAAGCTACTCACCAAGAAGGTGGAGTGATGCTCTCACTGAAGATTGAATGCAGTACTGCTTTATTGACTGAAGTTTATTTTATTGCATTGACATCCACATGACCAAGGTGACTTTTATGGAATATAAGCCACCTTGAGCCTGCTTTGGTGGGGAGGGCAGGATATATGCCAAATAAATAAATAAAAATAAATTTAAAAATAGTGTCTGATGAATGTATCTGAAGAAGACCATTTTGCAGCCCTGCAGATGTATCTCAATGGTGTACTACCACCTGCAAATGCTTCAGAGTGGTCCCTGGTAAAGTGGTAAAGTGGTCCTTGATTGTCAGAAGACACAGCTGCTTGGTCTGATCATTAACACCATCTGATAGCCTTTGTGACCAACTTAGAAATGTTCTGAGATAAAGTTGCTCTGCCCTTAGGATGGCCTGAATTACAATCCAAATAAACATACTAACTTTCTACAAGGCATAGTCCTATGTGCATAATATAATAAAGCCCTTTGAACATGTGTGTAGAGTCTTCTCTGCAATGAAAGATAGAGAGAGGGGAAAAAACAGGTAAGATAATGTCCTGTGATAGGTGCTGTCACAGAGCAGAAGACTAGGAAAGGCCTGCTGCCACCACTCTGATAAAGGTCTGCATGGGAGGACTCAGATCACCCAACCACCCCTGTACCTTCCTTTTAGTAAAACCTTTTAACTATGACCAAGGTGACATGAGAATTCAGGCAGTTAAACAACAACAACAATTTATTTACGGTGCTCAAAAATAGATGAATATTAAAAACTTATAGTGCAACAGCGAAATATACAAGCAGTAAACAGTTTTATCAAAGATTTCAGGTTTTCACGGCTGGTAACATCATTAGGGTTTGTAGAATCTTTCGGGATCAAATGCCGTGTTCTACTGGAGAAAGTTTTCCTTCCAGACGTTCCGTTCTCAGCTGCGGAGAACATCCTCAGTGGCATTGCAGCCGGAGCAGGCGCTCAGACCTTCTTGGCTGCTGTGCCTCAATGCACAGGCATGTGCACAGGCATGCACAGCAGCCAAGAAGGTCTGAGCGCCTGCTCCGGCTGCAATGCCACTGAGGATGTTCTCCGCAACTGAGAACGAAACGTCTGTAAGGAAAACTTTCTCCAGTAGAACACGGCACTTGATCCTGAAAGATTCTACAAACCCTAATAGTAAACAGTTTGATGTAAAACAAAAAGAAAAGCCCTAATGAAACTTGCTAAACATTCCCTTCCTCTAATACCAAGCTCATCTTCCTTCAGGGTTATCAGAAAGCAATGACCTTCCCTTTGAGAGAGCCACCCTCTTCTCAACAAGGACAGATGATATACCTGCTGGGAAATATCTGCTGGGAACTCCATTATTCCCAGTGGAGACCAGTTCCCATAGGGTATAATGAATAATCAGTCTCTGGATATCTAGGGCTCTGTGTGGGTTTTTTTTAAAGTAGAGGCCCCAAATTTTCAGCATAGCATCTGGTGCCTCTCCTCAGAACAACCCCCTACAAATTTCGAAAAGATTGGACCAGGGAGTCCATTTCTATGAGCCCCCCCCCAAAAAAAGGTGCCCCTAATCTCCATTATTTCCAAATTGAAGGAAGGCATTTTAAAAGCATGTGGTCCCTCTAAAGTGATGGCCAGAACGCCCTTTAGAGTTCAGTCATGCATTACAACCTTACGCCTTGGCTCCAACCCCAAAGTTCCCAGATATTTCTTCAATTGGACCTGGCAACCCTTTTCTGGTATGTTCGAGACTGCTGGAAACTGCATAAACACCCCCCAGAATGCAGCCATGAAAGTCTGAAACCAAGTCTGCCTTGACCAAAAATACACCAGGTCTCCTCTGTCTGGATCTTAGCCTACATAAGATTAGGGGAAAGGGAGGGAAAGCACAGAAGAGTCTCCTTTCACTTGAGCTGGAAGGCATCTTCTTAAGACCAAATAATGGGCGTTTTCGCACTTACCTTATTCCGGAGCGACGTCCTCTTCACCGCGCAGCGTCTGTGCGGATTTCGCACCAATTGCTCCGCAGAACCCGGAAGAGCCGCAAAGTCCCGCCAAAAACCAGTTTACATTTGCGACGCAAAAGCCGCAGGACTTTGCGGCTCTTCCGGGTTCTGCGGAGCAATTGGTGCGAAATCCACGCAGACGCTGTGCGGTGAAGAGGGACGTCTCTCCGGAGTAAGGTCAGTGTGAAAACGCCCAATGTGTTTTGTCTTGGAACAAAATATCCTGGCCTTGGCCTTGTGTCTTGTGGGATGAACAGGTCTATAGGAAAAATTGTTAGAAAATAATCTGATGTGATGGGGTACTTGTGATTATGGATGGGCACAAACTGTGTCATACAATTGCTGCCAATTGTTACAGAAGTGAGACAGCCTGTCCAAGAAATGAGGTTTTAACCACAAGGATGAGTCCTCTAGTCAGAAGGGGGGCTTTTGCCCCAGTACAGGGTCTTTGGAGGACTGTTGCTACTGCTTTCCCAGGGATCTGAGGAGTCCTACATCTTGCCTGATACTGACAGGGTGGAAACGCTCTATGTTGAGGATTCTGCAGTACTTGCTGATATGACTGAGAGGACTGGCAACAGCCAAAAGGATGCTGCTGTAGAGGTATGATGTGATGGGAGCTGCAGAGATGCCAAACAAATGAGCTGTTAGTTTCTTCTGTTTTATCTTCAAGAGGACCTCATCTGTCCTTGTTGAGAAGAGGGTGGCTCTCTCAAAGGGAAGGTCCTCAACCTTATGGCAGGCTTCCGCTGAGGTGGTGGAGTGGAGCTGCACAAGTCAGTGGTATGTCTTGTTGACTGTAAGGAGATCAATATAGGAGAACATCCTCTCCCAAAAAAAAGCTGAAAACCACCCATTATTGCAACATAATTGGCAATTCTTAAATTAAAGGCAGAAGAAGAATAGGCCTTCCTGATAATGGTGTCAATTTTCTAGCCCTCCTTGTTGGCAGGAGACAAGACAATTTGGAATACTGTATATAGTTCTGGTCACCACCACTTTAGTGATGGCAGGCCTGCATCTCCTCTGCTAGGAGTGACGCTGGAGCTGGGTACATAAATAAGTATGGGCAGCCATTCTGCTGCAGTCTGTAAAAGTTTCCCACCATTTTGGAAGTGGCAAGGATGCTGGATGGTTTCTCCCAAATGGCACCGGAGATGTCCAAGATACCCTCTAACATGGATAAGGCAATGGGTCAACAGTGGGTCTGAGTACAGCCTAAGGTTTTATCCTTGGGTTTCAGAAGAGAGGAGGTCACCTGGATTTCCAGGGATTTAGCCATTCTGATCAACTGTTCAGTGTATAGACGAAGATACTCATTAGGTCATATTGGATTTGTGCTTCCCACCATTTCATCTGGGGGTGAATTAGATGGTTGACCAGAGTTCTGTTCTTACAGGGAAGCTGCACCATAATTTTCCGAGTCAGAAAAAGTAGGTGGATGCTGTTTAGGAGGAGCAGAGACAGTCCAGGTAGGCATCTAAATATGGACACGAGGCCCAGGAGGACAAGCAGATGTGGTTCCAGAAGGCCTGGAGAAGTTGCTCCATTCCTGCAGGAAGGAGGATGGGTAAGAGAAACAATATTGTTGCCAACATGGTAGTGCAACTGCATTAGGCCAAGGAGCCAATTGCATGGTTTCTAGAAATCAAAGTTGGATCCATAGGAGTAGGTGGTTAGAACTTGGGAGCCACTTCTGCTTCCCTTTTCAATAATGAGGGAGCTGGAGAATGTAAGTGTAGTGAAGGTGCTCTAGGAGGAAGCAAATCCTCTGAAACAGATGTGGTCAGAACTGACAGGGGTGCTTTAGGTGGAGAGCATCTAGGAATGCCTGTTGGAGCAGCTCATTTTCATCCCACACTGGGAGCATTTTTTGAATAGCACCTTCTGTGACATGCCTGGTGAGAAGGGCAATGGTTTTTACAAGAAATTGTCAAAGAGCAATGGAGGTTGCTGGAACATATCCTTGCTCAGTGGATAGCCCCCCTTTAGAGCATGTGCCATTTGAGTGGGAAAGCAGATACTACTTGCTCTGAAGGGGAGGGTGTCCTAAGGAGAGAAATAAAAGTGGCGGGGGGGAGAGTCCTCTGGTGGCTAGTCTGCAATTGTGCAGTCTCAGTTTGGGACAAGATCCAGCTGGGCAGTCGTGTTGGTCTGAAGTAGTAGAACAAAGCAGGAGTCAAGTATCACCTTTAAGACCAACAAACTTTTATTCAGAATGTAAGCTTTCATGTACATGCACAGTTCTTCAGATGAGGAATGAGGTACAGTAAGCAGAGCTACATATAGATTGTGGGGTTTGGAATGCAAAGTGGTTTCTTAGTTTTGTGATTCCTGATGTCAGATTTGTGTCCATTTATCATTGGTTGTAGAGTTTGTCCTGTTTGCCCTATACTCTCACTACAACAAAGGATAAATGGATACAAATCTGACATCAGGAATCACAAAACTAAGAAACCTGTGGGAGAACACTTTAATCTTCCAGAACATTCAATGGGTGACCTCAAAGTTGCTGTTTTACTGCAAAGGAACTTCAAGAACAGAATGGAGAGGGAAACTGCCGAATTACAGATTATTATGATACTTGAGACAAACACCTCCCCAGGACTGAGCAGGGATATTGGTTTTTTCTTTTCATTAAATAAGCTAAGAATTTAAGAACATAAGAGAAGCCATGTTGGATCAGGCCAATGGCCTTTCTAGTCCAACACTCTGTGTCACACAGTGGCCAAAAACCCAAGTGCCATCAAGAGGTCCACCAGTGGGGCTAGAAGCCCTTCCACTGTGCAACCCCCCCCCCCAAGCACAAGAATACAGAACATCACTGCCCCAGACAGAGAGTTCCAACAATAAGCTGTGGCTAATAGCCACAGTCAGAGAACTCACTAAACTCACTTTCATCAAGTATGGCTACATATCCACAGTATTCCAATGTATTTCTCTTTCAGGATAGTGTAGCACAGGGGTGGCCAATGATAGCTTTCCAGATGTTTTTGCCTACAACTCCCATCAGCCCCAGCCATTGGCCATGCTGGCTGGGGCTAATGGGAGTTGTAGGCAAAAAACATCTGGAGAGCTACTGTTGGTCACCCCTGGTGTAGCAGAATAATGTTTTTGTATTGACATACTCAAATAAGGGATATTGGCTGTTTATGTCATTATATATACTAAACCCATCTTCCACTATATTTTAATGTATTTTTTTTTCTAATGGCAAACTAGAATGATATATATATTACATGTTAAAAGGTAAATTAGTTGGGCAGGAAAAACTTCTGGGAAAGAAATGCCCTCATTTTGACCCAGGTTTATTAGCAATAGAATAATTAACAGACATTCTCACATTCTGAAATATTACTGTTTTATTGGTTTCACATGCTAATGCAACCCAGATGAAAGGTTTTCTGAATTTGCTAATTTTACTATTCTGCTATTGGATTTTAACTTTGTACCATTTTGCATTCTAAATCCCACAAGCTATATGTAGCTCTGCTTACTGTACCTCATTCGTCACTGTACCTGAAGAAGTGTGCATGCACATGAAAGCTTACATTCTGAATAAAAGTTTGTTGGTCTTAAAGGTGCTACTTGACTCCTGCTTTGTTCAATTTGGGATTGCACAGATGACCAAAGATAAGCACTAGTATATTGACTGTTAACAACCTCATGAAGGATGCTACAAGTAACTGCATATCTCTACATATATATCTCCCATTTTCACAACAGGTACAATTTTGGGGGTTTATGATGAAATGATAAAATGAGAAATGGAATGTTTAAACATGGCAATCCCATGAGTGAGTGAACTAAAGTGCACCAGATTAAGACATTTTCAATAAAAATTACAATTTTTTTTCTCTGGAAGTGGTAAACACAGAAGTTGCTCTAATAGCTATGTAGCACAAACTATCAGAGGCTATTCTGAGAAGTCTGAGTGAATAATATCAATCTGGATGTATTTTGGAATACTGTGTACAATTCTGGTCACCACACCTCAAAAAAGATATTATAACACTGGAAAAAGTGCAGAAAAGGGCAACCAAAATGATTAAGGGGATGGAGTACTTTCCCTGTGAAGAAAGGTTAAAAAGATTATGGCTCTTTAGCTTGGAGTATGATGACTGAGGATTGATATAGAAGTTTACAAAATTATGTATGGGATAGAGAAGGTAGATGAAGAAGTACTTTACTCCCTTTCTCACAATACAAGAATTTATGGGCACACTATGAAATTAATAAGCAGTAGGTTTAGAACAGATGAAAGAAAGTACTTCTTCACCTAAAGAGTATTTGACATGTGGAATTTGCCACTGCATGAAGTGATGGGGGTTAAAAGCATAGACAGCTTCAAGAGCGGGTTAGATAAAAATAGGGAGCAGAGGCCCATCAGCAGCTATTAGCCATAAGGTATAGATGGAACACTATGTATGGGGCAGTGATGGTCTTTATTCTTGGTGCTTGAGGGGCAACAGTGGGAAGGCTTCTAGAGTTCTGGTCCCACTGGTGAACTTCCTGATGGCACCTGGGTTTTGGCCACTATGTGTGGTTTCATACTAGAGATTTGACCTGACCTAGGAACGCCTCCCGTTCAATTCAAAGGCAAATGTTCACACAAGCACATCTGCCCTCCGAGCCCAACTCGTCCCCAGACACCTCCTATTCTCATTTAAAAGCTACCTGGATTCTCCCGGTAGTATCCCCCTGAATCGATTATAGGTCGCATAATCCCCTGCTGTCTAAAGGCCCCAGCGCGACTCATGAGTGGAAGAGCTGTGTGATTGTGCCAGGCCGTTTGCAGCACCTCTGGTTTTTTTCTTCCAGGAAGCTCTCTCTGAGGTGCATTTGTGCACTTCCCTGGGTGAGTGCATATGTGGGGGACTTATTGTAGCAGTCTGAAGACGCAAGCATGGACTGCTGCTGGGATCCTGCAGCTTCAACGGGGGCTGTCTGATCCCTCTGAAACTGACATAACTGAAGCAGTTTTTTCCAGGATGAGATAATATCGGGTCAGTTTTCCAGTGTGATAGCAACCTGTGTGACAAGACCATTGGCCTGATCCACTATGACTTATGTTCTTATGGCTCCAGAAGAGGCAGGGCACCCTCATTTGGTAGCTTTTATAGTTGGAAAAAATATTCTGTAGTCAGCCTGTAAGGCCCAGCACATGGGAGTAGGCCATGTCTGTGGCTGCCTCGGGTGCCGCATGGCCTACAGGGCAGTGCAAGGTGCCCCCTCCCCACACGCCAGTTGGTGCAGCTCTGCCTCTTTCCTCCACCTGAAACTCAGGCGGAGGAAAGAAGCAGTTTGGCCTCGCTTCCGGGCAGTCTCGCCTGTAGGAGGAAAGAGGTGCAGGAAGGTTGGGGGGGAGCATTTGCACTCGCAAGGAGGCCTCCCTGCAAACGGCACTGGGGCCCTCCCCCACTAGAGGGGGGGCAGAGCCTGCTGCCGTTTCAGACTTTGCCAGGGTCTCTCAAGGCTCGGGAGTCCTCGGCAAAGTCAGGGAGGTGACAGTGATGTCATTGTTACATCACAGGCGCACACGCTTTGTGCGAGCTAAGATAACGGGGTGCGGGGGCGAAGGATCACAGTCTGGCTTACGGGCACAGGCACCCCTAGCACCAGCCTTGCACCCTGCACATGTGCAGTCCCAATGTGGGGCTGTGCTGAAGATGGAAGATGAACAGAATTGTTTCCACTTGGCAAAATTGATAAAAGATATATTTTATCTCCCTGTCTTTTCAGTCCATATGAATAATATAGCATAAGGAAAATAGATTCAGTTTAGATGATGGTGGAGGAAAAATGGATGGAAGGAACGTTATAACAATTTGAGATATGCAGATGGCTCCACATTAATAGCAGAAAATAGTGAAGACTTGAAACAACTACTGCTGAAGGTTAAAGCAAAAGTTGCAAAAGCAGAATTACAGCTGAACATCAAGAAGACTACTGAGGATTGATACAACCTTAAGGCTGCAATCACACACACTAAGTAATGCACTTTCAATGCACTTTCCAACTAGATTTTACGGTTTGAACTGCCAAAATCCAGTTGGAAAGTGGATTGAAAGTGCATTTTTAGTGTGTGTGATCACTGCATAAAGCTGACAATGAAGAAACTGAAATTATTCATGAAACTGAAACTCAGTGATCATTCATTTACATTATGTATTTTTATTTGTTATTTATAGTCGGCCTTTCTCATATAGACTCAAAGCAGATAACACATAGTGAGTCAGTACAATCAACAAAATGAGATAGTAATAGCTAATGCGTTGGAATATTAGAAGAGTGGTACCAGCAGCAAAAACAAGAGCATAGCATAAGCATTAACATTACATATTAAGGGGTAGAGAAATTACATAACAGGATCCTACTTACAGCACACTGTATATAGCATTAAAGACCACAAGTTCCAATCATTTACCCAACTAAGTTTATGATACCATTTTGTACTGTCAACCTTATTACCTGTGTAGAAAATCTTTCTTGAATATTTCAGTAATGCATAGTTTGTGGAAAGCCAAGAGAATGGGAGCTTTTCTGAGCTCTTTGGGCATATTGTTCCACAGGGTGTAAGCCACCGTGGAGAAAGCATATGGACAGTTATGAATTCAGTTGATTTTAGAATCTGGTTTTATGGAGGTTACCCTTAACATATACTTAAAATGCAAAGCTATGCCCTGCTTTTGTTCCTCCTATTCTGAACCCATGAACCAATAATATGACTGTGATGTAGGGTTGTCAGCCAAGTGCAGGCAGTGTGAGAGATGCTGATGGGACAGGGACAATAAAAGTGGCATAATGCTAATGCCATTGCATCATTTCTTGCATTAACTCAGAAAGGGTATCACTGCATTGAGGGTTATGCTCTAGGATTCACCCAAAATTGGATTTTGGTTTGCACTGGAAGTTTGCACTAGCTTTGCACTGGCAGTGACATTGTGGCATTAGCATTGTGTTTTACCCATAATTTGTTCCTACTACCTCCTCTACCAATAGTGAGAATAGCAGAGCCCAGTGTGGGAATGTTCCATTATAGTAGGGGACATGGCCAATGTCCTGTGATGTCATTACTTCCACAGATTTCACCCATTACAAAATATATGATCTCCAAAAATCACCAATAAATGTCATAAATCAGTGATGTATCCATAGATTTTATTTTTTTGGGGGGGGGGGGTTGTATTGCTTCCATGTGTTAGTATGGGACTGACACTTTCAGATTAGTAAAATGCTATTCATAAACACAATATGCGAAGTGTGCCAAGGTATTGATGTTTTGTGATTCACAATGCAATAATCTAAGGTCTCTTCTGAATGTTTGCTATCAAGTGGATAGATGATGGATAGATATTGATTTACAACACTTTTTAAATTTAGAACAAATGTAGTTTGATTATGTTGCTTTGTTTACGCTGATACTTTGGGTTCAGAAAAGTGCTAAACTCAACAGATAAATTATTGCTGGCAAATTATTCTCTCAGCAAAAATGTTCATGTTAATAAATTATAAAATAATGTATGAAGGAGAATAACTATCATTCAATGGGGAACAAGCCTTTTGCCTTCTCCCTGTACACCCACTGGGTTTTGAGTTGCTGGATTTCCAATTTGAGGGCCAATTTTATATGGATAGGGCCTTGCCTATGGGGTGCTCTGTTTCTTGTGCTGCTTTTGTGGGCTTTAGTTCTTTCTTAGAATGGGTGGTGTATGGCAAGACTTGTTTGAGAATGTTGTGCATTACCTGGATGATTTTTTGTTTGTGGGCTCCCAAGGCACTGGCCAATATGCATGCTTACTTTCAGCCTTTGCAGAGCTGTCAAAGGAGCTAGGTGTTCCTCTAGCTCACGAAAAGACTGAGGGTCCTATTCAGCAATTGACATTCTTGGGTATTGAGTTAAATACGATTCAGCAGACCTCACACCTGCCCAGGGAAAAAATCTCTAGTTTGCAGGAAATGGTTGCCAAGTTCTTGCCGCTGCAAAAGGCAACCTTGAAGGAGCTGCAGCAACTGGTAGGGCACCTATATTTTGCCTGCAAGGTTATAGCTCCTGGCCGTCCCTTCTCAGGGAGGTTTTGTGATGCTACGTCTGGTTTGCGCCTTCCGCATCACAGGTTCAGGATTTTCAGGAGCCTGTGGGATGACCTGTTTTATAGCAATTTTTGAGCTCCTTTAACGGAGTCTCTTTCTGGAGAGAAGATTTAAAACTTGAAGCTGAGCTTCAAATCACATATGACGCTACACTTTGGAATCTATTTCTGTGGACATTGGTGTGCGAATGATTGGCCGAGGATTGGGTAGCTGCGGGATGGACTAGGGACTTGACTTTCCTTGAGTTTTTCCCTATATTGGTAGCTGTTTGTTAGCTGTTTGGCTGTGGAGTGACGAGTTGGCTGACCACACAGTCCACATTTGGTGTGGCAATTTAGCTATGGTGCACGTCATGCTCTCCATGTGAATGAGCTCGTGGCTCAATCTAAAGGAGATGCTTCTGGCTGGGCCTTGTTGGCCCAGGACATTCACCTTGCTGACGGAACTGCTTACATTACAGTTTGTCGCTCCAAAACCCACCAACTCCAGTGGGGAACCATTATTAGGTTAGGCTCCTGTTCTGACAGTGTGTTAGGCCAAATGCCCTCAAAACGAGGTTGGGGAATTAGTTTGATGAACACCCGGCTTTAATAGGAATCTTTTTATCAATGTATACCAGGCTCAACCATTCAGAGAGTGAATGCTCAATTAACTGGACTCTAATTTAATAAAATCAATTGTAATTTATTTGAAATAATAGTTCTTTCATACAAGATACAAATACAAAACAATCACACATTCACACAGGTCTAAAGAAATATAGATAGATCGATAGGGGTACATATAAGGATGAACATACAGGGTGATACTACCTCTCGCAGACTCCAAGGAAGACTCCGATGGCAACGAATGAGGGAATGGGGGAGGACCCGAAACTGATCAGGAATCGGGGATGGATCTACCCAGCGGGAATTAGGGGTTGCTGAATAGAAAGCACACCTGTGGGTAGCTAGTCCACAGGTTATAAAGAGTCACCTACGTCCCGAGGGGATGGGAGGTGACTGGGAGGGGAGATGGGTGGTTCCGCGGATGACCACCAAGGCTGGACATCGGCTGGACCAATGGTGAGTCTTTGGTGACACCTGATTGGGTGTATGCTTTGACCAATGAACATCACCTTCATCCTGGGAATCCTGGAAACTTCCAGGTTGCGACAGGGCCTGGGGCGGCTCCGGTGATATCAGTATGGAAATGGCTGGGTGATTGGGATGAGATGGGATTATCTGGGGATGTGACAATAGAGAATCAGATATGGACCTAGGTATCCCCGGTGTAGACAAAAGGCTTAGATGTAACAGGAGGGATCCTTCCTCTTTCTCATCATCTCCTGGGTAAGAACTGCTGTACAGGATATTACTGAGCAATTAGGATCAACAGTCGAGCTATTATTCCATTCATAAAACAGATGGGTTGCTTGCGGGCTAGGAATGACTCAAGGTGCGTACATGAGGTTCCCACTATGAAGGAATTAAGCCCAACCAGGCAGGAAGATGGCTACAAGTGGTGTTAGCGAAACACAGTGGCTTCCATGCTTAGCGCTTCAACACCGGTCACCTGGACAGCTCCATGGCGGCGCAGCCTCCTCCTCACCATGGCAGACTCCACGCAGTAGCGGGGAAACGTCCGTGCATGTTGGCAAGCACTCTGTGCCTGTTTAGAACACTTAGACACTTATGCTGTTGGTACACATGAGTCCCATATATTCCTGGATAGCTTTGCTCGCACTCTCTGGCCAGACGGGTGCAAGCTCACTTCTCCAGGTGCCCTGGCAACCATGCTTGTGACTATAATATTCAGAAAGAGGGGTCATTTCCTCACAAGTGAGCTTTATTGGGTGTTAGCTTTGTCTCACTATCTGGCTGCATGTGGTTTGGGTGCTGGTTTGTTGTTTTGCCTTGGGGATTGCAGTTCCCTGACAAAGTACCAGTTTTGGTGAGTGACTGCCAAAGTGCTTGCTAGGGTTGGCCTGGATGGCATAAAATTTGGCACTCACTCTTTCCATATAGGGGTGGCATCTACCGCTGTGGCTTTGGGTTACACTCCCCCCGCTATTTAGTGATTAGGCAGGTGGTGTTCTGCAGCATATAGGGGCTATGTGTGTCCTCTTGCTTTGCAGTAGTTGGTATTTTGTTACAAGCTTGATTGGTTATTTACTATTTTTTTCTTTCTTCAGGTGCCGTGGTCCATGGTGAGAAATGTTGCATCCTCATATGCAGACACAGTTTCATTTTCTGGGCTGCCCATTGGGCCAGGAGGACTGCCACCAGTTCACAATTGGACCTTAGTAAATGGGCCACCATTGACTGGCATGGATGGCAGGGTCTCTGGTGGTCAGTCCTGTTGCCCTTGCTCTGAGGGTGGTGTTGCTCAGCCACCTCCTGTTCTTGTAATCCACCTAGGGGGTATCAATCTTGGATTACTCAAGGGAAAGGCTCTAATATTGCAGGCCAAGGATGACTTTAGAATCATCAAGAGCCAATGGCCAAAGATTTTGGTGGTGTGGTCTGCTATGATTGCACACCGGGTGTGGCATGGGGTATGGGACTCACAAGTCATTGAGAGGGCTAGGTGTAAAGCTAATCTAGAGATTTAAAAAGCCCTGGAGGTTGAGTGGGGCCACTTTTTACCTCACCCTGGAATTCATGCTGATTGCATGGATCTATAAAGGTTGGATGGCATGCACCTTTCCAATAAAGGAGATGATGTCTTTTTAGAAGATTTAAGGCAAGGGCTTAGGGAGGTTTTAGGTATTTAGATGGCCGCAATGGCCGAAACAGAGGCTTGGCCTTGCAGTGGCAGGATTCTGTTTATTTAGTGTTATGCAGCTTGGTGAGCACCATTTGCAACCCCTTCTTTTGGTGGGGGCATGGGGGACTTGCTGAATCATCGCAGGACCATGAGGCCTGGTTGAGTGAGGTGGCAGACTCAAACTCAAAAGCCTTTATTGGCATATATCAGATTATAAACAAGCAAATACAATGCTACAGAAATGAGAAAAATGGACTTGTGCAGCTATACATTGGACAATCAATCCTTGATTACCAGACTCAAGAATAAAGCAACCTTTTCAGTTATTTCAGATGACAAATCATTCAGAAGATGGCAAACCTTTACAGCGTCTGAGCAGCCTGTCATATTGAACAGAATTGGATCTAGAAACCTAAGGCGTATAGTATCATATAGGGGACAATAAAGAAGAATATGGGACAAGGAGTCAACTTGTTTTAAATTACATATCCAAAGTATTAATGAAAGTGGGATTTTTTTATATATCTATCAAAGGTAACTGCTGATGGGATAGTATTGCATCTGGCAAGGGTAAATGCTCTACGCAATTTTGAAACACGGAGAGCTGATAAATAAGAAGGCAAATGACCAATAGTTGGGGAAATACCAAAATTCAGAGGGGAGCAAGATTTATTTGCAGCACTCAGTTTTTGTAATTCAATATCTAAAATTCTGCATTTAATTACATAATATGTGTTTGTAAGAGAAAGCATATAAAGAGAGTCCATAGACAAACCTAAGGTGATTATTTTCCTCTCTATGCAGGAAATCCATTTGAATGAGGAGGATTCAGACAGCATTTGATATAAATAACTCCCACAGTTAGTGGAATAGTGCACACGGAGCCAATATTTGATTGATTTTTTTATTTTAGTATATTTCTATTCCACCCATTCCCCATAGGGCTCATACTCTAGTTTCTAAGCCATGCTCAAGTTTCTAACATATTGAGGCCTGTTTCTAGACAAAGAGTAGTATATGAGACACAGCATGGTAAGCCCATGATTTTCCTAACAAATTTGGACTGACCTCTTTTGATATCGGACTCAAAGGCACTAATCCAAGTTGGAATACCATACAATAACTGCAGTATTACTTTGGCCTTATAGATGTTTAAAGCCGCTGGAACAAACTGGTTGCCTCTATTAAAGAAAAACTGGGAAATGGCTGATACAGTAATGGCTATTAAGTTAACTGTAGATTTACAGTGACATGATCAGGACATATTGTGTAGCAGGGAAATCCTATTTATACATTACCAATTTCTGCCGGATCAATAACGGAGGCCGCGGACACGAGGAATCAGGAAAACAGCTTCTTTATTTAACGTGCATAAGCGCTCTACACACGGGCATCAGAGAGAGAGAGTCTGGACTCTGATCTCTGAGCAGCGAATTACAATTGCCTGCCGCCTTTTATCGGATTTCTTAACTTTAACTTCTACCCCAAAACACTCATGTTCTTCTTCTTGCGGTAAGCGGCCTTCGTCATATTTTCACCACATTTCGAGTTGTTTTTCAACCGTCAGGGCCTCTGTTAGGGCCTTTCTCAGGGCCCCTGTAAACCCTGGTTCCTCTTTCTCTAGAAACATTCTACCCACACGCCCACAACTTCTTGCTTTATCTCCAGCACCTGCCTTGCTTCTTTCTAGGCTCTGTTCTATGTTTTTCAGCCTGCGGTTTTGAAAGGTCAATGACCTGTCACAGTTCTCTTTTTTCTCTCTGCAAGCCAACACTCCTTTGCTTCAAGCTGCTATAGAAGCTTATTTCTTGCAAGCATTCTTATATATTCCTAACATTGCTATATTGATTAGATATTGGTATTAATTATTGATCCACTGCTATATTCCCCTCTTTCAAACGGAGTTTGATTATTACATCCACAAACCATCACACACATGCTAAAATCAACCTACTTAAAACCAAACACCAAACCCATAATACATTTGATATTCAATCAGCTGGCTGTTGCTCGAGGAATTTCTTCTTCTTCCCGGAGTGTAGAGCAATCGAGCTCCCTAGCTGCAACCGCACAGGAGTTGACCGCTCCACGTCCAGGGAGAGTCATTCCGATGCCTGTGGAATCCTGCCATCCCCGGTAGGCCAGGATCCAGAGGGCGTTGCCTGTGGACCCTCACTACTGCCGGTGAGTGAGGTCCAGAGGTCGGGCTTCAAGCAATTAGGTCTGGGAGCAAGGCTGCACCTAGAAAGCCTATCTAGGAAAACCTTGGTTAAAATTGCATAGTAAAACAAGATCTAGTTCAATACAAGCCTATCCTATCATCGTAACATTTCTTTCCAGGGCTGGGTTTTCTCATCTTAACAATCTTCCAAAGGGCTTCTCATGAATAAAATCACAAAGAACTAAACCTTCTTTCTTACTTAAGCATCACAAGATATGGGCAAGGCACTAAGCAATGTGTTAAGCTAAAACTAGCTCAGAACACATTTTGACTACTTAACTCTTCCCAGGGACCAACCTACCTTTTCCTTCTTCTGTGGCGAGCTCTTACTAGCAAAGGAAAGGCAATATTTCTCTTTATTATTATTATTTTAAGCGCAGAAAGCAAATGAATCAAAACTACTTCAAAAGGGGTCCCCTCTTCGTGACTTCACATCAGGGTTTTAACAGGTGGGATCCTCCTCCAAGCCTTCTTCTTCTTGGAAAAGCCTCTTGAGGTTCAAAAGGGCAGAAGCCGCTGCTTCTTCCTGGAGAGGCTCTTGTGGGCTCACATCTATTTCGGGGGCCAGGCCGGCTGCTTCGTCTATGCCTTCTTCGTTTCCGTGCCCATCTTTCTCTGGTATCGCCTCAATTGCAGCACCGGCATCGGAGACCGGGTTCCAAGCTGTGTGGTTTTGCTTGTAGGGGGCTAGATACCATCCTGTGGCCACTTTCATGACTCTAGGTTCACGCATCGCATGCCAGTGGTGGTCGAGCACTTCCCTTCGGCCTCTTCCTCTGTCGCGGAATTGGGGAGGGGCTTCTGGGCACGAATGGATCCAATGCCCCCTCCCGCGGCAAAAGGCGCACTCGTCGCGTGCCAATGATGGTCTCATAGCCCTGGGCCTGCCCGAAGGTCGGGGCATCTCTTCTTCTTGATCGTCTAGGGGTCTTCTGCCTCTACCACGACCCTTTGAGGTCTTCTTTCCTGTCTCAAGGTCTTCCTGGGCATCTTTAAACTCTAGGGCTTCATTCAGCTCCTTAAACATCAGAAACCGTTCACGACCCTTGACTTCGAGGTTATAAGTACCCTCGTGAGTGCCGAAGGTCTTCGCAATGGTCTTCTTCCAGTGCTTCTTCCCAGCTGGAGCCGCTGCCTTTCTGGCTCGCCCCTTACGACCGACTTTAGGGGGACTATCTTCCTCCAGCTCCTGGCTCCAGTCAAGGCAGACGTCAATCTGGGCCTTCTGCGGTGGAGGGGACGATGCCATCTTCTCTCACTCCTCCAGCAATGGCGTTTAGCAACTGTACAAGAGAAGAAGCTTATTTAAACAATTCTTACAGTCAGCCCTTTATTTTCCTGGGCAAGCAAGACCCCAATTCAGCCTTTTGCTGCTTTTCTTCACTTTCGTGGAGCCAAACTTGGTAGCTGCAAAAGTAGCCACGGTGAAAGTCGGACCAGAAGATTGGTCAGCAGATGGAGGTGGGGAGCCGGACAAGAAGGTTGTCTGACTCCCAGCGGGGACAAACGCCGGAGCCTCAGGGTTAAGCCTGCTTCTGCTTTTGCTCTGTCCCTTGGCTATGCTGCAGCCTTTATTGTCTTTCAGATACACGGTCTCGACTGGCCCTTCTTCCCCAAATCGGTAGGAAACTTGAAATGGGTCAATCCACACAATCAATTCTGCGGGAATGCTGTCCTGGACATCCTCTACAGTCAGTCCACTTCTTCTGGCAGCTAATTCTACTACAGAGTCTCTGGTCTTCCCTATCCAAATACAGCGAAAGGCGGACCCCCTCAGGGGTGTCTCTGGGTACCAGTGGCCTTCATATTTCCTCTCAAGTAGCTGCTCCAATTCTTCCCTAAAATGGTCAACCCTCCTCCGTGGGAGCCAATCGTACAGGTAAAAGGTGACAACATTCAAGGCTTCCTTCACCTCCTGATACATGCCTAACGGAGATAGAGGTTGCCCCGAATGCCTCCAAGCCTAATCATGGGTCGGAAGTTGGGAAAGGGCATCACATGACTAACGTGGGTTTCCTGTGCCAACTGATGCAAGGGGCAGGGGTCTGAAGGACCAAAAAGGCAGGGAGCCTTGCATTGGGCTTAAAGGACCAGCTCCCTACAACTGAGGGCAGCAGAAAACACTGCTCCATGTCTCAAATTTGATTCCCAAGGGGTTCCTTAACTACAAGTGCCTTGTCCAAGAGGTGACCATTCAGAGATGCCACACCCGGCAACTGCATACCACTCAAGCTACACACCCATATTCAATTAATGATGTGCAAGCTCAAGTAATACGCAGCCGCCGGATCCCTATGACATGAGCATGGCAATCCCATTACAATCATAAAACAAAGTAAAGCATAGTTTTCCTGGTTAACAGATAGCATCTTTGGGATTCTCCAGGAATCTCCTGGGGTAAAACACATACATTTTGCAAGTTGCTAGATAGCTGATTCACACTGGCACTTCCCGTTTTTTCTAAGGGAGGGTTATGCAATACTGCAGAAATATTTCACATTACCACAAGCGGCCTTTACACTGCCCTGCTGCTTCTAGTAATGTAAACCGTTGACTGCTCTGATTTTAATGTCTCCCTTCACTTCCAGCACAGGCATCCGCCTGGCTACAGAGGAAGTTTTTCTCCAGGGAACACCTGGTACTACTCACACCAGTATCATCCAAACAAGCACAAGCATTATCTCCTCGCACAAGAAACTGATCAGCAAACTCTGTGCCATTTTGCCATTTCCACACTAGGCCTGTCTGTTTGGAGAGGCCAATCCAGTGGTGTCCAGGGCGAGTCAGGTTTACTAGAAAACTCAGATCCCATTGTGAATCAATCAATGCCAAAGTGGCACCAAATGCAGAGCATTTAGTCTCACTGCCATTCCAATCCCTTTCATCTTCAGATTTATAATAACATTTCCCATGGTACCCAATCCAATGTTGTGGGCAGGCAGTGATGCCAAGAAAGGGGCATGGTGAGCAAGGCTGTGTCTTTTGGACAGTCATTACAATGATAATTATAAGCAGAACTGCACCCACAAGAGGAACTGCTAAAGACTTCTGCTTCCATAATACACTTTGGGAGCCCATAGCTGCTGTACGCTGCTGCGGGGACCCTTCTGGGACATCTAAAAAATCCAGACTCCTCATTTTCCTCCAGGAGTCTATCTATGCCACAATCCTATTTATAATCCACCCCAAACTCAGACCAATGATTTGACGAGCTGCCCTTGACTGCATTAGTCTGAGTTTGAAATAAACCAAAAAGGCGACTCGTCAAATCCTTAAAGGCGGCCCAAGGCTGGGTGGTAACTCAACCCCTAAGCTCCCTGGGGTGGCTGTCCGACCTTTGATCTTCCAAACCAGTAGGGGACCCTCCCCAGTTTTCCTTAGGAAGCACCACCTCGTGCGTCCTACGCCTCCAGTCGGGCCCCTGATTTGACCTCCTACCAACCAAGCAGTCGTCTCCCCCTGTTCTCCTACCCACAGGCAGATATTATGCCTGTGCCTACGGGGCGCTGGAGTGCGCCAGCAGAGGGTCAGCACGCCTGGAGTATTGATCCAAGGTCCTACCAACCTACGGAACCTCCGACGGGGGCTCCAGTGAGGCTGATCCTGCAACTGAAAGTCTGGGGAGGGATTCATGCGGTTGTGCTAGCAAGGTATCGTCGAGGTACTGGCCGACTAACTGGCAGACCACCGCTTTGGTATTAAAGGGGTCCCACCCAGCATCCAAAGTCGCTACGTACCAGGCCAGTTCAAGCTCAACCTGTGAGCTAAGGCTAAGTGAGCTCTCTCCTTCAGAGCAGCGCTTACAATTTCGTGAGTGAAAATCCTTCACAGCCAATGGGTGCTGGGCAATCAGGGGGGACCAATTCACCGCCCTCTTACTGATTACTGGATGGGCAGTTTGGGACTTAATCTTCCAGGCACAGATGCGATCCCCCTCTTTTTGTCTAAGAAAATACCACCGCGCCCAGGTGCCGCCACCCCCAGCGAGAGTCTTCGCTCGTCGCTTAAGTAGCCACCCCGTGGTTGTATCGTTGGACCCCTCCCACAATTGGACCCGAAGGTAGGGGCAAAGGGCCTCTTCCCAGCAGAGGGACAATTTATTTGGGGTGCGCACCCAGGGACGAACTATATAATAGAACTTATCGCCTGGAGCCCGAAAGTCACAATCTTCCCAATCGTAGAAATGCCTCCCCTCTTCCCTGGTAAGGGAGGGAGAACACATATGGGAGCTTATTCAGCCACTTCTCTGTGGTCCCGGCCCACCGTGCTTACGCAGGCGGGAAACGCGGTACGGACAGATTCTATTGTATTAATAAAACTCTTAAGTAATGAGGAGGCACAAAAACCCTCCTTTCTTTCCCCACTTTTTCGAAAGCTCTAAAAAAGAGTGGGGCACCCTGCCAGAAACCTATAGCAGGATGGCAAACACAAAAAAAAACAGCAGGGGCGTCCCCCAGAGTAGAAGTGCAGTTATGGTCAACCAAACAGGCAAAACATGTAAGACATATTGGACACACAGTTTCCCTAAACATTAAACACAGAATTTTCCCCAAATGGAAGAAGAGGCGGCCTCTCCCTGGCGGGTGACTCAGCCGTTTTATTTTTCTTCTTCACTCAGTACCCTACCTATAGGAAGCAGAAGGGTCGAATTCGTCCCTTCCCCTCTTCGAATGCAGCCCGTAGCCTAGTGCAGCGGCTGCATGCGGAACCGACTAAGGCCCGCCGGCAGAAGGGGCGAATACCTTCCCTCCTCCGTCGATCAGACACTGTTAGAAGGCCGCAGGCGGAAGGCGACTATGTCCCGTCCCGCTCTGTGGGTTCTGCGAGCGCTGCTGAAGCGGGGTGTACCTGCCCGCCCCTCAACGGATGCGGGCTGTCAGGCGACCCGGTATGGTCACCTACCCGACCATCTCGAAGAGGTTCGTTACTGCAGTCAGAGTATGATACAGAAAAAGCTACGTTGAGCACAAGGGCCGAAAACAAAGTTGCCACGGCCTTGTGGTCAAGGTTCTAGATTGGGGATCAAGACTCACGCCCCGGGGTCTTCTAAGCAGGGCTGGTTCCTGGTGCCCCGTTCCGCTAGGTCGATTAGGCGTGGTCGAAGGCAGCCGGCGACGGGGGAGACTGAGGACGGTCAGCCCAAAAGTGGGCTGGTGGCGCCACTACCGTTGCTCTAGTCCCACCAGTCAGCAGCAGCCGCAGTCGGCCAGGCTAATAGAACCGGGCCAATGCACCAAAATATGTAGCAGGGAAATCCTATTTATACATTACCAATTTCTGCCGGATCAATAACGGAGGCCGCGGACACGAGGAATCAGGAAAACAGCTTCTTTATTTAACGTGCATAAGCGCTCTACACACGGGCATCAGAGAGAGAGAGTCTGGACTCTGATCTCTGAGCAGCGAATTACAATTGCCTGCCGCCTTTTATCGGATTTCTTAACTTTAACTTCTACCCCAAAACACTCATGTTCTTCTTCTTGCGGTAAGCGGCCTTCGTCATATTTTCACCACATTTCGAGTTGTTTTTCAACCGTCAGGGCCTCTGTTAGGGCCTTTCTCAGGGCCCCTGTAAACCCTGGTTCCTCTTTCTCTAGAAACATTCTACCCACACGCCCACAACTTCTTGCTTTATCTCCAGCACCTGCCTTGCTTCTTTCTAGGCTCTGTTCTATGTTTTTCAGCCTGCGGTTTTGAAAGGTCAATGACCTGTCACAGTTCTCTTTTTTCTCTCTGCAAGCCAACACTCCTTTGCTTCAAGCTGCTATAGAAGCTTATTTCTTGCAAGCATTCTTATATATTCCTAACATTGCTATATTGATTAGATATTGGTATTAATTATTGATCCACTGCTATAATTGCAACTGAAATGGAGACCTAGGTATCAAAAACTGGGCTCTATGCGCATACCCATCTTGCTATACACGGATGGCACAGTACTCCTTTCTTGTACGAGGGTTGGGCTCAGATGACTGTTGAATAGATGTCTCAGTTTTTTTCAGGAAAACAAACTGCATCTGAACTATGAAAAATCTAAGATTTTGGTTTTTGCTAAGTCTTGTAAATCCACAAATGGCTATTCGATGGGAATGGTGGCAGACTCCCTTGCCTGGATTGATCCTCCCCTTCAGCCATGTGGCTGGGGTTGGAACTCCAGGGCATTCCCATTTGCTGTGCTGGCTGGATATGAGCCATCTAGGGATGGCTCTACCTAGGGGCAAAGGTGGCTCGCTAGTTATGTGGCAGGGGAGAGGGTGTTTTGATCTCTGGCCCTGCCGTGCTGCATGCTATGTTATTGCCCTTGCTGTTTTAATCAAATGAATAAAGTGGCCCATTAGTGGTCCTTTGTGTCTGTCTCTTTCTTCCTTCTGTGGGGGCAAATCAGTTCTACCTCCAGAAATGTGTGTGGTATTGTGCATTTTAATTTTTGAAAAGTATAAATTTAATATATAGTTTTCTATTAAGTCTGCATAATGCAGACTTATAAATATAAAAGAAAACAGTCCAACAAAGTGGAAGTATATGTAGAGTATATATATATACATATAAATATATACTCCATATATATATATACACATACTGTACACACACACACACTGCTGGGAAGCAGGTTGCTCTAGACACAGCACAAAACGTGCCCACAGGTGGGCGACAGAATGGCCCCAAAATAACTTAATAGACTTTTCTGAGGTGGAAATGATATGGGAAATGTTTGATCACCGTGCAGGAAGGGCTAATGGGTTAGAGGAACAGAATTAAGTGTTGTTTAACTGCTGCTTAATTAAGATAAGTGAGTGCATGGGAAGTAAGGTTGGGTGTAGATTAAATTAGTCCAATAGATCCTGAGAGACCATTTGTCCCAAATTATGCATTTCTCTGGGGCATGGAGGAGATAGTAGATGGTCAAGCACTCTTACACTTCCAAACAACTTGCCCTGGTTTGTTCCTGACTGGTGTCCATTTTGTTTCATTTGGACCAAGCAGTGTTCTGCACTTATGAATTCTGGGATGATCTTTTAAGAAGGGTGTTTATGGCTATTTTAGCTATAAACTGACCCTCTGCAAGAGGAGGAGTCTAACTGCTAACAGAATGATGACCAGGAACCTGGAAACCAAGGCCTATGAGGAAAGAATGAGGGACTTGGGAGAAGAGGAAGTTGAGGGGAGACATGATTGTTCTCTTTAAGTATTTAAAGGGCTATCACTTAGAAGAGAGAAGGGAGATGTTCCCAGCAGCAGAGAATAGGACTTGGAATAATGGGTTTAAATTAATGGCAGAAAGGTACCAAATAGATCAGGGGTGTCAAATGTCTGGTTTATGGGCCACAGCTGGCTTGTCCAGAGCTTTAATCAGACCCATCAGTCTCTTTTCTCCCCCCTCCTTCTCCTGTCCTTTGAAGCTCCAAGGGAGCTGAAGTTCCCTTCTCTTTCTGCCTTGTCTGGCTGCAACATGAAACAAAGCTGCAAAGAAAATGAGGAATGGATTTTACATTAAGGTCTCTGTGCCCAGATACATAGGGCCCAGAGAACTTAATGGAAAATCTATTCCATGTTTTCCTTGCAACTTTGTCTGTGCTGTTTCAGCATTTCTATAGGCAGTTGAAGCTCATGTTTCCTGGAGTTGTGTCATTGCAAATAAATGGTTGGTGCTTTGAGACAGCTTGTCTCTGCTCAGTGGACCTGAGAACTGGTGCCTAATAAGTATTCTAACTTGGGAGTCCACAGTCAAAGGGGGATATTACACTGGAGAGCCATTGCCAATCTGAGTAGACCCCTGGGGTGGGAGGAGAAGCTTGCAATACCATTTCATTGTTTTCCCAGGCTCAGAGCATTTTATATTTTTTAGTTTCTGCTGTGATTTTTGTGCTTTTTTTTGATGTTTTATTTGCAAAATTGCATTGCCAAATCCCACTATTCCCCCACCTTTCCATTTTAAACAAAATATTGCAAGAGTTTTAAACATATTTTAATAATAATATTTTTAATTTTTAATATTTTTAATTGTGTTCATCTGTGTCCTTCATAAAGTTTATATCTCTGCTACCTCACATTACATTTTATGACACACATGCCCCGGCCATACAAAGTTCCATTTGTGTCAGATCCAGTCCTCCTAACAAATGTGTTTGACACCCCTGGGCTAGATATTAGGAAAAGCTTCTTTAGTGTAAGAGTTGTTCAACAGTGGAATCAGCTACCTAGGGAAGTGGTGAGCTCCCCCTCACTGGTAGTCTTTCAGTAGTAGGTGGACAAATGTCAGGAATGCTGTAGGCTGATCCTGCATTGAGCAGGCATTTGGACTAGATGGTCTGTATGGCCCCTTCCAACCCTGTGATTCTATGATTTTGTTATTCTATACTGCTGTCTTCAATCATCATGAAACCCCATTGGATATAAAAAAAGCATCTCTAAGGGGGAAAGGTGCTTGGAAATTACAAGTATTAAAATACAAAGTTCACCAATGCTTTAAAACCATTATTGTGGTTGTTCTATTGTGCTTGTATCCTGAAAAGGGATGCTCTGTTATATGCCGGTTCAGCATGCACCATGTTCACAAGTAGTGAACCTGGGAGTCAAATTCTGCTAGACTGTCCAACTGAGTGGAAAAGGTGACTGCACAAATGTGACTGTGGCTGCTTTCTTGCAAACGTCTCCCTACTCAACCCTATTACATCTGAACTAGCATGCCTTCCAACTTAAAAGTCATATTTTTTTTCAAAGCAAAACAAATATTTTACATATTGTGCTGATTTTTCTTCCTTTGGTGTCTCTAGGGCTGATTCCGCACTTGGCGTTTGCCTCCCTATTGCTGTGGGGCTGTTCCATGCGGGTCTGATTTCCCGATTCTGCATTTGAGGATTTTCCCCAGATTCAGTACCCAATCTGCCGTGCGTGTTCTGTTTCCGCATTGATTTTGCTCCCGTAGTTCCATCACAATAGGAGCAATTTTCCCCTCCCTCCTCCCATTCCTCAGACGTGCCTGCCCCCCCCTTTTTTACATATGCGTGATGTTATAACGTAATGACGTGATTTTTTTTTTTTTGAGGGGAGGGGATTGGCCAGCTGGCTTGTGGCTGTGAATGTGAATGGATTCTCAAATATGATGGTGGGGCGATGCTTGTATCTTATGATGCTTAGGCAAGCACTATCAACCACCCCCCCTGGCATCCCGCTCAGCGGCCAGGTCTACCTGCTGGGACCACAACATGCCGGGGCTCCACCTCCAGCGCTATTTCAATGAGCACACAAATGCATGGAGAAAACAGCACAATATACACAAGACACGTTCAATTTTAATCACGCTATCAACAGCACACAGCTGCAAAACAGTACCATGGCTGTCACTTGTTATGCAGACGGTTTCTTGTGAGGGGTGAAAGATGCTTTACCAAACAATGAAACCTGAGTGAATTTACGTGGGAAAAAAATAAAGAGTGGGGGCGGGCGGAAGCACATAACGATGTTCATAGGATGTAGGAACAAGAAGGGTAATCGTGTTACATCGTAAAAGTTACGTTATAATGCAAAATGCACTTCTTAATAAAAAAAATTGTAGAGGTAGGCAAGTTGGGAAATCTATGATGAAATAACAGGGTGGAATCATGGTCGTGGAATTTCTGTGGGAGTGTTCTGCTGCTGTGAAAGCTTGACAGCGAGTTCGCATGAGTTCTGCACAGAAATCTAGAGCCCCGAGCCCAGAACAAAAATAAACTTCTCATAAAATGAGGATCTCCTTGATGCAGGGCAGCCCCGCTTTAGAGACGGGTCAAACAGCCGATGCAGGTCAGAACATGCAGAAACCAACATCTGCCCCGGGGGAAATAAAGCCGTGAAACCGGAGCAAAGGCTACTGAAGAATCAGCCTAGGTGACTTTTTATGATAGCACACCAATTAATATATAATCCTTCCTCATAATCTATGAGGTGTTTAAAAAAAATTAATACTTCTACAAAGGGCCTTATTGAAAAACAGTGCAAGTAGATAGTGCTTGAAAAGTAGGAAATTTACAGTGCCATCCTAGCAAGGTCCCTTGCACATGATCTCATTAACGTGCTTTGTCATCTAAAGGCAACATTTTAAAAATAAAGTTTTCACATAATTTAAAAATAAAATGCTTTCAACACAGTCTGGATTTTCCAAAATCTATTTCATTTTTCTTGCTGCTGTTGCATTTCATTCTTAAGGTGTGTGATGCCTTAAAAAAAATCTATTTGCCTTCAGAAGCCAAGATGGTTTTAAAGAGTCCATATAAAATGGATCCAAGTCTTCTCAGTGGGGCTTACTGCTATGACAGGATTCCACCATCAGCAGTCCATTGAAGATCTGACTTCTTCATTTAATAAGAAGATTGAGTTCACAAGCTGAGCTGATTTAAAAGTTGTCACAAAATGAAAACAAAGGGAAATGAATGAACCTAAATGATATCATGAAGTCAAGATCATGTAGGCCAAGCAGCTACTACGCAGCCACAAAATGGTTCAGCATGATGCTCCAGTTTGGCATTAAAGGGGCTCAGATTCACTTCTTCGGGGCTCCATTCAAATGTATACATTCTTCTACCTGATTCAGCCATGAGATTTACAAATGAATATACTTAAGTAGGAACTAAAGGTTAGTTCGAGAGCCTGTGTGGTATAGTGGTTAGAGTGTTGGACTAGGATCTGGGAGAATCAGATTCAAATCCTCATTCTGTCATGGAAGCTTGCTGGGTGACCCTTGTCCAGTAACAGACTACTAGCATAATCTATATCACAAGATTTTTGTGAGGATAAAATGGAGGACTGTAGAATAATGTAAACCATTTTGGCACTAGGAAGAAAGGTGGGGTATAAATGAAGTAAGTAATGGATCAGAGTTAGACATAGAGGGCTTAATACTCCCCCCCCTCCCATGCCATTATTTTCTTAATAGAAATCCCCCGTCCTCCAGGTACAGTATGGGTATCTATCTCCCTTCCCCCCACACACACTACTGGTGCTAAGAAAATGGCATAGCTATAAAGCCTAAATCCCTCCCCTATGCTGTGGCCTGAGGCACCAGACTAAGCAATCTATTTAGTAATTTGCTAACAAATCACCCACATAACATATAGTTCATTGCTCACTGTGGTCATCCACTACTAAAATGAACATATGCATTCATTATCACCCTCATTTCCAGTGTTTCATGATTCAATGCAAATTTGTTAGTGGAAAAAGACACAAATATTTACTATGCTGATATATCACTGTTGAATTTGTCAATGACTTTACTTTTTCTGCATCTATTTCATTTCTTCAAGACCTTTATTGTCTCTAGAAGTGCTGCAGGGAAATCATTAAAATGTTTTCAAAATGCCTTGGCTTGCTGACTGATTCCAGATTTTGCTCACAGGTGTAATTTACTGAAAATGTATCATACCACTAGCAAAGGAAGGCACGTATAATGGCCAGCTATTTCCCCTACCACCATCCAATTTAGTATGTTGTCAAGGAAAAAAAATATATTTCATTCTAAATATAAACACAATGTAATCAATATAGGATGGTTTCCAAATCAAAACATACATTAATGAACCTTCTTACATTACAGTTTGCGATTTTAGTTAAGTGAACAAACAATCTGCTTCTCAACATTGCAGCAGGCTGTATTGATTTCACAGTTGTTAATATGATCTAAGTCATGCATATCTTCCATAAAACCATATTTGTTCCAACTCATTGCCACTAACAAAAACTTTTGACTTTGCATTCAGGTTGCATGAACCTGTAAATATCCACTTCTTCGGTGGTTCTTCAGTCTTCCAGGAGCCCTGCTTCATTCTTCTGTTTTTCAAAAAGCCAGTTTTGGATGATCATTTACACTTCTTTGTTGCTTTTTTATACAGTTGATTTTTAACATTTTTTTAAAAGTCACCTTTTTGTCATCTGTTAAAATTGTTATTAAAATGTGTCACATTATATTAAATTGTTTAAATCGTGTTGCAAGTTGAACTGTGATGTTCACATTGGGGTGAGCAAGGTGGTTTAGATGAGGTGCTGTGACATGAAGTATCACTGCTTTCTATTTCTATTGAGGACATTTCAGCTATGATTAATTGAATACATCATTAGTTTCTGGACCAGAACTGGAAGATGGACAACAGTAACAGCCAGCATATGCACTGGACAAATGACTTACTCCTAAGAAGCCTCATAAACATTCCTATCTAATAATTTCTCTTTGGAACATTCCTTTTTTGGTCCAATATTGACATATTGTTTGCCAGTTCTTTGTAACATGTACCTGTTTGTACCTTATACTGGTTGACCTCTGACAGGGCTGCCAGGTCCCTTACTTTTCCTGTGGGGGCTTTTAGGGGGCATTTCAGGGGGCGGGCACCCAAATGCTATTTTGGAGCACTTCCAGTAAAACATTGTTAGTTTCTGGACCAGAATTGGAAAATGTGCACAACAGTAACATGGCTGCTACAGGGCAGCACTTCCAAGTTTTGGGCCACTTCTTGCAGAACCAGAAGTGTCCCAAAATAAGAAATGGCTGCCAGCCATTTGAGTGGTCCCCAGGAGGAAGTGAAAAGAACCACTCTAATGGCTGCCAGCCATTTCATGGCCAGTTTTGCTTCCCTGGTTCTAATTGAGAGGAGAGGAGTAAAACTGATCACTGAAAAGGTTTGCACCCAGCTAGGCTTGCAGCTGTTAGCCTAAACTAGCTGCCAGCCTTCTCGGTGATCAGGATCATAGAATCATAAGATTACAGAGATGGAAGGGACCTCCAGGGTCATCTAGTCCAACTACATGCATAGACAGGAACTTCACAAATACCTTTCCTTCCACAAACACATACCCAGTGACCCCTGCTCCATGGCCAGAAGATGAAAAAAAACTTCCAGGATCCCTTGCCTAACTAGGCTGGAGAAAAAATTACTGATTAGTCACTGAAAACTGGCAGCCATTTGAGTGGTCCTTTTTGCTTCCCCACTCAAATGGTTGCTCCAGGAAGGCACTTCTGGGTTTCACTGGAAGTGGCCTGAAAAACCTCATTTTTGGGTGGGGATGTTTTTTCACCCCTCTCTCGGCTTGACTTCGCGAACAAAGATTTAAGAAAGGTGCAGTAGTCCACGTCTGCTGCAGGCTCGCTGGTGGCTGACAAGACCAATGCGGGACAGGCAGGTCCGGCCACAGTGGCTGCAGGGAAAAGTCTGATTTGGGGTTGGTGCTGTAGCAGTATGATTCTTCCTCAATCTCCTTTTGTCCTCAAGACCAGCTATGCGTGCGTTCTCAAAGGAAGAGACAGCCTGGTGGACGGTGTGCCTCCATGCTTTGCGATCTGAGGCTAGGTCAGACCACTGGTGATAGTTAATGCAACAGGTACCAAGGGATTTCTTCAGGGAGTCCTTGTACCTCTTCTTTGGTGCCCCTCTATTTCGATGGCCAGTGGAAAGTTCGCCATACAGGGCAATCTTGGGAAGGCGGTGGTTTTCCATCCTGGAGATATGCCCTGCCGAGTGCAGCTGCGTCTTCAACAACAATGCCTCGATGCTTGTAACCTCCGCCCGCTTTAGGACTTCAGTGTTGGTCACAAAGTCGCTCCAGTGGATGTTGAGGATGGCGCGAAGGCAGCGCTGATGAAAGCACTCAAGGAGTCGCAGGTGATGATGGTATAAAACCCACGATTCGGAGCCGTAGATGAGGGTTGTCATCACAACCACTTTGTAAACATTGATCTTTGTGCCTTTTTTCAGATGCTTGTTGCTCCACACTCTTTTATGCAGTCGGCCAAATGCACGGTTTGCCTTTGCCAGTCTATTGTCAATCTCCTTGTCGAACTTGGCGTCTGAGGAGATGATGCACCCCAGGTAGCTGAACTGCTGGACTGTCTTCAAAACTGATTCACCCACAGTGATGCAAGGAGGGTGATAATCTTCCTGGGGTGCAGGCTGGTGGAGAACTTCTGTCTTCTTCAGACTAACTTCTAGGTTGAATAGCTTGGCGGCCTCTGCAAAGCAGGACGTCATATGCTGCAGAGCTGATACCGAGTGGGAGACGAGTGCAGCATCATCAGCAAACAGTAGCTCTCGGATAAGTTTTTAAATTGTCTTGGAGTGGGCCTTTAGTCGCCTCAGGTTGAACAGGCTGCCATCATTGCGATAGTGGATGTAGACACCATCATCATCACCTAAATCTACTGTGGCTCTTAGAAGCATCATGCTAAAGAAGATCATAAAGAGAGTTGGCGCGAGAACACAGCCTTGCTTTACACCTGTGCCTATTGGGAAGGGCTCCGAGAGATCGTTGCAGTGTCTGACTTGGCCTCGCTGGTCTTCATGTAGCTGGATGACCATACTGAGGAACCTTGGGAGACATCCTAAACGTTCCAAGATTTGCCACAGGCCGTTCTGGCTAATGGTATCAAAAGCTTTGGTAAGGTTGACAAAAGTCACATATAGACCCTTGTTCTGTTCCCTGCATTTCTCTTGGAGCTGCCTGAGAACAAATACCATGTCGGTGGTGCTCCTGTTAGCTCTGAAGCCGCACTGGCTTTCTGGGAGGAGTTCTTCTGCAATGGTGGGCACCAGTCTGTTCAGGAGTATTCTGGCAAGGATTTTGCCTGCGATGGAGAGCAGGGTTATCCCCCGGTAGTTGGAGCAGTCTGATTTTTCCCCTTTGTTCTTATGTAGAGTAATGTTGATTGCATCGCGAAAGTCCTGTGGTAGTTTGCCTTGTTCCCAGCAGGTGACAAGTACTTTGTGACGTGTGCTATGTAGTACTATGCCCCCATGCTTCCAGATCTCTGGTGGAATTCCATCAACTCCCGCTGCCTTGCCACTTTTCAGTTGCTTGATGGCTTTAACAGTCTCTTCTAGGGTGGGGATCTCATCCAACTCTGTTTCCACTGGTTGAAGTGGGGTGAGGTGGATTGCTGAATCTTGAACTACGCGATTGGCACTGAAGAGAACCTGAAAATACTCCGACCACCAGTTCAGTATGGATGCCTTGTCTGTGAGGAGCACTTGGCCGTCTGCACTACGCAAGGGACTCTGAGCCTGATATGATGGACCATATACTGCCTTCAGGGCTTTTTAGAACCCTCTTAAATCACCAGTGTCTGCACACAGCTGGGTTCTCTCTGCAAGCTTGGTCCACCACTCGTTCTGAATGTCTCGAAGCTTGCGCTGGAGGTTGCTACATACAGCGCGAAAGGTTGCTTTTTTCCCAGGACAGAAGGGCTGAGCAAGATGTGCTTGGTAGGCAGATCTCTTTTTTGCCAGTAATTCTTGGATCTCTTGATTGTTCTCGTCAAACCAGTCCTTGTTCTTCCTTGTGGAGAACCTGAGGACTTCTTCAGAGGTCAACAGGATGGTAGTTTTTAGGTGTTCCCAGAGTGCTTCTGGAGAAGGATCTGTGAGGAACCTGGGGTCCTCAATTCTTGTCTGGAGTTTTGCCTGGAAGGCAGCTTTAACTTCGGCTGACTGAAGGCTGCCAACCTGAAACTTCCTCCGGGATACCGCCTCTCCTGGGTGTAGATTTAAAGTGAAGATGGAGATTGCAGCATACAAGATGATGATGCATATGACATTCTGCACTGTGCATTACTCGGGTGTGTAAGACATCTCGAAGGTCTCTCTGGCGCACCAGAATGTAGTCAATAAGGTGCCAATGCTTGGACCGTGGGTGCATCCAGGTTGTCTTCAGACTGTTCTTCTGCTGGAAGATAGTGTTGGTAATGGTGAGCTGATGCTCCATGCAGAATTCTAGCAGGAGGTGCCCGTTATCACTGCAGTTGCCAATGCCATGTTTGCCAATTACTCCTTTCCAGGCTTCCCAGTCTTTACCTGCTCTGGCATTGAAGTCGCCAAGGATGATCACCTTGTCCTCTTTAGGGATCTTCTATACGAGGTTACATAGATCAGCATAGAACTTGTTCTTTTCTGCAAGATCTGCTTGAAGGGTTGGGGCATACACACTGAAGAGTGTTGCATACTGCTTGTTTTGAAGTGGGAGGCACATAGACATGATGCGATCTGAGTGACCTGTTGGCAGGTTTTTGAGTTTATAGGCAATGGAGTTCCTGACCACGAAGCCAACACCAGAAAGGCGGCTCTCAGCCTTTGACTTACCTGACCAGTAGAGGGTATAGCCAGCACCGTGTTCTTGAAGACTACCTTCCTCAGGGAAAAAGAGCTCACTGAGAGCTGCTATGTCGATATTCAACCTGAGAAGTTCGTGGGCAACTAGAGCAGAGCGTCATTCAGGGAGACTACTGTCTACTGTGTCAAGCATGGTTCTGATGTGCCAACACGCAAGCTTTAGTCTTTGCACACTTTGTGAGGCAGGTGCATGCCTTTTCTTTGTTGTTACTTTTCGACCGCAAGTAAAGATGCCTGTTGACCGCGGCTAGCCAACTAGGGGGGGAGGAGATGAGTTTTGTTTAGGCCACCTTTTCTAGGCCCCTCTCCATACGGAGCAAGCAGTGCTGTCCCTAAATAAGGCTGCTTGGTTGTTCAGGGTGCTGCCGAAAAATGCTTTCGTCTCCGGGTCAGCATCAGGCGACCAATACCCTGAACCGCCTACATGCAGGATTGGGACTGAGACTTCCAGTGGCATCTTCCAACTGCCGTTTCACCCCTGGTAGATGTTACATTAACGAGCTCTGTCTGCCCGGGCTTGATGTTAGAGTTTTCCTTCTCTTGGCTGGCGAGGTTGGTGAGCCCAGCCTGCCCTTTCCGGTTATACCGCCGGACATTCGGTCACACCAAGACGTGGCAAACTCTGTGAAAATGGGGGGGGGCAGTGAGAAGGTGTTGCCACGGATGCAATAATGTAGGAGAGGCCATTGCAGTGACCATCTGCCAGGCATAGCCAGACAGTGACCATGCAGAGTTCACTACGCCGGGAAAGGAGAGGCGATGTATTGTGCATGCACTTTCCCTTGGGGGGGGCAGGACACCCAGAGGGAGCCCACCCACCCCCACCACCCATTTTCTTATTAAGTGACAAAAACTCTTAGGAATTATGAGAAGAAGAGTAAGGTTTACAGTATATGCTTTTGGTTGAAAATTCAGCATAAATAGAATAACATGGCTGCTAGCTTATTGGGACCACCTCAAAATGTAATTTTAAAAAATGTTTAATGAGGTTCAGTATTGCTTTCATATGTCCTGCTTCAATTGTTACAAAAAATGCATCACCCCGTATGTTGTAAGGTTTAAAAACATGCAACAAAGTTTTCTTTACTTTAAAACAGACTCTCAGGCCTAATTAAGATGTGAAGCCAAATGTTTATGATACTATGTTAATGATGCTGGTGTGCCTCACTCACCATGCAAAACACTTACCCTGCAAAGTGTAATGATGTCTCATTTGAAGTCAACATCTTGACATTATTGCTAAATTTTAAATGGAGGGGCAGTTTACTCTGACCTCCATTGTTTATGATAATCCATCAAACACAACAGAAAACTTGACCAGAATATCCAAGGCCTTATTCTTCTATCTAATCTTTTGGAAAAAGAGATACTTGCTTTGTTCTAAAGTGCTATGATGACTAGAATGGATTTTCTTGTTAAGTTTTAATTGAAAATATAGAGCACTGTTAGTTTCTTACATATTATGCAAATATTGCTATTTTAATGACAAAGTAAAATGGAAGTGCTATGCAACTGAGATTAAGAAATAATAGAAACTGATCAAATTTAATCAAATTGCTTCGTGAGGAAGAAATAGTATACCAAGTCATCAGAAGTGATGAACAATTGAAATCACTTGGGGTGAATGTTGATATAGTATAAAAAGAGAAGTCACCATACATTTTAAACCATGTTGTCAGCTTGGCTGTTAAACCCAGTCCCTGCCTTTCTGGGATAAATTTCTGTCTCCATTTTCATTTTTTTTGGGGGGGGCACAATGTTCCTGGGGTTGTAAACCCAACTGGTTGCCTCATACAGTGTTGCCAATAGGACTGGTGGCAATGGAAGGTTATTTAAAACCTTCTCTATCTCTTGTACCAGGCTTTTGCCAGCGTAGCTCCCTTCACTAGGGTTGCTGAGTCTCAACTATTCCCCAGGAGGGGAATTTGGGGGGCATTGTAAGAAAAAGCCCCCTACTTTTCATACACATGGACATCGTGATCACCAGTATGGTTGCCAGGGTGACTGGAGTTTTGACTCGCACACATCTGCTCTAAGAAGTGTACTTTGCCCACGGTTTCTAAGGCTTATGTGGATACTATAAGCCTCAGCTTTGCAGCAGCATTCTACATCTCTGGATGGGTGTTAGCCAGAACTACAGACGAGCTTCCAGCTGCTCCTTGTTTGCCCAGTCTTGGCCACTGTAGTGGAAGAAGCCACGCCACCATGAACTGTACAAGCAAACAGTTTCCAGCCTGTTTCCATGAACCAAAGGCTAACACCACCAGAATCCATCTTGTTTTCCTGACTCCATATCCAACAGCTGCTTCAACTTCTGCATAAGACAATCAAGCTTATCTTAGGCGTGGATCTTGCCAGACCGCCTAAGCCTTTGTCTAACGGAACTCAAGACAAAGATTGGTGCCAAGAGAAGACTGAAGAAGAGGAAGACCATCTTCAGTAAGCCAAGTTCCTTTGGGTAAACCGGGTGTTACCTAGGTAGCAATTTGGCCATCTATTGTCACCTTTTTAGATAAGCAGGTAGGGCAGCAGCGGGTACCCTTGGTCACCTGTGGAGGACAGGAAGGTGAGGACAGGTGATGGGATGGGTGCCCCATGCTGCTGCCTGGTGGCCTTAACTAGCAACCACCCCTGGCCACCTTGCCAGGCAGCCAGGAGGCAGTTGAGGCCTGAGGACATGAAGATTTGGGCATCGTGCACACCCCCTGGGAACGTAACCACCAGATCTGTGAAGACTCCCTGGTGGTTGCAAGATGCCTGCATGTTGAGGCTGTAGGAGTGGTGCCTGTTCTGATACACCATGGGATCCTTCCACAGAGCCACCAGGGTGACATGCATGCAGTCCACAGCCCCCATGACATTGGAAAACCCCACGACCACTGAGAAGGCGCTCCTCTTTGGTTTGGTGGCCGAAAACACTGCAGTGGCACTTGCTGGCACAAGAGCCAGGGGGGCAAACTCCCACCATCGAGGTTTCTTGCTTATGATGGTGGAGCGAGTGTCTGCTGTAAGCCAGGTCCCCCGCACAGAGCAGTCCACCCTGAAGCACTGGAATGACTCATTCGGCGAGTCCAGCATCTCATTGCTGAGGGCTCAACCTATGAAGAGGCGGTGGCCGGCTCTGAGGCAATCATGGGACCCCTCATCCACCCGGTGGCTGTAGCTGGCCACAGCATTGAGGTGATCTGCGGTAGGTTGGCACCCTCCCCCGCCCCTCCTTGCTACCATGGGACTGCCACAATCTGATGGCAACAACCTTCCCTTTCCCAGGTGACTCCCAGGAATCCTCGCAGATTGGCACGAGCTCCACTGTCAACTCAGAGGTGGGTGTCCGCTCTAGTGAGGCAGCTGAGGACTGAAGCTGACCACCCAGCACCTGCGCAATGGGAGATCGGCAGGTCCAGCACCCCCCGCCACCCCCAGAATGTCCGGACAGCTGTCAGGAGGTGCCCAGTCCGGGGGAGGACACATCCAGTGAGGAGGTCATGGATGCTGTGGTGGGTGACCTCCGTCTGTCCACAGATGATGAGCAGCCTGAGTCCCCTCAAGGTGCAGCAATGAGCGCGGGGCATGGGGCATCCACGAGTGTACGTTTGTGCTAGCATCTGACCCCTGTTCCATCCCACAGGTAGCCGCACCATGACTCCGATGGCCAACGTGGTGGAGAACCTCTAAAGGGTATCCCCACGCAGGAAGTTGGCCCTAGCTGCCTCCCTCATGCTGTGAACCTTGGATCTGCCCACATCCCCTCCCCATGCCCCGGGGCCTGGGAATCCAGGGGGCTGGACATGACAGACGAGTGCGGGGCATCCCACGGGCCCCCGCCGGACATGGCCCCTAACCAGGGGGAGCCGCTGGAGGATCTGGAAGGTGCCAGCGATGCTGAAGGCTGCGCAGGTGGCGGGGACCTGGGACCCAGGGCTTGATGACCATGGCCAGCTCAAAAGATCCCTGCCACCCTGTCCTCCATGTGGGCAGCCATAGAGCGGGACCGGCTGGAGGGGCACCGGGAATGGCAGGAAGCCACGGCTGCAGGACAACAATGGATGACAGGGATGAAGGGGATCATGCCCGTAGCCACTGGCCACCTGTCCAGTCTCCTGGCCATGGTGAGGCAGTTGCAGGAGTGGGGCGCGAGGGTGGAGCAGCTGCTCGCCAATATTGACCAGTCTCTGGTAGGCACCGAGGGGGCTGCTCCTGCCATTCCCAAAGTGCCCCCTGGTGAGGTGGACAGGGAACCGCAGCACACGGGCTCCATCGGGGATGACATCAAGGATGCCACGCCTGCTCTTGATGATACCGGCCACCCCATGGCTGTGCCCTTTGGGTGGCCGCCTCTGCCCACTGCGGATGCAGGCGGCTTCCTCTGAGGGGTTCGCATGGCAGCCCCTCTGCAGCCCCGTACTTCAATAAATCGGAATCCTGCACATAGTGTTGAGTCCTTAATCGAGTGGGATCTGGGGGCGGGGGTGGGGACTGTGGCACACAGCCACTTTGACACCGTTGCGCATCCCTCATGGGTGTCCAATTCTCTGCGGGCGGGCGCGATTGGAAGCCACCATGGGGACTGCCACTGGCACCTTTGGGGCACGGGCACCTGCAGTGGGTGGCCTACTGTGTCTTGGCAGGGGGGCCCTGTGGCATCTGGAGGCCATCTACCCATGCAGTCCACCGGGGGGACACTGATGGGGGCTCAGTTTCACCCCTTTGATGGGTAGCCTACTCCATGGATCTGGCGGTAGGTGCTTACCGGATGCTCCCCCAAGTATTACACAGCCACACCATGGGCTCGGTGTGTGCGTGAGGGGGATGGGGCATGTGGGCAGCCTATCACTGGGGACCGCTCTCTCCGGTGGCGGGCATCACATGGGCCAGCTCCCTGGCGACCACCAGCCAATCCCTGCTGTCCCCGTGGAAGCGCCCCCTCCTGTTCCTGCCCTCGCACCGCTCTGGGAGGCCATGCTCCAGTGGCGGCTGCTGTTTGGGCATGCTGCGCACCAGCGCCACGAACCCCTTTGGAGGCCAACTAGCGGCACCGTAGATCCTCCCACGCCCGAGCGGCCACCCGCCACGTATGTCTGGATTGGGCTGTAAATTACTCAGTCATTAAACCCCTCTTTTCTGCTCTTCACAAACTGCCATGAACCACCACAAACTGCATCAAAATTCATGGAAGTACATGGTGGCTCTTCAGTTTACGAACCATGGACCCACTAAATTTCATGATGAAGTTTAGTTTGTGAGCTGGTTCATGATCATCCCTAGTAACATGCAACCTATGTTGGTTACCTCATACTTCCTTTACCTTAGGTGGCCATAATAGAGTTTAGGTGTTCCTGCTGTATCAGTGATCTGCTATGCCACATCTCATCAACTAGGGTACTGCTGGACCTAAGTCTTCTGTTGGATAAACATGTGGCAGAGGTGGCCAGGATATCCTTTGCTAGTTTTGGCTGGTGAGCTAGCTGCAACCGTTACTGGGCAGGAAAGATCCTACCACTATGATGTATGCTCTGGTAACAAATATTGCTACACTGCACTGTGTACTGTACATAGGCTACAGTTTATACAGAATGCAGTGATCAGAAGTGGGTTGGAAGGAACATATCACTTCAGCCTTGTTTCATCGATTTGCTTCAGGGCTCAATTCAAGATGCTGGTATTGACCTTTAAAGCAATGTACAGCTTATCTAACTGATTGCCTACCACCATATCAACCCACTTGACCATTCTGGTCATTTTCAAAGGCTCTGCTTCAGGTGCTTCCTGAATGTAGATGGGTGGCAACCCTAAGAAATGGCCTTATGGGGCAAGATGCTGAAACTTTGGAATTTTTCCCTAGGTAGATTAATCTCTTTCTCTCTATTGTTGTGTTTTGCCAATAGGCACAGAACTTTTTTTGTTTGGTCATCCCTCACTAACTTCAGTATTCTAAATGCTTTCCAATTTTTAATGTTTTTAACGTCTCAATTTTAAGGTTTCAATGCTTTGCCTTAATGTTTTCCACATGGGAATTGGGTGGGAAACAACAAAAGTTATAAATAAATAAATAAATAAATAAATAAATAATAAATAAATAAATAAATGTGGTACACCTTTCCATTCTCTCCTTAGTGGGGTAACCACCACCACCACCACCACCCCCCGGAATCAACAAAGAACCTTCTTTAAAAGTTTTGAAAAAGGCAAAAAGACAATAATTAGCAGTTTTTCAAATTCAACCAGACACAAACTTCTCATTTACTAGAGGAAATTATCATGGAAGGCAAAAAGAAGGCAATGGCAAACCATCTCATAAAAAGTCTGCTGTGAAACGTTTGAAAGCAATGTCACCCCAGAGTCGGAAACAACTGGTGCTTGCACAGGAGATTACCTTTACCTTTTTAAGCCTACACACTTAATGATCTCTCTGGAGAGGAGTTGCAGTTCTGAGTGATATCCAGTCCCCACCTGGAGATTGGCAACAATGATTCTCCAGGCAGAACAGGCTGACTTGGAGGGTGGAGTCTATGACATTGTAACTGTCTGATGTCCCACTTCACCTCAAACCCCACCCTCTCCAGGTTCCACCCCTCAAATCCCCAGGAATTTCCCAACCTAGAGTTGGCAACCCTATCTCCTCAGCCAACCATCAACATACTTTGATCTGCTCCTCTGACTTCAGCCTCCCCACTCCCTGCAGGCTTTACCAGGAAAAAGGACAGTCTTTCTCCATGGGCGGGGGGGGGGGGGCAAAGCAGCCGACATCATGCTCTTCTCCCCCTTCTGATCTGTACAATAACCCTGTGAGGTGGGTTAGGCTGAAAGTCTGTGAGTTGTCAGAAATCACCTAGTCAGCTTCTACAGCAAGAACCTGGGTGTGGTAGACCCTGTTCTGAAGCCCTCATTCCTATGCCACACTGGCTATCATAGGGAAGCTGCTGAACAGTATTAATCAGTATTAATCAGCTAACAGTATTAATCACCTAGGTTGGCAACCTCCAGGTAGAGCCTGAAGATCTCCTGGGATCACACCTGAACTCCAGACAATCCTTGTATGTCCTGGGGTGAGGCTGAGGGGAGGAGGGAGAGAGGGAGTGACAGGAAAGAGGCAGCAGCCATGGCCTCTGAGGAAATGCTCCCAGCAGAACCAGGCCTTGCTGCCTAGTTGCATTATGGTGGTGGTGGCAGCTCCCTGACTATTTTGGCAGCCTTCAGAGGCTGTGCACACTGAGATGCTGTCTGTGTGGGCTGTTGATGGGGCAACAGATGTCTGTTGCTGGCAGTGGCCACAACAACTTTTGCTGCAGTAGAGCAGTAGCACTTTCTGTGAGTGGTTGACAGAGAGGGCCCAGAGAAGCATTGGAGATGTGTCTGTCTCTGAGGTAAGGCTATTTTGGTGGGGGAAGGGAAGTCAGCCCATGGGAGGCCAGAGATGCTGACTGAGCTGTGATAGGCCAATGGTTTGTAATTTGCATCTCTATGCCAATGGGAGAACTCCATTTGACCACTATCATAAGAGAATTATTATCTACAATTCTCCCAGGTCCTGAGCCCAGTTCTTTGTCCACCAGACCACACTGTCTCCATAATTACAAAAGGAGAGAAGAGGAAAG
This sequence comes from Heteronotia binoei, assembly GCF_032191835.1. NCBI lineage: Eukaryota > Metazoa > Chordata > Lepidosauria > Squamata > Gekkonidae > Heteronotia > Heteronotia binoei. Next base: position 125,880,370 of record NC_083225.1, read on the forward strand.
CAGTTTCCATTGAGAAAAACCAAAGGCTTCCATGTAAAACTTTAACATTCAAGGAGTTTCATATAGCAGCTATGCATGAAAAATATAAAACTGTCAATAGATCCAAGTGGGCAGCCATGTTGGTTTGAAGCAGTAGAACAAAGAAGACTGCAGATTTATACCCCAGTCTTCTCTCTGAATCAGAGAGCGGCTTACAATCTCCTATATCTTCTCCCCCCATAACAGACACCCTGTGAGGTGGGTGGGGCTGAGAGGGCTCTCATAGCAGCTGCCCTTTCAAAGACAACTCCTGCAATAGCTATGGCTAACTCAAGGCTATTCCAGCAGCTGCAAATGGAGGAGTGGGGAAGCAAACCTGGTTCTCCCAGATAAGAGTCCGCATACTTAACCACTACACCAAACTGGCTCTCCAGTATAACAAAGTAGGAGTCAAGTTCACCTTTAAGACCAACAAAGTTTTATTCAGAACATAAGCTTTCGTGTGCTCCAAGTACACTTCATCGGATGAGGATGTATCTGATTCCTTGTCTGATGAAGTGTGCTTGGAGCACACCAAAGCGTATGTTCTGAATAAAACTTTGTTGGTCTTAAAGGTGCACTTGGCTTCTACTTTGTTATAAAACAGTCAAGTCAAGCATCTTGTATTAATTTAATTTAATTTTCTGATTTATATCCTGTCCTATTCCACAAGCAGGCTCAGGGCGGCTTACAACATCAAAAGTTTTACAGCAACATTCAATAAACCACATCCAAACAAAACAATATCATAGTTACAGAATGGTCAAATTAGATCATAAACCCAGATCCACATCATTGGCTACAAGTCATAAAACCATAAAGACACATATAGGCTGGTGCACCTAGATAGTAAGGTGCTGATGCTGGGGGAAGCGGGGCACTTCAAGGGACACCCGCTGGATCAATTAAAATTCTGGCAGAAGAGCTCTGTCTTACAGGCCCTGCGGAACTTGGATAAGTCCCTCAGGACCTGGATCTCCAGCAGGAGCTCATTCCATCAGGTAGGAGCCTGGACCAAAAAGGCCCTGGCCTTTGTTGAAGCCAGTCGGGTGTCCTTAGGCCCAGGGATCACAAGAAGATGTTGTGCAGCTGACCTCAGTGCCCGGGCGGGGGGGGGGGGGAGCTTGTATGAGAAGAGGTGGTCTTGGAGATATGCAGGCCCCAGGCCATAAAGGGCCTTAAAGGTAAGAACCAATACCCTGAACCGGAACTGGTACTTGAGGGGTAGCCAGTGCAGTTCATACAGCAATGGGTGCATCCACACCTTGATGCTAATAACTTGGCTGCAGCATTCTGCACCCGCAGGAGTTCCCAGAGCAGGGTCAAGGGTAGCCCCATGTAGAGAGAGTTGCGATAGTTTAATCTGTGGTCTATATCTAATTTATTGCATGAATCACTATGGCTAGATCATGGGATGTAAGGTAGGGGGGCCAACTGTCAGGCCTGCCTTAGATGGGAAAAGGTGGCCCTTGCAGTGGGTCTCCATAGATAAAGAGGTATCCAGGAATACCCCCAAGTTCTTCACCTCTGCCAACAGCACTAATTGAGTACCATCGAAATGCGGGAGCCTGATCCCACTTCCTACCCCCCCCCCCCCCATCGATCCAGACACAGGATTTCCATCTTAGATGAATTTAACTTCAGTCGGCTCTAGCACAACCAACCAGCCACAGCTTGCAATGCCTCACCTAATTAATCAGGGGCAGAGTGTCAGAACTTGTAACTTTCCTGTGTGCTGTTAGCCGGACTGACTCCATATTGTAACCAGATACTAACCCAGTGCAATCTGCTGTAGGCCACTAACCAAAATTCCTATGCATTTCAAACAAACTGTGATCACTAGAGGGTGACAGCCTTTGGTCAACATCTGCAGGTGCCCCTTTGAAGCCGGGCCGGCCAGGCCTTCTCAGCAGGACTTCATCCTCCCTCGCTGATAACAGACCCTGAGAAACAGACAATTGTCTCTGGTTTCACAGCCACCAGGATTTTGTCAACTTCCTCCTGAGAAAGCAAGCTGAAATGGTCCAATACAGGACCCATGGATGGGTAAGGGGCTTCCAGTTCACATATTGTATCAAATGTGGCTGGGAGGTTGCAGCAGAGCAATGAGTTTTTATCTGCAAAATGGTTCACATAAGCCTCACAGCCAGTAGCCAAATCACTAATATTTGAGGTGCATTGAGGCAGAGAAGTCAAAGACCAAATTAATCTAAATAATTGAACTGGGCACGATTTTGCAGATGCAATGCAGGCCGCATAGAACTTCTCCTTAGTGGCCTTCATGGCTATTTCATAAGTCTGAACAAAGAATCTATAAGATGTTCTTGTAGCCTCATCATGAACTCTTCACCACACTCTCTCTAGCCATCTTAGTTCTCACTTCATTTATCTCAGCTCCATGGAATATCAAGGGACTGAGTAATTGAGAGGGAAAAGAGGGTGCCAGGGAGCAACCACATCGATGGCCTCGGAAAGATGGACATGCCAATCTTCCACTAGGCCATCTAATGAATTGCCATGGGGAACCAGTTCCTGCAGAGCCCTTTGGAACACATTGAGGTCCATCAGGCTCTGCGGTTGTGCATAAATGCTCTCGCCGCCTAAATGGGGAGGGCCAGGAGTACATAGCCGGGCCTTCAAGGCAAAGTGGTCTGACCATGGCACCACATCCATGGTGATACGGTCCACCATAATCCCTGATTCAAAGATTAGGCCCAGTTTATCTAGGGGTGTGCATTCAGTTCGACCGAACCGAATCAACCGCCGAATCACCCCTGATTTGGCTGTATATGGAATCGCATACAGCCGAATCCAATTGGGGCCCATTATGCAGGAGCCGAGTATGGCTCCCCGTATACTTCCGTATAGATATTTGGAAGTATATGGAAATCCATGGAAAAAGTGGGAAAGGGGCTTCTGCAGCCTCAGGGGAGCTGCTTGCCTCCTTTCCCGCCTTTGGTAGCCTTTTCCTGCCTCTCCCATAGCCTCCCTGGGAGGGGGGAGGGGGAATAGGAACCCCAGCAGCCAATCCAAAGCATACATTTGCAAAATGCATTACAAATGCATGCTTTGCAGGGCTGTTGTGTAGCTGATCCCCCAGCCATCAGCAACGTTGTTCTTTTGATCTTTTGCTTACTTGGGTATCCAAGTAAGCACTGTTGTCTGGCCAATCACAGAGCAGTGCTATTTTTTGAAACTGCTCTCTGTAGGGCCAGAGAACCTTTTTAAGGAGTCTGCCTGGCTGGACTCCTCCATTGCTGCTGTGCTGGTGTGTGTTGGTGTGAAAGAGAGATTGTGCTGTGCTGGCCCTTGGCCTCAGCTGCTGCTGCTCTCTCTCAGCCTTACCAGACTTGCCTGGAGTAGAGAAGACATCTAAGGTAAGATAGTCTTGGGGTTCTTGTTTTTATTTTAGTTGGTAAAAGGGCTTTTTAAGACTCAGATTGTGTTTTGTGTGGCAGGGTTCATAGAGTAGATAGATGTATATAGTGCATTTGGGTCCTATAGAGATTCTCTGGTGTGAAGTTAGGTTTGGCTTTGGGTGCCCCAGGAATTGGACCCCCTGGCCCAATCTTTTTGGGACTTGGGAGGTTTGTAGGGGAGAGTCCCTTGCAGGTCCCCTGCAAATTTGGGGGCTCTCCCTCAAACCCCCTCCCCTCCAGGCGGCTTCAAATATACCCTATTTGCCATTGATTTCAATGGTCCATAGGATATAATGGGGCCGTATATTCTAAAATAGCCGCGCATCTTCTGTATATGCAGCTAGTCTGACTACGGAATTCAGAAATATACGAGATTCCCTATTTTTCCCCTCGTATATTTCCGAATCTGTGTACTACCATTTTTTTTTTTTGCACATCCCTACTTGTATCCTGCTTGATGTGTGGGAGCCAAAACAGACTGGGAGAGCCCTAACATTGCCATGGGTGACATTAGGTCCTTGGTCTGCAAGGAGGCTGTGTCCTTAGCATGGACATTGAAGAAGTCCCCCAGGACTAAAAGCCTGAGATATTCCAATGCCCAGGAGGACACCACCTCCATCAGGCCAGGCAGGACATTGGCTGGGGTGTTAGGTGGATGGTACACCAGCCAAATGGTCAAGTCCTCCTTGGCTTCCCACACTAGTCCCACACATTCAATGCCGGCAATCTTTGTATCAGGGAGTACCCTGAAGGGATAAGAGTCCCGGATCAGCAATGCCGTGCCCCCCCTGCCCCTCTCTACAGTACTGGTGGAGGACCGAAAAACCTGGGGGGGGTGGGGTCAGCTGCCACAAGGCAACTGTTTCACCATCCCACACCCAGTTCTCAGTCATGCAAGTCAGTTCTACCTCCTGCTCCATCAGGTAGTCCTGAAGAACTGAGATATTGTTATTGATAGACTTGGCATTGCACAGCACAAGGGGAGGTAATTATTCCTATCCCCACACCCTGCATTTCTTGGGATGGGATGAAGGCAGGAATGGGACCAAGCATATCCATATCCCTGCCCCCTTCCTACGTTATGCCTTCTCCCACCATCATATCTCCCATGCACCACCAGGACTGGGATCCCTGGGCCTAATGTTGCTTCTCCCATTCAGCCTATTGGCCCACAGGCCCCTTAAGCCAACTAAGGGTAACAAGCCCTAAGAATCCTACCAGAATGGATGCAGCTAAATCCTAGACACTAGAGTAAAGGAAAACCCTCCCTAAGAGCCCATACTCCCACCCTTACCATCTAGCTCTTACATCCATTCCTGAAAAGAAAAGAAGAAAAGAGAAAAAAACAAATTCAGTAGTTCAATTAATATGCAATGGAACAAACCAAATTAATTAATCCTACTCTGCCCAAATTAATTCATTAACTAAAAACATATATTATATACTATAATCAGCAGTCAAAATTAAAAACAGTCCTCCACATAATAAGATGTTTAAAATGTAAACCCACCCTATGAATTAATTGAAAAACCTACCTGTTTTAATTCCATTCCTACACTGATAACTTTAATACTGTTACAAAATACTAACTCACAATTTAAACCACTGATCAATATCTAACAACAGGAACCAATGAGAAAATGCACATTACCAATCAAAGAGCACACATCACAATCAATAATTTGAAAAAGGGGGGGGGGGTAACCGCTAAAGTTCCATTAATCATATATTTCGCATTTTTCCACCCTAGTACAAACTGTTTCTCTGTAAGAAGTACTACTACTACTACTACTACTACTACTATTAATCGTCACATCCTGGCCAAGGCCAGGCTCTGGCTGATGTACATCAGATAAAAATACATAAAGTAAAACAATATTCAATTTAATACAGTAAAAAAACCCAATAAAAGTACCAATCCCCGATGGTATTTTGCTAAGTGTTCATTTTCTTCAGACTGTTGGAGCATATGGGGGGGGGGCACTTCTGGAGGGAGATAGACAAGAAGATAGGCAACCATCTATCACTGACTTCTCTCAAAAACCTCCACTGAAGGCCTGATGGGACATCTCTGCCTTACAGGCCCTGTGGAATTGTAGAAGATTCCCGCAGGGCCTGGACTTCATTTGGAAGAGAGTTCCAGTAGGTAGGGACCAGGACTGAGAAAGCCCTGGCCCTAGGTGAGGACAGTTGAGCTGCTTTGGAGCCGGGAATTACCAGCAAGTTGTTACTGGCAGAGCACAATGCTCTATGAGGGACAAACTGGAGAAGACAATACCTTAGATATGTTTGACCCAGACTGCTCAAGGCCTTAAAGGTCAATACCAAAACCTTGGACCTGACTCAGTACTCAACTGGAAGCCAGTGTAGCTTGTGCAGCACAGGTTGTATATGTGCCATCTGTGGCTTTCCTGACAGGACTTGCACTACTGCATTCTGGATTTGTTGGAGTTTCTGGTCAATCTCAAGGGTAGGCCAGCATAGAACAAGTTACAATAGTCTGATCTGGAGGTGACCATCTCATGGATCACTTTGGCTAGGTCTGAATGGGACAGGAGGGGAGCCAGTTGCTGGGCCTGATGAACTAGTCAGAGAACAAACAAATGTGAAAGTACTGTGTGCCAAAGGTTTATAATTTGTTATGATTGTAGAATATCTCATCAGTAGAATGAATACGTAAGTAATGAAAACATTAGCTGTCATTCAGAGAGATGAAATAAAGTACTCTCCAAATATTATATCTGATAGAGATTTTTGGTGTCAGATGCCAAAGTAAAGGAAGAAATTAAGAGAAGAGGAAAGAAATGTGGAAGCCTAAGTCATCCTTGAATAAATGTTGACATGCCATAATAGAATTTTTTAAAAAAGATTTAGGAAACAGTCAAGAAGCTTACAACCTCTATTGGACAGTGACAGCTCTCTTTCACAAATCCTGGGGGCAAACCTTTTCTTGCACACAGACAACACCCCCACTCCCAAATCTCAAATAACTCTTCACCCACAATAATATAACTTTTGAGCATGGACACTGGTATCAGAGCTTGCAATACACCCAAATACCAACTTTGCTGCCATATGCACCCAGGCAACACAGTTGCTGGACCTAACAGCATTAACTACACCTTCTCAGGCTCATTCACTTGCTCATCTTCCAACATCATATTTGCCATTAAATGCCAACAATACTCCAGTTCTTTACATAGGACAAACAGGACAAACCCTATGCCAAAGGACAAACGGACACAGATCTGACATCAGGAATTACTGAGAAACCTGTAGGAGAACACTTCAACCTTCCAGGAAATTCAACAGGTGACCTCAAAGTAGCTGTTTTCCTGCAAAGGAACTTCAAGAACAGAATGGAAAATGAAATTGCCGAATTACAAGTTATTATGAAATTTGGAACAAGCACCTCCCCAGGACTGAACAGGGATGTTGGTTTCTTATCTCATTACAGATGCTAAACCCACTCTCACTAAGTAGAACTATACATCCACTGTATTCTCTTTTAAAATAGTGTATCAGAATAATGTTTGTGATATTATGAAATATAACAGATTAGAAATCTCTCTGACCAGAACTACTCTTAGAAAAGAATGTTGCTAGTTCAACCCATCCCTGAGAGGTATACATCCACTGTATTCTAATGTGTTTTTGTATTAGTATTTGTACAGAGTAGACTCCAGCTTCATTCTACAGAAAAATGTTATTTTAACTCATGCTTTATAGGAGACCAATGGAACATTACAACAGAGTCTAATTTATTGCTCTTCACAATTAAGAAACCTAATGACTTCAACCTCCAATTCTGACATTTATTGCCTTTGCAGTTTTTTCCTGCCCACTCAAACCAAACCAACTATTATCAAACCCCAACTAATTAAAACTCAGTAATAAAATAATAATAAAACAATATCAAAACAGAAACAATAAGATAAAATACAGCATAGGTGGTGCTAATTCCATCCCATACTATTATCTGATGGAGTGTGCTTTTTGCACACAAAAGCTTACATTCTCAATAAAACTTGGTCTTAAAGATGCTGCTGGACTCCAACTTTGTTCTAGTGCTTCAGACCAACATGGCTACCCACCTGGGTTGTTCAGTGTAACATGTTTGAGCCTATATATATGTAGATTACATTTCTGAGACTTGCTGTAAACTGTGGATTAAAAACTGTAATGCGAGAAGCATTACATCCTCCCATCATAACTTTCAAGATCAGTGAAAAGTGGTTTAGTTGCAGATTTTTAAAAAGTATTTTACGTAGGTGAGCTCAGAATGAAACCTAGTATTGTGTTAGTTCTTGGGCATCTTCATATGGTACTATTTATATGGATTTAATGTCTAGAACAATATGTCAGATAAATATACCATGAAGAGTTAAATCATTGCTTGCGCTGAGTACTAAAAAGTGTTGCTTACCCTGAAAGTTTTGGATGGTAGCTTCCTATCTTCCCTGTTTTCCTGTACCCTCCCTTTCTCCCTAGTTCTCATCCTCTATGACAACTCACCAGTTGTTTTGACTATCACTGCGGAAGTAACTTTGTATCGAATATGCTAGCCTTGAGTAGTTTTATTTTCTGCTCAAAGAATGCTTAGGAAATTGTGCTTATGTATCTTTTGTGGCTGAAGAGAATGTTATACTATATACTGGAGGAAGATCTGGGACACCCCAAATCTGACTTGGACAAGATGTCTGTACCCATCACTCTGGATCTTTTAATAAAAGGAACTTTATAAAGAACAAAGAACTTTTTATTTTGGAGAACCGGGGGGGGGGGAATTTGACACCATGGGTGCGGTCACACTCACCATTAAATCCATCTGCAATGCGCCTCTATTATAATCTCTACAACCAATTTCCTGATCAGACAACAGCCAGGCTCCCGTTCTATCCCATGTGGGTCCCATCGCTGGTCGATCAGAGTGCTCTACCGGACCTCGTTTCATGAGACGTCAATCTGCATTAGCGCAGGTGCAGTGATGCCCGCTATCTGCATTATCAAGCAGATCCAGCGTCTGCTCCCTTCTCCATGAGAGACCTCACCCGCCCACCATGACCTCGTTCTTGAGTGTGGGGATGCGTGTCCCTTTTAAATGGGTCGGATCACTAACATTTCTGCTAGTCCGTTGGCACTACTTTTCCAGCATGAGCACTACGCGTGCAGAAAAAACCCCAGGAATTCAAATCAGTTCACATCTAGTTCACATCTAGTTTCAAAAGTGAGTTTTGTTTCCGGACATAGGGGCGGGTAAATGATTTATCGAGCCAACATTCGCTCGCTCATTCACTGTCACAGTGATATCACTTGCAGGGGGGGCTTTGGAAGGGAAGCAGTGGTGTGCTTCTGATGAGTCGCCAACGATGGAGGGTTCAAACAGAGAAATTCCGCTCAGGAACCATCAGAAGAATTTTGTTCCAGATTTCAAGCAGTATCAAATTAGTCCACGCCCCAGTCGTCGCAATGCGGGACTCGAACGAGCTAACCACCATTCGCAGATGCTGATGTTTGGACAACCGCTTAAAATCCAACATGCTTCCAGACTCCACTCATGCCCGTAGCGGGATTTTCTGAATGTCTGACCTCACCCCATATCTAGTCCATTGCTAAGGATCAACAACATGTTTAATCTTCACCACCATGTGACATACCATATACTTGGATAGGCAGAACTACAGAGTGTTTGTCACAAATACCAACTTGCACTTAAATAGAAGAACACCTTACTTGTGTTCCCAGGTCAATTTGTATTCATGTCATGCTGATCAGTGCTACAGTAACCTCTAAGCTGGACTATTTTAACATTATATTGGGGGAGAGGTGTGTGATTCAATACAATTCAGAAGTTTCAATTCATTCTGAATGTAGAGGCTCACTTGTTTATGGTAATAAATCATTATACTCACATCACTCCAGTTTTTCACATTCTTTCAGTCTAGCCTACTTCAGAGGGTTGTTGTGAGGATAAAATGGAGAAGATGAGAACAATGTAAGGCAATATAGATCCCAGTTTTCACAGTCACAGAAACTTGAATTGGCATAACAACAACAGTATTGAGAAGAAAGGCAGGGTACAAATGAAGTAAGTAAAAATTGAAAAAAAAATTTACACTGGCAGCTATCATTATGTCAGGTGCAACTGAAGGTGTTTTTGCTTATGTTAAAGCCCTTCACAATCTGGGGGCCACATGCTTTTACCTCTATGGATAAATGTAGCTCTGATAATTGAAGCAATTTTTACTTTCTGAGCCCTCTTGTGCAAAGGCATGTATTGCCAGTGCCAAGTCTTAAGTTTTTACAATTACAGCTTCCATAATATGAAATGGCCTTCCAAAGAATCTTAGAAAAGTCCCCACCATTTTGGCATTTAGGTGAGATGGCAACACTGAACCTTTAAAACTTGCATTTTTGTAAGGGCTTGGTTCTGGGGTTTTAAAACTATCTAATGGAAGAATCAAAATTTTATTATACTCCCTGATGAATGACTTACTTGCCCAGAACTGAGATTTAAGTTGGCTTTACCCTTCTGCCTAAACAAATTTGATGCCAATAAAGTAAAAATTTAATATCCAAATGTTGTCTGGATGCCTAATTATTTATCCTGCAAATGCAGGCAGAGCAAGGCAACAGAGCTAGATCACAGTCAAGAGTCCAGTCCAGAAATCAAATACCAGTTTAGCAGCAGAGTTCATGGGCTGTTCAGGAAAGCAGAGTCAAGGCAGTCCATTGATCAGCAAGGTTTAGGCATGTCTGAAAAGTAGAGTCAAGGGTCAGTCTGAAGGTTGCAGGGTGGTGGGTGGAGTCCAGAGTTGTAGTCACAAGGTTCACACGGTGATGAAGTGTTGCTTCCACCATCTGGTTCTTCTTGTGATTTATACAGGCATTTCTTAACAAATCTGATTTACAGCCATCTGCTCAGAGGTGCTTCTGCATTTACTCAAAAATGGCCATGAAGCAGCACTTTTTCTGTTTGTCCTTAATAGGGTTGCCAAGTCCAATTAAAGAAAAATCTGGGGACTTTGGGGGCGGAGCCAGGAGACTTTGGGGGTGGAGCCAGGAGACATTGGAGGTGGAACCAAGAACAAGGCTGTGACAAGCATAATTGAACTCCAAGGGAGTTTTGGCCATCACATTTAAAGGGACAGCACACCTTTTAAAATGCCTTTCTTCCATAGGAAATAATGAAGGATAGGGGCACCATCTTTTGGGGCTCATAGAATTGGACCCTCTGGTCCAATCATTTTGAAACTTGGGGGGTATTTTGGGGAGAGGCACTAGATGCTATACTAAAAATTTGGTGCCTCAAAAAATAGACCTCCCCAGAGCCCCCAATGCCCATGGATGAATTCCCTATTATTCCCTATGGGAATCGTTCTCCATAGAGAATAATAGAGTGCCCAGTAGACATTTCCCTCCCCCCATGCTTTCTAAAGGGGGGGAGGGCCTCCAAACCAGGGAATCCCCTGCCCCCTCCCTCTCTCTCACACACAAATACTTACCAGATCTTCTTCCAGAGAACTCTTGCTGTGAAAACGAAAGCAAAAGAAAGGGAGGGGCCGTTCTCCCAAGCCCTTCCTGCTTCCTGCCCAGCCTTAAAGGGGCATACATTTTACAAACGGCTCAGGAGCTCTATAATAACATGAAGCCTACAGTTATGTTCTCCCCCCCTCCACCCCCCACCCCCCGCTTCCCGATTTTTGAAGAGCGGGAGAGGAGGCTGCGAACCCAGGGGTCTCCCGCCAGAGCGGGAGGGTTGGGAAGCCTAGTCCTTAAGTCTTGGTGGAGCTTCTCCCTCTACTGTTTAATTAAAGGGAGATAGGCAAGGCTGTAGCCAGGATTTAATATTTGATGGGGCCCACAGCAGGATTTGTTGTTTGGAGGGGCCGGGGGGGGGAGCACCCAGTTTGGTGGCCTTGGGCTCTCAGCACTGTAAGCTGCTGAGTTCCACAAGCTAAACCTCCCCTTCACCTGGACAGTCACAGCAGCTTTGCTCCCCCCACCCTTTCTTTTTTTTTCTGAGTAAAACAATTTTATTATTCAGCAACATTAAACAATTACTATCCAAAAATAAACATCAGAATATTGCATCACATTTCCCATCTCCCTTCCCTCTTTCTGTGACTTCCCCAGTTCATTCTACTTAAAATATAGAAAAAATAAAAGGTAATATTAAAAACCTATTTTTAAAAACATATTTTTAAAAAGAATTTATAACTATAAGGTACAAATAAGAGCAAAATTACTTACTACTATTATTATCTACCTTAATTAATAATCCATTTATAGTATTATTATACTTAATTCTTAACATTGCCTATCTTAATTGTAATCCGTTGGTCCCAACCCTTATAAATGAAAAACATTATATATTTCTATAATTAACTATAACACTTAGTAGCACTTTACTTAAAAAAAATTAACCATTATTAAAAATCACCAAGAGTCCTTTCACCTTCCACTGTTTTTCAACATATTTTTGAAATTTCTCCCATTCCTTGTTAAATTTATCTATGTTGAGTTCTTTTAATATTCTAGTAAACTTGTCCATTTCGCTCCAATGCATAATTTTCATAATCCAGTCCCATTTTTCTGGTATTTTGTTTTGCTTCCACAACAGCGCATATAATTTCCATGCAGCTGACAGCATGTACCAAAGTAATGTTCTATCTTGTTTCGGAAAATTTTCCATTTGTAATCTTAACAAAAGATTTCTGGTGCCTTCTTTTTATTGTAACCCAAAATCTTTGTAATTTCTTGCTGCATCATTTGCCAAAATTGTATAGCCTTTTCACAGGTCCACCACATGTGATAGAAAGATCCTTCATGTTTTTTACATTTCCAACATCGATCAGACATCTGTTCATTTTTGACAGTTTCTTAGGAGTCATATACCATCTGTATAACATTTTAAAACAATTTTCTTTGATGTTATTACATGTCGATATTTTCATAGAGTTCTTCCATAGATATTCCCATTGTTCCATCTGAATGTCTTTATTTACGTTAATTGCCCATTTTATAATTTGAGATTTAATCACTTCATCCTCTGTAGACCATTTCAATAATCGTTTATATACCTTTATAGATCGTTTATATACCATTTTTTCATTATCGCCAAACAGCATTCTTTCCAGTTCAGTTTGATCTTGTCTTATTCCATCATTTCTAATATCTTGTTCAAGCAGACTTTTAATTTGTTGCAATTGAAACCAATTATCTTTATAATCCAATTCTTTCACTGATTTTAATTCCACCTTGCCGCCTTGTATTTTTGACAATTGCTTGTATGTTATCCATTTTTCTTCCTGAATATCAGAGTATAATTTTATTACTTCTGTCGGCACAATCCAAAGCGGTTTCCTCTCATCACCATATTTCTTGTATTTCAACCAAGTTTTTAACAAATTACTTCTTTTATAAAGATGTGAGAAAAAAAAAATCCACCTTACTGTTCCCATAGCACAAATATGCCTGCCAACTAAAAATATTTTCATGGCCTTCTAATGTTAATAATTTTTTATTTAATAACATTATCCATTCCTTTATCCATACCAAACAAACTGCATCATGGTATAATTTTAAATCTGGCCCTTGAAAACCTCCCCTTTCCTTTGCATCAGTCAAGATCTTCATTTTAATTCTTGGTTTTGTTGCCAGCCCATATAAATTCTGAAAGCTTCCACTGCCATTTATTAAATTGTTTATCTTCTTTCACTATTGGAATTGTATGGAATAAGAACATGATACTTGGTAATACATTCATCTTAATTGCCGATATTCTACCCAGTATAGACAGGTTCAACCTATTCCATTTTAATAAATCCCCATCAATTTTCCACCATAGCTTTTCATAGTTATTCTTATATAATATTTTTTTGTTGTGATTTCTAATCCTAGATATTTTACTTTAGAAACCACTTCACAATTTGTTAAATTTTGTAGTTCTGCCTGTAGTTCTGCTCTTTGTCATATTTTTATCTGTTCCTGATCTTGCCGCTTGTCTCCCAGCCAGGCACGCAGGCGCTGGCGTGCTTCCCCCGCGCCTGCGTGCCTGGCTGGGAGACAAGCAGCGAGATCGCTCCCTGCAAAGTTCTGGGTTTGCTGTGGGGGCGGAGGGAGCGATCTCACCGCTTGTCTCCCAGCCAGGCATGCAGGCACGGAAAAAGCATGCCGCCCCCTCTGCAAACCCAGTGCTTCGCGAAGCGCTGGGTTTGCGGAGGGGGGGTGCTTCCTCTGTGCCTGGCTTCAGCTGCTGCTTATAGCAAGGGCTGGGATCGGAGGCTTGGCTGCCTCCAATCCCAGCCCTTGCTATAAGCAGCAGCTGAAGCTAGGCAGACAGGAACAGAGGAAGCACCCCCCCCTTCAACAAACTCAGCGCTTCCCAAAGCGCTGGGTTTGCGGAGGGGGAGGTGATTCCTCTGTGCCTGGCTTCAGCTGCTGCTTATAGCAAGGGCTGGGATCGGAGGCTTGGCTGCCTCCGATCCCAGCCCTTGCTATAAGCAGCAGCTGAAGCCAGGCAGACAGGAACAGAGGAAGCACACCCCCCTCCGCAAACGCAGCGTTTCGCAAAGCGCTGGGTTTGCGGAGGGGGGGTGATTCCTCTGTGCCTGGCTTCAGCTGCTGCTTATAGCAAGGGCTGGGATCCAAGGCCTTGCTATAAGCAGCAGCTGAAGCCAGGCAGACAAGAACAGAAGAAGCACCCCCCCCTCCGCAAACGCAGCGCTTCGCGAAGCGCTGGGTTTGCAGAGGGGGGGTGATTCCCCTGTGCCTGGCTTCAGCTGCTGCTTATAGCAAGGGCTGGGATCCCAGCCCTTGCTATAAGCAGCAGCTGAAGTCAGGCAGACAGGAACAGAGGAAGCACCCCCCCCTCCGCAAACGCAGCACTTCGCGAAGCGCTGGGTTTGCGGAGGGGGGGGTGATTCCTCTGTGCCCGGCTTTAGCTGCTGCTTATAGCAAGGGCTGCAATCCCAGCCCTTGCTATAAGCAGCAGCTGAAGCCAGGCAGACAGGAACAGAGGAAGCACCCCCCCCTCCGCAAACGCAGCACTTCGCGAAGCGCTGGGTTTGCGGAGGGGGGGGGGTGATTCCTCTGTGCCCGGCTTTAGCTGCTGCTTATAGCAAGGGCTGCAATCCCAGCCCTTGCTATAAGCAGCAGCTGAAGCCAGGCAGACAGGAACAGAGGAAGCACACACCCCCTTCGCAAACGCAGCGCTTCGTGAAGCGCTGGGTTTGCAAAGGGGGGGGGGTGATTCCTCTGTGCCTGGCTTATTGAGAGAAAAATAAAAACTATGGGCATTGATTTAGATTCACTTCTTATGCTATCCTTAAAAGATGCTTTTTTGAAACTTAAGCTCAGAATTCTAGATATTGAAATGCAAACGTTATATAGCCTGGCCAACAAGTCTTGCTCCCCGCTGAATTTCGAACTTCCTCTCTCAGTAGGGAAATTAGCATCGTATTTCTCCTCTCTACAAGCTCCACAGCAATGGCATGTGTTCTCGTTAATAAGATGTAATGCATTACCATCTGCTATCCTATTTGGTAGATTTAACAGGATTGAGTACTCTAATAGATACTGTCTTTGTAATCCTAAGTGTACTGAAACTATTTCCCATGTATTATTGAACTGTCCTCTTTATGATGATATTCGTTGTATATACCTGAAAGATATCTTAGCAGATATGTTGGGCTGTGCTGATTCAGGAAAAGTCCACTTACTTTTAAATGACACTTGCTCTGAGGTAACTTTAATGGTGGCTAGATTTCTTCAACAGGCCATGGAAATACGACAGAGAATGGTTCTGGAATGACCAAATTTTATTTGTTTTAATTATTTAATTTGGCTAAACTTGACTCATATATATTTTACTTATTTTATGTATATTAGCTCCCTATGTACTCTAGGATTTTATATTATTTATATTGCTATTTTACTGCTAAATCTGTTTTATGCCAATAAAGGCTTGCTGTTTGCTGTTTGATAATTTTATTTTCCCTTTTTCATTTCATTTGCTGGGTCAAGTATTTTCCCGGTTTGTTGGCACTCTCAAAAGATTTTTGTTGAAGCCTTTTTAAATTCCATTCCACTTCTTTATTTAATAAATGTCTTAGTTGTTCTTGTAGAATTATAATTTCTTTTGAGATTTTATTTTTTCCTGGCCTTTTTTTTAGTTCCCTCTCTCTCTTTCCAATTTCTTTCTGTAAATCCATCATTTGTTTTTCTTTAGCTTTTTTGTCCTTCTTATTCAGTGTGATTAGAATGCCTCTCATTACTGCTTTATATGCATCCCACACCATTTGGGATTGGACATCATTATTTTCATTTACTTGGAAGAAAGCTTTGGTCTCTTTCTCCAGAACTTATACTACCTCTTTTTTCTGCAGTAAATCATTTATCCACCATCTCAAAGTCTTTTTAGTGTCCTTCGCAAACCACATTATTGGGTTGTGGTCTGCACTTATTTTAGGAAGAATCTCTATTTTTTGTCATCAACCCCAATTTTTTTGTAATCCATAATATATCAATCCTTGAGAAAGAGTTATGTCTTGCTGAAAAGAATGTATAGTCTCTCACTGTAGGGTTAATTTCTCTCCAAATATCCACACAATTTTCTTGTTTAATTCAAAAAAAGATTTTGGCAATTTCCCTTCTTTATTTTTTCCCCCAGATCTGTCCAAAATATTCTTAACTGTTCAATTAAAGTCTCCCATTATCATAATTTGCTCATATGTCATTTGGTCAAGTTGTTGCATAATGTCCTTAAAGAAAGAGTCTTTAGCTCCATTAGGAACATACAATCCCAATAACAAAGTTCTTTTGTGGTTTTACATCACTTCCACTGCAATAAACCTACCATCATTGTCTTTAAAGATCAGTTTTGGTTCTAAGTGCTGCTTCACATAAAAAACCACGCCTCTTTTTTTCTCCTTGGCCAGTGAAAAAAAATCCAAACCTAATTGCTTATTCCATAAAAATTTGTAATCCAATTGTTTAATATGTACTTCTTGCAAACAAATAATGTTACACTTTAGTTTCTTAATCCAATGAAAAGTTGCCCTTCTTTTTTGTGGTGAGTTGTCCATTCACATTCCAAGATAATAATTAGTAATCCATCATGATTTTCGGGTTTTAATCTGTACCCGCAAATTCTTTATTTTCCATCAGGAATTTCTCTATATCTTGCACACTTGTAATGGTACATCTCTTCCCTTTGTATTCAAAACCCACACCTTCTGGAAGAATCCACCTATATCTCAATTCACTCTTTCTCAACTGATCTGTCAATTTTTTATATAGTTTTCTGTCACTTAGAACTTTTCTTGGTAATTCTTTCATGATTCTGACTTCACTACCCTCCACCACCAAATTACCATCATATAGTTTACTTAAAATTCTGCCCGCGAAGTCTCTTGTTACACATCTTACTACCACATCACTTGGTAGTTTATTTTTCCTTGCATACTCTGAATTGACCCTGTAAATATAGTCATAGAAATAGTTTACTATTTGTCATCACCAACAAATTCAGCAATAATCCTTATTATGTATATTCTTAAGTCCATTCCATCTTTTTCAGGCACCCCTCTCAAACGTATCTGGTTCTCCATTAATTTGTAATCTTGCAGTACTGCTTTTTCCTGCATTTTTTTTATAGTGGAATCCACTGTATTAATTCTTACATCATGGTCTGTCATTTTATCTTCAACATCTTGAATTCTTTTAGATATTGCTTTAACTTCTTTAGTGAGAACTTCTATATCCTTTTTAAATTCCTTCTTACATTCACTTACAGATTCCTTAATCCCCTTCACCAATCTTGCCTCCATGGCATTCATTTGTTCTTTTTTTCAGATTTTTTAACTTCTTCTAGTGTTTTGGCTCTTGTCTGTATCTGTTTCCCTGGCTTTTGAGCTGACATTACTGCCTTCCCATTATAAATATAGGCTCCAAAGCTGATGTCACCAAAGTTATTTAAAACTGTACAGACTTATAGTTCAAGACATGCCCTTTCAGGCAAGCCCAAAATTGCCATCCTCCTAAGCTCCAAAGCAGGGTGTTTCAAGCTTCTCCCCCCGCCCAGGTCTACTAAGATTAGCAATGGCAAGGAAAGAAGGAGGGAAGGAAGGAAGACAGGGGAAAAGACTGATGAAAGAAAGAAAGAGAGAAAGAGAGAGAGAGAGAGAGAGAAAGAAAGAAAGAAAGAAAGAAAGAAAGAAAGAAAGAAAGAAAGAAAAGAAAAAAAGAAAGAAAGAAAGAAAGAAAGAAAGAAAGAAAGAAAGAAAGAAAGAAAGAAAGAAAGAAAGAGGAAGGGAGAGTTGGAAACAAATATAGAAAAAAAGAAAAAAGAAAGAGAAAGGAAATACGAAGGGAAAGGGAGGGAAAGAGTGAAAGAAAGGAGGGACAAAAGGATGAAAGAGAAAAGAAAGGAAAAGAAATGGGAGCAACTCCGCTTTAAAACTGTTCACTCTTGGTGGAAAATTTGGCCATGGAACCCTCAACACCGGGTTGTGGGGCCTCCAGTCCCTTGGCCACTCCCCCACCTTCCCCCGCATCACGCCTCCCCCCCCGGGGTCACATGCCTTCACGGCTCCTTCTCCCTCCCTTCCCCACTGCAGGCAGCTCAGTTTCATCTTGTGTAAACCCCCCGCCCTACCCGATGGCCTGATCACTAGGATATCAGTGCGGAGCTCATTCCATGCCAGGCCAAGTCGGCAACAGCTCAAACACACCATGGTCAAAAAGGGCACGTGGCTTCTCCCTCCCTGGCACTTCCTGGATAGGAAAGAAGTGCCAGGGAGGGAGGAGCCATGTTCCCTTTTGGCTCGCGATCTGTTCGACCAGCGGCTGGCTTGGTCCAGCACGAAGTGAGCTCAGTGCCGATTTCCCACCAATCGGGTGGGGGAAGGACTTTTGCACTGCATGAAACTGACCTGCCTGCAGTGGGGAAGGGTGGGAGAAGGAGGTGCACTACCCGGGGGAGGGAGGTGTGATGCGGGGGAAGGCGGTGGAAGGGCGGCCAGGGGACTGGAGGCCCTGCTAACCAGTGTTGAGGGCTCCACAGCCCAGTGCCCAGTCACGACCCTGCCTTTGGAAAACACCGATCTAGTCCAACCCCCTGCACAATGCAGGAAACTAATGAGCAGTTTTAAAATGAGCAGTTTAAGTATGTTACTTTTCCACCCACAAAGCCAGTGGCATTTATCAGCCAGTGAGTATCATCATGCTGACACATCACTAGAATGTACAGAATTGAGCTGCACTTTCCAGGTGGTGATGTACTTGTGATACAAATTAGAACTCAATCAAATATGCATATACTTGACCTGGGAACAGAAATGTTTGATTACCCAACAGTTGAGTTTGTATCCATCTTCATAGGTATTAACCATGGAGAGGTTAACATCAGACAGACTTTGTTCAGTCACCAAGTCAACGCCGACTCTTTGCAACTCCATGGACAAAGTCACGCCAGGCCCTCCTGTCTTCTACCATCCTCTGAAGTCTGCTCAAATTTGTGTTAGTTACATCAGTAACGCTGTCCAGTCATCTCATCTTTTGCCGTCCCCTTCTTCTTTTGCCTTCTGTCTTTCCCAGCATCAGGGTCTTCTCCAGTGAGCCCTCCCTTCTCATTTGGTGGCCAAAGTATTTAAGCTTCAGCTTCAGCATCTGACCTTCCAGGGAAAAGTCAGGGTTGATTTCCCTTAGGACTGACAGACTAGACATCATCATCTTAACAGCCTGAATACACCCAGTTACATGGGAAAGATTATTGTGTATGCATGATTACCTGGTCCCAGTGTTGTTGTTGTTTTAAAGTACAGATTCTAAGAATTTGACATGAACTCCTGTTCTCATATATGAAGCATGTCTTTGATCAGATCACCTCTGTTATGGAGGGGTCAAAATTTAGCCTGAGCACCAAGTTTAGCAGCTTTGTATTTTTACAGTAGCCACTTGTCCTTGGTGATAAGTAACAAATTTGTGCTGCTGCTCATTTTGTGCTTGTAAAGTCTGTGAATTAAATCTCTTAACTGTTGTGGGGGGATTCTTTGATTCTATGAATATACAAGTAGCTTGTTACAATAAACGTGTTTGTCCTTGTCTTGTTGAGCTGTATACGATAAAGGGGTAAGCCAGCTTCCGTCACTCAAAGTATGTGCAAAAGCTTCCAATTTATTGCTGGCCAAAACATTTCCCATACAAGCACTGAGGCTTCCTGTAAGGAACCACCTTCAATTTTAATATTGGCATAACGCTCTCAAGTTGCAAGCTATGCAGCAATGAGACAATTGGGATGGTGGCTCAGTAGTAGAGCATCTGCTTGGGAAGCAGAAGGTCCCAGGTTCAATCCCTGGCATCTCCAAAAAAGGGTCCAAGCAAATAAGTGTAAAAAACCTCAGCTTGGGTGCGGTCACACGTACCATTAGTGACGACACAGCTCCGTCTGGCTGACGGATTAAATATGTTCATTCAGACAGCTACATCTGGCAATCAATCGTCATCTGGGCTAACCCTGGCTTGCTACGCATGAATGGCTCATTAATTTGACAGTACATAAAGTCCGGCCCTTTTTCAAAACAGCACAAGATCGGCTTTTTGTTGTTTGGACAGCTCACGCGCGATACTGCCTCTCACCTTTTTTTTTTTTTAAAGAAAGCCCCAGCAGACATGCGCATTGCCAGATCATCTGGGAATCTGAGGTGACGCTTCGGCTTCTCCAATCAACACAGGATCGGAGGAGGGGGGAAAACGTTATCCCACTATTCAGAACAGGAAAAAAAAATCCTTTTTTTCAATGGGGAGGATTTCAAGATATCATTGTCACTGCCAATTTCTAGGAAAATAATTCCTGGCAGTTCCGTGGTTTGGATCGGCAATGTTAATTCTGGAAACTATCGCCTCTGAAGAAAGTTTTGATTTCCCAGCTCCAAACAGTTGGGCGCATGTTCAATGGACCCCCTCCCCTCCCAGAAATCACCACCTGATTACGCATGCTCCAAGAAAGTAGTGTGATAGTATTGGATGTCTGATCGCGCACAACAGAATGAATCGCATTCTTGGATGCTCGTCTGAACTGCCCTACATCGATTCAATATTCAGCAGTTCAGATTTGAGCGCTACACACACGCTTTTAATGGTAGGTGTGACCGCACCCCTTGAGATCCTGGAGAGCCACTGCCAGTTTGAGAAGACAATACTGACTTTGATGGACCGAGGGTCTGATTCAGTATAAGGCAGCTTCATATGAAGAACATATCCCCCAGAGTCATAGTTGGGTCAAGTGACACACTGGTTAAGCTCAGAATCAATTTCATTTCCTTCCATCTTTGCATTTGTGCAATCAAATACATCTTTTAAATCTCTCTAGTGAGGATATGTTGCCAACTTTTTCTACCTTCCCTAGTCGGCATTCTCTGTTGTAATTGCAAGAAATGTTTGCAATATAACCTAGGTTCATGGAAAAACACTGTAGGCACATGGAGACCCCTAAACAGTAAGTTTCTATAGAAAAAAGATCCTGTCTGTCTGTCTGTCTGTCTGTCTGTCTGTCTGTCTGTCTGTCTGTCTATCTATCTATCTATCTATCTATCTATCTATCTATCTATCTATCTATCTATCTATCTATCTATCTATCTATCTATCTATCTATCTATCTATCTATCTTTTCCTCTGTGTGCCTTATTAAGGCAGCAAAACCCACTAGTCAGTAATAGTTGCTAAACTGTTTGGATCTAGATCAATCCAGGCCCCATGAAGCTCACCTGGAGCCCATGGGACACTTTCCTTTACATGTCAGGCTAAAACATTGTTTCTAACTCAGGCTTTTAACTAAGCATTTTATCTCTTAAATATTTTAGTATCTGCTTTTGGACCAAGGATAATTTTATCTACAACATTTTAAACCGTTCAATGTTTATTGTAAACTGTTATGCTCTGGCTGTTTTAATGATATTGGCTTTGTGTCTTTGTTTTTAAAGACTTCGTTTTATTCTTTTAATTTCTAAGTCATCCTGAGCAAATCACTGGGAAAGTGGCATAAAATATTCTAAATAAATAAATTTACACATACACATTCTCACACATTCTCCAAAGAAATTACAGGTTATTTTTCTCTTGCTCCCTTCAAACTCATAAAAATGTAATTCAGGCTCTACAGCACAAATTTATGAATAAAGTTTTTAAGAAGCTCTTTTCAAAATGTGTTTATTCTGTATTTTGTCACTGTTTGTCCACCTCTTTTATACATACCTCATGTAGCTCTGTGGAGAAAACATTTCAAAGTAGCATAAGGCACCACAATATATGTCTTCCATATATCCTTTTTAGGATATAAGGCATTTGGCCCCAGTTTACAACTTCGATATTGAGTCCTCTTTGGTATTGTTTCTGCTTTGCTTTCAGTAAGTATGATTTCAGCTATATGCTTCATGACAAATACCCATCTTTTGCACACTTAACACCAAAGTAATTGACACCGGTATTTTCCCCAAGATTACAGTTCCATTCTTTTCTGCCCGTTTTCCCCCCAAAGACATAATCTTGGTTGGTATGCTTTTAAAAGAAGAATGTGAAATATCAAAATATTTTTCAAGCAGTACATCAGGAGACATTAGGCAGCTTGTAAATGACAGAAAAAATATCTTTGAGGTGAGAAAACAGCAAAAATCATGTTCTCATGTTCAGAGCTGGCCTTATACTTAATGATGTGGTCATTGGCCATTGCAAGTATCATTTCATACAAGACATCCATCCACTTTATCACAATTTCATAAAAATGGAACTCTGAAACTAGGAAATAATTACCATATTGTAAGGAAGGAATGGGAAAAAATATGGGCAAATTAGTACATGAATTGTGCCATATTAATTATAGAGCTTAGCCAAAGGCTAATTGAATGATGTGAACTGAGAACAGTGAACACAAGAGGGAGCAATTCTTTGGCCATATGTGCAGATATGTGCATATGTAAATTCATTCTTTTCTCAGATACTAAACAAGATACAAGGTGAGGCAAAATAGTTAAGAGGAATGGAGGAGACTTTGAATCAGTTAGCACCAGAAAACAGAGTACATGCTGTGTGTTCAAGAAGTACAGTAGGCTTCATCTTTGCAATAAATCTTCCTCTGTCAAGGTAATGGGGAAGGTACCTCATCTCTGCCATCTTGCTCTGAAATTCTGCCAATAGTGAAGTTAGTCAAATAATCATTGTTTTTAATGTGTCCAATAGAAAAAATTTTCACCTAATTTTGTTTTGCTGAATCAGTTCTGCGAAGTATTCAACAACAGAGAGGTAATAGCTTGCCATTTTCTAGTATAATGCATGTTTCAAAGATTATTTCAGATGCCTAAGCTGTTCACAACAGTTGTTTAGCACTTCCAAATTCCTGCAATATCAATTCAAATATATTCAAACATAAAAATATCTAAATTTCTAGGAGCGCCATGCCTGGATCATAAGTGCATGTGTATCAATATTCAGTTTTGCTCAGGCTCCTTTAAGTGGCTTGTAAATGTGTATTTATTTAGGAACATTACTTGGGTACATTCAGCACAAAAGTGAGTTTAGGAGCACCACATTCTGAGTCCCTTCACTTGTTTTAGAACCTAGGAGCAGCTAAATAACATATGCTTGTTTATGATGAGTACACACAGTTGTTTGGATGTAACTGTGCCCATGCGGATTTTTCATATCACTCTACTGTGTAAAGAGCTAAGTACATAACAAGTATTGAGTGCCAGTCAGTCAGAGAATAAGAATCCTCACCTTAGGGGGCTGTAGTGATGCAAATGAACACAAAGGGACTATTCTAGGAGAAAGTTCTTGCATGCTTGAGTGTTACCAGCCACTATATATATATATATCTCCTGAGATTAAGCTCATGAGCCAGAATAACACAAAATGTGTCACTTTTCCCCAACTCTTCACACACTGTTCCCCAACAGACTTGAATCTTTTCCAGTGGATTTCATTATACAGCATGTACCAAACAATTCCATATTATTCTTAGTAGTTAATGAGTAAGCTTTTTATGGTACAATATCAAAATTGTAGCAGTAACAAGGAAACCACTAATGACACAGAATTTAAAAGAAATTCTAGTTTAAACAAAGGTAATGTTACATTCCTAAATACTGCATTGGGTTATTGGAATTATGAGCTGTAACAGCCATATTGTGTTCAAAAAAGAATTTAAAATAGCACTTTAATCTACATTTTAAAATATTGTGTCATGCTGTATATATAACAGGGTTAAACCATAATTGCTTACTTGTTTTCCAAGGATACATGATAATGTACCTTCTTGGCTCTTTTTATGTTATTTAATATTCAAGGAGACCTGCTTCATCTCTGCCTAAATTTCAAAAATCCAGTCTGCCAGCTTGGAGGTTTCTGAAGCAGCTTCTGTAGATGTTAAAATCAAATTTAAAACACAGTGCATAATTACACACAAACTAGCAGCACTGAAATAACACATTGCTTAAGAAAAGCAAATACAGCACAGCACAGTAAATAAAACAGAACAAAAACCCTGAGTGAAGAAAACAAATTTTGTATCTGTTGCCTATAATTAATTACACTAGTTGCTGGCAAACACTGTGGGAAAGGAGTTCAACAGGTGAGGTGTTGCCACTCAAAAGACACTAAATTGATGGTATACCAATTGTAAATCCAGGAAACGTTTTGTAGAAAAATAGGTGATGGAGCTCATCCAGGGATTGTTATGCAGCTGCACTATTCAATGGACAAGGTGGGAAGGAGGAGGTGGAACTCTCCAAAAGGTTCAGGAACTGTGCTCCTGTGAGTTCCTGCTAAATCTGAGGCTTGGGTAAATTACATTTGTTACAGCTATACTTGCTATTGTACTCTCCTTATAGGGAAAATGCTTGAGCAAGATGGGTTTTTACTCCAACTTTGTGAACTCTATGAGGATACCCTGCCATCCTGACTTCATCACATCTGGATCCAAACCCTGCAGCACTCTACTAGCGGCATCCTGTATCCTACTCTCAGGCAGTGCCAGCACCAAGGAGTAGGTAAAGTAGGCCACTGCCTAAAGTGGCCTATCACCACAGGGGCAGGCTCCCACCTCCTGCAGTGCTCCTCAGGCTAGGAAAGGGCAAGCCAGAGTGTCACTCTGGGATGATGCTGCCTGCCTGCTGAGCACTGCTCTGCCCCTTCTCCTGGCACAGTGCTCCATTTGCCTCGCGCCCACTATCCCAGCTTAGGGCACTCACATCGCTCTGTCCTTCCCACTGCCTTTGCAGCTCCCCCATCCCCAGCACTCGCATGTGCCACCAGCCTGGCCAGCAGCCCCTCCCCCACTTTCTCTCAGCCAGCCAGGGAGCAGAGAGACCACTTGTTCTGGGGGGAGTGTGCATGCTCATCCATCCCCAAAGCATCGGGGTGGTGGGGGACTGGTCAGGGTTGCAGGTTGGCAAAGCAAAGGCATCCTCTGCACATGTTCAGAGTCTCAGGGACCCATCTTCAGAGTGGCTTCGGGATGCTTTGGTGGTGTCCCAGTGGGTTGTCAAGGGGAAGGACAGTGCTTGGTTTGGATGATGGCAGCCATTCTTGGTAGTGTGGTTCAGGGAGATAAGTGAAAACTCAGGGGTTTTTGTGGGGCTGGCCAGCAGCTGTGGAGTTGGGGAGTTTGTAGAGAAGGTGGCTTTGCTGAGTTCATGTGCCTCCTATTTTTAAGTAAAGGGGTAATTAAATTATCCCTCAACTCATTGAATATAGGGCACTGCATCATAATGTGTTCAATGGTTTGTGGGGCTTCAAGCCGCAAACTGGTTTGGTTCACAAATAAAGCTCCTGGTTCAGTTTATAGTTTGGCCATATTTGGCCATGCACCATGAACCAAACCACATTTCCCAATTTGTGCCCACACCTACAGTGTACACCCCTTTGCCCATTTTTTGCTGCCAAGATATTGCTCCTTCCCTCCTTTTATGTCTGGATGTTTCTCTTCTGTTTGTTATTTTTATTTATAGAAGCTAGATAGAGCAATGTAACAGAGAGTGGGCTATGGAGATTGTTTGATTTTTTCTCTAGGTAAAAATAAACAAGTGTGGGAGATGAGGCAGTTACTGCATATTGACTTGCGCTTTTTAGAGTAAGATGAAAATAGGAGCTATAGTCTCCAAAAGTTTTTTTAAAGAATTTTAAATATTCAAAGTAGATAAACAATTAACTTAGGTCAACTTGTAACAAGGCAGACATCACAAATATTTTGTACTCTTAAAGATCTGCTCCTAATATTTTTGACTGGAAAAACTGCTTACAATGAAATAGACAAAGTGTTGTGTTTTTTGTTCTTTTTTTTCTTCTCTGTTAGAAATAAGTTAATATTAAGGATAAAGAAACTATATTTACCTCCTATGCTTATCTTAATTGCTAATGCTGTTAAATTAACTAGTTAGCTCTTATTTTTAATATTGCTAAATTTAACCAGTTAGTTCTGTTTTGTGATTGACTTTTCTGCTTTTCTCATTTCTCACTGATGAACAGTTTAGATTTAAATCATGTAATAGAATAGTTAAAAATATATAATGAAATAATAAGACTGTAAAATTTAATGGTTATATTGGGTAAAAATGTAAAGACTTGCAGGTAGAAGGAATTTGGTATTATGCTTTGAAGTAGAAATGTAACAGATATATTTGCTGCTTTTTTCTGTTTTATTTTTTGTATCTCTATCTAGTACCTCCCCCCTTTATTTTTGCTTCTGTAAAGCCACATAATTCTTCCTTTTTACACCTAAACTTAATAAACATTTGAAACTGGAAGTTTATTTCGTGCATGGATTCATTCATGTTGATGGTGGAATGGAAGCTGCTGAAGGCGTGGTGGAATTTCTCTAGTGCTTCTTTCCCATGTGTCCAATAATGAAAATTTCATCAGTAAATGTCAGGTACAAGAGGGATGTTAATAGCTGCAAGATGAGGAAGCACAGCTCCAGGGCAGCCACAAATATGTTAGCATATTTTGTTGCCATGTGAGTGCCCATGGCTGTGCCATTTATCTGAAGGAATAAATCCTCACCAAATTTAAAGTAGCTGCAGGATTGGACAAACTGGCAGAACTTGGTAATGAGTTTGGCCGCTGTGTTGTCAAAGAAGGATGTTCCTAATAGCTTTGTGAGGGATGTGGCATAAAGAGACTCAAAATCCATGGTGAACTAAATAGTATTCCTGGAAGATTTTTAGCAGGTTATAGTTTTTTCTCTGGAAGTCTGTGGTGTCTTGCACATAACTCAGGGCATTGATGACATATGGAATGTCACATCATGGCCTCAAAAATCTGCTTCCCACCTCCTCTCTTTTTATATTTTCTAACAGCCAGCTTGAAGAGTTCTGATGAGCTTAAAAGTTTACACAATGTTTTGTGTTAATCTGTTTGATCTTAATAAAAAGGTATCACAAAGGGTATTGTAAAGTACTGGGGTTGGCGCAGTAAGAGACCAGAGTCGGAGAGTGATTTCAGCAAGCTTTACTTTAGGAACACACACACAGACTGAGCTCTATTCAAACTTCCCGCTCTTTTATACAATTCTTGCCCCCTTCTGATTGGTCCTTAACTATCTACATGGATTGGCTATTTACAGGGCCCTAAGGGCCTATCAGGGTACAGTATGAGCCTAGATGTTGATTGGCTACTTATGTTTCAATCCTTCCCCTGATTGGGCACGCTTAGGCCTTCTCTGGAACCCTGGTGTGGAGTACAAGCTTTGGCTTTTTCAGCTTCCCTCCAAAAGTAACAGTTCCCTCCAAAAGTAACAGTTCTCCCGTTTAAGCCTAGGACACAACAGGTATGTTGTTCTCTCTCTGGTTTGCATGGACAATTATAGCTGTTTACTGGGTTTTTTTCTAATTAATACACACATTGTTCAAAATGGGAAAAAAACTGGGAGAAAATAAAAAAGTAAAAAATGAATATATGGAGAAAACTGCCCCGCCTCAGTGCATTGTCATTCCATAAGATAAGAGAGCATTTATATTTTAGTCACTGGACCAGTTGAAACATCAAGCAGGTTCTAAGTGATACCTTATGAGAGCATATAAAGGATTTAGCACTTTGGTAACCAGGCAAGGATTGTACAGAGGTGCCAATTGTATGAACCACTACTCCACATGGTGCCCATACACACAGCTGCTCCAGTGAAAATGGCACAATTATAGCTGCTGCAGAAGAGAGGAAGAAAGCTCAGTGACTGTGACCTCAGGTAGCTGTGTTAGAGGCCATTTGCAAATGCAAACTATATTTAATTCTTATTAGGTCAATTTAAACACACACTCTCTGATTAGTAAAAACTAGTAAATTGCCTTACTTGGTTAGCAGGCAACAATCCCAAATCTAGAGCTGTTTGTTCTTCAGTGACCTTAACTATCCCTTCAGCATGTCTCTGACACAGTTCATCTGGGACAGTTTTTTATTTGGTTGTTTGTTTGTTTAATCTTCCATCATGGTTCATTTGTTGCTAAGTTATACTTGTGCTGAACAAATTATAAAATTGTAGAATGCACAGGACTCTAAACTTGACATATAGTACAGTTCTTCCCCACACCATCCATAGCAGAATGCCTATCAGAAACAGAACTCCCCCTTTAAAAGGAAGATGTATCTTAGAGTGAAAGAAGGGCTAGGGATCTTTTGGGAAAAAGTGGGCATGTTGCATGGGAGTAAGAAGTCATAATTCAACAGAGAGCTACTCTTGACTCTTACAAAAGCTGTTGTTGTGTTTGAGGAAGCACTTACACATAAGCAAAGAGAAGTTCCTGCCAGTCTTTTCCTTGCTGTAGTCCCCTCTGTGTGCTGCATCTCATGCTGTTCCAGAGAGTCCCCACTTTAAAAAGTGAATTTCATGGCATAGGAGGCAGCAGTAATAATGAGAGAATGGCAGCGTTCGCTTATGAGAACTCTTCCATTCATTCATGGTTGATTGAATGCAACATACCATGCATAAGTCTATTATGTCCATTATTCTCACCTACTATTTTCTGGAGAAGAATGCTGAGTGGGTCTTTCAAAAATCATCCAGCTATCGTCTACTGTCATCTCTACTGACTATCAGTGCAATTATGTCTTCACATCACCCAAATCAAAATTGACCACACAATTACAAGGGGAAAATGCTCAGTATTCATCTCTGCAGTACTTCAGGTCTGTAATGTCATGTATTCCTCAACTATTTATCACTGTCTTTGAAAAATGTTGTGTTTTATTCAATATGTTTATAGATTGTTGAAACCCTGTTAATGTGCTCTAGGGCCTCCCTGTTGAACAAGTAGTTGGTTTTTTAACAGAACTGAT
Source organism: Heteronotia binoei (assembly GCF_032191835.1). NCBI lineage: Eukaryota > Metazoa > Chordata > Lepidosauria > Squamata > Gekkonidae > Heteronotia > Heteronotia binoei. The sequence goes on from NC_083225.1 coordinate 125,909,130, forward strand.
ACCCCACTAAGAAGGAAAGTGCTGGGGGAATATCTTGCTGTTCTAGACGGATAGTGTCAGAGCTAACCGTACAAAACAGTGTGATTGTTGCCTGTCAAAGAGCCCGACATTTATTATATTTATTTATTTTATTATATTTATATCCTGCCCTCCCCTGATGGGCTCAGGGTGGCTAACAGCAGTTGAAACAACATGAAATTAAATTGTTACAATAAAATCACCTAAAATCATTAAAACATCTCAAACATACAACATGGTGGATGCAGGAAAATTCCACCAACTAGTGAGCATTTATAAGAACCAATATGAAATTATAACCAATTTCAACACAGATTCCCCCCCCCCCTGCCCTTTGGATTTTCTTCAAATTTGGCAAATGTTCTGTTTTTTTCCTCCAACAGAACTATCCATATTTCAGTATTAGGATAACGGGGAACATAGGGGTTTTTTTGCTTTGTTTTTAAACCTAGTACTGAATATATTACAAGATATCAGTGAAATGTTTAAATTAATTGTCAGGTTATTTTAGAAAGCAAGAGCTACATTTTGTCTTCTGACAACACAAGATTCCTTCTGCTGGAGTATGGCTTCAGTTTTCAGGAGTGGAGTAATGGGATCTAAACTAGACTATTGAAGGTATAAGTGAGTATGTGGTGTATTTAGAATGGAGAGACTTCAGAATTTCAGAAATTTATCAAGACTGTAGTAAACATTTTTTTAAAAAAATGTGCTATAGTGTTTAATCTGTAGTGCAGATGTAGTGCTGGATAGATGTAAACTAGAACCAGGATGACCTGATTTCAAATCCTCATTTACCTAGGAAATTTGCTTGGTTACCCAGGATACTATCAGTCTAATATGGATAATGGGGGTTTTGACTATAGAGAGGAGGGGGGCGGAACCAGGTAAGCCTCCATGATTTCCTTGCAGAAAGGATGGAATAAAATGTGACTAATTTATTGCATGATAGTTTAATACTGTATGATTGAAAATGCCATAAGGAAATTATACAATTAAAAGCTTAGTTTGATCACAGAAGGCTAAGAGTTTTCATACATTTAGGCTCTATTATAACTAGTAACAAAGATGCTTTCATCAGCTCAGCTTGAATCACTCATAATCCTTGATGGTGATTAAATGCCTTCCTTACTTCCTGCATGTAATATACCTTCTGCCTCTAACAAATGGATCTTCTGAGCCAACACTTTTCAAGCTTTTCTCAGATCACTAGAGAAATGGCAATGCTGCAACCCAGTGAAGTTTAAATTTAATCTTTTGGAATCCATGGAAGTAAATAAAATGTTTGACTTTCTGCATTTCCTACCACAGAATTAACCAAAAGGTAAACCACTGAGTTGGGCATGTTAATTCTGTTAATGTTGTAAATAAACAGAATAATCTAAGATTTATAGCAAGATGTTCTTATAAATAGTAAATGTTTTTGAGAATCTTTTTCTGCAGAGCTCTAAAATCTGTTCTCTCTCTCTCTCTCACACACACACACGCCCCTTTGTAGAATTCATCTCACGTAAAGAAAGTGGAATTGCAGCCAATTCCAGTAGAGGAGCCAGATGAAGAATGTCAGACATCTGGTCTAGAAATGCTGATACTACAGTTTGGAAATGCTGGGGTCTTTAATCCCTAGGGAAGAGGCTTTTTTTTCCACTCATTGCTCTAGCTTCAGATAATTAATATTGTTTGTTGATTGTTTCCAACTACGTGTGTACACAGTGCCCTTTTGGAGTGAAGATTCCTTTTCCTGCCCTTAGCTCTGATAGTCCTTGAGAAGATCTATACGAGAGGGCGAAAAACAAGTCTGAAGTGGCAAGAAATTTAGTTTTACTTATTTTAGGAAAACAAGCTTTAAGAATGGATTTGGAAGATAAACAGAATATAAATAATTAAAACCAGGACTGGAATGTTTGTTCTGAACTGGGAAAAACAGTGACGTTTGTCCTGACTTGAGAAACAGTATCTGTTATTATGAATCAAAAGACAATAATTAATTGACGTATTATTGAACATTATTACTAAAATTGAAAATCAGTACAAACTGTGGTCTCTCTTCTATGCGGTGGTGGTGGGGTCCTACTGCAAGGTGCCTTTGAGCACACATATATACTGCTCCATCCCCTACAAACTTGCTACAGGAATTCCTTATGATATTGCTACAGGGCTAAGCATTCATATGGATTTCCCCCCCGATCAATCTGTTTCTTTTTTCTGTTTGTGTACTAGTCAGTTATAAGTCAGTTATAAGTAACACAGATAATGCCCCTTCCCAAATAGTAACAATGCCTAACAGGAAATAAGAAATGTTTTCATGGAGTAGTGGTTTCAACATGAGTCTTTTTGTGTTGCCACTTCATCAGTATAGTTAATGTCTTCCTCTTGTTGAGCTGTATATAATGATGAAGTAAGCCAGTTTCTTTTACAAAAAGCATGCGCAAAGCCTTCCATTTCATTGCTGGTCAAAACACTCTCCATACATACTGGATACAAGCACTGAGGCTTCATGAAGGAACCACCTTAAAAAAAAACAAATAGAAAAACTCTGATAAAGATTGTTATTGGACTAATATGGTACATTTTGGGACCCGGGGATGAAATCAAAATTTTATCTCCAAATTATTCAATTTAGCTATTACAGGGAACATATACTCTTAAAACTCACTCATTGTTGCAATGTAATTTTCTATATGGAGCAAGCCAATCATTTCTCTTTTATCAGGTTCCAAACCTTCCATCCTAAAGTTGGCATGACGCTCTCAAGTTGCAAGCAATGCAGCAATGAGACAAAATTTATAAATTTTTTATAAAGAGTAAGCCATTCTTCATTTCGAGCAGGAACAAAGCCTTCTTATTGCTGGCCAAAAAACTCTAAAAAAATTACCAACTAGTGGTCCTTCTTAAGAGAATGTTCCCCATAATTACATACAGCTGGCCATACAGTCCCATGGTCCCAAAGGTGCACAGACCTATTTAAACCTTAATCAAGGTTGCCAACTTACTTATTTACTATACTTTTATGACATCACAACAATTTAATATTTTTTCTCTAAGGCAACCTAACAATTCATATGTGGTCCATGTTTGATACAGAACCAGTTAGAATGAAAAGTTTATTTATTTATTTTCTTCTCTCTGCTATTTGTTTTATTTAGCCTATAATAGAGTCAATCCAATGGTCAATATGCATCCTGAACATCTTATTAATATCATTCTTTTACTTATTGTTTTGTGGTGTCATAATCCCCAACACTAAGGGAAAGCAATAATCAATAATGGGATCACAGTGGAGATACATTACAAGAAACAAATGTTGGGGGATTTCTATTGTACCCCCAACAATATAAAACCCCAAAATCAAGATCCTGCAGCAACCAAAACAAACTGCAATTTTCAGAAGGCTAACACATACTCACTAATAAGTTGTAAGACCTCATAGATAAACTTTCTTAGACTCCTATGTTTAGAAAAGCAAACAGTTTATTAGACTCCAAGTTTCTCTTTAGACAAAAGGATACTAATATAGTTAGAAAGGCAAAACAAGAGATTACATTAGTACAGTTGCTCTTACATTAGTACAGTTGCTCCTTTAGACTTAAGAAGACTCCTTTAGAAGGCTTAAAATATATGGATAGAAAAGCAAATGGTTGGATAAACTTAGCACATTTAAGAAAACAATTGCACAGTTAGAATTCAGTCAAGCACAAGCATAACATACAATAAAGCAATAATGAAAAATACAAGTCCCAACAGGGACTTATCCCTATTAGACTACATTTTCCCATTTAGCATCTAAGTCCCAAATCCCATTCTATATTAGAGACCTCCAATATAAGAGATTCATGGCTTCGGGGAGGGACAGTGGCTCAGTGGTAGAGCATCTGCTTAGTAAGCAGAAGGTCCCAGGTTCAATCCCTGGCATCTCCAACTAAAAAGGGTTCAGGCAAATAGGCGTGAAAAACCTTAGCTTGAGAACCTGGAGAGCCGCTGCCAGTCTGAGTAGACAATACTGACTTTGATGGACCGAGGGTCTGATTTAGTATAAGGCAGCTTCATATGTTCATGAAGTCAGCCCAGAGTCTAAGTCTATTAGCTTGGCATGATCGACACAGAGAGAGCCTCTTGTGCAGATCAGCAGCTCGTCTCTAGAAATCCACAGCTTTTAAAGGCTCCAATTGACCCAATCTCAGATCTACTGGGTTACACAGCTGTGCTTCTGATGTCAACAATTTTGCAGCCAAAAAAACAATCAGAACTAACTCAAAACAATCATGGCTGCCATTGTCCCTAGTTTACTTCAACCTCTCACCTACTTAGTAGCCGTCTTACTTCCTCCTCTCCATAGAAGAGGCAGATTGAACCTTCACCTAATTACCCATCTGGTCCCCTAAAGAGGCTCCATGATGCTGAAAGACTGAGACCTCCACTGGCCAAATTCTATAACTGCAGCAAAGATTATAGAGAGAGAGACTGCTTCAAGAAAAATATAAAGGCTTGAAGTGTTTGCAGGTGTTTGAAAAGCTTAGTGCCCATTTCATAAGAGCATGGCTACTTTCAGAAAGAGTTCTTGTATCCAATTTCATAAAGAGTATGTTTAAGATCATAAAGAATATGGTTAGGATCATAAAGAGGGTCAACCCAAAATAAATTCTGCCACAACAAACAACATAACTGTAAATAGGCTACCATACTTTTAAATATATAATTACTTTTGAATTTACATACTTTTAAAATATAAAACTACTTTTAAATTTACAAATATCTTTGATAAACAAATCCACAGTAGCATCCATAAGAAACAATTAAACCAATTTCAACAGAGCCCATATTTTAAAAGTATGAAAATTCAAAAGTAATTATATATTAAAAGGTGGGGGCTCCAAGCCAACCCCAAACAGCAGGAGTGAAAGGCCTGACCAGTGCAAATCTCACTGCCCCCTCCACTCAACAATTACCCATTTACTGAGCCCCAACTGGGAGCCAATAGCCAATCTCTTGGCATGATCAACTGCCCAAAAGATGTAGCTGCAGGTAAGGACTGTTCCTCTCCTGCCATGGACCACGTTATCTGAAAAGAAGTAACAGTGAAATACCAAACACAACAACAACAACAACCATCTCATAGCATGGTGAGGGGGCACATATAACCCTTATAAGCTTCTGACCACCATCCTCCCATGAGCTGAATTACAGTTTCAGCATATTCCAAGGCTGCAGCAGTAGACACCACCTTGATTCTGAATGAATGAGTACCGAACTTCACACCAGCAAGGCCCAGCTTAGCCAAAGCCTGACAGGTCACTGCCCAGAACTAGTGTTTTGTCAGCAGATTTCCATCAGCATGATGAAACAGCAAACTAACTTCACAACCCTGTAGTGCCAAATATTAAGAGCAGTAAATAGGCAAAACTCCATGTTGGAACAAGAGCTCCTTTCTGGTGCTGATCAATCTTGGAACACGTGAAGGTAATATGCACCTCCCCACTTATTAACCTGAGATCATGAGCCTCAATGCCTGACCGGATAGGTCAGTCTTGGACTGAACCATGAGCTCAGTCACTCACAAAGATCCAAAAATGTAACCAAAAAATAGGCATGAAAAAGGAAAGCATCACATGAAGAAGTGAATATCCCTCCCCAGGCCACATGCAGTCCCTTAAGGATTACAAGAGAAATGGGCTGCCTATCATTCTTCTGCTTGCCACCTTCCATAGTCCAGCCCTCCAACATCTTCCATAATTGGAAGTCACCAGTGGCCTCATTGAATCCCAAAGCCTTGATAGCGAAGGCAATCACTGAAAGCTGTCCCTGTATGGAACTTACTGCCAAACTCCCATCTTTAAGGAAAACACAGAAATGGGGCAGATGTTCCACTGGAGTTGGTCAGGCCTTACGATACCCTTCCTGAATTCTAAACTGTTCACATTTGCAAACTGTATGTTTCCTTGTGCTAGGGGCAATAGCCAAGCCTTGTGCTAGAAGCAATAGCCAAGCCTATAGTTCTGCAGGCCTTGGCCCTCCAACCAGTTATAGCTCTGGAGGCATTCTTGCCAGCTGAAGATTGGTGCCTGGAACAAGCTGACAAAACCTCTCCATCTGTAAGAGAGAGTGTCAGCCACCCCATTATCCACCCCCGGTACATGTCTGGCAAGAAACAACACATTGAGCTTAAGGCAACACAGAGTTAAGGCATGGACCAACATCATCATCCTAGGGGATTTCAATGTGAGGGAACTGATGGCATGAACCACAGCCACATTGTTACACCAGATTGTCATCCCCCCCCCCCCCACAGCCAAATCAAAATTGGGGAAAAAATCAAGGAAGGTGGGATCCCTAGTCCACCCAGTGCCAACCCAATCAGCAAGCCACACCTCTGTGCACCAGTGTCCATGAAAATAGATCTCCAAACCTTGCAATCTTGCTGCATCAGATGTGACCTGAAGCTCAGCTTAAATTTTCAGGTCATCTTTCCAAATCCCATGAAATGACTAAAGGAATTCCTGCCAAAACAAAAGGTTGGCATTCATCCAGCTGGTGACTCGCACCCTGTGATGTGGGAGGTGAAACCCAACCATGGCATCACAAGGCCTCCTCAAAAAGGCCTGCCCCGGTGCAGCAACATTGCATACAAAGTTAAGATGCCCAAGCAGCTGCTTGATCTTTCATAAGGTAACCTTTTTACCTAAAAAAGCCACAATCCAGGCTTGCAAGTCCTTTGTCTGAGGGTAAGTGGGATATTTGGGCTGCCATATCTAGTTCCACACCCAAGAATGTCAACCTCTGAACAGGACCTTCCATTTTCTCATGTGCCAGAATAACTCCCAGTTTCCCAGCCAGGTCAGTGAAACCCACCAACAACAGAGCACATTGGAAAGTTTCTTGAGGGCCCCAAAACAGTGTCATTCAAATAGTGTGTGATGTCCTGAAGACCTGTTTTAGCATACACCATCCAATCCAAGAATGAGCTGAAGTGCTCAAATACAGCACAAGATATAGGCCCTGTCCACGTAGCATTGGCCATCAAAGGCAAATCCTAACAATTCAATCATCTGGGTGGACAGAGAAGATGAAATGCAGACTTAATGTCACATTTCACCAACTCTGTCTCAGGGCTGCAATGGCACACAACTAGACTGACCAAAGGATGTGTACTGCACAGTGCACAATTGATCAGGAATTGCATCATTGACTGATTCCCACTGTGGATAGGAAAGGTGAATAAAGTGAAATTTTTAAGGTGCCTTTTTAGGCACTATGTCCAAGGAAAGGCCCTTACATTAGGAAGTGGTGGTAAAGGAAAAAAGCCCAACACATGACCCTCTACCATCTCTTTTTCAATTTTCTCGTGAACTTCCACTTCCATACCCATAACAGATTGGAGATTGTGGGCCATAAAAGGTGCTGTAATGCCCTGATATGGAATTCAAAAACCAAACTGAAAACTCTCTAAGAAGTATACACCATCTTCCTTTTTGGGGTAGCGCCTCAGCCGCGCCTTCAGTTTTAGTGGGCTGGGATCCTTTTCCCAAAGCCTGGCTAGTCAGCCCCCACCCCCTTGCTGTCACTGACTCTTACATGGCTTTCCTTGAGGATAGGCTGTGAATGAGTGAGACCCACCCACATAAAGAACACTAATGTTTACATGTGCAGGATTTTTTTATGATAGACCCTCTGTTAGCCAAACTCCCAACAAAGCAAGGGCAGGGCATTAGCTGGTTCTGCTGCATAAGGGGTTGTCCAAGGAGTGGGATTGCCCCAACCCTCCCCCCCCCCCCGCAAGAGCCACTGCAGGGGGTTGAGTAGGAAATCTACCCAGGGTGCCAAAATGACAGGCATCAAAGGGCCCCAAGCCCTGTCCCCATACTGCTAGATGTTGTGCTAGGCAAGACAGTGGCTGGAGACCTGGAGGCAGCAGCCTGACCCCAGGGTCCCCAAGGCCACATCAGCCCAACCTGCTGCATGCAAGGTGACTTACCAGTGGCCCCTTAAAGCTCCATGTCCGTTGGTTCCACTGCTGCACCTTCCCCATCCACTGCATTAGTTACACCACAGCCTGATGGTCCTGCTGTACCAGTGGCATTGCCACCTGCTCCAGAACTCCCCTCAAGAGAAGACAAATTACTCAGAACGTTGACCCGGAACTTTTGAAATTTAGAAGCACTATCCTGCCCAACCACACCCACTGGAGCAGCAAGGCTGGCAACAGCTTTCTGAGCTTTCTCTAAAGCAGCCAGGTGGGCCAAAATGGTCTGCATGCCTGCAGCCATGGCATCCCCCTCTGAGGGGGATGGGACTGAAACCTCACTTGGTTTAGACACCTTAGGTTCTGGCCCTTCACCCTAGGATTTGCCCTTTCCCTTTTTTGGAGGACCATATCCAGGCTATAGCAACAGGCAACAGAAGAGAAGATGATGAAGAAGAAGAATATTATATTGGATTTATATACCGTCCTATACGCTGAATCTCCCTCCCCCCTCACAACAGACACCCTGTGAGGTAGGTGGGTTTGAGAGAGCTCTTACAGCAGCTGTCCTTTTAAGGACAACTCTTACAAGAGCTATGGCTGATCCAAGGTCATTCCAGCAGCTGCAAGTGGAAAAGTGGGGAATCAAACCTGGTCCTCCCAGATAAGAGTCTGTGCACTTAACCACTACACCAAACTGGCCTACCTCCCTGAAATACAAAATGGCTGCTGCCCAGTAGTCAAGAATAAAATAACCCAAAATGGCCACTGCACAGGGAAAAAAAATCAATCACTCCTTGGCTGATACAAAATGGCAATTACCCGGGCTTCCGGGATTAGGGAAATGGCAAGCTGACCTGTCTCTTTAACGGGGACAGACTGAAGCCTCTGTTCAGGGTAGGAAAAGGCTCTTTCTGGCCTTCTACCTACATCTCTCAGCTAGAGATTTGTCCAAGATACGCACAAGAACTCAGAGGGGGTTTACCTTGGCTGAAAGAGAGCTTAGTTGGGGGCTCTTTTGAAGCTTTGAGGGGCCCCTGGAGAAGAGTGGTGTTTTCATCATCTACAAAGGCTTTCAGAGGCTTTCAATTGGCATAAGCTTGGCAGGATCCTAATCTACTTTGGGACTGGTGAACATCTGATAGTTGGAAAGATCGATGTTAAGCTAGATATCAGCGAAGAGGTACCGATTACAATCTTTTGCTCCAGAACTTTTTTAAAGCATATAAAATAATTTTGGAAGGTGGGAAGGAGTGATTTAGAGAGAGGGGAAGAAGAAGAAAAGAAAGATTGAATTTTGGACTTTGTTAAAAGAAGGATATTGCTAAAAACTGGGAAAGAAGTTATTGTTTGGATTACTTGCGGTCACTGAAGAAAGTATCATTGTCACAGCTTTGCCTTTCCTACAAGCAAAACAGGAAGTACGTCAAAGATCATGAGATTTGGATATCATTGAGAACGGGATTTGGTGCCTAGCAAAGTAGGAAGTAATAAGGGAACAGAGACTAACAAAGATCATGAGATTTGAATACCATTGAAAACATGATTTCGTTCCTAGCAAAGAAGGAAGTAATAAGAGAAGAGAGAAAAACAAGAAGAAGGCCTACACTAGGATTTTTTATTATAGAGAAATTGCGTTTGCCATTTTGAAAAAAATAAAACTTTTAAAATTAATATTTAACCCTAGGAATAAAAATAAAACTTTTAAAATTAATATTTAACCCTAGGAAGATCAAAAAACAGCAAAATTAGGCTAATTTAAAAGGGCAAGTATTAAGCTATTGAATCTGATATTTGGATTTGGATTTTAAGACGTGTAAATTTTCGTGGGTTATTTTAATGTCAGAATCAAAAGCAACATGTGCAAGAGCTCTTTCCTTGGAAAAAATGCAAGACCAACTAGAAGCAATGGAAGCTGGGATAATGAAAGGAGTTGAGAAGATGTTAATGGCTTGTAAAAAAGAACTTAAAAAAGACATTGGAGACCTTTAAAAAGGAAATGGAAGACTTTAAAAATGAGGTGGTGGTGGTTAAGGAAAAAGTCCAGGATGTAGAGGAGAAAGTTAAAGTGCATATTTCTACCTTGTTAAAGCTGCAAGAGAAGGTGACAATCCATGACTGCAGACTGATGGAAACCCAAATTCATCTGAGAGGAGTACCTGAGGAGGAAGAAACTGACTTAAAGGGATATATTGTGAAAATAATTGCTGACTTCTTAGAGGAAGATCCTGGAGGGACTAGAAATATGTATGACTTTATGTATAGAGTCAACTCATCATATGCCAAGAACAAAAAACTGCCAAGAGATGTAGTCATAAAATTTATGACAAAAGAAATGGTAGGAAAAATCTTGAACCAAAGTTTTCAAAAGATTCTGACAGTAGAAGAGAGTAGAGTTAGAATACTGAAAAAGTTGCCAAGACAAGTGATAAATGACAGGAAATCTTACAAGAAACTGACAGAGAATCTGCGTGTTAATCGAACAAGATACAGTTGGATAATACCTGAAGGTTTGAGTTTTGAGCTACATGGAAGGATTACAATTACGAATGCACAAGAGCTGTGTAGTTTCTGTGAACAGAATAAAGACTTTGCACCATAATGGATTACAAATTATTATCTTGGAATGTAAATGGACTAAATTCACCGCAAAAAAGGAAAGCAACATTTCATTGGATTAAAGAGCAAAATTGTAATATAATTTGTTTACAAGAAATCCATATACAACAAATATTTATGGAATAAACAATTAGGATTGGAATTTTTTTCATTGGCGAAACAAAAGAGAAGGGGCGTGATTTTTTATATTAATCAACAATTAGAGCCAAAATTGATATTTAAAGACAAGGATGGGAGATATGTGGCAGTAGAGATAATGATAAATGCAAAGAAAACATTGTTATTAGGACTGCATGCACCAAACGGCACAGATGCTTTTTTCAAAGACATTACCCGACAGCTTGATGAAATGACTTATGACCAGATATTGATGATGGGAGACTTTAACGGAACAATACAGAACAAAATGGATAGGTCTGGACAAAAATTAACAACAAGGAAGGAAAACTGCCAAAATCTTTTTTTGAACTGGTTAAACAAGAAAATTTGGAAGATATCTGGAGAAAATTCAACCCAGAAATAAGAGACTATACTTTTTTTTCAGCAAGACATAACACTTATTCCAGAATTGACATGTTATGGGGTACTAAAGATTTGAGCCTCATAACTAAAAAAGTGGAGATTTTACCAAAGATAAGTGCTGATCATAACCCAATATTTTGGATTACAAAACTGCAAACAAAAAAAAATCAAGAAGATGGAGATTAAATGAAGATTTACTACAGAATAAAGAAATAGTGACATCTCTAGAAAATGAAACTAAAGCTTTCTTCCAAATAAATGATAAAGAAGATCTAGAATTTCAGACGGTATGGGATGCTTATAAAGCAGTAATGAGAGGAATATTGATTACTTTGAATAATAAAGACAAGAGGGCAAAAGAAAAACAGATATTGGACATTCAAAATGAAATAAAGAAAAAAGAAGGGGAACTGAAAAAAGGCCAGGGAAAAAGAAAATCATAAGGGAGATTACTATATTACAAACTCAAATGAGACATTTGCTGAACAAAGAAATTGAATGGAATTTGAAAAAATTGCAACAGAAATCTTTTGAGGGTGCAAATAAGCCTGGAAAGTATTTAGCTTAGCAACTGAAGAAAAAGAGAGAAAGTAAAACTACTAGTAACATTGTGACTGGTGGAAAAGAGATAGTAGATCAAGAAGGAATAAAAATTGTTAAAATTCAATATCTTTGCTCAGGAAGAAGGGAGAAAAACGAAACTAGTCTCATCTGAAAGAACTGGCTCTAAGCTATTGGATTGGATGCTAAATTTTATGTGGGGATTTTTTTAAGGTTTGGTGATTTTTTATATGTCAGTAGAAAGAACAACACGTGCAAGAGCCCAATCATTTGACAAGATGCAGGCTCAATTTGACGCTCTGGAGGCAAAAATGTTAAAAGCTATGGACAAATTGCATTTGGCAATAAAAAAAGATATTAAAAAAGAAGTTGGAGACCTTAAGAAGGAGATAGAGAATTTTAAGGAAGAGACTCAAAATAAAGTGAAAGAGGTAGAGATGAAAGTGGATACACAGGCCTCTGCCTTGCTAAAAATTCAAGAAAAGGTCATAATACACGACTGTAAGTTGCTGGAGTCACAAGTGCGTCTAAGAGGGGTACCTGAAAAAGAAGACACAGACTTAAAAGGCTATATGGTGGATATCATCACTGAGTACATAGAAGAAGACCCTGACAGATTTAAGAGTATGTTGGAGGGTGCCTACAGAGTCAACTCAGTTTATGCGAAAAATAAAGGTCTGCCAAGAGACATCGTCATAAGATTAAGATCAAAAGAAGTGGCAGAGAAAATTTTGAGGAAAGGGTACCAAAAAGCCTGGGCAATAGAAGGGAGCAGAGTTAAAATAATGAAAGAGCTACCAAGAGAAGTGATCAGCGATAGGAAAAAGTACAAGAAGCTAACCGATCAGTTGCGTGCAGAGGGCACAAGATATAGATGGATAATACCAGAGGGTCTTGGATTTGAACAAAATGGCAAAAGGATTACAATAAGAAGCGAACAAGAGATGCATAGCTTTTTTGAAGAAAATAAAGAACCAACATCATAATGGAGTACAAATTACTATCTTGGAATATAAATGGACTAAATTCACCACAGAAAAGAAGGAGAACATTTCATTGGATTAAAAAGCAAAAATGTAATATAATTTGTTTACAGGAAGTTCATTTACAACGCAAGGACAGTAAATTTTTGTGGAATAGAAATTTGGGGTTGGAATTTTTTTCACTAGCAGAGCAAAAGAAAAGAGGGGTGGTTTTTTACATTAAAGAACAACTTGACCCAAAATTAATCTTTAAAGACAAAGAAGGAAGATACATTGCTGTTGAGGTGACGATAGAGGCGAAAAAAACGTTACTACTAGGACTCTATGCACCCAATGGAGCGAAAGACAAATTCTTTAAAGACATAAATAGACAAATGGACGAAGAGACTTATGACCAGGTATTGATGATGGGTGATTTTAATGGGACAATACAAAATAACCTTGACAGATCAAGTCCAAAGAAGAATGATAAAGAAGGGAAGCTGCCCAATTCTTTCTTTGAGTTGATTAAACAGGAAAATCTAGAAGACATTTGGAGAAAGTTCAACCCTGAGGTAAGAGACTATACATTTTTCTCAGCAAGGCATAATTCTTTTTCCAGAATTGACATGTTGTGGGGTTCCCAAGGCTTGGGCCTCATAACAAAAAAAATTGAGATTCTTCCAAAGGTTTGGGCGGACCATAATCCAATATGCTGGTCAACAAAATTGCAAAGAAAATCAAGAAGATGGAGAATTAATGAGGATTTACTACAAAATAAAGACACTGTATCATTCTTAGAAAAGGAGACTGCAGCATTCTTCCAAATAAATGAAACGGATGATATGGAATATCCAACAGTATGGGACACTTATAAAGCAGTAATGAGGGGTATATTAATTACATTGAATAATAAAGACAAAAGAGCAAGAGAAGAAAGGCTGTCAGCACTGCAAAATGAAATAGATAAAAAAGAAAAGGACTTAAAAAAAAGACCAGGGAAGAAAAAATTAATAAAAGAAATTACGATATTACAATCCCAAGTTAAACATTTGCTGAATAAAGAATTAGAATGGAATTTAAAAAATTTGAAACAGAAATCGTTTGAAAGTGCAAACAAACCTGGTAAATACCTGGCCTGGCAATTAAAAAAAAGGAAAGAAAATAAGACTATAAATAAAATCATGGCAAATGGGAAAACAGTAGTGGATCAAGAAGGAATTAAAAGAGAATTCTTTAAATACTATGCAAATTTATTCAAGGGTGTGAATGTAAGTAAAGAAAAAGTGGAAGAGTATCTACGAAACATTCAGGTGGCACCTTTGACGGAACATATGAAAAAGATATTAAATGACCCAATAGAGAAAATTGAAATAGAAGCAGCAATAAAAGCAATGCAAGAGGGTAAAGCTCCAGGGCCAGATGGATTCACGTCAAAATTTTACAAATCTCTCAAGGATGAATTAACACCCAAACTGTTGAAGTTGTTAAACACGATAAGAGAAGAAGGGAAAATCCCAAAGACCTGGAGGGAAGCTGTAATCTCTCTGATTCCTAAGGAAGATAAAGATAGCACAAACGTAAAAAATTATAGACCAATCTCATTGTTGAATAATGACTATAAGATCTATACAAGAATTTTAGCAGAGCGACTGAAACAATACCTGACCAACTTTATAAACAAAGACCAAGCGGGATTTCTTCCTAAAAGACAAATAAGGGACAATGTAAGAGCTGTTATTAATGTTGTGGAATACTATGAAAAGCATCCGGAAAAAGAAGTGGCCTTATTTTTTGTTGACGCAGAGAAAGCCTTCGACAACTTAAATTGGGACTTTATGTTTGCGGTAATGGAAAAAATTAATTTAGGGGAACAATTTATAAAAATGACAAGAGCAATATATACAGATCAGCATGCAAAATTGTGTATAAATGCAGACCTTACCAAAGAATTGAAAGTGAGTAAAGGAACAAGGCAAGGATGCCCGCTATCACCATTGTTGTTTATAATGACTCTTGAAATTTTGTTACAACAAATTCAAAAAGATGAAAAAATAGAAGGTCTAAAAATTAGAAGATTCTCTTATAAATATAAAGCTTTTGCAGATGATATAGTGTTCATAATGGAGAATCCGGTTCAAGTGTCACCACTGCTGTTAGCTAAGATAAAAGAATACGGAGAACTAGCAGGATTATACATAAATAAGGAGAAATCGAAATTCCTCTGTAAAAACATGCAACCAAATAAAACAAACGAACTACAAAAGGTGACAGGTTGTGAAGTCACAACCAAAGTTAGGTACCTTGGAATAGAGATAACAATGAAGAACATTGATTTATACAAAAACAATTATGAAAAACTGTGGTGTAAGATGGACAAAGATTTGATGAAATGGAATAAACTCAACTTGTCCTTACTGGGCAGGATAGCTGCAATCAAAATGAATATTTTGCCAAGGATAATGTATTTGTTTCAAACCATCCCGATTGTAAAAGAAGCAAAACAATTCAACAAATGGCAAAGGAAAATCTCTGATTTCATTTGGGCCGGAAAGAAACCAAGGATAAAGATGAAGATCTTAACGGATGCCAAAGAGAGAGGAGGTTTTCAACTTCCCGATCTAAGACTATACCACGATGCAGTTTGTTTGACATGGATAAAAGATTGGATAATGCTGTTAGATAAAAAACCTTTGTGGTTAGAAGCTCACGGAAATAGATTCGGCTGGCATGCATACATGTACTATGGGAAGAATAAAATGGATGGTTTTTTCTCTCACCACTATGTCAGAAATACATTACTAAATACTTGGATAAAATACAAGAAATACGGGGACGAGAGAAAACCATTATGGATAGTGCCAGCAGAAGTAATAAAAATAACAGCTGATTCTGAAGAAAAAAGAGAAATGTCATATAACCAACTGCTTAAGATTCAAGGAGACAAAATTGAATTAAA
The DNA here is from genome assembly GCF_032191835.1 of Heteronotia binoei. NCBI lineage: Eukaryota > Metazoa > Chordata > Lepidosauria > Squamata > Gekkonidae > Heteronotia > Heteronotia binoei. The sequence goes on from NC_083225.1 coordinate 125,924,728, forward strand.
AACCTCAGAAGAGCTAAATAACAATTATGATTGGTTTCAAATGCAACAAATTAAAAGTTTGATGGAAAATGACATAAAATCAGAGGGGATTAGACGAGAACAAACAGAACTGGAAAGAGTCCTGTTAGGTGACAATGAAAAATTGATATCAAAAGTATATAAGTTATTATTGAAATGGTCTACAGAAGAAGAAGTAGTAAAGTCTCAAATGGTCAAATGGGCAATTAATGTGAATAGAGAAATACAAATGGAAACATGGGAGCACCTCTGGAAGAACTCAATGAAGATATCAACTTGTCAAAGCATTAAGGAGAACTGTTTTAAAATGATGTATAGGTGGTATATGACTCCGAAAAAATTGGCTAAGATAAGTAAGAAAATGTCGGATAGATGTTGGAAATGTAAAAAACATGAAGGTTCTTTCTTCCATATGTGGTGGACATGTGAAAGAGCGAAAGAATTCTGGAAGATGATACAACAAGAAATCACCAAAATTTTGGGCTATGATTTTAAGAAAATTGCAGAGACGTTTTTACTTGGATTACAATTAGAAAAATACCCAAAAGAAGACAGGACTTTAATTTGGTACCTGTTATCAGCTGCTAGGACTTTGTACGCGCAGCTTTGGAAGCAAGAAAAAATACCAGAGAAATGGGAATGGACCATGAAAGTTTTATCGTGGTGTGAAATGGACAAATTAACCAGAACACTAAGAGACTATGATTTAGAGATATTCAAAAGGGAGTGGAGAAAATTTAAAGGATATATGGAGAAAACTTGGAAAGTAAAGAAATATTGGACATTTTTTTAGTTGTAAGAATATATATACGGAACTTTGAGCAATCAGAAGTGCCTTTAGTATGGATTTGAACTTATAACCTCGGGGAAGTCAACATTGGAGGGAGGGGGGATGGAAATGTCATATGGGTTAATGTGAAAAAAAAGAAAAAATTAAGAAATAGATAAGCTTTGTAACCATATGCTACCAATAAATTGTTTAAAACACAAAGAAGGAATAAAAAGAGACTTTTTTAAGTATTATGCCAACTTATTTAAGGGTGTGAAAATAAAAAAAGAAAAGATTGAAGAGTACTTGCAAAATGTTAAAATAGCACCCTTAACGGAAAATATGAAGAAAATTTTGAATGATCCAATTGAAAAAATTGAAATTGAAGCAGCAATTAATGCAATGAAAATTGGTAAGGCGCCTGGGCCAGATGGATATACAGCTAAATTTTTAAAAAAATTTAAAGAAGAATTGGTACCAAAATTACAAAAAATGATGAATATGATAAGAATAAAAGGGAAAATACCAAATACTTGGAAAGAAGCTGTAATTTCGTTGATACCTAAAGAAGATAGAGATGTCACGAATGTACAGAACTATAGACCAATTTCGTTATTAAATATTGATTAAAAGATATGCACAAGAATCCTGGCAGAATGACTTAAATAATATTTGATAACTTTATAAAGGAAGATCAAGCAGGATTTCTCTCTAAAAGACAAATAAGAGATAATATAAGAACAGTTGTTAATATTGTGGAATATTATGAAAAACATCCAGAAAAGGAAGTTGCATTATTCTTTGCGGATGCAGAGAAAACTTTTGATAATTTGAACTGGGACTTTATGTTAGCAGTTATGGAAAAGATAGAACTTGGAGAGCATTTATAAGAATGATAAAAGCAATATATACGGAACAGAGGGCAAAGTTGTGTATAAATGCAGACCTTACAGATAATACGATAATTAGTAAAGGTACAAGACAAGGTTGCCCGCTTTCAGCACTGTTGTTTATTATGACTCTTGAAATTTTACTGATACAAGTACAAGATGATAAAGAAATAGAAGGGCTAAAATCCAGAGGATCTATTTACAAATATAGAGCATTTGCTGATGACATAATGTTTATAACTGAAAATCCTATACAAGTAACACCTTTGTTGTTAACTAAGATACAAGAATATGGTGAATTGGCGGGATTTTATGTTAATAAAGAAAAGTCAAAACTTTTATGTAAAAATATACAAACAAACAAACAAAAAGAAATGCAGAGATTGAGGGGATGTGAAGTTGCTTCCAAAGTAAAATATTTGGGCTTGGAGATAACAATGAAGAATATTGATTTGTTTTAAAATAACTATGAAAAGCTATGGCATAAAATGGATGAAGACTTGATGAAATGGAATAAACTTAATTTGACATTGTTGGGTAGAATAGCTGCAATTAAGATGAACATTTTGCTGAGAATAATGTATTTGTTTCAAACTATTCTGATTGTGAAAGATAGTAAACAATTCAATAAATGGCAAAGGAAGATTTCAGAATTTGTCTGGGCTGAGAAGAAACCAAGGATTAAAATGAAAATTTTAACAGACGCTAAAGAGAGAGGAGGATTCCAGCTACCAGACTTAAGAATATATCATGATGCAGTTTGCTTAGTATGGATAAAAGATTGGGTGATGCTGTCAAATAAAAAACTTTTAATGTTGGAAGGTCATGGAAATAAATTCGGCTGGCACGCTTACATGTACTATGGGAAGAACAAAATGGATGGTTTTTTTCTTTCACCATTATATAAGAAATAATCTGTTAAATACATGGATGAAGTATAAGAAGTGTGGTGATGAGAGAAAGCCATGATGGATAGTGCCAGAAGAAGTGATAAAAATAACAGCTAAGACCGACGAAGAAAGAGGGTTGTCATACAATCAACTATTAAAAATACAAAGTGGTAAAATAGGATTGAAATCCGTGGAGGAGTTGAATAACAAATATGATTGGTTTCAAATGCAACAAATAAAGAGCCTGGTGGAAAATGATATTAAAGCTGAAGGAATAAGATGAGAGCAAACAGAAATGGAGAAAGTTCTGTTTGGAGATAATGAAAAATTAATTTCAAAAATATATAAGTTACTCTTAAAATGGTCTACAGAAGATGAAGTAGTAAAATCTCAAATGATTAAATGGGCAATCAATGTAAATAAAGAAATACAGATGGATACATGGGAATATCTTTGGAAGAACTCTATGAAACTTTCAACTTGTCAGAGTATTAAAGAGAACTGTTTTAAAATGATGTACAGATGGTATATGACCCCTAAAAAGTTGGCAACGATGAACAATAAGATGCCAGATAGATGTTGGAAATGTAAAAAACATGAAGGTTCTTTCTACCATATGTGGTGGACTTGTGAAAGAGCAAAAAAGTATTGGCAGATGATTCAACAAGAAATTTCTAAGATCTTGGGATATGAATTTAAGAAAGTAGCAGAAACATTTCTGTTGGGATTACAAATGGAAACATTTCCAAAAGAAGATAGAACTTTGATTTGGCACTTGCTTTCAGTGGCTAGGACATTGTATGCGCAGTTATGGAAGCAAGGAAAAATACCAGAAAAATGGGATTTGATTACAAAAGTAATAACATGGAGTGAGATGGATAAACTAACAAGAATCTTAAGAGACTATGATTTGGAAGTTTATAGAAAGGAGTGGAAAAAATTTAGAGGTTATGTAGAAAAACAATGGAAAATAAAAGGACATTGGACAATTTTTTAATAATGATTAAGTACTAGAAAAAAGAAGAATATGAATCTAGGCTTATATGGTTCATATGGTTTAAGGGTACCTTTAAGTGTTAGCATTTTAAGTTTATAACATCGGCGGGAGTCAAGTAACGGAGGGAGGGGGATTTAGAAAATAGCATATGGGAAAGATAAAAAAAGTTATTAATGGATAATGTTACCATATGTTATTAATAAAATCCTTTAAACAAAATGGCAATTACCCAGCCAGCACCAAGGTAGCTATAGCCACCCCTAAAGCTACTGAAAAATAAAGGCAAATGCCTAGGCTTCCCAATCCCCAAGTCCCAGCAGGGGATTCTCCGATTTTACAGGCTTCCCTCCACCCCAGCCAGCTGGCTGGTGGGGGGGAAGCCATGTTCCCACAGCCACCAGTACCTCTAGATCTCCCACAGATTAAGAAACCGACAAACAGGTCCCGTTTTAAAATACCTCTTTGTGTGTATGTGCCCCTTTAAAGTTGAGCAGGAAGTATGTCATGGGGAAGGGTCAAAAGCAGAGCCTCTGTTTGTTTTGCTTTCCTTTCTCAGCAAGTAAGTGTGTGTGCATGTGTGAGAGAGAGCAGGGTAGCTCCTGTAATTGTCAGATGTCCTTGTGGAGGAACCAGACCCAGTGAGAGAGAGAGTACTTTTCAGAAGTCTTTGTAGGGGAGGCAGTAATAGTGTGTGTCTGTCTCTGTGCTTGTTTTGAATTGTTTTCAGAGTCTTTCCTGTTTATAGGATACAGGAAAACTCCACCTCTCTCTCTTTTGTTTGCCTATGTTAGGCTGAAGAACAGCAGTTTCTGTGAGTAAAGCCCCAGTGAGATCACAAAAATGTGAGCTTGCAAACTCTGTGCATTTGGGCTGCTTTTTGTGTGTTTACACTTTCATTTACTAGAATTGCAGCTATTGGGGGATGAGGAAATGATGACTCTTCAGATGAACTACACTGCTGTATTTTTATGCATTTATTTTGGAAATGGGAAAGTCTGACTCAGCCCCAAACTCTCCTGGCTCCACCCCCATGTAAGGAAAAGCCCCCTACTTTTCATACACATGGACATCGTGATCACCAGTATGGTTGCCAGGGTGCCTGAAGTTTTGACTCGCACACATCTGCTCTAAGAAGTGGACTTTGCCCACGGTTGCTAAGGCTTATGTGGATACTATAAGCCTCAGCTTTGCAGCAGCATTCTACATTTCTGGATGGATGTTAGCCAGAACTACAGACAAGCTTCCAGCTGTTCTTGTGTGCCCAGTCTTGGCCGCTGCAGTGGAAGAAGCCACGCCACCATGAACTGTACAGGCAAACAGTTTCCAGCCTGTTTCCATGGCTAACACCACCAGAATCCATCTTGTTTTCCTGACTCCATATCCAACAGCTGCTTCAACTTCTGCATAAGGCAATCAAGCATATCTTAGGCGTGGATCCTGCCAGACCACTCAAGCCTTTGTCCAACAGAACTCAGGACAAAGACTGTTGCCAGGAAGAAGACTAAAGAAGAGGAAGACCATCTTCAGCCAGAGCCAAGTTCCTTTGTGTAAACCGGGTGTTACCTAGGCAATGATTTGGCTCTCTATTGTCACCCTTTTAGATAAGTTTAATAGCCTTAAGCATCTCCCCACCCAGTAATCTCTCCCATTCTTCTCCCCAACAGTCATTTTGGAGCCTCACCCTGGTCCATTGCAACCTGAAAGTTCAACCAGGTATCCATGGACCATGCTTGTTCATTGGTCAGTCATGAGCACCCAATTAGGTGCCACCAATTAACTTGCTATTGGCTACTGCAGAAGTCCAGCCCTTATGGTCACTGCAGAGCCTCCCCTTTTCTGAGGTCATGTACCAGCTGACCACCTGTCATCCACCCCTGTGCCTCCCATCCCCTAAGGGCTCAAGGTAGTCTATATAGCCTGTAACACAGCTCCCCACATGTGTGCTTCTAGCAGTATCCCAATTCCGCTGTCTAGATCCAGCCCTGATTCTAAGGCCAAGTTTCGGGTTCCCTCTCCCCAGTCCTATATCATCGCCATTGGAGCCTTCTTGAAGACTACGATTGGTAAATATCACCCTGTTTGTCTACCCATGTGTTTCCCTATCGCTCTATCTACATTTCCTAGGACTGAAAGTGTGTTTTTATGAGTATTTTGCCTTGTATGGAAGCCTATATTTTTCTTAATAAATTTTAATTGATTGTAATTAATTAGAGTCCCTATATTCTTACGCATTACCTTTCTCGACGGTTAATCTTGTATACATAGGTAAAAGATCCCTAGTGAGCCAGGTGCCCACCTGACTATTCCCCAACCTCATTTTGAGGGCATTTTGGCTTACACCCAAAGTCCCCAGATATTTTCTAAATTAGACTTGGCAACCCTACAAATTCCACCACTCAAACAGCAGCCCAAACTGGCTGCTGCCAGACTCTGCCGTTGGGAGGGGGGGAACAGTAAGGTTGGAATCAGAAAAGGGGGGAGGGTCCAGAGCAGAATGGACACCTGGAGAAGGGCAGCCTACATCCTAGGATCAAAAGATGCTTCCACTTGCTGCCCCTAGCAATGAGCTGAAAAGTTGAAAGACAGCAAATAAGGAAATGGCTACCCCAGTAGAACATGGGAAGGAGCATCCCGAAGGCCTTGCATCCACCGCAGACTCTATCTCCTGGGGAAGGTAATCACACACACACACCCCTGAAAAGACTCTAAATGAGGAAGTGGAGCATGTTGTCCAAACCCTCTCCTGAAAGACCCAATGCCCAGAGGAAGAAGAAAAGGCTGTCAAAGAAGAAGCTCTAGCCGCTGCCATCCAGGTCCATGCCACAAGCTGTGCCATCCCAAGTCTACTGCAAGCTTCCAGATGCACTCCAAACTGCCCAATATTCCGCCACCAAGAGAAAATCCCAGTTGTGCTCCCAGACATAGTGAAGCTTTCCCCGACACTCCTCTGAGTCCTGCCTCGGATTGAAGGAGAGAGCCTACCTGCTCCTTGCTCCCTCTCAGTCCAAGCACGAGGCAAAACTGAGATGAAGGGGGTGAAGCCAGCTGATTCAATGCTGGCTCTGCCCCCTGCAGGAACCTGGCTGCAGTTGCAGCCCTGCTCTTCCTCCTTCTGAAGAGGCAAAGGTGGCCCACCTATAGCACATCTGATATTCATCTGTAGGTAGGGGCCAAAGTTCTTTCTTCCTCAGCTGTAAAATGAATATGAAGACATTTATAAATTGTTTACATTTTTGTTACATATGTTCCTAGATTTCTACAGGTTCTTCCAAAAGTATATTTATTATCATGTATGTATATAGTTTATGTCACAACAATTCAAGGCAGATTACATGGTGAAACTAAATTGGAAGATTGGAGGTGGGCAAATGTCCCAGTCTTCAAGAATGGGAAAAGGGGGGTATCTGGGTAACTACCAACCTGTCAGCTTGCTATCTATAAAAGTTTTAGAACAAATTAGCAGTTAGTCCTGGAACATTTAGTAAGGATGGCTGTGATTACTAAGAGCTAGTATGGGTTTCTCAAGAACAAGTCGTCAGACTAACCTGATCTCTTTTTTTGAGAAAATTACTGCCTTGTTAGCAAGGAATGTGGTAGACATAGTTTATATTGATTTCTGTAAGGCTTTTGATAAGGTTCCACATACTATCCTTGTTGACAAGTTGGTAAAATGGGGTTTGGATCGTGTTACTGTTGGTGGATTCGTAACTGGTTGACAGGTTGCACCTAAAGAGTGCTTGTGAATGGTTCGTCATCTTCTTGGGGAGGAGTGACAAGTGGAGTGCCTCAAAGATCTGCCCTGGGACCTGTTTTGTTCAGCATCTTTATACATTATTTTGGATGAAGGAATACAGGGAATACTTATCAAGTTTGCAGATGATACTAAATTTGGAGGGGTTGCAAATACAATAGAAGACAGAAACAGGATACAGGATGATCTTGACAGGCTGGAAAACTGGGCTGAAACCACTACAATGAATTTTAACAAGAATAAAGGTAAAGTTCTGCAATTCAGTAGGAAAAATACCATGCATAGTTATAGGATGGGACAGACTTGTCTTGAAGTACTTTGTGTGAAAAGGATCTAGGGGTCTTAGTGGACCATACATTGAACATGAGTCAATAGTGTGATGTGGTGGCTAAAAAGGCAAATGCAATTTTGGGCTGTATCAACAGAAGTATAGTGTCCAGATCACATGAAGTGGTGGTATCACTTTACTCTACTCTGGTAAGACCTCACCTGGAGTATTGTGTTCAGTTGTGCGCACTACATTTTAAGAAGGATATAGACAAGCTGGAACGGGTCCAGAGGAGGGTGGCAAAGATGGTGAGGAGTTTGGAGACCAAGTCCTATGAAGAAAGGTTGAAGGAGCTGGGGATGTTTAGCCTGGAGAGGAGGCAGCCAAGAGGAGATACGATCACCATCTTCAGGTCCTTGAAGGGCTGTCATCTAGAGGATGGTGTGGAATTGTTTTCTGTGGCCCCAGAAGGTTGGACCAGAACTAGTGGGTTGAAATTAAATCAAAAGAGTTTCTGTCTCAACATTAGAAAGAACTTCCTGACAGTTAGAGTGGTTCCACAGTGGAACAGGCTTCCTTGGGGGGGGGGGGCTTTCCTTCTTTGGAGGTTTTTAAACAGAGACTAGATAACCATCTGACAGCAATGCTGATCCTGTGAATTTAGGGAGAGGTATTTGTGAATTTCCTGCATCGTGCAGGGGATTGGACTAGATGACACTGGGAGTCCCTTTCAACTTGATGGTTCTAAATACAATGCACACAAAGGGACATCCAATAAACAATGCAATATTTGGATCTCAAAAGTCTAAAACTAAGGAGAATTCTGAAACAGAGTTAAAACAAAGTGTAAGTATTAATATGATACATTAAATATTGCAGAAATTACACAAGTGTTTCCTGTATTTTTGTTTAAACCATCTGTCAAACCTGTGGGCAGCTGACTCTGGCTATCAGTTTTGCAGGTAACTTTACTCTGCTCCAGATTTAATCAAGTACTACTACTGGTTCTGTTCACCTCAGCTTGCATAGAAAAACTATGGTGAGAGGTGTCAAGTCTCAGAGCTTCCCCCTTCATAACATGCTGCTGCTGCCATCAACATCGAATTATCCATACAAGCTGATCTTGCAAAGAGCTGTGTGAAATGTATGTGGGGGAGAGGGACTTGGTCTTTTAAAAATGTGTAACATCCAGCCTGATGAAGCACTATGGTTAGCTTAAAAGCCTGAGCAATGTTTTAGGTCAATTAGGTTGATCCTAATTTTTTAATAAAGTATTACATAGATTCTCTCTTTCTCTCTCTCTCATTTATTAGCCAATCTGGGCCACATAACTATTATACTATTACTTTTGAATATTGCTGTTATTTTTACTTCTTTAATGACTATAAACCTTTTCATTTATACTTAAGCAAGTACTAAGGGCATGATGCAACCCATGTTGGACACTTTCAAGTCCTTTTAATTTTAATTTACAAAAATTAAACATGTGTTTAACTTTCCCATTCAGATTCATGGGAATTTGCAAATGGAACTTTAGATTTTGGTTGTTGTTTTTTTAAATGTAACTTAAGTAATACTGACACAAATGCAAGAGTCTTACCCACCCAGTTAGGGAAGTTTGAATATCCAGTCATTCAGCTCACTGGGAACATGCACAGTTACAAACAGGGAGCTGATTGTCCAACTGTATTCAGACAGTGCAGTTCACATATGCATTTTCTGCATAGCCTTATGGGGGCAATAGTTTCCATTTCCCCTATCCCATCATTAAAGGATTTGACACAAACTGCTATAATTGATCTTATCTACTGTGTTGATGCAAAAGTCCCCCCAAGGCAAGAAAACACAGATCTGCTCTTATAGTTAGTGTGCAGCTGCAAAGCTGTTCAATAGCCATTTGATGTGGTAGACAGGCAGATGAACGGATTGGTTATTCCTTTCACAAGTGATTATGACCATTGAACAAAATATGTCAAGTTGCAAATGTGTTTATCATAAAATTCACAACATTTATATACCCAATGAACCAGTGCTCAATCATATACACAATGTTTCTCTTAATTTGATTTTCCGTGCTAACTTTAATTTTGATTTAATTTTTTTTGGGTAAAATGGTAGGAATGAAAGATGTAGCTATTCCAGATGTTCCTGGAGCATACTGGTATCAAAACCAGCTCTGAATTAATCTGTTAGTGCATTAATAGGCTAATAGCTTTTGGTGGTTTGAATCACATTGCAAAATGGCTAGGATATTTTGAGTCACTGGTTTAAAATGTACCTATGAATAAAAGCCATCTTGTCAAGCCATCTTGTTTGAGCCAAATGAACTACGCTGTCATTTTTCCTCCTCTTGAATGAGACACTCAGGGAAATTCCTGCAATTACATTTTATTGAATTTATAACCATGTCTTTTTGTAACATTTTAAAAACATTCAGTTGATGACAAAATTGGATTGGGTGGCCAGGGAAGGCATATCATCTCAAACAACCTTATGATGAGCCAATCAATGAACAATCTAATCTTCCACTTTTCATGGCACTACATGAGTTAAAGTGAAATACTTTTGCTCTCTTTTTCTGCTGAATGAAGCCTGACTGCTGCACTCCAGTACTTTATATCATCAGAGTATTTGCACAACACATCATCACACTGACAGCTTTAAGAATAATACACTTTCATGCTGTATAATGGTGCCTTTGCTCTGATGATGTAGTGCTCTTCACTAGCAGAACCCCATATGCTACACAGTTTTTCCAAAATGTGTTTTCAGTTTCTATTGGAAGATACATTTTTTACTATAGGGACTAAAAAAACCCCTTAACTGACTTTCTGGCTTGCAAATAATATTCAGGCAACTGCAGCACTACAGGCTGATATTATACACAAGAAAAGGCCAGTACTGCCTGAGAGCATGACAATGGAATACATACACAGACACACCAGATTCAGATTCATGGCCTTTTCCTCTGATATACCAAGGGAAATATGGGTAAGGGGGCAGCTTTCCACATGGTTAGCTGGGAGAAAACAGCAACATATGTGTATCTGGACAGCTATCCCCATATGCGTCTCACTGCTTATCTGGTTTATTTTTATGCAGTTGAGAATATCAAGTAATGTTGCCTGTCACATGTCAGGCAACAACTATAAGATCTCAAATGTTATTTCCAGTCAACTACCAAATATTTACAGATATCAAATATCAACAGTCAAATAACCATCTACTAACACAAATTACTTTTGGATACTGAATATTTGATGTATATTCAAACTCAGAATTTACCGGGCAAGTATGTTCCAGATCTATTGAGATGGTGCCTATTTGAGAATTTTAGCAATAACAAGACTGTGACAGGGATGCAGTACAAAACATTCCAAGAGTTAAAGGAAGTACTACAATGAAGAAGACAGACCACCCTTGAAAAGTGTTCATGGCCCACCTTCAATGGATTCTAATGTATTTCCAGGCACAATTCAAGATATTGGTCTTGACCTTTAAAGCCTCTATATGGTTTGGGACCAACATACATAATCCCTTGCAAAGCTGCCCAAATGTAATAGTCATCCTTGGAGGCCCTGCTTTAGGTGCTCCTGCTTCTAAGATTAGATGGGTGGCAACCCAGCAGAGGGCTTTTTTTGGTCTTGTCGCCACCAAACCTCTGGAACCCTCTTCCTAGGAAAATTCATCTGTCCCAGGCTGGAGGTTTTTTGACTGCCTTTCTCAAAGATCGGATTCAGGGTGGTTCCCAACACATTACATTTCAAAAACAATTAAAACCAAGTTAAATAACACTAAAAATGTTTCCAATTTCCTAAACAACAGGATGATGTCAAATCTAAGTGGTATTGCTATCTCACAGGGGAGTGAGAGCAGAAGTGGGAGTGCAAGATGTAAACTGCAGCTGTCCTTAACCAAATATCTAGTGGAACATCTCTGCCTGTGAAATGGTAGTAATCCCGCATGGCCTGGATGGAAATTGCCAGAGAGTTCCACAAGGTTGTGGTCAGGACAGAAAAGGCCCTGGCCTGAGTTGAGGACAGCAGGATCTCTCTTGGGTTGGGGACCACCAGCAGATGCTTGTCACTAGAGTGCAAGGCCCTCTTGGAGGTATACCAAGAGAGATGGTCCTAAAGGTACAGGAGTCCCTGACCATTAAAGGGCTTAAAGATTAATACCAACACCTTGAATCTAATCCAGTACTCCACTGGAAGCCAATGCCACTCCCGCAGCACAGGAGAAATATGAGCTGTGCACAGGGTCCCGGTAAGGACCCAGGCCATGGCAGTCTACACCAGTTGAAGTTTCTCAGTCAGTCTCAAAGGTAAATCCATGTAGAATGAGTTACAGTAGTCCAGCCTGGGGATGACCATTACATGGATTACAGTGGCCAGATCAGGATGAGACAGGTAGGAGACCAGTTGCCTGACTTGGCATAGTTGGTAAAATGTCAGCCTGGCAACACTGGAAACCTGGGCCTCCATTGCCAGCAAGGCATCCAGGATCACTCCTAGACTCTGGGCAGCTGGCTCCAACTTCAGTGGCACACTATTCAGAGCTGGGAGTTGAGGCCCCACACCTGCATCTCCCCAACCAACCCATAGAACCTCCATCTTAGAAGGATGCAGCTTCAACTAGTTCTAGTTTAGTCATCCAACCATAGCCCCCAGTCTCTCAGGTTAATGAACTGGGACAATGTCTGGGCAGCTGCTCAACAACAAATATAGCTGGGTGTCATCAGCATATTGATGGCAACCCAGCCTGAAGCTCTGTGCCAGCTGGGCAAGGGAGTGCATGCAGATGTTAAATAAAGTTAGGGAGCGGATGGCTCTCTGGGGCATACCACATAACAGGAGGTGCTTAGGGGACACCCTCTGTTCCAGCACCACTCACTGTCCCTGACCTTGGAGAAATAAGGAAAGCCATTTCAAAGCTGCCCGAACTCCTATGTTGGCAAGGCAGTGGACCAAAAGATCATTGCTGACCATGTTGAATGCTGCTGTGAGATCTAGCAATAACAGCAGCACTACCCTGCCTTGATCTAGCTGTCTATGGAGTTCATCTATGAGGACAACCAAAGCTGTCTCCATCCTATGGCCAGGACGGAAGCCAGACTGGAATGGATCAAGTACCAATGTGTCATATATTATGACAACACAGTACAGTACAGTAAAATCAATGGTATTTCATATGCACATTGTAACATAGCCCAACAGGAGCTAGAGTTTCCCCACTTCCCCTCATATCTGCCATTGTTGCTCAATACTCAATAGCAAACAATCATTCAGCCAGTGATTATATATAACTGCAGCATTTTTTTAAAAAAAAAAAAACCCTTACCATTTGCTGTTCATTTAAGCCAAACTATCATTGATGTTTATTCCATGCATATATGCTTCATACAACCTTATGGGAGACATAATACCCCCTCCCACATCATTAAATTACCTTACCATTCATGACCCTGGAGGAGAATTGATTTTACACACTGTGCAGATGCAAAAGCAGCTTGCAAGGTAGAAGGAAATAAAGCTGAAACACTACAGCTAAGTTGCTCAAGGTGGAAGACCTCAAGGCAAACAGATCTGGGGCTTGGCTCACCAGAGACTTCAGCTGTCGAAAGAGTATGTTTACCCACTGAACCAGTTTGCTGTCAAGTTCATGGCATCCCTAGTTTTCAAGTGATGGAAATAATTTTGTTCAGACTGAGAACATTGAAAGCATTTATAATATTTCTAAATGGGATGTGATTTGGGTCCACTTCCAGTTAGTAAATATTCAACAGCACATTCTAGTTTTCAGTGATCACTCATAGTTGCTGATCATGTGAAACTGAAGGCATATTATTGATTAAGAGAAAATCAGCAGTATGCATGGCATTCCACAAACAACAATAAAACAAAGTTGGAGGGAGTAACCAAATACATCAAACACAGCAGATAGATTAAGGAAGATAAACATAGAGTAGACGTTTAATTTGACAGTGAAAAAATCATAATTGATTTTGGCAAGGGCAATCTGACTGAAATGAAAAGGGCAAAACCCAGAATGTAGTATAGTAGGTCAAAAGTAGAGATGGAGTAGTCAAGGCATCAGGAGCAAGCAATGTGGAGGAAAAAATAGAAGCAGAATGAGGTAATCACCGAAAAAAGGTAAAAGTGGAATCAAGTAATAAGAGAATAAACCAATTAATAACAATTTGAGAGTTCCAGGTTTTGATATAGTAGAGTAAGAATAAGAGAAACCAGACACCAACAGATGACAGGATAAAGAGGGCATGTGTAAGGATTAGATGAGTTCAATACAGTAGCATCAAAGGGCATCAAAGATAGGAAACAGATGATATGACATAGCAATGTTGCTTAACCAGGTAGATGGCAGACCTAAATGGATTTAGAATAAAAAAACCCTATCACTCTTTTTTGTGTTCTTTTCTAGAGTTGTGCACCTGCAGAAGAACTTGATCAGAGACTTTAAATTGAGTGAATGAGGCAAGGCTGGAGATTAGAGGGACAAAGGTTTCTTAAACTGAGGCATCTAATTCAAGAGCTAAATATTTATTTGATGTTTTTAAATCTTATTGTGATCCACTCTGAGGACATTTTGCAGAGGATGGAATATAAATTGAAATTATAAAATACTAAAAATAACTACAGGGATGAATTAAAGGCAAGTCTACAACAGGTAATCTTTATATTGTAACATGATAGGTCGAAATTAAATATATAACCATAGAGATAGTCAATAAAAAAAACAAATTGTCACACAGGATAGACTGAGGGCAACTTAATCCACATTAATGTTGAAACATAAACTGTGTAAAATCTGGTGTTATTACAAGTATTAAAAATTTTATTTGCTTTATACATTTATTTCTCACTGAGACTCAAGACAGATTACAAAATACAGAAAACAATTCAATCTGAAAGAATATATATAAATCATCATATCAGATTATAATAAATCTTCTTTATCCTATTTAGCTGAGAGAAAATCATGGATAATATTTGAGGTTACGACCTCAGTCAAGTATTGGCCTTACAAAATGATTCTGTAGAAGGAAATACCATTCTGATTTTATATTACGAACATAGCATTGCTGGAAGGCCTCAAAGAAACGCCCCAAATTAAACAAGAAGTCCATAGTCCTGCAAGACACTGAGGTCATTCCTAGTTCCAAATTAACACCTTCTGTAAAAATTCTGGCAAAAAAATTAGACCATTGCTGTCTAGTAAACTATTACATAGTGCAGCTGCCAGTTTACTTGTTAGCTTGTAGTGTATTTGGAAATGCTTTTCAAGCATGACTGCATTCAGCTCCCATCATTAAAGACGTTATCTAAATTTCAATTTTTCCCCATCACTGCAATTATTTAGCCATTTTCCACCACCTCATTTGAGACACAGGGCATCCCTGCAGTCCAAATGGAATTTTAATGACTATTAGAGGATATGCTTCAACTTGGCAGGAGTGGCTCCAACATATTTCTATGGCATGCCAAAAGCAACAATCAGATACCCACTGCATGAGAAAAAGAATACGGTTGTTCTGCTTCTACAAAGTTATAGATTATGGAATAAGATATATGATAGATACTCCAGTTTTATCCGGATAGCTTTGACCAATTGCCATAGGTGGCCTTAAACAGTCTCTTTATTTTCTTCTTATACTTAAAAAGACGTTATATAAAACTAAGCCTGAATTACCCCTTATTGTCCTCAGCAGTATGGATCTGAGTGTCACAAAGAAATCAACAGTCAGGAAAAATTAGTTAAACTGTAAATCAAGGAACCCATTTACAAGAAAGTTTATCCTAAAAGCAAGCAGTTCTGACTTAGAATCATAGAGTTGGAAGGGACCTCCAGGGTCATCTAGTCTAACCCCTGCACAATGCAGGAAACTCATAAATACCTCCCCCAAATTCACAGGATCCAAATTCACAGACTTGTTAAGAATATTCCAGATTCTGGCCACATAAACAATGGCCAGTGTTTGTGACAACACAGAATAAATAGTAAAAGGAATTCTTAAGATGATGTTTACCCCTCAAAACTATCTTCTGTCAAAAATCTTGTTTGTTTTAGATTTTGCTCCAACAAATATTAGCAAAGGAAAAAAGTTTCTTGAATCCTGAAACTATCAAATAAGATAATATGACTTCATAACCATGGGACACCCCTCCCCAAAACTGAAAATTCAATATATAAAATCTGGGATTTAGCCCTACACTTTGGGTAATGTTTTTCCATCTAAGCCTACTTTCACTACTAAGGAAGACAACATTCTTGAAGACCGGTAGTTATAGTCTCTCTCACTCTCTCTCGTACTGCTCATATGACTATCGCCTTAAGCAGAAGTTAGAACCAAAAATTATTTTAAAAGACCTTACTCAGTATTATTTCTCTTACATTGATTATTGCATCTATGGATTTTATCACTGAGAGACATGAACGTCTATATCCGATAGTAGCCATGACACCTGGGCTAGTACATTTAGCAATTCCATATTTTTAAGTAAAGGGATGACTAAATTAGCCCTCAACTTGTTAAATATAGGGCATTCCACAATCATGTGTTTTATAGTTTCAATTTTATCATATGAACATCTGCATGTTCTATTAGAGTATAATATTCTATTATATCTGCCCCCCAAAACCACTGAGGGAAGAGTATTCATTCTTGCCAAAGTAAAAGCTCTTAGATTTGGACCTGTCAATTTATAAAAACATTTTTGACAGTTGCATCAGGAGGGTAGCTGTGAATATAGTTACAGTCTAACTTCTCCCTTTTCTTATTCTCTTTCTTGCGGCATGACTCATGCACTCTTCCTCCACATTGTTCTGACACAGCTCCTGGATCTTGCCATAGAGCTTTCCTTTGTCTCTCCCAATGCCCCTCTCCAGGTCTTCTTGCACTTTAGGTCCTTTTTTGTAGAGGTCTCCAGCAATGCTTTAACAAGCCCAAACCTCCTCCTTGTGTAAGCCTGAGTTCACTGGGGGAGTTAAAGAATTTCTTATAAATGTTGTGTTTGTGGACTAAGGTTGTGCATAATTAATGGTGTTCCTGCCTTGCTCATTGGAGCCTTTAGGACTAAGCTTGGGGACTCAGGAACAATGGGCAGTAGGATTCAAATCCCTGCTGCCCCTGCTGGTTTGAATGATCCAATGGCATCCTAGCGCAGGAATCTTGAAGTGTATATAGTTGGCCCTGTTGGCTCAGTTCTTCAGTTACAGAGTTCAGCCGTTATCATGCTATACTTAATAAAAAAGCTATGATCACTACAACTGCGTCTCCTACTTGCATCGAACTCACTATATTATATTATTATATAATATAATATATTATAATATTATAAATTTCCCCTGAGGCTAGACTGATGGGCCTGAAGCTGCAGGAAGAAGCACTTTCACCTCAAAAGCAATTCTTTTCTATAAAACTACATGTGAATATTTTGGGGATAAACTCCCCCTTCCTAAAGAATGGCTGCACCAGTAGACAGAAAGAATGTAGAAGACTAAGTGCAAGGTGGAAAAAAATTACGATCTTGTGGATCCTCACACATTTCATAATTTGCTTCATCAGGGGATCATTTCCAAAGGGGGATCATTTCCAAAGGGGATCATTTCCTTGAGCAGCAGGGGAAATGATCCTCTGATGGAGTGAATTCTGAAACGTGTGGGGATCCACAAGAAATTAATAAATGTTTTTTCACCTTGCACCTGTTCTACAATATTTTATGGATTCCAGAAATGCCTGTAAAGAACGGAGGTTATCCCAATTTATTTTATTTTTATTTATTTTTATTTGATTTGATTTATATCCTGCCCTACCCCAACACAAAACAGAGCTGCAAGTTAATGTATCTTCAAGGTACTAGCTAGACAGACATTAGAAAGACTGAGACCCTGGTTTGCTCAAATACAACAGGCCTGAATAGGAACATATGCTTAATTATTGTTCCAAATACTTTTGAAGTTTGTTTATTGTTATTTCCATAAATGCAAGTTTCACAAGGTGTGATCACACTGTCATAGACATGAACTCTCTAAGTTTTTTAAAATAAAAATACTTATTTGATACTGCTCCTTGAATTATTTATTTTATAATTTCGGTTTATATACTGCCTGAACTCACAGGGCTCAGGGCAGTTAACAAAAAAAAAATACAAATATAATAAAAATACATTATAAAATAAAAAAAAATTAAAAGAATGTCAAATGGTGCCAAAGTTAATACAATATGTATTAATGTTCCACAAATTGGAGAAAGCAAGGTAGGGGAAAATGGAGTGCCAAATAAGATGGTACGTACTGTTGTCCTCTAGTAATGTATGACTGTGAGAGTTGGACCATAAGGAAGGCCGAGCACAGAAGAATAGATGCTTTTGAATTGTGGTGCTGGAAAAGACTCTTGAGAGTCCCTTGGACTGCAAGAAAATCAAATCAGTCAGTCCTAAGGGAAATCAACCCAGACTGTTCACTGGAAGGTCAGATGCTGAAGCTAAAGCTCAAATACTTTGGCCACCAAATTAGAAGGGAGCACTTGCCCCCCCCCCCCCAGTCGGAATGAAGATGCAAACACAAGTGTTGGGTTTTAAAACCAGGCCGCTTTATTAAACAATTAATTAACTGTAACTGGCAGGGGTGAAAACCTGAACCAGACAAGCCCTGGGGTCAACCCCGGACCCCGCCTTGTCCAAAGGGCGAGTCACCCTGCCCCCAGCACAAGCCCGCCGTATTCAGGTTGTAGCTGAGCGGCCAGGCCTCCAGCCATTCACAACCTGGGCTAGCATCAATCCCCATGGAAAGATCCGCCCAGGTGAGGCTCCCTGTGATCTGCATTCCCCGCACTGAGCCGTGTAGCCCATCTACGGTTCATACAGACCACCGCACCAACGGTGCTAGGCCATAGGTGCTCCCCTGGAAAACCCTGTGGCCAAACCTCCTCCAGCCACCGCCAATGCCAAGCCTCTGCTTAGGCATTAGCGCCCCAACGGGTGGCCCAGAGCCAACCGCAAACCCTGCCGTATCTTGTCTAAAAAGGCCCGGTTGCCCAACTCTGAAAGATGAACCCCATCCGGCCAACATAGGTCGGCGTCCTCGACCCGTATGGCCGGGTGAGGGAGAAATTTCCCAAGCCATTCCCATGGCTTTCTACAGGTCCCCGGTGGCCTTGCGCCTAACGCGCTCTATCCCACACCAGTGAAAGGGGGGCACCTCCAACTCATGCCCGGCGATCTAGCTGACCTTACCAGGACCAGCCAAGAAGGACAAGCCCTGGGGTCACACCCTGACCCCGCCTTGTCCAAAGGGCGAGCCACCCTGCCCCCAGCACAAGCCTGCCAGATTCGGGTTGTTGCTGAGCGGCTAGGCCCCGAGCCATTCACCACTTGTGTTAGCGTCATCCCCCCATGGAAATATCCGCCAGGTGAGGCTCACGGTGATCCGCATTCCACGCACTGAGCCGTGTAGCCCATCTGCGGTTCATACCGACCACCCGCACCGCTGGTGCTAGGCCATGGGTGCTCCCCTGAAACCGCCCAGGTAAATGACCAGATGTGCGGGGAAGGTGCCCTCCTCCCCCTGCACTACAATGGCCTGGTCCCTGTCCGACACAGGCCCCGATGACCCAGCCGTTCCCCAACTGCCCCGCCGCTGAGCCCAGCTGGGTGCCCGTTGGAGACCTCCTGGCTGGATGGGCCACCCGGAACACCCTGCTGTGTGCGCGGGTGAGAATACGAAGCCTCTCACTATGAGCCACAGCACCTGAAAAACAGAAAATTGTCAGAACAGATGATGACCCCCAGGCGATAAAACTGTCGCCCACCAAAACTACCCCCAAGGTGACCAACGGTCGCACCTGGTTTAAAAGCTGCCAACCGACACAAGTTAACCCATTTTGACGTCCCTGGCTTGGGGCACCCGCCCCGCAGTGCCAGTCCTAGACTGCACAACCAAGTCGCTAATACATAGCGCCGAAAAAGGCCATCAACGAGGCCGCCTAAAGCAGGGCGGCCCCGAAAGTGGAACTGCATAACCTGTGCCATGGAACCGGCCAACTATCATGCAGACCCGCGGTGCTCCCAAATACCCAGAATTGGGAAGCTGCTATGTCGTATGCCCCTCTGTTAGTAGGTATGCTCAGAAAACCCATGGGCTTTACCAATAAAGGCCAACACGTCAGTTGCCCCCAATAGTCCTCAACCTCAGACCTCTCTCTTACAGAAGCACGCAGAATTGCATAATAAGAGCCGTCGGGATCGGCCAGCAATCCACTACCCAACTCCCAAAATTGGGAAGCCGCTCCATCATAAGCCCTTCTGGTACTAGGTGCCAAAGACAGCTGAATGGCCCCCACTGGCTTCAGCTTCCCCAGTTACCAGAGGTCCAGGGGCAACGACGTGTGGGTAACCATCCAAGTTCATCAATAACACCGACTTAGAGGTCAAGGAGTTGACAACATGTACTACTGCCCTGTTATCGCACCAGAGAAGCAAAGAATGGTTGGCAAGTTGCTAACCCCAACGCCAAACGGTAACTAGAATAGGGACGAATTCCAAAAATGTCAGGTCCCTACTGCGCCCACTGTCCAACCATTCTGCAGTGTCCCCCAAAATACGCTTCAAACCGGCAGATCCAAAGCATCCAAGGATATCTGAAACCCAGCCCAGCTTCAATCTTCAACTCCTCCCGCCAAGGAGGCATGGTTGAATGATTCCAGGAACCCCTCCCAAACCCAAGGTCCACCCACATACCTGCGGTCACCTGGACCCGCGATGAGGGAGACGCAGACGACCCATAGCGTCACAAATGCCCCGGAAAAGGCCCTGCCGGAGCCACCACTTACATACAAAGTTAAGGTGACCCACAACTTGCTGTAAACCAAGCAGCAACACCTTGCGTTGCCTCCTAGGGGCAACCAGCTGGCCCCCAAGATCAGCAACCTTAATCTCCGGCAGCTAAAACGCCTGCTGGTGGGTATCGGGCTCGATGCCCAAAAATATAAGTGCCGTGCAGGGCCCTTTGGTCGTCCGGGAAATGCCCATGTCATTAAGCCCGGTCTTTTCTGGTAGCGCCCACTCAACGAAGTAACTAAAGCGCTCGAATGCGGCGCAGGACCGAGCAACCCATCGGGAGGGCACAATCCCTATAGAATATACCCTCGAAACAAAAGCCCAGGGGCTCGAATTCCTCGGGATGCCATTGCAAGAGGCGAAATGCCGACATGATGTCGCATAACACCATCTCAGCACTCACGCCACAACCCCACACCATTTTGACCGCCAGTTAAAAGGAAGTGCACTGTACTAAACATAATCCCACAGGAATGGCGTCACCTACCAGTGCCCCTTTGGGGCAGGGCAAGTGATGAATGAGGTGATATTCCCTGAGCGCCTTATTAGGCACCAACCCCAGGGAGATACTTGCAATGCCGTTACAGGCGGCGTATCAAAGGTCCTAAGACCCTGCCCTCCGGACACTCTTTGGCGGTCTTGGCCCTGACTGTGCCCTCAAAACCCGCAACTGACCAAAGATTTGAAAAAGAGAAGGGGGGGCCCAAGGCCCCTGATAAGGGATCCGGAACCCCTAAGAAAAACCCGTCCCGCAAATACAGGCCGTCCGCTTTACGTAGGTACTTTTCAACAATCTATTAAGTACCCTCGGCCGAATGGGGCTGGGCCCCTTTTCCAGGGGGGACTGCTGACTGCCGCCGCTGCCCCCAGGTTGACTATCCCCAGCTCTATTCCTCGACCTGCTGCAGGCAAAGAGGGGGGGGCCCACTGCAAAGTGGACACTCGCGCTTGAACTTGCCGGGTTTTCTGGGGCACACTCCCTTAAATACGAACTCCCAACACAACAGCCCGGATGGAACCGGCTGGCCCGCCATGATGCGGGGCCGGAAGAAAGCTGTTGTTGCATATGACCAAGTGTCCGCTATCGGACCTATCCCCCCAAGTTCGACTTTGGCGGGACCATCAACTGTGGTCACGGCTGCTGGTTGACCTGGTCCCATGGCCTGGTCCCATGGCAACCGTGGGTTAACTGCGGCACTCATGCGGAAGGCTTTGTCACACTGCAGCCAAGCCGCACCGATGAAATACGTATACGTCCAGAAAACAATATCCATGTACTGAACAGTGCGGCCGCACATGCCGGCTATGCCCTAGCCATGACGCCTGCATAAACAGGAAGCCAGGCAGCCAGTTTGCCCCCCGTCCTATCCACCTTTACGTTTTAATTTTTCTTTACTGAAAGAAAATTATAAATCCCCCTTTACCTGTAGGGAAAAAAGGGGGGGGCAGATGTGCACTGGCCCACTGACTTGGCCTTGCCTTCCGTCAGGTTGAAGACAACCACCAATTTATACCCAACACTTTTCTCTAAATCAGAGGCTCAGAATGGCTCACACACCTCTCCATCCTCTCCCCCCCACAACAGACACCCTGCGCGGGTGGGCTGGGAGAGCTCACACTGAAGCTACCCTTTCAAAAGGATAAAGATATTGGATTTATATCCGCCCCCCTTTCCGAAGAGTCCCCGAGCGGCTCACCATCTCCTTTACCTCCATCCCCCACAACAGGCACCCTGTGAGGTGGGTGGGGCTGGAGAGGGCTCCCATAGCAGCTGCCCTATCAAGGCCAACTCTTACCAGCACTATGGCTGACCCAAGGCCATGCAAGGAGGTGCAAGCGGAAGAGTAGGGAATCAAACCCGGCTCTCCCAAAGTGGGAGGACTCCAGGCCCTACCTGGAGGCGGCAACCCTAATTGCTAGCCTCCGCAACAGCTCTGTTATTCCTCGCGGTTACCCATCCAAGTAAGAACCTGAGCAGACCACGTTCGGCCTATGATCTGACAAGATCAACTAGCCAGGGCCATTCAGGCGAAACGATAATAGTCCGCACCTTAACCACTACACCAAACTGGCTCCAAAGGAGACTTTGAACATATAAAATTATGAAGCTGCCTTATACTGAATCAGGCCCCCGGGTCCACCAAAGTCGGCACTATCTGCACTGACTGGCAGCAGCTCCCGTAAAATGTTGTGAACTGAACTTAGGGCCCTCCGCTTATCAAGCAGGTGCCCTGCAACCGGGCCATCGCCTCTTTCTGAGGCTGCAAGCGGAGGGGGAGGGGCTACCCACAACTCATATGCCGGCAGAACTCCTCAGGCCACCCCCTCTAGCGCAGCCCAGAAGGGAAGGAAAAAAGGGGGGTGGAGGGAGGGCCACGGGGGGGGCAACCTGGCCTTGCCACGTGCACCCCTTTTCAGGTTCCCCCTCGTTTCCGAAGAAACTAATTGCCACTCATGCGCAACTTAAAAACCAGTACAGCGCTGCTCCGGCCGCCCCGAACTGCTCCTTGCAGCCCCGACCAGGCTACTTCAAGAAGGGGCCTGCGCCGCAGCGTTTTGCCGCGCGCGCGCACAAACCTCGGCCCCGGCGATGCCAGAAGACGTGGCTCACTAATAGCCATCCAGCACCGTCCCGAACTGCTCCACGCAGCCCCGACCAAGCAGCGGTAAGGAGGGGCCTGCGCCGCGCGGCCCGCCGCCCATGCACACAAGCCTTGGCCCAAACGACGCTGGATAACGTAACTCTCCCCCCCAAGATCCAGGGCCACCAACGCTCCATTCATCTTACTTGTGCTGCCAAACGGCCGCCACACGCGCCCTGCACACATCGTGTGTCTCTGTACAGCCCCCAAAAGTCAACCCATAAAATGGCTGCTGCACGCGTCGCGGGCCGAGCCCAGCACTGCTGCGCACCATCCCTGTCGACTCACAAAACAACCAGGCACCCAAATGACCGCCGCGCGCGCCACCAGCCACTCTCGGGCCCCCGCACACTCAACCAGCCTGCAGGACAGAAAGGAGGCCACACCGACGCCTGCGGCCGCCACCGCCGCCTGCGCTGCAACCGCGCTCCGCTAGCACTCGCGCTCAAACCAAGCCGACTGGCCACGTCCCTCGCCGCTCCGAGGCCCAGCCGACCAAGCCTTAGTGCTCTCACACGTGGCTCTCTCTCAGAGATCCAAAAGGAACTCCCTGGCGAAGGGCGGGAGCCGGGGCTTATATAGCCCCGACTCCACACCCAAGCAAAGACCCGTATATTGGGTGGCATTGCTCCTCCCTCCTTCCGAAGGGGCAAAGACGGCCCCCAGCCTGAGCGCCGGCAAGCCGGCTTGGCTGGGGAAGGGCCGAACCTTCCCTGGAGAAGATCCTGATGCTAGGAAAGACAGAAGGCAAAAGAAGAAGGGGACAGCAAAAGATGAGATGGCTGGACAGTGTTACTGATGTAACAAACACGAATTTGAGCAGACTTCGGAGGATGGTGGAAGACAGGAGGGCCTGGCGTGACTTTGTCCATGGGGTCACAAAGAGTCAGACTTGACTGTGCGACTGAACAACAACAACTGTATGAGCTGAGGACTCTATATTTAGGTTCAAATTAACGTGTATATGTCAGGGATGGTTCTTGCTTCCATATCACATTCTTCCCCTATGCATGTTCATTTTATGCTCTTATAATATTGGAAATCATTGATAAAATCATTAATATTACATTTACATAGCTTATAAAATCCTTTTATCTTTTAAGAAATATCTTAAAATATCTTTTAAGAAACCACACATTCAAACAAAGTAAATAATTCCTACAACAATAACACAGTTCTTAAGAAAAATAGAGATGAAATTGATAGGGGTGACACAAGGATAAAACATAGACAGGATGATACTATTTGGTCCAGATGTGCTGAGGGTCCAGTTACAACTTGAAGATGTAGACATGCACTGCATGTGCCATGTCTGAGGGGGGCCCTTACTTAGAGGAAGGGGGGGCAATCTGGTTACATATGCTCAGACTGAACCAAGAGATGTGGCTTGATCTCATGTTTATAATCTTTGGAGGGGATGAGGCCCTCCCAGAAAAGGGGCTGGCTTGTGGTGAGCAGTGATGCATCTTTTCTGGGTACCTGATTGGGTGCTCACCTCAAACCAATGAGCAGAGCTGACTCTGGTCACCTGAATGGATCTCCAGGTAACCATAGATAGTGCTTACACAGTAATTATTAGAAGAATGGGTCAGGATGCAGTTGATGGGTTTAAACTGGTTTGGTTTGACACCCAGCAAGGAAATCAGTGTAGTAGACAAAGACCTTGAGCAACTTGGTAGGCATTAGCATAGAAGTAAATAGAAAAGGTTGAGTAGAAGTAATGGGCCTGAGGGATGGGCCACTGATCAGTAGCTGAGGATTAAGTTAAGAGTCATACTTACTGGCAGACCCCATTGTTTTTATGCATTCCATTTGAGCAGGGGGTGGGGGGAAGGCCATGTAAAGAGGCTGCCTTAGGTGTTGACCAGAACAAGCTCTCTGCTAGTTCTACTCCATTTTGAATGGGATATTTCTTTGGCCTGTTTCTGATCAGACTTTCATTTCATTCCATTTTATTTGATTTATATCCCGCCCTACCCCACCAAAGCGGGCTCAGGGCGGCTCACAACAACTTTTTGTTTCCAGGAATAGGAGCCTCACTCTCTCTCTCTAGCTATTGGGGTACTCCTGTATAAACAGGCAGCACCTCTTGGCCACAAGTCAGGAATTTGTTTGACCTTTTGTTTCTCACAGAGTTGGACTTCCAATATTTTAGCCAAGTGTTTGCAAACTATTGCTGGGTAGTTAAAACAGAGCCAGCTGAAACTAAATCCAGCAATGATGGAGGTTCCTGGGCTGGGTGGTGGGGGAATGGAACTGGGGATTCAACTCCCAGCTTTTGGTGGGGTGTTACTAACGCCAATGCCAACAGTGAAGAGCTTGGGAGTATTATTGGACACTTCATTATCTGTGAAGACCCAGGTTACAAATGTTGCTAGATCAGAATTTTATCATCTTCTCCAGGTCAGGCAACTGACTCCCTATCTCTCCCCCTGCCCCCATGACCAAGTGATGGTGATCCATGCAATGATCACCTTCAGGTTGGATAACTGTAATTTAGTTTAAGCTGGACTTTCCTTGAGAGTGCCCTGGAAGAGTGCTTACTCTTAGAGGAAGGTGTTAGAATAGTGGGGACAGAGCCCCATGGCACAGAGTGGTAAAGCTGCAGTACTTCAGTCCTAAGCTCTGCTTATGACCTGAGTTCGATCCCGGCAGAAGCTGGGTTCAGGTAGCCAGCTTGAGGTTGACTCAGACTTCCATCCTTCAGAGGTAGGTAAAATGAGTACCCAGCTTGCGGGGGGGAAGTGTAGATGACTGGGGAAGGCAATGGCAAACCACCCCATAAAAAGTCTGCTGTGAAAACATTGTGAAAGCAACGTCACCCCAGAGTTGGAAACAACTGGTGCTTGCACAGGGGACTACCTTTACCTTTTTAGGCATAAAGTCTTGAGAAAATAATAAAAAATAAGGCAGTAGTGTGACACTCCATTGTGACAAGGAAACATCCTGAAGTTCCAGAGAAAAAAAGACCAGGTGGACCGGATGAGAGACTACCACAGCTTTAGTGCTGCCAATGCACTGGTAGTTACAGGAGTTAAAACAAAGGAATACCAAATAAATGACTGTGAAACACAGAAAACTGGAATTAATTCAAGATGAACATCTGTATATTACCTGGCTCTGATTAGATTTTTTTTTTGGGGGGGGGGATCTTACCAGAAAGGCAGCAAAGGTGATTGTATCCAGACTGGGGAATATCTTGGGTGGACAAAATGCCTGACAGGGTGAGAGTTTCACCCATGCTCAAGGTAGGTCAGTAGAAGATATTCAGGCAAGGTTAAGAGTTACCAGTCCCACCCACCTGATGGTTTGATAGTGGTTAGAGGTTGCACCAGGAGGACTTGTTTGGTGTAGAGGTTAAGAGCACCAGGTTGGATTCCCCACTCCTCCGCATGCAGCAGCTGGGTGACCTTGGGTCAGTCACATTCGCTCAGAGCTGTTCTGTCAAGAGCAGCTCTCTCAGCCCCACCTACCTCACAAAGTGTATGTTGTGGAGAGAGGAAAGGAAGCTGTTCTGAGACTCCAAGTGAAAGGCAAGGTATAAATTCAAACCTCCTTCTTTCTTGAATTTGCTAACAAAATTACATTGATAGACCAAGGTGGTCTCCAAGTTTTGCAAGCCCAAGAGCCAACAAGCTGATATGTATGTATCCTATCACTGGGTCACACAGGGTATTGACAACTAGTTGTTATAGCCTATGTAGTATGGTAAACTCCCCCCCCCCTTGAAAGAAAGATCCTAATGAAACTTAGTTGCTCAATTTTGTACCTTTTTCAAAACTGTCATTATCATTCACATTTTCTTGTTTTTCATTCTGCAAATAGTTTTGACTGTAGCAAAATGAGGGGAGGGGAGGGAGGGGACACTATCAGATATCTAAGAATAATTAAAACAGAGATGAAATGGCAATTGTAACTTTTTAAAAAGCAGCTTAAACCATTCAACTCTACTGTCTACTAGTAGTATATAACAAGAGAGAGAGAGAGCACAGATCTGTATCATGAGAGGGGAATTTTTGCAGGGGAAGTGGCATGGGATAACCCATTCCAAGTACCATATTCCTAATCCATTGTTATAATTTTATTACACATTCTACCCATTAAAATGTACAGGGTCCCCCCCCCCTTTTGAAATGCCATACATAAAGGGAGAAGGACTGGATCAAAAATTCCCCATGGTATTATGACAGATACTTGAAAAAGTAGCTAATAAAAGTTAACCACCTTCTCAAGGTTGCCAGTACCTTTTCTTCCTCTAAAATAAACTCTGTTGCCTGGCTGGTAGATTAAATGGTGGTCTGGAAAGGAGAAAGAGAAACATGGAACAATTTCTCAAGGAAATGCTACCAAACTACCCTTAGGGCTGTTTCAGCTTGGGGGAGGGCAGGAGCTGACCACTCACTCTGTAGTTTTAAACCCTGCAGACTTGTGAAATGCCATTCCCTACAGCTGCTCTTGGGCTGTGGGGAAAGTGAGTTCCACCTTACCTCCTCTCTGTCCCAGCAGTATGGCAAGCCAAGCATGAACTCCCCTAACTTTTTGGATATCCCATCTTCTCTTAGTTTAGCCAGCTAAATGAAGTCATTGTAATGAACAATGCTAAACTAAGACATTTTGACTAAACTAATCAGCCATTGTAATCAACAGGGTTGCCAGGGCAACAACGATGGTGGAAAAACATTCATAACAGAAAGGTATCTTGTGAATGCTCAAGTGGCCTTACCCTAAAAAGGGATGGGTAGTTGCTTGAAAGCAGAAAGTTGGGAGTCACTGGCTGTTTCTACTCTTAGCAAAACATCCTCTTTGTGCAGATTTCAAAGGCACCTTCTAAATCGCTGTGCATCGCTGTCACTCCTCGGTTGCCTCACATTTTATTAAGTCTTCTATATTCATTTTTTTGGGAATGTGCAGTGAAGCTGCTTTCACATTTGAGTTCCCCTGCAGTTTTCAAGAGTAGTTCCAATCAGGAGTTTTTTGAAGATTCGGATCTAAAGCCCAGTTTAGAAGCTTTCCTTCAGGCAGAACCTGAGGCAGAACCCCGACGTGTGCCCATCGCCCCCCCCCCCCCCCGCCATCATCATACAAGAAGCAGGGCATGGTGACATTACATGGTGCTGTTTCTGGGCAAGCTCAGCCCCATAGATACCCTGGCAGCAGGCGAGGAAAGAGAAGGTCTGGTCCTCTTTCTTCCCCCTCCCCCACACAGTTCCTCCCCCTTGCAAGGTGCAGTGCCTGCTCTTTGCTTGCCAATTTCCTCATACAGCTGATACTGGTTGGTGACGCAGGTGCAGGTCACAGTCGTGGCCATTGCGGCTGCAGCTTCACTCTGCAATGAGTTGCCTGGGCTCTGCTCCCACTTGGACTTGGGCTGGTAGCGGGGGAAGGAGGGGCTGGTAGGCAGGGAAGATGAGGAGGGGGGGTGAGGCTCCAATCGGTGGCAAGAGACGCCGAGCCCCTGCCTGCATGCAGAACATCCCTGCGAAAAGCCAGTGGCTGGCGGGGAATGCTGCTGCCATTGGGCAGAGTCTGGGAGGGCTGCCAGGGGAAGGGCACCACTGCCAGCCTCAGGGGAGAGGAAGTGCAACCCTACTATGCATCAGCTGCCCCCAGGCCCACCTCGCCACTGGAGGGGGTGGAAGAAGAGGAGGAGGGGAGGACTGGAAGTGCTCCAGCATGCTCAGCCTGCAGAAGGTTTGACGGAGCATAGAGGAGAACTGGGCCTCATCTCCCCCCCTCTGTCACGGGACTGAAAGGCACTGTGTTGTTTCTGGGCACGCAGGGCCTGGGAGGGTTCTTCTGGCCCCTGTGCACCCAGAAACAATGCACCCCCCCTAGAGCCAGCGCCCAAGGCAATTGCCAAATCTTGCATTACAGATGCGCCAGCTCTGCCTTCAGGTTTCCAAACTCCTCCACAAGCTCTGCCCCACTTTTAATTGTTCTCTTCCCCAGTGCATTAAAGTTGCTATGCAACTAATTAGCCACTGAATGAATGACCTGCAGCAGTTCCTCAAAGGAATAAGCAGCATTGCAATGGGGGTGGGGGGTGGGATAGAAATACAGATTTTTTTTTGGAAGACAGCCTTTAAAATTTGAAAGGGAATGAAATTTCCTGGCACTTTCTTCCTTACGTTTTCTGTTAATGATGAACAGCAGTGTCCCTCTTCCTCTTTATAATCTGATCTGTGTCTTTATGTTGGCAAACAGAGTTGGAAGGACATGAAATGCATTAAATAATGCAAAATATAGAAAAAAACTCCACAAGGTGCAAAGAAAATTTTAAAAAGTATAATCAATGATGTGGATTAAGAAGATGATGTGGATCTGCAGCAGGTGGATTGAGTGCTCACAAACTCTGCATTGAAGCTGAGTGAAGAAAGGATCACTGATACATTCTCAAACACTAGCTTTTCATTGAATGAGATTGTTCTGTACTGGATCCTAAACACTTTGCATTTGTGTTTCTTGCACTGCTGTTTGAAAGCTATGGCTCACATATGAGGGAGGTATTGTGTTTCTAATGGAAACATACACATAGCTGCTAGTGATATCTTCCCAACAGTGGCTGTCAGTTAGCTATCTGTTGTAATTATGCATGCTGTTTATTTTATTAATGCATACTCTGCCCTTGATGCATTCACCTGCCCTAAGTAATGTGTGCTTTACACCACACAAACAACCAGCTACAAATCCAGAAAGTTCTACACATGTGGTGATAGTAGCAGTATGCTGCTGGTGTGATAAGTAATGAATGTCCTTGACTGTCAAGTGTAAGAATCAGAAAACAAACTCCAAAACATATTAACAACTCAGAAACTGGTGGTGGGAGTGACTTTTTAAAAAGCAAAGCTGGCATTATGATAGGGTTAATTTTCAAGTGATTTTCAAGAATGCAGTTTACCAGGAATGAGCATTACTGCCCCAAATCTAAACACAACATAAGACTAAGAAGGAATGAAAGATGTTTGAAATACTGACATACTGACTTATTTTTCTGGACAAATTATCTCTGAATGCAGGGGTACTACAACTTTTTCAACTATTATGATGTACTTGATTTCTGTTACAATTAATATCTATGCTCAAAGAAAGAAATGTTTGAACTAGCCATTTTCAAAGAAAGACAATAAATAAGGATATAATCTTTTAATTAACAACTTTTAACTGACCTGTGATTTCTCACTGCAGCTTTAAAAATCTTGACACTGGCATTATCTGGAAGAAAAACATAAGATGGTTAATTTAAAAAAAAATCAGTACAAAACAGCAACAAAAACAAAAGATCTGAGTGTTTACATCAGCCAATTGATAAGAAAGGACAAGAGGAGGGAGAGGAAGTGGTATCTCAGCAATTAGAAGAGAACCCAACACAGGAAAAGGGTTCCTGGAAAAATGTAACCTGAAGGAGAAATAAAATCAAGAGATGTTCTGATCCTCTGCTGCTCAGTAATAGGTTCCAGGACCTCCCCACAGTAACTGATTCTGAACCACTGGAACTAGGGCTACTTCCCCAGCCTCCACAAAACTTGAAGAAAGTTTCTCAGGATCCTGTGGATAAGAAGCCTGGAGCTTCTGCTCCCCAATATAGGAAGAGAAAGGTGGTGGTGATTGGAGACTCCTTGCTCAGAGGGATGGAGCCCGAAGTGTGCTGACCAGACTTATCATCCCGAGAGGTCTGCTGTCTGCTGGGTGCATGCATCCAGCATGTGACAGAAAGGATTACTATCCTTTCTTGCTGATCTATGCAGGAATGAATGATACTGCCCATCATAGCCCTGAACGAATTAGAAAAGACTATGCCAGAAGGTGAAGGATCTGGACGCACAGATTGAGTTCTTGTCAGTTCTTCCTGTTGAAGGCCGTGGCTTAGGACAAGAAAGAAAAATACTTTCAAACAAACAACTAGCTTTGGTGTCGATGGTGTCGTCAGGAAAGATTTGGATTTCTGGACCTTGGCTTACACTTTCGAGATGGTTGTCTTCTATTGGGAGATGGTTTGCACCTTACGGCAGTAGGGTGTTTGGTAACAGCCTTGCTAACCTAATAAGGAGGGCTTTAAACTAAATTGAGCAAGACAATAATTCAAAGCCTCGTATGATGCCAGAAACTGGGGATAAGAACATTAAAGATTTGCAGAGAGGAATGCATATGCTAGGTAATGTGAACTTGCAGGTTTGTACGGAAACTAAACCCTTGAGATGCACAAAACATAGTTTCCAATGTCTCTACACTAATGTACAGAGTATGGGAAACAAACAGGAGGAACTGGAAGTCCTAATAAAGGAAGGAGACTATGACATAATAGGCCTTACTGAAACTTGGTGGGATGACACTCACAACTGGAATATTAGGATTCAGGGTTATAACTTATTTAAAAGGGACAGGCAAATGAGAAAGGGCGGAGGCATAGCAGTATATTTATTTATTTATTTATTTATTACTTCGCATTTATATCCCGCCCTCTCCGCAAGCGGACTCAGGGCGGCTCACAACATTACAAAAACAATCAATCCAATAAAACATATAAAACCATAATTTACATATATCAACTTAAAAACCATTCTATAGCGCTATTTCAGTCCAGTATAGGCGGAGTGACTTCTTGACTATGATTGCCAGCATTCTGTAGGATGTCTGGTGGCAGCCCTTTTTCGATCAAACCGCAAAAGCCTGTTTAAACAATTCGGTCTTACAGGCCCTGCGGAACGCAGACAAATCCCGCAGGGCCCTTATAGCTTCTGGGAGGGTGTTCCAAAGTTCTGGTGCTGCCACCGAAAAAGCCCTGGATCTTGTTGTACATAGCCTGGCTTCTTTTGGGCCAGGGGCAGACAGCAGATTTTTTGTCCCTGATCGCAGTGCTCTCTGGGGGATATATGGGGAAAGGCGGTCTCGTAGATAGGCAGGTCCCTGACCATAGAGGGCTTTAAAGGTTAATACCAACACCTTGAAGCGAACTCAGAACACAACAGGCAACCAGTGCAGCTCTCTCAGCACTGGCTAAATGTGCTCCCGTCGAGGTAGCCCCATTAACAGCCGTGCCGCAGCGTTCTGCACTAGTTGTAGTCTCTGGGTTAGCGTCAAGGGTAGCCCCATGTAGAGAGCATTACAGTGATCTATATGTGAAGGGGGTATATACTTGTGAGGAAATATGTGAATCTGAACATGGCAGCTCAGTTGAGAGTCTCTGGATAAAATTAAAGGAGTAAGAAAAAACAGTGATATTATTGTGAGGGTCTGCTATAGACCACCAAGCCAGGCAGAGGACTTGGATGAGATACTCCTACAACAGATTTGCAAAGTTTTCCAAGAGAAGGGATACAGTGATCATGGGAGATTTTAATTACCCGGACATCTGTTGGAAGTCTAACTCTGCTAAAAATGAAAGGTCAAATAGATTCCTGACTTGTTTTGTTGACAACTTCCTTTTCCAACAAGTGAAGAAGGAAACAAGGGGATTTGCTATCTTGGATTTGATTCTCACCAACAAGGAAGAATTGATTAAAGAAGTGGAAAATAGTGAGCACCCTGGGCAGTAGTGACCATGTGATTTTGGAATTTACAATCTTAGGGAAGAGAAAAACTACACGCAGTCAGACTTTAAGGTTGGACTTCAGAAAGGCAAACTTCGATAAACTTAGAACTATGCTGGATAAAATCCAATAGTCTGAAATACTTAGGAAGAAGGGGGTTCAGGAAGGGTAGGAGTTTCTTAAAAGTGAAATATTGAATGCGCAATCAGATGATTCTTATGAGAAAAAAATGGAAAAAGCCTAAAGAAACTGAGTTGGCTCCATAAACAGCTCTCTAAAGACTTGTGAAATAAAAAAGACTCCTTTAGGAAATAGGAGGGCCTTATAACCAAGGATGAATATAAGCAAATCACCAGTGCTTGTAGAGAAAAAGTTAGGAAAGCTAAAGCTCAGTATGAGCTTAGGCTGGCCAAAGATGCTAAAAACAACAAAAAAGGGTACTTTTCTTATGTTCAGAGTAAGAAAAAGAGCAAAGACATGGTAGGCCCATTGCGAGGGCAGGAAAGAGAAATTGTAATGGATAATGAAGAGAGGGCAGAACTGCTCAATTCCTACTTTTCCTCAGTCTTCTCTTCTGAGGGAAACAGTGTTCAACATGGCAAAAACAGAAGATATAAGGAGGGTATGAAGTTCCAACCTAGGATCAGCATAGGGGTTGTACATGAACACCTAGTTTCTTTAAACAAAGTCCTCAGGGCCAGATGAACTGCATCCAAGGGTTCTAAAAGAATTTGTGGATGCAATTTCTGATCCTCTGGCTATTATTTTTGAGAATTCTTGGAGCACAGGAGAGGAGCCAGAAGATTGGAGGTGGACGAATGTTGTCCCTATCTTCAAGAAGGGGAAAAAAGAGGATCCGGGTAACTATTGACCCATCAGCTTGATGTCTATACCTGGAAAAGTTTTAGAATAAATCATAAAACAGTCGGTCCTGGAACATTTAGAAAGAGTGGATGTGACTACTAAAAGCCAGCATGGGTTTCTCAAGAACAAGTCATATCAGACTAACCTGATCTCTTTTTTT
Organism: Heteronotia binoei; assembly: GCF_032191835.1. Taxonomy (NCBI): domain Eukaryota; kingdom Metazoa; phylum Chordata; class Lepidosauria; order Squamata; family Gekkonidae; genus Heteronotia; species Heteronotia binoei. The sequence continues at coordinate 125,958,358 of NC_083225.1, forward strand.
TTTTTGAGAAAGTGACTACTTTGCTGGATCAGGGGAATGCTGTAGATGTCATTTATCTTGATTTCAGTAAGGCTTTTGATAAGGTTCCGCATACTATCCTTGTTGACAAGTTGGTAAAATGTGGTTTGGATTCTATTACTGTTAGTTAGGCAGAACTGTAACTGGTTAACAGATGGCACCCAAAGAGTGCTTGTGAATGGTTCCTCATCCTCTTGGAGAGGAGTGACAAGTGGAGTACCTCAAGAATCTGTCCTGGGACCTGTTTTGTTCAACATCTTTATAAATGATCTGGATGAAGGAATAGAGGAAATGCTTATTAAAATTGCCAATTATACTAAATTGGAAGGAGTTGTAAATACAGTAGAAGACAGAAACAAGATACAGGATGATCTTGACAGGCTGGAAAACTGGGCTATAACCAATAAAATGAATTTTAACAGGGACAAATGTAAACTTCTTCATTTAGGTAGGAAAAATCCCATGCATACTTATAGGATGGGGCAGACTTGTCTTAGCAGTACCATGTGCAAAAAAGATCTAGGGGTCTTAGTGGATCAGTGGATCATACGCTGAACATGAGTCAAAAGTATGATGTGGTGGCTAAAAAAGCAAAAGCAATTTTGGGCTGTATTAACAAAAGTATAATGTCTAGATCACATGAAGTGATGGTATCACTTTACTCTACTCTGGTAAGACCTCACCAGGAGTATTGTGTTCAGTTTTGGGCATCACATTTTAAGAAGGATATAGAGAAGCTGAAATGGGTCCAGAGGAGGGAGAGGAAGATGGTGAGTGGTCTGGAGAACAACTCCTACGAAGAAAGATTGAAGGAGCTGGGGATGTTTAACCTTGAGAGGAGGTGGCTGAGAGATGATATGATCACCATCTTCATGTACTTGAAGGCTATCATATAGAGGATGGTGTGGAATTGTTTTCTGTGGCCCCAGAATGTAGGACAAGAACCAATGGGTTGAAATTAAATCAAAAGAGTTTCCAGCTCAACATTAGGAAGAACTTCCTGACAGTTAGAGTGGTTCCTCAGTGGAATAGGCTTCCTCAGGTGGTGGTGGGCTCTCCTTTTTTGGTGGTTTTTAAACAAAGGCTAGAAGGTCATCTGACAACAATGAAGGTCCTGTGAATTTAGGGGGAGGTACTTGTGAGTTTCCTGCATTGTATAGGGGGCTGGACTAGCTGACCCTGGAGATCCCTTCCAACTCTGATTCTATCTTTTCTGTGAAAAAGCACAAAAAATGAGAATTGGATACATTAATATATCTAATTCTGAACATGGTCAAATCTGTGGATCTTTAAATCCAGAGACTGAATTCATGAACAGACAAGAGTGATCCTTCTACAAACCTGTAAAAAAGAGAAATCCTCAGAAAAGCTCTTAAGATATAAGAACATAAGAGAAGCCATGTTGGATCAGGCCAACGGCCCATCAAGTCCAACACTCTGTGTCACACAGTGGCAAAAAATTTTATATACACACATACACTGTGGCTAATAGCCACTGATGGACCTCTGTTCCATATTTTTATCTAAACCCCTCTTCAAGGTGGCTATACTTGTGGCCGCCACCACCTCCTGTGGCAGTGAATTCCACATGTTAATCACCCTTTGGGTGAAGAAGTACTTCCTTTTATCCGTTTTAACCTTTCTGCTCAGCAATTTCATCGAATGCCCACGAGTTCTTGTATTGTGAGAAAGGGAGAAAAGTACTTCTTTCTCTACTTTCTCCATCCCATGCATTATCTTGTAAACCTCTATCATTTCACCCCGCAGTCGATGTTTCTCCAAGCTAAAGAGTCCCAAGCGTTTCAACCTTTCTTCATAGGGAAACTGCTCCAGCCCTTTAATCATTCTAGTTGCCCTTCTCTGGACTTTCTCCAATGCTATAATATCCTTTTTGAGGTGTGGCGACCAGAACTGCACACAGTACTCCAAATGAGACCGCACCATCGATTTATACAGGGGCATTATGATACTGGCTGATTTGTTTTCAATTCCCTTCCTAATAATTCCCAGCATGGCGTTGGCCTTTTTTATTGCAGACGCACACTGTCTTGACATTTTCAGTGAGTTATCTACCACGACCCCAAGATCTCTCTCTTGGTCAGTCTCTGCCAGTTCACACCCCATCAACTTGTATTTGTAGCTGGGATTCTTGGCCCCAATGTGCATTACTTTGCACTTGGCCACATTGAACCGCATCTGCCACATTGACGCCCACTCACCCAGCCTCAACAGATCTCTTTGGAGTTCCTCACAATCCTCTCTGGTTCTCACCACCCTGAACAATTTAGTGTCATCCGCAAACTTGGCCACTTCACTGCTCACTCCCAACTCTAAATCATTTATGAACAAGTTAAAGAGCATGGGACCCAGTACCGAGCCCTGCGGCACCCCACTGCTTACCGTCCTCCACTGCGAAGACTGCCCATTTATACTCACTCTCTTCTTCCAATTACTAAGCCAGTTTTTGATCCACAAGAGGACCTGTCCTTTTACTCCATGACTCTCAAGTTTTCTAAGGAGCCTTTGATGAGGAACTTTATCAAAAGCTTTCTGGAAGTCAAGGTAAACAACATCTATCGGGTCGCCTTTGTCCACATGTTTGTTCACCCCCTCAAAGAAATGTAACAGGTTAGTGAGGCAAGATCTTCCCTTGCAGAACCCATGCTGAGTCTTCTTCAATAACCCGTGTTCATCAATGTGCCTACTCATTCTGTCCTTGATAATGGTTTCTACCAACTTTCCCGGTATTGAAGTCAGACTGACTGGCCTGTAATTTCCCGGATCTCCTCTGGAACCCTTTTTAAAGATGGGGGTGACATTTGCTACCTTCCAGTCCTCAGGAACGGAGGCAGATTTCAATGAAATATTACAGATTTTTGTTAGAAGATCCACAAGTTCAACTTTGAATTCTTTCAGAACTCTCGGATGTATGCCATCCGGACCTGGTGACTTATTAGTTTTTAATTTGTCTATCAGTTGTAGGACCTCCTCTTTTGTCACCTCAATCTGACCCAGGTCTTTCAACACCCCTTCCAAAATTAGTGGTTCTGGGGAGGGCAAAAAGTTCTCGTCTTCCACAGTGAAGACGGAGGCAAAAAATTCATTTAGCTTCTCAGCCATTTCCCTATCCTCCTTCAGTGATCCTTTTACCCCATGGTCATCCAAGGGCCCCACTGCCTCCCTGGCTGGTTTCCTACTTCTAATATATTTGAAGAAAGTTTTATTGTTGGTCTTTATGTTTTTTGCAATATGCTCCTCATAGTCCCTTTTTGCCTGCCTGATCACAGTCTTGCATTTGATTTGCCACAGCCTGTGTTCCCTTTTACTAATCTCACTTGGACTGGTTTTCCACCGCTTAAAGGAGTCCTTCTTACCTTTTACAGCTTCCATTACTTTGTTTGTTAACCATGCAGATCTTTTCTTATGCCTGTTTGTGCCTTTCCTAACTTGTGGTATGTATTTTATCTGAGCTTCTAGGATTATAGTTTTAAATAGCGTCCAAGCTTCCCCGAGGGTTTTGACCGTATGTACCTTTCCTTTCAGTTTCCTCCTCACATGCCTCCTCATCTCAGTGTATTTACCCCTTTTAAAGTTAAACGTGGTTGTGGCGGTCTTTTTGGACAACTCCCTATTTATACAAACGGTGAAATCAATAACATTATGGTCACTGCTCCCAAGCGGCGCAATCACTTTTACATCTCTCACCAAGTCTTGGGCATTACTTAGGACCAAATCCAGGATCGCCCCACCCCTTGTAGGTTCTGAGACCATCTGCTCCATAGCACAGTCATTGAGAGCATCAAGAAACTCAATCTCTTTCTCTCGACCAGAACACATATTGACCCAATCAATCTGCGGGTAGTTAAAATCACCTATTACGACACAGTTTTTAGGTTTAGCCGCTATCTTTAAGCCTTCCATCATATTATAATCGTCCTCTCTCTTTCGATTTGGTGGGCGATAACAAACTCCCATAGTTAAGTTTCCTTTTGGGCCCTCTATTTCAACCCAAAGCATTTCTAAAAGTGAATCTAATTCTCTGACCTCAGTCTTACTGGACCGTATATCCTCTCTGACATACAGAGCCACCCCACCTCCAACCCTTCCCTCCCTATCCTTCCGATATAGCTTATATCTAGGAATCACCGTGTCCCACTGATTCTCCTCATTCCACCAAGTTTCTGAAATTCCCACAATGTCTATGTTTTCTCCCAACACTAAACATTCCAATTCACCAATTTTACTTCGAACACTTCTAGCATTTGCATACAAACATCTATAATTTCCCAGGCGAGCTAGGCTCGCCACCTTCCTCCTGCCACCTCGAGACTCTGGCAGACAGTCCATATTGTTTGTCGCCTTCACAGTGGACAACTCTGGTCTGTTACCCAGTAGAAAAATAGCAGCCAACCCTTCATCTCTTTGAGATGAGTCCTCCCGAACCAGAGACATTTCATCTCCTGTCGGCTTTCCCCCAAGATTTAGTTTAAAAACTGCTCTGCCACCTTTTTGATTTTAAGCGCCAGCAGCCTGGTTCCATCCGGGGACAAGTGGAGACCGTCTCTTTTGTACAGCTCCCGCTTGTTCCAGAAAGCATCCCAGTGCCTAACAAACTTAAACCCTTCCTCCTTACACCATCGTCTCATCCACACATTGAGACTTCTAATTTGTGCCTGTCTCTCCTGCCCTGCACGTGGAACAGGTAGCACTTCCGAGAACATAAGAACATAAGAGAAGCCATGTTGGATCAGGCCAACGGCCCATCAAGTCCAACACTCTGTGTCACACAGTGGCAAAAAATGTTATATACACACATACACTGTGGCTAACAGCCACTGATGGACCTGTGCTCCATACACTGTGGCTAATAGCCACTGATGGACCTGTGCTCCATACACTGTGGCTAATAGCCACTGATGGACCTGTGCTCCATATTTTTATCTAAACCCCTCTTGAAGGTGGCTATACTTGTGGCCGCCACCACCTCCTGTGGCAGTGAATTCCACATGTTAATCACCCTTTGGGTGAAGAAGTACTTCCTTTTATCCGTCTTAACCTGTCTGCTCAGCAATTTCATCGAATGCCCACGAGTTCTTGTATTGTGAGAAAGGGAGAAAAGTACTTCTTTCTCTACTTTCTCCATTCCATGCATTATCTTGTAAACCTCTATCATGTCACCCCGCAGTCGACGTTTCTCCAAGCTAAAGAGTCCCAAGCGTTTCAACCTTTCTTCATAGGGAAAGTGCTCCAGCCCTTTAATCATTCTAGTTGCCCTTCTCTGCACCTTCTCTAAAGCTATAATATCCTTTTTGAGGTGCGGCGACCAGAACTGCACACAGTACTCCAAATGAGACCGCACCATCGATTTATACAGGGGCATTATGATACTGGCTGATTTGTTTTCAATTCCCTTCCTAATAATTCCCAGCATGGCATTGGCCTTTTTTATTGCAAACGCACACTGTCTTGACACTTTCAGTGAGTTATCTATCATGACCCCAAGATCTCTCTCTTGATCAGTCTCTGCCAGTTCACACCCCATCAACTTGTATTTGTAGCTGGGATTCTTAGCCCCAATGTGCATTACTTTGCACTTGGCCACATTGAACCGCATCTGCCACGTTGACGCCCACTCACCCAGCCTCAACAGATCCCTTTGGAGTTCCTCACAATCCTCTCTGGTTCTCACCACCCTGAACAATTTAGTGTCATCCGCAAACTTGGCCACTTCACTGCTCACTCCGAACTCTAAATCATTTATGAACAAGTTAAAAAGCATGGGACCCAGTACCGAGCCCTGCGGCACCCCACTGCTTACCGTCCTCCACTGCGAAGACTGCCCATTTATACTGACTCTCTGCTTCCTATTACTCAGCCAGTTTTTGATCCACAAGAGGACCTGTCCTTTTACTCCATGATTCTCAAGCTTTCTAAGGAGCCTTTGATGAGGAACTTTATCAAAAGCTTTCTGGAAGTCAAGGTAAACAACATCTATCGGGTCTCCTTTGTCCACATGTTTGTTCACCCCCTCAAAGAAATGCAACAGGTTAGTGAGGCAAGATCTTCCCTTGCAGAACCCATGCTGAGTCTTCCTCAATAACCCGTGTTCATCAATGTGCCTACTCATTCTGTCCTTGATAATGGTTTCTACCAACTTTCCCGGTATTGAAGTCAGACTGACTGGCCTGTAGTTTCCCGGATCTCCTCTGGAACCTTTTTTAAAGATGGGGGTGACATTTGCTACCTTCCAGTCCTCAGGAACGGAGGCAGATTTCAATGAAAGATTACAGATTTTTGTTAGAAGATCCACAAGTTCAACTTTGAGTTCCTTCAGAACTCTCGGATGTATGCCATCCGGACCCGGTGACTTATTAGTTTTTAATTTGTCTATCAGTTGTAGGACCTCCTCATTTGTCACCTCAATCTGACTCAGGTCTTTCAACACCCCTTCCAAAATTAGTGGTTCTGGGGCGGGCAAAAAGTTCTCGTCTTCTACAGTGAAGACGGAGGCAAAAAATTCATTTAGCTTTTCAGCCATTTCCCTATCCTCCTTCAGTAATCCTTTTACCCCATGGTCATCCAAGGGCCCCACTGCCTCCCTGGCTGGTTTCCTACTTCTAATATATTTGAAGAAAGTTTTATTGTTGGTCTTTATGTTTTTTGCAATATGCTCCTCATAGTCCCTTTTTGCCTGCCTGATCACAGTCTTGCATTTGATTTGCCACAGCCTGTGTTCCCTTTTACTAATCTCACTTGGACTGGTTTTCCACCGCTTAAAGGAGTCCTTCTTACCTTTTACAGCTTCCATTACTTTATTTGTTAACCACGCAGGCCTTTTCTTATGCCTGTTTGTGCCTTTCCTAACTTGTGGTATGTATTTTATCTGAGCTTCTAGGATTATAGTTTTAAATAGCGTCCAAGCTTTCTCAAGGGTTTTGACCGTATGTACCTTTCCTTTCAGTTTCCTCCTCACATGCCTCCTCATCTCAGTGTATTTACCCCTTTTAAAGTTAAACGTGGTTGTGGTGGTCTTTTTGGACAACTCCCTATTTATACAAACGGTGAAATCAATAACATTATGGTCACTGCTCCCAAGCGGCGCAATCACTTTTACATCTCTCACCAAGTCTTGGGCATTACTTAGGACCAAATCCAGGATCGCCCCACCCCTGGTAGGTTCTGAGACCATCTGCTCCATAGCACAGTCATTGAGAGCATCAAGAAACTCAATCTCTTTCTCTCGACCAGAACACATATTGACCCAATCAATCTGCGGGTAGTTAAAATCACCTATTACAACACAGTTTTTACGTTTAGCCGCTATCTTTAAGCCTTCCATCATATTATAATCGTCCTCTCTCTTTTGATTTGGTGGGCTACCTTGGAAGGCTACCTTGGAGGTCCTGGCCTTAAGTCTCCCGCCTAGCAGCCTAAATTTTTCCTCCAGGACCTCACGACTGCATTTCCCCACATCATTGGTGCCAACATGCACCACGAACACAGGCTCCTCCCCAGCACTGTCTATCAGTCTATCTACTACACGCGTAATGTCCGCTACCTTCGCACCAGGCAGGCAAGTCACCATACGGTCAGTACGCGGTTTCGCCACCCAGCTGTCTACTTGCCTAAGGATTGAATCACCAACTACCAAAACCCCCCCTCTCCCCTTGCTCAGGGATGGTTCCTTGGCGCAAAAGGATTCCCGCTCACCAACCGAAGAAGAGGTCCCTTCTGAGGGCGCATTCCCCTTGTCCTCAGCATGGTGCCCTGTTCCCTCTCGACCCTCTCGCTCTCTGGCAGCAACGGGGCTGCTACGTTCAGAGCGGGGCTCATCTAATACACCCCCGAGAGTCTTCCCCAAGTGCCTAACTGACCGTCTCTGCTTCTCCAGGGCAGTCACCTCAGCCTCAAGGGTACGAACTCGTTCCCTGAGGACCAGGAGCTCCTTGCACCGAGCACACACCCAAGACTTCTGTCCTTTGGGCAGATAGTCATACATGTGACACTCAGTGCAAAACACTGGAAAGCCCCCAACCCCCTGCTGGCATTCTATCTTCATGATATATATATATATATTAAAATATACAGTCCTCTTTAAATGCTGTTTGTTTAAGTGGCTCCCCTTCTGGAGGGTCAACTTACCTTACTGGGAACTTACCTTATTTGGAGAACAAAGAAATCAGGGATCTGGGTTCCTGGCCCTTAGAGAGCCCCTAGGCGAAGAGCCACAGGCCAAGAGCCCTTTAGCTCTCGCCCTTGGCAAGGCGCAGCTTAAAATGCAAAGACGGTGGAGCAGAGGCACTCCTCAGCAATCAGTAGCAATCACTCTTAATCTCTTTCACCCTTAGGCCAGTCAACCAAACAAAGAGCAGTCAACCAAACAAAGAGCAGTCAACCAAACAAAGAGCAGTTCCCCAGCTATCACACCTTAGAATTTTAGGCAGCCCCACAAACCTTAGAATGAAGTCCTTGGAATGAAGTCCTTCAAAACTCAGAAATTCTCAGCAATTTCTCCAGCTGTCTCAGCTATCAGAGCTGCTCTGCTCCTCTCAGCCCTCTGTGAGATGGTTGGGTTGGTGTATTACCCATGGTTCTAATGATTCCTACAAGCAATAAATTGTGGCCAAAGAAATGCAGCTTTATTCAGCTTTACAGTGAAAATATCCCTCACCCAACCAATGAGCTTTAGAAGGAGAAAGAAAAGTCTACCTCACAAGGCTAGCAGTCTGTCCAGGAATCTAGGCTGGACTACAGGGTTTCTCTACAGCTTGCATACAACTTAGAAGTTTGTCCTCCCTTGCTGAGGCCTCTTCTCTCCAAGCTGTCTTCTGTGCTTGAAGCCGTTGTCCCTCTGCCATTGGAAGCCACCATCTAAAAAAGCTGCCATTGAAGTCGCTGCTGAAGCCGCTGCTGCCCTCTCTCCAAAGTTGCCTGCTTCTTATCTACACATCTCTCTCATCCCAGGTATTCTTCATTTACAATGCTGTGTAGGATTTAACTCCCTGCTGCCCTGGAAGGGCTGTATGGTTCACCACTTATCTCCTCATGTAATTTCCACTAAAGTGGGTAAAAATCCTGCCAAATAATAGCAGCAGCACATATATCTTTAAGAAGTGAATGCTGTCAGTGGCCATTGTGAGGCCACCACAACATTGTTGTGAGCCTTCAAGTCTTGGTTTCTGTCTGTAAAAAACAGGGGACAGGGAAAGGCCTTTTCTCGGACTGTTTTGCCTTCATGGGGCCAGCCTGGGTGACTTCCTACTGGGTGACTTCCTACCATGTGACTTGCATGACTCACCTATGACTGACTGTTTGTTACTATTCAACAGCATCCACATGAAAGTCAAGTGTGGTGTAGTGGTTAGAATTTCCAACTACGAACTGGGAGACTTAGGTTCAAATCTCTACTCTGCCATGGAAGCTCACTGAGTGACTTTTGGCCAATCACACCCTCATAGCCTAACCTATCTCACATAATGTAGGAGAGGATAATGATGTCAGCTGCTTTGGGTCCCCATTGTGGAGTAAGATAGGATATAAACAGGCCTTGAATTCAGCAGGAGCTCACAGGAGTGCAGCTCCTGAACCTTTCTGAGGGTTCCCTCTCTTCCACCCCACCTGCCTACCTTGTCCATTGAATAGCAGGTGCAGCTGCATAAGAATCCCTGGATGAGCTCCACCACCTATTTTTCTACAAAATGACCCCTAGATATAAATGAAATAAATTAATAATAAATAATGCAGATATGAGGTAAATTGGCTAGTAGGTGGGAAAAAGGAAGCAGGAAATGGGGACAAGTCAAGGGGGCTTTTAGGAAAGAGAAATAAGAAATAGAGGGTGGAAATGAGATACCCCCCCCCCCGAATACTTTTGGGTCCTACATTGTAATTTAAAAATATAGCATTACTATGAGGCAATATGTGATTATGGTAAATTTTATGAGTGCTGTTAAGTTGTCTGTTTATAAAATGTTTATATTGTATTTTATTGTTTTATCATATGTTGTACTCTGCCCTGAGCCCTACGGGGAATGGGCAGAATCGAAATATACTAAAATAAAAATAAAATAAATAGGTGTGAGTACATTTTAAAATCATTTTACAGCGGATGATGTTGTCCTTTTGAAATGTGGCTTTGCAAACTTGTGCTGACTCCACCTCAAGGAATAATCATTTAGAGTTCATTGCTTATTGTTCCCTTGTAATCAAGAAATCAGCATCTAGGGAGTTTGCCATCCTCTGCCTGCATTAAATCAAAAGATGGCTCTAATGTGCTATACTGAAAGAGCAAACTAACATAAACCAGTATACTCCTCAGACTCACTGGGGGATTCTACAGCACTGTCAGACTTTTTTTTCCGCATCATCATGTTATTATTACATGATATCTGAATTAAATCTTAGTCCTTTGTTGCAGCAGAAATGCTCTAAAGTAATTACAGGAAAACTGACAGATTTGATAACCCTGAACTTTAGAAACAAACAAAATTAACTGTATATTGGTGGTATCCATACCAGAGACATGAGGAGGAGGAGGAGGAGGAGGAGGAGGAGGAGGAGGAGGAGGAGGAGGAGGAGGAGAAGAAGAAGAAGAAGAAGAAGAAGAAGAAGAAGAAGAAGAAGACGAAGAAGAAGACGAAGAAGAAGAAGAAGAAGAAGAAGAAGAAGAAGAAGAAGACGACGACATTGGATTTATATCCCGCCCTTCACTCCAAAGCAGCTGCCCTTTCAAAAACAACCTCTGCCAGAACTATGGCTGACCCAAGGCCATTCCAGCAGGTGCAAGTGGAGGAGTGGGGAATCAAACCCGGTTCTCCCAGATAAGAGTCCGCACACTTAACCACTACACCAAACTGGTTCTCCACATGCCACAAAACTATGGCTTCACTGCAGCTTTCTTCAATAAATGTGAATAGGTCAGGGATGGCCAACGGTAGCTTTCCAGATGTTTTTTGCCTACAACTCCCATCAGTCCCATCCAGCATGGCCAATGGCTGGGGCTGAAGGGAGTTGTAGGCAAAAAACATCTGGAGAGTTACCATTGGCCACCCCTGGAATAGGCTATGCTCAGCAATACTAATTGGAATGGAGATCTTATAACATGATCCATTAACTCTACTGTTGGGTTGTCCCCAAATATATTGTTCATTCCAATCAATAACTAGTTTACAGCCATTAGTCATACTTCCTGTGCAATACCCAACTACTTCTGTCCTTTCAGCCTACCAGGATTAGTATTAAAGAAAAAGTCCATATTAAAGTAAATGGGGATATATTGATTGTTTTAGGCTTTCATTCTGTGTTTCCATGAATTTATGATGACAAGGTTATGTAACAATGCATATTAATTTGGAAGCACTCCAACTAATGATTCTTGATTTTAAATAACATGCATAGCATGACTTCTGTCTTTTAAGGATTAATTTAATTAGCCATTACATTAGTGCTGGGAAATGTTATTTCAGAGAGAAATTGAATATTTTGCTATATTATAGTTGTTTGGTTAATGAGAAAAGATTGTTTGAGATCTAATAGTCACTGAAAATAAGATTGGGTAACAAATGAAATCAAACATATGTATTACCTTTATTCTTAAAGCATTATTATTTACTGGCAGTCTTCTTCCATGTCCACAGGATGTTATTTTTATACGGCTTGAATTTCCCCCCCTCATTTTCAAAATCTAAATTTCATATAATATCATAAGGTTTTCATTTTGCATGAAATTTTTTTACACAGATCACCAAAATCTTTATAGAATTGTTTTAAAAGAAAACACTTTCTGTTTACATGCACTGAAATTGTGCAGAGTTAAACTGATTAAATTCTATGGAAGCTAAAAGGCCTGCCTAAAGCCATAGCTCTCATAGGAGTTGTCCTTGAAAGGGCAGCTTCTGTGAAAGCTCTCTTAGCCCCATCCACCTCACAGGGTGTCTGTTATAGGGGAAGAGAAATAAAGGAGATTGTAAACTGCTCTGAGTTTCTGATTCAGAGAGAAGGGCGGGATATAAATCCGCAATTATTATTATTCTTTTTCACCTATCCTAGTTTAACATTTGGCATGTACAGTTGAGAGGGACAGAGGATTTTTGTCTTACCAATTTCTTTTGTTCTTCCTTGCTTCATTCTGGCATTGTGCTCAATATGCTTGCAAACATTTCATTTTTAATAAATACTTAAAAGTTTTGATTCTGGAAGTTGTTCTTTGTACCACATAGACCCTCACTGTTTCAGACATGCTATTCCCCCAGGGATGTACAAAGCAGTAAACTGTCCCCATGGTAGCCAAAGCAACAGGAGACACTGAGGCAAGGCCTCTGAGTTTGAAAGGGGAGCTAAGAGTGGGTCCTGTTCCCCCTTAGTGGGAATTCGATGCTTGCAGCCTGCAGCAATGCTGCTAGATTGCAGTAGCAAGGTTTGCCTCCCTGGGAGGGAAAGAAGGATTTACAGCCAGTTTGGGCACATATTTGAGGGGGCGGGGCCAGGCCATTGTAATGGCCAGACCTCCACTCCCTGCTTCAGTCTTGATGACAATTGGCTTTGAAGGGTTGATCTTCATAGGCTTGGAGTGCTGAAGGGGAGGAGACCTTGCCTCTTCATCGGGGTTAGCGCAGACTTGCGGGGATTGAGGAGCCTGAGGCTCGGAGGCTGCATCTGTGACGGCGGCTGCTGCCTTTGCAGGCGAGGGAAGTCTCTTGGGAGCTGGATGTTCCCCAGGCTCAGAGGCTGTGTCTGTAGTGGTGGCAGCCGCCTTTGCAGGCGAGGGAAGTCTCTTGGGAGCTGGGTGCTCCCCAGGCTCGGCAGCTGCGTCTGTGGAAGGGCTGGCCATCTTTGCAGGTTAAGGAAGTCTCTTGGGAGCTTAGCTCTCCCCAGGCTCAGAGGCCGCGTCTGTGGCAGCGGCGGCCATCTTTGCAGGCGAAGGAAATCTCTTGGGAGCTGGGCACTCTCTTGTCGTTTTGGGGTGGTGAGGATGAATGCTGAGGGTCGTCGGCTGTTTGGAGCCAGGATCACGCAAGGCGATCTTTTCTCTCTTCTAATTGTTGGGGTGCCCAGCCTCCTCCCTCTTTTGACAGAAAAGTGGTTGGGTTTGGTGGTTTTACTTCAGGCAGGCAGGGGGAGGATTACTGTTTTAGCTGCGTCGCCATTTTGCTTCCCTGATATTTTGTAGGTTGGCCATATTGGGTCCCCTTCTTCTTAGTTAATGGAGGGTGGCCATTTTAGTTGGTGGCCATATTGGGTCCCCTTCTTCTTAGTTAAGGGAGGGTGGTTATTTAAGTTGGCATTGTGAGGAAGCCATTTTAAGGGTCTACTTTAGTTATAGAGATGCCTGTCGTCTTCTGACGAGGAGGGTGATGAGGCTGTTAATGCGAACATTATGCAAAGGCTGCGGGTGCTAGAACAGGCGTCAGGCATTTCTCCTTCTGAAGGGGCAGGAGGGGAAAGGGCTTCAAAGAGGGATCTCCAAGTGAATGTACTAGCCAGGTTGTCTATTCTTGAGGGCAGATCTAGTACAATCTTTGCTGGCAGTGCCATGGGCCTTGGCGGTCCAGACGCGGGATCAGTGTCATTATCTGCAGCTGCGGGAGCTGGGTCAACGGTGCTGCCAGCTGGATCCGTTGGTAAGGCTGGAGACATCTTGCAGGGCTGGTTTGGCCTTGGGGGCCTTGGGGTGCAGCTTCACCTGTGGGGCAGGGCATCCCTGCTGTGAGTACAGGGTTTGCTTCCCCCGCAGGGGTGGGGCTATTATCAAATTGGGCTTGGCCTACTGGGCAATGTGGCCCCGGTGTAGTTTGGCCAGGTGTGGGACAGCAAGGTAGTGCAGGCTCTTTCATTGGGAATTGGGGCGCCCTTTCTCCTTACGGGATGGTTCCTTTTACCGCCTTACCTTTAGGGGAGGTTGCTTTGCCTTTACGGGATCATTTGTTGCCTGCAACAAAAGATAAGATCTTAAAGGGGGAGTATGTTGATATCTTCTCCCTTCTGTTTCGGGAGTTGGAAAAGAAGGATAAGGAGGATCTGGACGACAAGGAGAAGGAAAAATTGAAGAAGCACAAGGTGAATCAGACCTGGGCGAATTGGCTGCCAGGGTTTTTTATCTATGCTGGAGTGATTGCACATGCTCAGCCTTGGAGGGTGGCTGCACTCATCCAGTACTTGGATATAATTTATAAAGGGTACACTATGTTCAGTGGATCTGCCTGGATTCAATATGACGAGGAATTCAGGATGAGGGCCGCATTGTACCCTTCCCTTCAGTGGGACCGTATTCACCAGCAGTTGTGGCTGCAGGTCATGTCTCCTGCCTGGCCAAATTTAGGTGACTGCTCTGATAGCGGTCCTTTGGTGGCCAGGTCAGGTGCTACCTCCTCGGCTTCTGCAGCCTCTTTTCGCAGTTCGTCAGGGCAGGGGGTTCAATCCAGCCTGCTTTGTTGGGAGTTCGGTTCTCAGGGAGTGTGTAGCAGAAAGGCTTGTCAGTTCAAGCACGAATGCCCCATGTGTGGTGGGCCTCACTCCTTCAATAACTGCCCTAAAGCCCGGATGCGTAAAAATCAAAAGAAGTCAGGAGGAGGAGGGGGAAGTTATCAGGCTGGAAAAGGGGCCCAGTCCGATAAAGGTGGGTCCTCTTGAGTGCTGGCTGTCCAGGTATCCACGGAGAGCTGACAGCATTTACCTGTTAAATGGTTTCAAGTTTGGTTTTAGGAACCCTTTTCAGGGGCCCCGGGTTCCGTTTTTGTCTGGAAACCTTAGTTCTGTTAAGGGTTTAGAGCAGGTAGTTAAAGCAATGGCAGGTCTATGCTTGCCGCAGCATAGAACATGGGTTACCAGCAGCATGAGGGAAGATTTGGGGGTTTGGCAAGAATTTTTGGAGTCCTTTAATGGGATCTCCTTTTGGAGAGAAGACATGAGGCTTGAAGCTGAGCTTCAGGTCATGTCTGATGCTGCTGGATCTCTGGGTTTTGGAGTCTATTTCTGCGGACATTGGTGCGCGGATGGTTGGCCAGACTCCTGGAGGCAGGCGGGAGTGAACCGAGATCTTACGTTTCTCGAGTTTTTTTTCCCATTCTAGTTGCAGTTTGACTGTGGGGGATGGATATGGCCAATCGCACAGTTCATTTTTGGTGTGATAATATGGTGGTAGTCCATGTTATTAATTCCCTTTCATCCAAATCCTAGCAGGTTATGAGTTTGGTGCGGGCCTTCACTCTGCGTTGTCTGCGGCTTTATATATTGTTTTTAGCCAAGCATGTTCCTGGGTTGAATAACGGGGTGGCTGACACTCTTGTAAACAGATGGAGAGATTTCTTCAGCTGTCCCAGATGCCAATCGAGAGGCGGTGTCAATGCCCCAGGAGCTATGGCTGATTGGAGAACCGAGGCCTGCAGAGCAATAGACCTAGCCATTGTGACTAGCACCAGAAAGTCTTACGAACGTGCTGTGCGGCAGTTTGAGGACTTTAGGGCTGAGGTGGGGTATCACATTGTTTGGCTCCTCCCGGTGGAGCAGTTGCTCCACTACTGTGTTTCTCTATGAGGTAAGGGATTGGCCGTGCGATCCATTAGGGGGCGTCTGTCTGCATTGGCTTTTGCCAGTAAGGCGCTAGGTTATAAGGAGGAAACAGCTGATTTTTGTCTCCAAAAATGCTGGAGGGGTGGACCAGAGAGGCTGGTCCTAGGCTGGATGCACAGAAACCTCTGATTCCTCCTCAGGTTTTAATTATTCACCTAGGAAGGAATTACCTCGGGCTAGTACAAGACAAGGCGTTTTCTTGTAGGCCCGTGAGGATTTTCAGTACATTTGGGAGTGATGGCCTGGGGCCACTATAATTTGGTCAGCCATGCTTCCCCGCCTTGTTTGGCGCAGTGTGTGGGACCCTGCAGCTATTGAGAGGGCACGTTACAAAGGTAATAAAATAATTAGGAAGGCATTTGAAGGGGGGTTGAGCCACTATCTGCCCCATCTGGATATTTCTACGGAATTTCCTGACCTCTACAGAGGGTATGGGGTACATCTCTCAGAAAAGGGTAATATGCTTTACTTGAGAGATCTCTGGCAAGGGCTGTGGCTAGCGATGGGTGCTAAGCCCTAAGTAGAGACTTGGCCTTAGTGGTGGCAGGTTTTTCTGGATTAGGGTACTATGCAGCTAGGGGAGGACCATGAAGCACCCCCCTTTTAGGGAATTTGGGGTCTGTCATGATCAACCTTGGGGTTTGATGACCCGGGGTGGGGAGAATGCAGACTGTCCCGGAGGCTCGACTAGAGGGTGCTTTCCATTGAGACGTGCATCTGATGGTTCAGCCCTCTGGGGCATGCCTCCTAGCTGGGCCAGCCTAGCGGGAGTTGTGTCACACAGCTCTGGCTGGGGGCTGGGTCTCTTGCCAGCGAATGGCAGGGGAGCGGTCTGTTGAGACCCCTAGCCCTGACCAGGCTGCAGTTTGGGTGCCCTTGATGTTTTATTATGATGATTAATAAAGTGGCCCATTGATTATACCAATGCATTGTGTCTGACTCTTCATTCCGATTTGGGGGGCAATTTGATGCTTGCAGCCTGCAGCGACGCTTCTAGGTTGCAGTAGCAAGGTTTGCCTCCCTGGGAGGGAAAGGAGGATCTACAGCTCATTTGGGCACGTATTTGAGGGGGTGGGCCAGGCCGTTGTAATGGCCAGACCTCCGCTCCCTGCTTCAATCTCAACGACGATCGGCCCTCCCGCCCGCCCTGTTTGTTATGTAAATGATTGCTGGTCGTCTCATGTTTGGGAGGCCGGGTAGGAATTTTTTGCTCCCCAGCTGATTGACAGTTGCTGGGGTGTGTTTTTTGCCTACCCTACATAGCAAAACAGTGGATTGTGGATTTAGCTATTGGGAGGTGCTGTTAAATAGGTTAGCCACTTTAGCTTGGCAGGTTTTTCTGGATTAGGGTACTATGCGGCTAGGGGAGGACCATGAAGCATCCCTCTTTTGGGGAATTTGAGGTCTGGCATGTTCAACCTTAGGTTTTTATGACCCAGGGTGGGGAGAATGCAAACTGTCCCGGAGGCTCGACTAGAGGGTGCCTTCTATTGAGATGTGCGTCTGGTGGTTGGGCCCTCTGGGGTGTGCCTCCCAGCTGGGCCGGCCTGGCGGGAGCTGCATCACACAGCTCCAGCTGGGGGCTGGGTCTCTTCCCCACAAATGGCAGGGGAGTGGTCTGTTGAGATCCCTAGCCCTGACCAGGCCGCAGTTTGGGTGCCCTTGCCAATTTATTATGATGATTAATAAAGTGGCCCATTATTTATACCAATGCATTGTGTCCGACTCTTCATTCTGACTTGGGGGGCAAACTCCTATATTGAACAGGTAGTGGTAGGTAAAAGGAAAAGCCCCTCCAGGGAGTTGGCAACCCTGAAGAGGTTAATGCAGAATGGGGTCTGCATGTTTTGCCATATTAACTTTCTACCAAATACTTCAGTCCCTGGTATTAGATGGCACACTAGTGAGCACATGGTTATTTATTTCTGACTTATTTTCTGCACTACGTTATCTTATCTTGACCAATGGAATTTTACATATAGAATTATTTATATATATATATATATATATATATATATATATATATATATATATATATATATATATATATATATATATATATATATATATATATATATATATATATAGTTATCATTCAAGGTTATCATATCTACAAGTTTGTTTATTTGCTCTGTGTTGAGATGTGCTTTTTGCTAATGTCTATTTGCATATCTTTATTATTGTTGGTTAATCTTTGTTATGCTGCATTGTGTTTAAATAAAGTTTATTTTTAAATAATAAAAATACAAGTCCAAGCTTAAGTGTTCTTCTATGCACAGTCTGTCATGATGAATTGTCAGAGCCACTGCCTAGCTAAATCACAAAGTTAGCATGGCTTCCCTCTTGCCTATGGCTTAATTATAGTCCTTTGACCATCTGGCACCAGGTAATCTCCCAAACCCAATGAGGAAGCTCCAGAAGATGATGACATCCACTCCTGCTTTCCCCCTCCCATCTAGTCTCATGATTAGCCAATCATTACATTCTTGAATCCAGCCTTGAAAAAGATGATAGTGTCTGCCGGAAGGCTCAATTATTGGCACCTGCAAGCCAGTGAAGGCTAGTATTCATATTAACCCTTGAAGAGAAATCAGAGTGATTGGTAGTATCAAAGAATCACAGAGTTAGAAGGAGCCATATATGCCATCTAGTTCAACCCCGTGGTCAATGCAGGACCAGCCTACAGCATCTCTGACAAGTGTTTGTCCAACTGCTGTTTAAAGACTGCCAGTGAGGGGGAGCTCACCACCTCCCAAGGTAGCTGATTTCACTGTTGAACAACTCTTACTCTACAAAAGTGTTTCTTAATATCCAGCCAGTACCTTCCACACTTAATTTAAACCCATTCTTATGAGTCCTATCCTGCTGCAAATAGGAACAGCTTCTTGGCTTCCTCTAAGTGACAACTCTTCAAGTACTTAAAGAGAGCAATCATGCCCTCTCCACCTCCTCTTCTTCAGACTGAACATTCCCAAGTCCCTCAGCCTTTCCTCATAGGGCTTGGTCTCCAGACCCCTGATTATCCTAATCGCTCTCCTCTGCACCCAATCCATTCTGTCCATATCCTTTTTGAAGTGAGGCCCTTCAGAACTGCATACAATATTCCAGATGAGGCCTGACCAATGCAGTGTACAGTGGAGCTATGATATCTTGCAATTTGGATGTTATGCCTCTGTTGATACCCAAAATCACATCAGTCTTTTTTGTTTCTGCATCACATTGGCTGCTTATATTTAATTTATGATCCACTCATGCCCATGGAGTGATTCTCATCATGCTTCTGAATTTATTAAAATCTGCCCTACTGAAATCTAACATAGACATGTGGCTACAAATTTTCTTGGTCCCCCATAATAAAAGGAATTCTAGCAGGACATGGTCCCTTTCCCCTAAGGTCCCCACCACCTTCGCCCTATCTACCATCTCTTGCCTGTTGGTCAATATCAAGTTATCCTAAAGCTTTGTTGGCCTTAAAAATGCTACTGGACTCCTACTTTGTCCTATTGCTTCAGACCAACATGGCTGCCCACCTGGATCTATCTACAAGAAAAGCAATTATTTTTGGAAAGGTTAAAAGCAAAAGGAAACCAGGCTGTCAAAGAACATGGTGGATAGGCATCATAAAAGTTGACACCAGCCTGAGCATGGAACAACTCTAGAAAACATTACATGTTTGGAAAACATGGAGACAGCTAGCCCATAGAATTGGCAAGAGTTGGACATGACTGAATAGTTAACAACAACATTGGACAACATATCAATATAACCATAGCACCAAGTTAGATTATATCATTTGCAGCAAATCAGAGTAGAAATTATAATAGGTCAAGACCCAGCTAGGGCTGGCCCTTCCACTAGGCAAATTAGGCACTTGCTTAGGTTGCCAGCCCTGGGGGGGGGGGGGGCAAATTAGCCACCCCCACTTAACTTTTTTGTTTGAAAAGGTTCGCTGCCAAGCATTAGCTAGGAGTCCCTTCCTGCTGGCACCATCTTGAGTAGCGTCTTTTAGCTAGTGCCCACCTGCACCACTTCCCACCCCCTCCAATTTGCTGCTTCCCCCTCTTCAGTTGTCACCTCTCCCTGCCTCCTTTGATTCCAGCTCCATCCTTCCCACCATCCCCAATTCACTCTCTCCCTGCCCTCTCAGATTGCATATGGCTGCTGCCATCCCAGCTTCTCTTCTTGCCCTGGGTGTGCTTTGTGCCCGGGTGGCTCCAAGCAGCTTGGTGCATGTGTGGCTGAGGGCAGCATTAGCCATCGTCACAGTGCAAGCTGGTGGTGGAGGTTGCTTCAGAGGAAAAGGGTTGCAGCAGCCTGTTGGTGCTTTGCCACTGCTTGTTCCTTGCCCTGCTGTGCCTGGCTGACTCTGGCTTCAAGAGGCTTGGGGTCACAAAACTTAAAAGCCAGTGAGTGACTGAAGGCGCACCTAGGGCCACAAGGCTTGCACAGCTTGATCAGGAATGCTGCTGCTTCTCCCCCATCAGCCTCACTCTGGGCATCGCAATCATTTGCAACAGAGCAGACCATCCCCCCCCCCCTTCACTGAAGCAATCTCAGCTCTGTACACATGACAGCTCTCACAGCCCCCCTTCCTTCCCAGAGCCCCCTTCCTCCTGACACACTCTCACTGGCTCAGCTTTCCAACAAGGCAACCCTCATAGGAGGCCAGAACTTACATCCTCCTTCCACCTCAACCAATTTCTGGAGGAGATTTGCAAGGAGCCTGCTGAGGAGGAGTTTACAGCTTGCAAGGGCTGATTGTTTTAAGGTACAGGAGGGGGGGGCTGTAAGAAAAAAAGCTCACCCCCCCCAAAAAAACAGCAACAGTCCAAATGAGGAACAGCAAAATGTCTCTGTTCTTGATTTCTTCCCTACCAGGAGGGAAAGGTCTTCCCACTTGTTCACCACCAAGACTCCCCCCACCCCCATCAGTCTATTGACACACCTCTTTTCCTCCAACCCACAAACTCTAACCAAGTCTCTACAAGAGATTCGGTAAAGGAGCACGCAGTCGGTGTAATCAAAGCTGTTGTTTTGAAGTCACCTGATTCAACTCTGTTACCTTCTTCAGCAGAACAGCTAATCCCATCTGAAGTACAGCAGCCAGAGGACTCTGCCCAAGGAGTGCAAGGCATGCTCTGTTTCCAAGCTCAAACTCAAACTTTGTTAAACAGCTCCCAGGCAGATGAAGGAGCAGCCTGTAAAAGGAGGAAGACACACAGCCTCCAATTTCCTTATCTGTAGCTGTAAAGTGAAATCTAATCTTTATGAATTACTTTAACACTACAATACACTTCTCTGTTCATTGACTCTGGTAAGCTGCTCTCTCATTAGGTCAGGCAGACAAGAGGCTTTTATTAACGCATTTCTTCCTAAACTGTCAATCTAATGCTTGGGGTAAATATTATGCATAGCCCCAGCACTAGGGGTTCTGCTGCCCCAGGCAGAACCCTGTGACACTCCCCCCCCCCCCCCCGGCAGACTCTATTCATGGTCACAAAACATGCTCAGCACAATGATGTCACCCAGAAGTGACATCATCGCGATGGCTTTCTTTTCACAATTGTTCTTTCTTGGCTCTGATCTCTCAGAGCCAAAAAAAAATGCTCAGCACACCCCCTCCCCAGCCCTCCCCAGCTTCGGAGGAAGCTGGGCAGGAGCCGCATCATTCTTTCTTGGCTCTGATCACTCAGAGCTGAGAAAGAATGCTCAGCCTGCCCCCTGCCCAGCCCTCCCCGGTTTCAGAGGGAGCTGGGCAGGGCTGTGTCATTCTTTCTCAGCTCTGAGTGATCGGAACAAAGAAAGAATGATGTGGAGTATCAGGGTCAGTGAAAGCAGGGAGGGGGTGCCCACCCTCACCCCTGCGGTGAGGTGGCACCCTAGGCCGCCACCTACCTTACCTACTCCCACACGCTGGTCTTGGTTATGCAAAACTGAACAGTGACAATCAGTACCCACAGTTTTAGAATAAGAAACCTGGAGTTTTACAGGGTTGGTTTCTCAACAGCTTCCTCTTCTTTCAAGACATATTGACTAAACACAAAACAGTCAGCTGGAATCAGTGTTCCTCAGACTATTGAAAGGAAAAAGGCTTCACCCAAAACTATGTCAAAATGAGCAATTGAAATTTCCCTTTAAAATTGCCCAAGTAATTTATGCTGGACTTTTTTAAAAAATTAAATGGACCAGTTGACTGTAATGCCACTTGAGACTGCAGGTAGAAGGTTCCCCTATATTTTCTGTTTGAGCAATAAAATGAAGCATTGTTGTATTACTTGTTCTCACTATTTTTTTAATTAATTGTATTGATTATTCTCACAATCATTTTTTAAAAAGTAGCAATTTCAAGTTGGTTCAAGTAAGTCTCATCAAACTGTTAAAAAGATTAACGTATGACATTCTATGTGGTATAGCTAGGAGATCCTAGGATTGTCCAACAGCCTGAAGCTCTAGCTCTTTGTTAGTGTTATGCAGTGAGTGAAGCTTATTTTGGGGGCAGCTGGCAGAGTTATGACTGGCTTCAAGCGGAGCTATGACTGGCTTCAACTTGACTTCAAGTGGAGAAGGGTGGAATTGAACAACAACAACAACAACAATTTTTATTTGTATCCCGCCCTCCCCGCCGGAGCAGGCTTAGGGTGGCTAACAACATTATTTCATACATTAATCATATAATCAATAAAACTACTACATTGACAATTTAATTAAAATTCTAATTAAAATTCTAAAATTAATAAAATATATACTGGTGCTATGATTACGTTTACATTTATGATGGTGAGTTCTTTAGCAGTTTCCCTCTTAATCGGTGAAGGCCAACAGGAAGAGGGTAGTCTTGCAGGCCCTGCGGAACTGTTCAAGGTCCCGCAGGGCCTGCATTTCCTCTGGAAGTTGGTTCCACAGGCGTGGAGCCATGGTAGAGAAAGCTTGGTTGCAGGTGCTTTGCAACTTCACCTCTTTTGGCCCGGGAATGTTCAGCAGGTTTTTCCCAGCTGACCTCAGTGCTCTCTGGGGTTCATACGGGGAGAGACGGTCCCTAAGGTAGGCAGGTTCTCGACCATATAGGGCTTTAAAGGTAATAACCAGGCTTTGTAACGAATCCGGTATACAACTGGCAGCCAGTGCAGTTTGTGCAGCCCAGGCTGTATGTGACCCCACATTGGGAGCCCCAACAGCAATCTAGCCACCTCATTCTGCACTAGCTGCAGCTTCCGGATTCGGTACAGAGGCAGCCCCAAGTAGAGGGCATTACAGTAGTCTAGTCTCGAGGTGACCGTTGCATGAATCACCGTTGCCAGATCTTGACGCTCTAGGAAGGGAGCCAGCTGCTTTGCCCGCCTCAGGTGGAAAAAGGCTGACTTGGCAGTGGCTGCAATCTGGGCCTCCATTGATAGTGAAGGCTCCAGTAAAACTCCCAGACTCCTGACCCGGAACGCCGCTTTTAGCGGCGCCCCGTCGAAGACCGGGAGAGGTATTTCTCTTCCCCGGGTGCCCCGATCTAGGCAAAGGACTTCTGTCTTTGCTGGATTCAATTTCAGCCCACTCTGCCTTAACCAAGTTGCCATAGCCTGCAGAGCCCGGTCTAAATTCTCTGGGACGCAGTCAGGCCGGCCGGCCATTAGTAGATAGAGCTGGGTGTCATCTGCATATTGGTGGCACCCAAGCCCATATCTCCTGGCAATCTGGGCAAGGGGGCGCATATAGATGTTAAATAACATTGGTGTGAGAACTGCTCCCTGAGGCACACCACAATCTAGTGTGTGTCTCTGGGACAGCTCGCCTCCGATTGCCACCCTTTGTCCCCGATCTGGTTCTCCAGATTAGAGTCCATCACTCTTACCCACTACAATACACTGGCTAAAGTAGTGTGATTAGGATCACACTGTATATTCCCCCTAATTAGCAACATTTTAGAGTGGGCAGGCAACCTTTCAAAAGAAGCTCTTAAAAATATCCTTACTGTATTTATATCTGATTTTCTGTTAAAAGGGCATACCTTGGTGCTACATGCTGAGGCTGTTGTAATTTGCAATTTTAGAAGTCAAGTTAAAAGAAATTGTATCGTATGGATGCATACAAATAAAAGCTGAATTAATTACAAAAATACATGGAAAGCAATATTTATTATGTTTAAACACAGACTGTTGTTACCAAAATAATTCTGAGAACATAATGAAGAAACTGGAAGAATGTTTAACTCAATCACAGTGCGTGCTTTTGTATGCCTCTCTTATGTACGGATTTTGCAGAAAACAGTTCATTTTTAATAACATTTGTTGTTTTA
Organism: Heteronotia binoei; assembly: GCF_032191835.1. Classification (NCBI taxonomy): domain Eukaryota; kingdom Metazoa; phylum Chordata; class Lepidosauria; order Squamata; family Gekkonidae; genus Heteronotia; species Heteronotia binoei. The sequence continues at coordinate 125,982,227 of NC_083225.1, forward strand.
GAATTCAACAGAAACAGGATAATTTAATCCTTTTGCCACTTCCATTTAACCATACTTTTGTTTTATTTGGAATTTAACTTCATTCTTTACTAAATAAAATAAAATAATAGCCTGTTAATGCCACAGCAATAATATTAAAGTCAGGATTTATAATGAATGGCAGATTTCAGCCCAAATTTTCATTATGCAGAACTTCCTAGCCCATTTTGCATTAGAAGGATGGGAGAGGCAAGGAGACTGAACAGGAAAAAATTAACTATTAGTGATGGGCACAAACCAGGAAAATGTTGTTCAGTTCAGTTCATAGCATGCCCAGTTCAACAATCACAAACCGTCATGAATGTTTAGCAACCAAACAAACTAGTTCAGTTCATGAGATTTGTAACCCCCTAGAATGGATCATGTGCAAGTTAAAGAGACCAATTTTGATGAGGATATCTGGCTGACTCTCCTCTACCGGTCCTCCAAGTTTAGTGAGGATTGGATTTATGGAATCTGAGTTACAGCCTTCCAAAGAAGTGCTTGTTGGGGCTTGTTGAAGCTGGGAAAAAAAAAATAGAATCTGCTATCAAGATTGAAGTTCTTTGTTCAACATTTGACTGTGCTGGGAGAGCCCTAGAATAAAGGTCCTGAAACCTGAAAGGCTATTAACTACCAACATTAAACACAAAGGGCCTAGTTAAAGACTAGAACCCTAGAACCTGGTTATTATTTCCAACCTCTTCTTGTCTGAAGCTTCCCTATCTACCTACTTCATTAAAGTGTTGGTTGCTGTTAACTATGTGTCCAGCACAGGCAGCTGTGGGAATTCAGTGGGGAACTGATAGTACTGAAATGCCTTCAACACTGCCTTAAAGCTCATTGCAGTGTACAGAACTAATGTGTTGCCATTATATTATTATAACTTAACAACCACATGCATATTGATATCAAAGTTCTAAGAACATAGTATCCTTTGTAAATATAGGCTCTTCAGCACCCTTCAGGGACAGTACTCTGAAAGGAGAAAAACCCTACCAGGTAGTCAGGAGTGGTCTTAGTGATTTCTAGGGTCCCAGGCAAAACATAAGGATGAGCCCCCAGAATTACTGGTGAGGGGGAAGGCCATGGTCAGGTAACTATCACCCAGGGTGGGGGGCACTCATCACCCAGGGAGGGACATTGAACATTTTGAAGTTGGAGAATGTTTGTAACACAATGCCTGCCCAGTTAATCATGGCTCTCTTTAACCATGTATATGTTATATTGCACAAAGACTCTTCCTGAGCCCAATAGGATGTCCTGGCTAAAGAGAGACACAAGCAATTGCATGGGTGCTACAACCGCTCCTGTGCTTCAAAATTTCACCAAGCTGCCCCTTCAACAAAACTTGAACACATGCGCTCACAAAACAAAGTTTGAGCCTAGCGGCATTTTTAAGATCAATAAAGTTTAATTCTGGGTATAAGGGTTTCTGTGGGCATGCACACTTCACCAGATAGCTAATGAAGTGTGTATGTACATGAAAGTTCATACTTTGTTATATTACTTCAGACCAACATGGCTATCCACCTGCATTTATCTTCATTGCTCATTTCCCCACCCATCTCTTACTGCCAGACTGTCAGATGCCATTGTCAAAGAACTTGGAGGTGGGGGAGGGCCTCCCTGGGTGGTTAGCAGTTTATTGCTGCTGTTAGTGCTGGGGTGGTGAAAGTGGCTCTGTCCCCTGAGCTAGCCAGCTCATTACAGATTCTCACTGTTTAACTGTCAGGCAGCATTCATGACAATGAGATGTTCACTGGAGAAGGTTCTCATGAGGCAGATTGAGGGGTTAAGAAGGCCTCTAGCACAAGTTCCTTCTATCATGGTTGCCCTCACTAAAGACTGCCCTTATAGGCTGTGTACAGTAAAGCAAAGAAAAGGAAGATCAAAGTATTGGCTTAAGGACATGTAGGACCATTTTTTCAAATCAAGTTATGGGGCTTTCCCCTGCAGCTTCTGATCAAAATGACTGAAGGGTGTTCCCTCAGTGTTAATAATACAGGGGCAACTTGCTAACTGCTCATGATCCGTGATCTCCTCCTCTCCCTTGCCCCCTGGTTCAGACTGACTGGAAACATTTCCCTAAATTATGTGTAATCAGCCTTGAGTCCCTGTGAGAAAGGTAGACTATAAATAACATAAATAAATACAGATATTGTTATAGAAATAAAGTAATGTTTTAAAAGTAACATGGATTATACTTGAAACTGTAGCAATGGGCGGAGTGTGGGTGTATGTGTGTGTGTGTGTGTGTGTGTGTCTGTGTGCGTGAGAGAGAGAGACTATGCAATGCCCTCCACCATAACTTTGCAATTGTTTCAGATTTCGTGTTGTATTTTCTGATTTCTGCAATGTTACATGTCATGTCCTTGGGGAATGATTGGGAAGAGACACGAAAGCATTCTTTTGTGAATTGCCCTGGAATCTGGGCCTGGGAACACCATCTCACAAGTTACTCTTCCTCTGCACACCATCCAGGGAAAAGGAGAGAAGCATCCTTCCAGATAACTCCTTGTGATTTCCTGGAGTTATATCTTGCTTTGTTTATAGTAGAGAGTAAGCTGCTTTCCAACTGTTTATGCTAGATGGGTCTAGGAAGGGGTTGGGGATTGAAGTTATTTAAAACTTTCCAGTACTATCATTCCTAGTAATGCCTCTGAAATGAGAAGGGTTAGCAACTCAATAAAGTTTCACCTTTTTTAAAAAAAAAATTAATTTAATATATTATATTTATATACTACCCTCCCCTATCAGGCTCAGAGTGGCTAACAACAGTTAAAAATAATGTTAAAAATAGAATACAAAAAAATCATTATAAAATCATTTTATACACATATAATACATTTACAGTTACAATCTGTAAAGGGAGTCTATCTGATTGTTACTTGACAAACCTTACAGAGAGAGGGGGGGAGAGAGAGTGAGAGAGCAAGCGCTCTGACAGGACACAATTTTTGGACAGACACATGAAATTGTCTGATGCTGAATTAGATCATTGGTTCATTACTGTCACTGCTAGCTACTCAGACTGCAGCTCTCCAGGTCTTTGACTGGAAACTTTAATTTCACCTAGTACATCATCCTTTAAACTGAAGATGCTAGCAATTGAACCTGGAAACTTCTGTATGCCAAGAAGATTCTCCACCATTGAGCCATAACCCCTCCATGAACTGCAAGATTATATTCAGTTTAGAAGATTACATTACACAGACGTGGCATATTCCATCACTGTTCCTAAAAAAGATCATTGTCCTCAACTTGAAAGGGGGGGAAAAGCCAATGATTTGGTACGTATTTTTATATTTTATATTTTTAAATCTTTTTTTTAATTGTCGAATGTGTTAATGTTTTTGTGTTTACTGCATTGGAGACCCTGATCAGGTGGAAAAGTAGCATTTAAATATTTGAAAAAATAAAATAAAAATTGGATGTTCCAACCCTCCTCGGTGCCAAAATCTTTTAACACCAGCCTTTTACAAATGTGCATGAGTTTTCCCAATATCCAGTATTTTCTTAGGTATCTTCTCTGCTTCTTCCTATTTATTTGAATATTAATTTATCATCACTAAATTGTTTCATAATTAATCAAAGGTGTATACCCTGAAATTCTTGTTGTTCTCTAAGGTGCTACTGGGCTCAGATCTAACTGTTTTGCTTCAGACCAGCACAGTTACCCTCTAAATATCACCATAATTAATGTTATTAATGTTATACACCTCTTGATCTGAATCCATCACAAGTGTCTGAGCAATTATTTATACCAGCTCTTTTAAAATCCTTTATCATCTAATTTCCTACCAAAAGAAGAGAGATCCTTCCCTTTCCTACATATACTCTGTCCTCTTTCCCTTTTCTTACCCCAAAGCTAGGATTTCCCATTCACACTATATGCCCAATATCCGTTCAAACAAAATTTGAAAACTCTATGTTCTGAATAGGGACAATATTAGTACACATTTTATTTAATAGAACTTAAGACACATTGGGGATGCAAATTTCTTTCATTCATGCTGGCCTCATCATCTTGGCCTCTGCTTTCCTTCCCTACTTTCACTCTGGTTACTTTTCTTACTTTCACCCATTCACTCAGTCTTTCTTCTTCTGATCTCCGTGCTTGATCTGCTTATCCATTTCTTCTTTGCAGCCTTTTCTGCATATCTTTGCAGCCATTTCAGGTTACCTAGGCAAGCCAAAATGTCTTCCAAGATCTCCTGTGGAAGCATTATGGGAACTTGGCACTTTTAAATTATGTTGTATTTCAGATTCCCCACCCTGCCAAACTCAAGGTTTGTAGAAACAGGTACCCTAGCCGTTGGTGGCTCCATTTTGTTGATTTTTGTTTAAATCTGTTCTGCAGGGTCACCCATGGGTGTTAGTTGTATAATATTTCTCAGTATGTTAAACTTGCATGGCTAATAAATATCAAGCTATGGATGGACTAAAGCATTAATTCAAATGAAACACTTATTTCAAAGACTTGCAAATATGATCTCAAATATCTGTGTAGTCTCTGACAGGGGTTACTACTTTCAGATGCCCTTAGACACATTTTATACCTATGTCAGAGAGTCACGTTATTTATTTATTTATCTGGGATTTATATCCCGCCCTTCCCACCGAGTGGCTCAGGGCGGCTTACAACATAAAAATATAAAATTACACTTTAAAATTAACATTTCATAATATATAATTAAAATCAAACATTTGTTATAACTATACATCATTAAAACAGACAGCGGTCGTGGAGCTACACTCTATTCAGCTTCAGATACAAATTCAGTATACAGTATTCAGTAGTCGGTATACAGGGCCGTTAGTTGTGGGCCAGCCGGAAGAGGGACCTTTATGGGAATAAAGATTATGGGACCTTTAAGTTGGTGAACATTTACATGGTTGTGTTATCTCAAATCACTCTTTCTGTTTGGAGGTACTCAGCAGTGTGAGTTAAGTGCTGTACAATCTGTCAGAGTGATCTGTGAAGATACATAGAAGTAGTCAGTGAAGTTCCATTTTCAAGGTTAATCAGCCCACAAGCATTCTGTCTATTTTATCTGCAGGGAGTGAGACAGCTTTAAAGTTCCGCTAGAAAGGTTAGTAGATGTGATCCTACCAAATTAGTTCAGGACAAGAGATACAGAAATGACTATGTGGGGCATGCATGGAAAAACATTTTTGTATAACAGGTATCAGTAGAGGACTTGCAAAAAAAAATGTGGCACAGGATATTTATTTATCTATTTTGAAACCAATTTATGCTGCCTTTCCACTCTGGATACATAAGGATGCAAACATTAAAATTCAGTTAATACATAACATTCAATTAAAAACAAATAAACAAACTAGAAGGAGGGCCAAAATCCATTATTGGGAATATACCAGATGAAATTTAAAAAGTCTTCACCTGCTGGCAAAAGATATTGATAGGAGACAGATAAATTTCCCTTGGGATATAGTTCCAAAATGTTGGTGAAATGCTGGAGAAGGCCCTTTCTTGGTTCACCATATGTTTATGGTGAGGAAAACCAAATCAGGGCCTGTGAGAATGACCAGAGTTAATGGGTAGGTTCATATGGGAAGTGGTAGTCCTTAAAGTATGTTGGCCCCAAGCCATATGGAGTTTTAAGGTCAATACCAGGTCCTTGAGCTGTGTCTGGAAGTGAAAAATGGGAGCCAGTGTAGATGGAACCAGACTGAAATGATAAAGTGTCTACAACCTAGTACAGTCAACACTCTTGCCACATAATTCTTTACCAATGATAGCTTCCAGACAATCTTCTAGGGCAGCCCCATGTAGAGGGGCTTGATGTTACCAGGACACACATCACAGTGGCAAGATCTTTCCTGCCCAGAAGCAGCCACAGCTGGCTCACCAGTCAAAGCTGGTAAAAAGGCATCCCTGGCCTCTGCTGCCACCTGCTTATCCAGTGGGTGGTCTGGGTTCAGGAGCACTCACAAGCTATGAACCTGCTCCTTTAGGGGGAGTGAAACTCCATCAAGAACCGAAGATAAGCCATTTCTTGAGTCAGACCTTCTTTCTCACCAGCAGCACCTTTGTTTAGTCTAAGTTTTAGCTTGTTAGCACTCAACCATTTCAACACTGCCTCCAGGCACTTGTTTATGTTTTTCACAACCCCTCTGGGTCATTATAGTAGTGCTGATCAGGATGTCCATCATCAGCCCCCACATTGATCAAAGCCAATTGTAGTAACTGGGATGCAATGACCTTGGAAGTTACTGAGCTCAGGCAAGACAAATTTCTACATGAAGACTGAAACATGAAAATCTAGATTAGTCCTAGCTGAATTATGCATTCAGGTTTAAAATAGTGTTGTTGTTGTTGTTTTATTTTGCATGGGCAGCATTTGGACATGTACAGAAGAGTATGAGAGAGTCTCAAAGTTTTTTAAAGTCTCAAAATACCCAAATAATTACAAGTAAAGGTCAATATGGTTTTTTTTTGTACCAGAAGAAATGTATTGTTTATAATTGCTCTACATTTTTATCACTTACTATTTTCCCATTGCTTTAATCATATATTTAAAATATTAATATTCATGTATGGTGAAGAATGTGGTAGAATAAGGAATATATTAATATGAAACACTCTGATTCATTATCAGTCTATGTAATCAAGAAAAATTGAACTCCATGATACTTGTTTGCAAAATGCATGGAGAAGTTTGATAGCTGTATATATATATGGACCTTTTGGAATGGACTTTTAGAGAAAACAAAATTTTAAAGCATAGTGCTTTCTTTAGAAAACAACACTATCAGAGCTTTTGGCATTTTTGGCTATATATTGAACTATTTATATATACAAACATTTGTTTCCTATTCTTCTGCTGAGGAACTCTGGTATTTAAGACATCCAACAGCTTTATGAGGTAGTAAATGATCATTTGTCCAAGTTGCACAGATATTTGCCTAAAATTTGTGGTTTTGTCACATTTATCATGCCTTCCTTCTGAAAACTCAGGGCAGCAGACATGGTTTCCCCCTTCATTTTATCCAGGGCTTTTTTTGTAGAAAAAGCCTAGCAGGAACATTAGTATGCAAGGCCACACCTCTGACATCACCATCATTTGCATACTAGGCCACACCTCTGTCATCACCATAATTTGCATACTAGGCCACATCTCTGACCACAATAATTTGCATACTAGGCCATACCTCTGTTATCACCACAATTTGCATATTAGGCCACATCTCTGACATCACCAAAAGAACTATAATAACTTTTTTGAGGTGTGGTAACCAGAATTGTACTGTCCAGAAATATATAGCCACACATATATATATATAGCCATAAATATATAGCCATCCCAGAAAAAAATCAAATTCCAACACACCACACGATCACAAGAGCCAGCATGGTATAGTGAAGAAAGAAAGAAAGAAAGAAAGAAAGAAAGAAAGAAAGAAAGAAAGAAAGAAAGAAAGAAAGAAAGAAAGAAAGAAAGAAAGAAAGAAAGAAAGAAAGAAAGAAAGAAAGAAAGAAAGAAAGAGAGAGAGAGAGAGAGAGAAGGAGGGAATGGGAAATAAGGCAAACAGGGAAAAAGAAATATTGACAGAAAGACTGAGAGAAAAAAAGATAGAATGAGGGAGTGGAAAAATAGACAGGGGGGGGGGAAGCCTGACAGAAAAAAAGAATGAATGGGAAGGAGAGGGAAAAAAGAATGAATGGGGAGGTGGAAGGAAGGAAGGAAGGAAGGAAGGAAGGAAGGAAGGAAGGAAGGAAGGAAGGAAGGAAGGAAGGAAGGAAGGAAGGAAGGAAGGAAGGAAGGAAGGAAGGAAGGAACTACAACAAACTTACCTAAACTTGGAAGCCGCCCTGAGCCATTCGTGGGAAGGGCGGGATATAAATTCTAAATAAATAAATTGCAATGCTGACTCAGGGAACCCCAGACAGCAACAATCCCACTGCCGCAACACGGACCCTAAAGCCTCTCAGCCAGCCAGGCCCTGGGAAGCCACGGCATAGCATGGTTTCACCCCACAAGCCCAGGCATCCAGCCCAGCCCTGGGAGGCTGCCGCTCAGTGCATCTGCATCCCCAGAGCACGGCCAGTGAGCAGGGAGCTAGGATGATGCCACAGAAGCACGGCTGGGCCCCCTGACCCTGGTGAGCCTGGTGAGCCGGCAGAAAGAGCCCTGAATGCCCTGAATGCCACGAAAGTGCGGCTGGGCCTCCCAACCCTGGCTGGCCAGCGGGGAGCCCAGAGGACTCCACACAAGCATGGCTGGGCCCTCTGACTCCGGCCAGCTGCTAGGCGTTAGCTGGAACGTTGGCTCAGGCAGGCGGAATGCCTGAGCCAGCCAGAATGACATTCCGGTGCATTCCTGCTCAAAAAATGCCCTGATTTTATCCTCACAAGAACCATGTGAGGTAGTTTAGGTTGAAAGAGAAAGAGAGAAACAGAGAGAAAAACTGGTCCCAAGGTCACATAATGAACTTCTTTTTAAACTGAGTCCTCTATTTTGTAGGCCAACACTCTAACCATTAACATTACAATGAGTTTCCCACATTCAAGCCTAGCAAAACTATCCAGTGTGTCATATTGGTGAACTCTTTATGATTTCAGTTACCAAATCTGGTAATTCTTCCAGCTAAAAAAGACAGGTCACTTTTTCCACTAATTAATGCCATGTAACAATACTTGCAAAGCTCAAACTTTGATGAAGATGATAATAACTATGTTTTTTTAAAAAAAAATCAGCTATTTGCATACCAAGTGAACCACATTAATTGATTAAGTAGATGGGTTAATCTGAAGTTTGGCATCAATACTTCAGATGTCTGGCAAAAATACTACTGCCTCAATCATTGCTCATGTCAATTGACTGAGAATGCATTACATTTCAAAAAGTACAGACTATAGAACTTTTATATTCTGAGACTTCTTTTGAGCAGAGGCTAGCATATAGCGTACCTGAGTGTCAAATTACTATTGAAAGTAATGTTTTGCATATTTTGAATATTAACAGTTGATTGATTTAACAAACAAAATAATTGTGTTTCTCATGCATCTAAAGCAGAAGGCTTTGGCCCTCAAAATGACTAATTAGTGGAATTCTCTATCAGCTCAGCTACCACAATGCTCCTTTCCTGCACTACCAAAATAGATTTGAGCTAACACCTTTGTTGCCAACCACTTTCTTGACCAATTAGCAATTTGCATGTATCGTCTATTCTGTCCTAGGAAATAATTCTTAATTATCACCATTATAAAAACAGATTTTAAAAGGAATGATGATTACATACCATCTGGAAACATAGTCAAGCTGTCAAAAAAATCTGTGGATGGTTCCCATATACAGTATTCAAATGTCTGCAGGAAATGGCATTTGGTCAAGAGGGAAGAATTCATCTGCGCTCATGCATTTTTTAAAAAAAAAAAAAATAACTCGGAACATCAAGTAGAGTTCAAAGTGAGTGCAAGAGTTTTAGTTTGAAGAATTTTAATAGGGTGCATGTTAATTGGATGTACTGTATAAATTAATGCAGGACAATAGAGAGAATGAAATAAATTCTAAACATGCTCAATAGAGCAGTAGAAATGCTTGATGTAGCTGAAAGAATATAGTGGGGAGGGGCTCCAAGCAACTCTTGCTTAGATGGCAATAGATAAACAGATGATTGCTGACTTCTTGGGGCAATTGAAGATCTGGAGAGTTCTACTAAATACAACCAATACCCTGTTAGTGCCTGTTGAGGTACCTTTGGCACTGTGTTTCCTGGCAACCAGGTCTTTAGAGACCCCAGCTGGGGACAAAACTGATATTAAGCAGTCTTCCACATCTAACAGCCCGGCACAGTTTCTCTTAGCTCAGATAAAAACACAATTAAGCAAATTTGCTAGCCTACCAATGTGCAACAAGGAAAGGGGGGTATGAGGTTTTTTGTAGTGCTGATATCTAGTATAGTAAAGTTATAAATAATATGATATGAGTAATAAAAATACTCATCAACAAAAAAACCCACAGAAATTCTACTCAAGTGTATAATAAGAGTTCATTTTGTACAAAATTGCTTTTGCTAACTAAGAAATGGGCTCAAATAGAATTGTAAAAGACTGTTTTGGATATGAGTAATTAGGGCACTGATCACCAGCTTAACAATGCAGTGCACAGGAGCAGGAAAATTGTATTGTCTTCACCTTCAGAGAATCAGGGAGTAGCTATCAATTATGTGCTGATATAACATAAATAATACAGTAAATTTAGGGAACAATCCTAAACAAGTCTAGGCAAAAGTAAATCCCATTTTATTTTATTCAGTAGCGTTTATACCCAGAAACATTCCCTTAGGACAGCAGCCTTAGCTACTTGATACAACACTCTAAGCATATCTGGAGATAACATACTCATTCAGCCTGGAGAACAAACCCTATGTGGAAAGGTTGAGGGACTTGTGAATGTTCAGTCTGCAAGCTGATCCCTGGGGTGAACCAATCCCTGAACACTTTCTACAAGAACTAGGTATGCCTGGCAGTGTTTGATCACCCAGGAAGTCCCCATGCTGCAACAAAGTTGTGGCTTTTCCCTAACTTTGGTTTGATGAGTCCTTTCTTGCCTGCATTTCCCTCTGTGTCACTGAGCTCACAAGACACTGGCTGTGTTTTGAAGTCAGGGTGCCCAACAAACAAGCCATGGTTAGGTTGCATAGCACAGCACACACTTAAAATATGTTAACATATTTTAATGAATTGTAATGTAGGGCAGCTATTTACATAAACTAGTTAAACCCACACTGTTGTCCTGTGTCCTCATTTGGGGGTGCCTGAGCAAATGTGTCAAAGTGAATTCTGGATGGCAGTTTGTACATTGCATAGAGCAATTCACTCTTGGGATAGTTGTCATCAGTTTGGCAATAGAGTAAGAAACAAAGTGGAATGGAACATCATATAATACAAGACTGTGCAACTGAAAGAATGAAAACAATACAATTCCACTCACTGGAAGAGGCAGAAGAAAACCAAACGAACAAACAAAAACGGGCTTTCAAACAGGCCATAGTTTTCTTCAAAACACTTCACAAATGACTGGGTCAGTAGTCTATGTTGTTGTTATAACTCAATGCAATCAATCATTATGTCCTATGGAAATATCACCCAGTCAGGCACAAAACCCCCCTGAGGCCAGGCTTGACAGTTTAGAACATAAAACTGCTCCTTGCATAAATAGGAGCAGGATGGATTAAACCCAGTTGTATGGAAATGGAAATGCAATTTACATGACAAATATAAAATTGCAAGTAAGAAATCATTAAACTTGAAACTACATAAAAAATGATCAAAAAACCCTTTTGAGCTCTTTTAAGCCTACACGATAAATTTACATCTTCTCAAGCTCCCTTATATAGTCCTTAGTCTGATTTAACTGCAGATTAGAACTGCAGTAACGTCTAGCTGCTGCTACTACTACTACTACCGCCACTACTAATACTAATACTGTTAGGGATATAAGCATATCCCCATTTGTTGCTCTCATATGTTCTCATTGTGAGACTGTTCATTTTGCCCATTTTGATGCTGTGTTGTCATTCCCAGACTGTTGTTTGCTTTTCTAAAGCCATTTTTATGCCACTTTTACATTATTCACCATGTAGAGACAACTGACACTAAACAGGCATCCATTTTTATGGTAATAATTATTGACAGAGTAATTAACACAGCAAAAGTACGCAACCTGGCATGTAAGTAGTGCTATCCTATGTAGAGTTACACCTTTCTTACTCCATTGAATTCAATGAAACCTATGATTAAGATGTCACTGGTCTTCTTCCTCCCCTATCTCTTCAGTGAACCCAGATGGCAAATTTATGTCTTCATAGAGAGAAGCAATATGAACTCAAAGCAAAATAAATAAATAAATAATAAGGCAACACAATTTGCACACCAATTCGGAATAAAGAGGCAGACAAGAATATTGGGAAAAACAATAACTCAACATGGCAAGGTAAACTGTAATAGGACGAGCCTTGGGGTCTTCTCCTGACCCAGCCAAGTCCTACAAAGGGCAAGCCACCCTGCCCCCAGCCCTAGCCATACTAATGTGACTACAAATGCCCTCCCCTTAACCCCCACCCCTACCCCAGAAGTGGGGGGACCAAGGGGAGGCATGAATTCCGATCCATATTCCATGACATTGAGCCGTAAAGCCCATCTGCTTTTCCTACGGATTGCCTGCACAACACAGGTGCATAGGCCTGGGTGCTCACCGGCAAGGTCTAAACCCCTTGCTCATTTCGCCAATGCAAATGCCAAGCCTCTGCTTAGGCATTCGAGACCCCCGGGAGGCCCTGAGCCTCCTGAAGACCTTGCCGCAAATCCGACAAGAAGGCCCGATTTCCCACATCGGCCAGATGGACACCATCTGGCCAGTAAAACTCTGCCCCATCCACCCTAATTTCAGGGTGGGGAAGGAAAGTACCCAGACCACCTTCCAAGGCCAACCGCAGGGCCCGATTCACCTCCTTACTGGCCCGCTCGATCCCAGCCGGATCCCAAATGGCATGCCAGATTCTCCGAGGCAAGATAGTAGACCAAATGATCCGAACCCCAGCCACTTCCACACGATGGCCCACAGATCCGCAATCACCTGCAGAACAAGGCCTTCCCCTTCAACAGGCCCAGGTCATTCCCACCGAGGTGGATGACCCACGTATGGGGCAGGGGACAGGCCCTTCCACAAAACAACAACGGCAGCAGCCCAGACCACTGAGCCCCCGTCACCCCAGCCAATAGACCACAGCCCACTCGCTCAGCCCCAACTGTGAGCCGACTGCTGATCTTCTGGCAAAGTGGGCCGCCCAAAAAAACATGCTGTGCCCACATACGAGGATCTGCAGCCTCCCCTGATGAGCCACAGCACCTGGAATGAAAAACACAATCAACTACTGAACCAAACGCAACAAAACCCCTTAAGGGAACAACAATGGACGCACATAGGTCCGATACGCCGCAGACCTCCACCGTCCCACGTGTTGGATGGTTAGTCCCGAATATCCCATGGCTGCAGCAGTCGATGCAGCCCCCAATCCTAAAAGAATGGGTACCAAATTTAAACCACCCAATCCCAGCTTGCCCAGTGCCCGTGTGGTGACTGTCCAGAATTGGTACTTAGTAAGGGGGGGGACCCCCACATGGCAGAAAAACGGCCCCTGCTCCATCCCCCGGATCTTTACATATTCCTTTAATGCTTGAACCGGACATAACCCCGGCTCCGAACAGGGGCCGAGCTTAATTGTAGTGCCCTTCTGTCGCTGATCCGTTTTGGACCGGCGAACGCGCAACAAAACGTGCGCGTCTTGAATGTCACGTTGCACCTCTGTAAACAGTATCCGACGGGTCCCTACGTGACGACTACCTAGCTCGCCAACCCAAAGAGCTCCAAAAATTGCCATGATTGCCGCTGCATGGAACAGAGCGGCCTCAAAGTCCGAGCTACAAACATCAGCCCTAACTCCACCCAAACCTCGGAGAATAGAAGGGGAAATAGGCTGCCTACCATCCATCCTCGCCCCTCGTTCTCTGGACCAACCCTCAAGCCTTTTTTTTTAAACCCTAAAGTCGTCCCTGGCGGCTGGGTAACCCTGCGCCTTACAATAAACACCAAAGCCGCCAACTGACCCTGAATGGATTTAACCGACAAACCCTTAGTTTTACTGCACGCAGAATTACATCAAGTGTGCAACCGAGATGGGCCAGATATCTCCTGGCCCCACAGTGCTACGGAATACCTTGAACTGAGAAGCAGCACGATCGTAGGCCCTCCAGGTACTTGGGGCCAATGCTAAGCGGATTGCCCTACCGGCTTCTGCCAGCCAAGCTGCTGCAGGTCGGGCGGCATCCGGAATGGGTGCTGATCGGCCACCGGGGCCAACTGCCGAAATCGCTCCACCTGCTGGCGAGATCGGGCGTCCGCTGCCCCATTACTAACTCCCGGCACATGTTTGGCTAAGAACAAAATATTTAAACGGTCAAATTTTTACAGATGCCACTGCCACGCCAATCCTGCAGCCCTTGCTCTGCACACCACTGCCTCCTGCCCCGGCGGCGTCCGAGGAAATTTGAAGGTCGGCTTCAATCTTCATATTCTCCCTCCAAGGAAACCCCATTAAATACCACCAAACATTTCCCCCATACTTCCAAGTCGTTACGCATACACTCAGTAATGCGCGTCCTATGATGAGGTAAACACAGGTTCCCCATAGCGTCGCAAAGGCGCCGTAAGAATGCCCTGCCCGGGGCGACGACTCTACAAGCGAAGTTGAGATGTCCCACAAGTTGCTGTAACTCCAGGAGTGAAACCTTTCATTTCACTTTTAAAGCTGCAAGCCTTGCCCTAAGCTGCTGCACTTTCTCCTCCGGCAACCGAGAGGCCTGTTGCATAGTATCCAGTTCGCTGCCTAAGAATGCAATGCTAGTTGCTGGGCCCTCAGTCTTCACGAACTGAACAAAGGTGATCGGGAATACCAACATTCACCGACCCCCGGAGGGATGTGACAAATAGTAGATCAACCTAAATTCCCACGCTGCCTTTTTAGGAACAACGCCTAAAGGGGAGACCCTCAAACAAGGAACTGGAGGGGCCTTAAAAGGACCGATACTCGCCCTTCAGTGCATTCCTTTGCTATTTTATTCCTAACCACTTGCTCCATTCCCACAACGGAATGCAAATTGGATGACATAGAGGGGGCCCTAGGCCCCCTGTACGGGATCCGAAAACCAAATGTAAATCCCTCTAACAAATAAACTCTGTCATTGACCCTATGATAATTCTCAAGGTATCGCTCAAGAACCGTCAGCCAAATGGGGCTGGGATGCTTTACCAAATGATTGCGAACTCCCGCTGCTCTCAGGTCGCTTAGGCCCACCTTTCTGCTTTGCTTTGTTACATGCTGAAAACACGTGGGGGCCACCGCATAACGGGCATTCATGTCTAAATTTGCATGCCTTTCTAGAACAAACTCCCTGCGAGGTATATTCCCAACATAACAGCCGGGGCTGAAAGGGCTGACCCACTGTAAAGTGGGCTGTCGGGGTACCTGTCTGCCTATGAACTAAATGCCCGCTATCTGCCCTGTCCCCCAAATTGGGCTTAGCCGGGGCCATCAACTGTAACCATAATTGTTGGTTAATTTGGTCCCAAGGCAACAACGGGTTAATCGCCGCCCTCATGTGAAACGTCTCGTCGTACTGTAACCAGGCCACACCCGCAAAGTCGGTATAGGCCCTAGGACATATTTCTTCCTTTCAGACCCTTTATGTTCTACTTTGCTTTTGTCTAGTAGATTTCTATGAGTCCTGTTCATAAGTTCTGGGGGCATATGAGAAATAAGAGTTGTTTTTTATACCCTGCTTTTCTCTATCTAAAAAAAGTGTAATACAATTGCCTTCCCTTCCTCTTCCTGCAACAGGCACTTTGTGAGGTAGGTGGGGCTAAGAGAGTTCTGAGAAAACTGTGGCTAGCCCAAGATAACCCATCAGGCTGCACGCAGAAGAGTAGGTAATCAAACCCAATTCTCTAGATTAGAGTCCATCACTCATAACCACTATACCATGCTGGTGTACACTACCATTTATTTTGTTTTGTTGGCTGCTGTTTAACAGGCCACACTCAGCTATACTTACCATATAAGTTCCCTTAAAGTTTGATAAGAAGCACATGGACAATGAAGGGGGGGGAAGGCTCTGGTATATCTGAACATTCAGTAACTAAGGAAAGAACTCTGCACACTGTCCCAGGAATCTTATTTGCTGAGTTCATTGACTATTTTCTAGCTAGGCCAACTAGATCCTATGTCATGTTCTAAATTGGTGATCAAAATACCTTCTTTTCTTTCCACAACAATACCACCCATCATGCTGTAAATAAACAGCAGTGGGCAGATACAACAGGGAGCCATCTGGATAAGTGAATGTGTAACAACCAATTGAAGTTACTTAGATTCAGGACAAAAAGACAACACTTTTCAATAAGCTACCCTAAGTATTGCCAAGAGCCACACATTTAGTTAGCTGGTTCCCCAGCTGGTAAACCTGCTCCTGTAGGCACGGTAGGCAATGGTGAAGATGGATGTGACCATAGATGAGAAAGAAGGGCCTTCCATTTTAAAAAGATAAACATTGCCAAAATGAAAGGTTTCATGCTATGTACTTTTTTTTGTTCGTTACAACTAGAGTTCATCATTGAATCTCAGCTTGCAAGTGGGCATTGTAAAAACAGAATTGTCAGCAAATGCATTGACCAAATTGCCCTGCCATTTATTATAAGGAAGGCTGAAATAATTGCTGTGGATATCTGCTGCTCTTCTATTGTTCACAGTGGTTACTGGAGAGTGGCTAAGGTTGCAATAGCCCCATTATTAACTGTTATCAGACTCCTCCACCCTCTTTTCAGTAAGAGGTATTTGGTGATCTGCTGCAGCAACTATCTATGTGGATCTTAAGACATTCATACTGTGAAAAATATAGGTAGCATACCTGGGATTGCCCACCGGGTTTTGTTTTGTTTAAAAGGCTAAAGTCATTCTTTGGTCCCTTGAATATCATTATTGATGGTGACAGTTCTAGCTTATAGCTTGCTCTTTTAATCCATTGCTTAGAGAAAGTACACATATGGAGATCTTAAAAACTTCTTTAACAAATAATTGATGTGTGACTTACACAAAAATGGTCCATTTTACTTATTCACAAAGTAATAATAACAATGGTTGAAATGACAGGCAACAATGTGCTTATAGCAGCCATTTGCATAAAGGCTTTGTTAACATTGTCTAATCAGATTGTATGAAGTGTTCTGCTTGATGAGCAGACTTAGAGAGAGAGAAAACCCAAGCTGAATGCAGCTGAAAAAGAATCTGAAACCAGCATGATCACCTAGTTTCTGAGACTAGAAAGTGACTTCTGAAAAACAGGAAACATTCCAGTTTGAATGGCACAAACTGAACTACTTTCTTGTCATAGCCTAGCCAGTTGCAGTTGGGAAGATATTTCTTTTTTCTAATTAAGACATAGGGTTATTCTTAGTAAATCCTATATATATAAAAGCCTAGCCATATTAGGGACTACTCATCTACCGTCCCCTTAGCTGAGCCACATGTGACTCAAAGAGCAACCCCAACCTCCAGCCCCAGGACAGATGAGGGTTGGGCCACCGGGGAAGAAGCTAGGCAGTGACTGTTGCTAAGCAACCAAGCTTGGTTCTGTCAATAAATGTGTGTGTGTGTGGGGGGGGGCTTTTGAGGAAAAACTTATTGAAGCCAGTCCTGACTAGGGTTGCCAGCTCCAGGCTGGAGGCTGGGGTTTGAGTGGGTGGGGTTTGAGGAGGGGTGGGACCTCAGAAAAGTACCATGCCATAGACTCCATTGTCCAAACCAGTCATTTCCTCCTGGGGAACCATTGTTGCCAGTCTCCAGGTGAGCTGGAGATAACTCAGAATTACAACTGCTCTCATATGGCAGAGATCACTTCTGGAGAAAATGGTGAACTCTGAAGTAAAAAAAAGACAGAGCACACCAGAAGCACACACTGATTCTAAAAGCTAAAAGGCCAAATACAATAGGAAAAGGCAGTAACAACACACTGCAGACAAAAGGAATGCTGAGCTTCAGTGTCTGCATGATTGTTGTTGTGGTATGACACCACACCAAATTGACACTGAATGCCCAAGGCCAGGGATTTGCCCAGAACCTCTTTGTAGAATCCATTGTATGTATTCTCACAATGGGCCTTATTCCTAGTTATATTAAAATTGCAAGGGCACACAAATACATACAAATATTTTTCTTGACTGAATGCTTTGTCTTCTGGTATAAATTATAACAGAACTGACAGAGAAATTCCTATATGGAGCCCATCTTTTGGAGTTTGAAGATCTGAAAAATGTAGATCAAGATGGGTCACTTTTGCTGAATCACACTTTAAACTTTAAACAGTGATAGTACTTATATTTGACTTGGTATGTAAATTTGGTCCATTTGTAATATGTTTGTTTTGATTTTTATTGTAATATGTTTGTTTTTCCACAAGTGGGCTCAGTTGATATATTTGACAGTTATCAGTTCATGTATCACGTATATGACTGTTATGTATAGCAAACATTTATGACATTTAATCCATCAGTTATAGGGTTGCCAAGTCCAATTCAAGAAATATCTGGGGACTCTGGGGAGGAGCCAGGAGACTTTGGGGGTGGAATCAGGAGACATTGGGGGTGGAGCCATAAGCAAAGTTGTGACAAGCACAAATGAACTCCAAAAGGAGTTCTGGCCATCACATTTAAAGGAACCACACACCTTTTAAATGCCTTCCCTATATTAGAAATAATGAAGGATAGGGGCACTCTCTTTTGGGGCTCATAGAATTGGACCCCCTGGTCCAATCTTTTTGAAACTTGGAAAGCATTTTGAGGAGCATCATCAGATGCTATGCTGAAAATTTGGTGCCTCTACTTCAAAAAACAGCCCCTCCAGAGCCCCAGATATCCTCAGATCAATTCTCCATTATACCCTATGGGAATCAATCTCCATAGGGAATAATGAAGTGCCCAGCAGACATTTCTCTTGCCCCTCCCATTTCTGACAACTCTGAAGCGGGGGAGGGCCTGATTCCACCTGGGGATTGGCATATCTACTCATGAGTTGATGAACTTCCAACTTCTTCAAAGTAACACAGAGCAACCAAAAGTTCACTGGCTGCCAGTGGTATACCGAGTTCATTACAAAGTGCTGGTTATTACCTTTAAAGCCCTATATGGCCGAGGACCTGCCTACCTGAGGGACCGTCTCTCCCCATATGAGCCCCAGAGAGCGCTGAGGTCAGCTGGAAAGAACCAGCTGAATATCCCTGGGCCAAGGGAGGCCAGATTGAAGGCCACCCGGGATCGGGCCTTCTCCATTGCAGCTCCACTGCTGTGGAATCAACTCCCGGAGGAGGTAAGGGCCCTGCGATATTTAGATCAATTCCACAGGGCCTGTAAGACCTACCTCTTCAAAATAGCCTTCAACTAATGACAAGCTAAGAAAGTGCCGCTGGTAGGCTTCCCAACCCTCCCGCCCTGGCAGGGGACCCCCAAATTTTCAGCCCCATCCCCCGCTCTCAAAAGATCTGGGGGCGGGGGTGGGGGGGAGAGCTGGACGGGGTGCCTGGGCCGGGCCTTCCCACCAGCCAACAGACCCGGGAGCGGAGAGGAGGAGGCAGCAGCTAGCGGCCTGTCTGCGCCGCCACCAACCGGCCCTCGACGGCCCTTCCGGGTAGCCTCCCCTCCCTTCCCCTCGGGGCTGCAGCGGCGCATGGCCTTCGACTGGTGGCTGCTGGGGCCGGCAGGGGGCTTCAGACGGCGTGGCCTTGGGGCTGCCCGCAGTGGCCACCCACCCCGTTGTGTGAACGTGCAGCCAGCCGCTGCAGGGTGAGAGTTGCGCTGCTCCTCTCTCAGCCTCGCGCCCGGGGTCTTCCTCAGCCCTCCCTTCCCCTCCGACAGCATCTCTCTGGCCGCCAAAGGGCAGCTTCTCAGGCGTTCGCGGCTCCCACCTTCCTTCGAATCCAACTGCACCGAGGTCTGCGCCTCTTGGAGAGAAGAGAGAGAGGGGGAAGGAAGGATTTGGGAGGGAGGGGCGGGGTAGGAGGGGGAGGGACAGAGAAGAGACGCCGTGAGGTCCTGCGTTGCACAACAATCCCCCGCTCACCGGCCGGCTTGATTTGCCTGGGGAGCAAAGTGCCGCTTTAATGGCACTATTAATTTGCCGCGTTGCCCAAAGGCACACGCCAGCCCCTCACCGGCACCCACCCAACTTCCACCAGTCTCCAGTAAGAAGGTCCCGAAGAAAAGATCGGAATCCGAAGGCAGTGGATCGAGGCCAGCAGCCCAGATCCGGGTGGGTCAGCGCTCCACACCGTGGAGAGAGAGAAAGGTCAGGTTTCCTCAAAGCAGAGCCAGAGAAAGAACAAAAGCAAACGGTGCCCCCGTTAGTGGGGAGAAGGAAAATCTGAGCGGTTGCCCCCAGCTCTGTGGCTGGATCCCAGGGCTCACAGACCTCCAAGGCATAGGTTTTCACTTGAAATTACGCCCCCCCCCCGCTCTCCGCCACGCCGCCCCAGCCCTGCTGCCCCCGGCCCTGCGCAACGCCTCCGCCGCCTGCTGGCCGCGGCCTCGGGGCTGCCCGCGGTGCCGCTGGCGCTGGGCCTGGCTGCGGGGCTCCTGCTCTCCGCCACGCCGCCCCACCGCTGCCGCCCTGACCTGGCCCTGCTGCCCCTATCCTTCATTATCTCCTGTGGAAGAAAGGCATTGAAAAGGTGTGCGGTGCCTTTAAATGTGATGGCCAGAACTTCCTTGGAGTTCATTTATGCTTGTCACACCCTTGCTCCTGGCTCCACCCCCAAAGTCTCCTGGCTCCACCCCCAAAGTCTCCTGGCTCCACCCCCAAAGTCCCCAGATATTTCTTGAATTGGACTTGGCAACCCTAGCCGCTGGAAATGTTTTTAGCTACTGAACCTTACTGAAGATTTAATGTTTATAGCACCATAATGTTAATTTTAATATAACTTGTAAATTGTTTTTAATGATGATTTTATAAGTATAACTGTTGATGTATATTGTATTTTTATGTTGTAAGTCGCCCTGAGCCTGCCCTGGCGGGGAGGGCGGGATATAAATAAAAAGTATTATTATTATTATTATTATTATTATTATTATTATTATTATTATTATTATTATTATTATTCAAGTTTACCTATGCAAACAACCTCTGAAAAGATTGTGCAACCAACAGAGGGCCTGGGTTGCTTTCACAATCACTGGGAGCAGACATGTTGTTCTTCTGCCTGCTCCCCCACCCCCATTCAGCCTTAAAGACACAGACACACCATCCCAAGAGGAAGCCTTTCCAAGTGTAGTCTGAAGCCTCCGGAGGTGGAAAGGCTTCCCCCCCACTGGCCAGCTGACTGGGAGCAGGAAGGAGCCTGGGAAAGTGGGAGAACCCCCACTGGGACCTGGAGATTGGCAAGCCTAATCAATTAAGAATCTGACTTACCTGTACAGGTCTCTGTTGCCTCCACCTGCAGAGGTTAGGTAGGTGGCAACCAGTTACAGTAATTTTCAGTGGTGACACCTTGCCTGTGGGATACTCTTCCTCTTGATGCCACCATAATCTCTTTTAAGTACAGAGCCAAAACATTCATTTTTGCTTACCTTTTAATTAAGCTATTGATCTTTCAAAGTGTGTGTGTGTGTTTTACAATTTGCTTCTGGCCTGGGATCTGTTTACCAGATATTTTAAAATTGTGAAATATTTTGTGGTGCTTTCTAATGTTCTGCCTCAGTTTTTCTGCTGGGTTTGTTCACTATAATTATATTCATGCTGTTTTACAGTATTTTGATAATGTTTTATTTTGAAAGCCACTTCAAGCAGGTTCTCTGGATAGGCAGCATTTGAATTTTCTAGATAATAATTCATTGAGCATTTTTGCCCCACCTCCATTCATATGCACACATAGGCTTTCTTCTCCTGCTCAGCAGGTAAAAATATGATATATGAAGGATGCTTCTGGGGGTTTTGTACGCATGCGTTAACCAAGCCGGCTGTTTGCTCGTCCTCCCCTTCGGATTGGAATTTTAAATAGCTCAAAAGAATGTAAATAACCCTTTGGCAAGATTATTTGAAGAAGGAGCTTACTTACGAAGGTCTGAAGAACATAAGAATTCCTTTCTGGGGTCCCAGAGGGTAAGAAAACAACTTTTACTATCAAATTAACGAGGCAACGCCCAGGTTAATTACTCAGTGGTCGCGCGTTACTCCTGAAATAAATCATCATGGCTAAGACAATTAAAGAGTTATCTGAGCAGATTACAGCTTTCCAGGCTTTAATAATGTCGTCCCAGGACCAGATAAGATCTGAAATTAAATCAGTCAGAGATGCTGTTACAGAGTTGACTGAAGAGCTCAAGGACACACGGAACATTGCAATTTCTGCTAATGAGCTTGCCTTATCTAACAAACAGAAAATACTCCAGCTGAATTCGCAGCTTACAGAGCTCTCTGATCGTAACAGAAGAGCGAATTTGATCCTGGGTGGAATTTCAGAGAAAATAAATAATAAACTCCTGGAAGGAACTCTTATAGACTGGATGGGTGAGCAAGGAGTTACTCTGCAATCTCAGGATATTGAGAGAGCTCATAGACTGCAAAGGAGACAAAGATGGGGGTGCCCCAAGGGAAGTCATAATTAAATTTTCAAGGGAAAAGACTCAGCAGATAGTTTTCAAGACTTTGAAAAAAAGGAAAGATCTTTCTTTTAGAGGAAGGAAAGTTTGGGTGAGAGAAGACTTCTGCCAGGAAACCATCAGAAAGAGAAGGCTAATGAGACCCTTTGGGCAAAAATTATATGACAACAAGATTAAATTCTCTTGGGGGTACCCCTCCTCAATAATTATTTTTAAAGACGAAAAAAGGCTGGTGGCCCGCAACCCTAAGGAAGCAAGAGATCTTCTCACTCGCCTGGGCATCACCACAGACGACCTGAGAGACCCGAGAGAAGAAGAAGAAGAAGAAGAAGAAGAAGAAGAAGAAGAAGAAGAAGAAGAAGAAGAAGAAGAAGAAACAGTGGAGCTCGGTGTGGACCCGGGAGAAGGAAGCTCAAGTAGACAAGAGAAAAGGCCAAGAACGGACTACTAAAGGGAAGTATAAAATATTTTGAGCTAAATTTAGCTATAAGCTAGAAGGGGAGGGCAGGATGCGTGCCCCCTGGAAGGTGGAAGACAGGATGATGGTCTCATCCAGAAAGTTGTCTGTGCCACAGGGGAAGGGAATAGGGGTGGGGTTTTCAGTAAGAAGTATAGAAAAATACCCTCAGCCATTAGGGCCCAAGTTTGTTACATATAAAGAGAATGGATAGATCTTTAAGAGTCCTTTCACTGAATGTGAATGGTCTAACATCAAATCTTAAAAGATTCAGAGTAATTAAAATGGCTAAAGAACAAAGAATAGATCTGTTGTGCCTACAGGAAACTCACAAAAAAATAAATGATAGAAAACCATTGATAAAAGATCTGAGGTGGCAGGTTTTAGCAGAAGCAAGAGGGTCTTCCAAAGCTAGAGGCGTGGCTACATTGATTCGTAAGGATATTAAGGTGGAGAACATGGAAAAATTAGTAGATAAGGAAGGTAGATGCCTCTTAGTTAAGTTTAAGCTGGAAGCCATAAAAATCACTATAGTAAATGTTTATGCACCAAATAAAAGACAAAGGAAATTCTTAAACTTGGTTTTTAAGAAGATACAACAGTTTTCAAAGGGTGAACTAATTGTAGTGGGCGATTTAAATACGGACATAACCAAGAACAATAGTATTAAGCTAAGAGATTGGGGCTTGAAGGATGCTCATGAGTTTATCAATACGAGACCCAGCCCGACACATATTTCTTGTAGACATAAAACAGCATCCCGCTTAGATTATATAATTTTGGAAAAAAATAATAATATGGTGGTTAAAGAGATCAAGACCCATCCAATTTTGATTTCTGACCATGCCCCTCTAAGTATTGAATTAGAATTAAATCTTCCCTCGAAAAATAGACCTTGGAGGTATAACAACCTGGTAATGGCAAAAGAAGAGGATAGGGAATACTTAATGACACAGTTAAAATTATATTTTAAGGAAAATAGAGGAACTGTGTCAACTAATATATTATGGGACGCTGCTAAAGCGGTAATAAGGGGCCATTTGGTTAGGAAGGAAAAAGACATAAAAAGTGAATGGTATAAAAAAAGGCAAACAAAACTTAATGAATTGGAGGAGTTACAAAAAGAAATAATGGGAAAGTGTAATCCTAGTTTACAGATTAGAATTAAAGAGATTCAAAAACAGTTGGAGGCCCTAGATATGGCAACTATGTGGAAAAGGGAAATAATGGTTAGGAACGACTTCCAGAGGAATAGCATTAATACAGCAAAAAGGTTAGCTAATTATTTGAAAGTTAAAAAGGCAAAACAATCAATTAGAACTATTAAAATTAATAATAATACAACTCATAACTCTAAGGAAATCACTAAGGCATTTGAAGACTTCTATAAAAAATTATATATGAAAAAAAAATATAACGGAGGTGTGGGACGCACCTAAGCTAATCATAGAGGAGGAAGCAAAAGCCTCACTGGGTGCTGAGATTACACTCCAAGAGATAAAGGAAGTAATAAAAGCGCTCAAAAAGGGTAAATCACCAGGGCTGGATGGCTTTACTTCTGACTTTTATAAAGAAATGGTAGAAATTATAGCACCTGAATTGCAGGTAGTTTTTAACGAAATCTTGGAAGGAAAGAAAGCCCCGGACTCATGGAAAGAAACAGAAATAATTTTGATATTAAAGCCCCAGAAAGATCCGGAAGAAGTAGGTTTTAGCAAATAGACTTAAGGTTTTAGCAAATAGACTTAAGAGAGTTATCCCGTCAATCATAAAAGGGGACCAATACGGTTTTATTGAGGGTAGATCTATTGCCCATCCTATTAGAAATATCTTAAATGTATTGCACCATGGCCAAAAGAAAAAAAATAGCTCAAAGTTGGATGTTTATAAAGCCTTTGATACTCTCTCACATGAATTCTTGTGGCAAATATTAAAGAAGATAGGTTTAGAGGAACGGTTCTTACACGCTATACAGGAAATATACAACGGAGGTAAGGCTAAAGTTAGAGTCAACACTGACCACTCACAAGCGTTCCCAATTCAAGGGGGGGTAAGACAAGGCTGTCCACTATCCCCGCTCATATTTATAATAGCTATAGAGCAACTAGCAGAGCGAATTAGGAATGCGGGGAGAATAGAGGGGTATAAGTCAGGTAATGAAGAAATGAAAATTAATTTATTTGCGGATGATATCATAGTTATTATGTCTAACCCAAAAGACGGAGTTAAAGAGATTAAGATAATTTTAGATGATTTTGAAAAGTGTTCAGGGCTCGGAGTGAATATGGCAAAATCAGAAATTCTATACCTTAATGTTAATAGAGAGGAAAAACAGGAAATAAATAGGATTACGAATGGGAGCCAAGAGATTAAAATATTTAGGGATAGTCCTCCAAAAAAATATGGACAAAATGATAAAGGAGAACTATGGTAAAATATGGAAGAAAATAGAGAGGGATATGAATAATTGGAATCATAAAATACTAGGGATATCATCTAGAATAAGATCTCTTAAAATGTTCATGATACCAAAGTTAATGTATTTATTCCAAACGTTACCCTTAGGTTTGAGGAAAAATCAAATTGAACAATGGAATAAAGCAATCAAAGTGTGGATTTTTAATAATAAAAACAGTAGGTTTCATAAGAGAATTCTATACAACCTTAAATCAGAATTAGGTTGGGGAATCCCAGATTTAAGTAAATATTATGAGGCCTTCCAACTAAGAGCGTTACTAGATTTGAGTGAGGATAAGGTACAGAAGTGGATTAATTTCGAGAATGCAGATTTGGAATTTTTTCCACAGTGTCGACAAAAGATCTAAAATTAGCTATAGGGCCCAGAAGAGCAGCATTAGAAACCTGGATGAAATGGTACCCACAGTGGCTAGGAAAGGTTTCAAGGTGGAGCCCCCTAGAAGCTATTGTTAAGGAGGTGCATGCTATAAAATGGTGGGAAAGGCTTAAAAACAAAGGCTATTTTAGAGTGGACGATATGTTTAGGGGTGGTAAACTAAAACCCTTACAGGAAATTATAGAAGATTTAGGTAATTAATACTGGTTAAACATAGCAGGCTTGCATAAGAGAGTTAAGAAGATCAGTGAAAAGGGAGAGCTTTGGTTAGACGCTCCAATGGAAGAGATATATAAAGTAATGGCCAAACAAAAGAAGGGTCTAGTGGGGTTACTATACAGGAAAATGATTTCAAATAAAGATAAAATAATAGTACATTTACAAAAGATTTGGAGTCATGAAGGTCAGTTAACAGAGGGGTTGGCTGGGAAAATCTTGGAAGGTCTAGAAAGGATTAAAGTAATCAAATTTAAAGAACTGGAATATAAATTTTTTCACAAAATGGTACAAAACTCCCGCACAAATAGCCAATATATTCCCAGGAATGAGTTCCAAGTGCTGGCATTGCAAACAATTTAAGGGTTGGTTTGCACATATGTGGTGGGAGTGTGAAGAGGTTAAACCCTTTTGGGGGAAAATTATTCAATTTATTAGAAAAGTCTGCAATGTACCATTAACCATTGGCTTTAATATGATGTTGTTAAGCACAATAGGAAGTCCGGCACTAAGTAGACCCACTCAAAACCTTGTCAAGGCAATGATACTAGCGGGGAAGGCTGTTATCGCTTTGGGGTGGAAAGATAAAAGTAAATGGTCAATAGAAATCTGGCACAGCTATTTGTTTGATTACATACAGTCTGACATCGTGGCAACAATCAACAAGGATTCCACATGGGAAGATAAAGTCAAGGAAATCGAGACCAGATGGAATCCTTATTTAGAGTGGATCTCAGGAGAAACAAGGAAGGACATTCAGTGGAAGATCAGGACTTTGTGCCCTTGGCTGAGGGGAAAAGACTAAGAGAAGATGGGGAGGGTTGGGGGGGGAGGGTTATTTGTAATTCCAACATTCATATGCTGTAATGGCCAATTGTACAAGAGTCAATAAAACATAAAAATATTTATTATAAAAAAAAAATGAAGGATGCTTCTGAAATTTTCTGTGATTAAAATTCTCTTTAGAATGAGCTGTTCCAATCCACCTACTTGCAGTCATGGAATGGAATACTAAACCTCATCTTTTCACCCCTTTCTTGTTGACCTGTTAGGGAATATATCATTTGAATCTATTTTGAACTTTCATTCTTATGAATTAATTGCCTCTATGCATTCTCCACTGCAGTGAAAGTTGCCCAGCCTGTCTCCAGTGACACAGTATCCCTGTGCATGTTTTAATGTTTTGCACCTACAAGTATGGGTGTTTCAGGTACTTCCAACACTAAAATGTCTGGGATTGCCAAATATGCTTGAATTCCAGTATTAGTATAGTACTGGTATTTGAGGAGCTATTTGGGAAACCAAATATATTTGGTTCCATTATAGCCTATGGGGACCATCCCTGTAGGTTATAATGGAGAGTTTCACTCCCCATGAGTCAGCTGTTAGGATGCCTTTCAACTCATCAAAATGGTCAGTTTCAGTCCTCTCTGCTTCTAAGTTTAAACTTTAAACCCTTCTCTCTCCAGTTGCATTGCAGCAGTGGCACGATCTCTCAATTGTATCCTATGGCCCTATAGAGTACAATGCAGACATTGCACTGCAGTGCGGCTCCCAGGTCTGGTTGGAATGGAACTGCTGTCTTTCCTTCTTGAGCTGGCCTGTGATGATCTCTTTGGGGAGCCAAATGAGATCAGAGAATATGATTCAGCTTCTGGGGAGCCTGAATAATGACATATAGGCCTTATTCAGGGTGGGTTTTGGCTCAGCCAAGCCAAATGACATCCCTACCAAGTCAGCATTCCTTATCCATGCATATTTGGTCTGAAACAATCATTGCCCATTTTGTTAATTTTCTTTCCTAAGGTTCCAAACGTGGATTTTCCTTGATTTCTTTTGTATCTTTTCTCTTTCAGTTACAATTCCAGTTTTTGAATTTCTGTGTATGAGAGGTATGATATATGTGACAGAAATTATAAGCGGAGAAGGAATTCAAGGGGAAGGAAAATCCCATCACACCACTGGACTCTCTTTCTTCTCCATCTCCTTCACTACATAATAAATTACCTTGGATGCTTTCTGTGTAAAAGCTATTGTGCTACAGATAATCCTAAAAGTGACATTGTAAAGAAATATTTTAGCAGAAATATATATGTTTGAGTACATGTGAATATATATGTAGTGCACTGAAAACAAACCCATAATTTTATTTTAAAAGTAATAGAAGTAATTACTGTATGAGTTTTTATAAAGAGAACTAATTCCTTTGTTAATTTAAAGGAGGGTCCATTCCACCCATCAAAATTTTCTATGCAAACTCAGGTAGGATCATTCTACACAGTCCCTCTCCATTTCTGGGTTGCGTACTACGTATGCACCAGATAAAAGTGCTCAATTGCATTCCTTCTTATTCTATCACAGAAGATATGCATCTTTCAGGCATTAATATTTTGTTCTAGGAAGTGACCGATCAATGTTCATGACATAGAAAGAGAGAGATTTCTGATAAGGATAAAAAAAGGATCAAAGTAGTGTAGTCAGAAATGAATCTTCAAAGAAATTAAGAAGCAACCATCAGAAGAATACGGAATGGAACATTTGACACTACACATATTACAAAAACTTGTAGAATTAATTAAGGGCAATCCACCTGGATCTATGCCATGCACATAGCTTGTATACCATCCTCAATTAAATTGTCCTTGTTTGCTGTGAATTGGAGTGAACTTTCCAAATGTGCCTGCAGTTTAGACAAATCCATGCTGTGTGAGCAACTAAACTGATAATTTGGCTAACATGTCAAAATCAGTCATTACATTTGTACACTGCCCTCACAAAACAAAAACAAAAACCGGAATTGAGATTTTTAATAAATATTGGCCTGTACTACATTCTATTTTCCTCCTTTTAAGTACTATTGCAAAATGACAAGTGGGGGCCTGCAAGACTTGCAGTGGGGATCCTATCCCTCCTTATGCACTGAGCCCCATAATATCTACCTTCCTTGGTTAAAACAATTTTGTTTGGTAACATATGGTAACAAATTATATTTCTTGCATCATTAATAACTTCTTTTATCTATCCCATATATTACTTTCTACCCACCCCTCCCCCCCCGTTACTTGACCCCAGCCGGTGTTATTTACTTAAAGTACTAATGTTTAACCAGAATATCTACCTTCCGATCCCACCCACCCCCTGTCATGAAACCTGGCATAGCTCCAGGTTTCCGTAGCTGCCTCTGGACCAAGAGTGGCTTCCTGATGCCTCCTCCACTGTGGCTTGGCCCAGAGCAGCTCCTGGACACAAATACTGCCATGGTTGGCCCAAAGTGACTCACAGAAGCTACAGTAGCTGGGTGCAGAGTAGTTCCAGGAAACTACCACTGTTGTGACTCCAGGACAGAGGAGGTAAGCTAATTGTTTAAATGTGTGCAGACAATGGTAATATTTTTTTGGGGGGGGGAGGGGGAATCAACATGTGCTTCTTTTTGTAGTTTCAGATTTTTCTGCAAACCTGGTTATGAGTTTGGTGTGGTTATGAGCAGTGGACTCTAATCTGGAGAACCAGGTTCGATTCCTCACTCCTCCACATACAGCTGCTGGGTGATCTTGGGTCACTCACAGTTCTCTCAGAGCTGTTCTCTCAAGAGCAGTTCTGTCATAGCTCTCTCAGCCCCAACTACCTCACAGGGTGTCTGTTGTGGAGAGAGGAAGGCAAGGAGATTATAAACTGCTCTGAGACTCCAAGTGAAGGGTGAGGTATAAATCCAATTACCTCCTTCAATTCCTCCTTCTCCTCAGTAAAGCATTCCTTCAAACTGATGTTAGTTATATATCTTGCATATAGAAACAGGATATTAGAACTATGTCCACCCATGCAAAACCAAGTCATGGCCAACTATAAGTGTGCACAGTGTAAGCCAAAATGCCTTCAAAATGAGGTTGGGGAATTGATAGGTGGGCACACGGCTTAAAAAGGATCTTTTAATCTATGTATACAGGATACATACATGGGGGTGGGGGGTGGGCTCCCTCAGGGTATCTTACCCCCCCCAGGGAAAGTGTATGTGCAATACATAGCCTCTCCTCTCCCGGTGAAGTGAATGCCGCGTGGTCACTGTCTGGCTATGCCTGGCAGATGGTCACTGCAATGGCCTCTCCTGCATTACTGCATCCGTAGCAACACCTTCTCGCTGGTCCCCCCCCCCCGTTTTTCACAGAGTTTGCTATGTCATGGTGCGACCGAATTGTCCGGCAGTATAACTGGATGGGCAGGCTGGGCCCACCAACCTTGCCAGCCTAAGAGAAGGAAAACTCTAACATCAAACCCGGGCAGATAGAGCTCGTTAATGTAACACCTACCACCTGGAGGACTCGCTGTCGGCGTCTCGGCTTACTGGGCCATGGCAGATGACCCCCAGGTGAAAGGGTGGAGCCAGTACCGCGCACACTGGGCTTCACCTAAAAAATTCCTCTGCGCAGGCCTGAAGGGCATATCCACATACACAACCCACAACGCATCAAGTCCTGCAGCAATGGGCAAGGGGCAAAACGGCAGGTGGAAGGTGCCACTGGAAGCCGCAGTCCCGATCCTGCATGTAGGCGGTTCAGGGTATTGGTCGCCTGATGCTAACCCGGAGACGAAAGCATTTTTCGGCAGCACCCTGAACGACCAAGCAGCCTTATCTAGGGACAGCACTGCTTGCTCCACACGGAGAGGGGCCCAGAAAAGGTGGCCTAAACAAAGCTCATCTCCTCCACCCCAGTTGGTTAGCCGCGGTGAACGGGCATCCTTACTTGCGGTCAAAAAATAACAACAAAGAAAAGGCATGCACCTGCCTCACAAAGTGTGCAAAGACTAAAGCTTGCGTGTTGGAACATCAGAACCATGCTTGACACAGCAGACAGTGGTCGCCCTGAACGACGCTCTGCTCTAGTTGCCCACGAACTTCTCAGGTTGAATATCGACATAGCAGCTCTCAGTGAGGTCCGTTTCCCTGAGGAAGGTAGTCTTCAAGAACACGGTGCTGGCTATACCCTCTACTGGTCAGGTAAGTCAAAGGCTGAGAGCTGCCTTTCTGGCGTTGGCTTCATGGTCAGGAACTCCATTGCCTCCAAACTCGAAAACCTGCCAACAGGTCACTCAGATCGCATCATGTCCATGCGCCTCCCACTTCAAAACAAGCAGCATGCAACACTCTTCAGTGTGTATGCCCCAACCCTTCAAGCAGATCCTGCAGAAAAGAACAAGTTCTATGCTGATCTACACAACCTCGTACGGAAGACCCCTACAGAGGACAAGGTGATCATCCTTGGCGACTTCAATGCCAGAGTAGGTAAAGACTCGGAAGCCTGGAAAGGAGTACTTTGCAAACACGGCATTGGCAACTGCAATGACAACTGGTGCCTCCTGCTAGAATTCTGCATGGAGCACCAGCTCACCATCACCAACACTATCTTCCAGCAGAAGAACAGTCTGAAGACAACCTGGATGCACCCACGGTCCAAGCACTGGCACCTTATCGACTACATTCTGGTGCGCCAGAGAGACCTTCGAGATGTCTTACACACCCGAGTAATGCCCAGTGCAGAATGTCATACGGATCATCGTCTTGCACGCTGCAATCTCCGTCTTCACTTTAAACCCACACCCAGGAGAGGAGGTATCCCTTGGAGGAAGTTTCAGGTTGGCAGTCTCCAGTCAGCCGAAGTTAAAGCTGCCTTCCAGGCAAAACTCCAGTCAAGAATTGAGGACCCCAGTTGCCCCACAGACACTTCTCCAGAAGCACTCTGGGAACACCTAAAAACAACCGTCCTGCAGATCTCTGAAGAAGTCCTCGGGTTCTCCACAAGGAAGAACAAGGACTGGTTTGATGAGAACAATCAAGAGATCCAAGATTTACTGGCGAAAAAGAGATCTGCCTACCAAGCACATCTTGCTCAGCCCTTCTGTCCTGGGAAAAAAGCAACCTTTCGCGCTGTATGTAGCAACCTCCAGTGCAAGCTTCGAGACATTCAGAACGAGTGGTGGACCAAGCTTGCTGAGAGAACCCAGCTGTGTGCAGACACTGGTGATTTAAGAGGGTTCTACGAAGCCCTGAAGGCAGTATATGGTCCATCATATCAGACTCAGAGTCCCTTGCGTAGTGCAGACGGCCAAGTGCTTCTCACAGACAAGGCATCCATATTGAACCGGTGGTCGGAGTATTTTCAGGTTCTCTTCAGTGCCAACCGTGTAGTTCAAGATTCAGCAATTCACCTCACCCCACTTCAACCAGTGAAAACAGAGTTGGATGAGATCCCCACCCTAGAGGAGACTGTTAAAGCCATCAAGCAACTGAAAAGTGGCAAGGCAGCAGGAGTTGATGGAATTCCACCAGAGATCTGGAAGCATGGGGGCACAGTACTACATAGCTCACTTCACAAAGTACTTGTCACCTGCTGGGAACAAGGCAAATTACCACAGGACTTTCGCGATGCAATCATCATCACCCTATACAAGAACAAAGGGGAAAAGTCAGACTGCTCCAACTACCGGGGGATAACCCTGCTCTCCATCGCAGGCAAAATCCTTGCCAGAATACTCCTGAACAGACTGGTGCCCGCCATTGTAGAAGAACTCCTCCCAGAGAGCCAGTGCGGCTTCAGAGCTAACAGGAGCACCACCGACATGGTATTTGTTCTCAGGCAGCTCCAAGAGAAATGCAGGGAACAGAACAAGGGTCTATATGTGACTTTTGTCGACCTTACCAAAGCTTTCGATACCGTTAGCCGGAAAGGCCTGTGGCAAATCTTGGAACGTTTAGGATGTCCCCCAAGGTTCCTCAGCATGATCATCCAGCTACACGAAGACCAGCGAGGCCAAGTCAGACACTGCAACGACCTCTCGGAGACCTTCCCAATAGGCACAGGTGTAAAGCAAGGCAGCGTTCTCGCGCCAACTCTCTTTACGATCTTCTTTAGCATGATGCTTCAAAGAGCCGCAGTAGATCTAGATGATGACGATGGTGTCTACATCCGCTATCGCACCGATGGCAGCCTGTTCAACCTGAGGTGACTAAAGGCCCACTCCAAGACAATGGAAAAACTCATCCGAGAGCTACTGTTTGCTGATGATGCTGCACTCGTCTCCCACTCGGTATCAGCTCTGCAGCATATGACGTCCTGCTTTGCAGAGGCTGCCAAGCTATTCGGCCTAGAAGTTAGTCTGAAGAAGACAGAAGTTCTCCACCAGCCTGCACCCCAGGAAGATTATCACCCTCCCTGCATCACTGTGGGTGAATCAGTTCTGAAGACAGTCCAGCAGTTCAGCTACCTGGGGTGCATCATCTCCTCAGATGCTAAGATCGACAAGGAGATCGACAACAGGCTGGCAAAGGCAAACCGTGCCTTTGGCCGACTGCACAAAAGAGTGTGGAGCAACAAGCATCTGAAAAAAGGCACAAAGATCAATGTTTACAAAGCGGTTGTGATGACAACCCTCATCTACGGCTCCGAATCGTGGGTTTTATACCGTCATCACCTGCGACTCCTTGAGCGCTTTCATCAGCGCTGCCTTCGCACCATCCTCAACATCCACTGGAGTGACTTTGTGACCAACACTGAAGTTCTCAAGCGGGTGGAGGTTACCAGCTTCGAGGCACTGCTGTTGAAGATGCAGCTGCGCTGGGCAGGGCATATTTCTAGGATGGAAAACCACCGCATTCCCAAGATTGCCCTGTATGGTGAACTCTCCACCAGCCATCGAAATAGAGGGGCACCAAAGAAGAGGTACAAGGACTCCTTGAAGAAATCCCTTGGCACCTGTCGCATCCACCATCACCAGTGGTCTGACCTAGCCTCAGATCGCAAAGCATGGAGGCACACCATCCACCAGGCTGTCTCTTCTTTTGAGAACGCACGCATAGCTGGTCTTGAGGAGAAAAGGAGATTGAGGAAGAATCGCACTGCTACAGCACCAACCCTAAATCAGACTTTTCCCTGCAGCCACTGTGGCCGGACCTGCCTGTCCTGCATTGGTCTTGTCAGCCACCAGCGAGCCTGCAGCAGACGTGAACTATTGCACCCTTGTTAAATCTTCGTTCACGAAGCCAAGCCGAGAGACAGGATACACATCCAGAAATTATTGCTTAAAATTACCAGGGACACTAATTAAGTAAAAACAATTAAAAATTTATTCCAGAAAAATATAGACACACATACAAGATAATAAACTCATAAAACATACATACAGTCCTAAGAAAAATAGAGAGAGATTCAGAGACAACACAAGGATGGATAAACAGGGTGATAATTACTGATCATAGTCTTCAAGGAAGTCTCCAATGGCGACGAACAAGGACTAGGGGGAGGGGACCCTCAACTGATCAGGAATCGGGGATGTATCTAGACAGCGGAACTGGGGTACTGCTAGATGCACACCTGTGGGGAGCTGGGTCACAGGTTATAAGGATTACCTTGAGCTTTTAGGGGATGGGAGGTACAGGGGCAGATGACAGTGGTCAGCTGGTACATGACCTCAGAAAAAGGGGAGGCCCTGCAATGACCATAAGGGCTGGACTTATGCAGTAGCCAATAACCAGTTAATTGGCGTTCCCTGATTGGATGCTCATAGCTAGCCAATGAGCAGACTTGGCCTTAGTTACCTGATTGGACTTCCAGGTAACAATGGGCCAAGGGGGTGGCTCCAGGATGACCATTAAGGGAAAGAATGGGAAAAATTGTTAAGGTGGGGAGGTACTTAAGTCTATCAAACTTATCTAAAAAGATGACAATAGATGGCCAAATTGCTACCTAGGTAACAATAAGATGGATTCTGTGGTTGAGGCTGGAAACCGCTTGCCTGGACAGTTCTTCTGCTTCCACGACCAAGATGGGGATTTTTTTTTTGATTTTTTTTTTAGTTTTATTTCTATCCCGCCCTCCCCGCCGGGGCAGGCTCAGGGCGGCTCACAACATAAAACACACATTACATCAATTATACTTATAAAATAGTTAAAACAATTACAGAATATTAAAATTAACATAACAGTATGGCGTTAAAACAGGTTTCAATAAATTTCAGAAGTAAAAACATTTCAGGAATAAAAGCATTTCTAGCAGCATATCTAAATTTGTCACAGTTTTTCGCTAGTTGAAGGCCATCTTGAAAAGGTGGGTCTTACAGGCCCTACGGAATCCCTCTAAACATCGTAGGGCCCTCACCTCCTCAGGGAGTTGGTTCCACAGTAATGGAGCAGTAATAGAGAAGGCCCGGTCCCGGGTGGCTTTCAGTCTGGCCTCCCTTGGCCCAGGGATATTCAACTGGTTTTTCCCAGATGACCTCAGTGCCCTCTGGGGCTCATATGGGGAGAGACGGTCCCTTAGGTAGGTAGGTCCTCGGCCATATAGGGCTTTAAAGGTAATAACCAGCACCTTGTAGCGAACTCGGTATGCCACTGGCAACCAGTGCAGTCCGCGCAGCCCCGGCTGTATGTGCTCCCACCTTGGGAGCCCCAACAACAGCCTAGCCGCCGCGTTCTGCACCAGCTGTAGCCGCCGAATTCGGCACAAGGGCAGCCCCATGTAGAGGGCGTTGCAGTAGTCCAGTCTCGAGGTGACCGTAGCATGGATCACTGTTGCTAGGTCGCGGCGCTCTAGGAAGGGGGCCAACTGCTTCGCCCGACGAAGATGAAAGAACGCGGACTTGGCAGCGGCCGCTATCTGTGCCTCCATTGATAATGAAGGCTCCAGAAGAACCCCCAGGCTCTTGACCTCGTGTGCCGCTTTAAGCTGCACACCGTCAAGGACTGGCAAGGGGATTTCCCTTCCCAGGGCACCGCGACCCAAGCACAGGACCTCTGTCTTCGTTGGATTCAACTTCAGCCCACTCAGTCTGAGCCAGCCTGCCACGGCTTGCAGTGCTAGGTCCAGGCTTTCTGGGACGGAGCCAGGCCGGCCATCCATTAGCAGGTAGAGTTGGGTGTCATCAGCATATTGATGGCACCCAAGTCCAAACCTCCGGGCAATCTGGGCAAGGGGGCGCATATAGATGTTAAATAACATCGGGGAGAGAACTGCCCCTTGTGGGACCCCACATACTAGTGGGTGCCTCCGGGACCGTTCCCCCCCAATGGCCACCCTTTGTCCCCGTCCTTCGAGGAAGGAGGAAAGCCACTGTAAGGCCAATCCCCCAATCCCCGTGTCGGCGACTGGAAATCACACGGAGCGACTGGAAACCATCTGTTTTCCTGGTTAGCACTCCTCCAGAGACACGGAGTGCTGCTGCAACATTGTGGCTGTTAGTACTCATAAGTCCAGTTTGGTTAGACAAAGCCCACATTCTCCTGGAAGATGTGTGTGAGCTGAGTCTCCAGGCACCTGGGCAACCAAGCGGGTGACTACGATGTTCTGGAATTAGGGGTATTTTCCTCACAATTGCTAAGGGCTGCAATTGGCTCATCAGATCCCATTGATTTATAAACATGTTGAAAATGTATTAATGCTCTTATCTTACTGAACTCAGGTATTACTATAGATTGGAGTTGTTTCAGAGAGTTGGGTTTTTTACATCCATTCATAATGTGGATCTGCTCTTACCCTGTAATTAGCACGACTATTTTAAGAAAAAGGACAACTTTATACACTGCAAAAGTCTTATGTAGGAGGCAGTTGCAAATAGGAAATAATATCTCCCCAATGGTATTGTGCAGTCTATGTGTTTTGTTTTTGTACTCGGAAATAGTAATATACCATCCATATGAGCAACTGTGTAGAGTCCTTTCTCATATACATCAGGATCCATGCTGTCACATAAAACTCCTTCTGTCATTGTGGTGTATATTGCATTATTTTTTCTCTGCTTTCTTTTTTCAGATGTTATTTAGAGAATACACAGTGACTCATTTTTATCTTTTCTTTGATTTATGTGTATTGATTACTTTGTACTTACCATTCATTCTTGTCAAGAGACAAAGATAAATGCCCCTTCCCTTTAACCAGAAATGTAGCTTTTAAAGTATTTTCTTTTTTACATAATCAAGTAATGACTTTGAATTCTCTTCTGGGGATCAGTGAAGCATTATTGTCAACGACATGAAATTGGTGTCATCTTCAAACATAACCTGTTTTTACAGACAATACAATGAATTTCAGCTAAAATCAGTATTTATTATGCATCACTGGGATAATAGAATACCTATGTAAGACACTGAAAAATAAAAGTGTGATTCTCTCATGGCTAGTGTGGCTGAGGGCCAAAACAGAAATCGAGGAGAGCCAGTCTGGTGTAGTGGTTAAGTGTGCAGACTCTTATCTGGGAGAATCGGGTTTGATTCCCCACTCCTCCACTTGCACCTGCTAGCATGGCCTTGGGTCAGCCATAGCTCTGGCAGAGGTTGTCCTTGAAAGGGCAGCTGCTGTGAGAGCCCTCTCCAGCCCCACCCACCTCGCAGGGTGTCTGTTGTGGGGGAGGGAGATAAAGGAGATGGTGAGCCGCTCTGAGACTCTTCGGAGTGGAGGGCGGGATATAAATCCAATATCATCATCATCTTTCATTCATTCATTCTAAAGAGATAATTAGCAAGTCCAGGTGCTGCTTTAAAGATCAGGGGAACAATTTTTGGGTGAGACAGTGTTTTAATCTTTATTCCTTGATTTAAAGAATCCCATCCAAAGTTATAAATAAATCTTGGGGTGGAAAAATGCGATCTCTCTATAATGTGGGCTAGGGTTTCCAACCTCCAGCCAGGCTTAGAGATCTCCTGGAATGAAAACAGATCTCTAGTTCCTCTGGAGAAAAAGGCAGCTTTGGAAGGAGGGCTCTGGCAGTCCACCCTGCTAAGCAATGAAGCTTCCTCTCCTCAAACTCCACTGTTCCCAGGCTTAACTTCATACCTCCAAGAATTTCCCAGTTTAGAGTTGGCAACCTACTCTGGACCCATCCAATAGCAGCTTTGGAGAAACATTTAAAATAATGGAATCTGAGGTAGAAAGGGTAAATATTCTCATCCAGCAATCCTATTTCCAGGTTTCAATTTCAAACAATCATACTCATTGAAGAACCTTGTTATGGATCTTCATGGCACACAAAATTCATGTACACAAAATCATAGAAAACAGAGACTGATAAAACAGCAGACTGGTTTCTCCTTATCTATCTTCTGCTATCATAAAGGTGAAATTCCAACCCGCATGCTATTGTAAGAAACCAATGGTAGTGAATTTTCCTCTGTAAATTGGATTATTAGTTTACTTTGTCCATTGATAAAAGCAGAGTTTAGAGAATGTTGGGTTTGATATGAACAGCTGACGATACAGAAAGTTGATTATAAGCAGTCCCCCTCCCCAAAAAGACACTTAACGACCCATTCACTCTAGCCAAATCTGTCTTCTAGCAACAGTTGACTTTGTAAAGCAGTATTTTTAAAAGCTTTCTGGAATCAGAATCACAATCTCCCTCAGTACAGACTATTGTAAGGGCAAAGGAATTTCTTTTCTTCTAACTATAGAAGAACCTTTCTGACTAACCATGTCAGAACACTGACTCCAGTCATCCCATCCTTTGTCAGAAGCCATCTTTTTGGCTTGCTCACTCCAGACCCAAAGACCAAAGTTGAAGAACCCATTTTCCTCTGGAACAGCTGATGTTAAACTTGCTGTCAGCTGATGCTGGCCAATAAGAGAGCATGAGGATCAGCCAATCACACACGTTCTCCATTCCTGGGCCAGTTCCACACTAGACCTTTAATCCTGGTTCAGCCCTGTCTGTCAAGTCTGATGTTTCAATAACGAGACCATTTTGATAAAAGTTTCTAGTTTATTGTAACATGTTGTTAGACTATAGCGTTAGTTTGGGAGCTGCACGGAAGCAGAGAGAAGGGTGCTCCAAAGAGTGACGAGAAGAGCACAAAAGATTTGTGGATGTTTTCTCTCCTCATTGGTGGATCTATATAATATGGGAT
This sequence comes from Heteronotia binoei, assembly GCF_032191835.1. Lineage (NCBI taxonomy): Eukaryota > Metazoa > Chordata > Lepidosauria > Squamata > Gekkonidae > Heteronotia > Heteronotia binoei. The sequence continues at coordinate 126,020,887 of NC_083225.1, forward strand.
GTAAAAGGAAGATACAAATGATCCTAAGGGACCCTTCACATCTGGGCCATTTGCTATTTGAGATCTTACCGTCAGGTAGACGATATAGAGTGTTGAAGGCTAGGACAAACAGATTTAAGGACAGTTTCTATCCAAGTGCTGTGGTTAGGTTAAATGCAGGGTTATGAAGGATTATCTGTTTTAGATGTATTTAAATGGTTTAAATGGTTTTAATGGTTTTATGAATGTTTATCTGTTTTAGATGTATTTAAATGGTTTAAATGGTTTTAGATGTATTTTAAATGGTTTATGAATATGTGTGTTTGATGTGTTGGTATGTTTGTGGAAGAGCACCTCATTTCGTTGCTCTCTTTTTGTTGAGAACAATGACAATAAATCTATCTATCTATCTATCTATCTATCTATCTATCTATCTATCTATCTATCTATCTATCTATCTATCTATCATCTATCTATCTATCTATCTATCTATCTATCTATCTATCTATCTATCTATCTATCTATCTATCTATCTATCTATCTAGATTGAAAGACTGGCGAGTATACAATCAAGGCAAGCATTTAAGGTATACATCAAAGGGATTCTTGAGGGAGGAGTACTCTATGCAGGGAACATTCACACATTGCTGTTACTATTTCGTTCTCAGGCCTGGTCGGCCTTGGGCGCCTTCTTGGCACCAGTTCCCCCCACGCTCTCCTGAGAAGGCACTACTATCTTGTTCCCATATTCCCATTTCAAAGCATTGCTACATAACAAAGGGAAGGAGGGGGGAAAGGAGAGATCAAGCTAGCAGCATTGGTATACAGTGTGGTTTTTACCCAGGATCCTTTTCCCTGAACCAAAGATACATTCTAGAGAAAGTACAGCAGAAAGTACAGCAGACTTGACATACTGCCCCCGCTAAGTCCCCTCCACCGCTCGAGATTGCGGAGGAGACTTGGTTAGGTTACAGACCCGGGCTTCTTGAGTGATGTGGCAGCGGTCGACCGGCAAGGTAGCGAGGCCCCCTGCAGGGGGAGGGTGCCAACTGGATGGCCCGGGGTCCCGACGAAGCAAGCTGCAATGAAACACAGGGTGGATTTTACCCAGGGCGGGTGGCAGATCTAGTTCCACAGTCACGGGATTGATCACCCGTTTAACTCGGAAGGGCCCCAGGAATTTGTATGCTAGCTTCCGAGAGGGTTGGGTGAGGGGTAGATTCTTGGTTGACAGAAACACAGAGTCCCCCACTCTGAACTCCCCTGTCGGGGCATGAGATTTGTCGTATTGTTTTTTGTAAGTCTCTTTGGCGGCCTCGAGGTTTTCTTTGATGGTTGGCCAGATGTTACTCGGCCCTTGCCACCATTGCTCAAATGCTGAGGGGTTTTCCTGATTGCTTCCCCCTGGCAACAGAGGGATCGGCTTCCCCTCATAGCCGAATACCGTGGAGAAGGGGGAGGCTTTGGTGGAGCTCTGCATGCTGTTGTTATAGTAATACTCAGCGAAGGGGAGTAGGTCCACCCAGTCGGACTGGCGCTGGTTCACAAAGCACCTCAGGTATTGCTCTAGCACCCCGTTAACTCTCTCCGCCTGTCCGTCCATCTGGGGGTGGTAGGCTGAGCTTAGTCCCTGCTCCATTCCTACTAATTTACAGAACTCCCGCCAGAAGGTGGCAACGAACTGCAGCCCGCGGTCGCTAATGACCTTATCCGGAAATGAGTGTAATTTTATCACGTGATCAAAAAAGAGGGCCGCCAGTTTCTTTGCTGTGGGTAATTGGGGGCAGGGGATGAAGTGGACTTGTTTGGAAAAAGTGTCCACTACCACCAGAATGACTGTCTTCCCTCGGGAGGGGGGTAGTTCCACTATAAAGTCCATGGATACGACAGCCCAGGGTCGTTTTGCGGTTTCGAGCGGCTGTAGGAGCCTGGGGGGTTTCCCCCCCCTCCGTTTGGCCATTATGCACACTGGGCAGCTCGTGACAAACCCTGAAACATCCTTTTGGAGCGAGGGCCACCAGAATTGACGGTTTGCCAGGTGCAGGGTTTTTACATAGCCAAAGTGCCCCGCTAGTTTTGAACAATGACAGAATTGCAGTACTTCCCTCCTCAAGCATTTTGGAATGTACAGTTTATTGCCTTTGCACCACAGTCCGTCCTTTCCCTTTTGGACCCCTTCGGGGCGCCCTCCCCCCTCCCTTTCGGTTTCGAGGGCGATGTGCTCCCGGCTGATCCCCTCCAATTCCTTTTTCTTTTGGGACCGGGTGGTAACCATGGCCGCCACTTGGGACGGCGGGATCAGAGAGTCCACTATTTCCTCCCTCTGGCTCTCGTGCTGCGGGAGCCGGGAGAGCGCATCTGCCAAAAAGTTTTTTGTCCCAGGGATGTGCTTCAGGGTGAAATCGAATTTGGAAAAGAACCCGGCCCATCTGATTTGCTTTTCGCTCAGTTTACGTTTCCCTGTGAGCGCTTCCAGATTTTTGTGGTCTGTCCATATTTCGAACGGTACTTTAGCCCCCTCTAGCCATGATCTCCAAGTTTTCAGAGCGAACATGACGGCGAACGCCTCTTTGTCCCACACCGACCAATTGCGCTGTTCGTCTGAAAATTTCCGGGAGATGTAGGCGCAGGGTCGCAGCTTCCCCTCCCCATCCTGCTGCATGAGTATGGCTCCTACAGCCACATTGGAAGCGTCGCATTGGACCATGAAGGCCCTTTGCTCATCAGGGTGGCTTAGGACGGGTTCGCTAGTGAACAAGTGCTTAAGGTGATCGAATGCTTCCTGGCATTTAGGCGTCCAGTTCAGCTTGGCCCCCGGCCTTTTGGCTTCCGGACCCCTCCCTTTGGTCTTTAGGAGATCCATCAGGGGCAGGGCGATCTGGGCGAACCCCTCTATGAATTGCCTATAGAAATTTGCGAACCCGAGGAATGATTGGAGCTGTCTACGTGTCCTCGGGGGAGCCTATTCCAGCACCGCCTGGATTTTCGTCGGGTCCATAGCTAATCCCTGCCTGGACACTCAGAAGCCCAAGTAGTCGAGCTCCGTTCGGTGGAACTCACATTTGGACAGTTTGGCGTACAACTGGTGCTTCAGTAGAGTGCTAAGCACCTTCCTCACCAGTTTTACGTGCGACTGCACGTCTTGTGAGTAAATAATGATGTCATCCAGGTACACCACCACCCCCTTGTACAGGTGCTTTCTCAACACATCATTGATAAAGTTCATGAACACCCCCAGGGCCCCTTGCAACCCAAAAGGCATCACCAAGTACTCAAACTGTCCCATCGGGGTATTGAATGCTGTTTTCCACTCATCCCCCTCCTTGATGCGCACTCTGAAGTAAGCATCTCGCAAGTCCAACTTGGTGAAAATTTTCCCTCCCGCCACCGTGCTCAATAAGACCCGGATGGGGTAGGCGTTCGACATGGATATCGCGTTAATCCCGCGAAAATCGGTGCAAAGTCTAAGCGAGCCATCCTTCTTCTTCCGGAAAAGTACTGGGGCGGCCTTGGGGGGCCGTGGCGGGTCGGATGAACCCCCTCGCCAAGTTCTGATCTAGGAACTTGCCGAGTTCCTTCTTCTCAGCCCACCCCATCTGGTATAATTTGGCTCGGGGCAGGGTTTCTCCCGGAATCAGTTCTATGGCACAGTCTGTGCTCCGGTGGGGGGGGGGTAATTGGTTGGCTTCCTTCTCGCTAAACACTTCCATCAGGTCGCGGTAAACCTTTGGGATCGGGTGCACCTCCTCCACTGTCACACATGCCCTCTCTTTGGCGACGGGAGATTTTGGCCCCCACGCCGTGTTCCACAAGTGTCCTTTGCTCCCGGGGTCCAGGAACCTGATGGTCTGCGCCCTCCACCGAATTAACGGCTCGTGCTTTTCTAGCCAGCCCACCCCCAGTACTACTGGATACGAGCACGAAGGGGCAATCACAAAAAACTCCTGGTTCCAATGCTCCTCGATTCCCATGGGGCAGGGTTGTGTCTCGCACGTGCAGGGCTCTCCGCACATCACGGACCCATCCATTTGCTCAAACAGCATGGGGTGGGGCAGCTGCGAGCTTTCTAGTCCCAATGCCTCCACCACTTTGGGGGAGATTAGTTCTCTGTTACACCCCGAGTCTATGAGGGCTCATATCTGCAAGAACCTCCGTAGCTTGGGGTTCAGCAGTTTCACAGTCACAAAATACAACCTCCCCGTCACTCTCACCGTCAGCGGCACCTCATCTCAATCGACCTGCTGGTGGGCACCCTTCAGAGCAGCAGGTCGGGTTCGTTTCCCGCCGGCTCCTCCACCCAGGCCAGGTTGGCCAGCTCCGCCAACAGGAGCACCTCTTTCTCCTGCAGCTCCTCTTGCACCGCCACCGTGCTGCTTTTCACCGCATCCTTAGGGCGGCTGGGGGTCTTCTTGGGCACGGGGGTGGCCGGCTTGGGGGGAGCCGGCAGGGCCCGCAGCGGCAGAGGGTGTGGGCAGTTGGAGGCGAGGTGGTTCGGGTCCCCGCATCGGAAGCACCTGCAAGGCCCCACCGGCACCGCCACGGCCGTTTTTTTCCCTTTGGGAGGCTCGGTTTTCCTGGGTCCCGCCTTTGCCTGGGCCTTCCCCGACTGGTGTTGGCGTAGCATGGCCACTCGTTTGAGGTTATTCTCCACTTCCCCCGCCAGCTGGATCCACCCCACCAGGGTGGTCGGGCGAGCTTGGGTGAGAGCCCGATCCAGAATACTCGCGTTCAGTCCATTAGTGAACTGCTCGATCTTCATCACCTCGTTCCACCCTCGGACCCTGGCGACATTGGCTTGAAAGTCAGCCGCGTACTCGCGTATGGGTCGGGCTCCTTGTTGCATGTCCTGCAGGGCCGCCAGCGCTCGGGATTCCTGCAACGGATCTTCATACTGGGTTAGTAGGGCTTGCAAAAAAGTGTGCACGTCGTCCAGCACAGGGCTCCTGGTCTCACACAGGCTCACGTACCATCTCTTGGCAGCCCCTCTCAGCTTCGAGCCTAGGTAGTCGACTCGGCTGAATTCATCTGGGAAGGAATGCCCCCAATAGTGCATGTAACTGTTCGCCTGGATCCCGAAGTAGTTCACTTCCTCCGGGTCTCCATCAAAGGTTGCGTCTAGCTCCCTCCCCTGCCGCTTGAGGTGCAGGGGGTTGGGGGACTGGTGCTGGTGTGGCCCCGGCTCTCGGTGGGGCTGGCGCCGGCGCTGGCTGGCTCGGGCGGCCTCGCGTCCCTGGTTGGGTAGCCACCGGTCTCCGGGATACAGCTCTGCCCAACGCGCTCCCCAGTTGAGCCGTCAGGTGGTGGACCTCGTCCCATAGGCCCCTGAGCGCTCCGTCGATCTCCCTGTGGACCATCGACCGGAACATCTGGTAATCCTCCTCATACGGGTCCTTGGGCTTTGGTTCCCCGCCCTCGGTCCCCTTGCACCCAGCTCCGTCGCCCTCGTCTTTTCCGACTTGGATGACGATGATGCTGTCCGCCTCCCCCGTCTCCCCAGAGCCCGGGTTCGCGGCTTCTACTCCAGACACCTGGATCGGCCTGATGTGGCGGTTCAGGATGGCGTCCCGGTGGAGTGGGGCCTGATCCATGATGGTGGTCGAGGTCCTCGGTTGGTACTGCTGGGGCGATAACACCAGTTGGAACTTGGGGGGAGACTCCGCTGCTCTTCTCGGGTCTAAGACGTGCCATGGGGTAGCGGCTCCCTCCAGTCCCGCATCGGGTGGGAGTTCTCCGTTGTTCGGAATCTGGTCGGCCATCGAGCTTTTCAAGTTGCCGGAAAGGTTGAACTCCAAAAAGGAAGTCTTTCAAAATGTCAAGTCTGATGTTTCAATAACGAGACCTTTTTGATAAAAGTTTCTAGTTTATTGTAACATGTTGTTAGACTATAGCGTTAGATTGAAAGACTGGCAAGTATACAATCAAGGCAAGCATTTAAGGTATACATCAAAGGGATTCTTGAGGGAGGGGTACTCTATGCAGGGAACATTCACACATTGCTGTTACTATTTTGTTCTTGGGCGCCTTCTTGGCACCAGTTCCCCCCACGCTCTCCTGAGAAGGCACTACTATCTTGTTCCCATATTCCCATTTCAAAGCATTGCTACATAACAAAGGGAAGGAGGGGGGAAAGGAGAGATCAAGCTAGCAGCATTGGTATACAGTGTGGTTTTTACCCAGGATCGTTTTCCCTGAACCAAAGATACATTCTAGAGAAAGTACAGCAGACTTGACACTGTCCCCCAACTGATTTTCCTCACTAATAAACTCATAGAGCTGGTTTCTATGATTCTATGAGTCAAGTGTAGAAAGTCAATTTGGGGACAGGGCTGAACCAAGATTAAAGATCTAGTGCAGAATTGGCCCTGGTCTCCCGGTCTCTCTGAAACAGCAGCATTTTAAATCCTATTTTTTCTATACAACCTGTCACACTCTCAAATAAATGTTGTGCTCTTAAGAGCAAAATTACTCTATGATTTTGTGTGCATGATGGCTTCTGTAAGATGAGCAAATTTATTCCTTTTTGCTGCCTGTCTAATCTAAACTAATCTATTGAGATAAGGCCCTGAAACCTACAAAAACAATTGGTTTAATCTTGAGTGTCTAAAAAAAGTTTGCTACCAAGCACTTACTAAATACAGGTGTGCTAGCTCTTCAACAACGCTACAAGTTTTTTTTTTCTTCTTTTATGGAAAAAAGCTTATAGATAAGCTATACACAAGAGCAAAGAAAAAGCTTGCTTCACTAATTCGTGAAAGTTAATCAGAGTTACCAGAAATAATAATTTGAGTGAATTTTAGAAGCTGGTTAACTCAGTTTTACATACTAGGTGCCCATTTTTATTTCATATTTGCTCACATACCTGTGAAGAACACTTTGCTAATATCTTCTCTAGTTCTTGTAGCAACTACGACTACTCAACCAACTGAAATTAGTTTCCTAATTTCTCATGTGAAGAATGGGAAGGCTCCCAGTGCATATTTAATTTCCCCAGAACTCTTCAAAGCCAATATCTCATGGTAGAAGGATATACTGGCAACTGTATTCACTTAGATAAATGTGACCATTTGCTTGGAGACATGCTATCATAATACCAGTTTATAAGAAGGGACACAAAGAAGACCATCCAACAACTGATTGATCAGCCTTTTATCAGTGCCCAGGAAGCTTTATGCTCTATCCCTTTATTACTGACTTGTGTACTAGCTAGAGAGTAATAAAAATGAGGGAAAGGAACAGGCCAGATTCAGACAAGGGGCTGGTACAGATAATCACCTTCTGATGTTACAATTCTTAAATAATGAATATACAACCAAAAGTTGGGAGATCCTTGCTGTTGCTTTCATGGATATGAGTGTGGCTTTTGATATTGTACCCCAAACCCAATTATGGCACTAGCTGAAACTAACAAGAGGCTTTGATTTTCTGTATTCTAATCCCACTGGAATTTGGAATACAAAATGAGTGAGTATGATACCGACTTGCCGGTAGGCCAGCTTCTGCCAAAAACCTTCCTCTCACAGTCAAAACTGCAGCTGCTGAGTGGAGATACATCTTCATGCTAAAACAGATAGGTGGGCTATCAGTTTGTGTTTCCATGAACATATTTTGTGCCTGTTGTGAATCCTGATCATGCTTCCAGGCCATATCATGCCCCTGCCTGCCAACAGAGATCCAGGTCTATCATCTCACACTCCATGATATGATCAGGGTCCAGATGCACAAACTGGGGATTCTCAGATGTCTCCAGAACATGTGATGCCCCTTTCCTTGCTAACAGACTACTTGGGCAATGTTTAGTACCCAATTAGCCTAATTGGGAATGCCTGATGGAACTCAGTCGCATATTAGGCCACATCCCCTGACATCACCATTGTTTCACACAGAGCTTTTTTGTAGAAAAAGCCCAACAGGGAGTCATTTGCATATTAGGCCACACCCCCTGAAGCCAAGCCAGCCAGAACTGTGTGTTCCTGCTAAAAAACCCTCTGGTCTTCAGGACCATGTGATGCCCCTTGCAACTGCTGATCTGCTTTAGACTCATAGATAAGTGATACTGCTTTCTGAGGAAAGCACCAAGCCCACACCTGTACACTGTTAGGTCCTATCCCAGCCCATCCATTTCCCTCCCTCAGATACAAGATTTCCCCTCCTTTACTAACTAAGCTACCCTAGCAATGTGTTTTCTTCTTTGCTGAAGAAAGGCTGTCCCACCCTGTCACAGTATGATATTTTGGCTGTTGGCTCAGCACAGGAGCCAGATATGGAATTTTCTCCTCTCTCTAGAAGATCTATCCCCTTTGGCCCAAATTAGAGTCTTCACTTACTTCCTAAACTTCCTTGCCAACTTTTCCCCTAGTTCTCCTGTGATGAACTGCTCTCAGCTAAGGCTGAATTCTGAAACTGTCAATATTTGACTCTTCTCAGCTAGGGCTGAAATCAGTCTGTCAGTAATCAACTGAGTCAAGGCAGAAATCTTACTGAATCTCTTCTCAGCACGCAAGCTCTTTCAAGGATTTCTCCAGTATCATATGCTGCTGCTCAGCTGATGTTAAAAAATCAGATTGCTTGGAGCAGCCTGTCACTTAATGTTCTCTGTTTCTGTGAAGAGTTAACCCTTCACAGTTCTTTAGTTGTCTGTACAGCACTTCTAAACTTCTTAAAAGCACAGTCCATCACATTCCCAGATCATGTGATGTCTCTGCCTGCCAACAGATTTCATCTCACACTCTGTGATGTGAAGAATCCTTTAATAATTAAGATGCACTCCAGTTAACCACACTTTTCAAATAGACAACAAAGAAAACATTTAATTTTTCCATCTTACAAATATACACAAGTATCTGTACTTGGTTCAGGACTTGAACACAAAGAAAATAGAAAACATCTAAATAGACTAATACACTACATACTATAAAATAAAGTCTGTCCTGCAGGCATAAACTTCTCACGTAGTACATTCACTATTTCATCCATACCTGGCAACAATGAAATTGTTGCTGGCATAATATCCTCCATCTCTCGAAGCTGATTTCACATGGCAATTATACTGTTTGCTTCAGCTAATGAGGCAACAATTTGATAAGGATGACCTTTACAATTAACAATCAGAGTTCCATTCCTAAGAAGTACCTGAAAAGAGTTTTTCCAATTCAACCTTATATAGATTGCATAACTATCAGCCTCCTTCCAACACTTACAGGATTTAAAGGAAAGGACAATTAAGCCTGATCATCACATGTGGCATGATCAATGCCCAAATGAGCCAACTGGGATCCCCAGATGCTAGACCATGTGATACCCCTTTCTTTGCTTGGGCAATTACCATGAATCCATTTAGTGCCTAATTATACTAACTGGGGATATCTGGTGGTCTTCAGGACTATGTGATGCCCCTTGTCATTACTGATCCACTTTAAACTTAAAGATAAGTGACATTGCTTTCCTGAGGAAAGCACCAAACCCACACCTTCACACTGTTAGGGGCCTATCCCATCCCATGATACTACCCACTCATTAACCCCCGGGGCCATATAAAATGCTCCATCACTGCCACCAGTGTAAGGCCCCCTATGTGCCCCTGCAAAGGACACACTAGGTAAAAGATATTCTTTATCATTGCTCACCCCCAATTCTCTCAAAAACCAAAATGAAGTAGAGCCTGGTAGCTAAGAAAATGGTTCCTAGGCAACCAGAAAAGAGTCACACGGGGTGTGGAACTGGAGAGCAAGTGTAGGCACTGTGTATCACTGACTCCTGTAACAGAGTTAACCCTTGACAAGCCAGTACAAAAAATTGAAATTATATCCAAAAATATTTATTCATTTATTAACTGGTAGACTATGACCACAAGGGCATAGAAGTTCTTCAAAGTCAAAAATTAATTCCCACGAGGGAGTAAAGCTGCCAGGCAAAACCGGTCTATTTTCCCCTGTTTCACTGTAAGCTTTATTGCTTATTCACTTTTCACAACAACTTCTACTCTCAAAAGACATATCATTGTAATACTTCCAAGAATCAGTTTCCTGGCAGCTAAGAATCAATGGTTCCTGGCAGCTAAGAACAAGTCTGTGCTTGAACATATATATATATATATATATATATATATATATATATATATATATATATATATATATATATATATATATATATATATATGAACATATGAAGCTGCCTTATACTGAATCAGACCTTTGGTCCATCAAAGTCAGTATTGTCTTCTCAGACTGGCAGCGGCTGACTTTGATGGACCAAAGGCTTGCTATTTTGGGAAGTGTCTGTAGGGTGTCTGTTAGGCTGTCCTCCACCCCTAAAACATAGAAGTATTTCTCTCTGTTGTGGAGCCCACAGGGAAGAATATCTCCTCCCTTTCTAAATCCCAGCACATGGTTCCTCCCTTCCAACACGTAGCTACAGTGGGGCCTGGGTGGGACCAGGCCACACTATTCAAACCGCCCTTCCATCTGTATGGCCCCTCCATCAGAGGTACTCCAATCTGCCCCCTTTGTTCACCACCACTCGCTGCCACTCTGAACATATGGTGTGTGTGTAGGGAGAGCTGTGTGTGTTAGGCTTAGTCTCTCTACCGACCTTTGATGGAGCACCAGTCACATTGATGCCAAAGGGTAAAAGATTAGGGGTGCTCCTGGATCCCCCTCTAAAAATGGAGGCCCAGGTAGCAGCCACTGCTAAATCAGCCTTCTACCACCTTCGGCTGATAAGGCAGTTGGTCCCCTTTCTTGAACATGATGACTTGGTGACAGTGATTCCATGCCATGGTCACCTTGAGACTGGATTGTTGTAATGCCCTCTACATGGGGTTGCCCTTGTCTCAAACCCAGAAACTTCAACTAGTGCAGAATGCTGCAGCCAGGTTGTCAATGGGGCTTCCTTTACAGGAACACATTCAACCTGTGCTGAAAGCACTGCACTGGTTACCTGTGGTCCACTTCAAGGTTCTGGTTATTACCTTTAAAGCTCTATATGGCCAGGGACCTGCATACCTTAGGGACTGCCTTTCTCTGCATGTTCCCGAGAGAAAGCACTTTGGTCAGGGTTGCAAAAGCTGCTTTTAATTCTCAGCATTAAAGAGGGCAGGCTCAAGATGACCAGAGCCAGGGCCTTTTCTGTTGTAGCTCCATGCTGGTGGAATGAGCTTCCAGAGGAGGTTACGGCCCTGTGAGAGCTTCCACAGTTCTGCAGAGCCTGCAAAACAGTGCTCTTCCACCAGGCATTTATTAATTAAGATCTATAACAACAGACAACAACAGATACTGAACCATGTGGCCCATAATAACAGACACTATCTGGCCCACCTCAAATGCACAATTGTGATCTTAGGACCTTTCTCTCAATTGGACGTCCAGCAATAACAGTCAAATAACAACACTTAACATGGACTGAATTGGCAGCTAGCTGTCATTACCAGCACATTAATATATTCTATTTTAAGATCATAATAGCACCTGATATTGTTTCATATTTTTATTCATTATGTATTTTTATATTTTTATGTCTATGGTTTATATCAATACTGGTTTTTATGGCTTTGTGAATGTAAGCTGCCCTGAGCCTTCTTCAGCAAGGAGGGTGGTATATAAGCCGAAAAAATAAACAAATAATAGTTTGTGGCCTGGAAACCACCTCCCTCCCATTTGCCTTCCAAGAGAGTTGTTGTGGGACAGATCTCTTTCCCTGGCCTGCCAGCCGCAGATTTCTCCTTTCCCTGTCTGGATGTGCTGCAGGCTCTGTGATATGTCAAGTGTCATTTTGGGCCCCTTGGCCCCTCCACCTAAAATTTTCTGGCTATGGGTCTGCCTCCCTTCCCGATCAAATCACTCTAATAAATGGGCCACACACAACTGGATAGCCTTTTCTTTCCAGTAATCAAGGATCATCAGCAAACATTAGCATGCTTACCTTCTTGGCCAAATTATGTCAAAACACATTAACAGTTCCTGTTTATACCCAGAAACCCATCCATGGACACAGATGCAGATATGACAACATCTTTATTTTTCTTGGGAACCCCATTCAGTGTTTCCCAGCACATTGTTTTACTCCCAGTTAATCCCAACAGTGCATTGTTTTAGAGGGCAAATCACATCACCATGCCTCCAGATAACATTCTTGCCTATATCTAGGCAAGTACTCCCCATTGTGGTGTGTCTTGTCTTGGGAGCCCATTGACATCACACCCCTAGACTCAATGGGATCCTTCTGTTAGATGCTGGTCCATTTCAGTCTTTCTCTACAGATTCTGCACTATTAGACAGGTCACTATCATTCCTTTGAAACTCCTCCTAAAATCCCTCTCACCCCTGTATTTCTGCGACTGGTGTGTTTGTTTTTCTGTAATGTACTCAGTGACGAGATGTGTTGAAGGCAACATACTTTATTAGCAGGTACATCACAAGAGGGAGAATGGCGGGCCGGGTCCCGATTATATACATGCCCCGGAACAACCCTCCATGAGGCCAGGTCCAATCCTGGTCAGTTAAACTTCCCGCCACAGATCTTGATTGGTGGTGCATATTAGCAAGCTACATCCGGGGACCAGTGGGGTTCCACTGGTCGGCTCTGTAGCGTGCGCTGTGCTGTACATAGGGATTAGAATGCAGGACATAACACTCCTCCCCCCCTAGTTCAGGACACATAATCTTTCAAGTATGCCGGTGCTCGGCATTCCCTGGTCGACCTCCTCAGGGTTGCTTGGGGAGTCGGTGCGGCCACTGCGGCTGGCAGGGCGGCAGTTTCCCCTTGTTGAGGTGTTGCCGGACACTGACTGGCCGTCGCTTATTGCTCGTCCAGAGTCTCTTCTCTGGTGGGGTCGCTTCCGCTGCTGTGGTACTCTTCCACCCATGCAGTCGGTGCGGCCGGCATGGGCAGGGTATTTTCCGGGGGTGTTGCTGTCAGTTCTTCCCCACTTCCCCCGCCCCTCGTGGTGGTCGGTTCCTCTGGCAAAGTGCGGCAGCGCAACTGATCGATATGCCTCCTGAGAACCTGGCCCCCCTCTGTCAAGACCTCGTATGAGCGGGACCCGGTCACACGCAGCACCCGGGCGGCTAACCACTCTGGGCCGCTTGCGAAGTTCTTAGCGTACACTGGGTCCCCTGGGAAGAACCCCCTGGAGGCTTCCCTGGTTTCAGGGGAACTGCGGAGGTCAGTGGCCCGGTTGTGATCAATTTCCTCCCCATTAGTAATTCAGCAGGGCTTGACCCGGTGACGGGATTGGGGGGGATTCTGTTGTCAAATAGGAAGGCTGCCAGGTGATGGTCCCAGTCGCCCTGTACAATACGCCCCAGGGCCTCTTTGGTGGTGCACACCATGCGCTCAGCCTGGCCGTTGGTGGCCGGATGGCAGGGGGCGAACCTAATGTGTTGAATGAGATATCTATTCAAGAAATCCTGGGATTCCCAGGAGGTGAAAACGGTCCCCATGTCTATGACCAGAGTATTGAGGATTCCGTGTGTGCAAAAGACCCTTTGCAAGGCTCGGACCGTTGCTGCTGTAGAGGTGGAAGCTATGGGGATCACCTCTAACCACTTGGTGTATGCATTGACCAAGATGAAGAATATCTGGCCCTGGTATGGCCTCGCAAAATCTAAGTGAAGCTGGGACCACGGCCTCCTGTTGGACTCCCAGCGGTGGACAGGGGCGCTAGCTGGATCGGGCCTGGACTCTTGGCAGGATTGGCACCTTCTCACCCACCCCTCTATTTCGTCATCCACTGCGTGCCAGGGCCTTCATCCACACTATCCCCGGGTGTGTTTCGTGTAAAGACTCTAAAACTTGCTTCCGCAGTGAGGGGGGAGGACCACCACCCTGCTACCCCAGAATATGCACCCCTTGTGTGTGGACAGCTTGTCTCTGCGCGATGCGAATGCCCTGAATTCTGGGTCCAGCTTGCCCTTGGGCCATCCCCTTCCCACCCAGTCCAAAACACGTGCGATAAGGAATTTTTTCAAGTGAATGACAAAGAATATATTGATTTCCAGATGGTCTGGGATGCCTACAAAGCAGTAATGAGAGGGTTGTTGATTACTTTGAATAATAAAGATAAAAGGAAAAAAGAAAAAACAATTATTGGACATTCAAAATGAAATAAAGAAAAAAGAAGGGGAGCTGAGGAAAAGACCAGGGAAAAAGAAAATTCTAAGGGAAATTTCAATATTACAAACTCAATTAAGACATTTGTTGAACAAAGAAGTGGAATGGAACTTGAAAAGGCTTCAGCAGAAATCGTTTGAAGGAGCAAACAAGACGGGGAAATATTTGGCGTGGCAATTGAAGAAAAAGAGAGAAAATAAAATAATCAGTAGAATTGTGGCAGATGAAAGAGAAGTAGTTACCCAAGAGGGAATAAAAAGAGAATTTTTTAAGTACTATGCCAAGTTGTTCAAAGGTGCTGAAGTAAAGAGAGAAAAGATAGATGAATATCTACAAAAAATAAAAATTGAGCCCCTAACTGAAAATATGAGAAAAGTTTTGAATGATCCAATTGAAAAAATAGAAATTGAAGCAGCAATCAATGCGATGAAAAACGATAAAGCTCCCGGGCCAGATGGATATACAGCTAAATATTTTAAAATTTTTAAAGATGAATTAACACCAAAATTGCAGAAACTGATGAATGTAATAAGAACCAAAGGGAACGTACCAAACACATGGAAAGAAGCTGTCATTTCTTTGATACCCAAAGAGGATAGAGATGTCACAAAAATGACAGTGAAAAATTACAGACCAATTTCGCTTTTGAATAATGACTATAAAATATTTACAAGAATTCTGGCGGAACGACTTAAGCAATATTTGATAAACTTTATAAAGGAAGATCAAGCTGGTTTTCTTCCTAAAAGACAAATAAGAGATAATATTAGAACTGTTGTGAATATTGTAGAATATTATGAAAGACACCCAGAAAAAGAAGTAGCATTATTCTTTGTGGATGCAGAGAAAGCATTTGATAATTTAAATTGGGACTTTATGTTTGCAGTGATGGAAAAAATGAAGCTTGGAGAAAGTTTTATAAGAATGATAAAGGCAATATATTCTGAACAAAGGGCAAGGTTGTGCGTTAATGCAGATCTTACAGATGAAATGAAAATCAGCAAAGGTACTAGACAAGGCTGCCCGCTTTCACCATTGTTGTTTATAATGACTCTTGAAATTTTATTGAGGCAGATTCAAGAAGAAAAAGACTTAGAAGGGTTACAATTAAAAGGATATACCTATAAATATAGAGCATTTGCTGATGATATAATGTTTATAAATGAAAATCCCATACAAGCTACACCTTTGTTATTAACAAGAATACAAGAGTTTGGGGAGTTGGCGGGACTCTATATAAAGAAAAATCAAAAATTTTGTGCAAGAATATGCAGGTAAATAGACAACAAGAACTACAAAGACTAACGGGTTGTGAAGTTACCTCTAAGGTAAAATACCTAGGGGTAGAAATAACAATGAAGAATATTGATTTGTTCAGAAACAACTATGAGAAGCTATGGCGCAGAATAGAAGAAGATATGTTAAAATGGAACAAGCTCAACTTGTCATTGTTGGGCAGAATAGCTGCAATAAAAATGAATATTCTACCAAGGATTATGTATTTGTTTCAAACTATTCCTATTGTGAAAGATGCTAAACAGTTTGATAAATGGCGAAGGAAAATTTCGGAATTTGTGTGGGCCGGGAAGAAACCAAGAATCAAAATGAAAATTTTGACAGATGCAAAAGTGAGAGGTGGATTCCAACTACCAGATTTGAAACTGTACCATGAAGCAGTTTGTTTAGTATGGATGAAAGAATGGATAATGTTGTTAAATAAAAAACTTTTAGTGTTGGAAGGTCATGGAAAAAAATTCAGCTGGCATGCATACTTATATTACGGAAAAAAGAAGATGGATGGTCTTTTCTCTCACCATTATATAAGAAGCAGTCTATTAAACGTATGGATAAAGTATAATAAATATGGTGACGAGAGGAGACCTTTGTGGATAGTGCCAGCTGAAGTGATAAAGTTAACGGCTAAAACAGCCAAAGAAAAACAGCTATCATATAACCAGTTGCTAAAAATACAAAGTGGGAAAATAGAACTGAAAACTGCAGAAGAGTTGAGTTACAAATATGATTGGTTTCAAATGCAACAAATAAAAAGTCTGGTGGAGAATGATATTAAAGCTGAAGGAATAAGGAAAGAGCAAACAGAAATGGAAAGAGTTCTGCTTGGAGATAATGAGAAATTAATTTCAAAAGTATACAAACTACTTTTACAATGGTCTACAGAAGATGAAGTAGTGAAATCTCAAATGATAAAATGGGCAATCAATGTAAACAAAGAAATAAAGATGGAATCTTGGGAATATCTATGGAAGAACTCTATGAAACTCGCAGCATGTCATAATATTAAAGAAAACTGTTTTAAGATGATGTATAGATGGTATATGACTCCAAAAAAATTAGCAAAGATGAATAATAAGATGCCAGATAGGTGTTGGAAATGCAAAAAATATGAAGGTTCTTTCTACCATATGTGGTGGACTTGTGAAAAGGCTAAAATGTTTTGGCAGATGATTCAGCAAGAGATTTCTAAGATTTTGGGATATGAATTTAATAAAGAGGCAGAGACTTTTTTGCTGGGATTACAAATGGAAAAATTTCCAAAAGAAGATAGAACTTTAATATGGTACCTGCTCTCAGCTGCTAGGACATTATATGCGCAGCTGTGGAAGCAAGAAAAAATACCAGAAAAATGGGATTGGATTACAAAAGTTATGTCATGGAGTGAAATGGACAAATTAACAAGAAAACTAAGAGACTATGATTTGGAACTTTTTAAGTTGGACTGGAAAAAATTTAGAAGATACGTAGAGAAAGAGTGGAAAATAAAAGGACATTGGGCAATCTTTGATGAGGATTAAGACATTTAAAATAAGAATAAGAATATAACCATTGGGGGGGGGGGTCTTTTTGTCTTTTCTTAATAGCTAAGGGTACTTTTAATACCTGTTTATTCTTAAAAAAAATCACACTGGCGGGGGTCAAGTAATGGAGGGAGGGGAGGGGAAAGTAAGATATGGGGTAGAAAAAATTTTCTTTTATTTTAAGTTCTTTATAAGTTGTAGATATAGTTCTGCTACCATATGTTACTAATAAAATTGTTTACCATGAGAATCAAAACACGTGCGAGTATACGGTCCCTCCCCGTGGCCCGAGCCACCTCAGCGGCATGGAAAGGCCGCTCGGGCAGAGTCTCCATAAGCATCACATGGTGGGCAGGGGAGGGATCTGGGTCCGTCGAGGGTAATGGCAGGCAGCTGAGGGCGTCAGCGTGTCCCATGGCCTTGCCTGGGCGGTGAACCAGGGCGTATGTATACGAGTTTAGGAACTGGTTCCACCTTAGGACTCACTGTGATACAATTTGCGGGGTCTGGCGGTCTGGGGCGAGGAGGCCCAGGAGCGGCTTGTGATCCGTGGCGATCGTGAAGTGCCTACCATACAGGTAGTCGTTGAATTTATGCACACCCGCCACAATCGCCAAAGCCTCCTTGTCGATCTGAGCGTAGTTGCGCTCTGCGGGGGTCAGGGTCCTTGAATAATATGCCACAGGAACCTCCCTCCTGTCTGGAAGTTGGTGCCCCAGGACTGCGCCCACCCCGTATGGGGAAGCATCACACACCAAAATCAATGGTAGGGCTTCATCAAAATGGTGGAGCACAGCATTGGAAACAAAAAGGTCTTTGACTGCCTGAAAAGCGGCGGCCTGCTGCTTCCCCCAGACCCACGGGGCGTGTTTATCAAGCAGCCTGTGGAGGGGTTCCACGATGGCCGCTTTGTGGGGCAAAAACGAATGGTAAAAATTTAATAATCCCAAGAAACTTTGCAGCCCCGCCTTGCACATGGGGGGCGGGGCGTGGACTATCACCCTGGTCTTGTCCTCTGTTGGGTGGATTCCCTCGGTGTCTACCGCAAACCCCAAGAACTCCACCCTCGGCACCCCTAGTGAACACTTTTCCTTTTTTACTTTCAGGCCCGCCGTCTGGAAATGGCAAAGCACCTCTCTCAGGTGGCTGCTGAACTCCTCCGCGTCCGGGGCCACGATCAGAACGTCGTCAAAGAATGGTTGCACTCCAGGGATCCCTTTGAGAAGAGAGTCCATTATGCTCTGAAAGATCCCCGGAGCTACACTAACCCCAAATTGCAACCGCCGCACCCGAAAAGCTCCCCTGTGGGTCACAATAGTTTGAGCCTCTGCTGTCTTGGCGTCTACTGGGAGTTGCTGGTACGCCTGGGCCAGGTCTAGTTTTCCAAAAACCTTGGAACCCGCTAGGGCCGCCAGGACATGGCTGACCACTGGGACGGGGTATGGGTTGTCCTGTAGCGCTTTATTGATAGTGCACTTGTAGTCAGCGCATATTCGCACATCCCCGTTCGGCTTCACTGGTGTTTCCCAGGCAGTATAGGATACCGGTTCCAGCACTCCCTGGGCCATGAGTCGGTCCAGCTCCGCTTCTAGTTTAGGTTTTAGAGCGAACGGAACTCGCTGGCCTTCAGTCTTATCGGTCTAACGAGGGGATCGAGAGGTAAGGTGATGGGTGGCCCCTTGTAACTCCCCAGGGTCCCATCAAAAACTTCGGGGAATTCCCAGCACATGTTCTCGAAGTTATTCATTTGCATCTGCTTCACCCCCACTAATTGAATACCTAGCGGTCTAAACCAGGCCAGCCCCAGTAAAGTGGTGAGCTGGCGCTTAACCACTAGAATGTCCAGTGGCCCCCTGAAGTTCTTCCTCTCTACCTGTACCATGGCCCAGCCCAAAATGTGCACGGGGTTTTTCTGAAAGTCCAGCAGTATAAAAATAAGCCGGTCTCAATTGGAGCCGGCGACGGGGGCACAGTTTTCTTAGGGTCTCCTCCGAAATTATAGATATGGAGGAGCCCGAGTCCACCTCCATTTGGCATGGAGCGCCCTTGATTAGGACCGACAGTCTAACTTTGTTGGGGGCAGTGAGGGGCAAGTTCATTACCTGCAGGCTGGTCGATGCTGTTATATGAGCATCAGTCAAGTCATGGTGAGCGGCCTGGTATCTGCGAGTTGCCTTGGCCCGGCAAGCCAGCGCTATGTGGCCCACCTTCCCGCAGTTCCTGCAGACCATGTTGCAATAGGGGCAGTCCCGTCTCTTGTGGGGGTTGCCACAGCTGGCACACTTGCTGTTGGTCGGTTTCTCTGTGGCTCGTTGCCGCGTGGGGGCTCTCAGGCCCATTCCTTGTTGGCGGCGAAGCTGGATGGCCTCTTCATCCTCTGGGTTGCCGGGCGCCATCCCTTCCTGGTGGACTTCTCCTTGCGGGTTTTTGTATGCTTTGGTGGTTCTTTCAAACATGGTTGCTTTGTTGAAAGCTTGTTGAAGGGTGAGCTCCTCCTTTGTGAAGAGCTTTTGCTGCAGCCTTTCGTCTTGGAGGCCCCATACGAATCGGTCTCTCAAGGCTTCCTCCCACTTGTCGAAACCGCAGTTTCCTGCAATCTGGCGGAGAGTGGCCAGGTAGACGGCAGCCGTTTCTCCGGGCCCTTGATCTCTCTTGTGGAAGAGGAATTGGCGGGCGATGATGGAAGGCTGGGGCAAGAAATGCCCGGTGAGGAGTCTGACGATCTCCCCGTACGTTCTCTTGGTGAGCTTCGCAGGGGCCGAGAGACCTCTGGCGATCTTGAAGGTGGCCTCCCCGCAGACGCTCAAGAGTACGTCCCTCATGCAGCTGTCATCGGTAATCATGTTTGCGCATAGGTAGCATTTGACTCGCTCCGTGTAGGTCTCCCACCTCTCGGGGTTGGCAGGGTCGAACTCAGCAAGATGGCCTGTTGTTACACTCAGGTTCACCATGGCGGCGGCGGGCGCTTCTGTCTCTTGCGGCTCCATGCCTTCCTCGTCTCCAGCCAGGTCAGCGACTTCCTGCTTAGGGAGTCCTCCTAGCTAGATCCCATCCTCGTCGCCAGTGTAATGTACTCAGTGACGAGACGTGTTGAAGGCAACATACTTTATTAGCGGGTACATCACAAGAGGGAGAATGGTGGGCCGGGTCCCGATTATATACATGCCCCGAAACAACCCTCCGTGTGGCCAGGTCCAATCCTGGTCAGTTAAACTTCCCGCCACAGATTTTGATTGGCGGTGCGTATTAGCGAGCTACATCTGGGGACCAGTGGGGTTCCACTGGTCGCCTCTGTAGCGTGTGCTGTGCTGTACATAGGGATTAGAATGCAGGACATAACATTTTCTCTGTGCATTTTTTATTATTTCCTCTTAATAAAACAACTTCTCTTTGTTAAGCAACAGTCTGGTTAATTCTGAAAGTTCTCTAAGGGAAAATCCTGGCATACAATTTGTGAAGAGATCTCACTGCTGTCACTAGGCTTAAGGTCGGGTTGCCAAGTCCAATTCAAGAAATAACTGTATATTTTGGGGGTGGAGCCAGGAGGCTGTGGGGGTGGAGCCAGGAGCAAGGTTGTAACAAGCATAATTGAACTCCAAAGGGAGTTCTGGCCGTCACATTTAGAGGGACTGCACATCTTTTAAATGCTTTCCTTTCTTTGGAAATAGTAAAGGATAGGGGCACCTTCTTTTCGGGCTCATAGAAATTGAACCCCTGGTCCAATCCTTTTGAAACTTGGAGGGTATTTTGGGAAGAGGGATGATGCTATGCTGAGAATTTAGTGCATCCAGCCAAGCCCCAGATACCGGTGGAACAATTCTCCATTATACCCTATGGGAATCAGGAGGCATTTCCCTTCTCCTCCTGCATTCTGGTGACCCTGAATCAGGAGCAGGACCTCCAAATCAGGGGATACCCTGCCCCCACCTAGGGATTGTCAACCCTAGCTTAAGGTCTCCTTTAAGACCCAATATTCCCCCAAATATTGAGATACCTCTGGGTAACATCAGGAGTAAGCCGCCCTCACTAGGCCAAAATTTGATCACCACATCCTAGATTAGTAACCTCATCAGGTCTGGGGAAAAGAGGGTATATAATTATGATTATTGTGAACTTCTTGCATCCCAGACTTTCACAATCTTCCTGACTCTAAAATTTGGTATGGTCTGGGCTGCTCTCAGCATAAGCTATCAGATAACCCTTAAAGTCTCCAACATCTAATCCCCTATTTTACATGGAGTTGGACTGCTAAATATATGGTACTGGAACTGGCAGACTTGCTGTACACCAGCCTTGGCCCTAAAGCTAGAAACTCCTTGACCGATTTCTCACTAGCCTTATGCCACTCTCACTCTCCTCTTATCACACTATCTGCCCCATGGCAGCAACTCTCTCCGCCTCTTTTGTGCAACAAACAAGACCCTATAAAGGATACCTTCTGAGGTTGACCAACCAGTTGTATCCCTTGTAAGACTATGGCTACCACCCAGATATTCCTGCCACACTGCTCCCAGGCTATATTTTAGGAAAGATACCTTAGTGGTTGAAGAAGATGTGTTAATAACATACCTAGTAATTGGTGTTTTTTTGCTACTCACAGCCTTTGGGTCAAATCACCCAAAGAAACAAGATGTTGGTCAGTAGTTCTCCAAGGCTTCTACTCTTGTCATCAGTTCAGATATTATGGGTTCACCATCCTCATCTGGAGATAACTTTATGGCCGGCCTCTTTGGTGGTGAGCATTTACTAAACTGCCCCTTTTTGTTGGACATCCTGTGGCACCATGCTCTTAAATATCAAACAAAGAGCCAACATAAATTATGCTTCACCAGCACCAAGGCCCTTGCACCAAGGAAAACAAATGTCAGCAACTCCCATGGCATAGGTGAGATTTAAACCAGGGTCTCTCTGGTCCTAGTCCGATATCCTAACTATTATGCATTTCTGGCTGTAATGATCCAAGTTCAACACTCTAATCACTATGCTTCACAGACTGTCAAGAAGTCAGCCCCCTCCCAGATGAGCGGCATCACCGCTTCAGGCTGGGAGCCGGGTTTTGCCCTCCTGGAAGGAAGGAGGGATGACTCAGCTCCCCGACATATGGGGAGTTGATGGGGCATGGTGTTGGGGCTATAAAGCCCTGGCCCCACCCCAACCAACGCAGTTCTTCTTGGCTCTCGGGGTGAGAGAGCCACATTGGTTTGGGAGCCAAGGAGGCCGTGGAGCACAGGCGGCCAGTAACGCGGCGCGAGTGGGGCTGAGGTGATCACGGGGCACAGCGGCTGGCAGCATGGTGTGTTTTCTTTTCGGAGCGTGCAGCTCCATGTTAGCCAGCAAGTTAGGGGGGAGATGTTTGAGGGGGTAGGAGGGCATTGGAGTGGCAGCGGGGCTCACCTCCCCATGCATTAAGGTTGGCGGGAGGCAACTTAGGGGGTGTTGGGCTCCCCCCTTTTTTTTTAGTTCGTAGTCCACCCCTCCTTGCCGGCTCATCTCTTCCCTCTCCCTCTTCAAGAGGGCAGCAGGAGGTGTGGGCCTGGTAGGGAGGCCTTGGGGAGGGAGATTGGCGAGGAGAGATGGTGGTTCAGGGGTAGAGCATCTGCTTGGTAAGCAGAGGGTCCCAGGTTCAATCCCTTGCATCTCCAACTCAAAAGGGTCCAGGCAAAGAGGCATGTAAAAACTTCCGTCTGAGTAGACAAGACAGAATTTGGGGGACCCAAGAGGGTCTAATTCAGTAGAAGGCAGCTTCATATTTCTCACTCTCCCGCACCCACACCCTTGGGTAGCAGGGCTGTGAGAGGCAGCTTGGGGGTGTTGGGCATCCGCCGCAGGGCGCACCCCTACCCTTCCCCATCGCCAGATTTTTAAGTGTATCCCTGTCTGGGGATCAGGGTTGTTAGTAAGGTGGTATGGCACCCAAGAAAGGTCAGGGCATGTCCAAAGGTAAGCAGCCTGCAAAAAAGCGAACCCAGCGGTCCACTTCCCCTGGGGATTCGGGTGAGGAAGCCCATCAGAGACAGGCCATTATCGGGCAGCTGGATGCACTGGAGCAGCAGCGGGGTGCCGCCAAAGCTCCTATATGGGAGGGCCATCGCCGGGCGTCCGGACGGTCTTCCAAGCTGACTTTTGAAAAAGAAGTCCTGGCTCGCCTTTCTGCTGTACAGGGTACAATGTCAGTCATGCGGCAGGAGCCAGACTGGGAAGACGAGACCGTTTTGGAGGTGGTAGGCAGCGGGGAGCACGGTGCTCAGGGATCAGAAGGTGAAGTAGCGCATCCAGCTCCAGCTGTGGCGGTTTGCCCTTCAGGGGTAATGGGTAAGTCCCCAGCACAACCCCAGCTGCCAAGCTGGCCATGGGGCCCGCTCCAGCCTGGTGCCTTGCAGGGCTCAGCGGGTCCAGTAGTGGCATCGTCAGAACAGGCGGGGCTTTTGGGGCAGCAGGCGCAGGCCGGACCCTCCTGGGCTTGGAGTCCACCTTGTGCAGCGCCTCAATACCAAGGTTTGGTTGGGCCTGTTTCACAACCCCCCGGGCAAGGGATGGCCACAACATCACAGGGCTTTTCCGCTTCGGCGGCAACGTCGGGGGTATTGCCATGGGGGGGGGCATCATCAGCTGTCTCAGCAAAGTGGGTGGCCTTGTTATCATTGGGGTACTTGGCATTATCCCCCCAATCCATATGGGTCCATCCCCTTCCATGTTATGCCATATGTTGACACTGCTCTACCACTAGGGGATCATTTGACAGTGGCAACTCGGGAAAAAAAAATGAGGGGCGAATATGTAGATGTGTTCAGTCTCCTCTTTAGAGAGCTCGAGAAGAAAGACAAGGAGGAGCTCGACGATAAGGAGAAAGAGAAGCTAAAATGCCGTAAGGTTGACAGGACCTGGTTCAACTGGTTGCCGGGTTTCCTGATTTACGCGGGGTTATAGCAAGGGTGCAGCCTTTATGGGCCGCGGCTTTATTTCAGTATTGTGACATCGTGCACCAGGCGTATACGATGAGGCCTTCAGGATGAGGGCTGCAGTTAAACCGGGGCTCCCATGGGATCAAATCAACCAGCAGCTTTGGTTTCAGTTGATGTCCCCTGCGAAGCCCAATACAGGAGACAGGGCTAACAGCGGGCACCTGGTACATAGACAGCAGAACAGTGCAGGGACCCGCAATGTGGCAGGCCAGTCAGTTCAACCCCAGCTTCTTTGCTGGGAACTTATGTCCAAGGGTGTGTGTTCCAGGAAGGCCTGCAAATTCAAACATGAGTGCCCGCTGTGCGGGGGGCCTCATGCCTTTTCAGCCTGCAGTAGATCAAAGGCGAAGGCTGGTACCAAGCACCCCGGTGGGGGGGGGAGCCAGCAGCCGCCTGGAAAAGGGGCCCAGCCCCATTCATCTGAGGGTACTTAGAAGGCTGCTGGCTAGTTACCCCTTGATGGCTGATAGGAATTATCTGATGGATGGTTTTACGTATGGATTTAGGATTCCGTACCAGGGGCCTAGGGTCCCTGGTTTTGCCCCCAATCTTCGCTCGGTAATAGGGATGGAACACGTGGTCAGGGCCAAAATAGAGAAGGAATGTTTGGAAGGGAGGGTCATTGGCCCATTTGAGAACCTGCCATTACCCACATTACGGGTATCCCCCTTAGGAGTGGTGCCTAAGAAAGCGCCGGGGGAATACCGCCTGATCCATCACTGATCCGCCTGATCCAGGGGCGGATCAGTGAATGATGC
This sequence comes from Heteronotia binoei, assembly GCF_032191835.1. Taxonomy (NCBI): domain Eukaryota; kingdom Metazoa; phylum Chordata; class Lepidosauria; order Squamata; family Gekkonidae; genus Heteronotia; species Heteronotia binoei. The sequence goes on from NC_083225.1 coordinate 126,045,508, forward strand.
CATCCCGGAAGTTCTTTGTTCCATTAGGTACACTTCCTTTGATCAAGCGATCAAAGAAGTTCTTTGTTCCATTAGGTACACTTCCTTTGATCAAGCGATCAAAGTGGTTCGGGGTTGTGGTGTGGGGGCCGAAATGGCAAAATGCAACATTAAGTCTGCATTTCATCTTCTGCCGGTACACCCAGAGGATTTTGATTTGTTGGGTTTCGCATTTGAGGGAAAATACTACATGGATAGGGCCCTACCCATGGGCTGTTCGGTGTCCTGCGCGGCTTTTGAAAGGTTTAGTTCCTTCATGGAATGGGTTAAAAAGATGCTGCAGGGCTGGACAAGGGAGCGGGGGCCCAGGTCGGACACACGGCAGCCAATAGTTCCTTCAGTGTTACCAGGTTTTCGCCAGAGGTGTGTTCCTCTTCATTCGAGGCCTATCTTTTCCATGCGGCCTCCTTGGTCGCTTTTTTCGGGGCCCTTCAGATCAGTGAGCTGGTGGTGCAGTCGAGGGCAGACCTTTCGGGCCGGGCTCTGTGTGTCGGTGATGTAAAGTTTGTAGGGGGACAGGTTAAGCTGATGGTACATTGGTCAAAAACCGACCAGCATCGGAAAGGGACAGTCATTATGATCGGCCAATGTGCCGCAGTGGAGCTGTTAGAGCAATATATTTAGCTCAGGGGTGAGGGTGATGGCCCTTTGTTTCAGCATCTGGAGCCCCCCCTCACAAAGTATCGATTTTGGGTGGTGACTGGTAGAGCCCTGGCCGAGCTGGGTTTGGGGGGTGTTAAATTTGGGACCCATTCATTCCGAATTGGGGCTGCATCTACAGCGGCGGCAATGGGTTATACCCCCCCACACCATACAGCGGATGGGCTAATGGTGGTCATTAGCTTAAAAGTCCTATGTCGCCGTTGGTTAGATAAGTTCCTGGGATGTAATTGCAGTTGTTGCCTGTTGGCATGTTATTTCCAGGATCTGACTGTTTTTCTGTTTTTCAGGTGCTGTGGCTCATAGTGCGAAGCGTCGCATCCTCATCTGCGGGCACAGTATGGTGTTCTGGGCAGCCCACCAGGCTAGGAGATCCCCAATTGGTACACAGCTGGGTCTCAGTGAGTGGGCAACAGTGGAGTGGCTTGGCCACCGTGGCCTGCATTGGCCGGGCATCACGCTGCTGCTTTTCCGAGAAAGGAGAGCACCCCCTCCAGATATCTTGGTCATTCACCTTGATGGTAATGACCTTGGCTTTATGAAGGGGAAGGCCCTTTCCTTGCAAGCGGAGGAGGATCTGCGGGCCATCAAGTGGAGATGGCTGGGAGTCCTCTTGATCTGGTCGGCAATTTTGCCACGTAGGGTCTGGCTGTCTGCCCTGTATCCTGGGGTTATCGAGCGCGCCAGACGCAAGGCCAACTGGTCCTTGCAGAAGGTCATGGAAGTGGGCTTGGACATATTCCTTCCTCATCTGTCAATACGGATCGAGAATACGGACTTGTATAGGCCGGATGGGGTTCATTTATCAGAGTTGGGAAACCGGGCCTTTCTGGACGTGCATCCCTTCCAGCCAAGGAACTTTCTGATTTCAGCATAAATGCCTTGAAGCCAGATTGAGAGGCTCCCAGCTCTTCCCCACCCCCACTTTCTCTCTCTCTCTTCAGTGTTTCCATCTGAATGTTCAGAGAATACAATGGACACACCTCCAGATTCCAACACTGGTGAAAAGAATAGTCAATGGATGATTAAAAAGACAACAAGAGAAGAAACACAGCAATTAGTGTGACAGCCAAAATTAGAGGAAGAAGGGCCATAATGAAAGAGACTATAAGAAATGAACGCAGAAACATTTAATGGATAAAAGCAGTACTATATTTTCCTTCAGAGTAAAAACTAAAAGAAATCTTTGACTGTGGATATCACCCAGAAGTTTACTAATTGTACAAAATGTCACATGCTTTAGCATTAGGTGTTAGTCAAATGAGAAACTGTCACTGTTCTCTTCCAAAAACATTGGCTTAACTGCTTCCAAAACCCTCTGCTATCTTCACAGTTCAAAATATCCAATAGAAATCATTATGTAGTTCATCTCTAATTTCCTTTAAAAAAATTATAGTGGGCTTCCTGGTTTCATGACACACTAAATTGTTCCCTCTGTTCCATGCTGATCACTCAGCTTTCACCTAAATCAGGGGTGGCCAACAGTAGCTCTCCAGATGTTTTTTGCCTACAACTCCCATCAGCCATTGGTCATGCTGGCTGGGGCTCATGGAAGTTGTAGGCAAAAAACATCTGGAGAGCTACCGTTGGCCACCCCTGACCTAAATGATTCAAATTTTGTCTCTTTGATCTCCCATCATCATTCATTGTGGACTCTATTACCTCAACTTTCTCTCCCTTCAGATGGTTTTATTTCTAGTTCTTTACCCTTTAACTTCTCTTTCTTGCTAATAAATCTGGTTTTGTATTTGGGAGTCGTAGGGGACTAATTCTTGTCATCCATATTCCTGTACTAATATAAAGTTTAGGAAAAGAAGATGAGAAATGGGATGAGAAAGAAATAGAATGAAATCACAGATTAGGTAATTAGAGCTATAATGCCACATGGTGAAACAATGAAATACAAAGCAATAGTCATTTATGCTGTGGCAAAGGTACTATAAAAATCAAGCAGTACAGAATCTATAAACTAGCTTAAAATATTCAAAAAAAAATTTTTTTAAAAAAAACAAACCCTTATTTTTTTTTAACTTATAGCCCACCCTTTCCCAAATGGGCTCTGGGCGGGTAACAACAACTTCTTTCATCCTACTTTTTATTCTCATTCGTGTTGTTTCCCTTCAAAGTTTTTAGTAAACACCAGGTCCCCTGTGTTGACTGATTGTAGTTCCGCCTTGTTCCTGGGGCCGGTGCATCACAAATTGCCCTGATTTTGTCCCTTGCCGGGTGAATCCCTTGCTCATCCACCCTGTACCCCAGGAAGTCAATGCTGGTAACCCCCAATTCACATTTCTCTCTCTTGACCTTTAACCTCACCCAGTCGAATCGCTGTAATACTGCTCGGAGGCGGGATGCGAATTCTTCCTCCATGGCTGCGGCGATCAGCATATCATTGAAGAACGGCTGGATCCTGGGAATGCCTTTAAGGAGAGAGTCCATTAAGTTCTGGAAGATACCCGGGGCCACGCTGACGCTAAACTGCAGCTGCTTGACCCTGAAAGCCCCCCCCCCCATGTGTGACAATTGTCTGTGGTGGTGGCATCTACTGGAAGCTGCTAATAAGCCTGAGCCAAATCTAGCTTCCCAAAAATCTTAGCTCCTGCCGGTGAGGCCAACACGTGACCCACCATTGGCACCGGATAAGCGTGGCCTTGCAGTGCCTTGTTTATCATAATAATAATAATAATAATAATAATAATAATAATAATAATAATAATAATAATAATAATAATAATAATAATAATAATAATAATAATAATAATATTTTATTTTTATCCCGCCCTCCCCACCTTGGCAGGCTCAGGGCGGCTGACAACATTTCATAAAAACATACAATAATAATCAAAACAGTTAAATTTAACAATATAAAACATTGAACTTAACAATTTTAAAAACCAGTCAATACAATTGATACAGTTAATAACTTCATCTGCCAGTACTGATGGAAATTGATGCTAGTTCTGCTAGTACCAGCAGTGTGGTATAGATCTTTAAACCGCATTTGGCGGATCCTTGATTTACGGTCCTCTCTGGCAGTCCGAATGTGCAAGTCTAAAAAGGGAGGTCTTGCAGGCCCTGCGGAACTGGTCAAGGTTCCGCAGGGCCCGCACCTCCTCAGGGAGTTGGTTCCAAAGGGCGGCGGCTGCTATTGAGAAGGCCCGTGCTCTGGTCTTTTGATATCATATCATACATATGTAATCTGCACAAATGCGCGCGCTGCCATTGGTCTTCATTGGAGTGACTATGGGGGTTTCCCATTTGGTGTTCACCACCAGCTCCAGTATCCCTTGAGTCACGAGGTGGTCCAACTCATCCTCTATCTTGGGCTTTAATGTCAGGGGCACCCGCCAGGCCTTCAGCCTAATAGGCTGCACATTGGGGTCTAGTTGTAGGGTCACTGGTTCTCCCATGTATGTACCCAGGTTGCCATCGAAAACGGTGGGGAATTCTTCGCACACCCTCTGCAAATTAGTCTGGGAGGGCGCATGTGCATGATGGATGCCGGTTACCTGGATTCCCAGGGCCTTGAACCAAGACCACCCCAGTAGACTGCACAGGTCCCCCTTGACTACTATCAGGGGCAGCTAGCCGGAAAACTGGCTGTACTTGACATAGACATTTCCTACTCCCAATACTGTGATCTCCCTCTTCTGAAAGTCCCGGATTACAAAGGGGGATGGGCTCAACTGGGCTTCCCTCCCCGGGCACAGTTCCCTGAATGTCCGGGCCGATATTACCATGTGACCCGCCCCCGAATCAACTTCCATCTGGCACGGCCTGCCCGCTATGAGCACAGTCACCTTGTATTTGCCGGGGAGGGCATGGGAAGCTGGCATACCTGGTCTCTCGCCTCAGTGAGTACCTGGATGTCCTCCACAAATGAAACCTCATGGTGGCAGCCATTTTTCTGTTGCAGTTTTCCACCAGGGTGCAAGGACTTCGACCAGCATACCCGTGCGAGTTGCCCCATTTTTCCACACAGGTGGCAGACAGCATTCCAGAACTTGCAGGAACAGCGCTCGTGGGCTTCCCTGCAGCTGGTGGATCCTCCCGTCGAAGTAGGGTCAGTGGCTGTTGGCACTTCAGGGCCTGGCGTGTCTGAAGTGCGTCTTCCTTCCGGAGTCTTCCGAGTTGGACCCACTGGCGACCTGGTTTGTTGCAGTGGTATGCCGCTCCTTATGCAACTTCTCATAGGGGGCTACCTCGTTCAGGGCATCCACCAGCGTAAGCTTCTTGTGTCTCATCAGTTTGGCCTGTAGCTTCTCGTTGCAGAGGCCCACCACAAAATGGCACAGCAGCACTTCGCTGAGGCTCACGAAAGCACAGTCTCGGGCCAGGCGGTGCAGCTCAGCTAGGAAGGTCAAAGTGGTCTCACCGGCTTTCTGTACCCTCTAGTAGTATTCTAGTCTCAGGGCCGTTAGTGTAGGCCTGGGTGAGAAATGCTCAGTGAGCCTCTCCATGATGACCTTGTATGTAGCGGCGTCATTGGTCAGCCACACTGGTGACATCAGGTTCTTGGCAAGCACCAGCATATCGTCTCTGCTGAGGCTGAGCAAAAGCTGTTTCTGTTTCTGCTTATTTCTAATGTTGTGGTATAAGAGGTAGAAGTTGAGCCTCTTCTCGAATCTTTCCCACCTCTCTGGTTGGTTGAGATCGAACTCCAGAAGTCGTCCATGGGGGCTGAGCACCGGGGCCGTCTCAGAAGCAATAGCACTGGAGGGGCTGGAAGCTTGGTCGTTGCTCATCTCTGGTCCTGGCGTAGCGCTACTTTAGCAATGGCAGTGCAATGCGCGGGGCTGGGTCGCAGCTGCTGTGGCGCGGTACAGTGCCAGTTGTTCAGTTGCCTACCAGGATCCCATCCTCATCACCACTATTGTATAGTGGGTTTAAAGCATTGCAGAGATGAGATCATAGTGAGGACAGCTCTTTATTAGGGGCAGCATGGTGATACCTGCTTCCACAAAAGCCTGACTAAGGCCCTATGGGCCAAACCTATATACAACTCTAATCTCCCATGCTAGCTTGCCATTGGTTCATTCAAACAGGCAGGGGTCTGTGATTGGTGTAGGGCGGAAGGTATTTGGATCCCACTACCCATTGTTATACAGTCCCCAAGCTCTGCTTTCCTGGCTCCAATGACCTGGCAGGAAATACATACTTTAAGGCACATAACACATGCATAATCTTGTAAACCCTATCATGTCACCCCTCAGTCAATGTTTCTCCAAGCTAAAGAGCCTCAAGCATTTTAACCTTTCTTCATAGGGAAAATGTTCCAACACTTTAACCATTCTAGTTTCCTTTTTCTGGACTTTTTCCAATGCTATAATATCTTTTTTTAGGTGCAGTGACCAGAATTGTACACAGTATTCCAAATGAGGCCGCACCATTGATTTATACAGGGGCATTACAATACTGGCTAATTTGTTTTCACATCCCTTCCTTCCTAATGATTCCCAGTATAGCATTGGCCTTTTTTATTGCAGTCACACACTGTCTTGACATTTTCAGTGAGTTATCTACCACGACTCCAAGATCTCTCTTAATCAGTCTCTTCCAGTTCACAACCCATCAAATTCTATTTATAGTTAGGATTTTTGGCCCCAATGTTCATTACTTTGCACTTGGTCACGCTGAATCTCATTTGCCATGTTGACACCCACTCACTTAGTCTCGACAAATCCCTTTGGAGTGACTCAAAATCCTCTCTGGTTCTCACCACCCTGAACAATTTAGTGTCATCTGCAAACTTAGCTACTTCACTGCTTACTCCCAACTCCAAATCATTAATGAACAAGTTAAAAAGCATCAGACCCAGTACTGAGCCCTGCGGCATCCCACTGCTTACAACCCTTCACTGCGAAAATTTCCCATTTATACTCACTCTTTGTTTCCTATTAATTAGTCAGTTTTTGATCCACAAGAGGACTTGTCCTTTTACCTCATGACTTTTGAGCTTACTAAGGAGCCTTTGATTAGGAACTTTATCAAAAGCTTTCTGGAATTCAAGGTAAACAACATCTATTGGTTCCCCCTTGTCCAAATGTTTGTTCACCCCCTCAAAGAACTCTAACAGGTTAGTGAGACAAGATCTTCCCTTACAGAACCCATGCTGAGTCTTCCTCAATGGCTTTTGTTCATCAATGTATCTACTAATTCTCTCTTTTATAACACTTTTGACCAACTTTCCTGATCTGAAGTCAGACTAACTGGCTAGTAATTTCCTGGATCTCCTCTGGAACCCTTTTTAAAGATGGGGGTGACATTTGCTACCTTCCAGTCCTCAGGAACGGAGGCAGATTTCAATGAAAGATTACATAAAATTTAATGTATATCATTTAGAAATAAATATGAAGCCTGTATATACATTATTGTATTATTTTCACTGGAATTTACCATGCCATATAAAAATAATGACTTTGTAGTGTATCAAAAGCTAGCCTTATTTCATCTTTATGATGCATTAGGAGAAAGAGTAGATTATGTTCATCTTTATTTTAATATTTAGTATGCTCGATACTATTTCCCAGATTTGATCAGTCAAATCGAATCAAATCTTTATTAAAATGGTCTGTGACCAACACAAAACTTAATAGAGCTCATATATACAAAAATTCAAAAGAATTTCGAATGTAAAATTTAACTCCCACACTAATAATTACAATAAATTTAAAAATTACAACCTTAACATTTCTTCATATAGTATTATTAACTTTTAAAACCTTCATTAACTGGCATATAAACTGCCGTGAAAACTTCATTCTATTCATTGTAACCAGTGGATTTTCATCTGTTAACAACATTTTGGTATACACTGATAAAGAACAGTCAGGATACCTATTAAGTAAAGGAAAAACAAATTTAATACAAATCTCTTGACAACAGGGACATGTCCTGCAGTTTCATTCTCCTAGCACCACAAGGGCATAGCCTAATTTCTATCAAAAACGTTTTATATCATACCTCTAAAACTGAGGAGAGGGCTTGATATCTAGCAAGCAAAAATGCCCTTCTATGACTAGATTGAGGCGGCTCAGCAGTGCTGATGTTGTTAGACCTATCGGCTGCGTTTGGTACGGTCAACCATCGGCTGCTGACTTGCCGTCTCACCGACGCGAGGATTCAGGGGTTGGCCCTACAATGGCCCTCCTCTTTCCTTGATGGTTGGGGACAAAGGGTGGTGATTGGGGGTGAACTGTCCCGGAGGCACACGCTTGATTGCGGGGTGCCTCGGGGCAGTTCTTTCCCTGATGTTGTTTAACATCTACATGCGCCCCCTTGCCCAGATTGCCCGGAGGTATGGGCTGGGTTGTCACCAGTATGCTGATGACACCCAGCTCTATCTACTCATGGACAGCCGGCCTGACTGTGTCCCAGAAAACCTGGACCTGGCATTACAAGCCATGGCTAGATGGCTCAGACTGAGTAGGTTGAAGCTAAATCCAGCAAAGACAGAGGTCCTTTGCTTGGGTTGCCATGGTCCGGGAAGGGAAATTCCCCTCCCGGCTTTTGACGGTGTGCCACTGACAGTGGCGCACAGGGTCAAGAGCTTGGGGGTACTATTGGAGCCTGCCTTAACTATGGAGGCCCAAATAGCAGCCACTGCGAAGTCCGCATTCTTTCATCTTAGGCAGGCAAGGCAGTTGGCTCCTTTCCTGGAGCAGGACGATCTGGCAACAGTGATCCATGCAATGGTCACCTCAAGGCTGGATTACTGTAATGCCCTCTACATGGGGTTGCCCCTGTGCCAAACCCGGAAGTTGCAGCTAGTGCAGAACGCCGCCGCTCAGCTGTTATTAGGGCTCCCTAGACGGGAGTACATTCAGCCGGGGCTCCAGGGACTGCACTGGCTGCCAATAATATACCGAGTTTGGTACAAGGTGCTGGTTATTACCTTTAAAGCCCTATATGGTGTAGGACCTGCTTACCTTAGGGGCCGTCTCTTCCCATATGCTCCCCAGAGAGTGCTGCGATCCAGCTCTCGAAATCTGCTTGTAATCCCCGGGCCAAAGGAGGCCCAGCTGAAGTCAACTAGGGATAGGGCCTTCTCAATCTCAGCCCCTTGCTGGTGGAACCAGTTACTGGAGGAGGTCAGGGCCCTGCGGGACTTTGGACAGTTCCGCAGGGCCTGTAAGACTGTCCTCTTCCGGTTGGCTTATAACTGACCGGCATTGAAATATTCTGAAGGAAGATAGCACACTGACATTAATCGACTGATTTTTGTTGTTTTAATTATGTAAATTATTATGTATTTTAATTTTTAGACCCTATTGTTAGAATTTCTGTGTTGTGAGCCGCTCTGAGCTCGCCTCGGTGGGGTAGGGCGGGATATAAATCAAATAAAATGAAATGAAAATGAAATGAAATAGGTATCTCCAAGTGGGTGAGGTAAGCAGCAGGACAGACTACATATCTAGAACTATCCATGGACAAATAGGCTGGTGACTAGCCTATATGTCGCTAAATACCCAACACCACCTGCTTCAAATTTTGTTTTCCCATTCATGCCCCAAGACAGAATGAGGAGAAAAAACCAAACTCTCCAACTTGTTTTTGACTGTCTTTAGCCATGTGGACTAATTTCCTCTGCCAAGCTTTGAGTCAGATCCAGATAATCTGATGCCCAGGATCAAGTCTTTTTAAAATCAAAATCCAGGGAGAGCAGAGACTGATAGCGGAATGTTCTCAAAGGGAGTCTAAATCATCTTTGCTTCTTAATTGGTATGGGACCAGCCAGTATGCAATAAGATCAGGGATCAATATCTTCCAAGGAGGTGACAGTTTATTTCACCAAAGAGGAACTGGTTCTGTTAGGCCTAGGCAAAAGTGCTTTTTACACAGAAATAATATTAGAGAATTATGGGTTCTCTGGGTAAAGTGTGGAAAATAAGAATAAAGGACAATCTTCAAGGTTGTCATTAGAATAAGACAAATATGTGGGTTCATATTTGAATCAAAGCATACAAAGGAAGAATAGGATGAAAACTGCCAACTGCAGGAAATGTCAGTGGACATCAGGGAACCAACAGAGGACTAAAACATCACACAGGTCTGGAATATGGAAAGAAGTGCAGTTGGAGGGTCATAATCTTTCCCCATCAACAGGTTCAGAAAGGGGAGAAGCTAAATAGTTGCTCTGATTGTGCTAAGAGCTTCTCTTAAAAAGCAAGTCTTATTTGACATCTAAGTCACAGGAATGGAGTCATTTAACTGTTCAGATTATAGAAAATCTGCAGTCAAATTGTAAGGCTTTTTTGGGAGGATGGGGGTGGGTGGGATTAGACTCTTGGCCCATATTAGACTCTTGGCCCATAGTTCTACCCGTGGATTGCAGCCTGAGTCCCTTTGTGAACAGGCTAGTGGAACAAGCACCAGCCCAGGACATAGGATCATCTGATCTTTTTTTTTTTTTACTTTATTAAAATATTAGATTTCCCCCCTGTATTTTGTAAACTTATTTCTGGAGGTAAAGTGGCATGGTATAGCCCAATCTCATTGGATCTCAGAAGCTATGCAGGGTTGGTACTAGGATGAGAGACCATCAAGAAGTCCTCTGCTGTGGTTAACCACCACCTCTGCTCCTCATTTGCCTTGTAAGCCCCTTACTGAGGTTCAGGATACGTCAGATAAGACTTGACAGCACGTACATACATACATAAGATTATTTGAGTCCCATTGTGTGATAAAAGTGGAGGGAATATATACTACTTCAGGAAAAAAAGATGTTTCCAAGAGGATAATATATTGTGTGGATGGATAATTAGAAAAACTGAAACTATCAAAATTGTAGTTCATAAATAAAAGGAAGAAGATACTGGACAAATTCAGGTCTGTGATTCACAGATACCATAGCAAAAAAATGGCCTTATAAATTAACATTTTCATTGTTGTGTGGTGATTAATAATTCTTGAATAGACTTTTAAAATAATCACTTTCCCCAATAAAATATCAGGAACCTTGCTTCATTGTAGATGATTGTGTGATCACAGGGTTTTTTAAATCAACGATGTTCTATTTTTCCTGTTTCAGTCAAAAATCAGCTCTCATAAAATTCATGGATACATAAAAAGTCTGAAAAAGCTCCTATTCAGTGAGTTTGGCACTGAAGATCCCCTCACATAAACCAAGCTGCATAGAAATACTGATTGACAGGAGTAAAATAGTGCCTGAAGATTACATTTCCTATTGAGATTCAGTGAGTGGGATAGCTACATATCTTATAGAGAGAGTAATTTATAGCTTTTTCTAGATCCCTATCAAATTGGTATCATAAGTGTCCCTCTGCCACTATCTTATTAGCAGAAACATAAATCTCTATGGATACTGCTTGTATCATGTCTACCCACCTCTGCATACAAGGCTTAGGGCTGATTCACCCATGCATGCCCATCAATTCATATTTCATCACTCAGACTGAATGTGTGACTACTTCCATTGGACAGCCTTATGCTTTGAACTGCGATGGCTGATGTATATGCGCAAGTGATCGCAGGCTTGATTCAGACCTCAGCTTCATTGTAGATTGCTAGGACACTGCAAAACCAAAGGAACCAGAGCTGGCACATGTGCTCAAATCCTTCCATTTAACATGGGCTATTGGCAAAGAGAAGAAAATCGTTATATTACAACCTTATTTGCATTTTGAATTGTATGACAAGAGGCAGTAGACAACTGTTAAAGAATCCTAAATACTTGGTGAGAACCTACGATTTCCAGTTGTTTTTTCTTGAGAAAAAAAAGGTAAGAAAAAGCTTTCTGTTTTGACTTAAAATAGCATCTGTTGCTAAAACAGCTGACATCACATATGAAAATAAAGGACAAAAATTATTTTGATTCCTTCAGGATTTCTCAAGAGCTAAATTGTATTCATAAGAGAGAATAAATCAAGGCCATGATAATTTGCAAGGATTACATGACAGCTCAAATCTTGAATAACCGGAAAAGCTGAATGCTTATATACAGTTTACCAAGAACGAAGGATCTCATAGTTAACATAAGTTTTAATTGCATACATAAACTGACCTTTTCCCTGCTATTATATACTAGGAATAAGGCCTGCTGTGGGAATAAATACAACAGACTCTAGAAAGAGGCTGTAGGTAAGTGTCCTGGTTTTGGGCACTCAGGGTCAATTTGCTGTGGCATCATAGCATGACAATGATCATGCCGATGCTGAAGCTTAGCATTCCTATAATCTGCATTGTTGCCACCTTTCCTTGTCATATTTGGCCTCACAGCATTTGCTGTGTGTTCATGGCATGATCTGATTTTTTGTTACCTGGCATGGCTTTATTATGGTATACCATAGAGTATGCACCTCAAGGAGGCTGTTTTCTGAAATGGAATTGATCTGACTTTAGCTTTCCATTCCGCCCCCCCCCCCCAAAAAAAGCCTCTACCTGGAATAGTACAGTATTTCTCGACAGTGTGGACTAAAGCTGTAGGGAAGCAACCTCAGTAGGATATAGTGACACAGAATCCACCCTGCAAAACAGCCATTTTCTCCAGGAAAACTGATCTCTGCAATCTGGAGAGCAGTTGTAATTCTGAGTAATCTCCAACCCTTACCTGGAGATTGGTAACAATAGTTTCCCAGGAGGAACTGGCTGGTTTGGAGGATGGGGTCTGTGGAATAGTACCTGTCTGAAGTCCCACCTCTCCTCAAACCCCACTCACTCCAGCCTCCACCCTTCATATCTTCAGGAATTTCCCAACCTGGAGTTGCCAACCCTCTCTCTTTTTCGGTCAACCAAAGCCTACCTTGATCTGCCCCTCTAACTACAATTTTTCATCTCCTCCCCCCCCTCCCTGTAGCTTTTACCTAGAAAAGTAGTCTTTCTCTGCAGTGGGGACCAAAGCAACTTACATCATTCTCTTCTGCTTTTGATCTGCAAAACAACTCTGTGAGGTTGGTTAGGCTGAAAGTTTGTGACAGGTCTAAAATCACCCAGTCAGCTTCCACAGCAAGAACTTGGGTCTTCGATGGCATGACCCTGCTCTGAAGTGCTAACTGCTACTTCAACTGGCTGGGTGGGGTTTGCTTCTGAACAGGAGCAAGCAGCCAGGCCTAGTTATGTCATGCCAGTCAGGTGGCATCAAGTCACCCAGAAGGTGCTGCCAGGCCTAGGGTAGCCAACCTCCAGGTGGAGCCTGAAAATCTCTTAGTATCACAACTGAATTTCAGACAAATGGATCTCTTTCCCCATATAGAAAATAAGTGCTTTAGAGGGTGGATTCTATGGCATTATATTCAGCTGAGGTTTCTTCACTTCCCAAACTCTGGTATCCATAGACTTCACCACAAAATCTCCAGGAATTCCCACCAGCCAGGAGCTGGCAACTGTAATCAGGACTAGCCCCAATGAGTTCTCCCTAAAGGGCAAAATAGGCCTGAGAGTGCCTTGCCCACTGCCTTTTACTGACAGAACCAAGCTTGGAATACTGTGGTTGCCTAGCACACAGCTGGATATCCTTCCCTCTTCCTTTCCTTAGAAGCTCATTGATTCAGAAATCTTGTGCAGCAGCAGCCACTTCTTTCTTCTTTCTTTCTTTCTTTCTTTCTTTCTTTCTTTCTTTCTTTCTTTCTTTCTTTCTTTCTTTCTTTCTTTCTTTCTTTCTTTCTTTCTTTCTTTCTTTCTTTCTTTCTTTCTTTCTCTATAAGGACTGAGACAAATGTCACAATTGCTACAGTTATTTTAGGATCCTTGAGCAAAAGAGCCAGGGTTTCCACAATATGGGGGAATAATTTTCAAAGATTTCAGGTTTTCACGGCTGGTAACATCATCAGGGTTTGTAGAATCTTTTGGGCTCAAGTGCCGTGTTCTACTGGAGAAAGTTTCTCTTCCAGACATTTCATTCTCAGCTGCGGAGAACATTCTCAGTGGCATTGCAGCCAGTTTCCTTATCACTACCCTTCCAGGAAGCCCCACCAAACAATGGACACATCCACAAACAATTGCCCTTTCACCACACCCCCTCCAGCCTAGAAATAGCAGTTCTCCAGCAGCCCTGGCCCCACTCAATGCACAGCAGCCAAGAAGGTCAGAGCGCCTGCTCCAGCTGCAGTGCCACTGAGGATGTTCTCCGCAGCTGAGAACGAAATGTCTGGAAGAGAAACTTTCTCCAGTAGAACACGGCACTTGAGCCCGAAAGATTCTACAAACCCTAATGGGGGAATAATTGGTTGAATAAAAATTTAATGTAGTAATCCTTCATAATCTCAAAAAAATTTCCATCTAGCAGAGCATGAAAGATGTATCAATCCTATTAAAGCCACAAGGGCAGAGTCTATCAATGTAGGATCTATTCAAAAATCGCCCTTGCAAAACCACTGTAGGTATAATGTTCAGTTTTGCAAACAAAAAAGCTCTGCAATGACATAGAATGGTAAGATTCTTTGCACAAGTGGGGGGTAAAGATTCAGGGTAAGAAGGATTAAAAAAATAAGGGTGAGCATACTTTATTAGTTCTCAGGTTTAAACTACCATGGTCAATTTCAAGGACTCACTTTTTAATCAGAGAAAATGCTTTGGTTTTGCCCATCTCAAAAATATCATCAATTGGCAAACTAACTTTCATTAGTTTCTCATCCAGGGCTTTCATCCAGGTTGATATGTGGGTATCCTAATTTAAATCCCCAGTTTATCTATTGTCTATTGTTTTAGTTTGGTTGTTGTGAGCCACCCTGACCCTAATAATAATAATAATAATAATAATGATGATGATGATGTGGCTAACAAGCCATCTTCAACAAAGAGCTGTATTAATCACAGTTTGAAAGTAAAAAGCCATGCTCTTGCTTCCAAGGATATCTGTCCAAATTCTGTTCATAATACAATGTTTGATGCACAGTAGGGAATATTCAGTTTTTCCTTAAGAATTATGCTAGTGGTTGGTTGAGATAATCAGAGATAGCTTTAATCCAAATAGCTGAACTATAAAGAATGATAGGAACCACTTTCAGATTAAAGGTTTGTACCACTCTAGGAATATACGTCCCCCACTTATTGTGGAAAAAAAATATTTATGGCATTTGCACAAGCTTTTGCTTCATTAAGTGCTGTTCTAAATTGAGGGGTCCAAGATAGGTCTGCTGAGAAAGAATTTCCAAATAGAAGACCTTGACTTGCTCAGTATTGAAACCACTGACAGACCATTGAGATAGGTTCCATGTTCTGATCTTGGTGAAGATTAGGATCTTAGATTTTGGGTAGCTAATCACCAGGCTTTCTCAACAACAATAACTGGAGAAAGACTGCAAGGCCCTTTTAGTCTGACCCTGATTCGGGTCAAAATCATGGCATCATCCACATAAAGTTAAATGAATACACCAATATCAGCTAATTTTGGTAGACAACTCCCTTTTTCCAAATTAAATGGAATCATTAAATTCCCATCGTACCACATCATACTTGGGCAGTTAAACTTGAGTTTAAGCATTGAAGAAGTCCTAGGAGCCTTTTGTCTATGGTAGTTTGATTAAGTTTGTTCCACAGTCTGAGTGCTTTATGGAGATGGTGGCCCCCTTGTGGTCCATAAAAGCTGCATATAATCTCTCCCCCTCTCATAAACAATGAATATTTCTCAGCCGAGTGATAGAGAACTAATGGTCTTATGTCAAGGAACCCCACCTAAATCCTATCTGTCCATGCCACAGTATGGTTTCCAGTTCCATCCAATCCAGTAGCTTCTTTAGAAAGTAAGCAGGATATAGTTTTCCCAGAGTAGAGAGAAGGTTGATTGGTCAATAACAGGATGGGCTACTTCTCGATCCCTTTTTAAATATCAGGACAATAATAGAATGTTTCTGTGAATCAAGTATTTGTCCAATGATAATTTGAGTGAAAACTGGGGTCAAGACTGTTGCCCACCATACCGTATCAGCCTTGAATGCTTGCCTAGCAACAGCCACTAAGGGAAAATGAAGGACATGGTGAGATGGGCCAATAGGCATGAAGGCAGCATCCCCAATGCCCCAATTTTCATTTGTCCTGGGGCTGCAGAGTGGAGTTGCTATCCCTGGAGTCTGAGCGACATGTGGCTCAGCCAATGGGAGGGTATGTGCATCGTCTCTAAAATGGCTTGCCTTTTATATCTATAGTATTAGAGGACTTTAGAAGCAATGTTCCCTATAAGCACAGTTTTGTGAGCAGGAATTCTACCACATGAGCTAAAAAAGCTAGTAGCATTAAAGTGAGCAAGTCTACATTTGAATATTGCATAAATTAGATTTTTGGAAGATTACTTTCATAACCTTGGGAAAATCTCAGAATAAATTCTTTTAAATTATATATAATTACTTTAAATTTTATTTAAACTATATTTTAAGAATAATTTAAACATTATAGGAGAAAATGGAATCAAGTCAAATTTTACCAACCCCTTTCAACTATATTGGTAGATCAATCCCCCAGAGAACATGTCTACCTGCCCCCCATCCACTACATTAGTAGACCTATCCTCTGACGAACAGGTTTGCCTACCCTTTTCCACTCTATTGAGTTCAGCCAGCTCGGGATCAACCAAGAACACTTTATTGCAAGAAGAAATGGTCACAAACAACCCAGGCAACTCACTCAATATATACACTGTGACTGAGTTAAACATGCTCCCTTTAATCAGCTGCAGTTATTCCTATCGCCAGTTTGGTGTAGTGGTTAAGTGTGCGGACTCTTATCTGGGAGAACCGGGTTTGATTCCCCACTCCTCCACTTGCACCTGCTGGTATGGCCTTGGGTCTGCCATAGCTCTGGCAGAGGTTGTCCTTGAAAGGGCAGCTGCTGTGAGAGCCCTCTCCAGCCCCACCCACCTCACAGGGTGTCTGTTGTGGGGGAGGAAGGTAAAGGAGATTGTGAGCCGCTCTGAGACTCTTCGGAGTGGAGGGCGGGATATAAATCCAATATCTTCTTCTTCTTCTATCGGCTCACTCCAGAATCCATCATTTGCATCTCTTTGCTACAAGTTGTTACTTGCCTAGTATCCTAATTGACCAGTTCTTCAAGGCTTCAGGATTCTGGTTTGCAAGGAGTGCCTGTCTCAAGCTCAGGCAACAAGAACCCAGTGAGATGCAATACATAACATGGGCCTTCAGAGAACAGGTCTACCCACTCCTTGCACTATATTAGTAGACCTGGCCTTGAAGCATTGCCCTGTGCTGAGCCTTAGAAAACATACTAGCACCGGGGGGGGGGACTCTTGCAGTCTACTTTGGGTGGGTTTTTAAAAGTGAAATATTACAACCAGCATTAAAGGGTCAAGTATAACGGAGAAGGAACAATCACTGTCAGAACCCTATCTAACCTTTTTGTTGTTATTCAGTCGCACAGTCGAGTCTGACTCTTTGCGACCCCATGGACAAAGTCATGCTAGGCCCTCCTGTCTTCCACCATCCTCCGAAGTCGTGTTTGTTACATCAGTAATGCTGTCCAGCCATCTCATCTTTTGCTGTCCCTTTCTTCTTTTGCCTTCTGTCTTTCCCAGCATCAGGATCTTCTCCAGGGAGTGCTCCCTTCTCATTTGGTGGCCAAAGTATTTGAGTTTCAGCTTCAGCATCTGACTTTCCAGAGAACAGTCTGGGTTGATTTCCCTAAGAACTGACTGATTTGATCTTCTTGCAGTCCAAGGGACTCTCAAGATTCTTCTCCAGCACCACAGCTCAAAAGCATCTATTCTTCTGCACTCCTTGTGGTGCAGCTTTTACAGCCATACAGCCTTACAAACAGGAAATTTACAGCCTAACCTTACAAACAGGAAATTACTTGAACATTATTAACCTACTCAAAACTGACATTCAAATATTTATATCCCACATTATCCTGTGACTCAAGACAGCTTACAAATCATACTGAAAAGCATAATAGGGGTGTGCAAAAATATTTTTCTGACTCCATTGTAGCCTCTGGCAATCATTATAGTCAATAAGCCCCATAGGTTATAATGGATAATCAGTCAGGGGATATCTGGGACTCTGGGAAGCTGCTTTTTGAAGTAGAGGCACCAAATTTGCCCAAATTTTAAAACTTCCCCAAATTTCAAAAAGATTGGACTGGGGATTCAATTCTGTGGCCCCCACCTCCATTGTTTCCAATGTTTCCTTGTAGGCTGAAGCTGTCTGTTCCTAAGCTGTCTGTTAAAATTTTGAGGGCCAGCACCCACTAGCACAGCTTAGTGGGAACTATGTCAAGTGTACTACTGCAGTGTAAGAAAATATTAAATCAATAGTGGTGAAGAAATAGTAATGTTTAGTGTTATAACATGGGAGATGATAACTGCAATTTCATATAGTCACTATTTGAATATGCTCATACTACAGTACATTACATGTAATGATACAACTCTCCAGATTTACGTTTCTGGAAAGGAAAAGGAAAGGAAAGGTCCCCTGTGCAAGCACCAGTCATTTCCGACTCTGGGGTGACGTTGCTCTCACAATGTTTTCACGGCAGACTTTTTACTGGGTGGTTTGCCATTGCCTTCCCCAGTCATCTACACTATGTTTCGGGAGGTACATATAAAAACAATTAAGAATAAAGTACCATTAATTCACTAATTCCAGAATTATTGTGAATATTTTGTAACCTACATGATGACATGGAGTAGTATCATGGTAGGTATTGTGTTTTTAGTCATTAGTAAATTTAGTAGTAAAATTCATGGCTCTTGCCAATTATAAAAGCAGTAAAAAGGCAAATGACAAGGATTTAAATATATGAAGAGAACTTCTCAAGTATGCAGAAAACATGACAATGTAAATTAATAAAATAAAATCTCACCCAAATGCTCTGATCAGAATTGAGTATGGAATGCTGAGCAAAGTTGACAGATAAGTGAAAATAAGAGATGTGAGGAGTTTATAAAATCCATGAGAGAGATGGCAAGGGGGAGAAATTCCAAATAGTTTATCTCACAGGATTCTAATGAGCTGGGGCTTCCTAAACCTCTATTTCTAAAGATTTTCACATTAAAATAGTCATTAAAATGTAGGAAATGCTAGACAACACTTCACATTTATGGTTACTTTGTATGTTATTTGCACATCATTTAGAAGAAAAGAGTGGAAATAAATCAATGCAACATATCGGTGTCATGGGAGTAGATGAGATGAACTTTTAAATTCAATCCAGTATCTAAATTCCAGAGGTTATGTGGCAAAGTATGGGACAGAAAGTTTTGTGCAAAGTTCTGCAGCTATAAAAGATAATCCTATAAAAGATAATTCTAATATGCAATGTTAAGTATTATAGCACCTGTTACTGTTCATGAAAGAGGTCTTGAAATCATTGTTGACATTTAAAGAGAATGTGATAACAGAAGTAAAAGAGCAAATAAAATGTTAAGGGTTCTTAGAAAAGGGATTAAAAGAAAAAAGTACATAATCCACCTATATGAATCATATATTAACATCTTGGATTTTGATGCATTTCTGTCTACTTAATTCTAAAAAAGACATAATATGAAAACAATGTAGAGAAGAGATGCTACAAGGTTTATCAGTAGAGCCGCAGAGAAACTGAAAAATATCAAGTCTTTATTTTTAGAAAACAGGTGAGGTAGGATTTAAACAGCTTGCAAATAGAAGAGAAGGTAGAGAGTTCACTTGTACAACGTGAAGGAAGAATAGCTGTGACAAAGGGCTGTGTGATACAACATGTGTGTTGATTGCAGAATGTCCCAGGTCCAATCCCCAGCATCTCCAGATTTTTTAAGAGGATCAGATGGTAGGTAATGTGAAAGTTCTATACCTAAGATCCCTGAGTGCTGCTGTCAGTTACAATAGACAGTAAACCTTGATAAACCAATAGTCTGACTCAGTGTAAAACAGTTTCATGTGTTCAGAGCTTCAATGTAATACCATAGCAATAAATGAAAAAGAATGTGAAGAATATGTAGCAATCTGAAAATAAACAATTTCATTTCACTCAATGCCTACATTATCTGTGGCACTCCCATCAAGTGAAGTTGCTAGTATAGTTGGTTTCAAAACATCAACATCTTTTAGTCATTAAAATGACAGAAATTCATACTTCTATTTCCTATAGTTATCCATTGTAGATACAATTCAAACTAATGTTTGAATACATACCACAAGTTAGGAAAGGCACAAAATACATACCACAAGTTAGGAAAGGCACAAACAGGTATAAGAAGAGGCCAGCATGGTTAACAAACAAAGTAATGGAAGCTGTAAAAGGTAAGAAGGACTCCTTTAAGCGGTGGAAAACCAGTCCAAGTGAGATTAATAAAAGGGAACACAGACAGTGGCAAATCAAATGCAAGACTGTGATCAGGCAGGCAAAAAGGGACTATGAGGAGCATATTGCAAAAAACATAAAGACCAACAATAAAAATTTCTTCAAATATATTAGAAGTAGGAAACCAGCCAGGGAAGCAGTGGGGCCCTTGGATGACCATGGGGTAAAAGGATTACTGAAGGAGGATGGGGAAATGGCTGAGAAGCTGAATGCATTTTTTGCCTCCGTCTTCACCGTGGAAGATGAGAAGTGTTTGCCCGCCCCAGAACCACTAATATTGGAAGGGGTGTTGAAAGACCTGAGTCAGATTGAGGTGACAAAAGAGGAGGTCCTACAACTGATAGACAAATTAAAAACTAATAAGTCACCGGGTCCGGATGGCATACATCCGAGAGTTCTGAAAGAACTCAAAGTTGAACTTGTGGATCTTCTAACAAAAATCTGTAATCTTTCATTGAAATCTGCCTCCGTTCCTGAGGACTGGAAGGTAGCAAATGTCACCCCCATCTTTAAAAAGGGTTCCAGACGAGATCCGGGAAATTACAGGCCAGTCAGTCTGACTTCAATACCGGGAAAGTTGGTAGAAACCATTATCAAGGACAGAATGAGTAGGCACATTGATGAACACGGGTTATTGAGGAAGACTCAGCATGGGTTCTGCAAGGGAAGATCTTGCCTCACTAACCTGTTACATTTCTTTGAGGGGGTGAACAAACATGTGGACAAAGGAGACCCGATAGATGTTGTTTACCTTGACTTCCAGAAAGCTTTTGATAAAGTTCCTCATCAAAGGCTCCTTAGAAAGCTTGAGAGTCATGGAGTAAAAGGACAGGTCCTCTTGTGGATCAAAAACTGGCTGAGTAATAGGAAGCAGAGAGTGAGTATAAATGGGCAGTCTTCGCAGTGGAGGACGGTAAGCAGTGGGGTGCCGCAGGGCTCGGTACTGGGTCCCATCCTCTTTAACTTGTTCATAAATGATTTAGAGTTGGGAGTGAGCAGTGAAGTGGCCAAATTTGCGGATGACACTAAATTGTTCAGGGTGGTGAGAACCAGAGAGGATTGTGAGGAACTCCAAAGGGATCTGTTGAGGCTGGGTGAGTGGGCATCAACGTGGCAGATGCGGTTCAATGTGGCCAAGTGCAAAGTAATGCACATTGGGGCCAAGAATCCCAGCTACAAATACAAGTTGATGGGGTGTGAACTGGCAGAGACAGACCAAGAGAGAGATCTTGGGGTCATGGTAGATAATTCACTGAAAATGTCAAGACAGTGTGCGTTTGCAATAAAAAAGGCCAACGCCATGCTGGGAATTATTAGGAAGGGAATTGAAAACAAATCAGCCAGTATCATAATGCCTCTGTATAAATCGATGGTGCGGTCTCATTTGGAGTACTGTGTGCAGTTCTGGTCGCCGCACCTCAAAAAGGATATTATAGCATTAAAGAAAGTTCAGAAAAGGGCAACTAAAATGATTAAAGGGCTGGAACACCTTCCCTATGAAGAAAGGTTGAAACGCTTAGGGCTCTTTAGCTTGGAGAAACGTCGACTGAGGGGTGACATGATAGAAGTTTACAAGATAATGCATGGGATGGAGAAAGTAGAGAAAGAAGTACTTTTCTCCCTTTCTCACAATACAAGAACTCGTGGGCATTCGATGAAATTGCTGAGCAGACAGGTTAAAACGGATAAAAGGAAGTACTTTTTCACCCAGAGGGCGATTAACATGTGGAATTCACTGCCACAGGAGGTGGTGGCGTCCACAAGCATAGCCACCTTCAAGAAGGGGTTAGATAAAAATATGGAGCAGAGGTCCATCAGTGGCTATTAGCCACAGTGTGTGTGTGTGTGTGTATATATATATATATTTGGCCGCTGTGTGACACAGAATGTTGGACTGGATGGGCCATTGGCCTGATCTAACATGGCTTCTCTTATGTTCTTATGTTCTTAATGTTTAGCTTCACTTTACCCCCAGCTCCAGACATTATACATTAAAAACTCTTTTTGCCTTTCTTAGAAGGTAAAATATATTTCATTTTAAAAAGAACTTCCAGTTTGTTCAGATTTTCATGTTGGGTGAAATTTTTGTTGGAATTCTAGTGTGCCTTGTTCCAGTCACACAGTTCTGTGAATGATATCAACCATCTGGAGGAGGAAGAATGAATGCAGCAAAAGACACACAGACTTAAGCTGCACACAAACATTACTGGCTTTTAGTATACATGGATAATTCAAGTGTTACATGTGTTTCTCAGCTACCTGGACCTGTACATCATTAATAGACAATGGTCTTATACTTACATTATAGAACTGTTATGCCAAACATCACCAGCTTGTGCTGCATTAGATGCTGTTGATTAGTTCACTGCAGCTTTTTGTTAGATTAGGAAGCCATTGTTGTTGTTGTTTAAAACCTACAAAATTCTGCATTACACATATTTTTCGTAATTTGGATTTGTGCAAGAAGATCAGAATTGCAAAAAAAATCATTTCATGATTTCATTTCATTTCAGTGAATTTAGACTAACAATGTTACTAATACTTGGGATTTTTGTGGATTCTGAAATAACAAAACATGATTTTGAATGCCTTAAACCTGTCGTTTCAGTTTCCTGACCCATTTTAAATTTGCTTCTACCTAGTTCAGATCAAGTCTGTGATTCTTTATCAGAGATCAGATACCTTAGAAAGACATTTTATAGATGGCTGATTATCTATGTTTCAAATTGTATGGCTATAATTTTTTGTTTCTTCTCAAAAGGTTCATTAGGCAATGCTCTGTGCTCATTAGAGTCAGCAGAACGTTCTCTCCAAAATGGAGACTGAAAGATATCATACTCCCCTTTATTTGTTAGCATCTAGTCTGATTGCACAGTGTGTTCCTTTATTTGGTGGGGTGGGATCATTACATTTATTTATTTAGATATACTCAATTTTATCCCTTCCTCTATTTTTTCTCACAACAACTCTATGATTCAAGTTATGCCGAGAGACATGATTAACCCAAAATCACACCCAACAAACTTCCATGGCAGAAGTGGGATCTGAACCTGGCTACCCCAGACTGTACTTTGATACCCCAGTATCAGTTAACGGTACTGAATCAGCTTTGTTATGGAGATTTGCTAAGGGTCAACACATGTTGTCACAATACTGATCTCCTCTGCTACTCTGTTCATGCAGCTTTATTTACCCCTTTGGATCTGTGACCAAGTTAAATCACTAAGGAGATGGGACTTGTGAGAAAAACTTTATCCAGTCTGGGCTCCTCCTATCTAAACTAGGTCAAAATCAGGCAGCATACCATCACCAGAAAATGTCCACTTACCGGAATTTTCCCAATATAATACTGGGAGAGATGGTCTGTCTAGATATCTGTGTATGAGTGAGTAGGCCAAACTCACCTTCCCAGCTGAGGGAAGAGTCCATCTCTGTTCCATTTCTGAATAAGCCTATTCCAGGTTCCAAGACTGAACAGAGACAAAGAACAGACTAGGCTACCACAAGAGGTACACTGCTATGGTCCTCTGTTTCTTGTACTGAGTACAATAGAGTACCCCCTTGTTCAGACCAACAGCAGTTAGCAGGCATACTCTTCAATAAAACAATTCACCAATAATATTCCCAGTTATAAATCAGAACTTTCTGGCCCTGTACTCAACAGTTTGGTATTTGAACAATTTGTCCACTGGCACCTTTGAGGTAAGACAAGTCACAGCTTGAAGATGCTTTGCTGCTAGCCCAGGTTTTTCTAAGTCACACACCATCTTAAAAATGGGTCTCCCCTTTAGTGCAGCTGTGGATCTGACTACTAATTTCATCAAATAAAACATCTGTTATTTTAGCATCAGAGCAGCTCTTGTTCATAACTCAGCCATCTATATTTTTAAGAAAAATCTTTGCTCACACAGATTTTTGTCCTGAAGAGCATACACAGGCCTTAAATTCAGCAGGAGCTCACAGGAGTGCAACTCTTAACCTTTCTGAGGGTTCACCTGTTCTCAGCCGGCTCAAACCAGCCTGCTGATAAGGTCACTGTGACCTAGCATGCCTACTAGATCACCATCTGTCAAAGCAGAGCTGTCATACTGGGTTAAGATAGATTCCATGCTCCAACACCCCCTCCTCCTCCCCACCTACCTATCTTGTCTGCTGTATAACAATCCCTGGATGAGCTCCACCACCTATCATTCTACAAAACAACCCCTGGGCATACACACTTTCCAACAATATTTGTATGTCAATAAATATATGCCAAAAGTAAGTCTACAAAACCTATAGTGAAAATGACACAACTGAAACCACTAACAAGCAAGGATGTTAAGATGAAATGAAGGGAACTCTTACACCCAACCCAGTTCAACAATACTTTAAAAAAAATTATCTGAGCCAAAATCCCTTGAATTTCATCCTATATCATCTTGTTCAACCTGCTCTGATTTTTGCTTGCCACCCATCTCATAATTTGGAAAAAAATAAAATCTTAACAAAAAATATAAATAAAGATGAATGCTAGGAGCTAGAAGAGAAATCATAATTTCAAATAGTAAAAACAGTAAAATATCTGGGAGTGCAGTTGACAAACAGATGCAGTACAATATATGAAGAAAATAACGGGAAAATAATAAGAAATTAAAGAAGATATGCAAAGGTAGGGGAACTTACAACTTTCATTCTTGGGAAGGGTAGCAGTTGTAAAAATGGTAGTGCTGCCCAAAATCATATTTTTGTTCCAAGAGATACCAATTATTACCCAGAAATCTTTCTTCTCTTTACTCAACAAGATGACAAGAGTTTATTTGGCAAGTAAAGAGACCAAGAATCAGGATGAAATTACTTCAGGATGCTAAAGAGAGAGGCGGGACAGCTCTTCCCAACTGGGAGTTATATTATTGGGCAAGTGCTATGGTGTGGATTAAAGATTGGGTACGATTGGAAAATAAAAGACTATTAATTTTAGAAGGTCATGATCTACAGCGAGGATGGCATGCTTAAAACCGGTACAAAAGGGAAGGGCAGAAACATTTTCATAGCCATCTGGTGTGAAAGGCATTAGGAATGATCTGGGAGAAAATAAAGAAACAAACCTATAATAAGATCCCTTCATGGGTCAGCCCTGCTGATGCCTTCATGCAATCACACCTAATTGACTATAAATCTCTGTTCAGATATAGGGATGTTTTGAATCAGGAAGGGCAATTGAAATCGGAAAAGGTTCTGAAAGAACAGAATTTAGTCGCAGATTGGTGGTCTATGATACAATTGAATTCAAGGTACTTGAAGGATAAAGAATTGGGTTTCCAGATGAAAGACTGTAAACTAGACAAAATAATATGGGGAACAGAAGAGAAACTGAAAAGTAAAATTTACAAATATTTTCTTAGAGAGGAAACAAGAGACGAAGAGGTTAAGGAAGTTATGGTTAAATGGGCCAAAAATATAGGACAAAATTTAGAACTGGAAAAGTTGGTACAGGTTTGGATGACCAATGTACAAATGACAAAATCAGTATCATATAAAGAAAACATTTTAAAGATGATGTATAGAGGGCATATAATGTCTACAAAATTGGCAAAAAATGTACCCTGGGATCTCTAACTGATGTTGGAAATGTGAGCAACAGGTCAGTACTTACTACCACATGTGGTGGACCTGTAAGATTGCTAAAAGGTACTGGACAAAGGTTCATGAATTGATTCAAAAGATTTTGGTTCAGCCAGTACCCTTTAAACCTGAATTATTTTTTGTTAAACATGCTTATAGCCAAGTTGGATGAAACAGCAAAGTATATGATAATTCACATAATAACAGCTGCGAGAATCATATTTGCTCAATATTGGAAGAAAAAAGTGAACCCAACTATAGATAACTTGATAGTAAAAATAATGGAGATAGCGGAAGTAGATGAATTGACATATATGCTTAACTCTCAAACCAACAAGTACAGGACCCAGAACTGGTCTAAGTTCTATAAATGGTTATGTAAATATAAGTGAAAAATAGTAATCTATTGAAATATCTAAGAAAATGGTAGAAGGTTGAAAAGGCTAGAATTAAGGGTAAGGAAATGTATTTTTTAAAAAAGAATAAAATCAATATTGCTACTTTATCAGTAAATAAAGAATGAGATAGGAGTATAAAGTCATATTGGAATGTATTTAAGGTTGCATAAATTTAAGGGTATAAGGAGGAACTGCTTACTTCATCTTTGTTTTTTTATGTTATATTGTTTAAGTTTGGTTTTGTGATTTTTATGTTTTGCTATGTAGAAACTTGAAATAAAATCATTGTGAAAAAAAGAGAATGGCTGGGGTAAGAGAGGAGCAAATTGTCATACATGGGTTAAAGGAGAAAGAGAAATCTGCTAGAGAAGGGAGTGGGGTAGAAAGAGAGGAGCAAACTTACATAGCAGGCATGAGGGGAGAAAGGGAATGAGGAGAGTTTGAAATAAAGGGGTTGGGGCAGAAAGAGAAAGGAGGGAATTTTTACAGTGAAAGGGATAGAGAGGGAGGGAAGCAAAGGCATGAAAATGCCTAATCCATGCTAATTTCTTGTAGGTCCCCACGTGTCTGTATACTAATAACAACATGTGGTACCCATATGCGGATAACTAAAGCCACAGATGAGGACCACACCAACACTAAAGAGCTTTCCCCCCCCCTGAAAATATGAGGGACTCCTCAGGGTTGTGAAAAAATCTGAAATGAATGTTTTATTTCCTCCCGATTTTTTTCAAAGGCATTGTCTGTGCATGTGCAGAAAATGCACATGTTGTCAGTTATGGGGGGTGGCTGGGAGCCATAGTGGCCTGGGGGACAGTAGCAGCAGTGGGGGAGAGAAGAAGTGGTGATAAGATGGTGAGGCTGTGACACAGTCCTGGCCCAGCTGCATTGGTGTTGACCGGTCGAGAAGTGGGAGCCACAGCGACCCTGGTAATAATACCGGAGATGGTCAGAGAGAAGCTGTCATGGACCTGATGGGAAGGCTGGGAGAGGTGCTTGACCCAGTTGCATTGGTGGTGGTGGGATGGTTGTTTCAGGATCAGCCAGGTATCAATCAAACAAACTTCTCTGATGAAACCACAGATAAAGTTTATTAGTACTGAAAAGCCAGCACAAATCTGTACATGACCAGCATTGCCAGGAGTGAATAGTAACGGTTACAATGAGGTAGATATAAGGCAGTTGCATGGTTAAATTCTGGTGCCCATTCCTCCCAACTTAAAGACATTCAAACATATTCCCACTGCTTTCATCAGTTCACTCCAAGAAGTATCCTTGGAAGGGCCAGACACCATTTCCTTCGTAATGAGATAGCATAGCAAGCATGGGATACACCAGAGATAACAGCCAAAGTGAAAGTACAGAAGTTCCCAATTCCCCCCTCAACAGACATTGACTTAACAAACAGTATAGATCATGGCATGCATTCCTGACAGGCTGGAAGCATGGTGTCCTGGGGGGTGGCATCAGCAATGGGGGAGAGAGGTGGTGAGAAGGTGGTGAGGCTGGGAGACATGACTGACCCAGCTGTGTTGGCATTGATAGGTGGAAAGCTGGGAGCCACAATGGAGGGTCGGTGGCTCAGTGGTAGAGCATCTGCTTGGGAAGCAGAAGGTCCCAGGTTCAATCCCCGGCATCTCCTAAAAAGGGTCCAGGCAAATAGGTGTGAAAAACCTCAGCTTGAGACCCTGGAGAGCTGGTGCCAGTCTGAGAAGACAATACTGACTTTGATGGACCAAGGGTCTGATTCAGTATAAGGCAGCTTCATATGTTCATATGACCCTAGTGACAACTGTGGAGATGGGGCACAGAAGAACCTGCAGTGAGCCTGGTGAGAAGGCTGGGAAGTGCATCTTTCCTGGATGTATTGAAAGTGATGGAGGGTGGCCAGGAACAGTAGTGACAGTAGTGAAGATGGTGAAGAGTAGCTGCTCCTGCAGATTTGGTGACAAGGCAGGAAGGTGTGCCTCACCATGCTGCATTCTTGCCAATTGTGAGGGGTTGCCATGCAGCATCACCATTCATGGTGGTGGGGTGGCCAGGAGTCACAGTAGGCCCAGGGATTGTTTTTGAGCTGGAACACACCAGAAAGCCATTCCTGCTGACTTGGTTCTGGCTCAAAAAAAGGTCTCCAGCCTTGTGGCATCCATGCTTCCAGTCCACGTGGCGCCTTGAGGGCTACCTCCATGAGAAGTTCCACTTTTAAAAAAGAAATTCCTTCAAGCTCACACACTCTCCTCAATTGAAGCAGTGATATCAGTCTTGTGAGTGTTGCCTTAGAGGATTGGGGGAGGGGTGGGCAGCAGAGGTGGTGGGTTTTGTGGGGGTCCCTTTCCCCTCCCCCAGACTGGTGGGCTATCGCTAAGACAAAATGGACGTCACCACTGACAGTGCTGTAGGGTCCACTAGCCCCAGTCAGTCAGATGGGAAGGAGAATTTTGGCTGCTGCCAGCACCACCTCACAGGATTGCAGCCTAGATGAGATGGGGCCTGGGGGAAGCAGGGGAGAGAGAGAAGTTGCACTGATCCTGCCAGCTGGCCCTGGTAATGAACACTGCCTCCTCTCAAAGGCCGCCTTTGCAGGTGCTCCCCTGCAGCTTCAGAAGGGAGAGTACCCTTCTACCCCAAGAGTTCCATTTGTCAAGCATCAGATCTCAAAATAACCAGCTGTTGATTTTGAAACAAAGTATTAGTTTATTGATAATCCATTGTGCTCGGGTAGGCACCAGATTGGAAGTGATGCAGTTTAACTCTAGAATGCGAGCTTTAAGGGGCACATCAAAGATAGCTTAGGAATTCCTACTCAGGCGTGTGAAATTCACACGCTTGCTACTTTATCTATTCTTGCAATTTAGCAACATCCTGGGTCCAGGTCTGCGCCTGGGAAAGCGTACCAGGAGGTCTTATCTTCAAAGAGGACATTCCTGCATTTGCTACTAGTGAGAACTAAGGAAGAGGTTACATGGCTTTGATGTACAACACAATAGAATCACAGTTAACAATACAGGCATACTAATAAAGAAACAAAATGCTTGACATACTGCCCCCCCTAAGCTCTCACTTGGGGTTTGTCTGGGTGCAGTAGGTAAAACATCTTCACCAATATCGAGGCTCGGACATTGGATGCTTCCACCCACTCGTCACAGCTTGGGGGAAAATGCTTCCATTGTATTAAAAAGTGAATCATCCCCCTTTTTTATTTTAGCATCCAATATCACTTGCACCTCATGGTGACTCTGACCATCCACTTGAATCAGATTGGGTGCCAGCGGGTGGGGATGCCAGTTCGTAGCACCCAGATCTTGCCCAAGAAGGCTGCAATGGAAAACAGGGTGTATTTTACTAAACAATTTGGGCAGCTCTAGGTCCACAGTTACTTTGTTTATTATTCTTTTTATTTTAAAAGGTCCCAAATACTTGTATGCCAATTTTCAGGAGGTCTGCGGCAGCGGCAAGTTCTTGGTTGACAAAAAGACAGTCTCTCCCACTTTAAAATCCCATTCGGGTGCATGTTTTTTATCATACTGTTTTTTATATGCATCTTTGGCAATTTCTAAATTCTCTTGAATTACTTTCCACCCTTTTCCCAATGAACCCCACCATTGTTCAAATGAAGAAGGGGTTGGATTGTTAACATCTCCCGGCAGGAGCAGAAAAGGCTTCCCTTCATATCCATTCACTACCTTGAAAGGGGAGGTTTTAGTAGAGCTGTGAATGCTGTTGTTGTATCCTTATTCGGCAAAAGGCAAAAGTTCTACCCAGTTTGATTGCTGCTGATTTACATAGCACCGTAAATACTGTTCTAGGAGCGCATTAACCCTTTCCATCTGTGGGTGATACGCGGAGCTCAAACCCTGCTCCATCCCGGTTAGTTTGCAAAACTCCCGCCAGAAGTTGGAAATGAATTGTGGGCCCCTGTCACTAATGACCTTGTCGGGGAATGAGTGTACCTTGACCACGTGTTGGAAAAACAAATACGCCAATTTCTTTGCATTTGGTAATTTTGTACAGGGGACAAAGTGGGCTTGTTTTGAAATCTACAATCACTAGGATCACTGTTTTCCCTTGAGACGTGGGTAATTCTACAATAAAGACCATGGATACAATGTACTAGGGGCGCTCCATGGTCTATGTTGTTGAAATAGTCAGAGGGGTTCCCCCCCTCTTCTTTTGGCCATGATGCATACCGGGCAAGTGGAGACACATTAAAAAATGTCCCTTTTCATCTGGGGCCACCAAAATTGTCTATTAACCAAGTCTTTACATATCCAAAGTGGCCTGAAAGTTTGCTATTATGACAATATTGTAGCACCTCTCTCCTGAGGCTTTTAGGTACATAGAGTTTCCCTTCATGGTACCAGAACCTGCCCTGTCCTTTGCTGATTCCCTCCGGCTTTTCTGCCCCTTCTAATTCGACCACCTCTTTCAGTGGATTACCCCCCCGCAAGGTTCTGTCAGTTCTCTTTTCTTTCCTGAACGGGTAGTAACTGCTCTGGTAACATGGCTGGGGGGTATTATAGAGTCTATCACCTCCTCCCTCTGGCTATCATGTTGGGGCAACCTGGACAGGGCATCCGCTAAAAAGTTTTTCAAGCCCGGAATATGTTTGAGAGTGAAGTCGAATTTAGCAAAAAATCCTGCCCACCGAATTTGTTTCTTGGTTAGTTTTCGGCGCCCCGTTAGCACTTCTAAGTTTTTGTGGTCAGTCCAAATCTCAAAGGGCACTTTTGCTCCCTCGAGCCAGGATCACCATGTTTTTAAAACAAAAGTCACAGCAAAAGCCTCTTTGTCCCACATGGACCAATTGCACTGTTCATGAGAGAATTTTTTAGAAATGTAGGCACAGGGGTGCAGTCTCCCCTCTTCGTCCGCCTGCATGAGTATTGCTCCTACTGACACATCGGAAGCGTCACATTGCACCATTAAGGGTCAGAGCTCATCAGGGTGGCTCAACACAGGTTCACTTGTAAACAGTCTCTTTAGCTTATCGAACACTTGCTGACATGCAGGAGTCCATTTTAACTTGGCTTCCATTTTTTTCACCTCTGGTCCTTTCCCCTTGGTCTTTAAGAGATCTGTTAGGGGCAGCAAGACTTGGGCGAACCCCTGAATGAAGGTCCGATAAAAATTTGCGAATCCGATAAATGATTGTAGCTGTCTACATGTCCTTGGGGGTTCCCAGTCCAATACCGCTTGTATTTTAACTGGGTCCATGGCTAGCCCCTTACCAGAAATTCTAAATCCCAAATAGTCCAACTCTGTTTTGTGGAATTCGCACTTAGACAGTTTGGCATACAGTTTATGCTCATACAAAGTGGAGAGTACTTTTCTCACCAGGTTGACGTGTGACTTTAAATCATTTGAATAAATAATTATGTCATCCAGGTACACCACCACCCCTTTATATAAGTACGCTCTCAAGACCTCATTGATAAAGTTCATAAACACCCCAGGTGCTCCTTGTAAACCAGATGGCATCACCAAGTACTCAAATTGGCCCATTGGAGTTTTAAAAGCTGTTTTCCATTCATCCTCCTCCTTAATGCGTACCCTGAAGTACGCATCTCTCAAATCCAGTTTGGTAAAGATTGTCCCTTCTGAGACCGTGCTTAATAAGTCTCGAATCAGGGGGATGGGGTAGGCGTTGGAGGTTGAAATCCCATTTATCCCTCGAAAATCTATGCAAAGTCTAAGACTCCTGTCCTTCTTTTTCCGGAAAAGTACCGGAGCGGTGTGTGGGGCGGTTGCAGGGTGGATGAAACCTCTTTTGAGGTTTTGAGCTCGTCCAGGATGATGGTCTCCTCCTTGGGAATGGCAGAGGCGGCGGTGCTCCCCCTGCAGCAGGTGCACCCTACCACACTGGTGGGGTGCGTGCAGCTAGCAGGGGAAGTAGAAACCAATATGAAATGAGTGGCCCTACAATGCCAACTCCAGCAAGGGAGTAAGGGGGCACATGAGTCTCGGTCGGCGGCAAAACCAGAGGGCAAGAAGGGCCCACAGATGGGGGGAGCCACCAAAACTCCACCTGCTCTATCTTCATCAGCTCATTCCAACCCCGGACCTTGGTGGAATTGGCTCTAATGTCAGCCACATACTCACACACCGACTTCACCCCCTGTTGCATCTCCCGTAGTGCTGTGATGGCCCTGGTTTCTTGCAGGGGGTCTTCATACTGGGTAAGCAATACTTGCAGGAACCCAGCCACAGTGTCCAGTTCAGGACCCCTCGTCTTGTACAAGCTCACGTACCATCTTCTGGCCTCTCCTTTCAGCTTGGACCCTGCTGAACTCATCCTGTAACGTGTTCCCCCAATAGTGCATGTAACTATTGGCTTGAATCGAGAAGTATTCCCCTTCTTCGGGGTCACCATCAAAGGTGGTGTCCAGGTCCCTCCCTCTCCCATAGTCTCGAGGACCTGGCATTATTGACTGGGGTACCAGGGCTGAGGGCACTGGGGTCTGCCCCACCAGATCCCTACTGGGATCCCCGGTATTTCCCTCGGATCCAGTCTCAGCAGACGATCGATCTGCCTCTGCATCTCTCGGGCCATGAACACAGCGTTGGCTTGGATCTCGTCCCTCAGCCCTCTCGCCATAGTTATCATCTCCTCTCTCACTGTTTCCAGGATGTCTGGTTCCCCCGGACCTTTGCTTCCGTCCTCCCCTTCAGAGTCAGAACCCGGTGGTGCTTCGCTGCCATCATCAGGCTGGGGTTCTTTACGCCCATCTCCTTCCTCCGGAGGGCAGCTCTCCCGATCTCCCCCTGGTGCTCCGCCACCTCGTCTTCCGCGGGATGGTCGGGTTAGTATGACCTCCCGGAAAGCTGCAGCTTTGTCCTTCTGGGTAGTGGAGGTTTGCAGCTCCCACTTTTGTGGGGTGATGAACAGTTGCTGTACATGTAGAGGGGACCTGTGCCCCCGCGACTCGCCACGTGTCGATGATGTGCCAAGGGGGGGTCCGCACCTCTATTCTGTCGAACGGATTGATCGGTTCACTGTTAGCTGGTGCTCCTTCAGCCATTCGGCTTGAAAGTTGCCAGGTCAGT
This sequence comes from Heteronotia binoei, assembly GCF_032191835.1. Lineage (NCBI taxonomy): Eukaryota > Metazoa > Chordata > Lepidosauria > Squamata > Gekkonidae > Heteronotia > Heteronotia binoei. The sequence continues at coordinate 126,078,504 of NC_083225.1, forward strand.
TGAACTTTTTAAGGATCATTTCCAAAATGTCAAGCATCAGATCTAAAAATAACCAGCTGTTGATTTTGAAACAAAGTATTGGTTTATTGATAATCCATTGTGCTCGGGTAGGCACCAGATTGGAAGTGATACAGTTTAACTCTAGAATGCTAGCTTTAAGGGGCACATCAAAGATAGCTTAGGAATTCCTACTCAGGCATTTGAAATTCACATGCTTGCTACTTTATCTATTCTTGCGGTTTAGCAACATCCTGGGTCCAGGTCTGGGAAAGCGTACCAGGAGGCCTTACCTTCAAAAAGAACATTCCTGCATTTGCTACTAGTAAGAACTAAGGAAGAGGTTACATGGCTTTGATGTGCAACACAGTAGAATCACAGTTAACAATACAGGCATACTAATAAAGAAACAAAATGCTTGACACCGCTGCCTGCTCTGGGTTGCTGGGGTGAACTATTCACCCACTGTCTTGACTGAGTGAGGTTGGCTCTCTACATAGGCACAGAGATGACTTCAAGCTTATTATTATGATTATTACTATTGACTACATACATCTGAATAATGAAAGTGTGAGGTTATTATTTGTGGCTCTATCACACCTTTTTCTACCATGGAACTAAATGTGGTGTGGAGGGGGCATGTATCTCCTCTTCCTCCAGGGACTGAGCAGCTTTGCCTTTTCTCCCCTTCCCTTTCACCCCTCCCCACAGCTGGTTACATTCTAAGTTTGGCAAACTCCAGGTGAGGTCTAGAGATCTGGCATCACAACTGATTTCCAGTCTATAGAGATCAATCCCTGGGAGAAAACAGCTGCTTTGGATTCTACTGTATTATACTCTGCTGAGGTCCATCCCCAAACCCCACTCACCCCCAAATCCCCTGGAATTTCTCAAGCAGAAGTGGCAACCCTACCCAAATATACAAAGACAACAGAGTGTTTTTAGTACTCCATACAGAATGATTTTGGGTAAGGGATTGTGACCCTTAGAAGCATCTGGCAGGATCTGACCACCAAGGAGCTGCTCAGTCTACCATTGTTTGCAAGCTCAGTAGTGTGCGTGTGTGTGAAGTGGGGGGTAGGACTGCCAGGTCCAGGCTGCAGGGGGCGGGGGGGTGGACTCCTGGAGATTTGGTGATGGAGCTCCCTGGTGAGGGAAGGTGAGATGGAATGCCTCCAAAGCAGCTACTGTCTCCAGGGAGTCTGCTCTCTAGTCTGGAGAGGAACTGAAATCCCCAGGTCCTGCCTGGAAGCTGGCTGGAATCCCTTGCCAGACTCTGGAGGCTTGGGATGGCTGCAGAGAAGCTCATAGGCATGATCCCAGCAAGGCATAGCATGCAGGGGTCTCAAAGGGGAGAAGCGCTTTAGCTTGGGGCATTTGGAGTGTCTTTAGAGGGAGCTGCTGAATATAAATTGCAGCCTTTTGTGACACCTCAACCAGGATCCCCATCAGCTTCCAAGCTGAACTCCCACATTCTAAGAGGTCCAGCCTACAAGGAGAGAAGCTGGAGGTTGTTTCCAAGGAGGGTGGCCATGCTTAGCTGCAGGAGGAGAACCAGCTTTGAGTCCAGGAGTTCCTTTGAGAGCCACCAGATCTTGGGGGGGGGGGGGGGAGATGCTTGCCAGAGTCCTCCCAGCTCCCCTTTGTCAGACACAAAACAGAAGGTATGGTTCATCTCCCTTTTGTCAGACACAAAATGGAAGGTCTGCTTCGTTTCAGTGATATTTTGGATGGTGATGATAATGGTTGTACTGCTACCATTACCAGGCAAAGTTAAGCCTGGTTCACTGAATTTGGTAGGGGCTTAAGTTTTGTATTACCATCAGGGCAGCGTTAAAGATGTTGAGCTGTAAACTAGGTGGTCTTCTCTTTTGCCCAGACACCAAGAAAGATGCTCATCTCCCACCAGTTCCAGGAAGAATATGAATGGGGGGGTAGGGTGGGAGGTGTTTCTGAGGCTACAGCAATCCAATACAGGTTTACAAATATTTTGGAGGATTTTCTTCCAAGCAGAAAGGGGTTGTGCTGGGCTACACAAGCACTGGATTGCAGGAAGGTTGGCTTCAAGTAAGTATTAGGAGATGTGCCCTAATCTCCAAATGATTCCTGCTTTTTTTTTTTTTTTACAAAAAACAAAGTCCTGAGTAGGCCAAACATCTGCTGTGGTCCTGACAGCATTGGGGAGGAGACACAGTGAGCCTGGCAGCAGAGCTGTTGGTGGGGGGGGGGGGGCGGGGAGACTAGCAGCAGTCCCAGCAGCATTGTCATTGTTGAGTGGCAGAAAGCTAAGGGGGAAAGAGATCCCTTTATGAGTGTCACAGATCCAACTTGTATTATTTTATTTCTATAAGTAGATTTAGAATTTAGGCCCTACAGAGCACATGGGCAGTTAGTAAAGTTGCTCCAGTATTACCACTCCCAGAGCACAAGCCTTCAGTCAGTCTGACCTGCGACAGCAGAGTGAAGACCTATCATTTGACTAAGGGAACTGCTAATTTCTTTTCTTATCCAAACAAGAGAAATAAAACATCCAGATCAGCAGCAGTAGAAGGAGCCACTGAAGACCATGAAGAGAAGAACTAGCCCTGCACTTGTCTAAAGTAACATTTTGGACTTTCTCTTTTGTGTGTGTGTGTTACTGAGCAATGTTTGCTAGGATTTGCCTTTGTTTTTGGTGCTCATTTTGAAGGACACTGAATATCCCCTCTGCAAATGTTGCTATGATTCAGCCATTATGATTCAGTTTACCTGTTGTTATAAAGTTTCTAAGGCTACAGCAATCCAATACAGGTTTACAAATATTTCGGAGAATTTTCTTCTGAGCAGAAAGGGGTTGTGCTGGGCTACACAAGCACTGGATTTCAGGAAGGTTGCCCTCAAGTAAGTGTTAGGGGATATGCCCTAATCTGCAGATGAGTTCCTGCTGGGCTTTTTTTACAAAAAAAAAAAAAAAGTCCTGAGTAGGCCAAACAGCTGCTGTGGTTCTGACATCATTGGGAAGGAGACACAGTGAGCCTGGCAGCATAGCTGTTGGTGACGGGGGGGGGGGGGGGACTAGCAACAGTCCCAGGTTTATGATGCTATCACCTTGAAAACTATAACACCTAGAATGTTTTCTTTTTGAAACAATTTTACAATCATTTTCCAGACCACAAGGATGGTGTCATTTATTGACTTGAATTCCTCTTCCAAACTCTCGAAATGGAAAAGATAATTTAGGAGAGAGATTTCTATAACCGGGGTTCTGCTGGATTACACATGTACATCTGAAGCTGCCTCATATTAATTCAGATCATTCATTGATTAAGATAAATATTGTCTCCTCTAATGGGCAAAGTCTCTCTCAGAGTCTACTATCTGATCCTGTTAACTAGAGATTTTTAGAGTTGAATCTGGGAACCTCTGTATGCAAAGCAGGTGCTCTACCATAGCCAAAGATAACATGTGTAATGGTTCATTCATACATTCAAGGTGCCATTTCATACTGCATTCATATATGAAGCTTTTCAAGCTACCAAATGATATTCAGGAAACATTCAAATTACTTTTACCATTCATATGTTCAATGTGTTGTAAGGCTCAACGTCAGCCAGCATACTAGATGAATGTATACCACATATATACCATATATATATATATATATATATATATATATATATATATATATATATATATATATATATATATATATATATATATATATATATATATATATATATATATATATATATATATATATACACCATATATATATATATACCATATATATATATATATACCATATATATATATATATATATACACCATATATATATATATATATATATATACACCATATATATATATATACCATATATATATATATATGCCCTTGTCCCAAATCCGGCGAATTCAGCTATTGCAGAATGCCACCGCCAGGCTGTTAATGGGAGTTCCTTTACGGGAACACATTCAGCCTGTGCTGAAAGCGCTGCACTGGCTACCAATAATGTACCAGATTCACTTCAAGGTGTTGGTTTTAACCTTTAAAGCCCTATATGGCCAGGGTCCTGCATACCTTAGGGACCACATTTCCCCATATATGCCCCAGCGAGCACTTCGGTCCAGGTCTCAAAACCTGTTGACATCCCCAGTGTCAGGGAAGTTAGGCTTCAGTCAACTAGAGCCAGGGCCTTTTCTGCGGCTGCACCTAACTGGTGGAATGAGTTGCTGGAGAATGTTAGGGCCCTGAGAGAACTCTCACAGTTCTGCAGGGCCTGTAAAACAGCACTCTTCCACCTTGCTTTTCCATGACAACTTCTACAGCAATGGACTAGGTCCATAAACCAGAAACTTAACATCACTCTGGACTTCCTACCACACTATGGCGATTTGGGGTCCCTTTGGAACATCTAATACTGATCATCCAGTTATACTGCTACCATCGGAATTTAACTGCTTCATGAACCCATTGTATTAGCACCTATTGTTATGTTGTTTTATAACTGATGTTTTAAAATTGTTTTTGTGTTTCTTGTTTTATTGATGTTTTACCCTGTTGGTCATTTTTTGACCCCAACCTGTAAGCCGCCCTAAGCCTGCCTTCGGCAGGGAGGGCAAGATATAAATAAAATAAATAAGTAAATATAATCTTTAGAATGTATGTAGCATGTTATCTATTAAAATACCAGATTAGGTTGAATATTGGATGAGATGCAAGGGTTTAGTGTTAACCTTTAAAGTTCTACACAATCTGGGACCAGGACTGCCTCTCCAGGTGCATCTCCCAAAGAATAACAACCTGCTTGTGATCCCTGGCCCAATGAGTATCTGTCTGTCCTCAACCAGAACCAGGGTATTTTCAGCCCTGGCTCTGACCTAGTGGAACTCTCTGCGTGACCTAATGCATTTCCACAGGGCCTGCAAGACAGAATAGTTCCACCATGCCTTCCATCTTAGATTGGCCTCCTTTCCTTCCTCCTCCCCTTCCTTTATATCTGACAGATTTTAAGATATGTATTTCCCTCCTGAGACCTTTATATTCCATCCATTAGCTGTGATTGAGTGCTACTATTTTAATGTATTATAGAACTCTTAAAATTTTTTACTGCATGGAATATTTTATGAATGCTGTTATCTATTCTGAGCCTTCTTTGGTATAGTGAGAACCAGTGTGGTATAGTGGTTAAGTGCATAGACTCTTAACTGGGAGAACTGAGTTTGATTCCCCGCACCTCTACATGCAACTGCTGGCGTGACCTTGGGTCAGTCATAACTCAGTCATAACTCTCTTAAGTGCAGTTTCTGTCAGAGCTCTCTCAGTTCCACCTACCTTACATGGTGTCTGTTGTGAGAAGGGGAAGAGAAAGGAGATTGTAAACCTCTCTGAGACTCCAAGTGAAGAGTGGGGTATAAATCCAATTTCTTCTTCTTTGTCTTCTCCTCCTCTTCCTTCTCCTCCTCCCACCCCCATCATCATTATCATCATCATCTAAAATGTTTGTGGACAAAATCCAGAGTACTTTCCCCCTCAGTACTGCAGATATTAAATCATATGTTCGACTAATGCAAAACACCTGAAGTCTAAAGTAATATTTCACAGCTTGATGGCAAAATCCATACCATCTGGATCATCATTAACTGTTAAGGTTATCTAGTAAAGTTATGGCACTCTAAAACCAGACTGCCCATGATGTGAATGTTCAGTTTCTTTTCAAACAATTGATTTATTGTACAATACAAATTACAAATGAAAAGCCTAAAAGCAGCTGTAATTTGATTACTGTTTCATGTTGCTACCTTGGCACTGCATCCTTCACTTCTTGAGTTACTTCATTTGGTTGTCTTAGACCTCTGTTGTACTGCGGGATTTAATTCCCTGGTGAGAATGGCATGTACATTGAAGGAACAGCGCTAGAACTATGCTATACTGATGTCAAGAGCCCCGTGGTGCAAAGTGGTAAAGCTGCAGAACTTCTGTCTGAGCTCTCTGCACAACCTGACTTCGATCCCACTGGAAGCTGGGTTCATGTAGCCAGCTCAAGGTTGACTCAGCCTTCCATCCTTCCAAGGTTGGTAAAATGAGAACCTAGCTTGTTGGGAGGAAAGTGTAGATGACTGGAGAAGGCAATGGCAAACCACCCCATAGAAAGTCTGCCGTGAAAACGTCGTCATGCGACGTCACCTAAGACTTGGAAACGACTAGTGCTTGCACAGGGGACTACCTTTAACTATATACTGATGTCATCTAACTTGGTTTGTCTACCTTGTTACTTGGTTTGTCAGGGTTGTTACTCCCAAACACTATGGCCCTATGATACCACAAGACACAGTAAGTAAGTAACTTGGGAATACACCCTGCCACCAGACCCAGAACCCAAACAGCCAAAAATATGCAAGTGAAAACTCCTCGTAGATCAGATCACAATTTTTACAAGGAAATAAAAGCCAAATAAAATAATGTTGCTATATGAGGCAACCAGATACAATTTTACCAGACACAGCATAAGGGCAATCTTCTTGATACTTTGAGATCATTAAGATTCTGGACATCTTCCTTCTTCAGCCATATTCAGTCTCTCTCACTCTGTCTCCAAACTACTTCCTGCTCATCCTTTATGGAGGCCCAATTCCACCCTTCTCTGGCCACTTGGCCACTTCTTCCTCTTTCTCTTCCCTTCCATGTAAACTTTTCATTGTCACTGATTTCCTTGAAACCCCCCCCCCTTTTTTTTTCCAGGTACATTTGGATTTTGGGAAGTGGGATAGCTTGATTTTACAAAGTGGCTGTCTGATATGCCAATAAAGTTTGTCTGTCTGTCAGTCAAAGTGGTCGTCTCCCATGGCTGGTGCTTGGAAATCAGTCTTGTTCCACTTAGTTACTTTGTAGATGTTTTGTATGTATTTTGTTTGGCAATCAACTTCTTTTAACTAAATTTGAAAATTTCTAGGAAATCGCAAACTTTTTCTGCAGATATTCCTGTCCATCTCAGCTTGCAATGTAATGCATGTGTACTGATGGCATAGATATAGGCACACATCTAAGCCATCAGTACACATACATTACATTGCAAGCTGAGATGGACAGGAATACCTGCAGAAAAAGTTTGCAATTTCCTAGAAATTTTCAAATTTAGTTAAAAGAAGTTTGTCCATTACAAATATGCACTAAGCATGTTTTCAGCATAGACTTTCTATTGATAGTGTCAATTTTTGACTCCATTGTATCATATGTTAACTATATAATCAACAAAAAAAAGGATACTTCAGAGGTATCATTTTTAAAGCAGCTCGGAGCTCTTAGTAATTGTTTCAGCTTACATTCTATATCTTCAGCAAAGCAAAGCAAAGCAAATTTTATTCTTATATCCCGCCCTCCCCCGCCAAAAGGCGGGCTCAGGGCGGCTCACAGACATGGCAAGCCATGATTTGGTTAAAACAAATACATAATGATTTAAATGGTACAGTTATAAATTAAAGTTTAAAAATATAAAATATAAGAATAGAAAAATATAAAAATAGATAGAAATAGGTGCTATACTTCTATCGGTCACAATTTACGCATTATCATACATCAGTTCCAATTACAGATGAGGTGGCTAAAATTACAATAATTAATCAGTTTGGTCTGGTCCTGTTTTAAATGCGAGCTGAAAAAGAGAGGTTTTGCAAGCCCTGCGGAACTGGTTCAAGTCCCGCAGGGCTCGCACCATCTCTGGAAGTTGGTTCCACCAACGAGGGGCCATTAGTGAAAAGGCTTGCTCCCGGGTTATCTTCAGTCTGGCCTCTCTTGGCCCAGGGATTTGTAGGAGGTTTTGGGAGCTGGATCTTAGTGCTCTCTGGGGAATATATGGGGAGAGGCGGTCCCTTAGGTAGGCAGGTCCTCGGCTATATAGGGCTTTAAAGGTGATAACCAGCATCTTATAGCGAACACGGTAGACGATCGGCAGCCAATGCAGATCCCGCAGCACAGGCCGCACATGTTCCCATCTAGGTAGTCCCACCAGTAGCCTGGCCGCCGCATTCTGCACTACCTGAAGTCTCCGTGTTCGACACAAGGGCAGCCCCATGTAGAGGGCATTGCAGTAGTCTAATCTTGAGGTGACCATTGCGTGGATCACAGTTGCTAGGTCGTCGCGTTCCAAGAAGGGAGCCGACTGCCTCGCCCTCTTAAGATGAAAGAAGGCGGATCTTGCGGTGGCAGCTATCTGGGCCTCCATTTATAGCGAGGATTCCAGTAGCACCCCCAAGCTCTTGACCCTGCGCACTGGTATCAGTGGCGCACCGTCAAAGGCCGGCAGAATGATCTCCCCTCCCAGTCCGTCTCGGCCCACGCAAAGGACCTCAGTCTTCGTTGGATTCAATTTCAGCCCACTCAGCCTGAGCCAGCCAGCCACGGCTTGTAGCGCCCGGTCCAAATTTATAGGGACATCGCCAGTCCGGCCTTCCATCAATAGATAGAGCTGGGTATCATCAGCGTACTGATGACAACCGAGCCCATACCTCCGCGCAATCTGGGCAAGGGGGCGCATAAAGATTCATAATGTGCCACTTTGCTGGATTAAAGCTATCCAAGGAATATTGATAAAACAAACTATTGTGGCTAGCACTTTGTTTGGAGAAGAAGAGACCGGGGACTCTGATTTAATGCAGGTCATTAGAACAAGGGATGGGCACAAACCTGCTCATGTACATAAGAGAATCCATGTTGGATCAGGCCAATGGCCCATCCAGTCCAACACTCTGGGTTACACAGTGGCCAAAAAAAACACAGGTGCCATCAGGAGGTCCATCAGTGGGGCCAAGACACTAGAAGCCCTCCCACTGTTGCCTCTCCTCTCCCTGAGCTCCAAGCATACAAAGCATCACTGACCCAGACAGAGAGTTCCAACAATATTCTGTAGCTAATAGCCATTGATGGACCTCTGCTCCATATCTTTATCTAATCCCCTCTTGAAGTTGTCTATGCTTGCAGCCGCTGCCACCTCCTGTGGGAGTGAATTCCATGTGTTAATCACCCTTTGGGTGAAGTACTTCTCTTTTCTCAGTTCTAACCCAACTTCTCAGCAATTTCATTGAATGTCCATGAGTTCTCGTATTGTGAGAAAGGGAGAAAAGTACTTCTTTCTCTACCTTCTGTATTCCATGCATAATCTTGTAAACCGCTAACGTCACCTATCAGCCAATGTTTCTCCATGCTAAAGAGTCCCAAGCATTTTAAACTTTCTTCATAGGGAAAGTGTTCCAACCATTTAATCATTCTAGTTTTCTTTTGTTTTTGATGAATTTTGGCTGGTTTATTGTTCATGAACTGAAGTTGGTGTAGTCTTCCACAAACCTCTACAAACTTTTAAGGCAGTTCATAGAGGTTCATGGGTTTGTGAGGAGCAAAGCCCTTGCTTATTCCTCCCTGTGAAAGCTACCCCAAATTGGAAACAACTGAACCACTGGGGGCATCTTGCTCCTGTGGCCCAGCCTTTTCCAGCTCAAAACAGCTGCTGTTCAAAGCCCTTTTTAAAAGTTCAGCTGTATGGGCAGCCTAATCCTGTGGCTCAGCTGTTTAGAGCCTGAAACAGTTGAGCTGCAGGAACAGCTTGCCCCTGTGGCTCAGCTAATTCAGGCACAAATCTCACAGACCTGTGTTGGTTTATATGTGAGTCCACTGGGTTTGTGGAATTCATATTTTGGTTTTTGGCTCACCCACAAATCATGAACTGAACTTTTGTATGTTTCAGGTGAGAACAAGATGCTTATGCCTAAACAGGGATAAACCTAGTTTAGAGCAAGCATGCATGAACGAAAGCTATGAAACAGAAGTAGAAAAATAACAAAGAATCTGAGAGGTCAGCAGAGAAAGAAGATGGCTGACAGGAAAACATGGAAATCTTTCTGATAGAATATTGGACCTTGTTAACTAAGTACAGGAGAATGGCACAACAACTAGAGTTAGTGTTGTGTATGTGAACTGTAATATGTATCTTCAATGGTGTTCCTGCCTGGCTCATTGAAGCCTGTAGGACCGAGCTTGGGGACTCGGGAACAATGGGCAGTAGTATCCAAATCCCTGCTGCCCTGATCCAATTATGGGCCCCCTGCTGGTTTGAATGATCTAATGGCATGCTTGCACGGGAACCCTGTACTGTATATAGTTGGCCCCGTTGGCCCAGTTCTCCAGTCTTAGAGTGCAGTCCTATACTATGCTGTGCTGGAATAAAGAGCTATGATCACTACCACCTCGCCTCTTCCTTGCATTGAACCCACTATATTATAAATAGATTTCCCTATGACAAGTCAAGATTACTTACTACACTCAGGCCCATCAATAGTGATTAAGTCCATGAACGATATGGGTTAGAACACTGGCAAAGATCACTGACAAGCTGGCATTCCAAAAGCAACAAAATAAACAATTTCTTACTATTACATATTCCCACTATTAGAAGAATATTTTTATTTACACAGTGAGAGAATGATAATAAAATGTAATTAACTGTTATGTATCTATGGGGTTGAATCCTACACACTATTTTCTAGGGACAACAGCCCTTATATTCCATTGTTGAATATGAATATATGTATGTGTATATAAGAACTATGTTTTGTTGCAGTCATTTTACTACTGCTTGTTTACGTGCAGCACTAAGAGGAAAGGTATTGAACATTAAAATAATAATAATAATAATAATAATAATAATAATAATAATAATAATAATAATAATAATAATAATAATAATAATAATAATTTTTATTTATATCCCGCCCTCCCCGCCTAGGCAGGCTCAGGGTGGCTAACAACAGTTCAATAAAATTATACAATATACAGTATAAGGTGATTTAAAACAACATTTAAATTATACATTAATTTAAAACAACAATCTAAAACCAGTTCCAAATGTCTAGGTCATTCCATAGTTTAAATGGCGGTGATCTTCCTGATGTTATTCTGAACACTTATATTATGGCAGGGGTCACTAGATAAATCGTTGGTGGATTAAACAGCCATCCTATCAACGTCTACAAAAGCCTGTTTGAAAAGGATGGTCTTACAGGCCCTGCGGAATTGGTCCAAATTCCGCAGGGCCCGTACCTCCTCCGGAAGTTGATTCCAAAGGCACGGGGCTATAACAGAGAAGGCCCGTGCCCATGTACTCTGTAATTTTGCCTCCTTTGGCCCAGGGATAATCAGTGTGTTCTTCCCTGCTGACCTCAGTGCTCTTTGGGGCTCATATGGGGAGAGACGGTCCCTCAGGTAGGCAGGTCCTCGGCCATATAGGGCTTTAAAGGTGATAACCAGCACTTTGTATCGGACCCGGTATGTAACTGGCAGCCAGTGTAGTTCACGCAGCCCCGGCTGTATATGCTCCCATTTCGGGAGTCCTAATAACAGCCTGGCCGCTGCGTTCTGCACTAGCTGCAGCTTCCGGGTTCGACACAAAGGCAGCCCCATGTAGAGGGCATTGCAGTAATCTAGTCTTGAGGTGACCGTCGCATGGATCACTGTTGCCAGGTCCCGGCGCTCCAGGAAAGGAGCCAGCTGCCTTGCCCACTTCAGGTGGAAAAATGCCGACTTGGCAGTGGCCGCTACCTGGGCCTCCATTGATAGTGAAGGCTCCAGTAGGACTCCCAGGCTCTTGACCCGGCCCGCCGCTTTCAGCGGCGCACCGTCAAAAACTGGAAGAGGTATTTCCCTTCCCAGAGCGCCGCGCCCTACGCAAAGGACCTCTGTCTTCGTCGGGTTCAGCTTCAACCCACTCAGCCTAAGCCAAGTTGCCACAGCCTGCAGTGCCCGGTCTAAATTCACTGGGACGCAGTCAGGCCGGCCATCCATTAGCAGATAGAGCTGGGTGTCATCCGCATATTGATGACAACCCAGTCCAAAACTCTGGGCAATCTGGGCAAGGGGGCGCATGTAGATGTTAAATAACATCGGGGAGAGAACTGCTCCCTGAGGCACCCCACAATCTAGTGTGTGCCTCTGGGAGAGCTCACCCCCATTGCCACCCTTTGTCCCCAACCTTTGAGGAAGGAGGAAAGCCATTGTAAGGCCAGCCCCCTGACCCCTACGTCGGCGAGGCGGCGGGTCAGTAGCCGATGGTCGACCGTGTCGAACGCTGCCGACAGGTCTAACAACATCAGCACCGCCACGCCACCTCGATCCAGTTGCCGCTGGAGGTCATCTGCCAAGGCGACCAGCACTGTCTCCGTCCCGTGGCCCGGGCGAAAGCCGGACTGGCAAGGGTCTAGGACGGAAGCGTCATCCAGAAAACCCTGTAGTTGCAGCGCCACTGTCCTCTCAATAATTTTACCTAAAAACGGTAAATTAGAAACCGGTCGGTAATTTGCAAATTCGGCCGGATCTGCTGTACATTTTTTCAGGAGGGGGCGGACCAAGGCCTCTTTTAAAGGTGATGGAAAACGCCCCTTCGAGAGGGATCTATTTATTATGTCCCGTAAAGGACATCTAAGCTCCCTCTGGCAAGCTTTAATCAACCAGGAGGGGCAAGGGTCCAAATCGCAAGTTGTTGGGTGCGCAACAGAGAGAATTCCGTCGACTTCCTCCAGGCTGAGCGGCTCAAACCAACCCAACTCCAAACCCGAAGACAGGCGCGGAGCCTCAAGTTCCCGTACTGCATCCAATGTGATAGGCAGGTCTTGGCGGAGCGACGTGATTTTATCTGCAAAATATTTCGCAAAAGCCTCACAGCCAATCTCTAATTCCCTAACATTTGGTTTGCCTTGAGGCAATGTAGTAAAGTCTCCAATTATTCTAAATAATTGTGCCGGGTGCGAATTTGCAGATGCAATCTTGGCTGCAAAGTAATCTTTCTTTGCAGCCTTGACTGCCATCTCATAAGACTTCATAAACGTTCTATAAGATGTTCTCGTAGCTTCGTCCTGAGTATGCCGCCACTGCCTCTCTAGTCGTCTGAGCCCCTGTTTCAGCCGGCGTAGCTCCGGGGTATACCATGGAGCCAGCCTCCTGCGAGGGCGCAGAGGACGTCAAGGTGCAATCTCGTCGATGGCCCTGGTTAGCCGGCCTTGCCAGGCCTCCACCAGGTCATCGAGGGAATCGCCAGGGGGCCAGGGATTCCCCAGTGCCATTTGGAACCGTTCCAAAATAGGCTCTCCGCCCATACAGGGTTGGGGTGGCATCTCCTCACGGGCCTTGAGGGCTAGGTGATCTGACCATGGTACCGCTTCTACCGCGATATTGTTCACCGAAATCCTGGACGCAAAGATCAGGTCTAACATGTGCCCGGCCTGGTGCGTGGGTGTCATAACAAATTGAGAGAGTCCCAGTGTCGCCATGGAAGACACTAGGTCCATCGCCTGAATGGAGGCCGAGTCGTCGGCATGAATGTTGAAATCACCCAGGACCATAAACCCTGGGTACTCCAACGCCCAGCTTGCCACAGCCTCCATCAGGGATGGTAAGGCGCTGGCCGGTGCGTTAGGCGGACGGTACACCAGCCAGATCGCCAACCCCCCTCCGACATCCCACGCCAGACCGGCACATTCAATGCCCTCAATCTTTGGGCCCGGGAGAGCCCGGAAGGAGTAACCCTCCCGTATGAATAATGCCACTCCTCCCCCCCGCCCGCTATTCCGTGATTGGTGAAAGACCGAGTAACCTGGGGGGGTCATCTGGGAAAGAGCCACTGTCTCCCCATCTCGCACCCAGGTCTCGGTCACGCAAGCCAGGTCCACGTCCTGCCGGAGTAAGAACTCCCTGAGGGTCATGGTCTTATTATTTACGGACCTGGCATTGCATAACACCAATGATGGAGACAGGCTATTCCTCTTGGCCCCACTACCTGTCACTGTTGGGATGGGAAGTAGACTGGAAGGGAGCCGAGCACCATATTGTCTCTGTCCCCTTCCCTTACACCTCTGTCTATTCCCACCGTCATACCTTCCCCTCCCCAAGAGCACTGGAATCCCTGGGCCAAGCATCCGTGCCTATGCCCGGGGTGATCTTACTAGTACTGGACAGCTTCACCTCCCCCCAGGTTCTCCCAACAAAAACAAAAACAAAAAAGTGCAGCACTAAGTACACATTCATTTCTACTCACACATCACTCTGTAGAACACATTATAGCTACCTGTTATGTATAGCCAAAATTCTCTTCAAAAAAACAAAAGATATCAGTAAATGATGGTATTGGAAAATAAAGGTAGATTCATTGAAAAGCTCACATTACCCAGTGACCAGAAATAGATGATACAAAAAATAATTTAAAATCTACTTCAGCCTTTTTTTGATAATTCCCAGCACTGAGTGATCATTGTAATCCCTATAGCAGTGTGGCACTATCTTGGGCTATTTTCTCTATCAGTACTAGCTGACAAAAGTAATGGACTGCTGCTAAACACTGATAACATTTACTCAGAGTTTCTGAAATGAGGCCATCCAAACATTCATTTGGGGCTTGCCCAGTGTTTAATGCAAGTTATGAAAGAAGGCAAGCTTCCAAACATATCCAAAACTATTGTTTTTCTGAAGCCAAAAAATGGTTCATATAACATGATGAACAACCATCTAAACATTGCTATGACTTTGTACAAAACCCTGGAATGCTTTATATTTTAATTTTGATGAATATGAAAATAAACTTGAATATGAATGAGGTCAGTAAAATGAGTACCCAACTTGTTGGGGGGAAAGTGTAGATGACTGGGGAAGGCAATGGCAAACCACCCCGTAAAAAGTCTGCCGTGAAAACATCGAAGTCACCCCAGAATCAGAAACAGCTGGTGCTTGCACAGGGGACTAAATTTACTTTTTAAGTCAAGAATGTCCTGCTATGCCCAAAAATAGTGCGACTGATGTGTGCAGACATGGTGTGGACTAAATTGGGAGCAGAAATGGAACAATGGTCTAAAATGTCCCAGAATGGATCAAAAACACTGGCATAATTTGGGGTGTGTGTTTTTCCCAAAATTTCAGAAGAGGTTTGGGTCCTTTCAGATACACCCAAGCTAAAATTTAACCTGAAACCAGCTGCTTTGGGTTGGCTCAGGGATATCTGAATTGAAACAAAACACTCACAAAGTATTAGAAGAAAAATATTTTTTTCTCCTGGAATGTTGGTAGTATTTCAGTTTTAAACACCTGATGAATACATGGATCTGCTGTATGCTGAATCAGATCCTTGGTCCATAAAGGCCATTATTTACTCAGATAAGCAGCAGCTCTTCGGGGTCTCATGTAGGTCTCTTTCACATCACCTGCTACTTGGTTCTTTTAAAGGGAAGTGATGGAGGATTGAACCTGAGACCTTCCGCATGCTTTGTCACTGAGCTATAGCCCCTTTTAGTTGGGATCAGGAGTGTAGAGTAGGGAGGGGCATGTACTGGCTGACAAACTAAAGTTGATCATGAATGTGTTCTGGTTTGTGGGTCATGAAACTATGTTCAGGAACTGAAAAATTGCCATGAACTTTCACAAATTTTGATACAGTTTGTGGTGACTTGTGGCAATTTGTGAAGAACATAAGCATGAAAAGCAGCTCACCTCTTTGGTTTAGATAGCTGGGAGCCATTTAAGTGGCTCTGACCCTGGAGCTGACTGCCCAAGAAAGACCCTTTAAACCAGGGGTGTCAAACTCATTTGTTATGAGGGCCAAAATCTAACATAAATGAGACCTTGTTTGGGCTGGGCCATTTGGACTGGCCCATGTGTGTACCTATTTTAGATTAGGTAGCAAAAATATAAACTTCATAAATGACACAGACAAACAGAATTAAAGATTTTTTAAAAACTTAAAATAAAGCATGTTTAAAACAGTAGCACTCGTTGGTCATAAAAGTCACTTTCTTTATATTTCTTCCATGGGATCCAGGGAACTATGCAAAGGAAGCTCTGTCTCTTTCCTTCCTTCTCCAGGGGATGAGGAGGAGGAGGAGTCTCAGCCAACAGAAGGAAGAGAGGCTTGGCTCAGTAGCTCTGCTGTGTGACTGAGAGAGCCTGGCCAAGCAAGGTATCCCTCCTTCCCTTCCTCCCCAAGGGAGGAGCCTCAGCTAATGGAGAAAATAGAGGTTTTGCTCTGTAGTTCTTGTGCAATTGAGCAAGTCTTGCAAAGCAAGCTTTTATGCAGAAGGAAGCTAGAGAGAGGGAGAAGGAAGCAGATGACACCCAGAGAGGCTTGATAGGAGCCCTCCAGGGGCCTGATTCAGCCCCTAGGTCACAGGTTTGACACCCTGCTTTAAACAGCTAAGCCACGGGAGCAGCCTGCTTTCAAAGTTCAGCTGTGTAGATCCCAAAACAACTGAGCCAGGGGAATAGGCTACCCAAGCAGCTCAGCTGTTTCTGGCAGAAACCTCACAAACCTGGTTTGATTCATACGCAAGCTGACTGGGTTCTTGAGGTTCATGATTTGGTTAATGGTTTACCCATGAACCACAAACTTAACTGCACTTTTGTGGTTCATGCCCATCCCTAGTTAGGAGGCTCACCTGACAACTGTAAGTTGTCATCTCCATACTTCTACCTTTTAAAAAAATATTAAAAGTCTTGCCTAACAGCTGATGCCAACTAACAGCTAATACTCAGATAGATAGGAAGCCAGGTCTGCTACCATCTGAAATACTGGAACCATTATTTCCGATGGGAGCTGCAGAGACCAAACCTACCAATAAAAAATAATGGGGACAACAGCATCAGCTGTTACATGGGACATCCATCAAAATTTAAAGGGATGTGATAGGGTGACCAACAGCTGTTTGGTGGGGCTTAGCAGCAAACCAAGATTTCCTCTGTATTCATTTTCATTTTTTTTTCCTTTTGCAAATACAATCCAAACATTAGTGCTTGTTTAATATTATACTGGCCTGGACTAACTTTACTTGGTTTACAGGAGTGAGGGTGGAGGGTAGTCTCCTGTAGTCTTGATTTCCATCTGTGGCCATTCTATCTTGTTTTTAAAAAATGAGTAATCTCACTGGCCTGAATATAGGTAGAACCTTTTTCAATCATTACCCTGCCCATATAACTGTAAAAAACTGGGAATAATTTTATGGCAGTGCTCTTAACTCATATGAGAACTTAAACAAGAATGAAAAAGAACTTTATGTAAAGTTTGTTTCAGTTGGGGAATTTTTTGAAGTTTAGTTAAACTGTTGTATATGATCCACATTAAGCCTCTCAAGAGCATCAGTTCTTCCTGAATGCATGAGTTTGGAACATACTAAGCAAGTGACATATCTTCCCAAGAAGCTCCCCTGTACAGTGTTTGCTTCAGACCCAAGGCCTATCACAAAGAGGGCCAGAAAAGCCTCAAATTTAGACTTTTGACGTTATCTCCAAATAGGGCTGCCAAGCCCCCGGTTTGGACGGGGGTTTCCCCACCTGGGAGGTTCCCAACCCATCGGCCCACATTGGGCCAGCAGGGGGAACCTCCCCCTATGTCACTGGAGTGATGACATCACCTGGAAATGACATCATCAAAATGGCGGTGCACATGCAGAGCCACTCTAGGCATTTTCAGGAAAACTCTATTGTTTTCCTGGACACTCTAGCCATTTGGGAGGTAAAAACTCTATGGTACCTATTGTACCATAGAGTTTTTCCTCCCAAATGGCTAGAGCATCCAGGAAAACCATAGAGTTTTCCTGGAAATGCCTAGAGTGGCCCCGCATGCACACCACCATTTTGATGATGTCACTTCTGGTCCCCCACTACAGGAAACTGGGGACTTGGCAACCTTATCTCCAAATGACATTAGGCATACATTCACAGAGTTGTACTGACAGGATTAAAATATTCCACAATTTTGTAAACCTGTTTTTGCATTTTCTCATTTTTAAAAAATATACTGGGAGACTAAAAAAATGGAAGTGGCCCAGCCCTGTCTTGACCTCTGAGAGGCCCTGCCAAGAGCAGCACAGTCAGACATAGTACATAGAGCTACGGAAATTGCACAAAGCCCTTGCTTCCAAGGCTCAAGAGCCTTGTTGACTAGCAGAATAACTCAGATTCAAATTTTGGGGTGTTTTGTGCCACTCTATCCCTTTCTGAGGTGTACAAATGGAAAAAGATACATCTAAACAAAGATTCCCTTTATGCCCCCTTTACAGTCAAACAATCACATGTAAGATGCTTGATTAGTACAAGTATGCTGAAACTATCCCTGCTGTAGTACTTGTCTGGGTTCCCACAGATCCCTGGAATTTTATACTTCTGTTAGGGTTTCCAGGTCCCACCTGGCCACAAGCAGGAGATGGGAAGTAGGGATTCCATATCCAGGTTGTAGAATTCCTGGAGATTTGGGGATAGAGTCTAGAGAGGACAGGGACCTTAGTGGGGTACAGCACCATAAAGTCTATCCTCCAAAGGATCAGTTTTCTCCAGTGCAACTGATCTCTGTAGTCTGGAGATGAGCTGTAATTCTGAGGAATCTCCTGGTTCCACCTGCAGGCTGGCATCCCTAACTTCAATCCCTCCACCATGGCAGTAATGCACTGAAGACAAGCATAATCTTCTACTGCTCTTACAGAACACACTGAGCATTAACAGGGGCATATATCACAATGAGAATTACCTGAATGATTTTAAAAACACACTCATACATACATGCATGCATAAACACATACAAACCCCTATAGAGACAACAATCCCAGTATGCTAATATTCTGTGAATTAGGAACCATCTTTATCTTATGCCAAGTAGTTGGCATTTTACTCTCACTCTCTCTCTCTCTGACTTATTTACACCTCTTTTCTGATAAATTTAGAACAAATTAACATCTTTTCAAAGCGTTACCCTCTCATCTTTTTTTCTGGAAAAAGCAGCAAGCTTAGAATTTTACTTTTGATTGCATTCATTCATCTCATTTTAAAGTGAGTGTAACACAGCCTTTAATTATAGCTGCAATATGTTCCTGAATGAATATCATGTCCCATATAAGCACCACATTATGGTCTTCCAACCCTTATCCCATCCAATCCATTTAGCTTCTGTTGCAAACCTTAAAAGTTTAGTCCATGTCAGCTGAGAGAAGTGGAGAAGTTATAGAACAAAAAATGAAATATCCTAGAAGCATTTTATTTTTTGTTTTGTTATGTTTTTTACCTTTCCCCCCTCAGGAGCCAATTGCACATAAAACTTCATGTATATGCAACAAAGAATTCTTAGAAATGGTTATTTGTATCAGAGAAGAAATGGAATAAAGTGTATAACTATCCTACTGTATGCCCATTTTCCCTCTGAAACCTTTCTCTGTGCTGCTTTTTGGAGAGTTGGTGTGTAACATGGTTTAAGTGTCAGAGTAAGATCTGAAAGACCAGAGTTCAAATTTGTGCCCTTCTGTAAAGCTCACTTGGGTTACTTGGTCATTTCACCTAACCTAGTCTCTACCTACCCTGCCTCACCAGATTGTTGTGAGAATAACACTGGGAAGATACAATAATACACACACACACACACACACACACTGTGGCTAATAGCCACTGATGGACCTCTGCTCCATATTTTTATCTAAACCACTCTTGAAGGTGGCTATGCTTGTGGCCACCACCACCTCCTGTGGCAGTGAATTCCACATGTTAATCACCCTTTGGGTGAAGAAGTACTTCCTTGTATCCGTTTTAACCTGTCTGCTCAGCAATTTCATCGAATGCCCACGAGTTCTTTTATACATATTGTTCCATCGGCTGGCTTGGAGAAGGCATTTGTCTCTTTAAATCACTTCTCCAAGACAAGCCAGCCGGTGGCTTGGAGAAGGCATTTAAAGTTAAAGTTGCTTTCTTTCCACCTTCACCTCCCCCATTAATTTTCCTTCCTTCCTTCAAACATCTGACATTCATGTCTTGTGGCCCTCAAACATCTGACATTTATTCTATATGGCTCTTACATTAAGCAAGGTAGATGTGCTAGGTAGATAAAAAGCATGGTTCCCAAGCAATCTAAGTAAACACAGGACAGAATAAATAGGTAAGTAAGACACAGGTGCATATGCAGAAGGAATTGATGGAGGGGAGTTCTAATGGAAAAAGTAAATGGTAAGGATGGACTCCATCCCCTCCACAAATGAAAATATCTCTCCTCCTGGAGGTTGTTGAACATAGAGATTGCAGGAAAGCTGGTGTGGTGGTGTAGTGGTTAAGAGTGTGGGACTAGTATCTGGAAGACCTAGGTTCAAATCCCCAGTTGTGCCACAGAAGTTTCTTGGGTGACCAGTCATACTCTCTCAGCCTAATCTACTTCATAGGGTTGTTGTGAGGATAAAATAGAGGAGAGGAAAATGATGTAAATCACTTTGGGTCACCACTGGGGATAAAGGCAGGGTATAAATGAATTAAATAAATAGAAAAACAAATAATGTTTCATACAGCTATGATGTAATGTGTTGCTTACTCCTTGGTTAAATTTTATGAATGTAAATTCTGAAAATAAGTATCCAAGTTTAACAAGCCCATAGGTCTCAGAAGGATAACTTATCTAAAGTAAATAACTGAGGGTGTGCAATTTTTTTTGTCAGTATATTTCACTTCAGGTCTATTGGACATTTTTAAAAAATGGGCTCCCCCCCAAAAAAAAAACAAAAAACACCCTGAATCTCAATACTAATAAAGCATTCAGATCTGGGATTTTTCAGAAATCTCAAATTTTGGGAGTCCTATAGACCTGACCCTAAAAAAGATGGAGGAATCCGCAGCAAAACCACTAAAAATAGCTCAGAGGCATCTCAGCTGGGGCTCTTTTGGACAGTCCCTTTAAACCAGAACGCCCAACAGAGCTCACCAAGCAGCTGATCCTATAGGGAGAACTCTCCCTACAGACTCTGCTGCATGGCCTGGTTTAAACCAGACTGCCTAACAGAGCCCACTAAGCAGCCAATCCTGTGTAGTTCTCCCTGCAGACTTTGCTGGGGCTCTGCTGAGCAGTCCTGTTTAGAAAGTTCCCATCTTTTTAGAGTTTTTTTAAAATATATTATTACCTGTCTCTAACCTGTGCCTATATTTTTGGAGACCATTTTAGACTGCTGAATTTTTCCCCACTGCTTTTATATCCCTGGTAGGCTGTGGGCTTGCTTTAAAGTTGTTTTTTAGTGTTTATAATGTTATGGTTTTGTTTTATGATTGTATTATTTTTGCTTTGTGAGCCATCTCAAGCAGGTGCCTGGTAAGGCAGCATATAAATTTTCCAGATAAAAGGAACAAGCAGAGCTTTGCACAGATTTCCATTGTATATTGTCATCACTGGCTGGTGTTTCTATGCACAGCATTTCTGCCAACCATATTGCTTGTTCTCTAGCTTGGCTTTTATTTTGTGACACAGTTCAAAATTAGTTTATTTTTATTGTTATTGTTTAATGAAACGTGAACTGACTTTCTCTCATTGAAGAGTCTGCCTGGTTTGCCATTGCTGGTTTCATCACCTTCACTCAGTCCAGGCATCTCAGCAGCTGAGAAGTATAAGAGGGTGCAGAGTACGTATGAGGACATGGTGGTGGGGAGTGACATTGTCAGCATGATTGTATCACTTCTGGAGAAAACCTTGCTGCAGGCAATTTCAGATAAGGGGATCCTCCAGTGGCAGCCCTAGGAGGGAGGTTGGAAAGCAAGACAAGATTAATTCAGCTTGCATGGGTTTATCCATTAAGAAAAAAAGTGGCTAATAAAGCAATTTGAAATAATGGATTCAGGTCCTGGGTTTATACTTTAACTGCCCATAATTAGTATAGTAGCCTGCATTTGGAATATTATGCAACATATAGTTTAATTAAACCATGGTTTGTGTTATTTATTAATTTATAACATGTGGAACTTGCTGCTACAGCCATTCCAGATACTGTATTGTTAAGCCTGATTGCAAGAACAAGGTAATGTTTCCTGGTACACTCCGTGAGCAATAGGTAAGAGGGTAAAGGCAGATAATGACTGTGCCCAATCCCCATCCCCACAAAGCTTGGCACCAAAGGCAAAGGCTTTGCTTCTATCCTCCATAAGACGAAAAAGCTGCAGTGTTGAATATAGGTGGGAGGGTTCCACCATAAAGCTGACATAGCAATGAAGAGAATAAATTCTGTATTCTTGTGTACCTTGTATCACTGTGGTCTATTGTTTGAGGCAATTAAACTTCACCAAGCAAAACCTCCAGGCTCCTGAGTGGATGCTGGAAAATAAGCTATAGGCTGGAATAAATTTTGACATGAATAAATTTAGTGCAGGTTTTTTGTGTATTTATATGTTTATAGAATTCAGCACTCTCACTTCTGCTTTGAACAGGTTTCTGACCCCTGATATGCTGTAGAAATGAGATTACTAGACATCATAAATGACTATGCACTAGAGGAGTTGGTCACAGTCAACAAGAGGGGTTCTGAGGGTTGGTTAGGAGTGGTTCTCAAGACTTGGTGAAATATGCTGTGCCCATATGAGGTTATGGGGTTGCCAAGTCCTCCACAGCTGCTGGCGGGGGACTTTTTTTGCATGTGCACAGCATGCGGGGTGCAATGATGTCACCAGGAAGTGATATATCACACCAGGCATATCATATGGGGGTGCTCTAGGAATTCACAGGAAACTCTGTGGTTTTGTGTGGGGACATTCTAGCAATTTAGGGGAAATTCTATGATACCATAGAACTTTATGGTACCATGGAGTTCCCTGCAAAATTGCTAGAGCATCCCCACATGAAACCATACAGTTTCCCACAAGTTCCTAGAGCATCCCCACAGGATGTACCCAGTGTGATACATCACTTCTGTGCATTGCACATGTCACACAACAACAGGACACTTTGGGAAGCAGGGATCCTCCCTGCAGTCTGCCCTGCCAGCGGGTTGGGGCTCACCAAACCAGGGGATCCCCCACCCCTTGCAGGAACTTGGCAGCCTATGGGGTTAAATCATAAGATCAAGTGTGAGTGATACCCAGCTGTCATTTATCATAGGCCACAGCTGTGTATCAATGTCAGAATTGCAGTCATGAGTATTCACTTAATAGGAGAGATTCTGCTAAGTTCTAAGGAATGGGGGAAACTGATTGGGGGATACTGTCACCTAATTGGGAGAGGAAAGAAATATATTTTGATACACCCTTCCACAATAGTAGTTCCTGGCTGGAGCAATCAAGAAGTGGCTGCCCAGGACTTCTGCTCGATTAGGTTGCTGAGGAAGGGCTATGCTGCTTGGAGGCCTGTGGTAAAGAGACCTTATTTTGCTTTGCACAGATAGAAATACTGTTTTAGCCCAGTAAAATCATCTTTTTTGTTTTTATGTATGTCTGTCCTTATGTTGTTGGCCTAACATATTATGTTTACCTTCAAATATAATAAAAGTATTTTAAATAAAAAGTAATTAAGTTTGGTCATTTGTACACTTTCTCCCTGATTGACCCAAAGGTTTGGCAACCTTCCTCCTTCACAGATGTCAACCCAGTAGGTTGCAGCAGTGAAAAAGGAACACTCTGTTAGAGATTATTAGGAAATAGGTTGAGAAAAAAACAGCGATATTGTAATGCATATTTATTTGTTTGTCTGTTTGTCTGATTTATAAACCACCCTTCCCTATGCAGGGCTCAGGACAGCGGCTGTACAACATCTCAAGAAAGAGTTTTACAGTTCCAGTTAAAACAATTAAGAACAGTAGAAGAACAATTCCAGTTCTATTCAGATGGCAGTTAAGAACCAATTGTATCATACCTCCAGAGAGGACAGGAGAAATGGAAGAAGCCAAAATCCACGACAGACCATTGCAGTTCTTAACCATAGGCCTGGTGGAACATCTCCATCTTGTAGGCCCTGCAGAACTGCACTAGGTCCAGAGGGCACAGATGTCATTAGATAGCGAGTTCTGCCAGTGCTGAAAAGGCCCTGACTCTGGTTGAGAACAGCTGGATATCTTTTGGGCCAGGAATTTCCAGAAAGTTATTCTCCTTAGAGCATAATGCTCTTCTGGCCACCAGCGAGCCTGCAGCAAACGTGGACTATTGCACCCTTCTTAAATCTTCGTTCGCGAAGCCAAGCCGAGAGAGAGACATACATATATGCTCTTCTGGTATAATATACATACATATATGCTCTTCTGGTATAATATATGTTCAACCATCACCAGTGTTCTGACCTAGCCTCAGATCGCAAAGCATGGAGGCACACCATCCATCAGGCTGTCTCTTCCTTTGAGAACGCACGCATAGCTGGTCTTGAGGACAAAAGGAGATTGAGGAAGAATCGCACTGCTACAGCACCAACCCCAAATCAGACTTTTCCCTGCAGCCACTGTGGCCGGATCTGTCCCGCATTGGTCTTGTCAGCCACCAGCGAGCCTGCAGAAGACGTGGACTACTGCGCCCTTCTTAAATCTTCGTTCGCGAAGTCAAGCCAAGAGAGAGAGATAATATACGTAGTCTTGGAATGATTGGGTGATGACTTCTGGTGATGCCTACTGGGGCTTGGACATTTCAGAGAGGTGGTTTGTTTGCCTGCCTCTGTGCCCAGCCCTGGTATTCCTTGGTGGTCTCCCACCCAAGTACTTGCCAGGGCCAGCCCTACTTAGCTTTTGAGATCTGATGAAATTGGGCTTGCCTCGCCTACCAAGGTCAGGACTGGCCTTTATGTCTTGTTGTTGGCCCTCCAGAGGAACTGGATGGCCACTCTGTGGGACAGGATGCTGGACTAGATGGCTGATTGGGCTCTTCTTATGTTTTTATGACATCAATATCCCAGAGTTGGGAAATAATGGTCAAAAAAGTCTATGTGCCAACTCTTCTAAGCAGAACTGTATCAGCCTATACAAATGGGGAGCCTTTCTCTTATTTAATTAAAATTTTGTAGGGAAGATCCCTTAGAAGAAGGCTATGATAATTTCATCTCAATGGAAAGAGATATGTGCTGTTAGGTACAAAATGAATCCAGGCCTATGTTGAAGGAGCAGAAAGATTGATCAGACCCTGTGACAGACTGTGCTTTAAACGCCCGTAAATGCTGTGTAAACATGTGACAAAGTTCCATCTAAGATGTGGAATCATGTGAGACAAAAATTCTATTTTGTGAACTACTGGCATGAAAGTTGTGAGCTACAGTATAAGATAGTTTGCTCTGGGGCCATTTTTCCTAAGCTAAGACAAAAATGTGTGAGCCAGAGGCTTAAAAATTGTGAGCTAGCTCACACTAACTCAGCTGAGAGGGAACACTGGTGACAGACTGTGAAGGGATAATGCCTCAGAGAGCCTTTGAATAACAGGCTGCTCAAGCAGATTTCATTGGATAGGATCATTTGATAAGAAAGAGTTGGGAACTGACTGCTGAAGAGAATTAAGTTTGGCACTGATTGAGGACTGGGAAGGTTGGCAAGCAAGAATGGGAGGATCACTGATTACCCCCTTTTGGGTCAGAAAAAGAACAGAGATTCTAGTTTAGAGAAGCAATTCCCTGTTCAGTTGAAAAGGGAAGAAGATATTAGATTTATATCCCACTCTCTACGCCAAATCTCAGAGTGCCTCACAATCTCCTTTATCTTCCTCCCCCACAACAGACACCCTGTGAGGTGGATGGGGCTGAGAGGACTCTCACAGAAGCTGCCTTTTCAAGGACAACCTCTGCTAGAGCTATGGCTGACCCAAGGCCATTCCAGCAGCTGCAAGCAGAGGAGTGGGGAATCAAACCCGGTTCTCCCAGATAAAAGTCCGCACACTTAACCATTATACAAAACTGGGAGATAGTGCTAAGAAAAGAGTGATCCCTGGGTTTGTTTTAAGAGAAGGATTTTTTGATACTTGGTGGTGTATCCCTGCCTTCTGAAACCTGAAGAGTCAGTTTAATTCAATAACCTATATTGGAGTGGCTAGTAGACATTGAAAATACAGCCTCTCTTCTCAAAGATTCAAAGACTTTATGAAATAGCTTAAAACTCTTACTTGCTGGAAACCTATTAACTGGAGTTTATGAAATTACTAAGTCAACCTCAGAATTATTATTGATTCACCTCAGACATTTAACCTGATTCCACCTGATATTTTCCCTTCTACAAGGAATAAAATATTTCATTTATCTTTGAACTTTCAAAATCTTATGTGCCATTTTTAGAAGTATAAGCTAAGGAGGTGATCTTGTCTCTTCCCTCAAGTCCTTAGGATGAGCCAGAAACAAAACATAATAACATGTCAAGGTGGGACAACCATTTACTTTCAAAGAAGAAGAAAATACATAAAGGGGCTGCTCAGCCAAAAAGAAAGAAAAATAGAGGGCAAATTCTGAGGTAGGGATGAGGGCAAGTTTGCCATAGGACACAGCCCAGATCCAGCCCAACCTCAACATAATCTTTTCTTAAGGGTAGGAGATTACAGACAGAGAGAATTAGTCAACAATTCCTTGAATGTATATGAAATATTTGTTGAGAAACCAAAACTACTCTCTGCCCTCTCCTTGCACACACTCAGGCACCTTCACACTTATCAGACTGGCTTCTGGAAACCAAACAGGAGAGTCAAGGTTTGGATAACTGAATACAACCCTGAATACCAGCTGATTTGGCTGCATTCAGCACCAAATACATTATGCAAGAATTACACAAGAAGGATCTCAATGTCCTTGACAACCATGGTGATGAAATCACTGATCTCGAGCCAGACATCCTGGAGTGTGAAGTCAAATGGACCTTAGAAAGCATTACTAACAACAAAGCAAGCGGAGATTATGGTATCTGAAGAGGCACTTCCTGATTGGGGTTTATTCTTCCATATCTGTTTTGCTGATCTTCTTGAAATAGCAGTGATCAAAATGGGGAACACTTACCAAAAGTCATTTGTGAGTAACGGAATTCATTTAATTCACTTACAACTCGCATTGACCAGCAAGCAATTCATAAAAGTCCAATTCATAACCAATAAAGGGTGATATAATTATACAATACTAAAATATGATACCATCTAAAATATATATAAACATGAATACAAACTTTAAGACACAGAAGATATAAAATTAGTGTTAAAACCAAGAAATGATTGCAATGGTGCGATAGTTTGAACATTTTTTGGCATTACCCTTCTTTGGGGTTGGAATATAAACTGACCTTTTCCAATCCTGTGGCCACTGTTGTGTTTTCCAAATTTGTTGACATAATGTGTGCATCACTTTAACAGCATCATCCTTTAGGAGTTTGAATAGCTCAACTGGGATACCGTCATCTCCGCTCACTTTGTTGTTAGTAATGCTTTCTAAGGTCCATTTGACTTCACACTCCGGGATGTCTGGCATGAGGTCAGTGATTTCACCATCATGGTTGTCAAGGACATTGAGCTCCTTCTTGTATAATTTTTCTGTGTATTCTTGCCACCTCTTCCTGATCTCTTCTGCTTCTGTCAGGTCCCTACCATTTTTGTCCTTTTTGTCATGGCCATCTTTGCATGAAACATTCCCTTGATATCTCCAATTTTCTTGAAGAGATCTCTTGTCCTCATTCCCTTAGGTAGCTCCCACACAATGCTCACAATCATAACTGCTTCCAGGGCTCATTTGCATATTAGGCCACACACCTCTGATGTAGCCAATCCTCCTGGAGTTTACACTAGGCCCTATACTAAGAGCCCTGTAAGCTCTTGGAGGATTGGCTACATCAGGGGTGTGTGGCCTAATTTGCAAAGGAGTTCCTGCTACAAAAAAAGCCCTGACTGCTTCTAACAGACAAAATTCAGAATTCCTGCTTGAATGCCAACAAAATGCAAATTTCCAAATAAAGGGTGAGCTTTCAGGGGGAACACTGCATGCATGTCCAGTTACTCCTCTTTAAACAATGCACTGTTTTATTACATAGCAAAGAGTATTTTTCTATGTCTCTTATTTATATATGATTAGTTAGGTAGCCAACACAACACTCTGAGAATGATAACTACTAGGCAAGCTAATGACCTGAAAATGAATTTAATTCAGTTCAATACTGCGGTGCATCTATGGTTGTCTTTTTAGACAGTCTACCGATATGAATTAAGTGTCACCTTTGGAATCTCTTGACAATAAAAATGTCAGTGTCATTAATTATTTCAGCATTGGTAAAAGGACACAGGAAAGCAAAGGGATGGTATGGTTTACAGAAGAGAATGGGGGGGGGGGTTGATGATTTCATTATAAATATTTATACAATTTATTTTTAGCACTTTGCTGTACAATCTCAACTGATGTGCAGTATTTCTATACAGGACTAGATACCACTTGTTTTCCTATTTACTAGGCTTCAGTGGATCAGAATTTTCTCTCCCTGTACCCTACTTGCTTCCAGTGTTTTAACTCTGTCTGAAGAATAAGTTAGTTAAGAACGCGGAACCTCTTAGCACTACTGCCCACATTTGAATTCTTCTCCTTTCACTGCATGATTACAAAAGCCACTCCATTACTGAAGTATCTTCTATGGCTTTATGCATGAAGTGTTCAGTTAAAAGAAAAAAAATGCAGAATGGAAGTACTGTTTCTAGCTCCTCTAAGCAATATATCTTGCTTCTAGAACTATCAGTAGAGTTTCTTCCTTTACCTGTTCAGAATACAATGAATCTAGATGAATGATACTTACAAAGTGAACCATCATCAAACTAGGAATATTTGTCTCTTAATTTTCATTCAAGATGCAAGAAACTGTACATGCTTTGTTTCTTTTATAGCTCACCTGTGTTCAAGGAGCCCAAATATTCCCCATGTGAATTATTAATAGATCTAATTCTCAACATGACTCCATGGATACTTAAATCTAGAGCCATGGTGGACAAAGAAGACATCTGATAGGGCATGTATAGAGAGGTAGATAGAGGATTTGTGTTTTACCTATTTCTTTTGAAATAGGAGAGCCAGTTTGGTGTAGTGGTTAAGTGTGCGGACTCTTATCTGGGAGAACCGGGTTTGATTCCCCACTCCTCCACTTGCACCTGCTAGCATGGCCTTGGGTCAGCCAGAGCTCTGGCAGAGGTTGTCCTTGAAAGGGCAGCTGCTGTGAGAGCCCTCTCCAGCCCCACCCACCTCACAGGGTGTCTATTGTGGGGGAGTGTAAAGTACTGGGGTTGGCGCAGTAAGAGACCAGAGTCGGAGAGTGATTTCAGCAAGCTTTACTTCAGGAACACACACACAGACTGAGCTCTATTCAAACTTCCCGCTCTTTTATTCAATTCTTGCCCCCTTCTGATTGGTCCTTAACTATCAACATGGATTGGCTATTTACAGGGCCCTAAGGGCCTATCAGGGTACAGTATGAGCCTAGATGTTGATTGGCTACTTATGTTTCAATCCTTCCCCTGATTGGGCACGCTTAGGCCTTCTCTGGAACCCTGGTGTGGAGTACAAGCTTTGGCTTGTTCAGCTTCCCTCCAAAAGTAACAGTTCCCTCCAAAAGTAACAGTTCTCCCATTTAAGCCTAGGACACAACACCCCTCCCCCCATAGTTCCAGCTATCAGGTGACATAGTCCTGGAGATATGCCGGAGGGCGGCGGTCTCGTGTCGAGCGTCGGAGCTCCGAGGGGACTG
Organism: Heteronotia binoei; assembly: GCF_032191835.1. Lineage (NCBI taxonomy): Eukaryota > Metazoa > Chordata > Lepidosauria > Squamata > Gekkonidae > Heteronotia > Heteronotia binoei. Next base: position 126,107,925 of record NC_083225.1, read on the forward strand.
GGCGTTCTGACTCGGTTGGTGGTTCCGCGGCTGCAGAGCTGGAGACATCTGGGACGGCGGCCCCGGGAGACCTGTGTTCAGCTGCGCGGTCGGGGGTAGTTTGAAACAAATACATTAATCTCAGTAAAATGTTCATCTTAATTGCAGCTATTCCACCAAGCAGTGACAAATTAAGCTTGTTCTATTTTATCATATCTTCGTCCATTTTACGCCATAACTTTTCATAATTGTTTTTAAACAAATCAATATTCTTCATTGTTATTTCCATGCCCAAATATTTTACTTTAGGGGTAACTTCACATCCCATTAATCTCTGCAATTCCCTTTGTTTACTTACTTGCATATTTTTACACAATTTTTTTTACTTTTCTTTATTAACATAAAGTCCCGCCAATTCTCCAAAATCTTGTATTTTGGCTAACGACAAAGGTGTTACTTGCATAGGATTTTCATTTATAAACATTATATCATCTGCAAATGCTCTATATTTATAAGAAAATCCTTTAATTCTTGTTCCTTCAATTTCTTCATCATCTTGTATTTGCATCAATAAGATTTCCAGAGTCATTATAAACAACAATGGTGAAAGCGGACAACCTTGCCTTGTACCTTTGCTGATTATCATTTCTTCTGTAAGATGTGCATTTATACATAGCCTTGCATGTTGTTCAGTATAAATTGCTTTTATCATTCTGATAAAGTTTTCCCCCAACTTTATTTTCTCCATTACTGTAAACATAAAGTCCCAATGCAAATTATCAAAAGCTTTTTATGCGTCCGCAAAGAATAATGCAACTTCCTTCTCTGGATGTCTTATCTATTTTAGATGTTTTATCTATTTTAATTAATTTATTTGTAATTGATATTGATATTTAAACTGTTATGTTTTATGTGAATCATGGGACTCCCATGTCTGTTATACTGTTTAATGTGAATCATGGGACTCCCATGTCTGTTAGCCGCCCTGAGCCCGCCTGGCGGGGAGGGCGGGATATAAAAATAAAATATTATTATTATTATTATTATTATATTCATAGTATTTTACAATATTTACAACAGTTCTAATATTGTCTCTTATTTGCCTTTTAGGGAGAAAACCCGCTTGGTCTTCCTTTATAAAATTTATTAGATATTGTTTAAGTCGTTCTGCTAAGATTCTTGTGTATATCTTATAATCATTGTTTAATAATGAGATTGGTCTATAGTTCTTTACATTAGTGACATCTCTATCTTCCTTTAGAATCAACGAAGTTACTGCTTCCTTCCATATATTTGGTATTTTACCATTTATTCTTATCACATTCATTAATTTTTGAAGTTTCGGTATTAATTCTTCTTTAAACGTTTTAAATTTTTTTGCCATAAATCCATCTGGTCCAGGAGCCTTTCCAATTTTCATTGCATTAATTGCTACATCAATTTCTATTTTTTTCAATTGGATCATTGAAAACTTTTTCCATATAATCAGTTAAGGGTGCTATTTTAATCTTCTGCAAATATGCTTCCATCTTTTCCTTCTTTACTTTAATACCTTTAAATAGTTTAGCATAATATTTAAAAAATTCTCTCTTTATACCTTCTTGATCTACCATCTCTCTTCCATCAGCCACAATTTTATTAATAATTTTACTTTCTCTCTTTTTCTTCAATTGCCAGGCCAAACGTTTTCCAGGTTTATTCTTTCCCTCAAAAGATTTCTGTTTTAATTTTTTCAAATTCCATTCCAATTCTTTATTTAACAAATGTCTCATTTGTGCTTGCAATATTCTAATCTCCCTTATGATTTTCTTTTTTTCCTGGCCTTTTCCTTAATTCACCTTCTTTTTTCTTAATTTCATTTTGAATGTCCAACATCTGTTTATCTTTTGCTCTCTTGTCTTTATTATTCAATGTTATTGTAATCCTCTCATTACTGCCTTGTAGGCATCCCATACCTACTGAAATTCTATATCCTCTCTATCATTTACTTGGAAGTACACTTTGGTTTCATTTTCTAGAGATGTCACTATTTCTTTATTTTGTAGTAAATCTTCATTTAACCTCCATCTTCTTGAATTTTCAACAGTTTTGTAATCCACATTATTGGGTTATGATCAGTTCCTATTTTAGGTAATATATCTATTTTCTTTGTTATAAGTCCCAAATCTTTAGTACCCCACAACATGTCAATTCTAGAGAAAGAGCTATGTCTAGCTGAAAAGAAGGTATAGTCCTGTACTTCAGAATTAAACTTCCTCCATATATCTTCCAAACTCTCCTGTTTGTCCTTCTTTATCATTTTTTCTTCTTCCTAGATCTATCTATCATATTCTGAATTGTTCCGTTAAAGTCCCCCTTCAATAAAATTTACTCATAGGTCACTTTATCAAGATTTTGTGTAATATTTTTAAAGAAAATGTCTTTAGCACCACTTGGAGCATAAAGTCCCAACAACAACATTTTTTTGGCATTCAAAGTAATTTCTACCGCTATATATCTTCCATTCTTATCTTTAAATACCAATTTCGGGTCTAATCCTTGTTCAGTATAAAAGACTACTCCTCTCTTCTTCTGTCCAGCCAATGTAAAAAATTCTAGTCCCAATTGCTTATTCCATAAAAATTTAGTTCAAGTTCAAGTTTATTTATATCCCACCCTTCCCACCGAAGTAGCTCAGGGCGGCTCACAACACATAAAAATCTAACATAATTTGAATTTAAAACATCTTACATAATTAAAACAGTAGAATAAAAAACATATAAAACATATAATGGCGGTCTGTCAGAACTACACTCAGCTTCCAATGCTAGTTAATTATAAGCCAGCCGAAAGAGGGCTGTCTTACAGGCTCCGCGGAACTAACCAAGGTCCCGCAGGGCCCTCACCTCTTCCGGCAGTTGTTTCCACCCGAAAGGAGCCGTTATGGAGAAGGCCCTGCCCTGGTGGATTGCAGGCGGGCAGATTGCAGGAGGGCAGATAACAAGATTGCAGGCGGGCAGATAACAAGCAGATTTTGAGATCCCGATCTCAGTACTCTCTGGGGAACATGTGGGGAGAGACGGTCCCTAAGGTAGGCAGGTCCCAGGCCATATAGGGCTTTAAAGGTAATAACCAGCACCTTGTACCGAACTTGGTATATTATTGGCAGCCAGTGCAGAGTCCGGAGCCCTGGCCAAATGTGCTCCCATCTCGGGAGCCCCAATAACAATCGGGCCGCGGCATTCTGCACTAACTACAACTTCAGGGTTTGGCACAAGGGCAGCCCCATGTAGAGGGCATTACAGTAGTCCAAACTCGAGGTGACCGTTGCATGGATCACCATTGCTAGGTCGTCATGCTCCAGGAAAGGAGCCAGCTGCCTTGCCTGCATAAAATGAAAAAATGCAGATTTAGCAGTGGCTGCTATCTGAGCCTCCATTGTTAAGGAAGGCTCCAATAGTACCTCCAAACTCCTGACCTTGTGCGCCGCTGTCAGTGGCGCACCATCAAAAACTGGCAGGGGGATTTCCCCTCCCAGACCACGATGATCCAAGCAAAGGACCTCTGTCTTCACCGGAATTAGCCTCAGCCCGCTCAGCCTGAGCCACCTGGCCACGGCTTGTAACGCCCAGTCCAAATTTTCTGAGACGCAGGCCGGCCATTCATAAGCAGATAGAGCTGGGTGTCATCAGCGTACTGGTGACAACCCAGCCCATAGCTTCAGGCAATCTGGGCAAAGGGGCGCATATAGATGTTAAATAACATCGGGGAGAGAACCACTCCCTGAGGAACTCCGCAATCAAGCATGTGTCTCCGGGACAGCTCACCCCCAATCGCGACCTTTTGTCCCCAACCCTCAAGGAAAGAGGAAATCCATTGTAAGGCGAACATCTGAATCCCCGCGTCGGTGAGGCGGCAGGTCAGTAGCCGATGGTCAACCGTGTCGAACGCTGCCGACAGGTCCAACAACATCAGCACCGCCAAGCCGCCCCGGCCCAGATGCCATTGAAGGTCATCTACCAGGGCAACCAACACCGTCTCCGTCCCATGGCCCGGGCGAAAACTGGACTGAAAGGGATCAAGGACGGAAGCATCCTCCAGGAAACTCTGTAGCTGCATCGCCACTGCCCTCTCGATAAGTTTGCCCAAAAAGGGTAAGTTCAAGACCGGCCGGTAGTATGCCAACTCGGCCGGGTCTAATGTTGTTTTTTTCAAGAGGGGCGGACCACCGCCTCTTTAATAAATACTTTATTTTTTTTATTCTGGAAGTAGTTCTCTATACCACATAGACCTCTCACTGTTTCAGATACACTATAAGAACATAAGAGAAGCCATGTTGGATCAGGCCAACGGCCCATCCAATCCAACACTCTGTATCACACAGTGGCCAAAATACACACACACACACACTGTGGCTAATAGCCACTGATGGACCTCTGCTACATATTTTTATCCAATCCCCTCTTGAAGTTGGCTATGCTTGTAGCTGCCACCACCTCCTGTGGCAGTGAATTCCACATGTTAATCACCCTTTCGGTAAAGAAGTACTTCCTTTTATCCATTTTAACCTGACTGCTCAGCAATTTCATTGAATGCCCGTGAGTTCTTGTATTGTGAAAAAGGGAGAAAATGACTTCTTTCTCTACTTTCTCCATCCCATGCATAATCTCATAAACCTCTATCATGTCACCCCTCAGTCAACATTTCTCCAAGCTAAAGAACCCCAAGTGTTTTAACGTTTCTTCATAGGTAAAGTGTTCCAAACCTTTAATCATTCTAGTTGCCCTTTTCTGGACTTTTTCCAATGCTATAATATCCTTTTTGAGGTGCGGTGACCAGAATTGCACACAGTACTCCAAATGAGACCCTACCATCAATTTATACAGGGCCATTAAAATACTGACTGATTTGTTTTCAATTCCCTTCCTAATAATTCCCAGCATGGCATTGGCCATTTTTATTGCAATTGCACACTGTCTTGACATTTTCAGTGAGTTATCTACCACGACCTCAAGATCTCTCTCTTGGTCAGTCTCTGCCAGTTCACAACCCATCAACTTGTATTTCTAGCTGGGATTCTTGGCCCTAATGTGCATTACTTTGCACTTGGCCATATTGAACCTCACCTGCCACGTTCACGCCCACTCACCCAGCCTCAACAGATCCCTTTGGAGTGCCTCACAATCCTCTGGTTCTCACCCTGAACAATTTAGTGTCATCTGCAAACTTGGCCACTTCACTGCTTACTCCCAACTCTGGATCATTAATGAACAAGTTAAAGAGCATGGGACCCAGAACTGAGCCATGCAGCAACCCACTGCTTACCGTCTTCCACTGCGAAGACTGCCCATTTATACTCACTCTCTGCTTCCTATTAATTAGCCAGTTTTTGATCCACAAGAGGACTCCATGACTCTTGTTTTACTCCATGACTCTCGAGCTTACTAAGGAGCCTTTGATGAGGAACTTTATCAAAAGCTTTCTGGAAGTCAAAGTAAACAACATCTATTGGGACCCCTTTGTCCACATGCTTGTTCACCCCCTCAAGGAACTGTAACAGGTTAGTGAGGCAAGATCTTCCCTTAAAGAACCCATGCTGAGTCTTCCTCAATAACTTGTACTCATCAGTGTTCCTACTCATTCTGTCCTTGATAATGCTTTCTACCAACTTTCCCGGTATTGAAGTCAGACTGACTGGCCTGTAATTTCCCGGGTCTCCATTTTTAAAGATGGAGGTGACATTTGCTACCTTCCAGACCTCAGGAATGGAGGCAGATTTCAATGAAAGATTACACATTTTTGTCAGGAGATCCACAAGTTCAACTTTGAGTTCTTTCAGAACTCTTGGATGCATGCCATCTGGACCTGATGAATAATTAGTTTTTAATTCATCAATCAGTTGTAGGACCTCCTCTCGTCACCTCAATCTGACTCAGGTCTTTCAACACCCCTTCAAAAATTAGTGGTTCTGGAGCAGGCAAACACTTCTCGTCTTCCACAGTGAAGACGGAGGCAAAAAATGCATTCAGCTTCTCAACCATTTCCCTATCCTCCTTCAGTAATCCTTTGACCCCTTGGTCATCCAAGGGCCCTACTGCCTCCCTGGCTGGTTTTCTGCTTCTAATATATTTGAAAAAAAATATTGTTGGTCTTTATGTTTTTTGCAATATGCTCCTCATAGCCCCTTTTTGCCTGCCTGATCACAGTCTTGCATTTGATTTGCCACAGCCTGTGTTCCCTTTTATTAATCTCACTTGAACTAGCTTTCCACCACTTAAAGGAGTCCTTCTTACCTTTTACAGCTTCCATTACTTTGTCTGTTAACCATAAAGGCCTTCTCTTATACCTGTTTCTGCCTTTCCTAACTTGTGGTATATATTTTATCTGAGCGTCTAGAATTGTAGTTTTAAATAGCCTCCAAGCTTCCCCAAGGGTTTTGATTGTATTTACCTTTCCTTTCAATTTCCTCTTCACATGCCTCCTCATCTCAGAGAATTTACCCCTTTTAAAGTTAAATTTACCCCTTTTAAAGTTAAACGTGGTTGTGCTGGTCTTTTGGGGCAACTCCCTATTTATACAAATGGTGAAATCAATAACATTATGGCCACTGCTCCCAAGCAGTGCGATCAGTTTTACATCTCTCACCAAGTCTTGGGCATTACTTAGAACCAAATCCAGGATCGCCCCACCCCTGGTAGGTTCTGTGACCATCTGCTCCATAGCATAGTCATTGAGAGCATCTAGAAACTCAATCTCTTTCTCTCGACCTGAACACATATTGACCCAATCAATCTGCAGGTAGTTAAAATCACCTATGACAACACAGTTTTTACGTTTAGCTGCTATCTTTAATCCTTCCATCATATTATAATCATCCTCTATCTTGATTTGGTGGGTGATAAACTCCCATAGTTAAATTTCCTTTTGGGCCCTCTATTTCAACCCAAAGCACTTCTAGAAGGGAATCTAATTCTTTGACCTCAGTCTTGCTGGACTGTATACCCTCTCTGACATACAGAGCCACCCCACCTCCAACCCTTCCCTCCCTATCCTTCCGAAATAACTTATATCCAGGAATCACCATGTCCCACTGATTCTCCTCATTCCATCAAGTTTCTTAAATTCCCACAATGTCTATGTTTTCCCCCAACACTAAACATTCCAACTCACCAATTTTACTTTGAACACTTCTAGCATTTGTATACAAACATCTACATTTTCCCAGGCAAGTTAGGCCCGCAGCCTTTCTCCTGCTGCCTCGAGACTTTGGCACGCAGCCCATACTGCTTGTCACCATCTCAGAGGACAACTCTGATCCATTACCCTGTAGAAAAGTAACAGTTAACCCTTCATCTCTTTGAGATGAGTCCTCCCAAACCAGAATCATTTCATCTTCTGTCGGCTTTCCCCCAAGATTTAGTTTAAAAACTGCTCTGCCGCATTTTTGATTTTAAGTGCCAGCAGTTTGGTTCCATCTGGGGACAAGTGGAGACTGTCTCTTTTGTACAGCTCTCGCTTGTTCCAGAAAGCAACCCAGTGCCTAACAAACTTAAACCATTCCTCCCTACACCATTGTGTCATCCACACATTGAGACTTCTAATTTGTGCACGTGGAACAGGTAGCACTTCTGAGAAGGCTACCTTGGAGGTCCTGGCCTTAAGTCTCCTGCCTAGCAGCCTAAATTTTTCCTCCAGAACCTCATGACTGCATTTCCCCACATCGTTGGTGCCAACATGCACCACGACCACTGGCTCCTCCCCAGCACTGTCTATCAGCCTATCTACAACATTTAATTTCCGCTACCTTCGCACCAGGCAGGCAAGTCACCATATGGTCAGTACACGGTTTTGCCACCCAGCTGTCTATTTGCCTAAGGATCGAATCACCAACCACCAACTCTTTCCCTGCCCAGGGATGGTTCCTTGGTGCGAAAGGATACCCACTCACCTACTGAAGAAGAGGTCCCCACTGAGGGAGCATTCCCCTTACCCTCAGCCCAGTGCCCTTTTCCCTCTCGACCCTCATGCTCCCTGGCAGCAACAGGGCTTCCACGTTCAAAGTGGGGCTCATCTAATATGTCCCCGAGAGTCTTCTCCGAGTGCCTAACTGACTATCTCTGCTTCTTCAAGTCAGTCACCTTGGCCTCAAGGGTATGAACTTGTTCCCTCAGGACCAGGAGCTCCTTGCATCGAGCACACACCCAAGACTTCTGTCCTGTGGGCAGATAGTCATACATGTGACACTCAGTGCAAAACACTGAAAAGCCCCCCCGCCCCTTGCTGGCATTCTACTTTCATGATAGCTTTTTTCAAAAATATACAGTCCCCTTTTAAATCCTGTTTGTTTATGTGGCTCTCCTTCTGGAGGGTCTACTTACCTTATTGGGAACACAATGAAAATAGGGATCTGGGTTCCTGGTCTTTATAGAGCCCCCAGGCTAAGAGCCACAGGTCAAGAGCCCTTTAGCTCTTGCCCTTCGGCTCACACCAAAGGCTCTTGCCTCTGGCAAGCCACAGAATAATGCAATGAGGGTGGGGAACACAACCACTCCTAATCAATCAGCAACATTCATCTTCAGCCCACTCAAACCAAACAAACAGCAGTTCCCCAGCAACCACAAACTCAGAATTTTCATCAATCACACAGTCACACTATTTCAAAGAGGAGCCCCAGGAGGGGGGAAAGCAAGCAGTTAGTAACTGGATATTTCCCCCAGGAATGCACAAGGAATTAATTTGTCCCTGTAGTAGACAAGTGCTGGCCTAGCAGAAGTTACTGAGGTAAGGCCTCTGAGCTTGGAAGGAAAGCTGAAGGTCCTGATCTCTTCAGTAGGAAGCCCCTATATTTATCAAGTGGTGGTGGTGGTTACTGGAGAGAGAAAAAGAAGCCCCTCCAGAGAACTGGGGACCCCAAGGAGGGTGAGGCAGAATTGCACCTGCAGGCCAGATGAGCACATTCTGCCACACTGTCCAATCACTTTCCCTAGAAATGGTAAATTGGAATGTAGTCACATTAGCCAAAACCTATTTCTTTCACACTTTTTTGCCATTTTTACATAATTGACACAAAAGCAAGCATCAGTGTTAATGGCAGTTTCTTCTATTGAATTTTATTAATGCAGTCAGGAAAAAGGCAACTGCAGTTTCAGCCCAAGTGTGTAACTATAACTTTTGAAATGATGCTGAGGTGTCTCAAAACTTGGTAATCCAGCTACTGATGAAAGACATCAGAGGGCAATCAACATAACCGCAAGCATTATATTGGCAAGTATAAGGAAGTTGTTAATGCTACCAGCAAAGGCAGATTCTTCAAAGTTCATGATGATGGCCAGCCTGCCTATCTGAGATTAGACTTCTTCCTTGTAAAAGCTTCCATGAATTTGAAGAAAGGAGGATTTGTTATGGAAATCAAAGCCGGTTGTCTTGATTTGTGCACTCCTTGCTTCCTTCTATATGTGGTGTCATATGCTTGTGTTCATTGGTAATTTATGCAAAGAAGTTCCTTTCCATACAGAATTTGAATATAAAACATTTTTAGAAAGAACAAAAGTGAAAGAAGGAATAAGGCTGAAAAACAAAATTGTGTGCTGAAATGATGCAGCAGCAGGATCTCAGAAGGGAAATTGCAGCACTTAAATCTCTCCATCCTAGCAAATTTGACAGAATTGCAGAAGACACACAGATGTTATCAAGTGATGATTGTGCTATTAAACAAAGGCCAGAAAATATTGAGAATGTGTCAGTATGTGAGAGAGTGTGTGCATGAGAGGAGGAGAAAGAACTGAGGTTGCTATGGAGAAGATGAAGAAAGGAACGAGATGTTAAGATGAACTCGAAGATAAATAGAGCAGAAAATGGGATAACCATGCTGGATGATTGTCCAACACTAATAACAATTATATTTGTATTGAAATGAGAATATAGTACCAAATTAGAAATAGAAAAGCACCAAATAATAGTCTGCAAATTACATTTTGTCCAAGAATATCTAAATATCTAAATATTTGGATATTTGCATTTCTTTACCTTGCCAGTAGCAATTATTGGGGTTGATAACAAAATTAGAAATGACTTATGAAGTATTGACTGCATAATATTTGACTGTATTTTGTGCTATAACATCAAAGTATCTCCTTATATCAGTGTCCTAGATCTCTACCATCAAATCAGAATAGCTCCCCTGAGCAAACAGCACTGTGCTGATTTATTGTATCACCTGACATGTTTGACCTTTATCACTTTTCTAGAAGCTAAGAAAGCAATCCACTTAATGCTGTTCCTGTGCAATCGAAATTAATGGAATTAGCACAGGCAAAATGCTTTGTGAATTGTATCCTTGGACAGTTTAAAATTAGAGGGGGGAGGGTAAGTGATTCATCAGCTACTAGAAGGACAACTCCATTTTGGGGAATAATTATGCAAAGAATTTGACCATGAAGCAAACATAGAACTGGCAAGTTTCCAGTGCTGTTAAATGCCAAAAAGTGAAGCAGATATCTACTTTTCGTACAAAATGTAGGTATAAAGAAAAATGAGTAGGTGTAACTGTTACCACTCTGCTAGAGAATTATCTAAGTTATATCTGCAGCTAGCATAGCACTAAATTCAATTAGACATAACCTACCTATGTTTATTTGTATTTCGCTTAGTTATGATTCATAGTCTGATTAACATTACATTTGGATTCTTTAGATTTAAGATCTGCTATATGAAAGCAGATTCAATAGTTCTTTGAATATGTTATCTATTCACCGGCATTTGTTTAAACTCTGCAATCAAGTACTTTATTGAAAAGGCAAAACCCCAAGGTTCTAGGATGTTAATGATCTCATGTGGAGTATAAAGCACATTTTCAGCTTTTATCTATTTTTATCAGGAACAGTAAGTTTCTATCAAGCACTGGCCAACAATAATCTGAATCCATCTGGAGATGAAAGCTGTCTCTGTAGGCAAGGAGAATTATAGGTTAAGTAACATGGGCGCTGAAGATTTTATTATACTAATTAAGGATGTGTCTTCTCTACTTGAATATTCCTACTCTAGATTCCAAAACCATTATTGGTATACCTTTCCAGATATGGGAATGGCTGCCTTTGTACCAGACATGATAGTCCATTGTCCAAAGGATTTTTTAAGTGAATAGCTCAATGAAAGTGTGCTGCAGCAGTGAAAAAGGCAAAGTCTATGTTAGAGATTATTAGGAAAGAGACTGAAAATAAAATGGCTGGTCTTATAATGCTCCTGTATTGATCCAAGGTGCAGCCTCATTTGGAGTTCTGGTCACCATATCTAAAAAATGATACCACAAAGCTGGGAGAAGTACAGAAAAGGGAAAGCAAGATATTTAGAAGGTTGGAGCACCTTCCCTATGAGGAAAGGCAAGTCTGGGACTTACAGTTTTAAAAAGAGACAACTAAGAAGGGCATTATAGAGGCTTATAAAATTACGTGTGGAGTGGAGAAAGTTGACAAGAGTTTTTTCTCCTTCTTCCCAAATACCAGAATTTAAGGGCATCCAATGAAGCTGATGGGCAATAGATTCAGGACAGACGAAAGGAAATACTTTTCTTTCTTTTTAAACAGACAGTGATTAAAATGTGGCCACTACACCCTCTGGGCAGCAACAGATTCATGGAGCATATTCAGAGCTAGGAGGAGAAGGTCTCAGCCTCCACATCCTATGGTTGGCCCTCCAGAGGAACCGGTTGGCCACTGTGTGAAACAGAATGCTGGACTAGATGGCCCTCTAGTCTAATACAGATGGACTCTTTTTCTCCCCCCCCCCCAAATTTGGTAACATGTAACTATACTGGCAGCAAAACACTGCACAGAAACATTGTACAAAGGCTCAAAAATTATGCCCCAAATCTGAATTATGCCTCAAATCATGACTTTCCAGAGAAAGTCATGCTACATCTGTCCAAAAATTTAAAATTAGCATATGCATGTTACTTAAGTGCTGTAAACTGAATTGCAGATACTTTGGGCATTCTCATGTTGCCATCCAGGAACTGCAGCAAATTCTAAGCATGCACCATAATAATAATTGCCATCAGCTAATAAATGCCACCAACTACACAGGTGTCAAAGCAGCACATGTGCTTGAAACATGGCTAATTTTAAATGATGTATGATGACTCTGGATCATATGCAAACCCACTGTGAACTATGATTATGTCAGCCAGCTGCCAAGTTGAATACTGTCAAAATAAGAGTGCTCATAATACTGCTCATTTTAAGTTGTGAACAAATAATCAATGTAATCATATGCAGTACTTGACTCAAGATAAATTGATCATTACCAGCAAGTTAAATTTGAATTTATTTGCTAAAATAAGGTCTTTAATACTTGGAGCAACTACAACATGGTATCCCTTAATTCCAGTTTGCACTATGTGGGCCAGAAGGTTACCAGAAATGATGGTACTAAAATCATGCAGAGGTTAAAGAAAATTAATAGAAAGTACTCACATGTCAGTTTCTCAGCACAGAAGAAACCAAACATGAAATCAGGTGTTAAAGGATGCAGTTAACATTTCATCCAAAGATATCCTTCATCTTCTTTCAGTCTTATACCTAAATTGGAGCAAATGCAGAAGATTTTAAACCAAGAATTTCACTGAAGGCTTTTTTGATAACGTTTTTAGAAGAATGCAAGAGATTATTAACTGTATAGAATAGATTAACTAGATGCAATAGCAAAAAATTAACTGAATGCCACATGCAATGGTGAAAAAGAAGGATTCATACTCTCCCATAGAAGTCCCCAAAATTCAAGCCTCTGAACTCCTTTGAATTTCTGATATGGGATGGGTGGGACAACCACTAAATGTCAGGGGATGAGGTTAGACATAACTCTAATAGTAATTCTTCAGCATTTTAAAGAGAACATATTGTTTAAAAATATTTCCTTGCAAACACACAGCTTACATTCAGCTGTGCTAGGTCCGATGCTTTTTAACTTGTTCATTATAATGATTTGGAGTTGGAAGTAATCAGTGAAGTGGCTAAATTTGTGGATGACACGAAATTGTTCAGGGTGGTGAGAACCAGAGAGAATTGTGAGGCACTCCAAAGGGATCTGTTGAGGCTGGGTGAGTGGATGTCAACATGGCAAATAAGGTTCAACATGGCCAAGTGCAAAGTAATGAACATTGGGGCCAAAAATCCTAACTATATATTCAAGTTGATGGGGTCTGAACTGGTGGAGACTGACCAAGAGAGAGATCTTGGGGTCATGGTAGATAACTCACTGAAAATATCGAGACAGTATGTGACTGCAATACAAAAGGCCAACACTATGCTGGGGATTATTAGGAAGGGAATTGTATCATAATGTCCATGTATAAATCGATGGTGCGGCCTCATTTGGAGTGTACTGTGTACAATTCTGATCACCACACCTCAAAAAAGATATTATAGCATTGGAAAAAGTCCAAAAAAAGGGCAACTATAAAACTATTATACAATTCTAATACTAATGGTATAGATCTAAACTATTTATCTTTGATGCAACAAGAATCAAATCATTTATCAAAAAGAGAAAAGCAGAGAGACAAACAAGAGAACAAAACTAACTGAATATTTTTTAAAAATATTAAAAGTAAACATAAACAGGTAAGATGAGTATACACTCTTTATCTATGATACTAACTTATTTGCTTCCAACAGAAGCTGAAAACAAAAGCACATTACTTTAGCTATATCAATATAAACAGGTTCCAAAGTTAGAGATCAGGAACAGATCTTTAATATATAATAACTGTATTCTCTTTATTAATGTAAATTGAGCATAACCAACTATTTGTCTGCATTAATTATAAATTAGTTATTCAAGAGTTATTTAAAAGGTTTTGGAGACTATCTCCAACTATCATATTGCTTTAAGGAGACTTAGTAAACCATAACGACCTCATCCCCCATGTATATTTATTTTTGCCTAAGGAGAAAATAATACAATCTCTACATCACGTTCTCTACTATAAAGTACAAAACCTCCAAATTATAAAGTTGAAGAAGAAGAATTGCAGATTTACACCCCGCCCTTCTCTCTGAATCAGAGACTTAGAGCGGTTTATAATGTCCTATATCTTCTCCCCCCACAACAGACCCCCTGTGAGGTAGGTGGGGCTGAGAGAACTCTCACAGCAGCTGCCCTTTCAAGGACAACCTCTGCCAGACCTATGGCTAATCCAAGGCCATTCCAGCAGGTGCAAGTGGGGGAGTGGGGAATCAAACCCGATTCTCCCAGATAAGAGTCCATGCACAACTGCTACACCAAACTGGCTCATTGTTCCAGTTTCCACTTGAAAGTAGCATCTCCATTCCATTACGTTGTACCGCTAGTAACCAAATATGAAAACACAATTTATAATGCCTTCTTTTTAAAGGCTTTCCATGTTTTGATTTTTTTTAATGCAATGTACGGCTTCTCCCCTTGGCACACTCATCTGCTCTGCTGGAAACAATAAGGCCCACACACAGTCACTTCCTCTTACAACCTCTTTGATAAGTCATGATTTCCTTTCCTCTTTTAGAACTGCATATGTTGTCTCCATTTTGATTTCTTCCAGCACATTTCCAGACTGTTGTTTATTCACTTTCCCTAACTCATTGGACAACTCTCAACATTCCTGCTCATGTCTATTTTTAAATTCGCTATACTTCAGAAGAAAATTTTCCACCTGCTTTTTTATTAACTCTGTTAATAGACCGATTCCATGCTGTATAGATATGGTAGCAAAAAAAATCTTTTTTATCATCTGCTTCAGTTTGCCAAGTCATCTTCCCACATGATTACTCAGTACGATAACAAAAATTAATGAATAGCTCAGAGTCCCAGTTAGTTTATCCTCCAGCTCTCCTTCTGCCATGTTTTTTTCTTACATTCCAGTTCCAGCCACATCAGTTTCACTCCCCCATCAAATAAACTTCTCTTGAGAAGATATTCAACTTTTATTCCAACTGTATTATAATATGCTAGTGTTCCAATTGCAGTTTATTTAATTGTAAACCGGATCAATTCAAATATCTGTATTCAGTTCAATTAAAAAAACCAAAATGCCAATTTTCAACAGTTTGTTTTAGAAGCCTCTCTTGTGGGGGAGGGGGAAATCGTCCTCCCCCTCTCCTTTTGAACAGTTCCATTTGGTTTTACGATAGGAATTCTATTAGTCAGTTAGATTTAAAGTAAACTTAGTTGCATGGTAGAATTTCAGCACTTGCAGTAGAAAAAGAGAGGCTTAGAAAGTTGCTAAGACAAGGAAAGAATCAGGCATTCACCTCTTGTTGCCATCATGGCGATCATTGCAGTGGAGTATCAGAGTGACAGGAGGCTCAGGGGCTGGCTGCCACTGCCATTTCCCCTGGCTCCTGTCAAGCTCCTTATTGTCAGGGAACCCTTGCCTGGGTCCCCCTGGGGGTACCACAGCTATGGCACCCCTCCAACTGCCCAATTCAGGGGGTCACTAGAGACAAGGTCCATGGACCCCACTAAAGATGAAGCACTGAAACCCGGAAGTTCCATGTTCTTGTGCTATTGTGGTAACTGTTTAAAAATCTGCACAGCCAATCAGAAGCATTGCTGGACAAAGGCCCCATCTGGCCTCATCCACTTTCTAAAAACTCTTTGTGGGCACCAAGAAAGGAGTTACAGGTGCCATGGCACCCACAAGCACCCTGTTGGGGACCCCTTCTCTACTGCACAGCAGGTTTTAGAGGGCTCTTACGTCTTCTTGGTCATCTTTGTGCCAAGGCTTTCACCACCTCTATGGAGTCTGAAGTCCTGATACTTCATTGTCTGTAAGTTCCTAGGGAAGTATGTTCTCCTTAATATACCAGAAGGTACACTGGAGCAATTTGTTGGATCTATTTGTTTGGGGGAGGAGAATCTTAATTCAGACACTGTAGCAGGGTCTAGATACTACAAAAACTAGTAGCATGGAAGGGAAATAGGATGTTTAAGGAGCTCTATGGCAGTTTTAAAACTCAACATTTTAAACTTTTGCAATCTGGCTAAAATGGATCCAAAAGGTTAAAAAAAATGAGTGGGCAAACTGGTGGGCTTATGCAGACAAAGAGCCTCTTTCTGCCTAGCTCTTACTAGCTGATGAGACCCAGTGTGGTGATGCTGTGGCTTGCATGATATATTGGGACTTGGAATACCCAAATTCAAACTTTTAGTTTAAGTGACCTTATTTTTTATCATAGATAATAGGCTTGCTGGGTTAAAATCAATAGGTTAGGATATGGCTGAAATGTTAGAGGCAAAATGTTAGAGGCAGTTGGACCACCTTGTTTCTTCTGCATGTTTCCTTATTTGAGGTGGCAAATGCACCTATGTGAACAAAGTACTGTGGAGTGGAGGTTCTGCTGAAGGAAAACAGTGAAAGAAAGAGAGTTAAGAACCCTTTCAGTTTCATCCCCACAGATGTTTTCATCTTCCACCAAAGGATTAACCACTCAAGTTTACAGCCCTGAATCTTCCACTGTATATATATACTGTATATAGTGTGGCAAGCTGGTAAAAAGACCAAAAACTGCTGAGTATTTTTAAAAACCCTCCCTTTCCCTAAAAAAATCATTGAATTTCTCAGAATTTGAACAATGCAGCTTATATTTGGCAGGGGACATCAAGTTTCTGAAAAATAGCTGTTTTAATATAATGATACACTAATTACTTTATTGTGTTTAATTGTGATGATAATAAACAGCATCATGTCTCCCTATGGAAAACAGAAGATGTTGGAAAATACATTACTGCTGCCTTCTAAGAGAGATGCCTCCCCCTGACAAAGCTGTAAAAAACCTGAAGAACTTCCATCTTCATACTATCTTAATCAGAAATCTCTAAAAAGATATGGTGACTACATCTCTAAATGATCTTTTATATTTTTGCTATGGTATATATATTACAAGAGCTATTTGCTGAAATGCTTGGGGTTTTTTTCCATTACACTATTACATATGCGACCTACAACAGTAAAGTAGCAATCAGGTTGGGTTGCCAGTTTTGGTGGAAATAACTGACCTCTAGTAACCTATAGCACTTTACAATCTTCAATTTAAACTATGGAGAAGCTGACAAGAGGTCACCCCACACTTCATACCTGTTCTTCTTGTTAACAACTCAGTCATTCCCACTCTTTGTATATTGTCCAGTGCTATTCTGCTGTGTTCTTATGATATTATTTTCAGAAACTTTATTCTTAACTAATTTCAACTTTCTCCACCCTATGTACGTTTATGCAAGGTATTATATATTTTCAATCGGTTCGTGGTATTCATTAACGATGGTATCTAACAGTAATTTGTATTACTCATTGAACTTGGTGCCTGAAGAATAACATCATTAGTTCCATGTGAATACCTTTGGGATGAATGTTCTGTACATGGAGTGTCATCACAGAGAAGGTCCTGTCCCTGGTTGCTACCTGCCTCATCTCTGATGTTGGAGAAGGGGGAGTCCTAGAAGCCCCAATCCCAGAAGGTGATTATAACGAATGATGCAGACATGGGAAGTAGCCGCACAGTAGTCATCTGTGTGAATTGTTTCTGCCTATGTTATTAATAGAAAGGTGAACAGCCAAATTAACATGAGGTTTTTGTGGCAACTACATCGAATTACCACAGTCTGATCAGAGACAAGGGAAGCATGTTTTTTTTTAAAACAAACAAACACAAAACAAAACTGTAAGGATAGCTAAGATGCAGAAAAAGTAAATTTGTTACCCAGCCACTAGACAGCTGAAGAGAATTGAGATGCAGTGGATAACGCTGATATTGTTTCTCCCACAACTGTTAAAAGAGATGAAAAAGATTAAAAGAACTCAGATGTGGAAAAGATAATCTTTTTGCATGTCTCCATTTATAAGGCATATTCTAAGATTAGTCCATAGTAAGTAACTTGCATGCATATCAACACATTCCAGTTCTTAGCTTACTCAATAGAAAAGTACAAAATCAAAAGAAAAAATGATTCAATAGAAAAAACCCAAAATTAATAGAAAATCTAATTTGTGTATTTATTATTTACTTATTTATTTTGATTTTTCAAATGCCCTCCCCCAACAAGCCGAACTCAGAGTGGTGCACAACATAGACATAAAACAATACTTAAAAACAGACTTAACAAGCAAGTCTAGCAAAAGATGGTGCAAAATACTCAGTAGCACAACTATCTTACAGCAGGGGGGAGTGTCAGAATGGAGTCATCACTATTCTCAACCAAACACCTGGTGGAACATTTCCACCTTGCAAGCTCTGCAGAATTGAAGCAGGTCCCCCAGGGCACAGATGTTATAAGGCAGAGAGTTCCATCACATTGAAGTCAGGACAGAAATGGTCCTGGCTCTGGTTGAGGATAGACAGATATCTCTCAAACCAGGGGCTACCAGTAGATTTTGATCTGCAGGGTGCAATGCTCTTCTGGGGGACTATCAAGAAAGGTGGTTCCAAAAGAATGTAACTGCTGACTGTTTAGAGCCTTAAAGGTCAATACCAACATTTTTAACCTAATCTGGTACTCCACCAGAAGCCAGTGGAGCTCACACAGCACAGGGTAGATATATACTGTGCATGGTGCCCCTGTAATGACCAGCACCACTGCATTCTGTACCAGTTAGTGTTTCTAGATCAGCCTAAAGGGCAGGCCCACATAAAGCGAGTTACAGTAATCCAGTTTAGATTACTAGGCATGAACTACAGTAGCTACTAGTCAGGAAGGGACAGGTGCAGGGCTAGTTGCCTAACCTGGCACAATTGAAAAAAATACCATATGACCTGGGTTTTCCTTGTCAGAGAGGCATCCAGGATCAAACCCAGGCTCTTAATGGTAGATGCCAGTCTCAGGAGCACCCCATGAAGAGTCAGGAGCTGGCACTCCACATTAGAGTCCCCCTGGCTCAGCCACAGAACCTCTGTCTTAGAAGGATTCAGTCTCAGCCTGTTTGCTCTAACCATCCCACTACAGCCTCCAAACCCTCTGCCAGATCTTCTGGAATTCCAGTTTGATCCAGAGGTAAAATTAAAGGCACAGTGGATGTTACTCTGTCTAGATCTATCATGAGGTTTAAACAATTACTTCCTTTCAATTTGAGTAGCTCATTGTCTTGTATCCCTCGCCACTTGCTCTGGATAGCCTCTTACTCTGAAGTTACATTCCTTCTTGTAGTCAGACATAAAATCATCAGAGTGTTGAATTTCTCCCAATTCTCAAAAACTAGTACTAAGGTAGATTGCACTTCAGATGGACAAGATGTAAGGAGAAGTAGTGTAAATATATGAGTTCCGATCAGAACTTCTCCTAAAAATCACTGCCAATGTATTTTGTAAAATGTAAAACTGCCGATGTACTTCGATGTATCTTATTATCCCTTACATCCAAAAAAGGAAATCTAAGTATCATGGACTTGCCCTATAAAATGGTTACATGAATAAATCTCATTGATCCACTCCATAAACCGTGTTGCACTAGCCTTGTCAGTTATAAAAAAAACAGATCTATGAACCTTTTGTACATGATGATATTTTTTTAAAAAATGGATCAATCTGCTCACAATTAATCTGTCTCTCCTCCAATTCTGCCATTAAAAGGTAGGCTATGCTAGGGGCATGTATGCTCCCCATTGCCACTTTTTCCATTTACAAGGAAAACTCCACACCAAACTTAAAATAACTTTTTTAAAATATAAGTTCCATTGAGAAATAAGTAGGAGGTTGTAAACTGATCTTAAACTCAAGTCCTAGTCTCCTTGTGTTCCCAATAAAGTAAGTAAATTTTCCACAAGGAGAGTTACATAAACACAAAAAGTATTAAAGGGAGGATTGTATATTTCTAAAAGTAACTAAGTAGGGGATTGGGGGCTTTCCTGTGTTTTGCACTGAGTGTCATATGTATGACTATCTGCCTACTGGACAGAAGTCTTAGGTGTGTGCTTGGTGCAAGGAGCTCCTGGTCCCCAGGGAATAAGTTTGCACCCTTGAGGCCAAGGTGGCTGACCTGGCGAAGCAGAGACAGTCAGTTAGGCACTTGGAGAAGAATCTCAGGGACTTGTTAGGTGTGTTCCACTCTGAAAATGGCAGCCCTGCTGCTTCCAGGGAGCATGAGGGTCAAGAGGGAACAGGGAACCATGCTGAGGATGAGAATGTGCCCTCAGAAAAGACCTCTTCTTCGGTTGGTGAGCAGGTATCCTTTCACGCTAAGGAACCATTCCTGGGTAGGGAGGGAGTGGGGTTTTGGTAGTTGGTGATTCAGTCCTTAGACAAGTAGACAGCTGGGTAGCAAAACCATGTATTGACAGAATGGTGACTTGCCTGCCTGGTACAAAGGTAGCAGACATTACGCATGTTCCAGATAGGCTGATAGATAATGCTGGGGAGGAGACAGTCCTCATGGTACATGTTGGCACAAATGATGTTGGGAAATGTAGTTGTGAGGTCTGGAGGAAAAATTTAGGCTGCTCGGCAGGAGACTCAAGGCTAGGACCTCCAAGGTAGTCTTCTAAGAAGTGCCAGATCAGCCTTTTATCATCTTTGGCTAGTAAGGCTGTTGGTCCCCTACCTTGAACACAAGAACATATTGACAGTGATCCATGCCGCGGTCACCTTGAGATTGGATTACTGCAATGCTCTCTACATGGGGCTGCCTTTATCTCAAACCCAGAAGCTCCAAATAATGCAGAATGCTGCAGCTAGGTTGTTAACGGGTCTTCCCCTATGGGAGCACATCCAACCTGTGCTGAAAGCGCTGCACTGGTTGCCCATTGCATACCGGGTTCATTTCAAGGTGCTGGTTCTTACCTTCAAAGTCCTATAAGGCTAGGGACCTGTATACCTTAGAGACCACCTTTCCCCACATGTTTCCCGGAGAGCACTTCAGTCTGGGTCTAAAAACCTGCTTTCAATCCCCGGCCCTAATGAGGCCAGGCTCACAACTAGAGCTAGGGTCTTTTCTGTAGTAGCCCCACACTGGTGGAGTGAGCTCCCTGGGGAGGTCTGGGTCCTACAAGAGCTCGTACAGTTCTGCAGGGCCTGTAAGATAGCACTCTTCCACCAGACATTCACAATTTAGATCACTGGCTAGTACAGTCTCTGAAAATATCTGGACCACCTCTTGCAATCTGCTCTATATAGAACATCTGGACCACTACGATTTGCTTTGCAGAGAACACCAAGCTGGAATAGCAAGGCAACATAACTTAAGATCATAGCACCGGAAATGTTCATTTCTATGTTTTAAACTGCTTTTATTGTTTTTATGTTGTTATTATATGTCTATACTCATGTATATTCATGAGCATATGTGAGCCGCCCTGAGCCTGCCTCGTGAAAGGGCGGAATACAAATAGAATAAAATAAATCAATAAATCAATACCTGTTCCATGTATAGGGCAGGAGAGACAGGCACAAATCTAGAGTCTCAATGCATGGATGAGACGATGGTGCAGGGAGAAAGGGTTCAAGTTTGTTAGGCACTGGGATGCTTTTTGGAACAAGCGGGAGCTGTATAAAAGAGATGATTTCCACTTGTCTCCAGGCTACTGGTGCTTAAAATCAAAAAGGTGGCAGAGCAGTTTTTAAAACTGAAACTTGCGGGAAAGCCAACAGGAGATGAAATGTCTTTGGTTCAGGATGACTCATCTCAAAGAGATAGGTTAGCTTTTACTTTTCTACTGGGCAATGGATTACAGTTGTCCACTGAGATGGTGACAAACAGTATGGGCTGCCTGGCAAAGTCTCAGGGCAGCAGGAGGAAGGTTCTGGGCCTAACTTGTCTGAGAAATTATAGATGTTTGTATACAAAATAGCAGTAAAGCCCGTTGCAGGAAAAAATACAACAGGCGTTAAAGAAGAATTTTTATCAAAGTTATTGGAAGCTGCTGCAATGGATACTTTGACTACAAGGTTAAGAGATGGAAATTTGCAGGAGTGTAAAAAGACTTGGGAACCAATATATGTTTGGGCCAGAAGTATGGGAATTGTTATGAGAAAATAGAAATTGTATATAGTAAAGCCCTCAAACTCCTTGTATGAATGGGTGGAAGGGTGGTGGTGTGGGTGATGGTAGAAATGTCGGTTATGTTTATGTTAGTATGTTGTGTACTTACAATATACAATAAAGTTTAAATTAAAAAAAAATACAACGGGTCCTAGAAAAAAAATTTTTTGGGGTGTGTGTGATGAATGTGTAGGTAGCAGGAGGGAAGAAAGACAAATAAAATAAAAAGAGAGAGATGGAGAAAGAATGGTAGGGAAAAGATGGGAAGAAGAGTGAAAGGCCCTTCTCCATTCAGTTTTGCTCCAAATCTACTGAGCACCTGCTACAAACCACCTGCTACAAACTCACATCATTCAAAATGCTTCTACATTTAAAACTATGCTCCTCACCATTTGTGTAGTTTTACTTCTATATTTGAAAAGAAGGGAGCCCCAGGCAAGAATTCCTGGCCCTCCCCAATGGCAGTGCACACATGGCTGCCGTACATCACCTCTCTCAGCTGCCTGAGACCCAGCCAGCTGAAGGGGATGGCGGGGCACACTTCCACTACTTGGAGGCTGCTTTCATTTTCAACCACCTCTTTCGCCTGCTCAGGACTGGTGCTAGGGCCTTGGGTACCCCAGGCTGGCACCTGTCCTGTGCCCCCCAACTGCACCTGCCCTGCTGCTGCACCCCCGCCCATGGGGAGAGTAGGTGCAACGGTGTGCAAGGAGCGGTGGGCAGGCTCTGGACCTCCAAGAGCACACTGCAGAAGCATTCTCCTCTGAGTCATGCTTAGAGAAGCCACTCTGATGCCCCACCTGGCTGCGTTCACCTTGAAGGCAACAGCAGCTGGGTGGGGCATGTTCTCCTCTGAGTTGGGCCTCCCTTGCAAGGCAAGCCCAGCTCGGAGAAGCTGCACCGACGTCCCACCTGGCTGCTTTCACCTTAAAAATGACAGCAGCTGGGCAGGGCACATTCTCATCTGAGCTGTGCTTTCCTTGTGAGGGAAGCCCTGCTTGGATGAAAGCATGTCAACGCACTCCTGGGCAGCACACCTAGTGACTTCCTAAATCAGTGCTCTTGCAAGTGAACGATGGATGGGGCTTTGGGGAGGAGTTTTAAAACTCAGAGGGAAAGTTCTACAATTATAAACTTAGATCCGCACATTCAGGAAAAATCCTGTTCAAAAGTACTCTTGAGAACTGCAGGGCAACTCCAGGATTAAAGCGTTTTTGTTGCCCATTCAAAAAAAATAAATGTAGAAGACTTAAGAAATTGCAAAGCAAGACATAAGTGTCAGCGATATGCAATGTAAACAATTACTTGTAAATATGCACAGACAGGATTTTCTGCCAAGTGTAGAAACAGCCAAAGAGAAATGGAAGGAAGGAAGGCAGACAGACAGAGGTTGCAATTACGCACATTAAATAATGCAGTTTCAATCCAGTTTCAAAGCACTTTCCATCTGGATTTTGCTAGTTCACACAGTAAAATCCAATTTAAAAGTTCACTGGAAGTGGATTGAAAGTAGAGTTGTCAATCCTCAGTTGGGGGCAGGGGATCCCCCATTTTGGAGGCCCTCCCCCCCTCTTCAGGGTCAGAAAGTGTGCGGGGGAGGGAAATGTCTGCTGGGTACTCCATTATTCCATATGGAGTAATTCCCATAGGGTATAATGGAGAATTGATCTGTGAGTATCTGGGGCTCTATGGGAGTTATTTTTTGAGGTAGAGGCACCAATTTGCAGCATACCATCTGGTGCCTCTCCTCAAAAAAGTGTCCAAGTTTCAAAAAGATTCAACCAGGGGGTCCAATTCCTGAGCCCCCCAAAAGGTGCCCCTATCTTTCATTATTTCCAATGGAGGGAAGGCATTTAAAAGGTGTGTGGTCTACAATCCTAGAAGCTCAGATAAAATATATTCCACAAGTCAGGAAAGGCACAAAAAGGTATTTTTAAAAAGCCATCATGGTTAACAAACAAAGTAATGGAAGCTATAAATGGTAAGGAGGATTGCTTTAAGCAGTGGAAAGCTAGTCCACGTGAGGTTAATAAAAGGGAATACAGACTGTGGCAAATAGCAAGTCTGTGATCAGGCAGGCAAAAAGGGACTATGAGGAGCATATTGCAAAAAAAAAAAAACCCCATAGGCCAGCAATAAAAATTTCTTCAAATACATTAGAAGCAGGAAACCAGCCAGGGAGGCAGTGGGGCCCTTGGATGACCAAGGGATAAAAGGATTATTGAAGGATGATAGGGAAATAGCTGAGAAGCTGAATGCATGTTTTGCCTTCGTCTTCACTGTGGAAGATTAGAAGTGTTTCCCCACTCCAAAACCATTCATTTCAGGAGGCATCTTGAAATACCTTAGTCAGAGTGAGGTGATGAGAGAGGCAGTCCTATGACTGATACACAATTTAAAAAACTTATAAGTCACCAGGCCCAGATGGCATACATTCAAGAGTTCTGAAAGAACTCAAAGGTGAAATTGTGGATCTCATGACAAAAATATGTAATCTTTAATTGAAATCTGCCTCCATTCCTGAGGATTGGAAGGTAGGAAATGTCACCCCCATTTTTAAAAAGGGTTCCAGAGGAGATCTGGGAAATTACAGGCCAATCAGTCTGACTTCAATACCAGGAAATTGGTAGAAACTGTTATTAAAGACAGAATTAGTAGGCACATAGATGAACCAAAGTTATTGAGGAGGACTCAGCATGGGTTCTGTAAGGAAAGATCTTGTCTCACAAATCTGTTAGAGTTCTTTGAGGGGGTGAACAAACATGTGGACAAAGAGGACCAAATAGATGTTGTTTACTTTGACTTCCAGAAAGCTTTTGATAAAGTTCTTTATCAAAGGCTCCTAAGTAAGCTAGAGAGTCATGGGGTAAAAGGACAAGTCCTCTTGTGGATCAAAAACTGGCTAATTAATAGGAAACAAAGAGTGAGTATAAATGGGCAATTTTCTCAGTAGAGAGTGGTAAGCGGTGGGGTGCCGCAGGACTCAGTACTGGGTGTGATGCTTTTTAACTTGTTCATTAATTATACGGAGTTGGGAGTAAACAGTGAAGTGGCTACGTTTGCAGATGACACTAAATTGTTCAGGGTGGTGAAAACCAGAGAGGATTGTGAGGCACTCCAAAGGGATCTGTTGAGGCTGGGTGAGTGGGTGTCAACATGGCAAATGTGTTTCAACGTGGCCAAGTGCAAAGTAATGCACATTGGGTCTGAAAATCTTAACTATAAATACAAGTTGATGGGGTGTGAACTTGTGAAGACTGACCAAGAGATAGATCTTAGAGTCATAGTAGATAACTCACTGAAAATGCTGAGCCACTGTGTGTCTGCAATAAAAAAAGGCCAATGCTATGCTGGGAATTATTAGGAAGGGAATTGGAAACAAATCAGCCAGTATCATAATGCCCCTGTATAAATCGATGTTGCGGCCTCATTTGGAGTACTGTGTACAATTGTGAGTAAATTGCCCCAGTGAGACCACAAAGTGTGTGCTTCCAAACTGTTTATTTTGGCTACTTTGTGTGTGTGTGTGTGTGTGTGTGTGTGTGTGTGACAGAGAGTGGAAGTGCAGCCAGCTGATTGGGGAATGAGGAAAAGAAGACTACTCAGGGGAACTGCATTGTTGTATTTTTATTTATTTGTTTTAGGCAGGTCTCAGATTCAGCAGGAGTGCACAGGAGCACAGCTCCTGAATCTTTCTGAGGGTTCCCCCTCCTCCTCCTCCTCCCCTGCTGTTTTAATTATAGAATTTTTTTTATTATCTCAGCTGCCTCCCCCATCCCCCAAAGGATAATTCTAAGGGTGGGAAGGTTTGGAACTTTCTGCTATGAGCAGAAAGCCACGGTCTGTCTCTTAACGAAATGGCAAGAACATGTTATGTCAGTAGATCCAAGTAGGTAGTCCTGTCGGTCTGAAGTAGCAGAACAAAATGGAAGTCAATTGCACCTTTAAGAACAACTTAGTTTTATTCAGAACATAAGCTTCCGTGTGCTCTCTAAGTACACTTCATCAGACGAGGAATCTGGCACAGTGAGTAGAGCCATACATAGCTGGTAGGCAGTGGCCCAGAATGCAAAATGGCACAGATTTAAGAACCAATGACAGTGAAGTTTGGTAAAATGGTACAAATATAAGATTCAATGACAGAATAGTAAAATTAACAAATTGATCTGAGTAGCATGAGCATGTGAAAGCAACAAAACAGTAGTATGTCAAATTGTGAGAGTGTCTGTCAATGACTCTATGGCTATGAACCTGGGCCAAAAGGAAGGAATAATCATGTTTTCCCATCCAACTAACCCACCTTTAAAAATGCAACATAAATATAGTTTGTCATTAGGAGAAAAATACACTAATATTTAGTGCGAGATGGGTTCAAGATATGCAATGGGATAAGCAACCAATATCCCTGTTTGAATGTGTCAATACAGCTAAAAGAGAAATACATTGGATAGTGATGTTCTAGTCCACCTAATTTACTTTTTAACATTAAAACATCCTTCTAGTTTGCCATAGGAAAAAAGAATACAATAAAATACAGTGAAAATGGGTAAAGTATATGCAATGAGATAAACAGCCAACATCCCTATTTTGAGTATGTCAATACAAAAAATTATTCTGATACACATTTCTAAAAGAGAAACACGTTAGAATACTGTGAATCTATAACTACACTCAGTGAGAGTGGGTTTAGTATCTGTAATGAGATTAAAAAAAACAATATCCATCTGCCCTCATATCCCGTTTTGGAGGCTGCTGGTGAGGCAGCTTCAGGGGAGCGCGGGAGGGTCAGCGCCTGCGTCTGGGGATGCGGGGATTTGTTTGCCAGCCACTGTGCTATCACGCAGCCGGCGTTTGAAGCCTATCCATCCCCCCCTCTCTTCGTGCTTCGCTGGCCTGATCTTGTCAGGGAGGGTGGCTGTTGGCTGCGTTGCTTTTGCATAGCCTGCGTATGTGACCCCTCCCACCTTCTAGTGTTCAGGCCCCAGCCTTATTAGGCTTAGGCCCACTGTCACCCAGGGAATTTTTCTGTCCCCCTTTCTAGGCTGCAGCATGGTCTTTCAGCCATCTTAGTGGTGGGTGAGAGGATTTAGCTGGCCTGTGGACTCCCTCCTTTAGGCAGGCTAGCGGCCATTTTGGTGCTGATCTCGGGAGGCCACCTTGCAGGACTTCTTCTGACCTTGTTGCCAGGGAAGGTCGATGGCCATTTTGTGGCTATTGTCCGGGAGCCATTTTGAGGAAGATTTGATGCCCATTCACCTTACCACTGGACTAGCGACAGTCATTTGTGATTGCTGAAGGCAAGCCATGCCTAAAGGGCAGGGTAAATCTAAGGGCAAGGGCCCCACACCAAAAGCCCTGCAGTCTGCACCTAAGCACTTCATCATCTGAGGATGTTTGGTTAGTCTGTTTTGGTTAGGTTAGCTGCTTTGGAGGGTTCTGGTAGTAAGTTGGTAGTTAGCTGCTTTGGAGGTTTCTGGTAGTAAGCATCCTGTTTCATCTGCGGCAGGGAAGAAGGGTTCGGATTCCAAGACAGACAAACATGCTGCTAAGAAGCAGTTCCAGGAAGAGATCTTTAATTGCTTGTCTTCCCTTGAAAGCAGGTCCTCCACTGACAAGACGGTTGGAGTATCGCCTCTTCCAGCAGACGTTCCCAACGTGGAAGCTTCACACGGCTTGCAGAGGGGTAGGAGTGAGTTCGCATAGCACACTACCACAGCATGGCCATGGGGGCCGTGGGGGCAGTCAGCAGCATTCAGGCTGGTTGCCAATAGCCAGCCTGCAAACTTCAACAATCATCAGCCTTGGGCTTGTAACCTGGCTAGCCCGATAGGGCCTTGGGGAGGCCTGCCTTTCCAAGGCTCCAGAAATCCATTTATGGCCAATAACCTGAAGGCAGTTATCGGGATGGAGCACATAGTTCGTCAAAAGATTAGGAAGGAATTGGCCAAGGGTAGGGTGATTGGTCCGTTTCCCACACCCCCTGTGAGTACTTTGTGGGTCTCTCCTTTGGACATTGTACCTAAAAAGATTCCAGGGGAGTTCAGGTTGATTCACCATTTATCTTACCCTCATGGGGAATCGGTGAATGATGCCATACCAGAAAATTTATATACTGTGCGGTACACATCTTTAGATCAAGCGGTTCAGATGGTACGGTGCTGTGGGGTAGGCGCTGAGTTGGCAAAATGCGATAGTCAGCCTTTCGTCTTCTCCCTGTTCACCCTTTGGATTTTGAATTGTTGGGTTTCCAATTCAAAGGGCAGTTCTACATGGACAGGGCCTTGCCCATGGGGTGCTCCATTTCTTGTGCTGCCTTTGAGCGCTTCAGCTCTTTTCTAGAATGGGGGCGGGGTGTGCTTCAGGGCTTATTTGAGCAATGTGGTGCATTACCTGGATGACTTTCTCTTTGTGGGCCCCCTAGAGTCTGGTCAGTGTGCCCACTTGATGGCAGCCTTTGCAGTACAGTCTAAGGAGCTGGCCATTCCCCTAGCCCATGAGAAAACAGAGGGCCCTACCCAACAATTAACATTCTTAGGTGTTGAACTGGATTCTTTCCAGCAAACATCACGCCTCCTGAGGGACAAAATTCTAGGTCTCCAGGAGATGGTTGCTCAGTTTTTGCTGTGGCAAAAGGCAACCTTGAGGGAACTGCAATACTTGGTGGGACACCTAAACTTTGTGTGTAAAGTGGTAATTCTTGGACAGCCTTTCTTGAGGAAGCGGTGTGATGCAATGGCTGGACTACGTCAGCCTCATCACGGAATTAGGATTTCCAGAAGCATGTGGGAAGACCTCCTACTATGGCAGGAGTTTTTGACCTCTTTTAATGGTGTCTCTTTTTGGAGGGCTGATTTGCAGCTGGAAGCCGAGCTGCAAATTACATCCAACGCTACGGGGTCCCTGGGGTTTGATGTCTACTTTCACGGACACTGGTGCATGGAGGACTGGCCTCTGGAATGGGTAGAAGCTGGGTGGAACAAAGATTTGACCTTCTTGGAGTTCTTCCCGATTTTGGTAGCTGTTTGGGTGCGGGGGGATGAGTTGGCAGACCACACGGTCCACTTTTGGTGCGACAACTTAGCTGTGGTGCACATCATCAATTCCCTCACTTCCAAATCCCACAGGGTTACGAGGCTTGTGTGGGCTTTCACCCTTCAGCTGAATATTTTATTTTCAGCCTGCAGCTGAATATTTTATTTTCACAAGGCATGTGCCCATGGTGGCTAATGGGGTGTCTGATGCTCTCTCTTGCAAACAGATGCAGAGGTTTCACCAGCTTGCTCCAGATGCAGATCTTCTCCCAACAATGATGCCCCCCGAGATATGGATGATTGGCAGGTCAAGGCCTGCAGAGCGATAAGTCTCACCATCGCTCCTAGCACCAGAAAAGGATACAACAGGGCAGTAAGCCAATTTGAAAGTTTCAGGAGCAAAGTCGGTTACCATAAAGAGTGGCCTCATCTGATGGAGCGTTTACTCCACTATAGTGTATCTTTAAGGCTCAGGGGCCTAGCAGTTTATTCTATTAGGGGTCAGCTGTCGGCTTTGGCCTTCGCTAGTAAGGCCATGGGGTTCCGGGAGCATACCGGTGACTTCCGCATTAAGAAAATGCTGGAAGGCTGGTCCAGAGAGGTGGGGCCCAGGCTGGATGCCAAGCAACCAATTTCCCCTGGGGTTCTTAGGGGTTTACTGTCAGTTTGGAGCCAGGTGTGTTTGTCGGATTACAAAATGCTGCTATTTCGTGCAGGGTGGGTGAGCTGGTGGCTCAGTCCAAAGGGGATGTTTCCGGTTGGGCCTTGATGGCCCAAGGCATTTGCCTGGCTAACGGATCTGTATATATTACAGTTCATCACTCCAAGACTGATTAAATGCAGCGGGGGAATACTATTCGTTTGGGTTTCTGTCCTGACGTAGAGCTCTGTCCTGTAGCTGCTTTAATGCACTATCTTGCTGCCCGCGGTTCCGGTGCTGGCCTGCTTTTACTGTCATGGGGATTGTAGTCCCCTGATGAAGCATCGGTTTTGGTCAGTGACTGTCAAAGCCCTCGCTAGGCTGGGCCTGTTGGGGGTTAAGTTTGGCACTCACTCTTTCCGCATAGGCACAGCTTCCACATTGGCTGCCCTGGGGTACTCTCCACCATCCATTCAGAAGCTTGGTAGGTGATGTTCCTTGGCCTATAAGGGCTATGTTTGCCCTCTTGTGCTGAAGTAGCTTGCATCAGGTTATTGGGGGTGATGTTATTTAACTTTTCTTCTTTTTTCAGGTGCTGTGGTCCGTGGAGAGAGATGACGCATCCTCATATGCAAACACAGCTTTGTGTTCTGGGCTGCTCATCAGGCCAGGAGGACTTCAGTCAGGTCAAAGCTGGGGCTCAGCAAGTGGGCTACCATTGAATGACGTGGATGGTGGGGTCTCCATTGGTCGGACCTGTTGCCCCTATTGTTCGAAAATGTCCACATTTTGCCACCACACTTTGTGGTGATACATTTAGGGGGGAATGATTTAGGATTGCTCAAGGGAAAAGCCCTTGTACTGCAGGCCAAGGATGACTTTAGAGTCATTAAGATCCGTTGGCCTCAGGCTTTGATTGTGTGGTCTGCCATGATCCCACACCAGGCATGGCATGGGGCATGGGACCCATGGGCGATTGAGAGAGCTCACTGGAAAGCTAATT
Organism: Heteronotia binoei; assembly: GCF_032191835.1. NCBI lineage: Eukaryota > Metazoa > Chordata > Lepidosauria > Squamata > Gekkonidae > Heteronotia > Heteronotia binoei. Next base: position 126,138,553 of record NC_083225.1, read on the forward strand.
TGGAAATCAAAAAAGCCCTTGAGGTGGGGCTGGGCCACTTTCTCCCACACCCTGGGATCCATTCCTCTTGCATGGATTTCTACAGACAAGATGGCGTTCATCTTTCTGATAAAGGGAACGACTTTTTTTGAAGATCTGAAGCAAGGGCTTAAGGAAGTGCTGGGTGTTTAGTGGGCGCAGCGGCTTGAGCAGAGGCTTGGCCCCGCAGTGGCTGAGTTTTGCCTAACTTCAGTTATGCAACTCAGTGAGCACCATTAGCACCCCAGTTTGGGGGCATGGTGTCTAGCTAAATCATTCCTGGGGTGTGTGGGCTGATTGAGTAATGAAGCAGACTGCCTTGGGTTTGCCTGGATTGATCCACCCTTTTGCTGTGCGGCTGGGGGTTGGAACTCCAGGGCATGACCCTTGCTATGCTGGCCGGGTACGAGCCATTCATTTGGCTATACCTAGAGGAAGGGTGGCTCGCCCGTTATGCGGCAGGGGAGGGGTGTTTCATCTCCTGGCCCTGCCGTGCTGCTGTTATGTTTATGGCCCTTGTTATTGTATTAATAAAGTGGTTCTTAGTTTACCCAAACCCTCATGTCCGTCTCTTTCTTCTGTCTGTGGGGGCAAAGCCATGACACTTTGTTTTTAAAAATCTTGCTTTTGAGAGGCCTGCACAGTTTAGAAACAGCAAGCCACTTAAAACCCATGATGCACCAACAATGCAAAGTGGCTAAACAGGAGCTCAACACACCTCCAAGTTTATTTATTTTTTTCCTCTTGTCTTAAACTGTGAAAACAAGGGTCTTGTCAAACATCTGGCAGACCACAATAAATAGATTCCTGTGTGGAGAAATGTGTTATCCACCAATAAAAAACAAATACTATTCATAATAATTTTAGAATACATTGTCATGGATAATTCCCTAATGGAATTGGCGAAATTCAGCATTCCCATTGGCTGTGGTGAGCACTTTATCAGTGAATGGCCCATCAACTACCACTCAAGAGAACTTTCACCCACCCACTGTTGCCTACCAACTTTCTCTGGCATTCAGAAGAGAAAGTAGGCAGCAGAGGTAGGAAAACAGTGAAGAGACAGGGAATGAAGGTAGTAATGCAACAAGGTGCGAAGGCCTGGCCCTGCCAGAAGCATTTCCTCAGAGGACACAGTGGCCGCCTCTTTCCTGTCACTCACTCACGCCTTCCTTCCTTCCCTCAGCCTTGCCCTAGAGCAGATGAGGATTGGCCCACTGGGGAAGCTGCTAGCCAGAGGTTGTTGCTAGGCAACCAAAGTTGCTTCTGTCAGTAAAGGGAGAGGCCTCAACTGAATAGAATGCCATAGAGTCCACCCCCAAAGCAGTTATTTTCTCCAGGGGGAGAGAGATCTGTTGTCTGGAGTTCAGTTGTGATCCCAGGAGATCACCTGGAGGTTGGCTATGCTAGGCTTGGCTGCTTGCTATGGCTGCTGAGAAGGAGATAGGTTTGCCAACTCCAGGTTGAGAAATTCCTGGAGATTTCAGAGATGGAGCCTGGAGAGGGTGGAGTTTGTGGAGTGGTGGGACATCAGCCATGTACAATTCCTTAGACACCACCATCCAACCCAGCCACTTCCTCCTGGAGAACTATTGTTGCCAATCTCCAGGTGAGGGCTGGAGACCACTCAGAATTGCAACTTCTCTCCAGATGGCAGAGATCAATTTCCCTGGAGAAAATGGCTGCTTTGCAGGGTGCAGGGTCATTATACCCTGATGAGGTTGCTTCCGTCCTACTTTGGTCTACACTGTGGAGAAAAACTGTACTTTTCCTAGGTAGAGGCTGCAAGGAGAGGAGAGGAGATGGAAAGCTGAAGTCAGATCAGTTCCTTTACAGAAAATGGCCACCTTAAGGTGCATACTCTATGGTATACTATAACACAATCAAGCCAGATAAAATACCCAAGATGACACCACAAGCTCACGCTGATGCTGAACTCCAGAAGGCTGAGTATGACAGAAAAAGGCTGCAAAAATGCACTGCAAACAAAATGAATGCTGAGATTCAGTTCCTGTATAACTATCATAATGCCCCCACACGCCATAATTATTCTTCCTTCTCTCCACTCTTTCAGGGTTTTGAGCCACTACAGACATGGGGACACACACACACAGTGGGGGAAGCCTGGATTTGTTTCAGCTGGGGGGTGGGTGGGAAGACAGCAAGGGGAGGTGAGTGAATGTTAAGGGTTGGGGGAGTGGGAAGACAACAAGGGTGAAGGGGTTAGTGAAGGCCAAGGTTTGGTGGGGGGAGACAACAAGGGTGAGGCGAATGAATGTCATGGGTGGGGGAAATAGTGGCATGCCAAGGGTGCAGGAGTAGTTGAGAAAGAGGTGTTTGGGGTGGGCAGTAGTTGCAAGGTGGTGGAGTGGGAAGTTGGGGGGGTGGAAAGATATCAAGGGTAGGGGAGTGAATCCCTTCACTTGGGTGGTTGGGAAGACAGCAAAGTTGGGAGGCACTCACCTAGAGCCTCTTTTTAGAGTCCAGTTGTATTTTTCTTCTCAGTAATAGTTAATATAAAATCAGTTGGGTCTCTCCATTCCACATATACCTTATTCCTTAGAAACTGATGCAACAGAGAGCCAGTTTGGTGTAGTGATTAAGTTTGTGGACTCTTATCTAGGAGAACCGGGTTTGATTCACCACTCCTTCATTTGCACCTGCTGGGATGGCCTTGGTTCAGCCATAACTCTGGCAGAGGTTGTCCTTGAAAGGGCAGCTGCTGTGAGAGTCCTTTCAGCCCCGCCCACCTCACAGGGTGTCTGTTGTGGAGGAGGAAGATAAAGGATATTGTGAGTCGCTCTGAGACACTGAGATTCAGAATGGAGGGTGGGGTATAAATCCAATATCATCTTCTTATGCATGGAGAGTGTGTGTGAGAGCATGTGTGTGTCTTTCTGGGGGACCGGTTGACAGTGTGGTAAGACTTCCAAATCTTTGGAGTTTTATATCAGGTCATCAAAGGCCACACTTGAGCATAAGTTAGATATGGGTTGCATTTGGGGATCAGTTTTGTTGCTTTTGTTGCTGTTATTAATTGTAGACTTTATATCTGGAATTTCACTGAGTGTTCTGATTAGGATTGCACTGTTAGTGACCTTGAGTGTGGCAATAAAGCAGAATCAAAATGCATCAGTGCATATATGCAGGCAAGCTAATATAAATAAAATAAAAAGGCAAGAAATGTTGCTTATCTCTTCTAGCTGCAGCAGCATATTGGCATTTCAAATATACTTATGCTGACATGATGAAGGCCCTTTGGTATACTAGTGTCAAATGCAACAGCTTTACCAGGGTCAGTTACTAAAGTTCAGGGTCAGTGAACAAAGTATCTCCTTGAGCTCATACTATTACTTCCATGGCAGATTTCACTGTTGTATTTACGTATCAGTCACCTTTCCAGCCAGGGGAGATGCATGGCAATTTACAACTTCAAAGAAACTAGAGTACTACAATAATGTTATGGGGAAAGCTCCATAAAATAATGATGCACTGTAAAATGCTAAAACATAGAAATATTGATATGTCATGAACCAACTCACTAGTCAGCCTAAGATAAGCCTCACTCTTTCAGTTCTCTGTCTGCACTATGGAGCTAAGTGTGTCAGCCTATGTTGGAGGACAATTATGATGATTTCTGGAACATGTGTGAGATGCTTTGAACCTGAAACACTATGTTTTCCAGATACTTTATTGTTTCTCTAATCCCAAACAGGATGGGCAGGCTGGGCCCACCAACCTCGCCAGCCTAAGAGAAGGAAAACTCTAACATCAAAACCCGGGCAGATACAGCTCGTTAATGTAACACCTACCACCTGGAGGACTCGCTGCCGGCGTCCCGGCTTACTGGGCCATGGCAGATGACCCCCAGGTGAAAGGGTGGAGCCAGTACTGCGCTTCACCTAAAAAATTCCTCTGCGCAGGCCTGAAGGGCATATCCACATACACAACCCACAACGCATCAAGTCCTGCAGCGATGGGCAAGGGGCGAAACGGCAGGTGGAAGGTGACACTGGAAGCCGCAGTCCCGATCCTGCATGTAGGCAGTTCAGGGTATTGGTCGCCTGATGCTAACCCGGAGACGAAAGCATGTTTCGGCAGCACCCTGAACGACCAAGCAGCCTTATCTAGGGACAGCACTGCTTGCTCCACATGGAGAGGGGCCTAGAAAAGGTGGCCTAAACAAAGCTCGTCTCCTCCACCCCAGTTGGCTAGCCGCGGTCAACGGGCATCCTTACTTGCGGTCGAAAAATAACAACAAAGAAAAGGCATGCACCTGCCTCACAAAGTGTGCAAAGACTAAAGCTTGCGTGTTGGAACATCAGAACCATGCTTGACACAGTAGACAGTGGTCACCCTGAACGACGCTCTGCTCTAGTTGCCCACGAACTTCTCAGGTTGAATATCGACATAGCAGCTCTCAGTGAGGTCCGTTTCCCTGAGGAAGGTAGTCTTCAAGAACACGGTGCTGGCTATACCCTCTACTGGTCAGGTAAGTCAAAGGCTGAGAGCCGCCTTTCTGGCGTTGGCTTCATGGTCAGGAACTCCATTGCCTCCAAACTCGAAAACCTGCCAACAGGTCACTCAGATCGCATCATGTCCATGAGCCTCCCACTTCAAAACAAGCAGCATGCAACACTCTTCAGTGTGTATGCCCCAACCCTTCAAGCAGATCCTGCAGAAAAGAACAAGTTCTATGCTGATCTACATAACCTCGTATGGAAGACCCCTACAGAGGACAAGGTGATCATCCTTGGCGACTTCAATGCCAGAGTAGGTAAAGTCTCGGAAGCCTGGAAAGGAGTACTTGGCAAACACGGCATTGGCAACTGCAATGACAACGGGCGCCTCCTGCTAGAATTCTGCATGGAGCACCAGCTCACCATCACCAACACTATCTTCCAGCAGAAGAACAGTCTGAAGACAACCTGGATGCACCCACGGTCCAAGCACTGGCACCTTATCGACTACATTCTGGTGCGCCAGAAAGACCTTCGAGATGTCTTACACACCTGAGTAATGCCCAGTGCAGAATGTCATACGGATCATCGTCTTGTACGCTGCAATCTCCGTCTTCACTTTAAACCCACACCCAGGAGAGGAGGTAACCCTCGGAGGAAGTTTCAGGTTGGCAGTCTCCAGTCAGCCGAAGTTAAAACTGCCTTCCAGGCAAAACTCCAGTCAAGAATTGAGGACCCCAGTTGCCCCACAGACACTTCTCCAGAAGCACTCTGGGAACACCTAAAAACTACCATCCTGCAGATCTCTGAAGAAGTCCTCGGGTTCTCCACAAGGAAGAACAAGGACTGGTTTGATGAGAACAATCAAGAGATCCAAGATTTACTGGCGAAAAAGAGATCTGCCTACCAAGCACATCTTGCTCAGCCCTCCTGTCCTGGGAAAAAAGCAACCTTTCGCGCTGTATGTAGCAACCTCCAGCGCAAGCTTCGAGACATTCAGAACAATTGGTGGACCAAGCTTGCAGAGAAAACCCAGCTGTGTGCAGACACTGGTGATTTAAGAGGGTTCTACGAAGCCCTGAAGGCAGTATATGGTCCATCATATCAGGCTCAGAGTCCCTTGCGTAGTGCAGACGGCCAAGTGCTCCTCACAGACAAGGCATCCATACTGAACCGGTGGTCGGAGTATTTTCAGGTTCTCTTCAGTGCCAACCGTGTAGTTCAAGATTCAGCAATCCACCTCACCCCACTTCAACCAGTGAAAACAGAGTTGGATGAGATCCCCACCCTAGAAGAGACTATTAAAGCCATCAAGCAACTGAAAAGTGGCAAGGCAGCAGGAGTTGATGGAATTCCACCAGAGATCTGGAAGCATGGGGGCACAGTACTACATAGCTCACTTCACAAAGTACTTGTCACCTGCTGGGAACAAGGCAAATTACCACAGGACTTTCGCGATGCAATCATCATCACCCTATACAAGAACAAAGGGGAAAAGTCAGACTGCTCCAACTACCGGGGGATAACCCTGCTCTCCATCGCAGGCAAAATCCTTGCCAGAATACTCCTGAACAGACTGGTGCCCGCCATTGCAGAAGAACTCCTCCCAGAGAGCCAGTGCGGCTTCAGAGCTAACAGGAGCACCACCGACATGGTATTTGTTCTCAGGCAGCTCCAAGAGAAATGCAGGGAACAGAACAAGGCTCTGTATGTGACTTTTGTCGACCTTACCAAAGCTTTCGATACCGTTAGCAGGAAAGGCCTGTGGCAAATCTTGGAACGACGTGGACTATTGCACCAGACGTGGACTATTGCACCCTTCTTAAATCTTCGTTCGCGAAGCCAAGCCGAGAGAGAGAGAGAATCCCAAAGTGCAAACAAGTGTAGGTATGGATTGCTATTCTCTTTTGTCTGCCAATCATGAATAGGGTACTCACTCAAGGTCTAGTACTTTGGCTTACACAGCAGTGAAGAGTATGTTCAAATCAACAAGACTTACAGGGTGTAATGGGCTCAAGCAGTTAGCCTGGAAGCTGGGAACAGCTTGCACCAATTGGCTGGGCTGCAGCCAAGATTATGAGAATGTATCAAATTGCAAAGAGGCTTGCAAGGAAGAAAAATACCTCAGAGTTGAGTTGAGTTTTAGTACTGGAACAGTACAGTTCAATTTGAGCACTGAAAGAATGCAGTCTGAGTACTGGAAGAGTGCAGTCTCGGTACTGAAGCTGATCAGTTGTGTGAAGCAACTGGAAAAGAGCTGAAAACAGCTGTGGGCCGAGTTCCTTGGGAGACAGAATGGAGTTAAAGTTTCTGTCAGGGAGAGAGCTATTGGGAAGAAGGTGGCAAAACCTCACCTTCTGTGAGGAGAAATTCTCTACGGAGATCTGTCAGTACATCAGGGCAGACTCCTGGTCCAATCTAGAACACTCAAACACACACAATGAAAGACTAGATTCTTTTGGCTAGGAAAAATCCTATAAAGAACAGGTTGGGATTTGAACTGGGTGGGGCACACAGGATTGAGGGGCTGGTTATAGAACTCGTAAAGTGTGAATCCTGTATGCCAGTGGGTGAGTCTGTGAGGGAGTGTTTATCTGGCACAAGTCAGAAGTCCTCAGTGTGTATGGCAAGAGTGTGTGACTGTTTATTATTTTTATGATTTAAGAAGCCCAAGTTTAGGGGGATAATTCCATCTCTGCATAGTGTTCCTAGTGCCAAGTAAACACTGCCTGTCTGTTCAAGGTTCTTAGAGGTTATATTAAACCTGCCTATTTATATTTTTAAACTATCTCACCTGCCAAATCTCTGGTGATCAGAGATTGTCTTTTCAGTTAACCACCTGCCTTCCAACTGATTTGTTTATAAACAAACTAATTAAGTTTATTTCATTGCCTCCCTTGCCTTTTTGTGAACCAATAAATATCTTTTGGTTATAAATTTAAAAACGTTTGGTGCCTAGTTTATTATTCTGACAGTTTTCTTTGGCGTGCCTGATGTACTGGGTGGAGGTGACAGGAAAAATTTCATAGTGGTCACCTTCCCAAGCTGATCCTGACTGGTTCTTCACACAGGGATTAAAGCAACTAGTTTCAGGGGGAAAGAGCTCGTGCAGCCTGCAATTCTAATAAAGGCTGTGGTCAGATGACAGGGTTGGTGTGGTCTGTCTGCAACTCTAGCCAGTGTTATTTGTTCAAGAGTGGTTTGTCCAGACATGCCACCCTTAACTCATCTCACCACACACTCATTCAGTGGCTGACCATTAGATTACTGCTGCATGGTAAACATGAAATATGTGGTCAGGTGGCATCCTTGCTTTGTCTTTAACACATATGCACAATCATGAATCCAAAGCTCTGGCTCCTTTTTGACAACTGGGCAATCCCTCTGCTAAGTCCTGAGGCCCCTCTCAGCATCCTTCACATTGCCTCTCTTCCTTAGAATGCATTGGGGGGGGGAGTGTATGTCAGAACTTTAAGAACTTCAAACGAGGCTCATAACTCTGGTTAAAGTCTAAGCGTTTATTGAGAACTGTACAGGTAGAAGACGAGTTGATTCTGATGACGAGCTCAGCAGTGGTTACATTCTTTAAGCTATTCCAGTTACAATAACAAACTGGTTCCCACCCTTCAAGAGGCCCTGTTGGGTTTCCAAGGCTTCCTATCGTTAGGAGAGGAGAGGGGGAGGCAGAGCTTCAAAGGTTACTGGCAGATGTTTCCCAAGGACTCCCCGTCACCCTCCAGTTTGCTTGGAATGCGAAGCATTTGTGCACAGTGTTAGATACAGAGCTAGCTATTTTCTAACAGTTACAATATGGATTCAGCTAAGCTAAGCAGGCATTACAGTCATAAGGTTCAACAATTACAAGTTCTGACAGTGTAAGCATCATGCAGATTTACATAATAATAGCCCCACTGACTTCAGTACATTAACCCTTGTGTCAATCACGAGATGGTCTCAAATAGGAAACCCTTTTCTACTAACACCGTTTGCATGGGGTTAAGTGGGATGGGGATTAGGTTACCAGATCCAGGCAAGAAAACTCCTAGAGATTTGGGGATGGAGCCTGAGGAGGACAGGAACCTCACTGGGCTAGAGTCCACCTTCCAAAGCATTCATTTTCTCCAGAATAATGGATCTCTGTAGTCTGATTAACATTCAACCCCCTCCCCCCTTTAGCCAAGGTTCATGCCCAGAAAACCCTGCACACATATTTGGACCAAATATTCAGCCTAAGTTTACTCAGAAGCAAGGTTGCATGGATTTTATTTTTTTTCCAGCTTTACTCAAGTCTCCTCGAATTAGAGATGCCAGCCTTTCCAGGCTCCCTGCCAATATGGGAGCCCAATTAGTGACTATTTCCATGGCTTTGCCACCCCAAGAAACAGGAGGGGTTTGAAAGGGGAATTGTCACTCAAAAACAACTCCCCAGGGGGTTCGAATCCTGACAGAGTGTTTGGATGCAGAAATGAACAAGCAATGATTCAAAACCCTGGGGCAAAGATCCACTTATGCCCATATCGTTACCTGATGGAGGAAAAGTGGTGGAAATGGAATAGAAGATAGAGGTGGATGGTGAGTATTCCTGCAGGACACAGAGATCACTCTGCCCTGAAACCATATTGCTTAAGATTCCAACTTATGTTAGCTACTTACAGCAGTGTTGAGAATGTATGTTGCTATGAGAGCCAGTTTGGTGTAGTGGTTAAGTGCATGGACTCTTATCTGGGAGAACCGGGTTTGATTCCCCACTCCTTCACTAGCAGCTGCTGGAATGGCCTTGGGTCAGCCATAGCTCTCGCAGAACTGTCCTTGAAAGGGCAGTTTCTGGGAGAGCTCTCTCGACCCCACGCACTTCACAGCGTGTCTGTTGTGGGTGGAGAAGATATAGGAGATTGTAAGCTGCTCTGAGTCTCTGATTCAGAGAGAATGTTTATGTTTAATTCGATTTATACCCCACCCTCCCCGCTCAGGGCGGCTTACATCAAAATCATAGTATACAATGATCGCAATCATAAAATCAATAAAACCATTAAACAATAAGATAAAACAATATACAGTTGGTGCTAACAAATTAGATTTTACTGAAATTCTCAGGATGACAAGAAGGGTGAGGTATAAATCTACATTCTTCTTCTTTCTCACCCACAAAGCCCTTTAGCTTAAACTATGTTAAATATCATAATCAAATATAAGTAACACTTTCCCACACTTCAGTCAGATGCTTAAACCAAGCACCACCAAATACATTAGTTTTTTTTAAAAAAATCAAAATCTGTAGTAGTCTTCACCAAGGATGTGTAGCCCATTTCCATAGGTGACCTGGTGCTATTTCTACCACGTTCCTGTGGCAAGAAGTTACTTTACTTTCTAGTTGTATATCTTGATCTAGTTCTGAAAAACAAAAATAACTCTTAATGATGTTTTTCATTTCCACTGTACTGTGGTGCTGTTTGACTAGGAGTATGCCTTGTAAACTCCTGTGGAGTATTGCTTGTAGTAACCAGACATTTATTGTCTACAGAAAATTCCATTTTCCTAGAAAGATAGGGATGGAACTGTACATCTGCTACATGAAATGGCCACCTGGCAAGAGTCTATTGCTTTACTTTGAACAAAAGAGTTATTTTTGTGTTTTCATGGCCACTTCTCCAGGAAGGACTGAGTGAACAAAGAATCCCCAAGGGAAGTGGCAGTTGTAAGAATGCATCTGTATTGGCATGCTATTGAAATTTTTTTTTAATTTTATGTCATATTGGTAAGCAGCCAGACTTAAAGCTCATCTTTATACCCTGGCTGCTGCTAGAGGGGGAATTCCTATCTTTGGCTCTAGGGTTTTTATTATTATTATTAATAGCTTATGATCTGTAGCAAAAGTGAATCCTACTAAATATCCTTGAAAGTTGATGGTCTCCCAACTAATACTCAGTGCTTCCTCCTCAATTTGAGAATAATTTCTTCTTGCTTTTGAGAGAGTTCTGCAGGCAAAAACTATAGACTTTGTAATTCCATCAAGGGACATATGGTAGATTACAGCTCTTTGCTCACAGGCGAACCATTGCATGCTAGAACCAAAGGAAGTTCTGGATCAAAGTAAATCAGCAGGTTTAAACTTCTCAGTTCACTTTCTTGCTTTCATGAAAGCTGACTCTTCTTTCTTTGTCAAAACCCACTTTACATTTTTGCATAATGCAACTGACTAATGGTTGCCAAGTTTGAGATGAATCTTTCGTAATTCATGGAAGTGCAGCATAACTAAATGCAGCATAACTAACTGCAGCATAACTAAGAACAACATCAATTCAGACACATTCTGGGATCCTGAGGCACTGCAAAATGCTTCAACTCTTGTCTTTATGGAATATGTATGTTATGTATGAACACAATGCCTCAAATTAGAAACTTTCTAGGGGGAAAATATGTTTATATTTATTGCTCACAGACCATTTGGTCATAAGCAAGGGGGGGAAATATACCTTAAACCCATATTTTTGTAATTCTACTCACAATTGTTTTAGGTTTTCCAAATAATTTGTAACATTTTAAGAGGGTTTTTTGTATGGTCTGCACAGTATAAAGATGGTCTTACTACTCCATTTAAACTCTCCAGCACCTGATCTATAATAGGTTTTTTTTAAAAAAAAAAATACAGCGGGAACACTAACGATTTCATATGGCAGTCTTTCATAAGGGTGTATTAACTGTATGTGTGTGTTAACTGCAGGGCTTTTTTTGTAGGAAAAAACCAGCAGAAACTCATTTGCATATTAGGCCACATCCCTTGATGCCAAGACAGCTGGAACTGTGTTCCTGTGTGTTCCTGCTCAGAAAAAGGCCTGGTTAACTGTAATAAAAACCATGAACTGTCTGAATTCAGAACTTGCTGGGAAAGACCTAATGTTGTAAACTTGACTCCTCTTAAGATGTTATTAAATGGATCCTATGGTTTGGGAATGGGAGGGAAAGCAGCATTGGTTAGCTCTATCTTATCAGATATTGGAAGCTAAACAGGGCCAGTTCTTGGAAGAGAGACCACCAAGGAAGGCTCTGCAGAGGAAGACAATGGCAAACCACCTTTGCTTCTCACTTGCTTTGCAAGCTCCTTGCTTGGTTTGTTGTAAGTCAGCTGTGACTTGATGGCACTCACCCCCCAAATACACAGAGTTTGGGAACTGAATATTAGTGATGTTTAACCAGGCGAAGAAGAGGAGGAGGAGGAAAAAGAAGAATTGGATTTGTACCCTTCCCTTTACTACCTGAAAGAGTCTCAGAGCAGCTTAGAAGCTCCTTTACCTTCCCTTCCCCACAACAGATACCCTGTAAGGTAGGTGGAACTGAGAGAGTTCTGACAGAAACTGCTCTTGAGAGGAACAGCTTTGTGAGAACTTGTGACTGACTCAAGGTCACATCAGCAAGTGCAGGTGGAGGAGTGGGGAATCAAACCCAGTTTTCTCCAAGAGAAGAGTCCATGCACTTAACCACTACACAAAACTGGCAACCTCCAGAACTGACAACCTCCATATGGGGGATAGAGATCTTCTGGAATTATAACTAATCTTCTAACTACAGAGATCAGTTCCCTTAGAGAAAATGGCTGGTTTGGAGTGTGGACTTTATGACATTATACCCTGCTGTGGTCCCTCCTCTTCCCAAAACTATGTCTTCCATGGGCTCCACCTCCAGGAACCCCACAACTTCAAGTTTATGATGATGTGCATATATGTGTGCAAAGTGCTGTCACGTCACAGCCAATTTATGACTACCCCAGCAGGGGCTTTCAAGGCAAGTGAGAAGTAGAGGTAGTTTGCCATTGCCTTCCACTTCAGTCTTCCTTGTTGTAGATGGCCAATTATTCTTCAGTCTTCCTTACCCATCCAATTACTAATCAGGGCTGACTGCTTAATTTCTGAGATATGATATCTGGCTATACCATGGCACTTTCCAATAATTACTGTGTAATTTCCACATATTCTAACAATTTGGAAATACAAAACAATAGGGACTGCCAAGCACTGAAATTCAGCATGGAATTTACTCCCTGGTTTTGCAGCTCTTCTAATAACCTTTTCAGAAGCTCACACAGTACATATGGTACAGTGTGCACCTTACAGAATTTGGGAATTGCATGTTCTGCCACATGTAACCTTTTATCCTTTGTACCAAGTTTACTTTTTATACTGTAATCCTGTTTTAATTTGTACAGCCAAATTACATTGAGCAAAGGAGACTGTTTATGTATCCCCCCCCCCCGCATATATAACAAGCAGCTTCCCTAGTATCTTTATCTGTCCTTCAATATATTTTTCCAAAGGTTCATTAATGCTCATTAGTGGCACCCGAGCACCGTTCTGCCCAAGGGCAGCACCCGAGCGCCTGAGGGCTGCGCCCGAGCATGGGCAGAAGTGAGGCTGAGCATGACGTTCAGGTGGAGGAGGAAGGAATTGGGGGCGCAGCCAGGCTTAGGCGGCTTCCTGAGCAGTTTGGCCCATGACATGCCCCCCTCAAGAGGCGCATCTTTACACCTCCAAAAATGGCGGTGTGGCCCATAGGCACTTGTTACCATACCATACCAAACCTTTAATGGCATAATAGATTCAGATAAAAATACACAGAATATAAAAATTTAAACATTGGAGATAAAATCAAAATAAAACCGAGCTTACAGATACATTCAAACATGCTCAGAATTAAATTTAAGGATGTCAGCCAGAAATTTTGCCACAGCCTCACTAACCACCCCCTCAGTATCACTCAATAAATAATAACAGGGTGGCAGAATAGACAAAACTGGAGAAAAAGAAAGCTTGCATAGGCACTTGTTGAAACCAAAAACAAAGGTTGCCTCTGCTGCTCACAAACCCCTTAGGGAGTGGCGTGATTGCCTCGCCAATCCCCTCGCGACTCGGGCTGACGAGCCCCCTCCGCAGCAACCAATCACAGTTTCCGCCCTCCTAGAAATACTTCTGCTCTGGCCTCGCACAACTCAGTTGTTAGGGGGAGGAGCGCATGGTGGGAAGTTCTGCCAGTGAGCTCCCGACCATACAGACTTAGAGTGAAGGACAGGCAAGCACATTGGTGATGGGTTTTGCACCTCACAGTTTCTTTGACAGTATCTTTGACTTGCAAGGGGGAGAGAGATGTCTCTCTGCTGGGCCTAACTGCTCTTGTTTCCAGGTCTCCACAGGTAACGGGCTCCCAGAGCCTTTGCATGCAAGTACTGTCACCCATGGCTGGGTAAGTTCCACTGACCCCCCACCAGCCTCCCCCTCCCCTCACTCTCGACTGCTCGGTGTGCGAGCATCTCTGGCTCTTGAACCAGGCAGTGGGCTCTGGCACAGGGCATCTGCTGACCTCACTCCCCTGTGCTGCCACCCACTCCCTTCCCTTTGTCTGCCTTCTGCCGTGTTCCCAACCCCTGGCAGGGCACCGGGGGTGGGGGGGGGGGTGGCAGCTGCCCCGCTGTGGGAAGGTGGGTCAGAGACTGTCCCTTTAAGAGAGCGCCCAGCTGAAATGCAGCCTGCTCTTCCAGTTGCCGCCCCTGCAGGTGCTCTTGATCTCTGGGTCCATTTTGCAGGTGGGACTCCAACATAGGCTTCTGTGTGTGCTGCTCCACCACCACCCCCAACTCCCTCAGCTGTTTCTGCCCGCCACTCAGAATGGAGCCCCACCCAAGGCAAGACTGCCCAGCACGTGCCAAGGAGACTGTTCCATTCGGCTCCAGAAAAATAAAGTCTGAGCTGTGCCCTCTGTTGTTTCTCCTGCTTGGCATCTGCTGCACATTCCCTGGGCAACCCCTTCCCCCCTGTCAGTGGCCTCTCTGAGGAAATGCCTGGGAGGGTGGGCAGACTTGGCTTTTTTGGGGGGAATGGTCTATGAGCCACCACGCTGCCCCCCTCCGCATGGCTGGACAGTGGAGGGGAGTGCTGCCTTTCAGCCTGCCCGGGCTGACAGCCTACCCAACCCCACAGGGCTGTTGTGCGCAGGGCAATAAGGGGGGGGGGGATGAAGTGGACTCAGAGATCTGCGGCTGATGCACTCGCACTCTGAGTTCTGCGGCTCCCGGGGAAGGTGTTCCATGCACATAACGGGGGGGGGGGGGTCAGGGCAGCATGGGGGGGGTCTCTGGATGGGGGGGGTGTCTGTTGCTGGGCTGCTCACTCCCAGACACACATTCCAGTAGCTGTCTATGACAGCGAACTCCTGCACTTGGTACTTCCTACTTGTCTGCCTGCCGTTGGCAGAGTCTCTGTCAGTGGGAGGGTGTGAGGGGATTGACGGCTTCTCTACGGTCCCGGGCGGCTCTGTCTCACCCCCACCCCCACCTCACCACCAATCCAGGTTTCTCATGTGTGCATGCCCAGCCTCACTCCTGTTCCCTCCCCGTGTTGGTGGGATGTGTCTCCTTTGCCTGTGATGGTCTGCCCATCATTGACTCCATTCTCTGTTTGGAGGGGTTGGGGATGGTTATCAGCCTCTCTGGGACCACCTCTCCCCATCCCTGACTGTCATGCGCCAGGACTGGCCAATGGTGGTGGGTGGGCTGGCTCTCCCCTCCGGCTGCCTCTGCCAGCAGTGTTGCTATGGCGACCATCCCCTGCATGGCAAACTACACCTCTCCCCTCCCCACGCTCCAGCATGCCGAAGTCCTTAGGAAGTCTACTAGTGGTATGGCAGCTATGCCATGGCCGGCTGCCCCTTATCTCTGGATTGGGCTGTCCGAGACACATAGCTTATATGGTATCCCTTCCTTGTTGTAGATGGCCAATTACTCTTTGAGGGCCCTTGGATACCTTAAAGTGCAATATAACATACATGTCCTTTCTTCTGCACAGTTATAGCACTCTAGATGGATAAACACAGTTTTCAGCCTGATGTGACATTTTAAAACAATGAAAACCTAGTTACTTTTGAAGTGTGACGGACTGCTTTGTTGTTCTCTTCTATGAAGCACCAGTCTACATTGACATTGTTTTTACATTCTCCGACCTTTTCTGCACCTCAGTGTTACTGCTGTTTCCTAGTGAACTGAATCCTCATTGATTCTCTGACTTTGCAGCACTCCTTCTGCAAAAAGGCAGTTATTTTGGGGAATGTTTTTCTTGAATTTTGATCCAATCCTCTCCATGCATTCCACATTTCCCTTTTAAAGGGGTTGTGCAACCATGCTACCATGTACTTAGTAGCAGAACCTACTTCTTCTGTGCATGTGTAGTAATGTTATTACATCATATTATTGTAAATAAAGACTGGATGTATCATAGGGAACAGTATGGTTGCTGTAATGTCAAATACCCCCCTCCTCCTTAGTTGCCAACTAAGAAAATGACTGGCAATAGTAAAACAATATTTCTATTATAGGAGGAGGGTTAATTCTCTTTTTAAACAACTTCATCCCCCCTGCAAGCCTTCCCATTCCCTGCCAGGTTTTGTAGAAGAACCTATCTTGTGTGCGTGAGACATCTGGTTGAAGACAGCAACAGTTTGCCACTGTCATATCCCCCCCACCTCCCTCCTTATTCTTCTATATCCCTGTCACTCAGGGGCTGGTGAGTATGTGCAGGGCTTTTTTGTAACAGGAGCTCCTTTGCATATTAGGACCCTAATGTAACCAATCCTCCTGGGGCTTGCACAGGGCCACGTACTACGAGCAGGCTCAGCTCTTCCACTAGGCAAACTAAGTATTTGCCTAGAGTGCCGACCCTGGAGGGGCACCCAATTAGGCACCCCCACCTTTTTGTTTTAAAAGAATTCCTTCCCTTCCCTGCCCTGAATCACTGCTGTCTTTCCCCCATTGCTGCCACTTCTTCCTGCCTCCTTCCCCTCCCTTTCCACCCCAAATCACTGTTGCTGCCACTATTTACTAACTCCTTCCCCTCTCTCCCCACTCAAATTGCTGATTTGAGTAGCCAGAGCTTAGGGCTATATCATCTGAACTGCAAAGTATTTCTAGTGTCCAGTAGGCACTGCCTGCCTATCATAGAGTTCTGTAGAATTCTAAAGCTTGCCTGTTTGTGTCAAGCATGCAGGTTCAATGACGAGTCAAAGTTGATACAAAGACTACGTTTATTGAGAGATCGATACTTTGGTGTAACAGGTTCTTGAGAGTAATGCTGCCAATACATTGATACAATACTTTTAAGGCTTACTTCAAAAGGATTCCAAGGGATGGGGTTGTGGGGTAGCATTCACACATAAACTATCATAAATGTCTACATTTCCATAGTGTTATCAGGACTGCGTCCTTGCTTTCCCCAGATGGCTCGTACTCCCTTACAGAAATGTATGGGAAGGTGCTGATTACTTGGTTTCAGTTCTTACTACTTCTAATTATAAGCCATAAAGCAAGACGCGGGGAAGAGAAAGAATAACAAGCTAACAAAGTTGGATCCTCCATGATACTTCACAGACCAGGTTAGGCAGGACCCTAAAACAATTAATTATCAATGGAATTTCACCATGCTTGGCATTTTGGTAGTTTAAAAATCTCAAGTCCAGCTTTGTGAACACCTTTCCCTCCAACACCGTGCTGAGCAAGTCCTTGATGAGGGGGATTGGGTAGGCATTGGAGGTGGAGATCCCATTAATCCCCCGAAAATCAGTACAAAGTCTGAGCAAGCCGTCCTTCTTTTTCCTAAAAAGGACAGGGGCTGCATGGGGGGCTGTGGCGGGTCGGATGAAACCTCGTTTCAAGTTCTTATCTAGGAATTTCCGCAGTTCCACCTTTTCTGCCCACCCCATCGAATACAGCTTGACCTTTGGTAGGGTTTACCTCGGGATCAGTTCAATGGCACAGTCCGTGTCCCTATGGGGAGGTAGTTCATTGGCCCCCTGTTCGCTCAACACTCCCCTCAAATCTCTATAAGCTTTAGGGATTGCCTGAACCTCCTCCATTGTCAAGCAGACTTTCTCATTTCGGGGCGGTGGACTGCGACCCCATTCCTTAGTCCAGTGATGGACTTTATATCTCGGGTCATTGAATTCTATTGTCTGGTCACCCCACCGAATGTCTGGCTCATGCTTGGCCAACCAACCTACTTCCAAAACCACATCATAAGAGGAGGAGGGAGCAATTACAAAGGCCTCCTGGTCCCAGTGGTCTTTGATGCCCACCGGCACTAACTGAGTCTCTAACACGCAGGGCTTCCCCCTCATTACTGACCCATTCATCTGTTCGGATAGCTGCTGGCCAGGTGGTTCGGGTCCCTGCACCTGAAACATTTGCGGGTGCCCGGTGGTTTCCTGCTGGCTCCCCTCCTTGGGGTTTTTTCACCTCCGTCTTTCCTCCGGGTTTCAGGTCACAACTCGACTTACTGCTCTGATGTTGGTGTTGCATGGCCACTCTTTTCATATTGGTCTCCACTTCTCCCACCAGTTGGATCCATCCCACCAGAGTGGTTGGTCTGGCTTGTTGCAGGGCTCGATCCAGGATGCTCGCATGCAGTCCATGGGTGAAGTGCTCGATCTTCATCAGTTCACTCCACCCCCTCACCTTAGCCGCATTGGTATGTAACTCAGCCGCGTACTCCCAAATCATCTTGGAGCCCTGTTGCATGTCCCTCAGGGCAGCCAGGGAGCGGGTCTCCTGCCGAGGGTCCTCGTACTGGGCCAGCAAAGCTTGTAAGAAAGTGGCCACAAAGTCCAGCTCCAGGCTCATGGCCTCATACAGGCTCACATACCACCTTTTGGCAGCCTCCTTCAATTTCGATTCCAGATAGTCCACACAACTGAATTCATCAGGGAAGGTGTTCCCCCAATAATGCATGTAGCTATTCTCCTGGATCGTGATATACTCCACCTCCTCGGGGTCCCCGTCAAAGGCGGTGTCCAACTCTCTCCCGCAGCCCCCCTCTCGAGGGGCCGGGGGCGCCACCGGTTGTGGTGGCAGTGGTGCGGCTGGGGGTCTAGCCGCAGGCAGTTGCGGGGCTCTTCTCGGGTCAGTCGTTCCCAGGACTCCGTCGATTTGCCTGTTGAACTCTCCAGCCATCATGGTGGTCATCACCTGCATCTCGTCTCGCAATCCCTTGGCAACCTTTTCGGCCTCCTTTTGGATCATCGCTCGGAATTCACGAGCCATTTAGTCTTCCTCATCTCTCAGGCCTGGTGCCTCGGGGTTCCTAAGTCCCGCGCCCAGAGGGGGGTCGGCTTCCGCACCGGTCACTGCTGTGGCCACTGTACCTTCTTCCTCTCCATGTCCAGGGTTTTCACCCCCTTCATTGGCCATTTTTACCCGGCTCATGTGCCTGAATAGAATGGCTTCTCGCTGCGTTGGGGCCTCATCCATCGTGGTGGTGGAGGTATATGGCTGCCACTGCTGTGGGGTGACCAATAGCTGTTGAATGTGGAGAGGGGAACTCGGTCCAGTGACTCTCCAGGCGTCCAGCACGTGCCACGGTGGGGTTGCTGCTCTCGCCCCTTCCTCAGGTTTAGGAAGTTCACTGCTTACTGGAAACTTTTTAGCCATTCGGCTACAAAGTTGCCAGGGTGGTTAAACTTCTTGTAGCATTACTCTCAAAATGTCAAGCATGCAGGTTCAATGATGAGTCAAAGTTGATACAAAGACTACGTTTATTGAGAGATCGATACTTTGGTGTAACAGGTTCTTGAGAGTAATGCTGCCAATACATTGATACAATACTTTTAAGGCTTACTTCAAAAGGATTCCAAGGGATGGGGTTGTGGGGTAGCATTCACACATAAACTATCATAAATGTCTACATTTCCATAGTGTTATCAGGACTGTGTCCTTGCTTTCCCCAGATGGCTCGTACTCCCTTACAGGAATGTTTGGGAAGGTGCTGATTACTTGGTTTCAGTTCTCACTACTTCTAATTATAAGCCATAAAGCAAGATGGGGGGAAGGGAAAGAATAACAAGCTAACAAAGTTGGATCCTCCATAATACTTCACAGACCAGGTTAGGCAGGACCCTAAAACAATTAATTATCAATGGAATTTCACCATGCTTGACAGTTTGGTAGTTTAAAAATCTTCTGCCAGGGTTATATATTTAATCTCAGCCTGACAAATCTCTGCGATGAGTAATTGATTATTTTGCCAACCATCTGCCTGCCAACTGATTTGTTGTTATTGATCAGATCTAATCAAGATTATTTTACCCCTTGCCTTTTTGACTTAAATTGTATGGTGCTTGATTTCTTTAGGTCTGACAGGATTTTTGTATGTGTGCCTGAGGGACTGAGGGAAGGTGACTGAGGGAAAAATTATAGTGGTCACCCTCACAAGCTGACACTGACCGGTTCCTCACACCCTCATTGCTATCGTTTTCACCACCTCCTTCCCCCCTCTCTCTGCCCCAAATCGCTGCTGTCTTCCTCCTGTTGCCGCCACTTCTCGCCCCCTCCTTCCCCTCCCATTCCAGATATCTGCTGTCTTCCACCATTGCCATCACTTCTCACTGCCTCCTTCCCCTCCCTCACCACCCCAAATCGCTGCTGTCTTCCTCTCATTGCCACAGTAGCGGGAGAGTGGGGGGTGGCAGTGGGAGGCAGCCAGAGGGGCTTCCTGGGGTGCTGTGGGCCCTTGGCCGGGCCTGACTACAAGCCCTGTAAGTTCTTGGAAGATTGGCTGCATTAGGGGTGTGTGGCCTAATATGCAAAGGAGTTCCTGCTACAAAAAAAGCCCTGGGTATATGAATTTTGTCTTCCGTCTGGATGTTATATCAATTTACTGTTAATGCTGAATTATTTTAATGTTGTTTTAACTCTAATTTATTATCTATATACATGATGTTAGCCTCCCCGAGTCCTATTTTTTTAGATAAGGGTGGCCAATAAATTGAACTTAGTAAATAAATAAAATAAATAAATTCATGCTCCAGTCTCTAGGTTTAAGTATCCATAGAAGGGGCCATATTAAGAATTAGATATATTGATGACTTAACGGTATAGTGTACCAAAGGAAACCTTAGAGGAAGAAAATGCTCCAGGAGCTGAGACAGGCTGGAAAAGCAGAATATTGTTTTTACAATATATGTTATACATTGCCCAGTGCCTGGCTTGAACTGAGATGGGGTGAATAAAAAGTAGTAATAATAGTAGTAATCTTCTCCTCCTCCTCCCTGGACTGAGATGTAGGGTGACTACTGGTACCTAGATGCCAAGTAGTGCTGAATGGATTGGAGTTAATGAGTCAGTGGTGCTGTTCCACCACAGTGAACATTCAACCTATCTTACCACAGTCAGAATGTAACATTATTAACAGCTGCTGTGCCACTCTAAGTAGAGTTACATCCTTCTAAACACAATGATTTACCACTCTGCTTAAGATCACACAAACACTCAGAAGGGAGGACTGGATTCTGGTGGTCAGCAGGGTTTCCCAAGATACCCAGGCAAGGAGATGGCAAAGGCAGCTCCTGGGATTTCTCCCATTTAAACAGTCCATTTAAACACTTGCTCTACAGAATTTAAATAGTTATATGTAAGAGAAATTGTATATCAAGCCCTGTATGTTTTTGGGGGGTGGGATTTCAACTGTTTGTCATCTTACAGTCTTTACATTTACAAACGAGATACAGCTTCCCTGTCTCCAGTGGTAGATATTATTTGTCACACTGTGATAAATAGTTTTAGGCCATTGTCACCTAGTGTGGTGACAAATAGGTTCCTAAAATCTTTCTGAGACTACTGCATTGTTGAAGAGTTACAGTGAAATTTCTACAGACAAGAAAAATCAATTTATTTGTCCAAGTTATGGGAAGCAGAGATCTACACTTTCAAACAAAATAATCATTAGAACAAAGCAGAGTCAAGTTGCACCTTTATGACCAACAAAGTTTTATTCAGAATATAAGCTTTCATGTGCTCTAAGCACACTTCATCAGTCAGTAGGATGGAATGACAAGCAGTCCTAAATATAGAGAGAGTGGGCAGTGAATCAGCATGCAGAATCATAGAAATGTCCCTTAGCAGATTAAAAGAATCACAAGCTGGGGCCTAGCGACTACCAGTCTGTGTCCACTGGGCTACACAAACAAAAACAGTAATAAATGTCAGAATAGCAGATTGATGTCCAGTCTGTTCTGGGTTAAAAGGAGGGCATAAAGTTCTCAGAGGCTTAATTTAAACATGTAACACATATATAAAACATCATTCTAGGTTGTCATTTAAAAAATGCATTAAAATAATGGATTAGTATATGTAATGAGATAAACAGCCAATATTCCTGATTTGAGAATGTCTATACAAAAAACATTTTTTTTCTGATACACTATTCTAAAAGAGAAATACAGTGGAATACAGTGGATATATAGCTATACTTGATGAAAGTGGGTTTAGTATATCTAATGAGAAAAAATCCAATATCCCTGTTCAGTCCTGGGGAGGTGTTTTTTCCAAGTTTCATAATAATTCGTAATTCAGCAATTTCCCTCTCCATTCTGTTCTTGAAGTTCCTTTGCAGCAAAAGAGCAAATTTGAGGTCACCCATTGAATATTTTGGAAGGTTAAAATATTCTCCTATTGGTTTCTCAGTTTTGTGATTCCTGATGTCAGATTTGTGTCCATTCATCCTTTGTCATAGGGTTTGTCCTGTTTGCCCTATGTAGAGAACTGAAGGGCATGTTTGCATTTAATGGCATATATAATATTGGAAGATGAATAGGTGAATGAGCCTGAGATGATGTAGTTAATGCTGTTAGGTTCTGTGATTGTGTTGCCTGGGTGTATGTGGCAGCCAAGTTGGCACTTGGGTTTATTGCAAGCTCTGGTATCGGTATCCATGCTCAAGTGAGTTGTTGTATTGTCTGGGTTGTGGGTGCCATGTTTGAGGGTCCCCTTACTTAGAGTAATAGTGGAACAATCTGTCTACATGTGCTCAAACTGAACAAGGAGGTGTGGCTTGCTCTCATGTTTATAATCTTTGGAGGGGATGAGGCCCTCCCAGAAAAGGGGCTGACTTATGGTGGGCAGTGATGTGTTTTTCCTGGATACCTGATAGAGTGCCCATCTCAAGCCAATGAGTAGAGCTGATTCTGGTCACATAAATGGATCTCCAGGTGAAAAGAATAGTGGGACTGATTTAGTAATGTTTGCCCGGATGGGTTATATTGGGTCAGGATGGGTGTTAATTGCTTAGGCAATTTAGCAAAAGATACCCTGAGGTAAGCATAGAAGTAAGCATAGAGGACCACAGGAGTAAACAAAAAACAAGCATAGTTGCAGCAAGGAGGCAAAGAGATGGCCACATCACTTAGCCAAAGATTACAAAAGAAATACTTACCATCTGAACCCATAATCTTATCACTCAGTTGGGAGGGGTAGAGCAGCCAGTCCAGGAGGGTGCCTTAGGTGATAACCAGAACACACTCTCTGCTGGTTCTACTCCATTTTGAATGGAATATTTCCTTGGCCTGTTTCTGATCAGAATCCATTTTGTTTCCATAGCTTGGGATCCCCTTAGCTCAAGTGGGGTACCCCTAGAAGCAGGCAGTGCCTCCTGGCCACAATCCAGTCTCACTTCACTGCACCCATTAACAGGGAAGCAACACTGAACACATCCTCACAGGATGTCTGTTGTAGGGAAAGGAATGGAAGGAGATTGTAAATTGATCTGAGACTCTGAGTGAAGGGTGGGGTATAAATCCAATCTCCTCTTTTCCCTCCTTCTCCTTCCTCCTCCTCCAAACCTGGTAGCTTTTCCCATCTGGTACTTACATAGTCACCCACTCACCAAGGACTATTTACATTCATAGTCCATCTCAGGAAATCCCATCAAGCTTCTCCCAAATCATTGTCCACCTCTGAAAAACCCATCAAGTTATTGTTTTAGGGGCAAATATGTCAGCTTGCCCCAGGAAGCATTTTGCACTAAATCTTGAGTACTTAGCCACCAGTGCATGCACCCCCACTTGTGGGTTTCTTCTCTTCTCTTCTGCTTGTGAAGCACTGGCCATTTTTTTGCTATTGCCATAGACCAGGGGTGGCAAAACGGTAGCTCTCCAGAAGTTTTTTGCCTACAACTCCCATCAGCCCCAGCCAGCATGGCCAATGGCTGGGGCTCATGGAAGTTGTAGGCAAAAAACATCTGGAGAGCTACCGTTGGCCACCCCTGCCATAGATCACTACAAGATCTAGTGATTATAGCCTTTCCCCACTCTTGCTCCTCCCTGTTTTTCTTTTAGCAAGCTTGCATGTTTTAAGTGTGTTTGTGTGTGTGTGTATGTTTCCTCTTTATTTCTCTTTTAATAAAAGCTTTTCCAGTTGAACATCTGCCTGGTTTACTTGAAGATCCCAGTTACCCACACTCACTATGTCTCCTTTAGCTAATCCCCCCCCCCAAAAAAAATAAAAATAAATAGGAGACTGCTTCTTTGGGTAATACATCAGGATGTCACCTGTTACCTGATTACATTCAACCAGGTTTTGCCCAAAATGTTGTTTAGAAAAACATGTTTGTTGGGTCTTAATGAACATATAAAGCTGCATTAAACTGAGTCATACCACTGGTATATCAAGACTGGTATTGTCTACTCAGATTGGCAGTGGCCCTCCAAGTTCCCAAATGGAAGTCTTTCACATCACTTGCTATCTGATCATTGTACAGGAGTCATGTCTTTGGCCCTGCTCTTGGACTCGACCCAAATCCTCCCGTCTAGGAGGGGAACTTCTGCCCATAACCCGCAAGCCACCAGATCAATCGTTGCACCTTCCAATCACAAGGAAGCCCTGTCTGGTACCCTGGCCCTGCCATCAAGGATAAGGATGACTGCCCCAGTGACATCCTCTGGGTCAGCGGGACCTCCAGAGGTTTTAGGGGTGACTGCCTTAGATGCAAAATCCCCTTCTGGATTGGAATTCTGGTCTTCCAATAAAGTTCATGGGTTGCTGAAGAGTGTGGATGGAGATTGGATGGACAGGAATTTAATGGAAGAGACGCTGATGTACTGGGGAGGAAGAGCTCGCTGCCTAAAATAAGAAAAATACAGATAGAGGGAAGGCAAGAGCTGTGACCAACAGGGAACCAGATGTTTCTAACCTCCCTGCAGTCATGGTCTGAAGTATGGCATCCGAGCATTAAATTGAGTCCTGGAGCCACTACCCCCACCCTCCACCACACTGGAGACTGAGAACCTGAACAATCCTTTTACATCAAGATTCCAGAGGTTGAATCTGAGACTTTCTGTTTACAAAGCAGATTCGCTATCACAAAGCCAGGGCAAAATTAAAATGAAGATGGGGAAAATGCTACCATTTGCCAAAGAGGAAAACTCTGTAAAGATGCAAGGGCCATGGGACGGAGACAGTGTTGGTCGCCCTGGTGGATGACCTTCAGCGGCACCTGGATCAAGGCGGCTCGGCAGTACTGATGTTGTTAGACCTATTGGCAGCGTTCGATACAGTCGACCATCGGTTGCTGACTTGCCGTCTCGTCGACGCAGGGATTCAGAGGTTGGCCCTACAATGGTTTTCCTCTTTCCTTGATGGTCGGGAACAAAGGGTGGTGATTGGGGGTGAACTGTCCTAGAGATTGCGGGGTGCCTCAGGGGGCGATGCTTTCCCTGATGTTGTTCAACATCTACATGTGCCCCCTTGCCCAGATTGCCCGAAGGTATGGGTTGGGTTGTCACCAGTGTGCTGATGACACCCACCTGGCCTGACTGTGTCCCTAAAAATCTGGACCTGGCGTTGCAAGCCATGGCTGGATGGCTTAGGCTGAGTAGATTGAAACTAAATCCAGCGAAGACAGAGGTCCTTTGCTTGGGTCGGCGTGGTCCGGGAAGGGAAATTTCCCTACCGGCCTTTGACAGTGCACCATTGACAATTGTGCACAGGGTCAAGAGCTTGCGGGTACTACTGGAGCCTGCCCTGACAATGGAGGCCCAGATAGCAGCCACTGCTAAGTCCGCATTCTTTCATCTTAGGCGGGCGAGGCAGTTGGCCTTTTTCCTGGAGCATGGTGACCTGGCAACAGCGATCCATGCAATGTAGTCGAGGTTGGACTACTTAATGATCTCTACATGGGGCTGCCCCGTGCCGAACCTGGAAGTTGCAGCTAGTGCAGAATGCCACTGCCCAGCTGTTATTAGGGCTCCCCAGGTGGGAGTACATTCAGCCGGGGTTTCGGGGACTGTACTGGCTGCCAATAATATACCAGGTTCGATACAAGATGCTGGTTATCACCTTTAAAGCCCTCTGTGGCCTAGGACCTCCCTACCTTAGGGACTGTCTCTCCCCACATGTTCCCCAGAGAGTGCTTAGATCTGGTTCCCAAAACCTGCTAGTAATCCCCGGGCCGAAGGAGGCCCGTCTGAAGTCAACTAGGGATAAGGCCTTTTCAATCACAGCCCCCTGCTGGTGGAACCAGCTATCGGAAGAGTTGAGGGCCTTGCGGAACCTTGGGCAGTTCTGCAAGGCCTGTAAGACGGTCCTTTTCCGGTTGGCATATAACTGACTGGTACCTAAAAACTGCAAAGGAATGGTTGTGAGAATAGCACTGAACTGTTCGATTGTTTTCTTGTTTTAACTGTTGTAAATTATTCAGTGTATTTTAATATTTATGAACTTTATTGTTTTGATTTCTATGTTGTAAGCCGCCCTGAGCCCACCTTTGTGGGGAGGGCGGGATATAAATCGAATAAATAAAAATAATAATAAATAATGGGTGCCAATGCAAAATAGAATATTTGCATAACCTACAAAGCCACCTTCAGATTTCATAATATATTCTATCTACACAAGAAAACTTTGGCAGCAATCCTAGCTGAAATCATTCCCGGCCCAGGTTTGTAAAAGGACAGAAGTTTAAGGATGTGTTACCCTTGCAATTATGTTAGATGGGATAATACTTTAGAAGAGGTTTGCCAGTCCCCAAGTCCTAACAGGGGATCCCCTCTAGTTTAGTAGGCTCCTCCCCACCAGCAGGCAGCTGGCAGTGGTGGAAGCCCCACCCAACAGCCATGATGTGCCTTTCCACCTCCGAAGGTTTACAAGAAGCTTGGAAGGTGCGCATGCATTTAAATCTCAGTAGGAACAAGGCTGAATGGGGGCAGGGCAAACTGGCTGAGCCACATGATGGTTTCCAATGAGTCTGTGAAGCTGTGAGAAGGAAAGAGAAGTGCTGAACAGTTCAGAGTTCTGTAGCGGATTTTTAACATCATTGTAAATGTATTTGTTGTGT